>NC_140120.1:0-1200000 GCF_964237585.1 Gallinula chloropus | reverse complement strand
CCAGCTCCAGCGGATCCCTGGCAACTTCCCAGACACTTTTCAAGAACACCAAGGATGCATTTTCCACTCCAGGTAAAGAGACTTTGATTTGAATTTTCTGCTCCTGTGCACTGGGTGGGAATTGGGAGATGAAATTTTCTTGATAACTTTGCAGAAGGAAGTGCAAACTCATTGGTCATTAGGACTTGTCAGAGCATCTCCTGAGCCCTGCACACACAGAGGTTCCCTGGGGCAGTGCCCTGATACCAGGAGGGGTCTGCAGAGCAGAGCTGAGCACAGGGCAGGTTGAATGAGATCTGTGAGCACAGAGCAGGAGGTGACATGGGCAGAGAGAAGCAGCTCCAGCAACAGCTCCAGGCAGCAGAGACATTGCCAGGGAGGGGGAAGTAGCTGCTGCAAGAAATGCCATGGAAGTGGGGATTTGGTACCTCTCTGATATCCCCCGTAGTGTCAACACTGATGTTCTACAGGGAACCCCAGGGTGTGATCACAGAGAATAAAGCACAGGGCAGCTGAGACCAGGTCTGATGGACAGAGAAGCTCTACCAATCTGCACTCAGGGGAAGGTTTCACTGGCACTGCCGCAGCAATGACAGGGAGTTCTGACAGAAGAGACATTCCTCATGTACAGTCAGGAGAAAACCAAAGCTCCAAAGCTCTGCTCTGCCCTCGGTAGTAACTATGTGAATTGGAAGAGGTTTCCCCCACAGAAGAGTTCCCTAACTTGTCATTTCCTTTTCCTCCTTGGACAGGTCTCTACAGTTGACAGCAGGAGATGTCCAACAGCAGCTCCATCAGCCAGTTCCTCCTCCTGCCCTTTGCAGACACACGGGAGCTGCAGCTCCTGCACTTCTGCCTCTTCCTGGGCATCTACCTGGCTGCTCTCCTGGGCAATGGCCTCATCATCATCACCATAGCCTGTGACCACCACCTCCACACCCCCATGTACTTCTTCCTCCTCAACCTCTCTGTTACTTACCTTGGCTGCATCTCCACCACAATCCCCAAATCCCTGGCCAATTCCTTGTGGGACACCAGGGCCATTTCCTACACAGGATGTGTGGCTCAATTCTTTTTATTTTTGATTGTCACAGAATTTTGTCTTCTCACTGTCATGGCCTATGACCGCTACGTTGCCATCTGCCACCCCCTGCACTACGGGACCCTCCTGGGCAGCAGAGCTTGTGTCCACATGGCAGCAGCTGCCTGGGGCAGTGGGTTTCTCCATGCTGTGCTGCACACGGCCTGTACATTTTCCCTGCCCCTCTGCCATGGCAATGCTGTTGACCAGTTCTTCTGTGAAATCCCCCAGATCCTCAAGCTCTCCTGCTCAGATGCCTACCTCAGGGAAATTGGAGTCGTTGTGGTTAGTCTCTCTTTGGATATTGGGTGTTTTGTGTTCATCGTGGTGTCCTATGTGCAGATCTTCAGGGCTGTGCTGAGGATCCCCTCTCAGCAGGGACGACACAAAGCCTTTTCCACCTGCCTCCCTCACCTGGCCGTGGTCTCCCTTTTTATCATCACTGGTGTGTTTGCTTACCTGAAGCCCCCCTCCATCTCCTCCCTAGTTCTGGACCTGGTAGTGTCGTTTCTGTACTCAGTGGTTCCACCAGCACTGAACCCCCTCATCTACAGCATGAGGAACCAGGAGCTCAAGGATGCCATGTGGAAACTGAGGACAGCATATATCTAAGCTCAAACAAACTGCTCATCTTCTTCTACATCCCGGTGGCAATGGAACTCACGTTATGACCAGTCTATGTTTAGTAGTGTTTTAATTTTAGGCCTTTTTTCTTGTAGCTGTAGTAACATTGTCCCTGTTCAGATCATTCCTGATACTGTATTCTCTTGTCTTCTGTGACCCAGACACAGCATCATGATGAGCTGTGCTCTCTTTGCACCATGACTGCCTGCAAATGGCATCAAATTTTCATTCTTTCCTTTTGTTATTTTCTTACATCTACAAAAATAAATTACAAATCATCTGCTGAATCACTGAACTACTTGTCTGGAATGGCAATGCTTTCCCACCGTGACAGAATGGGAATTTCTAGGATTCATACCCATGGAAGCAGAAGAAATACTCACCTTTCCCTGTACCGGCATTACCACCAGCCTGACTCTTTCATCTCCATCATCTTTCAGGTATTTCCTCATGTGGCCATGCCTAAGACCATCTTTTCAGGAGAATGGATGGATGGATCCTCACTGGATTCCATCTCTGCTTGCTCTTTGGTCATTCAGATGCCACTCACCTCTCTAACTTCTTCTTTCAGCTTCAGAGAGCTGGAAACTGTCCCATCTTTCAGATGTCTAATCAACTGCTCTGTCAGATAATCAGTGTGTTGCTAAGTGACCTTTCTATGTACCTGACTAAATCTGTTCTGGGAGAGAATCTCCTCTGAAAGCTGACCCCCTGCACACGCTGCTTGGCCGTAGCAGCAATCTAGGAGAGAGATTTCATGGTTATTAAACTGCGTCATGTTGAACTGCTGTTTGTTGTCAGAGAAATCTGTCTGTGCCTGTGAGCACAGATGATGTGAGGAAAGGTGTTGCAAAATGCAGGAGGCCAGCGAGGGAACTCCCTTAATCCATTGGTGCTGGGTGTGTGCAGGAGGCACTCAGGCTGTATAGGAGGGGGATTTTAGATGGAAGGTGGGTTTGAAGGGATCTGGTGAGGGGCTGGGGCACCACCAGGGCTGGCTAGGGCTATTAGGGGGACTGTGGAAGGGGAGCACCCATGGGTGCTGGCAGGGACCATGGAAGGGGTGTAGGGTGTTTCTGGGGTATTTGGGGACATTTGGAGGTGAAAAAGGGAAGTTGGGGGCAATGAGGGGCCACCAAGTGTTCTAGGAAGGTTATGCGTGGTCTGGGGTAGGGCTTAAGGGGTGGAGGAGCATTCGTAGGTGCTTGGAGGGCATGTGGGGATATTTTAGGGGCATGCTGGGGGTGAATATCATCAAATTCCAGAGTTTGTCAAGGTCTGTTTGAAGGGCAGCTCCATCTTTTTAATGGTCCATTTGTGCTTGGAGATGGCTCTCCAACTCGTGGTGCCTCCAACAAAATGACAGTAATAGGTGCTAAAGAACCTGGCACTCTAGACTGGACATTCAGCATGTTTGAAGGTGGATGAAGTTAGAGGCTGAAAATGACATCAGGCACTGTTAGGAGCATTTTTATGGCTAGGAAAGCCTTGAGCTCCAAGCTTACTGGTGCTCCTAGTGAAGTACCTGGGGCGGCTTCAGGCCAGGAGTGTCTTTTATCCCTCAAAGCTTTTGTTAAGGATCTATTGCTGTTCATTTAGCAGTATGAAAGTGTATGCTGGTAGAGCCCAGAAGTGACATCAGGCAATGTTAGGATCATTCCATAACTAAGGAAAGCCTTGAGCCCCAAGATTACTGGAGCTGCTAGTGGGATACCTGGGCAGGTTTCAGAACATTAAAATCTTTCACTTCTCAGACCTTTTGTCTGGGAGCTATAGCTGGATGTTCAGCACTTTTGAAGGTGGATGCTGGCAAAGCCAGAAAAAGATGTCAGGTAATTTTTGGACCATTCCATTGTCTATGAAAGCCCTGAGCCCAAAAGTTACTGGGGCTTCTAGTGGGCTACCTGGGGAGTTTTCAGGCAAAGAAGGTCATTAGGCCCTTGCACATTATATTGGGGGCTACTGCTGTACATTTATCATGTTCGAAGGTGGACGCTGGTAGAGCCACAAAATAATGTCATGCAATGTTAGGACCATTCCCTTTGTTGGGAAAGGCCTGATCCCAAGGTTACTGAGGCTGCTTTCAGTATTCCTGGGGAGGCTTCAGGCCAGGAATGTCTTGTCACACCGCTTGCTTGGCTTTTCGTTGGGAGCCATTGCTGGAGGATTATCAGGTTTGAAGATTGAGGCTGATAGAGCCCAAAAATGCTGTCAGGCACTGCTTGGACCATTCCTTTAACTAGGAAAGCCCTGAGACCCAAGGTTGCTGGGGCTGCTTGAAAGCTGCCTGGGGAGTTTTCATGCCAGGAAACATTTTCAGCTCTTGCTCCTTCTGTTTGGGAGCTATTGCTGGATGTTTAGCATTTTCAAAGATGGACAGTGGTAGACCCCAAAAATGATGTCAGGCACTATTAGCACCGTTGCCTTGGCAAGGAACTCCCTGATCTCAAAATTACTGGTGCTGCTAGTGCGTCACCTGGGGAGTTTACAGACCAGGAACATCTTTCCACCCTCCCTCTTTTTGCTTGGGATCTGTTACTGGACTTTTAGCAGTTTTGAAGTTGGAAGCTGGTAGAGCCGGAAACTGTTTTCAGGCAGTTAGGACATTTCCCTTTGCATTGAAAGCCCTGATCCACAAGGCTACTGCGGCTGCCAGTGGGCTACCTCAGCAGGTTTCAGACCTGGAAGATGTTTCAGCCCTTCAAAGTTTTTTGAGGATCTATGGCTGGACATTTAGCATTTTGCAAGGTGAATGCTGGTAGCCGGAAAATGACGTCATGCAATGTAAGGACCATTCCTGTGCCTAGGAAATGCCCTGAGCTTCAAGGTGGTTATTTGGCTACCAAGGGAGATTTCAGGCCAGGAACTTCTTTCTGTCCTCACACCTTTTGTTTGGGAGTTACTACTGTGCCTTTAGCAACTTCACAGGTGGATGCTGGTAGAGCCTGAAAATGACATCAGGAACTGTTAGGATCATTTTCTAGCTAGGAAAGCTCAGACCCCAAAGGTTACTGAGGCTGCTGGTAATCTATGTAGGAAGGTTTAAAAACAGTATCGTCTTTCCTCTCTTGCACCTTTTTTTGGGGAGCTATTGATGGGTGTTTTTGCTGTTTCAAAGGTGGATGCTGGTGGAGCCGCAAAATGACATCAGGCAATTTTAGGACAGTTACCTTGGGTTCGAAAGCCTTGAACCCCAAGCTTACTGGGGCTTCTAAGGGGCTGCCTCTGGATTTTTCAGTCAAGGAACATCTTGTAATCCTCACATCTCCCATTTGGGAGCTATTGCTGGAGGTTTAGCAGTTTGACACTGGTAGAGCTGGAAAATGACATCAGGTGATGTTACACCCATTCCCTATGCCAGGCGTGCCCTGAGCCTCACAGTTACTGAGGCTGCTAGTTGGCTGCCTGGGGAGGTTTCAGGCCAGGAGCACGACTCCACCCTCGTACCCTTTGTTTGGGAGCTAATGATGGATGGTTAGCATTTTTGAAGGTGGACGCTGGTAGAACCACAAAATGATGTCAGGCACTGATAGGACTGTTCTCTTGGCTACGAAAACCCTGAGCTTCAACGTTACTGGCTTGGCTAGTGGCCTTCCATGGAAGGTTGCAGGCAAGGAACCTTATTCAGCCCTCTTAACTTTTGTTTGCAACCTACAGTAAAGGTGGATGATTCTCCCTGTCCTTTGGTACTAGTTTTATAAATATGTTAGTGACAAAAGGAGAACCAGGGAGGATCTCCCACCTTTACTTTTGAAGGTGGATGCCGGAAAAAGATGTCAGGCAATTTTTGGACCATTCCATTGTCCAGGAAAGCCCAGTGACCCAAAGCTGATGAACTTAACACTGATTTTTGCCTCAGTCTTTAGTAGTGACAACAGTTGACTCCTAACAACCAGACCCCTGAGTGGAAAGGTGGGGACAGGAAGCAGAAAGAAGCCCCCATAATCCCAGGGGAATTGGTAAGTGACCTGCTCAGCTGCTTTGATCTGATTCTGAGGGTACTGAGGGAGATAGTGGAAGTTCTTGACAAGCCACTTTCCCTTGGCTGACAGGGGTGATTCCACCTGGCTGGAAGTTGCCACATGTGACACCCATCTAGAAGAAGTGCCAGGAGGAGGACCTAGGGAACTACAGGCCTGTCAGCCTGACCTCAGTGCTGGGGAAGGTGATGGAACAAATCATCTTCAGACACATAATGCAACACATGCAGTGCACTGGTGTGATAAGTCACAGTCAGCATGGGTTTAGGAAAGGCAGAGCATGTTTGATCAACCTGATCCCCTTCTATGACAAGGTAACCTGCTCAGTGGATGAGGGGAAGGCTGTGGATGTGGTGTACCTGGACTTCAGTGAGCCCAGCCCAGCTCATAGCAGATGAGCAGGCAAATACGTCACATACTCCATCCCCCATAGTCTCCTGTGAGGTGTCCCTGGAGCTTCAAGGAAACTACTTGGAAAGACATTAAGTCTTTACTGCCTTTCCCTCCCTTGGCTGAGGAGAAATCCTTCAATCCAGCAGACTCGTTTCTCCTGATCAAACCAGAGCTGGGCAGGAGAATCAACTTTCCTTGTCTCCCCATGAGAGAGGACCCCCATGTAGTGACAGGAGGGGGACTCTTTCTCCCTCTGAGAGTCACTCCAGACCCCTTATCTTTGCATCCCTGGGGCTGGAAGGAGAAGCAGCTGTGACCTATGGCTGCCACAAACCCATAGGAGCTGGGATTCCTCTTGCCTCAGTTCTGGTGGCACAAATAGCCACCTTCTGCCTGGGAGCTGCTGATCCCACGAGTCCTTCCCACATGGCTTCAGATCATCACCAACTGCTCCAGGGTGGGTCACTTTAATGGGGTGCCATCCTTCAGCAACAGACTGCTCCAGCCTGGGTCCTCCACAGTCCTGCCAGCAAACCTGCTCCAGCACAGGCTTCCTATGAGGTCACAGCCTCCTTCAGGAGTCAGCACTTACCCGAGCATGGTGACATCTACAGGCTGCTTATAGAATCGCTGTTCCACATCATCCAGCATGGGCTGAGGGGGAACAGCCTCATTCACCATGGTCTTTTGCATGGCCTGCAAGGGTATCTCTGCTGTGGGGCTGGGAGGACCTTCTCCCCCTCCATCAGTGATCCTATTGTCTGCAAAGTTCCTTATAGATTCTCACTTCTTTCTCTGACAGCCAAAAGCAATAGATAATTTTTAATTTCTTATTAAATATAGTGTCACAGCAAAAATATTTCACTCCCCCTCTGCCAGGGCAATGCTGCTGACCAGTTCTGTGAAATCCCCCAGATCCTCAAGCTCTATTGCTGATGGGCCACGCTCAGGGAAATTGTGGCCAGAGCTTGTTTGGCTTTTGGGGGTTTTGTGTTCATTGTGGTGTCCTATGTGCAGATCTTCAGGGCTGTGCTGAAGATCCCCTTGGAGTAGGGATGGCACAAAGCCTTTTCCACCTGCCTTCCTTACATGTGAGTAGACTCCTTTGTCAGCACTGACATGTTTGCCTACCTGAAGCCCTTCTCAATCTCCTCCCTATTTACAGATTCACAGATTCACAAAATTCTTGGAGTTGGAAGGAACATCCAGAGATCAAGTCCAAGCTCCCCTTCAAAAGCAGGGTCCTTGGACTGGTTGGACAGGTCGGCATCCAGGTGGGTCTTGAATAACCCCAGAGAATGAGAATCTACAACCCTCTCTGACTGTCCCAAGGTTCTGTCACTTTTACTTTGAAAATTTCTTCTGCATTTTGGTGTGGAACATCCTTTGCTCCAACTTGGAGCCGTTGGCCCCACTCCAGTCTCCACAGACCTCTTAACCTGGTAGAGGTATTTCTTTACATGGTGGTTCCACCAGCTGTGAACCCGCTCATCTACAGCATGAGGAACCAGGAGCTCAAGGATGCCATGTGGAAACTAATAACTCTTAAATCACTGCAACTCAAGAGCTGCCTAAAGACAGAATGAGTCAGATAGCTGCCAGAAAGGCAAGGGTTTAACTCCCTGAAACTCAGCAGCTGGATGGTTGGGAGGTGTCTGAATGGTCCAAGGGGAAGGGAAATCTAGAGAACAATCACAAGTGCTGGTGTGCAGATCCACTGCTAAGTGGTGATTTTCAGCCATGGTCATAGAATGTGTTCCGGTTGCCTGGAGTTGACATCCAGAACTAGCTGTTTCATCACCTTTCCAGGGACAGAGATGAGACTGACCGGCCTGTACTTACTTGGATCCTCTTTCTTGCCCTCCTTGAAGACCAAACTGACATTGGCTATCCTCCAGTCTTCAGGTGTCTCTCCTGTTCTCCAAGACCTGTCAAAGATGATAGAGAGCAGCTCAGCAATCACCTCAAGTTCTACAGACTCCAGGAGTCTCCTGGGTCTCTTGCAGCTCACTGTGTGGTATTCCCAGCAGATATTCGGATGGTTCAAGTCCCCCATCAGGATGAGTGCCTGCGACCGCGATGCCTCCTGCAGCTGAAGGAGGAAAGCCTCATCAGTAGTCTCTCTTTGATCAGCTGGCCTGTAATAGACCCCTATCACCAGCTGTTCTTTAATAGTCCTATTCCTAATTCTGACCCACAGACTCTCAACATGTTCCCGACCACTTCTCAGAGGGAGCTCCTCACAGTCTATCCACTTTGTAACATAGAGGGAAACTCCCCCACTCTTCCTGCCTAGCCTATCATAGAATTGTAGGGGTTGGAAGGGACCATGAGAGATCGTCTCGTCCAACCCCCCTGCCAAGGCAGCTCCCCAGCTCATATTGCAAAGGTCAGCATCCAGACAGGTCTGGAATATCTCCAGAGAAGGAGACTCCACACCCCGCCAGGGCAGCCTGTCCCAGGGCTCTGTCGCCCTCGCCAGGAAGAAGTTCTTCCACATGTTGGTACGGAACTCCCTGAGCTCCAACTTGCAGCCATTGCCCCATTCACAGACACTGAAAAGGGGCTGGCCATTTCCCCCTGCATCCCATACTTAAGATATCTCTAAACATTAATAAGATCCCCCCTTAGTCTTCTTTTGTCCAGGCTGAACAGCCCCAGCTCACCCAGCCTTTCCTCATAGGGGAGATGCTCCAGGCCCTTACTCATCTTTGTAGCCTCCTCCGGACTCTCTCCAGGAGATCCCTGTCTTTTTTATCCCAGGAAGCCCAGAACTGGACACAATACTCCAAGTGGGGCCTGACCAGGGCAGAGTAGGGGGGGAGGATCCCCTCCTTTGAACTGCTGGCCACGTTCCTCCTGATGCACCTGGAGGTAGTTAAGGCCTGGTGGTCAGAAGATGTTGGGCTGTATGGAAAAGTAGGACCTCCTCCTCAGGTAACCAATAGTAGTTATCTAATGATGCAAGCAGACAGAAGCGACATCGTAAATCTAGGCTATATAACGCTGTGCCACTCACTAATAAACGCCATTTGCCGTCCACCACATTGGTGTCTGTGTGCTGATGGCCCAAGCGGCCTGGGGGTGGTTGCCGTGCCGTTCCTGAACCAGGTCGTCACACCTTGAAAGGCAAAAATTGGTGCCGAAACCCAGGAGACTCGCCGGCATTCAGGGAACGGTGGCTGGAGAGGCAGGACCAGCCTGGTGGGGAGGACGCTCCTGGACCAACAAGGAGCATGGAAGCCCTTGTGAAGGTTGTATTACAATTACATAAGCAATGGGGTATTGGTTGTAAGCCTAAAGATTTTACTCTTGCAGTTGCGAGGCTTTTACATATTGGGGTTACTGAGCAGCCGGTGGATATTCTCCACCCTGCAGTGTGGGATAAGTGCACTAAAGCTCTGGCCGAGGAGATGTTGTCTTCAGGTACAGGGAAAAACCTTAAGTCGTGGGGAAAATTTGTACGGGCTTTGCAAAAGGCCTTACAAGAGCAAGAAACCTGGAGAGCAGCAAGGGAATGTATTCATTTGATGGTACCAATTTATGATGCATTCTTAACTTTTGCTTCATATGTTCTTGTGATCCTCACAAATATTCATCTTGTAAATGTTCATGTAAAGTATCATTGTTTTGTTTTCCTCCAGCCCCTGAACTACAAGGGACAGTAATATGATGTGATTTGGATTTTTGCAATTGGACAAATTCAAATTGTTAATTAATCTCTATCTAATGTTGAGTTCTTATTGACTATTGCAAATGCAATTTGAAAATTGTTAATTGTTTGAATGTTTTGCTTGTAGCTCTTGAGCTATTGTGCACACACTTTTCCTTCCTCCTTACTTTATCTCTATCCTCTATCCATCACGGAGTACCATCTGTAAGATGGCAATGTTGAGCCACGGGGTAGTGTGACGTACCGTGTCCCTCAATGAATGCCTGTACTAGTGGATTTATGTCTCAACATTGCTGAAATATTGCATTAAGACGCTTGTAAAGGGTTAAGGAAGGCTTGCTAACAGGATGGCTTGAAGTGCCATAGCAGTGACCTCCCATAAACAATGCCTCGCTTGAACAGCTCTGCCTCACTGATAAAGAAGAAACATCAATTGGGACGCAAGTTTGAGTCTAACACCGTGTTTGAAGTAAAATACACACTCAAAGACTATGTGCTCTGTGGAAATAAAATTACTGCTTTGACAAGTTCCAGTACCCCCCTCCTCCTTATCTGTTCGATGAATTCTTTGCTTGTCTCTGATTGGTCAGACCCGTACTATTCACTATATTTATTGATGAGCTGGATGAGGGAATAGAGTGTCCAGTCAGCAACTTTGCTGAGAACAGAAAAGGGGGAGGGGTGGCTGACACCCCAGACAGCTGTACTGCCATTCAGGAAGACTTAGACAAACTGGAGAGCTGGACAGGGAGAAGTTTAATGAGGTTTTATAAGGGCAAGTGTAGGGTCTTGCATCTGGGGAAGAACGACCCCAGATAGCACTAGAGGTTGGGGACTGACCAGTTGGAAAGCAGCGTAGGGGAGAGGGATCTGGGGTTCCTGGTGGACAGCAGGCTGACCATGAGCCAGCAGTGTGCCCTCATGGCTAAGAGGGTCCAGGGCATTCTGGGATGTATTTGAAGGAGTGTGGTTCGTAGGTCAAGAGATGTCCTTCTCCCGCTCTCCTCTACCCTGCTGAGACCGCACCTGGAATGTTGTGTCCAGTTCTGGGCCCCTCAGTTCAAGAAGGACAGAGAACTCCTTAAAAGAGTCCAGTGCAGGGCCACCAAGATGATTCCTTAAGAGGACAGACTGAGGGAGCTGGACTTCTTGAGCTTGGAGAAGAAGAGCCTGAGCAGTGACCATATTAATGTTTTTTAATATGGAAAGGGTGAGAGTCGGGAGGATGGTGCCAGGCTCTTCTCAGTGATGACCAGTAATAGGACGAGGGGCAAAGGGTGCAAGGTGGAGCATAGGAAGTTCCATGTGAATATAAGGAGAAACTTTTTCCCTGTGAGGGTGATGGAGCACTGGAACAGACTGCCCAGAGAGGTTTTGGAGTCTCCTTCTCTACAGACATTCACGCCCTGCCCGGATGCGTTGCTGTGTGATATAGTCTAGGTGATCCTGCTCTGATAAGGGGGGTTGGACTAGATGGTCTTTCAAGGTCTCTTCCAAAGACTAATGTTCTGTGATTCTGTGACCTTGGGTCTCCCCATGTCTATCTCTGATCACCTCTTGCCCCTCAGGTGTCACCAGGCTTTGGCATCAGAACTCCTCCTTCCTGGCCTCCCCCCTATTAATTCCCATGGAAGCTGAGACCAGCAGCTCCCAGGCAGCAGGTGCCTCTGCTGTGCCCACTGGAATTGGAGCAGGAGGACTGCCAGCATCAGTGGTGTGTGGCAGCCATAGGCAAGAGCTGGGTCCCGTTCCAGCCCCAGGGCTGCAAAGCAAGGATGAGGTGCAACGAATAACTTGCAATAGTCCTCACCCTCCACAGGGGGAAAGAGTCCCCTCCCAGTCCCTGCCTGGGGGTCCTGTCTGATGCGGAGACAAGAAAAGGTGATTCTCCTGCCCAGATCTGGTTGATCAGGAGAAAGGACACTGCTGGACAGAAGGATTTCTCCCCAGCTGAGGAAGGGAACTTCACTGAGGACTTTACTGTCTTTCCAAGTAGGTTCCCTGGAGCTCCAAGCAGGTTCCCTGGAGCTCCAAGCACAACTCAAAGAAGTCCAGAGGGGATGGAGTATGTGATGCCTTCACCTGCTCCTCTGCTGTGAGCTGGGCTGGGCTCCTGGGACACTGGGAGTTTATGAAACATTGCAGTGCTGCAGAGAGACAGCTCTGCCCAGGATTAGCTCCTCTGCCAAGCACACAGGGCTGGGGACACTGCCTGTAGGCACCAAGGGGAGACCTGTGAGGCTGAGAGAGCTGATGGATGCTGAGAGCTCACTGGAGGAGAAATCTCCACAGCACTCTGCCTGGTATGTCTGTGGGTGCAGGGCAATGCAGGTTCTGTTCCTGGAGGGATCTCGTAAAGCTGGGACATGGGGCAGTGTGTGGGGTCTGTCAGGAGGACAGGTTCTCTCTAGGACCAGAAAGTGCTGCCTGGAAGGGATGCCCTTCTGCCCCATGAGAGGGACATGTCAGGACAGCTGTCTTCTCCTGGGCATGGCTGCAGAGGTGTGAAGCAGCATGTGCACGCAGGGGTGCCCAGGGCTGTCCTTGTGAGCAGGGTCCCGGCACCACAGGGGCTGTGTGCTGGGGCAGGGACTCTGCTGCTGCCAGGGTCAGATGTCAGTCTGCCCAGTGAGCTTTCCACAGGGATGGAAACAGCAGCTGTGTTGAGGCAGTAACCCAGGGAAGGGCAGCATATGACCCTTCTGCTTTAAAGATAATGCTGCCTGGGTCAGCTTTGCTCCCAGCTCCAGCTGGTCCTTGGGAAATTCCAGAGGGACTTTGAAGAATAACATCAAGGAAGCATTTTCCTGCAAAGCAAAGTCTTTGCTTTGATTTTTCCTCTCCTGTGGGCTTTTTCCACTTATATATATAAAAATGAAAACTTGATTCTCATGATGACACTGGAGGATCTCCTGAGTCCTGAGTTTCCTCAGGACAATGCCCTGATGCCAGGAGGGGTCTGCAAAACAGAGCTGAGCAGAGGACATGTTGGATGAGATCTATGAGCAGAGCGGGAGGTGACATGGGCAAAGAGAAGCAGCTTCAGGTACAGCTGCAGGCAACAAAAACCTCCCTCAGGGAGCAAGAAGGAGCTGCTCCCAGAAATGCCCTGGTAGTGGGGATTTGGCTTCCTCCCTGACATCCCCTGCAGTGAAGTCTCTTTCCCACAGAAGCCCACTGGTTTCTGCCATCCAGAATAGACCCTGACCAGAACGTACAATTGTTTCACACTGAGTCTTCTACTTTGCAGCCATGAGCAGAAACCCCCCTGAGGGCCTGTCTGTCTGACCCTGTTATTCCAGCCTTGGCTGGAGCATTTCTTGCTATTTACTCTCCTGTCTTTGCATCCTTTGTCCCACCCTAACCTGGGGCTCTGGGCATGTCCATTTGTGGGGCTGGCACTGAACTGACATTCACTTCTGTACCCCCCATCTGCAGGACTGAGGACTTCTAGGGGCTCCTGCTGGGCTGCAGCTGCCTCCCACAATGGCACCGCTCTCCCAGGGACTCTCGAGCCACAGTGAGGAGCCCCATGCAGGAGACATCTCAGCACTGAGGCCGTGGCAATGCCACTCATCACCCGTGTGTGGGCAGCTGCACTGAGCCCTGTGTGTCCCTGGCTGGGAGTGGGAGCTGAGATCCTCCTTGGGTAGAATGAGAACACAGGAGGGCTTTGGAGCTCTGCCCTGTGAGACTGGATTCCTCAGCTCTCTGTGGGGTCCAGTTTCTTTGACAGTAAAATACAGGACATGAAAACAGAGCGTCCAGCACAGGGCAGCTGAGACCAGGGCTGATGGACAGAGCAGCTCTTCCCACGCTGCACTCAGGGGAAGGTTTCACTGGCACTGCAGCAGCAATGTCAGGGAGTTCTGACAGAAGAAACACTCCTCAGGTACAGGTAGGAGAAAACCAGATTTCCAAAGGAGTTCTCAAGAGCCCACAGCCAACCGTCCTCCCAGCAGTGGCACGCTCAAGCCAGCACAAAGCAGAGCGCCCAAAAGGGAACTGTTAGAAGTACTTCCTGAATACAGGGAGTAAATGTGAGGGTATTCCCTAAGAACTGGAAGAAGTTTTCCTCAAGGAAGATTTCCATTACTTCTCATTGTGCATTTTCCTCCTCTGACAGGTCTCCACACTTGATGGCAGCAGATGTCCAACAGCAGCTCCATCAGCCAGTTCCTCCTCCTGCCCTTTGCAGACACACGGGAGCTGCAGCTCCTGCACTTCTGCCTCTTCCTGGGCATCTACCTGGCTGCTCTCCTGGGCAATGGCCTCATCATCATCACCATAGCCTGTCACCAGCGCCTCCACACCCCCATGTATTTCTTCCTCCTTAACCTCTCTGTTACTGACCTTGGCTGCCTCTCCACCACTGTACCCAAATCCATGGCCAATTCCTTGTGGGACACCAGGGACATTTCCTACACAGGATGTGTGGCTCAATTCTTTTTCTTTATATTTTTTCTCTCAACAGAGTACTTTCTTCTGACTGTCATGGCCTATGACCGCTACGTTGCCATCTGCCACCCCCTGCACTACGGGACCCTCCTGGGCAGCAGAGCTTGTGTCCACATGGCAGCAGCTGCCTGGGCCAGTGGGTTTCTCAATGCTGTGCTGCACACAGCCAGTACATTTTCACTGCCCCTTTGCCATGGCAATGCTGTTGACCAGTTCTTCTGTGAAGTCCCCAAGATCCTCAAGCTCTCCTGCTCAGATGCCTACCTCAGGGAAACTGGAGCCATTGTGATCAGTCTCTCTTTAGCTTTTGGGTGTCTTGTGTTCATTGTGGAGTCCTACGTACAAATCTTCAGGGTTGTGCTGAGGATCCCTTCAGAGAAGGGATGGTACAAAGCATTTTCCATGTGCCTCCCTCACCTGGCCGTGGTCTCCCTTTTTATCAGCACTGACATGGCTGCCTACCTGAAACCTCCCTCCATTTCCTCCCCAATTCTGGATATGGTAGTGTCATTTCTTTACTCGGTGTTTCCACCAGCAGTGAACCCCCTCATCTACAGCATGAGGAACCAGGAGCTCAAGGATGCCATGTGGAAACTGATGACTGGATGTTTTTAGCAGTAATAAACTAAGTAGCAATAAACTTCTCATCTTCTCCTGAATATCACTGGCCATGCAACTCATATTAGGACCAGTCTGTACTTGGATGGTTTTTCAGTTGTTGGTTTTTTTCCTTCTAGTTTGTCTAAGCTATAATAACCTGATGCATGTTCATCCCATTCCTTATACTGTACCTCCCTCTCTTGTATTACCCAGACACTCTGTAAGAAAAAGCTGAGCTCTCTTTGCATCATGTCTGCCTGGTAAGGTGCACAAATTTCTCCATCAGGATGCTTTTGGAGACCGTGATGAAGGCTTCAATGAAGTTCAGGTAGACCGCATCAACAGCCTTCTCCTCATCCACTGAGCAGCAGGTCACCTCGTCATAGAAGGAGATCAGATTGGTCAAGCACCATCTTTTCTTTTCTAAACCCGTACTGTCTGGGCCTGATCGCCTGATGTCCTGCAGGTGTTGTATGACTGTAGTCAAGGTGATTTGTTCCATCACCTTCCCCAGCACCGAGGTCACCTTTCTTTTAGATGGGTGTCACATGTGCCAGCTTCCAGTCAGGTGGAACCACCTCAATCAGCCAGGGCTGCTGGTGAATAAGGGAAAGTGGCTTGGTGAGCACATCTGCCAGGTACCCTTGGGTGTATCCCATCTGGACCCATTGACTTGTGCAAATCAAGGTGGCTGAGTAGGTCCCTAACCAGTTCCCCTACAATTTTGGGGGCATTGTCTACTTCTGGTCCCCATCTTTCTTCCCAGGGGTCTGGGTATCAGGAGGAGACAACTGGTTTTACTGCTAAGGACTGAGGAAAAAATGACATTAATTACCTCCACCTTTTCTTCATCCTCTGTAACAGTAGTTGCCCTGGGTCCAATAAAGTTGGGAGATTCTTCCTGGCCCTCCTTTTGTTATTAACCTATTTGAATAATTACTATTAACCATATTTACCATTAATATTATTGTTAACATTAATATTTGTTAAATCATTATTAGTAGTAATTATAAATTTATTAAAGTATTTATAGAATTATTAAGAAAAGGAGGGCCAGGGAGAATCTCCCACCTTTATAGTTGTGGTTTTACCCCGGCTGAGAGCTGAGATCCACACAGCTGTCTGCTCCTGGAGCATAGGAAGTTCCGCACCAACATGCGGAAGAACTTTTTCACAGTGAGGGTGAAGGAGCAGTGGAATGGGCTGCCCAGGGAGGTGGTTGAGTCTCCTTCTCTGGAGATATTCAAGTCTCGTCTGGATGCCTATCTGTGTAATATGAGATAGGGAGCCTGCTTTGGCAGGGGGGTTGGACCCGATGATCTCTTGAGATCCCTTCCAACCCCTAAGATTCTGTGATTCCTTAAAGGAAAAGAGCAGGGGAAGAGGGAAGGGGGGGTTAGAGGCAAGGAATGGGAAAAGGAAGGGGCAAATAACCCAAAACCAAGAAACTAAGAGGCCCGTGGGTTGGGATAAGGACAGTTTACTAAGATAACGGAAAAAGAAAATATAACAATGCTAACAGGACATTAGAGCAAAAATATATGAAGCTGTTGATACCCAATGCGGTTTCTCACCAAACCCACAACTCAGGCCGTCCCCCAAGAACCGCGCGTCCCGGAGCCACCCCTGCTCTTCCTCCCGCCAGCCCCCGATATCCTGGGCAGGACATAATTGGCATGGAATACTCTCTTTGGCCAGTTTGGGTCACCTGTCCTGGCTTCCCCCCTCCTTTCTCATGAACAGAGAAATATGAAGAGCTGAGAAAGTCCTTGACTGTCTGACAGCAACTAGAAACATCAGGGTGTTATCAGCACTGCTTTCATTTTAACTCCCAAACACAGCATTCCATCCGCTGCTACAGATGAAGTTAACTCCATCCTGACCAAAAACAGGACAATGGTAGGTAACAAAAAAAATCTGTGAGGGCTGAAAAAGTTTCCAAGCCAGAAACCTCCTCAGGTAGCCCACTAGCAGCCCCCGTAACCTTGGGGGTCAGGGCTTTCCCAGCCAAGAGAATGGTCCAAAGAGTCCCTGATGTCATTTTGTGGCTCTACTAGTGTCCTCCTTGGAAAATTCTAAACATACAGCATTAGCTTCCTACTAAATCTATGAAGGCTGAATGATGTTCCTGGCCTGAAACCTCCGCAGGTAGCCCACATACAGCCCTGCAAGGGATGAAAAACATTCCTGGCCTGAAACCTACCCAAGAAGGACACAAGCAACCCACATTAACACTGGAGCTCAGGGCTTTCACACTCAAGGGTGTCATCCTAACACGGCCTGCTTCATTTTCAGGCTCTACCAGCATCCATCTCAAATACGCTAAAAAAAACCAAACAGTCAGGCACTTTGAGGACAGTTCCCTTCGGTGTGAAAGCCCTGAACCCCAAGGTTAGTGGTCCTGTTTGTAGTCAACATGGCAAGGTTTGAGACCAGGGATATCTTTGATCCCTCACACCATTTGTTTTGGAGCAGTTTTGAAGATGGATGCTTACACCTACTTACACCCCAAGGAAAGCACCAGGTACCCAGCACTAGGTTTGTCCTTATGGGCTGGGTGGCCAAGGAGATGTGTAGGATGCCCGGCATCTGTGCCCTGTGCATGGCCACCACGGGCAGAAAGAGTGCTTGAGGCCTGCTGGGCACAGGGAGGCCTGGGGACCAGCATCCCAAAGGCCTTTCTCCAAAGGGTGCTGGGCTAAGGGGTGGCAGGCAGGGCTGTGGTGGGCAGGACCTGGGTGGGTGAGGCATGTGTGGGCAGGGCTTCTGTGGATGGAGCTTTGATGGACAGAACTTAATTGGGAGGGGCTTCTCTGGGGGGAGCGGCGGTGGGCGGGGCTTCACACCAGACATCACTGCCACCTCACAATGTTGTCACCTGACAACACAGCAGTCACCATGTCCCCAGGCAGTATAAAAGGCAGCAGCCTGCCCTGTCCCACAGACAGAGCTGCCACAGGGACAGCTAGAAGACCTCCTAAGAGGGAGCCCTTCAGGAGCAGCTGGAATTCCCTGGCAGATCTTGAGGGAGGCAGAACAAAAGCAGGAAGAGGCTAATGGATCTACTTTGCTGCTGGCAAAGCGACCTTTAAAGCCCATCTGCTGGATGGAAAACCTGCTTCAGGAGATTACAGCCACCACCGATCCCTGCAGTTGCAGGAGGTGCTCAGGCCTTTTCCTCTGGAGAGCCATGGCCAGGGCAAGGGAATGCCTCTGGAGAAGCCCTGCAGAGCTCACCAACCTCACCTGCCATGGAGCCAGGGGCAGCAGTGCAGCTGTAAGCAATGGGATGGAGAGAAGTGGACAGGGTCCCACTGCTTTGCAGCACCCGCTGGTGTCCCCAGTAGGTGCAAGGGAAGGACACTGGTCCCCAGGATCCATCAGGCTGGGGGCACCTGGCCCCTCGGGGCAGCCCCTGAGATGGCTTCAGGCTCAGGGAGAACAGGGCTGGGGCATCTCCTGGGAGGCGTGAGCAGCCGGTGGGAGGAGGGAGCCGGTCTTGCTCCCGTGCTCAGGGAACAGCCGATCGCCAGCTCTGATGCTGGGCTCAGGAAGGAATTTTCCTCCGAGGCGGATTGGCACTGGTCCCCGGGGGTTTTTTGCCTTCCTCTGCAGCCCTGAGCAGGACCCCTTGTCAGGGCTCCTCCGGCCTGTCTGGGCTGGCTCACTGCCTGCTGCTGCTCATGCTCCTCGAAGGTGGCACCTCGTGCCCTGCATCCATTGGAAGGGAGCTCTCTGGACTGCCAGATCCAGCTCCAAGGGACGCTGTCTTCTTCTCCTCAGTAGCACTGAGCACAGCCTCTAGTCAGGGCTCCTCTGGGCCCTTTTGGCTAGGTTCTTGCCTGCTGCTCTGGCACCTCCAAGGTGCCACTCAGGCCCTGCCTCTCTCAGGCTCTCTTGCCCATGGCAGGTTCATAGAGGGAGTGAGCTCTTCTCTTCCCTTGGCTCCATTTCCCCAGGAGTTCTTGCTTGTGTGAAACAGCCTGGAAGTGCTTGGAAGGGCT
Organism: Gallinula chloropus; assembly: GCF_964237585.1. NCBI lineage: Eukaryota > Metazoa > Chordata > Aves > Gruiformes > Rallidae > Gallinula > Gallinula chloropus. The sequence goes on along the minus strand of NC_140120.1, from coordinate 1,181,187 downwards.
CTGGACTTGCTGCACCATCAGGAAGGAGCTGCTGCTTTTCCCCTCTGCCCACGGGCAATACAGGCCCAGGGCAGGACTTTCAAGGAAGCGTTTTTCATGTGTCCCTGGACAAGAAGCACAGAGGAGCAGGTTTGGGGATGCCAGAAGGAAGCTTTTGTCATCACTGGGTGCCATACTTTGGCAAATAGCCCATAATACCACCCACCACCTCTTTCTTTTGTGTGTGGTCTGTCCAGATCTTCATCCTTCATGTTCTTGCTCTTGAAGAAAACGGGATGTCTCAGCCTCTGTTCCGGCTGCTGCTCTCTGCAGCGCTGGGACTTGCCTTTGCCAGGCTGCAAGGGGTGTTTTTACACAACTGAAGAGTGCATCAGCCTGCTGCTGTCTTCATGACGATGAGCACTGGCTCTCAAAAGATCCAAAACAATTAAAGCAAATCCAGTTTCCATGTGTGTCCTTTGTGTCCTGTGCCCTTGGAAGTGGTTTTGCAGCTGAAACCCCCCTGGCACTCCAGGCTGATAAGATTGTTAGTCATGGTGAGTGCATGGGATGGGATGGGATGGGATGGGATGGCGTGGGGTGGGATGTAAGGGGTGAATATGCTGTATTCTGCCTGACGAGCTCTGACCTGGGTCTGAGGGTTCCATGCAGGAGAGCAGCTCTCTGCAGTGCAGATCCCAGGCCCAGCCAGGATACAGCAGCAGAAACAGGCACAGCTGCACCAGGGCTCAGGCAGGGACAGAAGCCCCCAGAGTGAGCTAAGCCATGTTCCTGGAGCCCTTGGCAGGAGATGCAGGTCCCAAGGGAGGCCGGTTCCAGACAGTGAGACCTACAAGACCCCCCAGGATCCTGATAGAAGTAGATTTTGAAAGGTTTCTAAGCCATAGAAAGAAAAATGTGGTCACTCAGTGACTGTAAATAATACTTCTGTGTACATCAGTGCCCCTATTCGATTCCTTGACGTGTGGACTACAGGTTTCTTGAATGGCTGTTCCATGCTCTTTGCCCCAAGGAAAAGAAGTCATTCCCAAGGGAAGCAACGGTGCCTGCAGGTCCCTGTGACACCATCAACATCTAACTGAAGCTGGCAGCTTGGCTTCCTCTCTGCTTGCAGTGGAGTGGATGTTCACGCAGACTCAAACCGAGCTGGTGAGGTCTAAGAATACAGGCAGCCACAGTGGTGAGCACATTGCCTGTCCCTCAGAAAATCAGTACCAGTGATCCTCCCAGAGAGGAAAGGAGTGGCTTAAACCTGGAATTTCAGGCAAAAGGGAATGCACAATGCCTACCACTGATTCATTGAACATCTCTGAAGTTTACATCCTCCTTAGAGAGTTGGGGCTGAAGGGCAGTCAGGAAAATGCATCCTTCAGGTCCAAGTCAGTAAACCAAACCAAATTAGGTGCTAATTCAGTTAGCAGTGGATATGGATCTGCTACTACTGGATATAAATCTTCAGTTATTTTATTTATATCTCTGAGATCCTGTACATTTCACATTGACACTTGTTAAGGTACCGCTCCTGTCTCCCCAAAAGGGAGGTGATGTATCTATGGCACCTCGTGCGCTTGGCTCGAGTACACAAACAGCATTCATGGCAGATTGGGCAGGCACTAATTCCTGCTCCACACCCAGGCCACCTGATATTATTTGACCCTGTACTTCCTCCCATCTACTATTGATTTTTCACACTCTTTAAATTTCCACAAATTCCTAGTTTAAGCTGACCCGGATTAAAAACGTTACCCCAGTCAGACCAGGTCTCCCTGCATTCACCACACCAAAAATTGTTTCCAAATTGTACAACCACCTCCTGCTTACATGTGAAACATTCAAACACAAACAGTGGTTGACATGAAAAATCTTCAGGCCCGTGTATAGAACACCAGGGAGCAACAGTTGGCTCCAAACTTGCCATGTGTTTAACTCAGTCACTCGCCACTCACACCAGAGTGAACTCATTTCACTCACACAAACAGTTCACCAAATCTAAATACTCAGCTCCTTATGGCAGGATCCAAAGGCAATACCAATCAATCAATGCCCAGAGCAGCGACTCCCTGTGGGGAGTCAAACCCTGGTCTCCCTGGTGACAGGCAGGAGTTCTCCACTGAGCCACAGGGTACGCTGGTACAGAAGGGCGCAGCAAGTCTCCAGGCTCACTTTGTGCTCCCTGAAACGTTCCCCATTCAAAGGGTGCCCCTCGTAGCCAAACAATGGACGGTGCCATGGGGTGTTTCTAGAGCAGATGACAAAACTGGACACAACACACTCCAGCCACTATAGCAAGGAGGACCCGGACTGGCCTCAGATTCCCATATGCAACGTTGCTACCAACGTTGCTACAGAAAGCCCTTACAAGCATGTCTCTCCAACTCATTTTCATTAAAAAATATCAGCCTTTTACAACTATTTGGATGTTAGTGATGTCCTTAGTGATGAAGATTTCAAAGGAATTTTCCTGAAGGACCTTTTTTTCAGTCATGGGTATTTTCTGTCCTGGCTCAGTTGATTGATAGAAGCAGTGACAGCAGCATTCTGGGATGGACATGGGTCTGCTAAGGAGACCTGGACAGGCAGGAAAAGCAGTCTCTGGAGATCCAACCCTGCATGGAGAACCTTGCTCTTCCCCAAGCCCAGCAGGTCCCTCACTGGCCTCCTGGGACTCCCAACTCTTTTCCTCACATCATCTGTGCTCACAGACACAGACAGATTTCTCTGACAACAAACAGCAGTTCAACATGACACAGTTTAATACCCATGAAATCTCTCTCCTCAGCTGCTGCTACGGCCAAACAGCGTGTGAAGGGGGTCAGCTTTCAGAGCAGATTCTCTCCCAGAACATTGCTTTTAATCACATACACAGAAAGGTTGTCAACACCCTGCACTTCTGACAGAACAGTTCACGAGACTTCTGAGGGATGGGACATTTTCTAACCTTCTGAAGCTGAAAGCTGAAACCAGAGAGTTGAAAGGCATCTGAATGACCAAGAGCAAGCAGAAATGGAAACCAATGAGTAAAGTGAAGTGCAAACATCCATCTAGTTTGCTGAAAAGATGTCCTTAGGCATGGCCACTGATCAGGAGAGCTGGAAACACCTGAATGACGAGGGAGATGAAAGGGACAGACTAATGCTAATGCAGGTACAGGGGAAGGGGAGTATTTCTCCTGTCATTGGTACAACTCAATTATAAAAAATTACAGTCCAATTATAAAAAAAGATGTGGTTTCTTATAATTTGAAAGGGGGAAAAAAATAAAATTGTGGGTGATTGCAGACAGATGTGATGCACAAAGAGCACAGCTGGTCATTACGCAGTGGATGGGTCACACAAGACCAGGAGATACTGCATTAGGACAGAGATGAATGTGCACCATGTTATAGCTTAGAGACACTAGAAATAAGAAAAAACAAACCAATTACTAAACCCCCTATAAATACATAATGGTACTAACGTGACATGCATGGCCAGTGAAACACAGAAGGAGATGAACAGTTTATTGCTGCTTAAAAATATACAGTGCTTAGTTTCCACATGGCATCCTTGAGGTCCTGGTTCCTCATGCTGTAGATGAGGGGGTTCACTGCTGGTGGAACCACCGAGTAAAGAAATGTCACTATGAGGTCCAAAAAAGAGAAGGAGAGGGAGGGAGGCTTCAGGTGGGCAAATATGATTGTGCTGACAAACAGAGAGACCACAGCCAGGTGAGGGAGGCAGGTGGAAAAGGCTTTGTGCCGTCCCTGCTGTGAGGGGATCCTCAGCACAGCCCTGAAGATCTGCACATAGGACACCACAATAAACACAAAACACCCAAAACCTAAAGTGGCACCAACCACAATGAGTCCACTTTCTCTGACATATGTGTCTGAGCAGGAGAGCTTGAGGATCTGGGGGATTTCACAGAAGAACTGGTCAATGGCATTGCCATGGCAGAGAGGGAGTGAAAATGTACAGCCTGTGTGCAGCAGAGAATTGAGAAACCCACTGGCCCAGGCAGCTGCTGCCATGTGGACACAAGCTCTGCTGCCCAGGAGGGTCCCGTAGTGCAGGGGGTGGCAGATGGCAGCGTAGCGGTCATAGGCCATGACAGTGAGAAGACAGAACTCTGTGACGATCAAAAATGTAAAGAAAAATATTTGAGCCAGACATCCTGTGTAGGAAATGGCCCTGGTGTTCCACAAGGAATTGGCCATGGCTTTGGGAACAGTGGTGGAGATGCAGCCAAAGTCCAGGACAGAGAGGTTGAGGAGGAAGAAGTACATGGGGGTGTGGAGGTGGTGGTCACAGGCTATGGTGATGATGATGAGGCCATTGCCCAGGAGAGCAGCCAGGTAGGTTCCCAGGAAGAGCCAGAAGTGCAGGAGCTGCAGCTCCCGTGTGTCTGCAAAGGGCAGGAGGAGGAACTGGCTGATGGAGCTGCTGCTGTTGGACATCTGCTGCTGCCATCAAGTGTGGAGACCTGTCCAAGGAGGAACATGCATTGAGAGTGAGGAACATCTCTTTCACTCTTACAGAATATCCTCAGATTGACTGTCTGGATCTCAGACTAAATCCCCTCTGGATAGGAATGAGCTTTTCAGCATGGTCACTCCAGTTTCACCCAAGGGCAGAGCAGAGCTTTGGAGATTTGGTTTTCTCCTCACTGTACCTGAGGAGTGTTTCTTCTGTCAGAACTCCCTGACATTGCTGCTGCAGTGCCAGTGAAACCTTCCCCTGAGTGCAGAGTGGGGAGAGCTGCTCTGTCCATCAGCCCTGCTCTCAGCTGCCCTGTGCTGGACGCTCTGTGATCACACCCTGCTGATCCCTGCAGAAGAAACTGGACCCCACTGAGAGCTGAGGAATCCAGTCTCACAGGGCAGAGCTCCAAAGCCCTCCTGCGGTCTCATCCTACCCAAGGAGGATCTCAGCTCCCCGCTCCCAGCCAGGGACACACAGGGCTCAGTGCAGCTGCCCACACACAGGTGATGAGTGGCATTGCCAGGGCCTCTGTGCCGAGATGTCTCCTGCATGGGGCTCCTCTCTGGGGCACAAGAGTCCCTGGGAGAGCGGTGCCATTGTGGGAGGCAGCTGCAGCCCAGCAGGAGCCCCCAGGACGTCCTCAGTCCTACAGCTGGGGGTACAGAAGTGAGGGTTAGTTCAGTGCCAGCACCAGAAATGGACATGCCCAGAGCCCCAGGTAATAGTGGGACAAAGGCAGCAAGGACAGGAGGGGAAACAGCAAGAAATGCTCCAGCCAAGGCAGGAAGGACAGGGACAGACAGACAGACAGGCACACAGGGGTTGCTGTTCATGGCTGCCAAGGAGAAGACTCAGTGTCAAACCATGGAATGCTGGGGTCAAGGTCTGTGCTGGATGACAGAAACCAGGGGGTTGCTGCAGGAAAGAGTCTTAACTGCAGGGGCTGTCAGGGAGGTACCAAATCCCCACTGCCAGGGCATTGCTGGGAGCAGCTCCTTCTTCCTCACTTGCCAATGTCTCTGCTGCCTGGAGCTGTCCCTGCAGCTGCTTCTCTTTGCCCATGTCACCTCCCACTCTGTGCTCACATTCCTCTTTCAACCTGCCCTGTGCTCAGCTCTGCTCTGCAGACCCCTCCTGGCATCAGGGCTCTGCCCTGGGAATCTGTGTGTGTGCAGGGCTCAGGCACAAATACGACATCTTAATGATAATTGAGTTTCCATTGCATATTCCTGTGGGGAGAAATAAGTCTGCACAGCCCACAGGAGAGGAAAAGTCAAAGCAAAGACTCTACCTACAGGAAAATGTTTCCTTGGTGTTGTTCTTCAAAGTCCCTTTGCAATTTCTCAAGGATCAGCTGGAGCTGGGAGAAAACCTGACCCATGCAGCACTTTCTTACAGCAGAAGGACCTTACACTGCCTTTCCCTGTGTCTCTCCATCAACCCACAGTTGCTGCCTCTATCCCTGTGGAAAGCCCACAAGGCAGGCTGAGTGCTGAGCCTGGCAGTAGAAGCATCTGCCTCAGCACACAGCCTCCAGGGCACAGGGACCCTGCTCACAAGGACAGCCCTGGGCACACCTGGGTGCACACGCTGCTTCACACATCTCAACCATGCCCAGGAGAAGACAGCTGTCCTGCCCTGTCCTTCTGATGGGGCAGAAGGGCATCCCTTCCAGGCAGCACTTTCTGGTCCTAGAGAGAACCTGTCCTCCTGACAGAGCCCACACACTGCCCCATGTCCCAGCTTTAGGAGATCCCTCCAGGAACAGAACCTGCATTGCCCTGCACCCACAGACATACCAGGGAGAGGCTGTGGAGATTTCTCCTCCAGTGAGCTCTCAGCATCCATCTCAGCCTCACAGGTCTCCCCTCGGTGCCTCCAGGCAGTGTCCCCAGCCCTGTGTGCTTGGCAGAGGAGCTGCTCCTGGCCAGAGCTGTCTCTTGTCAGGGCTGCTGGGTTGCAGTGAGCTCCCTCCATCCCACGAGCCCAGCCCAGCTCCCAGCAGAGGAGCAGGCAAATACGTCACATACTCCATTCCCCAGAGTCTCCTGTGAGGTGTCCCTGGAGCTCCAAGTAACTAACTTGGAAAGACACTAAGTCTTTACTGCCTTTCCTTCCCTTGGCTGAGGAGAAATCCTTCTGTCCATCAGAGTCCTTTCTCCTGATCAAACCAGACCTGGGCAGAAGAATCACCTTTCCTTGTCTCCCCATGAGACAGGAACCCCAGGGAGGGACAGGGAGGTGACTCTTTCCCCCTGTGAGAGGCACTCCAGACCCCTCATCCTTGCTCTGCAGCCCTGGAGCTGGATGGGGACACAGCTCTGACCTTCGACTACCAATAACCCTTTGTGCCTTGAATTCCTCTTGCCCCAGTTTCTGTGGCACAAAAATCAAAACCTTCTGCCATGGAGCTGCTGTTCCCAGCTCCCATGGGAATTACTGGGGGCAGAGGCAAGTTTCCAAGATCCCCTTCTCCATGAGAGTGGACTTGATCTGATGGAAACTGTGTGTCACCCCCATTCACCTGTACCCATAACTGAAGACCAGGAATGACTCTCTGGGAGCCCATGCCAGAGGTTTCTGCTCCTCATGCACACCTGGGAGTTTGAGAGACAAATCAAGATTGTAGTTTTCCTTGTTATAAATCTCTCCTCACTCCTGTCTTTTACTTCTACAAGGCTTTTCCATACCCAGAGGCAGCGGATGTCCAACTGCAGCTCCATCAGCCAGTTCCTCCTCCTGCCCTTTGCAGACACACGGGAGCTGCAGCTCCTGCAGTTCTGGCTCTTCCTGGGCATCTACCTGGCTGCTCTCCTGGGCAAGAGTGTCATGATCATTACTGTAGCCTATGACCATCGACTCCACATGCCCATGTACTTCATTTCAACCTCTTGTTGAAGGGAGTTGACCCAGGTGCTCACCAAAGCTGCTCTGTCACTCCCCTTCCTCTGCTGCATAAGGGAGAGAAGATGTAACAAAAGATGAGGATAAAGCCAGGGAGAGATCATGCAGAGGTCACTCTCCTGAGTTACTCTCAATAAACCCATCTAATTCATTACCCAATCAAAGAGATCAGAGGAATGAGAAAGATAAATAAATTAAAACACCCACCCACATCCCCCCCTGTTTTTCCCAGGGTCCCCTTCACTCTCTAATTCTCTCCTTCCTCTAACTGAGCAGCACAGGAGGATGGGGAATGGGCATTGGGGTCAGTTCATCACACATTGTCTCAGCCACTCCTTTCCCCTCATGGGAGGACTCCTCACAGTCTCCCCGTGCTCCAGCTTTGGGTCCCACCCACAGGAGACAGTCCTGCATGAACCCCTCCAACGTGAGTCCTTCCCACATGGCTTCAGATCATCACCAGCTGCTCCAGGGTGGGACACCTGAATTGGCTGCTGTCCTTCAGCACCAGACTGCTCCAGCCTGGGTCCTCCACAGCCCCTTCAGCAAACCTGCTCCAGCACAGGCTTCCTAGGAGGTCACATACTCCATCAGAGCTCTGCACCTGCCTGAGCACTGTGATGTCTACAGGCTGCATGTAGAATCACTGTTCCACATCATCCAGCATGGGCTGAGGGGGAACAGCCTCATTCACCATGGTCTCCTGCATGGGTTGCAAGTGAATCTCTGCAATGAGGCTGGGAGGACCTTCTCCCCCTACTTCACTGAACTTGTTGTCCTTACACTTTCTCTCTCCTTTCTCTGACAGCAAAAAGCAACAGATAATTTTTAATTTCTTATTAAATATATTGTCACAGCAATTATATTTTAACTCCCCCTCTGCCAAGGGAATGCTGCTGACCAGTTCTTCTGTGAAATCCCCCAGATCCTCAAGCTCTCTTGCTCACGGGCCACACTCAGGGAAATTGTGGTCAGAGCTTGTTTGGCTTTTGGGTGTTTTGTGTTCATTGTGGTGTCCTATGTGCAGATCTTCAGGGCTGTGCTGAGGATCCTCTTGGTTTAGGGACAGCACAAAGCCTTTTCCACACCTCTTCTTTACTTGGGAGTGGACTCCTTTTTTGTCAACACTGCCATGTTTGCCTGCCTGAAGAGCCCCTCAATCTCCTCCCTATTTTCAGATTCACTGATTCACAGAAGTCTAGGGGCTGGAAGGGGTTGGAAGGGGCCTCCAGAGGTCATCAAGTCCAACCCCTCTGCCAAAGCAGGGTCCCTAGGAAAGATTGCATGGGTCAGCATCCAGACAGGTCTTGAATATCTTCAGAGAAAGAGACTCCACAGCCCCCTGGGCAGCCTGTCCCAGGGCTCTGTCACCCTCACTGTGTAAAATTTCTTCTTAATTTTGGTGTTGAACTTCCTGTGCTCCAACTTGAAGCCATTGTCCCTTGTCCAGTCTCCACAGACCACTGAACCTGGTATAGGTATTTCATTACTCAGAGTTTCCACCAGCAGTGAACCCCCTCATCTACAGCATGAGGAACCAGGAGCTCAAGGATGCCTTGTGGAAACTGATGACTGGATGTTTCTAAGCAGCAACCAACTGATCATCTTCATTGTATTGCTGGCCCTGTCGATTCAATGAAATGTAATCATGCTGAATAGATTGATGGAGATGTCACTTAAGAGACAATTAATATAACTTTAATATAAGAATTTTCATGTTCTTAAGAATAGGTTTGTTTTGGATTTTAGTAGATGTGGTTTTATCCCTGCTGAGAGCTGAGCACCACACAGTCACTTGTTCTTTAAAAGGCAGTGAGGGGGGAAGTTAAGATGGAAGAGGGAGAGAGAAGGGAAAGGGAAAAAAACCCAAATCCAAGGAAACAAACCCCTGCAGGTTGGGTAAGGATAGTTTACTAGAATAGCAGAAAGAGAGATACAACAATGATATCAGGAATTTGTAGCAAAATATATGAAACTGGTGATACACAATGCAGTTTGTGACTGAACTACACAACTCTGGCCATGCAGCCCAGAGATGTCCTGAAAATGGTACTGTCCCCAAAAATGCACGTCCTGGAGCTGCCTCCTCCTCCTCCCACCAGCCTCCCTTTTATGCTGAGTATGATGCAATTGTCACCTGTCCTGGCTGTGTCCCCTTCCTTCTCCTTAGTAGGGAAATAGGAACAACTGAAAAGTCCTTGACTGCTTGGCAACAACCAGAAATATTAGGGTGTTACCAGCACTGCTTTCATCCCAACTCCAAAACATGGCATTCCATGTCCTATTAGATAAGAAATTAACTCCATCCCAGCCAAAACCAGCACACTGACATAATTTCCCTGTCAAAGGCGCTGGTTGGGGAGGGGTGGTCATGGCATGGTGCAGCACTCTGTTATTGTTGGGTTTGTAAGGTACTCTCTGTGCTGTCACTGGCTGTGAGTGCAATTTGGGTTGTATTGCTCCCCTTTTATGGTGCTTTTGTCAGTAAACTGTCCTTATCCCAACCCACAGAGGCTCTGTCTGTTTCTCCTCTGGGAGTGAGCGAGCAGCATGTGGTGCTCAGCCATTGTTTGGGGCTGAACCACCACAGTTTCCAAACCACAAGCAGTGAGCTTCTCTAGGAGAAGTTGGTGGGAAAATGTCTCCAATGCCTTACTAAAGTCAAGGTAGACAACATCCAGCGCCCTTCCCTTGTCCAAGAAGCAGGTCACCCTGTCATAGAGGGAGATCCAGTGGGTCAAACAGGAGCTGCCCTTATGAACACAAGCTGACTGGGCCTGATCACTTGGGGGTTCTTCATGAACTGGATAATGCTGCTCAGGATGATCTGCTCCATCAGCTTCTCTGGGACTGAAGTCAAACCATCAGGCCTGTAATTTCCCTGATCATCCTTCTGTCCCTTCTTATATAGGGGGTTACATTGACTGATCCAGTCAGCCAGGACTGATGGAAAGTGGCTTGGTGAACCCCCCTTCCCAGCTCTTTCAGCACCCTTGGGTGCATCCCATTCAGCCCCATAGATCTGTGCACATCTCTGTGGTGCAACAGGACCATCTCCTCCTGGATTGAGGTGGGCTCATTCTGCTCCCTGTCCCTGTCTCCCAGCTCAGGGAATTGGATTCTCTCTGTACAACTGCTCCTATTACTAAAGACAGTGGCAAAGATTTCATTAAGCACCTCAGCCTTGGCCTCATCTCTCAACAATGTTTCCTCCTGAATCTGATAGGGGATGGAGGGTCTCCCTGCTCTTTCTTTTATTTAAATGGAGGACAGATGAATTTCTAGCTGGGCTTTGGACCAACAATGAGGAGAAACTCTCATCCTGTTGTTCTTCTCTCAGCATTACACACCCCACACTGCCCCAGGAAGAGCCTGATCAATGTCTGAGGGGCAGGACCTGTCTTCCCTGGGGCTGGGGGTCAGGGCTTGGCCTTTCTGCTTCATCACACCAACCCAGGGCTTGCTCAGCATCTCAGCTGCTTGTACATTGCCTTTGCCTACCAGCCAACATGGCCTCCAATTACCTGTGCTAACGAGTCCCTGGGGAGGCTCAGCCAGCAATGGCTCTCAGTGGGACTCATTAATACTTCAGGTACTTTGGCTTCTACTTTTGACATGGAGTTTTTTGTGTAATCTCCTCTCAGTACCTGAGCTTCAAGGACTCACCACCAAATGCACCCCGGGGCTTATTAAAAATAAAAAGCAAGCCCTAACGAGCTATGTCTCTTCATGTAATTATCTTCAAGTCTTCAAGAGATGTACAGATCATTGAAGCTGTTTCAAAGGGAGCTTAGAGTAAAATTGATTTCTTTTTAAGGGTGTAGGTTATTATTTTCACTGTAGAGGAGAGGTGACAACCTCTGACTGAGATTGGTCCAGGGTGCCTCCTAAGGAGGTCTGGACTGGTCTGAAAAAGGGTCCCTTGAGGCAGTGGGGACAACCTTGCTGCACATCTCCACAAGCCCACCATGACTCTCACCAGCCAACTGGGACTTGCATCCCTTGTCCTTACATCAGATCTCTCTCTGCACTCCACAGTGGGGCATTACAGCCCCTCTGTACCAGCTCCCCTGCTTTCCTTAGAGAACTGGCTGCACACAGGCAGCACACAGGGACTTATTTTCCCAACAACAGAAGAAACCTGACAAGATTCACCATTAAATTCAACACTCCTCACTCTGTGCCAAGTGCAATCTGCCACCAGTGAGGTTCACCTGCCACAAAGCTTAACCCTGTGAGAGATGTTCTAGTGAGGAAGGAGACTGTGAAGTCACCACAACTCAAGAGCTGGCTAAAGACAGAATGAGTCAGACAACTGCCAGAAAGGCAAGGGTTTAACCTCATAGCCTCCAGTTGTCTGCTCTAACGAGACCATGGGGAGGCTTTGTCAGGAATGGCTCCCAATGGAGCCTGTTAATGCTTCAGAGTGCTTTGGGCATTGCTCCTGACTTGGACTTCTTGAGAGTTTTCTTCATTCTCCTCTTGGTATCTTGAGGTTTCTGGACTCAGAAGAAAAGACACCATGGGGCTCATTAATCATACAGAAAGCCCTCACAAGCATGGCTCTTAACTCACTTTAATTAAAAAAAATAAGACTTGTATGACTAATTGGAGAGGTTTTATTTGAGTGATGAAAATTTCAAAAGAGTTTCACAATGGAGGATTTTTTCAAAAGAAAAAATGTTTCTGTCATATCTCAGATCATGGAAGACAGTTCAGCAGCATGCTGCAATGGGGGCTGGGGCAGAGGTCTCCTAAGGAGATCTGGACAGGCAGGAAAAGCAGTCTCTGGAGATCCAATTCTGTCTGGAGAACCTTGCTCTTCCCCAAGCCCAGCAGTTCCCTCCCTGGCCTCCTGAGACTCCCAACACTTTTACTGGCATCCTCTGTGCTCACAGGCACAGACAGATTTCTCTGACAACAAACAGCAGTTCAACATGACACAGTTTAATACCCATGAAATCTCTCTCCTCAGCTGCTGCTACGGCCAAGCAGCGTGTGAAGGGGGTCAGCTTTCAGAGGAGATTCTCTCCCAGAACAGTTTGATTCAGAAACACAGAAAGGTCACTTATCAACACACTGAACTTCTGACAGATCAGTTCATGAGACTTCTGTGAGATGGGACATTTTCCAACTCTCTGAAGCTCAAAGCAGACAGCAGAGAGCTGAGCAGCATCTGAAGGACCAAAGAGTAAGGTGAGGTGGAATCCACTGAACAAAGTCAAGTGCACACCTCCAGTCAATCTGAAGAAAATATGTCCTTAGGCATGGCCGTATCATCAGGAGAGGTGGAAACACCTCAATGCTGAGGAACATGAAAGAGACACTCTAGCAGTAATGCAGGTACAGAGGAAAGTGAGTATTTATTCTATTGCCATTGGTACATATCCTGGAAATGCTCAAGTAGTGAAGTGATTCAAGTAGTCAAGTGATTCAGCTGATGAAAATGTGCTGGCAAATTTATAGAGGTGGAAGAAAAAAAAAAGAAAAATCGTGTCCCTTTGCAGGCAGACAAGATGAAAAGAGAGTAAATTTCATTATTTTGCAGTGTCTGGGTCACACAAGACCTGGAGATATGTCATGAGGAGTGGTATGAATGTGGCCCATGTTGTTACAGCCCAGACAATACAGAATGAAAAAATAATCCAACAAATAAAAACCTCCTAAATACAGACTGGTCCAAACGTGAGTTACATGGCCAGTGATATGGAGAAGACTGCTGCTCAGAAACGCCCAGTCATCAGTTTCCACAGGGCATCCTTGAGCTCCTGGTTCCTCAGGCTGTAGATGAGGGGGTTCACTGCTGGTGGAAACACTGTGTAAAGAAATGTCGCAACCAGGTCCAGAAACAGGAAGGAGATGGAGGGGGGCTTCAGGTAGGCAAAGATGCCAGTGCTAACAAACAGGGAGACCACGGCCAGGTGAGGCAGGCAGGTGGAAAAGGCTTTGTGCCGTCCCTGCTGCGAGGGGATCCTCAGCACAGCCCTGAAGATCTGCACATAGGACACCACAATGAACACAAAGCACACAAAGGCTAAACAGACACTGACCACAATGACAGCAATCTCCCTGAGGTAGGCATCTGAGCAGGAGAGCTTGAGGATCTGGGGGATTTCACAGAAGAACTGGTCAAGGGCATTGCCATGGCAGAGGGGCAGTGAAAATGTATTGGCTGTGTGCAGCAGAGAATTGAGAAACCCACCGGCCCAGGCAGCTGCTGCCTTGTGGACACAAGCTCTGCTGCCCAGGAGGGTCCCGTAGTGCAGGGGGTAGCAGATGGCAACGTAGCGGTCATAGGCCATGACAGTGAGAAGACAAAACTCTGTGGCAATCAAAAAGTCAAAGAAAAGGAGTTGAGCCACACATCCTGTGTAGGAAATGACCCTGGTGTCCCACAAGGAATTGGCCAGGGATTTGGGAACAGTGGTGGAGATGTAGGCAAGGTCAGTAACAGAGAGGTTGAGGAGGAAGAAGTACATGGGGGTGTGGAGGTGGTGGTCACAGGCTATGGTGATGATGATGAGGCCATTGCCCAGGAGAGCAGCCAGGTAGATGCCCAGGAAGAGGCAGAAGTGCAGGAGCTGCAGCTCCCGTGTGTCTGCAAAGGGCAGGAGCAGGAACTGGCTGATGGAGCTGCTGTTGGACATCTGCTGCTGCCATCAAGTGTGGAGACCTGTCAGAGGATAAAAATGTAGTGAGAAGTTAGTGAACGATTCTTTGAGGGAAACAGTTGCCTATTCACATTGACTCTGTATTCAGGAGGACTTTTGTCAGGTCCCTTTTGGGAGCTCTGCTTTGTGCTGGCTTGAGCGTGCCACTGCTGGGAGGAGGGTCAGCTTTGGGCTCTGGAGAACTCAGTCCTGCCTGGCAGCAGTCAGTAAATAGAAGGATGGTGTGATCTCAGACTAAATCCCCTTTGGATAGCAATGAGCTTTCCAGCACTGTCACTCCAGTTTCACCCGTGGGCAGAGCAGAGCTTTGGAACTTTGGTTTTCTCCTCACTGAGAGCTGAGGAATCCAGTCTCACAGGGCAGAGCTCCAAAGCCCTCCTGTGGTCTCATCCTACCCAAGGAGGATCTCAGCTCCCCGCTCCCAGCCAGGGACACACAGGGCTCAGTGCAGATGCCCACACACAGGTGATGAGTGGCATTGCCACGGCCTCTGCGCCGAGATGTCTCCTGCATGGGGCTCCTCTCTGGGGCACAAGAGCCCCTGGGAGAGCGGTGCCATTGTGGGAGGCAGCTGCAGCCCAGCAGGAGCTGCCTGGAATTCCTCAGTCCTACAGATGGGGGTCCTGAAGTGAGGGTCACTCAGTGCAGCCCCACCAATGGACGTGCTCAAAGCCCCAGGAAATGGTGGGAGAAAGGCAACAAGAACAGGAGGGGAAACAGAGAGAAACATTCCCCAGAAGGCGAGAAGGACAGGAACTCAGAGGGTTCTTCTCTCTGGGACAAGGACCCTGCACCATATTTCCATGTGTCACACTTTACATCGACCTTTTCTTTCCACAGTGCGAATGCAGCCATGCCCAGGAGAAGACAGCTGTCCTGCCCTGTCCCTCTCATGGGGCAGAAGGGCATCCCTTCCAGGCAGCACTTTCTGGTCCTAGAGCGATCCTGTCCTCCTGACAGACCCCACACACTGCCCCATGTCCCAGCTTTAGGAGATGCCTCCAGGAACAGAACCTGCATTGCCCTGCACCTACAGACATACCAGGGAGAGGCTGTGCAGATTTCTCCTCCAGTGAGCTCTCAGCATCCATCAGCTCTCTCAGCATCCATCAGCTCTCTCAGCCTCCCAGGTCTCCCCTCGGTGCCTCCAGGCAGTGTCCCCAGCCCTGTGTGCTTGGCAGAGGAGCTGCTCCTGGCCAGAGCTGTCTCTCTGCAGCACTACCGGGTTGCCATGAGCTCCCCCCATCCCAGGAGCCTGGCCAAGCTCAGCAGGAGAAGACCAGTTCTTGTAGGCTCCCTCCTGGTGTCTTAGACCTCATGGGGATTGTTCTGTGGTCTCATCTCTGACAATCTCAGGATCTCCCTGCCCAGGGGCTGGGGGTCAGCACTTGGCATTTCTGCTTCATCAGACCAAGCCAGGGTGTCCCCAGCATCAGAGCTGCCTGTGCTTTGCCTGGGTTTGTTCTCATGGCCTCCAGTTGTCTGCTCTAAGGAGCCCATGGGGAGGCTTTGTCAGGAGTGGCTCCCAGTGGGGCCTGTTAGTGCTTCAAGGTACTTTGGGCATCACTCCTGACTTGAACTTCTTGAGAAGTTTCTTCACTCTCCTCTTGGTATCTGAGGTCTGTGGACTCAGAAGAAAAGACACCATGGGGCTCATTAACATCCAGAAAGCCCTTACAATCACGGCTCTTCAACTCATTTTCATTAAAGAGCTCAAAACTCCTACAACTACTTGGATTTCAGTTGGGTCCTTAGTGATACAGGTGTCAAAGGAATTTCCCGTGAAGGACCTTTCTCCAGTCACAGGTATTTTCTGCCATGGCTCAGTTGATAGAAGAAGTGGCAGCAGCATTATGGGATGGATACCGATCTCCTAAGTGTTGCCTTTCTAGGTTTGGCGACCTGGTTCAGGAACGGCAACGGTGCCACGCTCTGGCCGCTCGATCCATCAGCTCACAGACACCAACGTGGGGGATGGCAAATGGTGTTTAATGGTGACTGCAACAGCATTCTATAGCTTAGATTTATGACATCACTTCCGCCCGCTTACATCATAGGCTTAATGCTATTGGCTACCTGGAGGGCGTCCTACCGTTCCGTACAGCACGACATCTTCTGACCGTCAGGCATTCACTACCTACAACATCCCCAGCTCCCTCAGCCATTCCTCAGAGGATTTGCCCTCCAGCCCCTTCCCCAGCCTGGTTGCCCTTCTCTGGACTTGCTCAAGGACCTCGATGTCCTTTTTCTGGTGGGGAGCCCAGAACTGCAGACAGTACTCAAGGTGCAGCCTCACCAATGCTGAGTCCAGGGGCACAATTCCCTCCCCAGACCTACTGGCCACACTGGTTTTGATACAAGCCAAGATGCCATTGGCCTTCTTGGCTGCCCGGGCACACTGCTGGCTCATATTCAGCCTGGTGTCAACCAACACCCCCAGGTCCTTCTCTGCCTGACAGCTCCCCAGCCAACCTCCCCACAGCCTGTAGCGCTGCACGGGGTTGTTCTGTCCCATGTGCGGCACTCTGCCCTTGGCCATGTTAAACTTCATCCCACTGGTCTCAGCCCATCGGTCCAGCCTGTTCAGATCCCTCTGAAGAGCCTCCCTACCCTCAGGCAGATCAACACTGAGCAGACTGACGGGTTATGGGGTATACTGTGGGATTTGTTTTGGTGCTTCTTCTTGGGTGGTTTGTTGGTGGTTCTGTGGAGTGTTGGAAGTTTGGGGTGGTTACCGTTGATAGTGTGGGTGTTCTGTCTGTTGGGTTAGACGTTAGTGGGGTGGCGATGTTGTGTTCATGGGGTGTGGGTATGTTTTGGGTTGCTGGGTGGGGCTTGTTGTTGACTTTGTGGTGTTGGAGCTTGTGTGGGGGTTGGCTCGAGGGACAATTCGGGCAGTTTAGGGGGTTTCAGAGAAGAGTTTAAGTGTAAATGCCAGCTTTGGGAGTTGGAGATAAAGGTTCAAGTCCTTTTTCCTGAGCAGTCACTCTAAGGGGTATAATCTTCAGGGTTTTGTTTCCAAGGCCAATGTTTTTAATAAACTGTTGGAGTCTTTTTAGTGGGTTAGGATTCTGTTTTCTAATGCCCCAATGGTTGGGAAGAGGATTAGAAGGATGGTAGAGTAAGTGAGTGATGCTATTTGGCTAGTTGGGGTAAATGGGTGTTGTACTGGTTGGCTACTGATTCCTGTTAGGATCAACAGGCTGCCACTGGAGTTCAGAACAGGAGTTGAGAAAGTGGCTGGAAGGTCATTGCACGTTGTTCAGGTTTGTGGAGAAGCAGCGATGAGAATAGGGCTGGTCCTGAGGCAGCTCAGGCTGATGCTCCTCCTGGTTTGTTGGGGATTGAGTGTAGAATGGAGTGTGCAAACAGGAAGAATCATTGTGGCTTAATGATTCTGGTTCAGGTATTGGACAGAGCGACCAGAGGCGATGCGCTGCTGGACCTGGTGCTCACCAACGTGGGGGACATCACTAAAGGCGTTAAGGCTGGAGACAGCCTGGGCTGCAGCGACCATGACCTGGGTGAGTTTGGATCTCAAGGAATGTGGGGCTGGCAAAGAGTGGGATCAGGACCATGAACTTTAGAAGAGCAAACTTGAGGCTGTTTAAGGACTTGTTGGCCAAGATCTCCTGGGAGGTGGTCCTTAGAGACAGAAATGTTGAGGACAGCTGGCTGCTCTTTAAAGATGCCTTTCTGAGAGCTCAAGGGCTCTCTGTCCCTCTCAATAAGACAGTGGGCAGGAGGGGCAGGAGACCAGCATGGCTAAGCAAGGACCTGCTGGTCAAACTGAGGGAAAAGAAAGGCAAATACAAGCTCTGGAAGCAAGGGTGTGTTGCCTGGAAAGAATCCAGGGATGCTGTTGGGAATTGCAGAGCTGGGATCAGGAAAGCCAAGGCACAGCTGGAACTGAACTTGGCGAGGGATGTTCAAAACAACAAGAAGGGATTTGACAGGTACATTGGCCAGAAAAGAGAGCATCCCCCCTTTGGGGGTAAAGCTAAAGGAAGGAAGGTTTAAATTAGATATTAGAGGGAAGTTTTTTACAGAGTGAGTGGTGAGGGGCTGGAAGAGGCTGCCCAGAGAGCTGATGGATGCCCCATTCCTGTTGGTGTTCAAGGCCAGGTTGGATGGGGCCCTGGGCAACCTTGTGTAGCTCCAGGCCTGGAGGTTGGTGTCCCTGCCTGTAGTAGGGGGTTGGAACTCTGTGATCCTTGGGGTCCCTTCAAGCCCAGACCAGTCTGTGAGGCTACGATTCTATGATCTTTCACTCCCTTCTAGCGCCCTGAGCTGTTTTCTCCCTTGGGCTCAATTGATCTTCCAGCTCGTGTGTGAAGTCTTTGTTCTTCTCACTTCATGTTTTAATTTCCTCAGCCTTTTAATTTTGCTGACGTGCTCCCTGGTTTGTCTGGGTTTGAGGTCCATCCACACGAGTGGCTGGGCAGTGATGTGCTGCAGGATGGATGGAGGATGTTGTGGTTCAAGGGGAAGTCACTGCTGGTGACAAACTCCAGCAAAGCCAGAGCGTGGTGAGGAGAGGAGCTGTGCTGTGTGGGGGGACGGGGCTGCTCAGCAGAGGCCATGAAGGGTCTGGAGAAAGGGGAGAAAAAGGATTTAAGGGCCCTGGGACACATGGTGCAAGGATCTGGGGTACAGGTAGTGTTTTCCTCCATCATTCCTATCTACAGGCAAAGAGGAGGGATGGAATGAGAGGAGTCAGGAAATTAATCCCTGGCTCTGAGCATGGGGTGAGAAGCAGAACTTTGGGTTCTTTGACAATGGGCTGGCACGAGCATCACCAGCCTTGCTGTCTAGGTACACAGGGAGGCTGTCCAGTATGACACCCCCATTACAGAGGCAGGTGTGCGTTCAGACACCCCGGTACAGAGACAGGCTGTCTGTTCAGGCACCTCAAGTTCAGACGTGGGCTGTCCGTTAACACAGCCCTGGTACAATGACAGGGAACTGAGATACCCCCAGTATAGAGGCAGGCTGTCCTTTATAGCACCCTGGTACAGAGGAACAGGGTTCCAGACACACTCGGTACAAAGTCAGGCTGTCCTTTGCAGCAGCCCTGGTACAGAGGCCAGCTGTCAATTACGACACCTCTGGTACAGAGTCAGGCTGTCCATTCGTCACCCTGGTACAGAGGCAGGCTGTCCATTGTGACATCCCAAGTACAGAGACAGGCTGTGCATTAAGACACCCCCAGTACAGAGGAAGGCTTTTGATTACCACACACCCTGTACAGAGGCACCTGGTGCAAGACACCCCCAGTAGAGAGGGAGATTGTCCTTTATAGCACCCAGGTACAGAGGCACGGGGTACAGGGCTCCACGGACAGAGGCAGGTTGTCCATTGTGACATCCATGGCACACAGGGAGGTTGTCCATCATGACAGAGGAAGGCTTCCTATTCTGGCATCTCATGTACATGGCTGCGGGGTTGCAGACACACCTCTTCCACAGGTAGGCTGTCCGTTACCACACACACGGTACAGACACACAGGGTACAAGATAGCCCTGGTTATAAGGGCAGGCTGTCCTTTACAGCACCCTGGTACAGAGTCATGGGGTGCCAGACACACCCGCTACAGAGACAAGCTTTCCATTACAACACCCCTGTTACATGGGCAGGCTGTCCATTACCACACAGCCTGTGCAGACACACAGGATGCAAGAAACCCCTGATACAGAGGGAGGCTGTCTTGTACAGCACCCCAATACAGAGGGAAGGGGTGCTAGACACATCCTGTACAGAGGCAGGATATCCATTACGACACACCTGGTACAGAGGTAAACGGTCCGTTATGACACCCCCAGTACAGAGGCAGGCTGTCCATTGTGACATCCACAGTAGCTGGGGAGGCTGTCCATTATGACAGCCCTGGTACAGAGACAGGTTGTGCATTAAGACACCCCCAGTACAGAAGAAGGCTTTAAATTCCCACACACCCCTTATAGAGACTTATGGTGTATGTCACCCCCAGTATAGAGGCAGGTTGTCCTTTAGAGCACCCTGGTACAGAGAAATAGTGTGTGAGATGACCCGGACAGAGGCAGATCGTCCATTATGACACCCCCAGTACAGAGTCATGCTGTCCATTACGACACACCCCGTACAGACACACGGGGTGTAAGACAACCCCAGTTTAAGGGCAGGCTGTCCTTTACTACACCACAGTACAGTGCCATGGGGTGCCAGACACACCCTGTACAGAGGCATGGGGTGCCAGACACACCCTGTACAGAGGCATGGGGTGCCAGACACACCCTGTACAGAGGCATGGGGTGCCAGCTACCCCTGCTCCAGAGGCAAGTTTTCCATTACAACCCCCCCAGTACAGAGGCAGGCTGCCAAATACAACACCCCCTGTGCGGACACACAGGGTGCAAGAAACCCCCATTACAGAGGCAGGCTGTCCTTTAGTACACCCCGGTACCGAGGCAAGGGGTGCTAGACACACCCTGTACAGAGGCAGGCTGTCCATTCTGACACACCCAGTACAGAGGTAAATGGTCCATTATGACACCCCCAGTAGAGAGGCAGGCAGTGCACTAAGACACCCCCGGTACAGAGGACGGCTTTCGATTACCACACACCCCGTACAGAGGCACCTGGTGCAAGACAACCTTGGTATAGAGGCAGGTTGTACTTTAGAGCACCCTGGTACAGAGGCACGGGGTGCGAGGCTCCATGGACAGAGGCAGGCTGTTGTGACATCCCCAGTACAGAGGCAGGTTGTTCATTGTGACATCAACAGCACACAGGGAAGTTGTCCATTATGCCATCCGCCTTACAGAGGCAGGCTGTCTATTCTGGTACCCCATGTACAGATGCATGGGGTTGCAGACACACTTCTTCCACAGGTAGGCTGTCCGTTATGACACACCCGCTACAGAGGCAGGCTGTCCAATACCACACTTCTGGTACAGAGGCCGGCTGTCCATTGTGACACCCTGTACAGAGGCACACGGTGCAAGACACCCCCAGTATAGAGGCAGGCTGTCCTTTATAGCACTCTGGTACAGAGGAACGGGCTTCCAGACAGACCCAGTACACAGTCAGGCTGTCCTTTGTGGCACCCCATGTACACAGGACAGTTGTCCATTACGACACCCGTGGTACAGAAGCAGGCTGTCCTTTGGGACACCGTCAGTATAGATGCAGGCTGTCCATTGCCACACACACGGTACAGACACACAGGGTACAAGACACCCCTGGTATAAGGGCAGGCTGTCTTTTAATGCACCACGGTACAGAGGCATGGGGTGCCAGGCACACTGGGTGCAGAGGAACGGGGTGCCAGACACACCCGCTACAGAGACAAGCTTTCCATTATGACACCCCTGTTACATGGGCAGGCTGTCCATTACCACACAGCCTGTGCAGACACACAGGGTGCAAGAAACCCCCATTACAGAGGCAGTCTGTCCTTTACAGAACCCGGTACAGAGACAAGGGGTGCTAGACACACCCTGTACAGAGGCAGGCTGTCCATTATGACACACCCAGTACAGAGGTAAATGGTCCGTTATGACACCCCCGGTAGAGAGGTAGGCAGTGTGTTAAGACACCCCCGGTACAGAGGAAGGTTTTCGATTACCACACACCGCGTACAGAGGCACCTGGTGCAAGACAACCTTCGTACAGAGGCAGGTTGTCCTTTAGAGCACCCTGGTACAGAGGCATGGGCTGTGAGATGACCCAGACAGAGGCAGGCTGTTGATTGTGACATCCCCAGTACAGAGGCAGGTTGTTCGTTGTGACATCCATGGCACACAGGGAGGTTGTCCATTGTGACAGAGGAAGGCTGTCTATTCTGGCATCTCATGTACATGGCTGTGGGGTTCAAGATACACTTCTTCCACAGGGAGGCTGTCTGTTATGACACACCCGATACAGAGGCAGGCTGTCCAATACCACACTTCCGGTACAGAGGCCGGCTGTCCATTGTGACACCCTGTACAGAGGCACACGGTGCAAGACACCCCCAGTATAGAGGCAGGCTGTCCTTTATAGCACCCTGGTACAGAGGAACGGGCTTCCAGACACACCCAGTACAAAGTCAGGCTGTCCATTGCATCACCCCGGTTACAGAGGACAGGCTGTCCATTATGACACCCCCAGTACAGAGGCAGGCTGTCCATTGTGACATCCACAGTAGCTGGGGAGGCTGTCCATTATGACATCCCTGGTACAGAGACAGGTTGTGCATTAAGACACCCCCAGTACAGAAGAAGGCTTTCAATTACCACACACCCCTTATAGAGACTTGTGGTGCAAGACACCCCCAGTAGAGAGGCAGGTTGTCCTTTAGAGCACCCTGGTACAGAGGCACAGTGTGTGAGATGACCCAGAGGCAGATTGTACATTATGACACCCCCAGTACAGAGGCAGGCTGACCATTATGACAACTGTGGTACAGAGGCACCGGGTGCAAGACGCCACCAGTACGGAGTCACGCTGTCCATTACAACACCCCCAGTATAGAGGTAGGCTGACCGTTACCACACACCCTGTACAGACACACAGGGTGCAAGACACCCCCAGTTCAAGGCCAGTTGTCCTTTACAGCACCCCGGTACCGAGGCAAGGGGT
Organism: Gallinula chloropus; assembly: GCF_964237585.1. Classification (NCBI taxonomy): domain Eukaryota; kingdom Metazoa; phylum Chordata; class Aves; order Gruiformes; family Rallidae; genus Gallinula; species Gallinula chloropus. The sequence goes on along the minus strand of NC_140120.1, from coordinate 1,158,551 downwards.
GCTAGACACACCCTGTACAGAGGCAGGCTGTCCATTAGGAAACCAGTGGCAGCGAACCAGGCTGTCCATTGTGACACCCCTGGTACAGAGGCAGGCTGTCCATTGCCACATCCACGGTACACAGGGATGCTCTCCATTATGACATCCCCAGTAGAGAGGCAGGTTGTCCTTTATAGCACCCTGGTACAGAGGCACAGGGTGTGAGACTACCCGGACAGAGGCAGGTTGTTCCTTGTGACATCCCCAGTACAGAGGCAGGCTGTTGATTGTAACATCCCCAGTACAGAGGCAGGTTGTTCATTGTGACATCCCCAGTACAGAGGCAGGCTGTTGATTGTGACATTCACCTTACAGAGGCAGGCAGTCTATTCTGGCATCCCATGTACAGATGTACGGGGTTCAAGACACGCTTTCTCCACAGGGAGGCTGTCTGTTATGACACACCTGGTACAGAGTCATGCTGTCCATTACGACACACCCCATACAGACACACGGGGTGTAAGACACCCCTGGTTTAAGGGCAGGCTGTCCTTTACTGCACCACAGTACAGAGGCATGGGGTGACAGACACAGCTGGTGTAGAGGAACAGGGTGCCAGACACACCCGATACAGAGGAATGGGGTGCCAGGTACCCCTGCTCCAGAGTAAAGTTTTCCATTACAACACCCCCAGTACAGAGGCAGGATGACAAATACAACACCCCCTGTGCAGACACACAGGGTGCAAGAAACCCCCATTACAGAGGCAGTCTGTCCTGTACAGCACCCTGGTACCGAGGCAAGGGGTGCTAGACACACCCTGTACAGAGGCAGGCTGTCCATTCTGACACACCCAGTACAGAGGTAAATGGTCCATTATGACACCCCCGGTAGAGAGGCAGGCAGTGCACTAAGACACCCCCGGTACAGAGGAAGGCTTTCGATTACCACACACCCCGTACAGAGGCACCTGGTGCAAGACAACCTTGGTATAGAGGCAGGTTGTCCTTTATAGCACCCTGGTACAGAGGCACGGGGTGCCAGGCTCCATGGACAGAGGCAGGCTGTTGTGATATACCCACTACAAAGGCAGGTTGTTCATTGTGACATCAACAGCACACAGGGAAGTTGTCCATTATGCCATCCACCTTACAGAGGCAGGCTGTCTATTCTGGCACCCCATGTACAGATGCACGGGGTTCCAGACACACTTCTTCCACAGGTAGGCTGTCTGTTATGACACACCCGATACAGAGGCAGGCTGTCCAATACCACACTTCTGGTACAGAGGACAGCTGTCCATTGTGACACCCTGTACAGAGGCACACGGTGCAAGACACCCCCAGTATAGAGGCAGGGTGTCCATTATGACACCCCAGAACAGAGGCAGGCTGTCCATTGTGACATCCACAGTAGCTGGGGAGGCTGTCCATTATGACATCCCTGGTACAGAGGCAGGTTGTGCATTAAGACACCCCCAATACAGAAGAAGGCTTTAAATTCCCACACACCCCTTATAGAGGCTCATGGTGCAAGTCACCCCCTTATAGAGGCAGGTTGTCCTTTAGAGCACCCTGGTACAGAGGCACAGTGTGTGAGATGACCCAGACAGAGGCAGATTGTCCATTATGACACCCCCAGTACAGAGGCAGGCTGACCATTATGACAACTGTGGTACAGAGGCACCGGGTGCAAGACACCACCGTGATGGAGTCACGCTATTACAACACCCCCAGTATAGAGGTAGGCTGACCATTACCACACACCCTGTACAGACACACAGGGTGCAAGACACCCCCTGTTCAAGGCCAGTTGTCCTTTACAGAACCCCAGTACCGAGGCAAGGGGTGCCAGACACACCCTGTACAGAGGCAGGCTGTCCATTAGGAAACCAGTGGCAGCGAACCAGGCTGTCCATTGTGACACCCCTGGTACAGAGGCAGGCTGTCCATTGCCACATCCACGGTACACAGGGATGCTCTCCATTATGACATCCCCAGTAGAGAGGCAGGTTGTCCTTTATAGCACCCTGGTACAGAGGCACAGGGTGTGAGACTACCCGGACAGAGGCAGGTTGTTCATTGTGACATCCCCAGTACAGAGGCAGGTTGTTGATTGTGACATCCCCAGTACAGAGGCAGGCTGTCCATTGTGACATCCCCAGTACAGAGGCAGGCTGTTGATTGTGACATTCACCTTACAGAGGAAGGCTGTCTATTCTGGCACCCCATGTACAGATGCACGGGGTTCAAGACATGCTTCTTCCACAGGGAGGCTGTCTGTTATGACACACCAGGTACAGAGTCATGCTGTCCATTACGACACACCCCATACAGACACACGGGGTGTAAGACACCCCTGGTTTAAGGGTAGGCTGTCCTTTACTGCACCACAGAACAGAGGCATGGGGTGCCAGACACACCTGGTGCAGAGGAACGGGGTGCCAGACACACCCGATACAGAGGCATGGGGTGCCAGGTACCCCTGCTCCAGAGGCAAGTTTTCCATTACAACACCCCCACTACAGAGGCAGGCTGCCAAATACAACACCCCCTGTGCAGACACACAGGGTGCAAGAAACCCCCATTACAGAGGTAGTCTGTCCTTTAGTGCACCCCGGTACAGAGACAAGGGATGCTAGACACACCCTGTACAGAGGCAGGCTGTCCACTGTGACATCCACGGTACACAGGGATGGGGAGAAGAATGGGAAGACAAAAGGTAAACTTTATGGGTTCACTTCAGAAGAGTGTACTGGGACAGAGAGCGGAGGGGGAAATCACAACAGCACTTAGGTTGAAATATGCACAATGGGTGACACACACGGCAGCTTCTCGCCTGATGACCAAAGAACCACACACAACCGACCACCATGAGACCTTCCCAGAGACACATCACCGTGTAAACACTAATCAGAAAGTAATTCTGTCTTGTTCACACACATTTCCAAACCCACCTGTGATGGATTGAGCCCAGACTAACCCTAACCCTAACCCTAACCCTAACCCTAACCCACCAGACATTCAATCATTGCCCCCACAGTGGGCTGGGAGAGAGAAACAGAAGAGTCAATGTAATAAAACCTTTGGGCTCAAGATACAAAGAGCATCAAAAGTGAAGGAAAACCCAGGGCCTCAGCGCCCCACCCCCAACAGAAGTGGTGTAAAGGCAGTCACTGACCAACTCTCACCTCCCACTGACTGATGCCCAACCAGGCTCCCCTTGGAAAGAAAGCCCTGCCCAGTTTTATCTCCAAGCATGATGTCATGTTGATGGAATAACCCCTTTGGTCAGCTTTGTCCCCTCCCACACCCTTGCCAAGCCCCAGCCACCTCCCTGGGATGGGCAGAGTGAGAACAGAGAAGGCCTTGATGCTGTGCAAGCCCTGCTCAGCAATAGCTAAAGCATCTGTCTGATCTCAGCACAGTTTGGGTCACAGATCTAAAGCAGAGCACTGTGCAGACTGCTGGGAGGAAAACCAACTGCGTGCCAGCCCCAGCCAGCCCAAAGATGCTTCTCCACCCCCTCTCTGGGCAGCCTGTTCCAGCCCCTCGCCACTCTCTCTGTAAAAATCTCCCCCCTAATATCCAGTCTATACCTTCCCTTCTTTAGTTTTAATTCACCCCCCTTGTCCTGCCATTATCTACCCCTTTAACAAGCTGATTCCCCTCCTGTTCATCTGCTCCCTTCAGGGACTGGGAGGCTGCAATGAGGTTCCCCCACAGCCTTCTCTTCTCCAGGCTGACCCAGCCCAGCTCCCTCAGCCTCTCTCCATAGGGGAGCTGCTCCAGCCCTCTGAGCATCCGAGGGTCCAGGTGCCCCCCCCGCCTGATGGACCCTGGGGGCCAGTGTCCTTCCCTTGCACTGACTGGGGACACCAGCAGGTGCTGCAGAGCAGTGGGACCCTGTCCACTTCTCTCCATCCCATTGCTTACAGCTGCACTGCTGCCCCTGGCTCCATGGCAGGGGAGGATGCTGAGCTCTGCAGGGCTTCTCCAGAGGCATTCCCTTGCCCTGGCCATGGGTCTCCAGAGGAAAAGGCCTGAGTGCCTCTGGCACCTGCAGGGATGGGTGGTGGCTGTAATCTCCTGGAGCAGGTTTTCCATCCAGCAGATGGGCTCTAAAGGTGGCTTTGCCAGCAGCCAAGTAGATCCATTAGCCTCTTCCTGCTCTTGTTCTGCCTCCCTCAAGCTGTGCCAGGGAATTCCAGCTGCTCCTGAAGGGCTCCCTCTGAGGAGGTCTTCTAGCTGTCCCTGTGGCAGCTCTGTCTGTGGGACAGGGCAGGCTGCTGCCTTTCATGCTGCCTGGGGACAGGGTGAGTCTGTGTTTCCAGGTGACATCAAAGCTCCATCCACTGGAGCCACACACACACACTCCTCACCCACTGAAGTCCTGCCCACCACAGCCCTGCCTGCCACCCCTTAGCCCAGCACCCTTTGGAGGAAGGCCTTTGGGGTGCTGATCCCCAGGCATCCCTGTGCCCAGCAGCCCTCAGGCCCTCTCCCTGCCCATGGTGGCCATGCACAGGGCACAGCTGCCTGGCATCCTTGACATCTCCTTGGCCACCCAGCTCCTAAGGACAAACCTGGTGCTGGATACCTGGTGCTTTTCCTGGGGTGTAAGTGTGTGTAAGTGGTGTAAGCATCCATCTTCAAAACTGCTAAAAGTCCTGCAATAACTCCCTTAAGAAATGTGCAAGAGCTGAAAGATGACTCTGGTCAGAAACATCCCCAGGTAGCCCTCTAGCAGCCCTAGTAACCTTGGAATCAGGACACTCCTTGCCATAGGAATGGTCCTAACAGTGCCTGGTATCATTTTCACGTTATACCAGCATCCAGCTTTGAAAATGATAAATGTCCAGCAATAGTTCCAAACAAACTATAAAGGGCTGAAAGATGTTACTGGGCTGAAACCTCCCAGGGTAGCCTACTAGCAGACCAGGTTACCTTGGGTCTCTGGTCATTCCTAGCTGTGGGAATCGTCCTAAAATTGAGTGACATCTAACTCCAGCTCTACTAGTGTCTACCTTCTAAACTGCTAAATGTCCAGCAATAATTCCCAAACAAAAGGGACAAGGGCCTAGAGAGGTTCCTGGCCTGACACCTCCCTAGGTAACCCACTAGCAGCATGACTAACCTTAAGGATCAGCACATTCCTAGTGAATGGAACAACCCTAAAGGTGCCGGACATCTATGAAGGGCCCTACAGTCCTCCACCTTAAAAACTGCTAAAAAGCACTAATAGCTCCAAAACAAATACAGCGAGGGATGACAGAAAATACTGGCCTGAAACCTCCCCATGTAGACTACAAACCGGAAAACTAATTTTGGAGCTCAGGGATTTCCTTGCCAATGGATCAGTCCTACCAGTGCCTGACTTCATTTTCAGGTTCTACCAGCATCTGCCTTCAAATATGCTATACGTCCTCCAGCAGCACAACAGAAAATGAGTGTGGGCTGAAAGATGCTCTTGGCATGAAACCTCCTCAGGAACTTGACGAGAAGCACCAGTAACCATGGGGCTCAATGTGTTCCTTGTTCAGGGAACTGTCCTAAGACTCCCTGATATCATTATTAGGCACGACGAGTGTCCATCTGGGAAACTACTCAATGTCCAGCAAAAGCTCCCAACAAAAGGTGGGAGGGCCAAAAGATGTTCCTGGCCTTAATCTCCCCAGGTAGCACACAAAACACCCCAAAACACAACAGGTACTAAATACAAGAAGTCAAATCTCCCTGCAGTAGGCATCAGAGCATGTGAGGCTGAGGATCTGGGGGATTTCAGAGAAGAACTGGGCAACAGCAGCTCCCGTATGTCTGCAAAGGCCAGGAGGAGGAAGTGGGGAATGAAGCTGCCCTTGGACATTTTCTGTCTCTTTGCAAGAAGACCTCTGCAAGGAGAACAAGGCAGTGAGAACTTAGGGCACTCCTCACTGAGCTAAACATTCTCATTGGAGACCCAAGGACTGCCTCTCCCTGTTCTACTAGAGATTATAAATGTCCTTTTTGGGAAGTCTATTTCCTGCATGTTGAGGGTGCCACTGTCTGTATGGGACTCTTATGTGAGCTCTCCAGGTGTCAGTTTGTCCACGGAACAGAGGGTCTATCTTTTTTGATACATATATTGTATACATTGTGGTTTCCACTTCCCCCAACTGCAGAGCAGAGCTTTTCCTAGTTTTGGTCTTGTGAAACATCGAAAAATGCCCAACTGCTCACCTAAATCCCTTCCTTTCACAGGGGGCAAGAGTACTCTCCCTGTCCCTGCCTGGGAGTTCTGCTTCATGGGGAGACAAGGAAAGGTGATTGTCCTGCCCAGCTCTGGTTTGATCAGGAGAAAGGACTCTGCTGGACACAGGGATTTCTCCCCAGACAAGGGAGGGAACGTCAGAGATGAGATCATAGAGTGATCCCCATGAGGCCTGAGACACCAGGAGGGAGCCTAGAAATACTGGTCTTGTGCTGAGCTGGGCTTCACTCCTGCAATGGAGGGAGCTCATGGCAACCCAGCAGCGCTGATGTGAGACAGCTCTGGCCAGGAGCAGCTCCTCTGCCAAGCACACAGGGCTGGGGACACTGCCTGTAGGCACCAAGGGGAGACCTGTGAGGCTGAGAGAGCTGATGGATGCTGAGAGCTCACTGGAGGAGAAATCTCCACAGCACTCTCCCTGGTATGTCTGTGGGTGAGAGGTAAAGAGACTTTGCTTTGAATTTTCTGCTCTTCTGGACTGGGTGGGGTGTGGGAATTGAGTTTTTCTTGATAACTTAGAAGGCAGCAGTGCAAACACATTTGGTCACAGGAACTTGTCAGACACTCTGTTGAGCTCTGCACACACAGAGGTTGTCCAGGGCAGTGCCCTGCTGCCATAAGTGGTCTGCAGAGCAGAGTTGAGCACAGGGCAGGTTGGATGAGGTCTGTGAGCACAGAGCAGGAGGTGACATGGGCAGAGAGAAGCAGCTCCAGGGACAGCTCCAGGCAGCAGAGACATGGCAAGGAAGGAGAAGGAGCTGCTCCCAGCAATGCCCTGGCAGTGAGGATTTGGTACCTCTCTGACATCCCCCACAGTGCAGAAACTTTCCCTCACTGACCCCCAATTTTCTGCCACTCAGCACAAACGCTGCACCCAGAGTACCAGGGTTTGAGGATGAGTCCCCTCCTTGGCAGCCCAGCCCCCAGTGAGGAGAAACGCCTGCGTGCCTGTCTGTCTGTCTGTCCCTGTCCTTCCTGCCTTGGCTGGAGCCTTTCTCGCTGTTTCCCCTCCTGTCCTTGCTGCCTTTGTCCCAACATTACTTGGGGGTCTTGGCATGTCCATTGGTGGAACTGGGACTGAGCTGACCCTCACTTCAGGATCCCCAGCTCTAAGACTGAGGACTTCCTGAGGGTTGCTCTGGGCTGCAGGCTGCCTGCAAAAATTGGACCACTCTCCTAGGGACTCTTGTGCCCCAGAGAGGAGCCCCATGCAGAAGACATCTCAGCACTGAGACCCTGGCAATGCCGCTCATCGCCTGTGTCTGTAGGCGGCTGCAATGAGCCCTGTGTGTCCCTGGCTGGGAGAAGGGAGCTGAGATACTCTTTGGGTAGGATGAAACATTAGGAGGGCTTTGGAGCTCTGCCCTGGGAGACTGGATTCTTCAGCTCTCTGTGGGGTCCAGTTCATTCTACAGGGAAAACCAGGGTGTGATCACAGAGCACCCAGCAGAAGGTAGCTGAGACCAGGGCTGATGGACAGAGCAGCTCTCCCCACTCTGCAATCAGGGGAAGGTTTCACTGGCACTGCAGCAGCAATGTCAGGGAGTTCTGACAGGAGAAACACTCCTCAGTTGCGGTGAGGAGAAAAACCAAAGCTCCAAAGCTCTGCTCTGCCCTCAGCTGAAACTGGAGTGTCAGTGCTGAAAAGCTCATTCCTATCCACAGGGGATTTAGTCTGAGATCACACCATCCTTCTATTTACTGACTGCTGCCAGGCAGGACTGAGCTCGCGAGAGCCACAGCTGACCCTCCTCCCAGCAGTGGCACGCTCAAGCCAGCACAAAGCAGACCTGCCAAAAGGGACCTGCCAATACTCCTCCTGAATACAGAGTCAAAATGAGGGTATTCAATAAGAATTTGAAGAGGTTTTCTTTAAAGAAGAGTTCCCTGATTTCTCACCATGCCTTTTCCTCCTTGGACAGGTCTCCACACTTGACAGCAGGAGATGTCCAACAGCAGCAGCTCCATCAGCCAGTTCCTCCTCCTGCCTTTTGCAGACACATGGGAGCTGCAGCTCCTGCACTTCTGCCTCTTCCTGGGCATCTACCTGGCTGCTCTGCTGGGCAATGGCCTCATCATCATCACCATAGCCTGTGACCACCACCTCCACACCCCCATGTACTTCTTCCTCCTCAACCTCTCTCTTACTGACCTTGGCTGCATCTCCACCACTGTTCCCAAATCCATGGCCAATTCCTTGTGGGACACCAGGGCCATTTCCTACACAGGATGTGTGGCTCAACTCTTTTTCTTTTTATTTTTGATCGTCACAGAGTTCTGTGTTCTCACTGTCATGGCCTATGACCGCTACGCTGCCATCTGCCACCCCCTGCACTACGGGACCCTCCTGGGCAGCAGAGCTTGTGTCCACATGGCAGCAGCTGCCTGGGCCAGTGGGTTTCTCTTTGCTGTGCTGCACACAGCCAATACATTTTCACTGCCCCTCTGCCATGGCAATGCAGTTGACCAGTTCTTCTGTGAAATCCCCCAGATCCTCAAGCTCTCCTGCTCAGATGCCTACCTCAGGGAAATTGGAGTTCTTGTGTTCAATGTCTGTTTATCTTTTGTGTGTTTTGTGTTCATTGTGGTGTCCTATGTGCAGATCTTCAGGTCTGTGCTGAGGATCCCTTCAGAGCAGGGACGGCACAAAGCCTTTTCCACCTGCATCCCTCACCTGGCTGTAATTTCCCTATTTCTTATTACTGCTGTCTTTGCCAACCTTAAGCCCTCCTCCTTCTCCTCCCTCGTTCTGGAGCTGGTAGTGTCATTCCTTTACTCAGTGTTTCCACCAGCAGTGAACCCTCTCATCTACAGCATGAGGAACCAGGAGCTCAAGGATGCCATGTGGAAACTGATGACTGGGTGGTTTTTTTCCTTCTAGTTTTTCTATAGCTATAAAAACATGGTCCGTGTTCATCCCGTTCCTAGTGCAGGATCTCCTGGTCTTGTGGACCCAGACATTGTGTAATGATGATCTGTGCTCTCTTTGCATCATGTCTGCCTGCAAAAGGACAGAATTTGTTCTTTTTTTTTTTCTTACATTTATAAATAATTTACAAGCACAGTTTCCTCAGCTGAATCACTGAACTACTTGTCTGGAATGGCAATGCTTTCCTACCATTGCAGAAAAGGTATTTCCTGGACTGTTACTCATGTCAGCAGAAGAAATACTCACCTTCCTTTCTATGTGAATTACCGCCAGTCTGTCTCTGTCATCTCCCTCATCATTCAGGAGTTTTCCACCTCTCCTGATGATACAGCCATGACTAAGGACATCTTTTCCACAGATGGGCTGGACGTATGCATTTCAGTTTGCTCACAGGTTTCCACCTCCTCTTGTTCTTTTCTCCTTCAGATGCCGTTCAGCTCTCTGGTGTCTGTTTTGAGCTTCAGAGAGATGGAAAACATCCCATCCTTCAGAAGTCTAATGAACTGTTCTATCAGAAGGTCAGGGTGTTGATAAGTGACCTTTCTATGTATCTGATCAAAACTGTTCTGGGAGAGAATCTCCTCTGGAAGCTGACCCCCTGCACACGCTGCTTGGCCGTAGCAGCAGCTGAGGAGAGAGATTTCATGGGTATTAAACTGTGTCATGTTGAACTGTTGTTTGTTGCCAGAGAAATCTATCCGTGCCTGTGAGGAAAATGTTGGGAGTCCCAGGAGGCCAGTGAAGGAACTGCTGGGGTAGGGGAAGAGCAAGGGTCTCCATACAGGGTTGGATCTCAAGAGACTGCTTTTCACACCTGTATAGATCTGGACCTCTGGACCAGCCCCCATTGCAGCATGCTGCTGAACTTTCTTCCATGATCTGAGATGTGACAGAAATATCTTTTTCTATGAAAAAACCCTCCATTGTGAAACTCCTTTGAAATTTTCATCACTCAAATAAAACCTCTCCAATTAGTTACACAAGTCTTATTTTTTTTAAAGGAAATGACTTGAAGAGCCATGCTTGTAAGGGTTTTACTGTCTTATTAATAAGCCCCATGGTGTGTTTTCTTCTGAGTCCACAGACTTCAGATACCAAGAGGAGAGTGAAGAAACCTCTCCAGAAGTTTAGTCAGGAGTAATGCCCAAAGCACCTTGAAGCATTAACAGGTCCCACTAGGAGCCATTCCTGACAAAGCCTCCCCATGGGCTCCTTAGAGCAGACAACTGGAGGCCATGAGGACAAACACAGGCAAAGCACAGGCAGCTCTGATGCTGAGGACACCCTGGCTTGGTCTGATGAAGCAGAAATGCCAAGTGCTGACCCCCAGCCCCTGGGCAGGGAGATCCTGACCCTCACCTGTGTCTCAGGGTGCTTCCTTGGGATGTGGGGAGTGTGAGGCCAAGGGAAGGACAGGGGTTGTACACATGTTTCTTTTCTGAGGCCTTTGGGGCAGGGAGATCAGCTATACACAAGGGGGGCATATACCTCATTTCTATCAGGCCCTTTTTAGCCTGGTCCACACCCTTGGCCATCTGCACCACAGCCCATCCCACACTGGACATCAGCTCTGTCTGTTTCCCTGTAGGCTGCAGGCACCCAACAACCTTCTCCATCTTGATCTCACCCCATGATGTCCCTGCCTGTACTGCTGTCTCTCCCTCCCAACCAGCTCTTCCCACAAACACAAAGCCACCAGCTCATCCACACTTCCTCAGAGTGTCTTTTCACACCACAGCACTATCTATCCTCAGTGACATTTCTTTATCCTCACATCCACTCTGACTTCCTTTCCTATGTTCTTTCCATGCAGTACAAACAGGGCTTCCCTCAGCCTCACCTTCCCCAAGCTAAAGAAGTCTGGGTCTCTCAGCCTCTCTGGACAACCTACCTACTATCACAGAACATCTAACCCCATCTTGAAAGAGTTTCTCTGACCACATGAGAGTTCCTTTCCATTCCAGCAGACCAGGGAGCCCCTCCATGGGACTGACTGCTCCAGAGGTGGCCTCAGTAGTGCAGATAGACCGTAAGTATTATTGTCTGTGTAGCCACACTCCTCCCAGTGCAGCCCAATGTGCTCACGGCCACATTGCTGTTCAGCACCTCTGACTGCTACAGCATCCCCTGGAATGCCCAAATTCTTCTCCACTTGCCATGCCTGAGCTGCCTTGATGTGCAGGTGTTGTGGTGGAATGTTGTGTTATGGTTTCACCCGAGCCAAGAGCCGGCACCACACAGCCGCTCTCTCTCTCTCTAAGAGGGTGTTTGTGGTGAGGGCAGGTTGGGCTAATCTAACCACAAAATATAGGGGAATTACTTCCACCCCAGCCAAAATATGATCAGGAGGAGAAATCTTGATGTTCCAGTTCATCGAATCCCAGAGTTTCTCAGGGTGTGTTTGAAGTGAAGCTGCATTTTCCTATCGGTTCACATGTGCCTTCAGATGGCTCTTCAAACTCGTGGTGCCTTTAACAAAATTACAGCAAGATCTGTAGATTAGGGTAAACCCCAAAATATACTTCAGACATTGTTAGGACCATTCTTGTGGCTGGGAATACCCTGAGCTCCAAGCTCAATGGTCCTCTTAGTGAGGTAGCTGTGGAGGTTTCTGGCCAGGAACATCTTAGATCCCTCACACCTTCTGGCTGTGGGCCATTACTCTACGTTTTTCATGCTCAAAGGTGGACACTGGTAGAATCTGAAAATGACGTCAGGTGCTTTTAGGACCGACCCTTGGCTAGGAAAGCCCCGAGGCCCAAAGTCACTGGGGTGCCAGTGTGCTACCTGGGGAGGTTTCAGGCCAGGAACATCTGTCATCCTTCACACCTTTTGCTTGGGACGTCCTGCTGGGCGTTTAACAGGTTGGAAGGTGGGCGCTGGTGTAGCTGGAAAGTACAGCACCATGTTACTGCCCTAAACCTCCCCTTTCCCCCCCTCAGATTCCCCCATATCCACCCCTAGCACCCTCCTAAAACATCCCCACGCCCCCTGCCAGCACCCCTTGTGGCCCCTCAGCACCCCCATTGCCTCCCGACCGGCCCTTTTCACCACCAAATTCCCCAAATTCCCCCAGCACACCCCAGCACCCACCTAAGAACAACCCCCCTTACACTCCATTCCAGCACCCATGGGTGCCTCCCCCTCCTCAAACCCCCCCTTAACCCTCCCATCCTACATTTTATACCTCCCCAGCACCATATTACCTCCTCTGAAGTCCCCCTTTCCCCCCCCCATATACCTCCAAGAACTACCCCTACAACATCCCCACACCTCCTCCAGCATCCATGGTAGCCCTGGTATGCACTTTAAAACCCCTCCAGCCTCCTCTTAACTCCACCTAGCACATCTGGCAGACCTCCAACACCCCTGTACTCTCCAACCCCACATTTTATCTTTGGAAATACCCACATATCTTTCCCCAGCACCACCATATGCCCCCCTCAACCCCCCCTAGCCACCTATGGGTTCCTTCCCATACCATTAAACCGGTCAGCCAGCTCACTCTGACCCCCCCAAGTACTCCTGGCTTCCCCCCAGCCCACACCCCCCACCGCATAATGCCCAGAATTCCACCCCCCCAAAACTCCTCCCATATACCCCCCCCAGCACCAATAGATTCCCTCACCACCACATAAACCCTCCCAAGCAAACCTTAATCCCCCAGAAACCTCTATACAACCAGCCTGCTACTACTCCCCCAAACCCCTGCCTTTTAGCCTCCAAATCCCAACATAGCTGCCCCCAGCACCCCACTAAACCCCCTATGCCCACCCTAGCAACCAAAAGAGCTCCCCTCTCTCCCCAGCACCTTCTTACCCCCCCCCCCAAAAAATGTTTTATACTCCAGCACTGTATTAGCTACACAACCCTCTATCCCACTCTACCCAGCACTTGTCAGGCCATGCCTGGAATACTGGGTGCAGTTACGGCCAGTTCAGAGAAGGTCCAGAGAAGGGCCACAAAGATGACAAGGGGCCTGGGCAGCCTGCCATCTGAGGAAAGGCTGAAGGAACTGGGTTTGTTCAGCCTTCAGAACAAAAAGGCTGAGGGGAGACCTCATCAATGGGCCCCAGTACCAAAAGGTTGTCTACAAAGAAGGGGGAGACTCCTGTGTTTGAAGGAGTCATATGAAATAGCTGGGGAATAATGGGTGCAAGTTCCTCCTGGAGAGATTCCCACAGGACACACTGCTGTCCCAATAAACTGTCCTTATCCCAACACACATGGTTTGGGGTGTTTTGGTTTCCTTTATTCTCCCTTCCACTTGCCCATAAACTCTTCCCCCCCCGCCGACTAAATACCCAAGACAGAGAGCAGCAGCCCATTGCTCACTCTCAGCTGGGGTGAAACCAGGAGAAAAGGTTCCAGCACAACCCCTGCACATCAGTGCAGGCTCAGACATGATGGGTGGAGAAACCGCCACAGGGAGAAGAATTTGGTCATTTCAGGGGCTGCCATAGCAGTCAGAGGTGCTGAACAGGAATCTGGCCATGAGCACATTGGGCTGCACTGAGAGGAGTCTGGCTGAGCAGACAAGGGACCCTTACAGGCCACCTGAACGCAGCACTGATGGGGCCACTTCTGGAGCAGTCAGTCCCAGTGTGGGGCTCCCCAGTCTGGAGAAATGGGGAGGAACACTTGTGTGGGCAGCAGAAGTCTGCCAAGTTACAATTAGGGGTCTTGTGTGGAGAGGTTGAGTGACCATTGCTTCTTTAGGTTGGGGAAGGGGAGGCTAAGGGAAGCCCTGTCTGTGGTATGTGGAAAGAACATAGGTTATCAAATCCACTGAAACTGCAGCTTTGAAGGTCGGAGTGGATGTGAGGATAAAGAAATGTCATTCTGAGGGCAGTGCTGTGGTGTAAAATGTCACTCAGAGAAACTGTGGATGAGCTGGTGGCTTTGTGATTAGGGAAACAGCTGGTGAAGGAGAAACAGCAGCACAGGCAGGGACATCATAGGGTGAGAATGAGGATGGGAAGGACAATGCTTGCCTGCAGCATGCAAGGAAACAGGAATAGCCTAAGGGCAGTGCGGGATGGGCTGTGCTGCAGATTGCCAAGGGCGCTGGCCAGGCTAAAAAGGGCCTGATAGAAATGAGGTCTCTGCCCCCTTCTCTACGGCTGATGACCCTGCCACAGAGGCCTCAGAGGAGACACATTGTCCTCATGGCCACGGAGCATCGTTACATCCTTGAACCCACCACACGAGAGGACACCATGTGTCATACCCCTGTCCTTTCCTTGACATCGCACTCCCCACATCAAATGGATGAGCTCTGAGACACAGGTGAGGGTCAGGATCTCCCTGCCCAGGGGCTGGGGGTCAGCACTTGGCATTTCTGCTTCATCAGACCCAGTCAGGGTGTCCTCAGCATCAGAGCTGCCTGTGCTTTGCCTGGGTTTGTCCTCATGGCCTCCAGTTGTCTGCTCTAACGAGCCCCTGGGGAGGCGTTGTCAGGAATGGCTGCCAGTGGGGCCTGTAAAAGCTTCAAGGTACTTTGGGCATCACTCCTGACTAAACATCTGGAGAGGTTTCATCATTCTTCTCTTGCTACCTTGAGGTCTGTGGACTCAGAATAAAACACACCATGGGGCTCATTAACATCCAGAAAGCCCTTACAACCATGGCTCTTCAAGTCATTTTCTTTAACAAAAAATTAGCCTTGTACAACTAATTGGGGAGGTTTGATTTGAGTGATGAAAACTTCAAAGGAGTTTCACAATGGAGGGTTTTTTCATAGGAAAAAAAGTTTCTGTCATATCTCAGATCATGGAAGAAAGCTCAGCAGCATGCTGCAATGGGGGCTGGTCCAGAGGTCTCCCGAGGGGATCTGGACAGGCAGGAAAAGCAGTCTCTTCAGATCCAACCCTGCATGGAGAATCTTGCTCTTCCCCAAGCCCAGCAGTTCCCTCACTGGCCTCCTGGGACTCCCAACACTTTTCGTCTCATCATCTGTGCTCACAGGCACAGACAGAATTCTCTGACATCAAACAGCAGTTCAACATGACACAGTTTAATACCCATGAAATCTCTCTCCTCAACTGCTGCTACGGCCCAAGCAGCGTGTGCAGGGGGTCAGCTTTCAGAGGAGATTCTCTGGAACAGGAACATCTTTTGGTCCATTGTGGTGGTTTAGTCCTGGCTGCAGGCCAGATGCCCACCAAAGGCATTTTGCTCACTCCCCTTTGTATTTGGACAGGGGAGAAAATATATTGAGAGGCTTAGGAATCAGTGTAAGGACAGGGAGAGATCGTCCTGTCATCAATGACATGGGCAAAACAGACTCAACACCAAGTGAAGTAGGAAAACTACTTAATTTATTACACAACACTGCACAAACAGTGACACTGGAGTTGGGAACGCAACAAAATGTTAAAACAAATGTAACCAGATCTTAAAACACTTTCCCCCCCCCCCCACCCCCTTCTTAGCAGACTATAGTCAGAATTTTGCTCCCTTCTTCCCCCTCTTTGCAGCACAGGGGGGCAGGGACTGGGGAGGATGGTGTTCTCCAGATCTTAAGACACCTCTAACCTCGGCCCGCTCCCTTCTTAGCAGACTTCACTCCAATCATGATTTCACTCCCTTCTTCCCCCCCATCAAGGCACAGGGGTGGGCAGGGACTGGAAGATGGGTGTTGCAGAATGGCTTGAGAAGCCAGGCCATGAGCCTGTGGAGCAGCTGCCCAAGCAGTCGCCTGTGTAGCTCAGTCAGACCAGGCCCCACGCCGTGTTGGTGAGAACAGAAGGGTCACCAATCGGTCAGGGTGTTCTTGTGTCTCGTGCAGCAAGGCCACAAGATGTGGGAGCAGGAGGTGTGATAAGGATTCAGTGCTCCTGGGACTGAGAAAGAGACATGATTCCCAGGCTGACAAATGGGTGGAGTATGTGACTGTAATTTTTAGTTAAGAACCAATTAAAATACAATGTGTGACACGTGGTAGGAATAGTATAAAAGAAAGTGTGTGCTTGCAATAAAGTTGAAGTTGCTTTATCAATCACACTGATTGGCAGCATCTTCCCTCTTGTTGCGGCACAGGTTGTCCTTTGGAGCACCCTGGTACAGAGGCACAGTGTGCGAGATGACCCAGACAGAGGCAGATTGTCCATTATGACACCCCCAGTACAGAGGCAGGCTGTCCATTATGACACCTGTGGTACAGAGGCACCGGGTGCAAGACACCACCGTGATGGAGTCACATTGTCCATTACAACACCCCCAGTATAGAGGTAGGCTGACCGTTACCACACACCCTGTACAGACACACAGGGTGCAAGACACCTCCGGTTCAAGGCCAGCTGTCCCTTACAGCACCCTGGTACAGAGGCATGGGGTGCTAGACACAGCTGGTGCAGAGGAATGGGGTGCCAGACACACTTGGTACAGAGCGAGGAGTTGCCAGACACACCTGATACAGAAGCCAACTTTCCATTACAACACCCTGATAAAGAGGCAGGCTTTTAATTTCAACATACCTGGTACATGGGCAGGCTGTCCATTACCACACAGCCTGTGCAGACACCCAGGGTGCAAGAAACCCATGATACAGATGCAGGTTGTCCTTTACAGCACCCCAGTACAGAGACAAACAGGGCTAGACACACCCTGTACAGAGGCAGGCTGTCCATTGCGATACCTGCTGCACAGAAGCAGGGTGTCCGTTTGGACACCCCTGGTACAGAGACAGGCTGTCCGTTATGACACCCCCAGTACAGAGACAGGCTGTCCACTGTGACACCCACAGTAGACAGGGATGGGGAGAAGAATGGGAAGACAAAAGGTAAACTTTATGGGTTCACTTCAGAAGAGTGTACTGGGACAGAGAGCGGAGGGGGAAATCACAACAGCAATTAGGTTGAAATATGCACAGTGGGTGACACACAGGGCAGCTTCTCACCTGGTGACCAAATAACCACACACAACCGACCACCACTGAGACCTTCCCAGAGACACATCACCGTGTAAACACTAATCACAAAATAATTCTGTCTTGTTCACACACGTTTCCAAACCCACCTGTGATGGATTGAGCCCAGATTGTTTCTAAAAACCCACCAGACATTCAATCATTGCCCCCACAGTGGGCTGGGAGAGAGAAACAGAAGAGTCAATGTAATGAAACCTTTGGGCTCAAGATACAAAGAGCATCAAAAGTGAAGGAAAACCCAGGGCTTCAGCGCCCCACCCCCAACAGAAGTGGTGTAAAGGCAGTCACTGACCAACTCTCACCTCCCACTGACTGATGCCCAACCAGGCTCCCCTTGGAAAGAAAGCCCTGCCCAGTTTTATCTCCAAGCGGGATGTCATGTTGATGGACTAACCCCTTTGGTCAGCTTTATCCCCTCCCACACCCTTGCCAAGCCCCAGCCACCTCCCTGGGATGGGCAGAGTGAGAAGAGAGAAGGCCCTGATGCTGTGCAAGCCCTGCTCAGCAATAGCTAAAGCATCTGTGTGTGATCTCAGCACAGTTTGGGTCACAGATCTAAAGCAGAGCACTGTGCAGACTGCTGGGAGGAAAACCAACTGCGTGCCAGCCCCAGCCAGCCCAAAGATGCTTCTCCACCCCCTCTCTGGGCAGCCTGTTCCAGCCCCTCGCCACTCTCTCTGTAAAAAACTCCCCCCTAATATCCAACCTAAACCTTCCCTCCTTTAGTTTTAATTCACCCCCCCTCGTCCTGCCATTATCTACCCCTTTAACAAGCTGATTCCCCTCCTGTTTCTCTGCTGCCTTCAGGGACTGGGAGGCCGCAATGAGGTACCCCACAGCCTTCTCTTCTCCAGGCTGACCCAGCCCAGCTCCCTCAGCCTCTCTTTGTCGGGGAGCTGCTCCAGCCCTCTGAGGATCTGAGGGTCCAGGTGCACCCCCCCACCTGATGGACCCTGGGGGCCAGTGTCCTTCCCTTGTGCCTCCTGGGGACACCAGCGGGTGCTGCAGAGCAGTGGGACCCTGTCCACTTCTCTCCATCCCATGGCTTACAGCTGCACTGCTGCCCCTGGCTCCATGGCAGGGGAGGATGGTGAGCTCTGCAGGGCTTCTCCAGAGGCATTCCCTTGCCCTGGCCATGGCTCTCCAGAGGAAAAGGCCTGACCGCCTCTGGCACCTGCAGGGATGGGTGGTGGCTGTAATCTCCTGAAGCAGCTTTTCCATCCAGCAGATGGGCTCTAAAGGTGGCTTTGCCAGCAGCAAAGTAGATCCATTAGCCTCTTCCTGCTCTTGTTCTGCCTCCCTCAAGCTGTGCCAGGGAATTCCAGCTACTCCTGAAGGGCTCCCTCTTAGGAGGTCTTCCAGCTGTCCCTGTGGCAGCTCTGTCTGTGGGACAGGGCAGGCTGCTGCCTTTCATGCTGCCTGGGGACATGGTGACAGCACTGTGAGGTGGCAGTGATGTCTGGTGTGAAGCCCCGCCCACCGCAGCTCCCCCCAGGGAAGCCCCTCCCACTAATGTTCTGTCCATCAAAGTTCCAACAGACCATGTTTGAAACCAGACAGGCTTTGAAAAGCAAGTGAGGAGGATCTCCAAGGATGTTTGGGACTTTCATCCACTTCCCGTCCCCATCTTTCCACTCAGGGGTCTGGGTATCAGGAGAGAAACTGCTCTGATTACTAAAGACCGGCAAGAAAGGCATTAAGTACCTCAGACCTTTCCACATCCTCAATCACAATGGATCCCCCCCCAACTAATAAAGGTGGGAGATTCTCCTTTTCATTAATGATTTAATAGTTTTAATATAATATTTTAAAATGTCTCATGGCACTGCAGGGATGTGCCTGGGCACGGTGCCAGCAGGAAACCACAGGCTGCTGCCCGGGGGGAGCAGGGCGAGCGCTGCGAGGTCACGTGGGCTGTGGTTTGTGCACCTGCAGGCTCCAGCTCCCGCTCTGCCCGGGGGGAATAACGGCCCCTGGGTGACACGCTGAGAGCCAGGGACATGGCTGAGCCCCTGGGCTGCGTGTCTGCTGCCAGGGCAGGGACATGGCCCAGCCCGGGCTCCTGCCAGGGACCCGCCGTGGGGCTCTGCGGGGAGGAAGGGGCCAGCCAGCACTCCTGGGCTGCAGCTCTGCCCCTGGCCAAGGGCTTGTCCCAGCTGCTGCTCCCAGCACAGCGGGGCTGGAGCAGGAGCAGGGGCTGTTTCCTTTCCAGCCTGACACAGACCCGCAGCAGTCCCAGCTCCGTGGCTCCCATGGCTTGGCGGTGCCTGGACGTTCTTGGCCTTGGGTTCTTGGATGAGCCCAGCAGAGGAGATGCTCGTTGCTCCCAGTGCCCCCAGCAGGGACCGAGCGGGGACAGACCCATTTCTCCTCCACACCCAGCTTGTCCCATGACCATCCCCTGCCCCAGTGACCGTGACATGCGCAGCGGGACCTCTGTGTCCCTCATATATGGTCATGAACGGAGCTGGAGGAGTTCATTGGAGGGCTGGGCTGTGTCGGAGGGGAGATACCTCCCGATAACGACTAAAAAGGGGCTGCTGCTTTGATTGGCTCCTCATGCAGCTGGGTCTGCATCTAAGAGATATATCACCCTTTCATCACTGTCGTCTCTGTGGGTCCCCAGGAGCTGTGACAGGGAGTGTGGTGCTGCAGGGCTGTTCCAGCAGGACAGGAGGCTGAGGCTGGGGATGGAGGGACTCCTGTCCCCTCGGGTGCTGTGGCTGCTGCTCTGGGTTCATCTGTGCAGGGGTAAGTGCAGCATCCTGGTCCCACAGACAGGGTCAGCTGGCTCTAGTGGGAACATCGCGATATCTCTGAGAATGGGGTGTCTTTGGAGGTGCCACTGAGATGAGGGGCAGACAGTGCTCAAGTCAACTGAACTTGAGCCTTTCCCTGTGGGTCTGGGGGCACAGGGCTGTGCAGGGGGGATCTGGGTTTGTTGGGAGATTGTGCCCTGTGAAGACTGGGCACAGTATATGAGTGGGAGGGGGAAGGTGGTGGTTGATTTTGGAGGAGGTGCTGCTGGCTGTGGGGTTGTGAATAACCCATTGGGGTTAGAGCTGAGCACCTCCAGCATGGGGAAAGCCTTGGGGACAAATGTGAGCCTGACACTGCCCTGAGGACAGCATGGAAGGGTACATCATGCACACTGGTTCCTGGGAAGGAGGAACCTCCAGACCTGTGCTCTAGTGTTCAGTGCTCTCCTGAAGGTTCCCATGTTTGTGCTTGCAGGGGCTGCAGAGGTGAGGCTGGAAAATGGTGGTGGACGCTGTGCTGGAAGAGTGGAGGTGAAACAACAGGGGCAGTGGGGAACTGTGTGTGATTACTTATGGGACAAGACCGATGCTGCAGTGGTTTGCAAGCAGCTGCGCTGTGGGGATGCTGTTGCAGCTCGTTGGAATGCACACTTTGGGCCAGGATCTGGCCCTGTTTGGATGTACGGTGTTCAGTGTCGTGGCACCGAGTCTGCCCTGTCTGACTGCGCAAAGAGAGGCTCAGGTCAAGGGCGCTGTAGTCACAGACGGGATGCTGGAGTGACATGTTCAGGTAAGGATGCAGCCCATTCCCCACTTTTGCGGCCAGGATGGGGGAAGGGACCTGGCTGTGTCCTCAGGGAAACAAGGGGGTACTGGAGAAGGGCTCGGTGTGGCTGGTCACACTGCCGAGATGGGATTGTCGTTCCTAATCCCCAAGGAAAGCCCAGCAGGAACCTGAAACAGGCTGACCCCTGATGTGGCTCAGCCCACCCTCTGTGGGTGCCTAAAGCAGGGAGATGGGTGCTGAGCAGACCTGTGGTACGCTCTTGCCCTGGATGAGGAACCCTCCCTGGGTGGGAGGGCTGGGGCTGTGCAGACAGTGGTTGTGGGTACACCCACACTGCAGAACCCTCTGGGACTGAGGGGGGCATTTCTGGTGGCTCCAAGGGGTTCCTGGGCCTGGCCCTGAGCTCGGTGGTGCAGAGCAGGCTGCCACTGACAACAGCACCTGGGACCATCTCCTTGGGCCCATCCAGGGCCTGGGGCCTGTGCCCAGCAGCCCAGGGTCTCCAGAAAAGCAGCAGTTTATCTGAGCGGTGCCTGTGGCTGTGACTGTGGGAGAACAGCCAGCCCCCAGTGCTGTGCTGATTTCTAGAGAGCAGGAAGGGACTCTGGTGGGTTTCTGCCATCAGCACCCACTGGGAGCTGCTGGGATGGTTGTGAGGCTCTTGGCCTGTAGCCAGCTGAGAGATGGGGTGAGACATGCTCAGGACGTTGCCAGAGGGCTCTGGGAACTCACAGGGGTCTTTACTTGCTCCAGGGTTTGTTCGGCTGGTTGGAGGGGGCAGCCCCTGCTCAGGACGAGTGGAGGTTCGTGATAAGAACCAGTGGAAAACTGTCTGTGACTCAGACTTTGGTCCCAAAGCCGCTGACGTGGTCTGTGAAGAGCTGAAGTGTGGGGTAGTCCTGTCCATCCCTGGGGCAGCTCCTTTTGGAGAAGGTGTTGGTTCCATCTGGGACAGGGAGCTGCAGTGTTTGGGGAATGAATCCTCTCTCGCCTTCTGCCCCACAGGGTCCCCCAGACATCCACCCTGCACCCACGCCAATGATGCCAGTGTCATCTGCACAAGTAAGGGGTCTGGGAACATTGCTGGGTATGAAAGCAGGAGGGACGATGTCTTTTTCTGCAGCCCTAAGAGAATGCAGAAGGAGGAGGAAGGAAGGCTGTCCATCTGGACAGTCCTCCAACTGCCATAGGTGAAGAGAACCAATGCCCCTTTTCTCGTCTTTGTCCCCAGAGTACACAGGGTTCAGGCTGGTGAATGGCAGCACGGCTTGTGATGGGCGGGTGGAGATCCAGGTGCTGGGGACCTGGGGCACCCTCTGTGACTCCCACTGGGACCTCTTGGACGCCCACGTTCTCTGTCGCCACCTCGGCTGCGGGTTTGCTGAGGCCCTTCCTGGAGGAGGGCGTTTTGGGAGAGGCACTGGCCCCACCTGGAGAGCGTCATTCCACTGCGATGGGACTGAAGCCCAGCTGGGACAGTGCCCAGTGACTGCCCTGGGAGCCTCCCCATGCTCCCACGACAGGGACGCTGCTGTCATTTGCTCAGGTGAGTGCTGGGAAAACAGCATCTTACCCCCTTTGTCCCCTGGGGTGTGGCATGGCCACCCAAAGCAAGGGACCCCATGGTGGGCGCAGGGTGAGCTTCTCCCTGGAGAAAAACTCCCTTCACCTGGAGTGATTTGGAGAGTTTGATCTGCTCCAACTGAACGCTCTGAGGTGGGAGAGCTGACACTGAACAGGGTCAGATATCTCTGCCCTCCTGGGAAACTGGCAGGCTCAGAGTCAAACCAGCTCCCAGACCCTGAACCCAGGGGTGCAGAGGGGCAGAGATGTGTGGGGTGCCCCATGGCTCAGCAGTAGCAATGCTAATCCTGAGGATGAGCAAGTTTTGTCCTACTTCTGCCCATCCCCGTTGTACCATCTAGTCCTCCCTCCTGTGGGAGCTGCTCCATCTGCCTCAACAGGGAGGTTTTGGGTGTTGTCTTGCCCAGGAGAGCTCAAGGACCATGGGCAAACCTGCTCCTAAAGGTCACTGCACAGCCCTGGGGCAGGAAGCAGAGCTGTGAGGTTTCTAGAGACTGGAGAGGCACTGCAGGTTTCTGGGCTCTCTGGTGCTGCTGAGGCTGGGCCATGGCTGCTCTCCCCAGGCTCAGACAGCTCCGGGGCCCTGCGGCTGGTGGGTGGAGGCAGCCGGTGTGACGGGCGAGTGGAGATCTTCCAGCGCGGGACCTGGGGCCGAGTCCTGGATGACCAGTGGGACGTGCAGGAGGCCAGCGTGGTGTGCCGGCAGCTGCGGTGTGGAGAGGCAGAGAGAGCCTACAACCCCCCAAAGCCCGAGAGAGGGACGGGTCCTGTGGGGCTGCGAGGGGTGCGGTGCGCAGGGCATGAGCCCCACCTGACCCTCTGCAACACCTCCCTGCCCGAGAGCGCGCTGGCAGCTGGGATTGCCGAGGACGTGGGGGTCGTTTGCCGGGGTGAGTGGCACTGCAGGGACCCCCGGGCTCTGGGCTGGGTGGGCTCCATCCCCTGACAGCAGCTGGGCTTCTTCCTGCTGCAGGGAGCCATCGGGTGCGGCTGGTGAACGGGCCCGGGCGCTGTGCAGGCAGAGTGGAGATCTACTACCGGGGCAGCTGGGGGAGCGTCTGCGATGACGGCTGGGACCTGCCCGACGCCGCCGTCGTCTGCCAGCAGCTGGGCTGCGGAGGGGCGGTGGAGGCCGTTGGCTCTGCTGCCTTCGGGGAAGGCGCCGGGCAGGTCTGGCTGGGCAGCGTGAGCTGCTCGGGGGCCGAAGCTGCTCTCTGGGACTGCCCGGCACGGCCCTGGGGGCAGCCCGACTGCGGGCACAAAGAGGACGCCGGAGTCGTCTGCTCAGGTCTGTGCTGGGAGCTGTGCTGGGAGCCCAGGGACAGGGGAGGTGGGGACAAGGGGAGAGCCGGCAATGGCCGAGGCTGTCCCTGGCTGCTGCTGAGCCCCTGCCCAAGCCCATCGTGGGGACACCCACGCACAGGTCCTCTCTGTCCCACATGGCGTCTCTGGGGAGACAATGGAGGGAAGGGTTGTCTGTCTGTCAGGGGCTGCCAGGGCGACTGTCTGGCCATGCATTTTCCTTGTCTGGGGGTGTCAGGGGCACCCCTGATCCTACAGCCCTGCACCATCCTCTTCCCTTTGGTGTCTCTCCTCCCAGAGTTTGTGGCCCTGAGGCTGGAGAAGAACGGCAGCTGCTCCGGGCGCCTGCAGGTTTTCTATAACGGGACCTGGGGCAGCGTTTGCTCCAACTCAATGACTCTCCAAACGGTGTCTCTGGCGTGCAAGGAGCTGGGCTGTGGGGAGGCAGTATCCTTGGATCCATTCCTCACTTCTGGAACGCTGCCTGGCCGTGCCTGGGTGGATCGTGTGGAGTGTGGGAGGAGTGACACCTCCTTCTGGCAGTGTCCCTCCGCTCCCTGGCACCCACAGTCCTGCACTGACCTGCGCGACGAGACCCACATCACCTGCCAGGGTAACTCTGAGCCACCTGTGCACCAGCATCCCCAGATTCTGCTCCCTTCTGGGCACTGTTAGGCACAGACAGAGCCCACAGGGGCTTTTCTTTTCCATGCCAGACCCTTCTGCTGCTGTTGGTGGCACAAAGGAGCCTTCAGCTCTCAGACCCCACACATTCAGCAGCAGTGGGCAGCCAGGCTGCCAGCAGAGCCTGGGGGAGGCAGAGGTGTCTGCAGGGGAGGTCTCAACAGAGACCCATCAGGGCTCCAAACAGTGTCCCCCATCCTGCCCTCTGTGAACCAGGCTCCCTTGGGGGCTGAGCAGTCAGGGTCCCCCACATTGCCGGGTGTGTCCCCTGAGTGACCGGGGTTCAGCTGCTCCCTTGAGCAAGGTGACTCAGGGATGCACAGGCAGAACTCAGCCCCGCTCTGTGCCACACGACCCCCCTGCTGCAGCCCCTCACCACGGCATTTCCTTCTACAGAGAGAGAGACAAGAATGGCCCCAGCCCTGTATGCCACGTGCCCAAACTCCACGAGCTGCACAGGTAGCTGCTCCTCTGCAGGCCTCTCTCCCCTGGCAGGGCTCTGCCTGCTGCCCTGGAGCCCTGAGGGGTCTCTGCCTTCTCCAGACAGGGAGAAGATCCGTGCGGTGGGAGGCGAGAGCGGGTGCTGGGGCAGAGTGGAGGTCTGGCACCGCGGCTCCTGGGGGTCGGTGTGCGACGACTCCTGGGACATGCTGGACGCGGCGGTGGCGTGCCGGCAGCTGGGCTGTGGCCCCGCAGTGTCTGCCCTGGGCGAGGCGGCGTTTGGGAAGGGGACGGGCCCCATCTGGCTGGAGCAGGTGGAGTGCCGGGGCACAGAGCCGTCTCTGCAGCACTGCTGGGCCCGGCCCGGGGACAGCGGCGCCTGCCGGCATAAGGAGGACGCTGCCGTCAACTGCTCGGGTGAGCATCTCCCGGGGGCTGCACTGTCCTGCCCGTGGCCCCGAGCAGGGCCCTGGGCTCCTGCCTGGCCACCCCTGAAGGAGCAGCCCCACGGGAGGGCCAGTGTGGGTGGGATGTGACAGGGATGTCTGCACACGTGCACACACCCCCGGCGTGTCAGAGAGGAGGCTCCCCAGGACCTGCACACCCAGCCTCTCAGCACAGCTCTTCTCCTCCTCCTCTGCAGCTGCTTTTCATGGCTCTATACTGGTTTGAGGGGTGCTATACTGGTTTTGGGGTGTTCATACTGTTCTGGGGGCTACATACTGGTTTTCAGGGGGGTCTATACTGTCTTGAGGGGATTCTGTACTGGTTTTATTGCGGGTTTATACTGGTTTGAGTGGGTTCTGTACTGGTTTGGTGTTCTATACTGATTTGGGAGATTCTATACTGGTTTTGGTGGTCCATACTGGTTTAGGGGAATTCATACTTGTTTGTGAGGTTTTATACTGGTCTTGGAAGTTCTATACTTGTTTCTGGGGTTTCATACTTGTTTTGGGGTTTTACTGGTTTTCGGGCATCTATACTGGGTTTGGGTAGTTCTGTACTGGTTTGAAGGGTTCGTACTAGTTTAGGGGGGTATATAATGTTTTTTGGGGTGTTCGTACTGGTTTGGGGGTGGGTGCATACTGGTTGGAAGAGCCCCATGGCAGCCAGATGGCAGCCCCACCAGTATTGCCAGTAACCACCCCAACAGTGTCCCCAGTAACCAACCCCTCAGTATTCCCATTACCCACAGTATCCCAGTTAACCCACAGCTCCCCTTCTCCTCCTCTGCAGCTGCACCCAGGACCGCAGCACCAACCCCCCGAGCAGGTAACCTGCCCTGTGTCTCAGCGCTGGCTCTTCCCAGGGCCAGGCTGTGACCCACAGCCAGGGGGAAGGGGCTCCTTGCCAGGGTGGGACTTACCGAGGTGGGATGTCAGTCCCCAGAAGGGTGGGACCTTCCCCATCACTCCCCCCTGGGGTCCCTTCCCCCGGTGTCACGGGGTCAGGACTGTGGTGTCACAGCCCCCCACCTCTCCCAGCCCTGGGGCTGCTATTTCTGGCTTCCTGCCCATGCAGATGCCACCCGGGACCGTCTGACCAGCAGCAGGAGAGAGTCCTTGCTTGTCATCATCTGCATCATCCTGGGAGCCCTTCTCTGCTTGCTCCTGGCCCTCCTGGCTGGGCAAGCGTGGAGCGCCAGGGCTGGGCGCAGAGGTGGGTTTGTTCTCCATGCTCCCATGTGAAGATGTGTGTTGGCAAGGCCAGGGGGGCTGTGGGGTGTCGGTGAGTGGTACAGGCAGAGCTGTGGGGACAGGAGTGTGTGCTGCCCACAGTCCCATGTGTCACCCCTTTGACTGCCTGACCACGGGCAACCAGCAGGAATGGGGAGAGAGAGTCCAGACATGGGGGGAGTCAGGGATGGGGCCAGGAGAGAAATGGCACAGCTGGGCTGGGGAGATGGGATAAAGGGGGATAGATGAGGATGTGACACTGGGAGTGCTCTGGGGAGATGGGGAGGGGGCTCTAGGGTGATGGGGAGGGGGCTCTGGGCTGGGGAGATGGGATAAAGGGGGGATAGATGAGGATGTGACACTGGGAGTGCTCTGGGGAGATGGGGAGGGGGCTCTGGGGTGATGGGGAGATGGGATAAAGGGGGATAGATGAGTATGTGGCACTGGGAGTGCTCTGGGGATATGGGGAGGGGGCTCTGGGAGTGTGAGATGCTGGGAGAATCATTGGGCAGCACCTCCCGTCCTTTCAGCATCAGGACCCCTGGCTGTTCCTCCACCCAACCCTTACCTCCCCCCAGCACGGCAGGGGCTGTGTAATGGATCCACTGGGCAGAGAGTGGACAGCTCCAGGGCAGAGGAAAGGCAGGAGCTGCTCCAAGCTCAGCACCAGGAACAGGATCCAGGGTCCAGAGGGGCACAAGGGGGGTCTCTGAGGGAGGGTGTGAGGGTGTTGCTGCCCCTGACCATCTCCAAGGGGACATTGCCCTTCCTGAGGAAGTGGTAGCAGTGACTGAACAGCACAGTGGGGCTGTGCTGTGGGACAGCCCTGGGCTGAGCCAGGGGAACAGGCCTGGGGGAGCAGATCAGGATCCATCCCTTTTCTGCCCATCCCTGAGCCACATCCCTGAGCCAGCCCTGCCTCTGTCTGCAGCCTCTGAGCGAGCCTGGGAGCCCTTCCCTGAGGCCCTGTACGAGGAGATCGGGTACAGCCCAGCATTGGAGAAGCAGCCAAGGTTCAGCATGTCAGGTGGGTGTGGGTCCCTCATGGGGGCCATATCTCTAAGGCTCTTTCCACTGGTCCACACCTAAGACTGAACCCCTGCAGCCCCCTGGCCCAAGGTCCCTGCAGCACTGGGGCTGTGGGTTCTGTGGGGAGAGCAGCCAGGTCTTGGAGCTGGAGAAGAGCTTCATCCTCACCAGCTCATCCTGTCCCAGCCAGTGGACAGCCCCTCTCTGTGTGTCCCTACATCCCATTGTCAGCTGAGGGGTGAGGGAAGGGGCTGTCCTGGGGCAGCTCTGGGAGCCCCTGTGAGTTGGGGTTTTCCCAGGAGAGCAAGGGAACTCCTGACCCCTCATCCAATGCAGCCCGGGCTCGGTGGGTCCCCTGTCCCCAGCAGCACTGAGCACAAGCTGGGTCAGCACAACTCACCCCATAAAACTTCCATCACTTCTCTCCAGGCTCCTACTCAGAGGGGTCCCTGACCATGATGCAGACCCACTATGAGGACATTGAGGAGGAGGATGGTCCAGGATCAGCAACAGGTAATGAGGGGCAGGAAGGGGTGGATCTCTCCTCCCTGCACACCTGTGATGGACACCAGTGTCACCATGAGCAGCAGGGGAGGATATGGGCAGGGGAATCCTCTGGTGCTGCCAAATCCAGTGTCTGGGGCCCATGTCCCTGCCCATCCTCCCTTCCTCTGCTCTGCAGGACGTGTCTCCTCACTGTCAGCATCTCCCCTCCCCTTTCAGACATGCCTGTCCTGCCCAGAGGTGACCCAGCAGATGGCTATGACGATGCCAGGGAGGTTTCTGAGCCTGGGGAGGATCCCGTGTCTGGGCAAGGAGACTGGGAAATGCCCAGGGCACCAGAGGATGGAGCTGGTCCCAGGGATGCACGTGGAGGTGAGAGGGAAAGACAGTGCTGAGGGTTCCTGGGGTGCCAGATGAATTGCTGCCATATTGAGAGCCCACAGTCTGGCAATAGACCAACCTGCCCTTGGGGGTTTCCCTTGGGGGGGACCCTTGGTGGAAGAGGGAGGTAAATATTTCTGCACTGGTGAGGAGAAGGGAGGAAGGTGATGTACAGGTCAGGACGGGCACCTCGTGGGACGATCACTCAGTGGGCTGCCTTGCTGCTTGCAGGGACACACCTGCACCCCCAGAGAAGTGCTGAGGCCCCTGGAGCTGAGGGAGATGCCTGGTCCCCTCCCCAGGACAGCACAGGCTATGACAATGCTGAAGAGGTGTCTCTGGCACATCCCCCTGAGGACACCAAGGCTGTGACACCAGAGCTCAGTGCACAGCAGCCCCTGAGCCCTGGGCCAGCACAGCCCATCCCGGCCATGCAGCTGGGTGCAGCCAGGAGGGAGGAGAGGTCTGTGCAGCTGGGAGAGCCCTGAGCACCAGGGACCCATCTCCCTTCTCCCAGGGGCAGCAGAAACAGCCCGGGGTTTGCTCTCTGTTTATTCTCCTGTGGTCACTCTGTGCCTCCCCACTTGTTCCTATTAAAGCCTTTGGGGTAGGAAGGGGTATTTTTCTCCTTCTTAACTCTGTGGGAGGGAACTCCTCCTCCCCCTCCTTCCTCACTGACTCTGGTGTGTCTGGGATCTTTCCTCATGTTCCCCCCTCCTCCCTTACCCCTGTCCCAGTCTGGCATCTGTGCCCTTTCTAAAGCCACCCTCACAGAGCAGCACCCCCTCTGCTGATGTGCTCAGCTGATGGCAGCAGTAGGGCTGCTGCAGGGCTGCCTGGACATGGGGGAACCAGAATGGGGAACCCAATTTCCCTTCTCACTGGGGCTCCTGCTGCCTCTCTGCTGCCAAAGCCACTGATGTGGAGTCCCACACAGAGTAACATCTCTGCCACTGTCAAGAAACACAAATGACTCTCTGGAGAGGGAGAGAAAGAGAGAATGCCCTGACACTGAGGGAGTAAAGGGTTGGGGTGACCAGTTGAGGGTTGGGGTGAAAGGGGTTGATGTTGGAGGGAAACGGTCAAAGCCGGAGGCCAATGGCCAAGGGATGGGTCAACTGGGTCAACTCTTGATCCAACTATCAAAGACCCTGGGATGGCTTTTCTGGGAAGGGGCTGGAGATGGTTGGGACGCCCGATACGCATCATCACTCAATGACGGTGACACGGCCACCGACTACTGTGCCAGAGATGGTGGTGGTGGTGCTGGTGGTGGTCACCACCCCATTGCCATGTCCCCACCTCCTGGCACCTCCCTGGCATCCTGGCACAAAGATCCAGGTCTCGTTCAAGCACAAACTCCAAAACCATTGGAATTTCAATCAAATTCTTCCCGGAATCCCGGCCACGACTCATCCAGCTTCACCTCTGGTCACTGCAGGATGTTCTCCGTGCCCAAGGAACCAGGAATTCCCACAAATCCTCATATCTCCACCAAAAACCTCACGTTTCCCCCCAAATCCTCTATTTTCCCCCTAAATTGCCTAATTCTCACATTTTCCCCAAAATTCCCTCAAGTGAAGAGACTATTACCAAGACTGTTACCAAGGATGGGTGCCACGACGAGAGGGAAGATGCTGCCAATCAGTGTGACTGATAAAGCAACTTCACCTTCATGGCAAGCACACCCTTCCTTTGATACTGTTCCTACCACGTGTTGTACTTGTCGTATTCTAATTGGCTCTTAGCTAAAGGTTACATTTACATACCCCACCCATCTGGCAGCCTGGGAATCATGTCTCTTTCTCAGTCCCAGGAGCACTGAATCCTTATCACACCTCCTGCTCCCACATCTTGTGGCCTTGCTGCACGAGACACAAGAACACCCTGACCGATTGTTGACCCTTCTGTTCTTACCAACACGGCGTGGGGCCTGGTCTGACTGAGCTACACAGGCGACTGCTTGGGCAGCTGCTCCACAGGCTCATGGCCTGGCTTCTCAAGCCATTCTGCAACACCCAGGAGGTCAGGAAGGACAACGGCATCTTGGCTTGTATCAAAAACAGTGTGGCCAGCAGGTCTGGGGAGGGGATTGTGCCCCTGTGCTGGGCATTGGTGAGACTGCACCTTGAGTGCTGAGTCCAGTTCTGGGCTCCTCACCATAAGAAGGACATTGAGGTCCTGGAGTGAGTCCAGAGAAGGTTAATGAGGCTGGGGAAGGGGCTGGAGGGCAAATCCTCTGAGGAGCGGCTGAGGGAGCTGGGGCTGTTCAGCCTGTAGAAGACAAGGCGGAGGGGAGACCTTATCACTGCCCTGCCAGGAGGGTGCAGTGAGGTGGGAGATGGTCTCTTCAGCCAGGGGACAGGAGATGGGACAAGGGGAAATGGCCTCAAGCTGCACAAGGGCAGGGTCTGATCAGATGTGAGGAAGATTTTTTTACTGAAGGAGTTATCAGGGCCTGGAACAGGCTGCCCAGGGAGGGGGTTGAGTCACCTTCCATGGATGTGTTCAAAAAAAGGGGTAGATTAGGTACTTAGGGATCTGGTTTAGCTTAGGATGGGAACAGTTGGACTCGATGATCTTAAAGGTCTTTTCCAACCTGGTGATTCTCTGATTCTTTTTAATGTTTCCAGAAATGACCAGACAACTGGACTGGAGGGTGTCTTAAGTACATTTGCATATGACACCAAATTGGGAGGAGCTGTTGACTCTGTTGAGGGTGGAGAAGCCTTGCAGAGACCTGGACAGGTCAGAGAGCTGGGCAGTCACCAACACCATGGAGCTTAACAAGGGGAAGCACCAGATCCTGCACCTGGGAAGGGGCAGCCCTGGCTGCACATACAGACTGGGGGGTCAGACTCTGGAGGGATTTGGGGGTCTTGGTAGACAGCAAGTTGAACACGAGCCAGCAGTGTGCCCAGGCAGCCAGGAGGGCCAAGCGTATCCTGGGGTGCATCAAGCATGGCATTGCCAGCAGGTCCAGGGAGGGGATTGTCCCGCTCTACACTGTGCTGGTGCAGCCTCACCTCAAGTGCTGGGTGCAGTTTTGGGCACCACAGGACAAGTGGGACATAAGAATATTGGAAAGAGTCCAGAGGAGACAATGAGGATGTTGAAGAGTCTGGAGGGGAAGTCTCATGGGGAGAGGCTGAATTACCTTGGTTTGTTCAGTCTGGAGAAAAAGGAGGCTGAGGGGAGACCCCATTGCAGTCTGTGGCATCCTGAGGAGGGGGAGAGAAGGGGCAGGTGCTGATCTCTCTTTGGTGGCCAGTGATAGAATCTGAGGGAAGAGCATGAAGCTGTGACAGGGGAGGTTTAGGCTAGATATTCGAGGGAGGTTCTGTACTGAAAGCGTGGTCAGGCCCTGGAACAGGGGAAGTGGTCACAGCACTGAGCTTGACCAAGTTCAAGAAGCATCTGGATGATGCGCTCAGTCCCGTGCTCTGACTTGGCTGGCCCTGTGTGGAGCCAGGAATTGGACTTGATGATCCTTGTGGGTCCCTTCCAAATCAGGAGAGTCTATGATTCTATGACCATGTCTGAAATCACCACTTAGCAGTGGATCTGCACAACAGAACTTCTCGTTGCTCTCTAGATTTCCCTTCCCCTTGGACCATTCAGACACCTCCCAACCATCCAGCTGCTGCTCTGAGTTTCAGGGAGTTAAACCCTTGCCTTTCTGGCAGTTGTCTGACTCATTCTGTCTTTAGCCAGCTCTTGAGTTGTGGTGATTTCACACTCTCCTTCCTCACTAGAACATCTCTCACAGGGTTAAGCTTTGTGGCAGGTGAACCTCACTGGTGGCAGATTGCACTTGGCACAGAGTGAGGAGTGTTGAATTTAATGGTGAATCTTGTCAGGTTTCTTCTGTTGTTGGGAAAATAACTCCCTGTGTGCTGCCTGTGTGCAGCCAGTTCTCTAAGGAAAGCAGGGGAGCTGGTACAGAGGGGCTGTAATGCCCCACTGTGGAGTGCAGAGAGAGACCTGATGTAAGGACAAGGGATGCAAGTCCCAGTTGGCTGGTGAGAGTCATGGTGGGCTTGTGGAGATGTGCAGCAAGGTTGTCCCCACTGCCTCAAGGGACCCTTTTTCAGACCAGTCCAGACCTCCTTAGGAGGCACCCTGGATCAATCTCAGTCAGAGGTTGTCACCTCTCCTCTACAGTGAAAATAATAACCTACACCCTTAAAAAGAAATCAATTTTACTCTGAGCTCCCTTTGAAACAGCTTCAATGGTCTGTACATCTCTTGAAGACTTGAAGATAATTACATCAAGAGACACATCTCGTTAGGACTTGCTTTTTCTTTTTAATGAGCCCTGGGGTGCATTTGGTGCTGAGTCCTTGAAGCTCAGGTACTGAGAGGAGATGACACAAAAAACTCCATGTCAAAAGCAGAAGCCAAAGTACCTGAAGTATTAATGAGTCCCGCTGAGAGCCATTGTTGGCTGAGCCTCCCCAGGGACTCGTTAGCACAGGTAATTGGAGGCCATGTTGGCTGGTAGGCAAAGGCAATGTACAAGCAGCTGAGATGCTGAGCAAGCCCTGGGTTGGTTTGATGAAGCAGAAAGGCCAAACCCTGACCCCCAGCCCAGGGAAGACAGGTCCTGTCCCTCAGGCATTGCTCAGGCTCTACCTGGGGCATTTTGCGGTATGTGATGTTGAGAGCAGAACAACAGGATGAGAGTTTCTCCTCATTGTGGGTCCAAAGCCCAGCTAGAAATTCATCTGGCCTCCATTTAAATAAAATAACGATCAGGGAGACCCTCCATCCCCTATCAGATTCAGGAGGAAACATTGTGGAAAGATGATCCCCATCCTTTCTCACCACCCACCAAGTGCACCCAGGTCCCTGAGTTCAAGCAATCCCACAAATGGGTTTGTCTTTGCCTGTAGCAGGAATAACCTGGTCAGGTTTTGCCAACTGGATTTAATGCACACTACAGGGACTTCATCCCCCTCTAGAGTCTCTGGGAGTTTTGATTGGGCATGGCTTCACCTCTGGCCCTTCAGGTGACAACAGGGGTTGGTGTCTGAGCACCTCTCTCCTGGCCTCCACCCTCAGTAATACCCATGGGCACTGGCACCAGCAGCTCCCAGGCAGCCATGCCCCTTAACCTTTGCAGGGGGACAGAGACCCCTGCCTGTCCCTGCCTGGGGGTCCTGTCTCATGCAGAGACAAGGAAAGGTGATTGTCCTGCCCAGCTCTGGTTTGACCAGGAGAAAGGACTCTAATGGACACAAGGATTTCTCCCCAGCCAAGGGAGGGAAAGTCAGTGAGAACTTCAGTTTCTTTCCAAGTAGGCTCCCTGGAGCTCTAGGGAGGAGCCCAGAGGGGATGGAGAGTATGATGTCTTCACCTGCTCCTGTGCTGTGAGCTGGGCTGGGCTCCTGGGATGGACAGTGGTAGCTCAGAAATATTGCAGCACTGCAGAGAGACAGCTCTGGCCAGGAGCAGCTCCTCTGCCAAGCACACAGGGCTGGGGACACTGCCTGGAGGCACTCAGGGGAGACCTGTGAGGCTGAGAGAGCTGATGGATGCTGAGAGCTCACTGGAGGAGAAATCTCCACAGCCTCTCCCTGGTATGTCTGTGGGTGCAGGGCAATGCAGGTTCTGTTCCTGGAGGGATCTCCTAAAGCTGGGACATGGGGCAGTGTGTGGGGTCTGTCAGGAGGACAGGTTCTCTCTAGGACAAGAAAGTGCTGCCTGGAAGGGATGCCCTTGTGCCCCATCAGAGGGACAGGGCAGGACAGCTGTCTTCTCCTGGGCATGGCTGAGGGGTGCCCAGGGCTGTCCTTGTGAGCAGGGTCCTTGTGACCCAGGGTCTGTGTGCTGGGGCAGGGACTCTGCTGCTGCCAGGGTCAGCACTCAGCCTGGCTTGTGGGCTTTCCGCAGCAATACAGACAGCAGCTGTGGGTTGAAGGAGTGACCCAGGGAAGGGCAGCACAGGTTCCTTCTTCTGTAAGAAAATGCTGCCTGGGTCAGCTTTACTTCCAGCTCCAGCTGATTCTTGAGACATTCCAAAGGGACTTTGAAAAAAATATCAAGGAAGCATTTTCCAGCAAGGCAGTGTCTGCTTTGACTGTGCCTCTCCTGTGGGCTGTGCTGGGGGAGATGAGAACTTATTTCTCTCCAAAGAATATGCAATGAAAACACAAATTTTCTTAAGACTTTGGAGCTTTGCCTGAGCCCTGCACACACAGAGGTTCCCTGGGCAGTGCCCTGATGCCAGGAGGGGTCTGCAGAGCAGAGCTGAGCACAGGGCAGGTTGGATGAGGTCTGTGAGCACAGAGCAGGAGGTGACATGGGCAGAGAGGAGCAGCTGCAGGGACAGCTCCAGGCAGCAGAGACATTGTCAGGGAGGGAGAAGGAGCTGCTCCCAGCAATGCCCTGGCAGTAGGGATTTGGTACCCCCATGACATCCCCTACAGTACAAACATTTTCCCACAGAAACACCCTGGTTTCTGCCACCCAGCACAGACTTAGCATCAGGAGTCTTCTTGACAGCCCAACCCCCAGTGAGGAGAAACACCTGAGTGCCTGTCTGTCCCTGTGCATCCAGCCTCTGCTGGAGCATTTCTTGCTCTTTCCCCTCCTGTCCTTGCTGCCTTTGCTTCACTATTAGCTGAGGCTCT
The DNA here is from genome assembly GCF_964237585.1 of Gallinula chloropus. Taxonomy (NCBI): domain Eukaryota; kingdom Metazoa; phylum Chordata; class Aves; order Gruiformes; family Rallidae; genus Gallinula; species Gallinula chloropus. The sequence continues at coordinate 1,123,682 of NC_140120.1, read as the reverse complement.
GGGCACATCAATTGTTGGGGCACCGAGCTCACCCTCACATCATGACCCCCATCTGTAGGACTGAGGACTTCCGGGGGCTCCTGCTGGGCTGCAGGCTGCCTCCTAAAATAGCACCACTCTCCTAGGGAGCCTTGTGCCCCAGAGAGGAGCCCCATGCAGAAGGCCATGGCAATGCTGCTCATCACCACGCGTTTGGGAAGGTTCAATTAGCCCATCACACCACACTTATATTTACTTTTTGCTGCAAGGCAGGACTGAGTTATCAAGAGCCCACAGCTGACCCTCCTCCCAGCAGTGGAACTCTCAAGGCAGAACAAAAGAGTCCTCCCAAAAAGAGACCTGCCAAAAGTCCTCCTTCATACAATCAGTCTGGGGGCATTCCCTAAGTGTTACGAGAGGTTTTCCTCAAAGAAGAGTTCCCTAACTAATCACTGTCTTTCCTTCTCTGACAGGTCTCCACACTTGATGGCAGCAGATGTCCAACAGCAGCTCCATCAGCCAGTTCCTCCTCCTGCCCTTTGCAGACACACGGGAGCTGCAGCTCCTGCACTTCTGCCTCTTCCTGGGCATCTACCTGGCTGCTCTCCTGGGCAATGGCCTCATCATCATCACCATAGCCTGTGACCACCACCTCCACACCCCCATGTACTTCTTCCTCCTCAACCTCTCTCTTACTGACCTTGGCTGCATCTCCACCACTGTTCCCAAATCCATGAGCAATTCCTTGTGGGACACCAGGGCCATTTCCTACACAGGATGTGTGGCTCAACTCTTCTTCTTTTTATTTTTGATCTTCACAGAGTACTATATTCTCACTGTCATGGCCTATGACCGCTACGTTGCCATCTGCCACCCCCTGCACTACGGGACCCTCCTGGGCAGCAGAGCTTGTGTCCACATGGCAGCAGCTGCCTGGGCCAGTGGGTTTCTCTGTTCTGTGCTGCACACAGCCAATACATTTTCACTCCCTCTCTGCCATGGCAATGCCGTTGTCCAGTTCTTCTGTGAAATCCCCCAGATCCTCAAGCTCTCCTGCTCGAACACCTATGTCAGAGAAATTGGACTCATTGTGGTTGGTGCCACTTTAGGTTTTGGGTGTTTTGTGTTCATTGTGGTGTCCTATGTGCAGATCTTCAGGGCTGTGCTCAGGATCCCCACAGAGCAGGGACGGCACAAAGCCTTTTCCACCTGCCTCCCTCACCTGGCTGTGGTATCCCTGTTTATCAGCACAATCATTTTTGCCTACCTGAAGCCCCCTTCCCTCTCCATCTCTTTTTTGGACCTGATAGTGACATTTCTTTACTGTGTGTTTCCACCAGCAGTGAACCCCCTCATCTACAGCATGAGGAACCAGGAGCTCAAGGATGCCATGTGGAAACTAAGCACTGTATGTTTTTAAGCAGCAATAAACTGTTCATCTCCTTCTGTGTATCACTGGCCATGCATGTCACGTTAGTACCATTATTTATTTATAGGGGGTTTAGTAATTGGTTTGTTTTTTCTTATTTCTAGTGTCTCTAAGCTATAACAAGGTGCACATTCATCTCTGTCCTAATGCAGTATCTCCTGGTCTTGTGTGACCCAGCCACTGCGTAATGACCAGCTGTGCTCTTTGTGCATCACATCTGTCTGCAATCACCCACAATTTTATTTTGTTCCCCCTTTCAAATTATAAGAAACCACATCTTTTTTTATAATTGGACTGTATTTTTTTATAATTGAGTTGTACCAATGACAGGAGAAATACTCCCCTTCCCCTGTACCTGCATTAGCATTAGTCTGTCTCTTTCATCTCCCTTGTCATTCAGGTGTTTCCACCTCTCCTGATGCAGTGGCCATGCCTAAGGACATCTTTTCAGCAAACTAGATGGATGTTTGCACTTCACTTTGCTCATTGGTTTCCATATCTGCTTGCTCTTGGTCGTTCAGATGCCTTTCAACTCTCTGGTTTCTGCTTTCAGCTTCAGAGGGTTAGAAAATGTCCCATCCCTCAGAAGTCTCGTGAACTGTTCTGTCAGAAGTGCAGTGTATTGACAACCTTTCTGTGTATGTGATTAAAAGCACTGTTCTGGGAGAGAATCTCCTCTGAAAGCTGACCCCCTGCACACGCTGCTTGGCCGTAGCAGCAGCTGAGGAGAGAGATTTCATGGGTATTAAACTGGATCATGTTGAACTGCTGTTTGTTGTCAGAGAAATCTGTCCCTGCCTGTGAGCACAGATGATGCCAGGAAAAGTGTTGGGAGTCCCAGGAGGCCAGTGAGGGAACTGCTGGGCTTGGGGAAGAGCAAGGTTCTCCAGACAGGGTTGGATCTCCAGAGACTGCTTTTCCTGCCTGTCCAGGTCTCCTTAGCAGACCCATGTCCATCCCATAATGCTGCTGTCACTGCTTCTATCAATCAACTGAGCCAGGACAGAAAATACCCATGACTGAAAAAAAGGTCCTTCAGGAAAATTCTTTTGAAATCTTCATCACTAAGGACATCACTAACATCCAAATAGTTGTAAAAGGCTGATATTTTTTAATGAAAATGAGTTGGAGAGACATGCTTGTAAGGGCTTTCTGTAGCAACGTTGGTAGCAATGTTGCATATGGGAATCTGAGGCCGGTCTGGGTCCTCCTTGCTATAGTGGCTGGAGTGTGTTGTGTCCAGTTTTGTCATCTGCTCTAAAAACACCCCATGGCACCGTCCATTGTTTGGTTACGAGGGGCACCCTTTGAATGGGGAACGTTTCAGTGAGCACAAAGTGAGCCTGGAGACTTGCTGCGCCCTTCTGTACCAGCGTACCCTGTGGCTCAGTGGAGAACTCCTGCCTGTCACGAGGGAGACCAGGGTTTGATTCCCCACAGGGAGTTGCTGCTCTGGGCATTGATTGATTGGTATTGCCTTTGGATTCTGTCATAAAGAGCTGAGTATTTAGATTTGGTGAACTGTTTGTGTGAGTGAAATGAGTTCACTCTGGTGTGAGTGGCGAGTGACTGAGTTAAACACATGGCAAGTTTGGATCCCACTGTTGCTCCCTGGTGTTCTATACACGGGCCTGAAGATTTTTCATGTAAACCACTCTTTGTATTTGAATGTTTCACATGGAAGCAGGAGGTGGTTGTACAATTTGGGAACAATTTTTGGTGTGGTGAATGTAGGGAGACCTGGTCTGACTAGGATAACGTTTTTAATTCGGGTCAGCTTAAACTAGGAAGAGTGTGAAAAATCAATAGTAGATGGGAGGAAGTACAGGGTCAAGTAATATCAGGTGGCCTGGGTGTGGAGCAGGAATTAGTGCCTGCCCGATCTGCCATGAATGCTGTTTGTGTACTCGAGCCAAGCGCACGAGGTGCCATAGATACATCACCTCCCTTTTGGGGAGACAGGAGCGGTACCTTAACAAGTGTCAATTTGAAATGTACAGGATCTCAGAGCTACAAATAAAATAACTCAAGTTATATATCCAGTAGTAGCAGATCCATATCCACCGCTAACTAAATTAGCACCTAATTTGGTTTGGTTTACTGAATTGGACCTGAAGGATGCATTTTTCTGACTGCCCTTCAGCCCCATCTCTCTAAGGATGGTGTAAACTTCAGAGATGTTCAATACAACAGTGGTAGGCATTGTGCATTCCCTTTTGCCTGAAATTCCAGCTTTAAGCCACTCTTTTCCTCTCTGGGAGGATCACTGGTACTGATTTCTGAGGGACAGGCAATGTGCTCACCACTGTGGCTGCCTGTGTTCTTCGACCTCACCAGCTCGGTTTGAGTCTGTGTGAACATCTGCTCCACTGCAAGCAGAGAGGAAGCCAAGCTGCCAATTTCAGTTAGATGGTGATGGTGTCACAGGGACCTGCAGGCACCACTGCTTCCCTTGGGAATGACTCCTTTTCCTTGGTGCAAAGAGCATGGAATAACCCTTCAAGGAGCCTGCACTTTACATGTCAATGAATGAAATAGGGGCACTGATGTACACAGAAGTATTATTTACAGTCACTGAGTGACCACATTTTACTTTGTATGGCTTGGAAACTTTTCAAAATCTACTTCTATCAGGATCCTGGGGGGCTCGTGGGTCTCACTGGCTGGGACCAGCCTCCCCTGTGACCTGCACCCACACTGTCTCCTGCCAAGGGCTCCAGGGACATGGCTTAGCTGAGCCAGGGGCCTTATGTCCCTGCCTGAGCCCTGGTGCAGCTGTGCCCATCTCTGCCACTTTCTCCTGGCTGGGCCTGGGACCTGCACTGCAGAGAGCTGCTCTCCTGCATGGAGCCCTCAGACCCAGGTCAGAGCTCATCAGGCAGAACACATCATATTCGCTTCACATCCCGACCCATCCCATCCCATCCCATCCCATCCCATCCCATCCCATCCCATCCCATCCCATCCCATCCCATCCCATCCCATGCCATGCCATGCCAGGTTTGAAGCCCCTCCCACCACAGCTCCACCCAGAGAAGCCCCTCCCACTAATGTTCTGTCCGTCAAAGCTCCATCCACTGGAGCCCTGCCCACACACACCTCACCCACCGTGGTCCCACCCACCACAGCCCTGCCTGCCACCCCTTAGCCCAGCACCCTTTGGAGGAAGGCCTTTGGGGTGCTGGTCCCCAGGCATCCCTGTGCCCAGCAGGCCTCAGGCACTCTCCCTGCCCATGGTGGCCATGCACAGGGCACAGCTGCCTGGCATCCTTGACATCTCCTTGGCCACCCAGCTGCTAAAGACAAACCTGGTGCTGGACACCTGGTGATTTTCTTGCAGTGTAAGTTGGCTGATTTTGGCAGCCACAGCCTGGATGAAAGCCAAGGGGTAAACTGAGTCATAGGTTGGTGTGGGTGGATCCAACAGACCACGTTTGAAACAAGAGAGTCTTTGAAAAGCAAGTGAGAAGGATCTCCTAGGATGTTGGGGTCTTCCATCCACTTCTCGTCCCCATCTTTCCACTCAGGGGTCTGGGTATCAGGAGAGAAACTGCTCTGATTACTAAAGACAGGCCAGAAAGGCATCAAGTATCTCAGACTTTTCTTCATCCTCAATCACAATGGTACCCCCCACATCCAAGGTGGGAAATTCTCCCTGATTCTCTTTTGTCATTAATGTTTTAATAATATTATTAATAATACTAATGTATTAAAACCAAAAGGAGTGCCAGGGAGAATCTCCTGCCTTTATTGTATTTCGCAAACCAATGGTGCGAGGGTGGATTAATGTTCCTGGCCTGAAACCTCCCCAGGTTGACTAAATGCAGCCCCAGTAACCGTGGGGCTCAGTGCTTTCATATACAATGGAATAGTCCTAGAAGTACTTGCTGTCATTTTCTACCTCTACCAGCATCCACTTTCAGAAATGCTGAACATCCAGTAATAGATCCCAAGCAAAAGGTGTGAGAGCTGAAAGATGTTCCTGGCCTGAAAACTCCCCAGGTAGGCAAAAAGACACTCCAGTAACACTTGGGCTGAGGGCTTTTATAGACAATGGAATGGTGATAGCAATGCAAGACATCAGGTTTTAACTCTAACAGCTTCTAGTTTTCAAACTTCTAAACATCCAGCAAAAGCTCCCAAACAAAAGTGGTGAGGGCCTAGTAACCTTCCTGGCCTGAAACCTCCTAAGGTAGCCCACTAGCAGGCCCAGTGACCTTTGGGCTTATGGGCTGTCATAGACAACAGAATCATTCTAACAGTGCCTGGAATCATTTTCTGGCTCTACCAGCGACCACCTTTGGACTTGCTAAACGTACAGCAATGCATCCCAAACAAAAGGTGTGAACGATGAAAGATGCCAGAGAAGAAGAATGTTCCTGGCCTGAAACCTCTCCAGGAAGCACACTGGCAGCCCCAGTAACATTAGGGCTTAGGGCTTTCCTTTCCAAGTGTCTGTTCTCAAAGTACTTGACATCATTTTTGGACCCTATCAGAGTCCAACTTCAGATGTGCTAAACACAGAGTAATGGCACGCAAAGAAAAGTTGTGCAAGATGAAAGACGATCCTGGCCTGAATCCTCATGAGTGAGTGGAGAAGAAGACCCAGTAACCTTGTGGCTCATGACTATCCATGCCAAGGGAGCAGTCCTAAAAGTGCCTGATGTCATTTTCCAGTTCTACCAGAATCCACCTTCAAAAATGCTCAACATCCAGCAATAGCTCCCAAGCAAAAGCTGTGAGGGATGGAAGACGTTCCTGGCCTGAAACCTCCCCAGAAAAAGGTGTCAGCCCCAGTAACCTTGGAGATCAGGGCATTCCCAGACAAGGAATGGTACTAACAGGCTCTACCAGAATCCACATTCAAAACTTTAAAGGTTCAGGAAGAGGAACAAAACAGAAGGTGGGAGGGCTGAAAGATGTTCCTGGCCTCATACCTCCCCAAGTACTTCACAATGAGCACTGTTAAGCTTGGAGCTCAGGGCATTCCCAGCCACAGGAATGGTCCTAAAAATGCCTGATGTCATTTTCAAGCTCTACCATAATCGACCTTTGAAGAAACTGAACGTCCCAGGTTCTTTGACACTTATTGCTGTCATTTTGTTTAATGCAGCACAGCTTTGAAGAGCCATCTGCAAGGAGATGTGAACTGTTAAGGAAATGGAGCTTCACATCAAACAGACCTTGAGAAACTCTGGGATTTGATGAACAGGCACATCAAGATTTCCAGCCATGAGAGATCTTCTGCTCCTGATCTTATGGAATAGATGGGGTGGACTTAATTTTAATGTTGGTGTTCACTATAGTTCTGTGGTTTGGATTTGTAAGCAAAAGAGTCTAAACATGTTTGTTCCTTGCTGAGCAGGGCTTGCACAGCATCAAGGACTTTTTTCTAATTCTGCTGCAGAAATGAGTCAACTTGGAGTGCACAAGTACCTGGCATGGACAGATTTCTCTGACAACAAACAGCAGTTCAACATGACACAGTTTAATACCCATGAAATCTCTCTCCTCAGCTGCTGCTACGGCCAAGCAGCGTGTGCAGGGGGTCAGCTTTCAGAGGAGATTCTCTCCCAGAACAGTTTCAATCAGATACATAGAAAGGTCACTTATCAACACACTGAACTCCTGACAGAACAGTTCATTAGACTTCTGAAAGATGGGATGTTTGCCAACACTCTGTAGCACAAAGCAGAAACTGGAGAGTTGATCAGCAGCTACAAGGACCAAAGAGCATGCTGAGGGGGAAACCTGTGATCAAAGTGAATTACATGTGTCAATCTATTCTGCTGAAAAGATGTCCTAAGGCATGGCTGTATCATCAGGATAGGTGGAAACACCTGGATGATGGGGAGATGAAAGAGACAGACTAACAGTAACACAGGTAGAGGGGAAGGTGAGTATTTCTTCTGTTGCCATGTATAAATTTCCTGGAAATTCCTGTCTGTCATGGTGGGAAAGCACTGCCATTTCAGACAAGTACTGGAGAGATTCAGCTGATGAAAACCTGATTGTAATTTTTTAATAAATGTAAGAAAAAAGCAAAAGTAAGGAAGGCAGACCTGAAACAAAGAGAGCAGAGCTCATCATTACGCAGTCTCTGGCTAACACAAGACCTGCAGATACTGAATTAGGAATGGGATCAACGAGGAGCATGTTAATAGAGCTTGGAAAAACTAGAAGGAAAAATACCCCAAACAAAACACTAAAAACCCGACTAAATAGCAAGTGGTCATAATATCAGTTACACGATTTTTGATATGACATTGCTGCTTAAAAATCCAGTCATCATTTTCCACAGGGCATCCTTGAGCTCCTGGTTCCTCATGCTGTAGATGAGGGGGTTCACTGCTGGAGGAAACACCGAGTAAAGAAATGCCACAACAAGGTCCATAAATAGGGAGGAGATGGAGGGGGGCTTCAGGTTGGCAAACATGCCAGTGCTGAGAAACAGAGAGACCACGGCCAGGTGAGGGAGGCAGGTGGAAAAGGCTTTGTGTCGTCCCTGCTGCGAGGGGATCCTCAGCACAGCCCTGAAGATCTGCACATAGGACACCACGATGAACACAAAACAACCAAAAGCTAAACAGGCACCGACCACAATGAGTCCAGTTTCCCTGAGGTAGGCATCTGAGCAGGAGAGCTTGAGGATCTGGGGGATTTCACAGAAGAACTGGTCAAGGGCATTGCCATGGCACAGGGGCAGTGAAAATGTATTGGCTGTGTACAGCAAAGAACAGATAAACCCACTGCCCCAGGCAGCTGCTGCCATGTGGACACAAGCTCTGCTACCCAGGAGGGTCCCGTAGTGCAGGGGGTGGCAGATGGCAACGTAGCGGTCATAGGCCATGACAGTGAGAAGAAAGAGCTCTGTAGAGATCAAAAAGAAAAAGAAAAAGAGTTGAGCCACACATCCTGTGTAGGAAATGGCGCTGGTGTCCCACAAGGAATTGGCCATGGCTTTGGGAACAGTGGTGGAGATGCAACCAAGGTCAGTAACAGAGAGGTTGAGGAGGAAGAAGTACATGGGGGTGTGGAGGTGGTGGTCACAGGCTATGGTGATGATGATGAGGCCATTGCCCAGGAGAGCAGCCAGGTAGATGCCCAGGAAGAGGCAGAAGTGCAGGAGCTGCAGCTCCCGTGTGTCTGCAAAGGGCAGGAGGAGGAACTGGCTGATGGAGCTGCTGCTGTTGGACATCTGCTGCCATCAAGTGTGGAGATCTGTGAAAGGAGGAAAAGGAAGCAAGAAGTTAAGGAGCTCCTCTGACAAAAACCTCTAGCAAGTCTTAGGAAACACCCTCAGATTGACTCTGTATTCAGGAAGATTTTTGCCAGGTCCCTTTTGGGAGCTCTGCTTTGTGCTGGCTTCAGTGTGCCACTGGTGGGAGGAGGGTTGGCTGTGGGGTCTTGAGAACTCAGTCCTGCCTGGCAGCAGTCAGTGAATAGTTTCAGTCCTACAGATGGGGGTCCTGAAGTGAGGGTCAGCTCAGTGCCAGCCCCACCAAAGGACATGCCCAGAGCCCCAGGTAAGGGTGGGACAGAGACAGCAACTACAGGAGAGGAAACAGTGAAAAATGCTCCAGCCAAAACTGGAAGGACAGGGACAGACAGACAGACAGGCACTCATGGGTTTCTACTCACTAGGGGGTTGGGTTGCCAACAACAAGACTCAGCCTGAAACCCTGGAACTCTGGGTGCAGAGTCTGTGCTGGGTGGCAGAAACCAGGGTATTTCTGTGGGAAAGTATCAGCACGGTGGGGGATGACAGGGAGGTACCAAATCCCCAGTGCCAGGGCATTGCTGGGAGCAGCTCCTTCTCCCTCCCTGACAACATCTCTGCTGCCTGGAGCTGTCGCTGCAGATGCTTCTCTTTGCCCTTATCACCTCCCGCTCTGTGCTCACAGACCTCATCCAACCTGCCCTGTGCTCAGCTCTGCTCTGCAGACCCCTCCTGGCATCAGGGCTCTGCCCTGGGAACCTCTGTGTGTGCAGGGCTCAGGCAAAGCTCCAAAGTCTTAATAAGAATTGAGTTTTCATTGCATATTCTTTGGGGAGAAATAAGTTCTCATCTCCCACAGCACAGCCCACAGGAGAGGAACAGTCAAAGCAGACACTGCCTTGCAGGAAAATGCTTCCTTGATTTTTTTTTTTACAAGTCCCTTTGGAATGTCTCAAGAATCAGCTGGAGCTGGAAGTAAAGCTGACCCAGGCAGCATTTTCTTACAGAAGAGGGAACCTGTGCTGCCCTTCCCTGGGTCACTCCTTCAACCCACAGCTGCTGTCTCTATCACTGTGGAAAGCCCAGCACGCAGGCTGAGTCCTGACCCCTGGCAGCAGAAGAGTCCCTGCCCCAGCACACAGACCCCAGGTTGCAGGGACCCTGCTCACAAGGACAGCCCATGGCACCTCTCAACCATGCCCAGGAGAAGACAGTTGTCCTGCCCTGTCCCTCTCATGGGGCAAAAGGACATCCCTTCCATGCAGCACCTTCTGGTCCTATAGAGAACCTGTCCTCCTGACAGACACCACACACTGCCCCATGTCCCAGCTTTAGGAGATCCCTCCAGGAACAGAACCTACATTGCCATACACCCACAGACATACCAGGGAGAGGCTGTGGAGATTTCTCCTCCAGTGAGCTCTCAGCATCCATCAGCTCTCTCAGCCTCACAGGTCTCCCCTCGGTGCCCACAGGCAGTGTCCCCAGCCCTGTGTGCTTGGCAGAGGAGCTGCTCCTGGCCAGAGCTGTCTCTCTGCAGCACTGCAATATTTCTGAGCTCCTTCTGTCCATCCCAGGAGCCCAGCCCAGCTCACAGCAGAGGAGCAGGTGAAGACATCATACTCTCCATCCCCTCTGGACTCCTCCCTGGAGCTCCAGGGGACCTACTTGGAAAGAAACTGAAGTTCTCACTGACTTTCCCTCCCTTGGCTGGGGAGAAATCCTTGTGTCCAGCAGAGTACTTTCTCCTGATCAAACCAGAGCTGGGCAGGACAATCACCTTTCCTTGTCTCTGCATGAGACAGGACCCCCAGGCAAGGACAGGCAGGGGTCTCTGACCCCCTGTAAAGGTTAAGGAGCATGGCTGCCTGGGAGCTGCTGATCCCAGTGCCCAAGGGAATTACTGAGGGTGGAGGCCAGGAGAGAGTTGCTCAGACACCAACCCCTGTTGTCACCTGAAGGGCCAGAGGTGGTCCAAGAGACATGAGTGGGATCAAGGTCCAATAGAGCAATGCTGCCTGGGAAGAGGAGCATTTTTGAGCCTGGTGGGGAATTCCTTTGGCCAAATGAAAAGACACCAGATGGTCACAGTTAGGACCATCCATACCCAAAGGCACCACATGTCCAGCAGCAGCTCCATCAGCCAGTTCCTCCTCCTGCCCTTTGCAGACACACGGGAGCTGCAGCTCCTGTACTTCTGGCTCTTCCTGGGCATCTTCCTGACTGCTCCTCTGGGCAACAGTTTAATGATCATTGTTATAGTCTCTCCAACATTTCCCCTTCCTCAGCAGCCAGTCCCTGGCTGGCAGAGTTTGTGGAAGGATTTGAACAGGTCGTAGGGCAGTTATCACCTCCTACAGCCTGTGACTTTACAGCTGCACAGGCAAACAACCCTGGTACACTGACAGTCCACCTGATCGATGGGTGCCCTGACTACATCATCCCAATCCCATCCCCATCCCAATCCTATCCCAACTGTCCTGGATCTTGCCAGGGCAGAATTAACCTCCCCAGGCAGGCAGCACAGGAGAGCTGAGTTAGCCCAGGCTGTTTGCCACACCACTTGACATCACTCCCCCAGAAAAGGGGCTTGTTGGGGAGGGGCACTCCTGGTGCCTCCAGGGCAGTCAAAGTGCAGCCGAGTCATCAGGGTGATCATCATGTTGTGCAGTTACTGGGTCATAACTGGGTATAAGTGAAATTCACTGTGGGCTGTTCTCCTTTCATGGTGATTTGGTCAGTAAACTGTCCTTAGGCCAGCCCATGGAGGCTCTGTCTGTTTCTCCTGTGGGAGTGAGTGAGCGGCATGTGCTGCTCAGCCACTGGTTGGAGCTGAACCACCACAGCCCTTTTTGGAGCCCAAGGTCAGATCTGAAGGTTTTAATAAGGGTAGAGGATGAGGTGAGGGGTGCTTTCTCCTCCCCTTTTCCCTTTAGGCTTTTTACAGCATCAGTTGAGAATGTTGCCTATCCCAGGGATGTTCAGACCAGCATATGTGTCTTGCTCTTTGTCCTGAATGTCTGTGTGGACCTATGTGACCAACAACTGTGCCAAGAATATTGCCAAGAGGTCTTCCCTGGGCTGAAGGGTCAGGGGTGGCATGGGGTGTGGGAGGGCATGAAAAAATACCTAGACAAGAAAAACAGATCCAGAGGCACTGTGGCGGCCCAGGCCTCAGAAACCAACACCACAGCTGAGCCAGAAAGAACCCTTCCAACAGGCACTGGAGCTACCCGTGCCTCAGAGAGTGCAACTCCACCAGTCTCCCCAACAAGCACCATGGGTGCTCAAACCTCAGAGGCCAACCCCAGAGCTGATCCAGACAGCCAACCAGTACGCCTGTCAGTAACCTCTATCCAGAAGAAGAAATACATGGAGAAATCAGTCCTCATCGGGAGAGATGCTGATGAACTGGGACCATTGCAAGGCCCTGAAGAGGCAATACCAGAGGTTATAACCCGATCCTTGTCCTTGAGCTGAGAGACATGAGAAAAGACTTCAGCCGCCTTCCAGGGGAGCACATCATCACCTGGCTACTGCGATGCTGGGACAATGAGGCAGGCAGCAAGGAGAAGGCAGGGAGGCCAAGCAGCTGGGATCCCTGTCCAGAGAAGGAGGCAGTAACAAGGCAATTGGAAGGAAGGCTCAAGCCCTCAGCCTTTGGAGGTGACTTCTATCAAGGGTAAGGGCAAGGTACCAGTTCATTGAAGATGTTGTGTATTGGCCAGACCAGTGGATGCCCATGGAGAGAGATATCCATTATCTGAGGGGATGAGCCATGTGGGAGATGATTTAGTGTGATCCTGATGATCTGCAGCTCCATGCATCCTGGGCATAGACTTCCTCTGGAGAGGGCACTTCAAAGACCCAAAAGGGTACCAGTGGGCTTTTGGAATAGCTGCCTCAGAGACAGAAGACATTGAACAAGTGTCTCTTCTGCCTGGACTGTCAGAAGACCCTGCTGTTGTGGGGCTGCTAAAGGCTGAAGAACAGCGAGTACCAATTGCTACCATGATGGTGGACAGGCAACAATACCACACCCAACAGAGACTCCCTGATTCCCATTCAGAAACTGATCATCAACTGGAGAGTCAGGGAGTGATTGGTAGAACCCGCTCACCCATCAACAGTGCAATCTGGCCAGTGCAGAAGCCCAGTGCAGAGCGGAGGCTGAGGATGGATTATCGTGCCCTGAATGAGGTCACGCTGCCTCTGAGTGCTGCAGTGCCAGACCTGCTGGAACTCCAGTATGAACTGGAGTCAAAAGCAGCCAAGTGCTACACTACAACTGACATTGCAAATGTGGTTTTCTCGACTCCTTTGGCAGCAGAATACAGGCCAGACTTTGCTTTCAGTTGGAAGAGAATCCAGGACACCTGGGATCGACTGCCCCAGGGATGGAAACACAGCCCCACCATCTGCCATGGACTGATCCAGTCTGCATTAGAGCAGGGTGAAGCCCCAGAGCACCTACAGTATATTGATGATGTCATGGCATGGGGCAACACAGCTAAGGAATTTTTTGAGAAAGGGAAGAAAATGATCCGAATTCTGCTAAAGCTGGTTTTGCCATCAAAGTAAGGGAAAGGACCTGCTTAAGGAATCCACTTTTTAGGAGTGGATGGATGGGTGTCGTCAGACCCCAATGGATGTTATCAATATAATAGTAGATACGTCTCCACCAACCAGCAGAAAGGAGATAGAAGCTTTCCTAGGCACTGTGGGGTTCTGGAGAATGCATATCCCAAACCACAGTCTCATTGTCAGCCCTCTCTGCTGTGTAACCTGTTAAGAGAACGATTTCCAATGAGCAGTGAGAAGCCTTTGAAGAGATCAAACAGGAGACAGTCCATGCAGTAGCCCTTGGGCCCGTCCAGACTGGGCCAGATGTAAACAATGTGTTCTACAGGTCAGCCTGGGAGAATGGCCCTACCTGGAGACTCTGGCAGAAAGCACCAGGGGAGGCTCAAGGTCAGTCTCTGGGTTTTGGAGTTGGGGCTACAGAGGATCCAGACACTCTAACAGAAAAGGAAATAGTGGCAGCACAGGAAGGGGTTTGAGCCACTTAAGAAGTGATTGGGACTGAAGCCCAGCTCCTCCTGGCACCCCGACTGCTGGTGCTGGGCTGGATGTTCAACGGGAAGGCCCCTCCTACACACTATGCCAATTATGCTACGTGGAGCAAGTGGGTCACACTTACCACACAGTGGGCTGGAATAGGAAACCCCAATCACCCAGGAACCCTGGAAGTGATCACAGACTGGCCAGAAGGCAAAGATTGTGGAATATCACCAGAGGAACAGGTGCCACGTGCTGAGGAGGCCTCACTGTACAGTGAACTGAAAGAAAATGAGAAAAATATGCCCTGTTCACTGATGGGTCCTGTGGCATTGCTGGTAAACATCAGATGTTATGAACCCCCCCAGTACTCTGAAAATGTAAGACCTGGGCATGATGTAGATGGTGTTGAAATAGGGGTCAATAATGTCCTGGTTCTGTCTAGGCCAGAGCTCACCTCCCCAAGCAGCCAGCACAGCTGAGCTGAGTTCTCCTGGGCTGTTTTCCACACCACCTGACTTCACTTCCCCATCCAAGGTGCTGGTTGGGGGGGGGTGGTCATGGCATGGTGCAGCACTCTGTTATTGTTGGGTTTGCAAGGTACTCTCTGTGCTTTCACTGGGTGTGAGTCCAATTGGGGCTGTTATTGGTTCCCTTTTATGGTGCTTTTGTCAGGAAACTGTCCTTATCCCAACCCACAGAGGCTCTGTCTGTTTCTCCTCCGGGAGTGAGCGAGCAGCATGTGGTGCTCAGCCATTGCTTGGGGCTGAACCACCACAGTTTCCAAGCCACAAGCAGTGAGCTTCTCTAAGAGAAAGTTCTGGAAAACTGCGTACAAGGCCTTGCTAAAGTCAAGGTAGACAACATCCAGAGCCCTTCCCTTGTCCAAGAAGCAGGTCACCCTGTCATAGAGGGAGATTCAGTGGGTCAAACAGGACCTGCCCTTATGAACCCAAGCTGACTGGGCCTGATCACTTGGGGGTTCTTCATGAACTGGATAATGCTGCTCAGGATGATCTGCTCCATCAGCTTCTTTGGGACTAAAGCCAAACCATCAGGCCTGTAGTTTCCTTGACCATCCTCCTGTTCCTTCTTACATAGGGGGTTACATTGACTGATTTCCAGTCTGCTGGTACCTCTCCAGTCAGCCAGGACTGATGGAAAGTGGCTTGGTGAACCCCCCTTGCCAGCTCTTTCAGCACCCTTGGCTGCATCCCATTCAGTCCCACAGATCTGTGCACATCTCTGTGGTGCAGCAGGACCATCTCCTCCTGGATTGAGGTGGGCTCATTCTGCTCCCTGTCCCTGTCTCCCAGCTCAGGGAATTGGATTCTCTCTGTACAACTGCTCCTATTCCTAAAGACACTGGCAAAGATTTCATTAAGCACCTCAGCCTTGGCCTCATCTTTCCACAATGTTTCCTCCTGAATCTGATAGGGGATGGAGGGTCTCCCTGCTCTTTCTTTTATTTAAATGGAGGCCAGATGAATTTCTAGCTGGGCTTTGGGCCACCAATGAGGAGAAACTCTCATCCTGTTGTTCTTCCCTCAGCATTACACACCCCACGCTGCCCCAGGTAGAGCCCTGAGCAATGCCTGAGGGACAGAACCTGTCTTCCCTGGGCTGGGGGTCAGGGCTTGGCCTTTCTGCTTCATCAAACCAACCCAGGGCTTGCTCAGCATCTCAGCTGCTTGTACATTGCCTTTGCCTACCAGCCAACATGGCCTCCAATTACCTGTGCTAACGAGTCCCTGGGGAGGCTCAGCCAGCAATGGCTCTCAGCGGGACTCATTAATACTTCAGGTACTTTGGCTTCTGCTTTTGACATGGAGATTTTTGTGTAATCTCCTCTCAGTACCTGAGCTTCAAGGACTCAGCACCAAATGCACCCCAGGGCTCATTAAACATAAAAATCAAGCCCTAACGAGCTATGTCTCTTGATGTAATTATCTTCAAGTCTTCAGGAGATGTACAGACCATTGAAGCTGTTTCAAAGGGAGCTCAGAGTAAAATTGATTTCTTTTTAAGGGTGTAGGTTATTATTTTCACTGTAGAGGAGAGGTGACAACCTCTGACTGAGATTGATCCAGGGTGCCTCCTAAGGAGGTCTGGACTGGTCCGAAAAAGGGTCCCTTGAGGCAGTGGGGACAACCTTGCTGCACATCTCCACAAGCCCACCATGACTCTCACCAGCCAACTGGGACTTGCATCCCTTGTCCTTACATCAGGTCTCTCTCTGCACTCCACAGTGGGGCATTACAGCCCCTCTGTACCAGCTCCCCTGCTTTCCTTAGAGAACTGGCTGCACACAGGCAGCACACAGGGAGTTATTTTCCCAACAACACAAGAAACCTGACAAGATTCACCATTAAATCAAACACTCCTCACTCTATGCCAAGTGCAATCTGCCACCAGTGAGGTTCACCTGCCACAAAGCTTAACCCTGTGAGAGATGTTCTAGTGAGGAAGGAGACTGTGAAATCACCACAACTCAAGAGCTGGCTAAAGACAGAATGAGTCAGACAACTGCCAGAAAGGCAAGGGTTTAACTCCCTGGAACTCAGAGCAGCAGCTGGATTGTTGGGAGGTGTCTGAATGGTCCAAGGGGAAGGGAAATCTAGAGAGCAACCAGAAGTGCTGCTGTGCAGATCCACTGTTGGAACGATGATTTCAGACACTGTGATTTGACTTTGGACAGGTAGAAATATGTGACTGACGGGGGAGATTAAATGCACAGCTGTCCTGTTTCTGGCCAGGCAACAGTTCACCTCCCCAAGCAGCCAGCAGAGGTGAGCTAAGTTAGCGGAGGTGACCTGAGTGAGCACAGCTGAGCTGAATGTGTCCAGGCTGTTTTCCACACCACCTGACATCTCTCCCTCATCAAAGGGGCTGGTTGGGGAGGGGCACTCCTGGGTTCCTTAAGGGCAGTCTGACTGTGGCTGTGGCGTTTGGCTGGTCCTTGCATTGTGCAGTACCTTGTGGTCCTTTGGTCAGTAAAGTACTCTCTGATATCACTGGATGTCAGTGTAGTTTGTGATGTGCTGTTATAATTTTTTCACAGTGATTTTGTCAGTAAACTGTTCTCCTCCCAGCCCACAGAGTGTCTGTCTGTTTCTCCTCCGGGAGTGAGCATTATAACCTGACCCTTGTACATGAGTACCAAGGGAACGGTCCTAAAATTGCCTGATGCCATTTTAGGACTCTACCCGTGTCCACCTTCAAACACACTAAACATCCAGAAATATCTCCCAAACAAAACGTGCGAGGGATGAAAGATGGGTCTGGACTACAGCCTCCCCAGGTAGCACACTAGCAGCACCAGGAACCTTGGGGCTCAGGGCTGTCCTTAGAAAGGGAACAATCCTGAGAGTGCCTGATGTCACTTTTGGGCTCTACCAGTATACACTTTCCAACTGCTAAACGAACAGCAATAGATCCTTAAAAAAAGCTTTGAGGGATGAAAGATGTTCCTGGATTGAAAGCTCCTGAGATAATCCACAAGCAGCCCCAGTACCCCTAGGGCTCAGGGCTTTCATAGGGAACAGAATCTTCCTGGCAGTGCTTGACATCATTTTTCGGGCTCTACCAACGTCCAGGTTTGAAACTGCAGATCATCCAGCAATAAATCCCCCAAAAGAAAATCAAGGGCTGAGAGACTGTCCTGCCTTGAAACCTCACTAGGTAGAGCACTATCAGCTCCAGTTATACTTGGACTCAGGTCAGTCCTTATGAAGGGAATGGTTGTATCAGTGCCTGATGTCATTTCCAGGCTCTACCAGCATCCAACTTGGAAACTTTTAAACGTCCAGCAATATCTCCCAAAGAAAAAGTGAGAGGGTTGAAAAAAGTTCCTTGGAATGAAACATGCCCAGGTAGCCAACTAGCAGCCCCAGTAACCTTGGGGCTCAGAGATTTGCTTGCTAGGAGAAGAGTCCTAAGAGTTCTTGATGTCATTTCCAGGCTCTGCTACCATCCAGCTTCAAAACTGCTAAAGCTCCAGCAATAACTCCATCCTAAATAAAATTTGAGGGATAAAAGATGTTCGTAGGCTGAAACTTCCACTGTGAGAGGCGAGTAGCCCCAGTAGCCCTTGAGATCAGTGCATTCCTTGCCATTGGAACGATCCTAACAGAGTCTGATGTCATTTTCAAGCTCTACCAGCATCACCCTTAAAATATTCTAAAAGTATAGCAATAGTTCCCCAACCAAAGGTGTGAGGAATTAAAGAGGTTCCTGGTCTGAAACTCCCCCATGTAGCCCGTGAGCAACCCCATTATCCTTGAGGCTCAGGGCGTTCCCAGACAGGGAACAGTACTAACAGGGCCTGATGTCAACTTACAGATCTACCTGCATCCACATTCAAAACTTCTTCATGTAAAACAATAGCACCAAAGCAAAAGGTGTGGGGACTGAATCCTCCCCAGGCACTGCACTAGGAGCACTGGTAAGCTTGGAGCTCAGGGCATTCCTAGCCACGAGAATGGTCCTAAAAAGGCCTGATTTCATTTTCAGCATCTACCTTCATCGACCTTCAAACATGCTGAACGTCCAGCCATAGAGTCCCAGGTTCTTTAACACCAATTGCTGTCATTTTGTTAGAGGGAACACAATTTGGAGAGATACCTGCATGCACACATGTGCACTGTTAGCAAAATGGAGCTGCACTTCAAACTGACCTTGACAAATGCTGGGATTTCCAGACCAGAAACATCAAGAAGGTTTCCAACCAGAAGAGATCTTCTCCTCCTGACCATATTTTGTCTGGGCTGGAATGAAATCTCATGTTGGCAGCCCCCAGAGTTCTGCGGGGTGGATTTGTAAGCAAAAAAGTCTAACTAAATGTGTTTGTTCCTTGCTGAGCAGGGCTTGCACAGCATCAAGGGCTTTGGACTAATTCTGCTCCAGAAATGAGTCAACTGGGAGTGCACAAGTGCTGGGAAGGGGACAGAACAGCCCCAGCTGACCATAACTGACACAAGGGATTATCCATACTGTATGATTACAAGAGTGAGCCCACTGTTGTGTTGCACTTGTTGTCTGCAAAGGTGGCCTGGTTTCTGCCAGGATAGAGTTGATTTTCTTTCTGGCAGTGGGTGTAATGCCGTGTTTGGGAGTTCAGATGAGAGCAGTGCTGATAACACAGGGATGGACGAGTTGTGTCCAAGCAGTCAGGGACTTTTCAGGTTTTTATGCTGCCCTGGTTCCGAGAACACGAGTTGCACCCAGGGAGCTGGGCGGGGACACAGCCAGGACACAGCCAGGTGACCCAAACTGGCCAAAGAGTGTATTCCATTCAATTGTGTCATGCTCAGATGATGGCTGGAGGGGAGAGGATCGTACAGATCCAGGACATGCAGTTTTGGGGACTGTCCAGGTTCAGGACAGCTCTGAGCTCTTCCCCCTGAGCTGTGCGGGTCAGTGAGAACCTGCATTGTGCAGCCCCAGTTTGTATATTGTACTACAAAGTCCTGTTGTTGTTGTCAGTCTCTCTCTGCTGGCCCAGTAGACTGTTCTTATCCCAACCCACGATGTTTTGGGTGTTTTGGTTTCTTTTTTTCTCCCTTCATCCCAGCCATAATCCACCCCCACACCCTGTTAAAAAGAGAGAGTAGCTGTGTGGTACCCGGCCCTCAGCTGGGATGAAACCATGACCAAAAGTTCCAGCACAACACCCCCACATCAAGGCAGCTCAGACATGATGGGTGGAGAACCGGACACCATGAGAAGAATTTGGTCATTCCAGGGGCTGCCATAGCAGTCAGAGGTGCTGAACAGGAATCTGGCCATGAGCACATTGGGCTGCACTGGGAGGAGCGTGGCCACACAGACAAGGGCCCTTCTTGTCCATCTGGATGCAGCACTGGTGAGGCCACTTCTGGAGCAGTCAGTCCCAGTGTGGTGCTCCCCAGTCTGGAGAAATGGGGAGGAACACTCGTGTGGGCAGTAAAAGTCTGCCAAGTTACAATTAGGGGTCTTGTGTGGAGAGGTTGAGTGACCATTGCTTCTATAGGTCGGGGAAGGGGAGGCTAAGGGAAGCCCTGTCTGTGGTATGTGGAAAGCACATAGGGTATCAAATCCACTGAAAGTGCAGCTTTGAAGGTCAGAGTGGACGTGAGGATAAAGAAATGTCACTCTGAGGGCAGTGCTGTGGTGTAAAATGTCACTTTGAGGAAGTGTGGATGAGCTGGTGGCTTTGTGTCTGTGGGAGCAGCTGGTGAGGATGGAGAGACATCAGAACAGGCAGGGACATCATGGGGTGAGATCAAGGTTGGGAAGGGTGCTGGGTGCTTGCAGCCTACAGGGAAACAGGCACAGGTGTGGGGCAGTGTGGGATGGGCTGTGGTGCAGATGGCCAAGGGTGCCAGCCAGGATGAAAGGGCCTGATAGTAACGAGGTCTTTGCCCCCTTAGCTGTGGCTGATGGCCCTGCCACAGAGGCTTCAGAGGAGACACATTGTCCTCATGGCCACAGAACATTGTTGTCCCCTTGCACCCACCCCAGGGGAGGCAACCATGTGTCACATCCCTGTCCTTCCCTTGGTGTCACACTCCCCACATCCCAAGGAGGAGTCCTGAGACACAGGTGAGGGTCAGGATCTCCCTGCCCAGGGGCTGGGCTCAGCACTTGGCATTTTTGCTTCATGAGACCAAGCCAGGGTGTCCTCAGCATCAGAGCTGCCTGCGCTGTGTCTGGGTTTGTCCTCATGGCCTCCACTTCAAAGGTGTAGAATGTTAAGTGGGAGGTTTTGTCCGTAATGCCTCCCAGTAGGGCCCATGAACGCTTCAAGGTTCTTTGGGCATTAGGTCTGACTGACATTTTAAGAGGTTTCTTCACTCTCCTCTTAGTATCTGGGGTCTGTGGACTCAGAAGCAAATATACAATAGGGGCTCATGGAAATACTGAAAGCCTTAACAAGCATATCTGTTCAAGTCCTTTTCATTAACAAAATCCAGACTTCTACAAATAATTGGATTTCAGTTAGGTATTTAATGATGAACAGTTCAAAGGAATATTACAATGGAGGATATTTTCTCTTCACGACTATTTCCTGTCATGGCTCAGTTGATAGAAGCAGTGACAGCCACATTATGCAATGGGTGTCAGTCTCCTAAGGAGATCTGGACGGGCAGGAAAAGCAGTATTTTCAGATCCAGCCCTGCATAAAGAATCTTACTCTTCCCCAAGCCCAGCAGTTCCCTCACTGGCCTCCTGGGACTCCCAACACTTTTCTTGGCATCATCTGTGCTCACAGGCACAGACAGATTTCTCTGACAACAAACAGCAGTTCAACATGACACAGTTTAATACCCATGAAATCTCTCTCCTCAGCTGCTGCTACGGCCAAGCAGCGTGTGCAGGGGGTCAGCTCTCAGAGGAGATTCTCTCCCAGAACAGTTTCAATCAGATCCATAGAAAGGTCACTTTTCAACACACTGACCTTCTCACAGAACAGTTCATTAGACTTCTGAAAGATGGGATGTTTTCCAGCTCTCTGAAGTTCAAAGCAGGTATGAGAGAGCTGAACGGCATCTGAACGATGAACAAGCAGAGGTGAAAACCTGTGAGCAAAGTGAAGTGCATAAAACCAGCAAGACTGCTGAAAAGATGTCCTTAGGCATCGCCATTACATCAGTATGGGTGGAAACACCTGAATGACAATGGAGATGAAAGAGGCAGACTGGTGGTGATGCAGGTACAGGGGAAGGGGAGTGTTTCTCCTGCTGCCATGTCTGAGTCAAACAAGACCTGGAGACACTGCATGAGGAATGGGATGAAGGTGTTATTACATCAGAGACAAAACAGATGGAAAAAGCCCACAGAAACGAAAAGTCCCTACTAAATACAGACTGGTCCTAATGTGAGTTCCATGACCAGCGATATGCAGAAGGAGATCAGCAGTTTATTGCTGCTTAGAAGCATCCAGTCACCAGTTTCCACATGGCATCCTTGAGCTCCTGGTTCCTCATGCTGTAGATGAGGGGGTTCACTGCTGGTGGAAACACACAGTAAAGGAATGCCACTAACAGGTCCAGAAATAAGGAGGAGATGGAGGGGGACTTCAGGTAGGCAAAGAAGGAAGTGCTGAGAAACAGGGACACCACAGCCAGGTGAGGGAGGCAGGTGGAAAAGGCTTTGTGCCGTCCCTGCTGCGAGGGGATCCTCAGCACAGCCCTGAAGATCTGCACATAGGACACCACAATGAACACAAAACAACCAAAATACAAACAGGCACTGACCACAAGGACTCCAGTTTCCCTGAGGTAGGCATCTGAGCAGGAGAGCTTGAGGATCTGGGGGATTTCACAGAAGAACTGGTCAAGGGCATTGCCATGGCAGAGGGGCACTGAAAATGTATTGGCTGTGTGCAGAAGAGAATAGAGAAACCCACTGGCCCAGGCAGCTGCTGCCATGTGGACACAAGCTCTGCTGCCCAGGAGGGTCCCGTAGTGCAGGGGGTGGCAGATGGCAACGTAGCGGTCATAGGCCATGATGGTGAGAACAAAGTACTCTGTTGAGAACAAAAATGTAAAGAAAAAGATTTGAGTCACACATCCCAAGAAGGAAATGGCCCTGGTGTCCCACAAGGAATTGGCCATGGATTTGGGAACAGTGGTGGAGATGCAGCCAAGGTCAAGAAGAGAGAGATTGAGGAGGAAGAAGTACATGGGGGTGTGGAGGTGGTGGTCACAGGCTATGGTGATGATGATGAGGCCATTGCCCAGGAGAGCAGCCAGGTAGATGCCCAGGAAGAGGCAGAAGTGCAGGAGCTGCAGCTCCCGTGTGTCTGCAAAGGGCAGGAGGAGGAACTGGCTGATGGAGCTGCTGCTGTTGGACATCTGCAGCCATCAAGTGGGGAGAGCTGTGAGATTTGGAAAATGCAACGAAAGGTTAGGGAACACTTCTACGAGGACAACCTCTTCCAATTCACATTGACTCTCTGTATTAAGGAGGACTTTTTTCAGGACATTTTTGGCAGGTCTGCTTTGTGCTGCCTTGAACGTGCCACTGCTGGGACTCCCTGGTCAGCTGTGGTCTCTCTAGTACTCATTCCTGCCTGAGTTCTGTAGAATATCAGTGTCTGCGCTGCAGGCGATATGAGGGAGTTCCCAAATCCTCCCTTGCCAGGGCATTTCTGGAAGCAGTTCCTTCTTTCTCCTTCCCTGAAAATGTCTCTGATACCTGGAGCTGTCCCTGCAGCTGCTTCTCTTTGCCCATGTCACCTCCTGCTCTGTGCTCACAGACATCATCCCACCTGCCCTGTGCTCAGCTATGCTCTGCAGACCCCTCCTGCAATCAGGGCTCTGCCCTGGGAACCTGTGTGTGCAGGGCTCAGGAGATGCTCTGATGTGGACATTCTTGAGGGGAGAAATTAGTTCTGATATACCACAGTCAGCACAGCCCACAGGAGAGGAAAAGTCAAAGCAAAGACTCTGCCTGGCAGGAAAATGCTTCCTTGATGTTGTTCTTCAAATTCCCTTTGAAATTTCTCAAGGATCTGCTGGAGCTGGGAACAAACCTGACCCAGGCAGCACTGTCTTACTGCAGAATGACCTCACACTGCTCTTCCCTTGGTCTCTTCTTCAATGCACAGGTCCTTCTCTATCCCTGTGGAAACCCCCAAGGCTGGCTGAGTGCTGACCCTGGCAGCAACAGAGTCCCTGCCCCAGAACACAGACCCCGGGTCACAAGGACCCTGCTCTCAAGGACAGCCCTGGGCACCCATCAACCATGCCCAGGAGAAGACAGCTGTCCTGCCCTGTCCCTCTGATGGGGCACAAGGGCATCACTTCCAGGAAGCACTTTCTGGTCCTAGAGAGAACCTGTCCTCCTGACAGACCCCACACACTGCCCCATGTCCCAGCTTTAGGAGATCCCTCCAGGAACAGAACCTGCATTGCCCTGCACCCACAGACATACCAGGCAGAATGCTGTGGAGATTTCTCCTCCAGTGAGCTCTCAGCATCCATCAGCTCTCTCAGCCTCACAGGTCTCCCCTCGGTGCCTCCAGGCAGTGTCCCCAGCCCTGTGTGCTTGGCAGAGGAGCTGCTCCTGGCCAGAGCTGTCTCTTTTCAGGAGTTGCTGGGTTGCCATGAGCTCCCTCCATCCCGGGAGCCCAGCCCAGCTCCCACCAGAGGAGCAGGTGAAGCTGTCACGTACTCTATCCCCTCTGGACTCCTTCGTGGTGTCTCTGGAGCTCAAAGGAACTAACTTGGAAAGATACTGAAGTCCTTTGTAATGTTCCCTGCCTTGTCTGGCAGAAATCCTTGTGTCCAGCAGAGTCCTTTCTCCTGACCAAACTAGAGTTGGGCAGGAGAATCACCTTGCCTTGTCTCCCTATGAGACACGACCCCCTGGAATGGACAAGGAAGGGTCTCTTTCCCCCTGTGAATTGAAGGGAGTCAGTCGAGTAATTCCAGACCCTTCATCCTTGCTTTGCAGCCCTGGGGCTGGAAGGACTTGCTGCTCTGACCTATGGCTGCCACAAACCCATTGGAGTTTCCATTCCTCTTGCCCCAGTTCTGGTGGCACAAATAGGCACCTTCTTTATGGGAGCTGCTGGTCACAGCTCCCTTAGGAATGGAGGCAAGTTGTAATTTACTCTTCTCCATGAGAGTGAGCCTCATCAGATGGAAAGTGGGTGTCACCCACATTTGCTCGTACCCAAAACTATCGCCGTTCACGGCGTGGCGACCTGGTTCAGGAACGGCACCGGCGCCACACTCTGGCTGCTCGGTCCATCAGCTCACAGACACCAATGTGGTGGACGGCAAATGGCGTTTACTGGAGAGGGGCGCGGGGCTTTATACCCCAGGGGTCTGATGTCACTTCCGTCCGCTTACCTCACCGGCTCCCTACTATTGGTTACCTAAGGAGAAGGGGGGGTCCTACCTTTCGTACAGCCCGAAATCTTCCGACCGCCAGGCCCCATCTACCGACATTTCCCCCCTCCCTGTGCTCACTAAAACTACTCACAGTGCAAAGTGCAAAAGTGACACACAATACTGATATATAAAGAGGTGACAGCTTATAACAGTGTTGGACTACAGTAGTGACAATATATAATAGTGATAATACATAATAGTGATAATAATGGTGATAATATGTTAGTGATAATATATAATAGTGATAAGTTATAATATTGATAGCTTATAATAGTGATAGCTTATAATGTTTATAGCATAAGGTACATTAAATGAGTGATAGTCAGAGGTAGCCTAGACAGTAGGGTGTACTAGGGACAACTACAGAACAGTAGGGGTAGTGCTCAGTGGTTACTTTCTTAAAGCATCTGTCTGTTTTCTACAAAGAGAATGTTAACCCTCTCTAGACGACTCTTGATGAATGCTGTGAGCTTGTTCAATACACAGGGTCCAAAAATCAGTGCTATTATGATCATCACAACTAGTCCCAACAAGGTAGATATTAAGGTGGTTAGACATGGCGAGTAACTAAACCATGATCCCAACCATCCTCCTTGGGCCTCTCTTTCCTTTTTCCTCTGAGCTAACCTTTCTCTCAGTTGAGCCATCGAATCCCTGACTAATCCAGTGTGGTCAGCATAAAAGCAGCATTCCTCTTTCAAGGCGGCACAAAGGCCTCCTTGTTGCATGAACAGGAGGTCTAATCCTTGTCTGTTCTGCAAGACAACCTCTGAGAGTGAAGAGGCAGATTGTTCTAGATGGGTCATAGATTGCTCGAGTCTTTGCAGATCTTCGTCGATGGCAGTTTGTAGTCGAGCCAGGTCTCGCTGATGGTTCACCAGAGAGGTCACTCCTGTGGCTGTACCAGCTACTCCCAGGCTGAGCAGTGTTGCTATTGTCAGTGCTGTCAGTATTTCTCTCTTTTGGATCCTGTTGTCTGCATCTCCCCCTTAGTTGCTCATTTCTTCATCCGAATGATATAGGACTCTGGGATCAATCAAAATGTGTGCACAAAAGTCAGTTGTAGAGTTGAAACACTTAATGGACTCACAGGGGGTGATCTGTCTGATGACAGATCCACATCCCTGATGCGGATGGAATTGCCCATTTATAGGTTCTACTGATCGCAACAGTTTCTGCACAAATCGCACTGTTCCAGCTCGCTAAGGTGGCATTGCCAAAACATATGCCTTGGCCTCTAACCTGGTTCAAAGTGATTCCTCTCCGTGGTGTATCCCACTTGCACTGAGTCGGGTTATCTTTCGATGAATAGCTAAAAGGAGTGTTAAGGGCAATGCCCTCATAGTAAGGGGGATACGCATCATAACACAGCCAACATGCATTAGTAAGATTGGGGTTGGATTGATTCAGTGATCGGAAAGTAGCATCTAACACACCTAAGAATGATTTGCCAGCCGAAAGGTGAGAGTCTGTGATCGAATTGTCTAAGGGAACCTTTTGTTCGGCTGGTAGGGGACTGGTTGGGGCCGAAGTAGGAACTGTCAAGTTTTCTTTTCCCTGTTGGTTATTGCTTTCGATCTTGACATTGGGACCGATTGCTGAGGTGGTTCTCAGCTCCTTTCTTTTAATAAAAAATAGTCCTCCCCTGTTAATGCCACCTTCCCAGTACCTAAAGCCCCAGGTTTTGCCATTAGTCCATCCCCAGTCATTCTCATTTGTTACATTGAGTATAAAATATTTACATAACTCTCCCTCCTTGGGTCTTCTTACACCCGGAGCCCTCCAAGGTCTCCCCACTACCGGTTTTTTGTACCTAACGCAATTGTGAGGTCCAAGTTGCATTTTGAGGTACCTGTCTGGTCCTGCATCTGGTGTCCAGTCAGAGGCTATGGTCTCGCATCCCCAAAGAGGACAATGGCACTGACTAGGGGAGTAGCACTGAGGTCTGCCTGGGTTAAAGCTAGGACATACATAGTACCTTGCGTCCCACCGACAAGGGTCCACTGGGAAAAGGCTACAGAGGTGCACCTTAAAGCTAGGAGGGCCTGAGGTGACGATTTTCTGGAGTATTTTATAATCCTCCATTTTCTCATCCTCCCATCTTCCTAACGTCCATTCCCGTGGCCAATGATCATACAGACCTGTAGTTGGCACAACAAACCCTAAAAGTAAAATCACACAGAGACATTGTGGCCCTTTGCCATGGGGACTGTTTTGCTGTTGTTTGGGTTCTGCCGGTTTGGGAGTCTTGGGTGCAGATGGGATGCTTACTGGGTTGTCGTCCTCCTCAGCCACCGGGGTCTATTGGTCACAGGGGCGCCCGATGATCTGATCCTGTGGACAAAGGCTCACCATTTTCATTAGTCTTATTCCAGAGGTCTGGCTTAATGGACTTAAATGGACACCATTTAATTCTGCCATCTTTTTTAACGGCAGCGTACCCTCATCCCGTTAGGACCAACCTCCATCCCTGTTCCCACTCTCCCAGCTCATTTCTGATTACAACCAGTGGGCCTTCCTCTAGTGCCCGAGTGGCCCAATGTTTTTGGGTAGGACTGTTTACCTCCTCTCCTCGGGGGAACTGATTCAGTGCTAACAGAGCAGTTGCCAACAGGCGTGTTTGGTCTCCTGTAGGAATGGCATTGGTGAAACCCTCTGCCTTTGCTAACACTTCTAATTTAGATTTTACTGTTTGGTTCACTCACTCGACTATGGCTTGCCCTGTGCTATTGTACGGGATGCCGTACGTTAAGGTAGTGCCCCATTTCTGAGCGAATGCCCTGACTGTTTTGGAGACAAAGTTTGAGCCATTTTCTGTTTTAATCTGATTAGGGATGCCAAGCCATGCCATGGCAGCTAGCCAGTGCTGAATGGTCGCTTTCGAGTCTGCCTTAAGGTGTTGCGTAGCTACGATCACTCCGCTAAATGTGTCTACAGTTACTGCTAGCCATGCTCGCGGTTTTAGCAACTGACAGAGTGTAAAATCTGTCTGCCACACCTCGGAGACTTTAAGGCCTCTGGGATTGACTCCACTGCACCGCAGCGGTGATTTCTGGCAGTGAGGGCACGTGGCTACTACATGTTTTGCGTCCGTGACTGAGATCCTGCATCTCTTTGCTAGCGCTTTAGCTCCTATATGGAGAGACTCGTGTAGCTGACGAGCGTCTCTCAGCGTCCACACCCCTTTTGCGGCGGCATCTGCTTTGTCATTGCCTGTTTGGAAAAGACCTTTTACCGGGCTGTGACTGTTGATGTGGATGACTGATATGGTGCCCTCTCGAGAATAAAGCACTTCTTCTAGCATTAAGGCTATTGCAGATGTTGACACACCAGGTCCTGACATGGCTAAGCAAAGCTTGGCTGCAAACATTGAGTCAGTCACTATGTTGAGGTGCTCTGTTGGAAACAGTCCGCATGCCAGCACAATGGCCATTGTTTCTAGCTGCTGCACTGAAAGCCCACAGTCAGTCATTTTAACACAGTGCCATTTTTCTTCTGCTTGCCATACCGCAGCCGCCCTTGAGGTTACTGAGGATTCATCTGTAAAGACCGTTGGTCCCTGTTGGGGTCGGTCCAAGACCTTTTGTGGACGGTCTATGTCAATAACCATCAGCATCTGAGTCCACGGGGGCTTTGCAGCGTACCCGATTTCTCCACCAAATCTGGCCAAGGCTATGGTCAGACACTCTGATATTGCCACTGACTGTGCTGGGAGCTGTTTACGGAAAGGTAGGTATATCTTGGCTGGTTCAATGCCTAGGTGTCTTAGGGCAAGTTTTCTGCCTTTCATGATGAGGTTACCGAGGCATTTGACTCCTGGTGAGAATGCACACAACGACTTCCCCAGGACTACCCACTGTACTGGTTGAGCTTTTTCAGGGGGGCCTTGGGCTAGCGCCCCTACACCCCCTCTCTCTGTGAAGTGTACATACAAATCAAGTGGTACGTCTGGGTTCCATCTAGTGAGCCTGATGATATCTGCTGCTCGATAAAATTGAGAGAGTTCATTGCCTCTGCTGTCAAAGATTTTTGCTCCCATGGGTTTTTTCCCTTTAAGAGATCGTACAGGGAGTTCATGATTTCTGGAGGGATTAGGACAATGTTACGGAGCCATTGCAAGGATCCCACCAACTGCTGCATATCATGGAGCGTTTTAATGTTTCGGCAGATTTTTATTAGAGGTGGGGTTACGTAGGAACTTGTTATCCCGACTCCCAGGAAACTTACACATGGCCCCTTTTTGATTTTTTGCGCTCGCAATTTCAAACCCGTTCGATTTCAGGGTCTCTGAGACCGTTGTGACTAACTGGTCTACCTGACCTCCTGTTGGTGCAGTGATCAAGATGTCGTCCATGTACTGAATGATGGTCGCAGTCGGGTCACTGCGTCGGACCGGTGCCAGTGCTCAAACCACCATGATCTGGCAGATAGTGGGCAAGTTGATCATTCCTTGAGGCAGCACCTTCCACTGGAAGCGCAGGTTAGGGCGTTGACTGTTTGGGAATACAACAGAAAAAGCAAACCGCTCCTTGTCCTCCTCATGTAGAGGGATGGAGAAAAAACAGTCTTTAATGTCAAGGACGGCACAAGGTTGCCCATTCGGTATCATAGAGTTCATGGGCAGCAGTGTTTGGACAGGACCCATGGGTTGAATTCTCTTATTTACTTCCTGCAAGTCATGTAGGAGGCGAAACCCCTCACCAGTTCGTTTGGGTATTACAAAAACTGGAGTGTTCCACGGGCTAGTAGATGGCTCTACGTGACCTCGTTGTAGCTCACAGTCGACTAGCTCGAGAAGCGCATCCATTCGAGGCTTTGGCAGGGGCCACTGCTCGACCCACACTGGCCTGGATGATTTCCATGTTAGCTTAATTGGTGGGAGTGGGTATACTGCAGTAGCCCTTACAATAAATTTGTTACCCTGGCTTTCAATAGGGCTAAAGTGTCCCTTCCCAGCAAGGGTGGGACTCCTGACATGACATATGGAAAGAGGGTGATGGTTTTTTCTGGTCCCTTTTCAGTATGGAGTGTGATTGCTATCAATTGAGCGCTCTTTCTGGCTTGAGTTAGTCCCCCAACCCCGCCTACCATGGGGGCATTTTCCAATTTCCAGTGTGGGGGCCAGTTCATTTCAGGGATGACTGTGACGTCTGCTCCAGTATCAATCAAAAAGGGAACACTGATGGTGGTGTCATTTAAAGCATTGTAAAGGGAGCAGACTCCCCACACCACTGGCGGGTCGTCACATTTTACAGCCAGGGCCACCCTGGGGTCCCGTCCCTGGAGGGTGGTCCCTGCTGTACCTGAGGGGGGAGGCAGGTTTGCTTGCAATGTTGGTTGGGCTATATAATTGGTCGCTTCTTGAGGGGGCAATGAGTTCGGAATCGCCTTGCCCCATTTGTGGCTGGTATAGTTGGGCCGCCTCATGTCCTACTCGGGAGAGAACTTGGTGCGGCCCAGCAGTCCCCTCCCCCTGAAGTTTCCTTGGTTGTTACCCCCGCAATCCTTGGCAAAATGTCCCTTCCTTCCACAAGCCCAGCACTGTCCCCTGGGCCGAGTTTGGTGCGGGGGGAGCGCTGTTGGCAAGTACCCAGACTGAGGGCAATTTCTCCCGATGTGGCCTGCCTGACCGCATTTAAAACACACCACTGCATTGGCTACTAGGGCCTGAACAGATGCCTGGATTGGCACTAAATGTTCTTCCCTTGCAACATGCTTGATCATGTCCCCAATATTTGACCCTGCTGGTAGTGATGGGAGAATTTCTCTGGTTGTTGAATCACACTGCTGACGTCAGCATTCTGCTACGACCGGGCCTTTTGCTTCCGGAGGCAGCGCTGACGAGTCTACTGCTGCTTGGAGGCGATCCACAAATTGTGTGAAGCTTTCGCTTTCACTCTGCTTTATTGTGGCCCATGGTGATGGCCTAGTGATGGCTCTAGAGACTGCACTAATAGCTTCTCTGGCTGCACGAGTAGTTGCTGTGACCTCAGGGGCCCGTAAGCCCTGTGCTTGTGCCTGAGGGGTAAGCATTGCTGGATCTGTACCCATCAGCCACTGCAGGCTAGAGTTATGCAGAACATGATCGTCCCCAACTGCTTGGGCCAGTAGCCTTGCACAGTTCTCCTCCCATTCTTGTTTGAAAACGATCATTCCTGCCCCGTCAAAAATCACTCTACAAGTTTGTTTTATATCAAAGGGAAGTAAGTCATCTCCTCCAAAAACCCCATCTATGAGAGTGGAGACCATGGCCAAATTAAGCCCCTTATCCGCAATCACTGTAACGATCGCTTGTATATCCTTAGGGTTTATTGGCGAGTGAGCCCTCCGTCCCCCGGGCGTCACCCGGACCGGGAACGCTGACGCGGCTGATGGTGCCCAGTCGGCACACGCAATTTGTATTTTTTTCCAATCCATAAGTGGAATATCTTCCTCTAGTGATTATTTAGTATATTGGATGCGAATATTTTGGCGTATGATTTTGTCTATTCTCATTTCCTCCTCTGAGTCGGAATCGGTTGTGAGCTGCTCACCCTGACTAGAGTCCAAGTCGGAGCCCGAGCTCGACTGACTGGCCATTTCCGGTGTTACCCTTCTTTTTGTTGGGCTCCGACCCCGCCCACCACCTTTGTGGGTGGATCCTCGTTCCCTCCCCCTCGACCCGCCCTTTTTCTTGAGCGGGTTCTGATTTGGTCTCCGCCTGTCGTTCTTGTTCTTGTCCCTTCCTTCTCTATCTCTACCACCCTTCTCTTCCCCTTCCTTTTCCTGTGATCCAAGCAGCTCTAGAATTTTCTCCGTTTTTGTATGTGGTCCCCACCCTTCTCCACCGGCGCCATCTTTGGGAGCACATGGTGGCAGCCATTCCTGAGATTCTGATATCTTAGCAGCAGCCCTGGCCTCCTCAGCTAGCCCACCCCAGAAAGATTTCGCTCGGTCCTGCCCCTCCATAAAAGTTTTAGCTCTCTCCTGCCCACCCACAAAAGTTTTAGCTTGCTCCTGACTCTCCGTGAGTGGATCAGGGTTCGGGTATGGAGGCGGCGTATCGCCCTCTCAATCTTTGGGCTTGGCAGGCTTATCACTGTCTGGGGACTGCAAAGTTTGTGTGGCCGCCCCGATTCCCAATTTTGGGGTGACCAACAAACATTCTTTCGCCAACTTCACAGAATCACAGAATCACAGAATCTTAGGGGTTGGAAGGGACCTCAAGAGATCATCGGGTCCAACCCCCCTGCCAAAGCAGGCTCCCTATCTCATATCACTCAGATAGGCATCCAGACGAGACTTGAATATCTCCAGAGAAGGAGACTCAACCACCTCCCTGGGCAGCCTATTCCACTGCTCCGTCACCCTCACTGTGAAAAAGTTCTTCCGCATGTTGGTGCGGAACTTCCTATGCTCCAGCTTACAGCCATTGCCCCTAGTCCTGTCCCCACAGACCACTGAAAAGGGGCTGGCCAAATCCCCCTGCGTCCCAAGTCTAAGATATTTATAAACACTAATTAGGTCTCCCCTAAGCCTTCTTTTCTCCAGGCTGAACAGACCCAGCTTACTCAGCCTTTCCTCATAAGGGAGATGTTCCAGGCCCCTAATCATCTTCGTGGCCCTTCTCTGGACTCTCTCCAGGAGATCCCTGTCTTTTTTATACCATGGAGCCCAGAACTGGACACAGTACTCCAGGTGGGGCCTGACCAACGCAGAGTAGAGGGGGAGGATCACTTCCTTCGACCTGCTGGACATACTCTTCCTGATGCATCCCAGGATCCCATTGGCTCTCTTCGCCACCAGTGCGCACTGCCGGCTCATAGCCAACCTGTCATCAACCAGGACCCCCAGGTCCTTCTCCACAGAGCTCCTTTCCAGCAGGTCATCCCCCAGCCTGTACTGATACAGTCGGTTGTTCCTCCCCAGGTGCAAGACTTTACACTTGCTCTTGTTGAACCTCATCTGGTTTCTCCCAGCCCAGCTCTCCAGCCTGTCAAGGTCTCGCTGGATGGCAGCGCAGTGTTCCTGCGTGTCAGCCAATCCTCCCAGCTTTGTATCATCGGCGTACTTGCTGAAGGTGGATGCTATTCCCTCATCAAGATCGTCAATGAAGATATTAAACAGGACTGGACCCAACACCAAACCCTGGGGAACACCGCTAATCACAGGCCTCCATTCAGATTCTACTCCACTGATCACGACCCTCTGGGCCCGGTCCGACAGCCAGTTCTCGACCCACCTCACTGTCCACTCATCTAACCCTTGTTCCCTCAGCTTCTCTATCAGGATGTCGTGGGAGACAGTATCGAAAGCTTTGCTAAAGTCAAGGTAGACGACATCCACTGCTCTCCCTCCGTCCACCCAGTTGGTGATGACATCATAGAAGGCTATGAGATTGGTCGAGCACGATTTCCCCTTGGTGAATCCATGCTGACTACTCCTCATAACCTTCTTCTCTTCCAGTTGTTTGGAGATGGCATCCAAAACAAACTGTTCCATCACCTTTCCAGGGACAGAAGTGAGGCTGACTGGCCTGTAGTTACTGGGATCCTCCTTCTTGCCTTTTTTAAAGACTGGAGTGACATTGGCTATCCTCCAGTCTTCAGGCACTTCTCCTGTAGTCCAGGACCTATTGAAGATGATAGAGAGTGGCTCCGCAATCACCTCCGCCAGTTCTCTCAGCACCCGTGGGTGTATCCCATCTGGACCCATGGATTTGTGTGCATCCAATCCTTTGAGTCGCTCCTGGACTACCCCTACCTCAACTAGAGGTGAGCCGTTCATTCCCCAACCACTGCTACTTTCGTCTGGTATCTGTGGGTCCCGAGAAGCCTTCGGAGTAAAGACCGAGGCAAAGAAGGCATTCAGTATCTCCACCTTCTCATCATCTCCCGTTACCAAGATACCCGCCTCATTTAACAAGGGACCTACATTATCCCTGGTTATCCTTTTACTATTCACATACCTGAAAAAACTCTTTTTATTATCTTTTATGTCCCTTGCCAGCTTAATTTCTAAGCAGGCTTTAGCCCTCCTAGTTGCATCCCTGCAGGCCCTGGCAACATCCTTATATTCATCCCATGATCCCAGACCCTGTTTCCACAGTTTATAGGTCTTCTGCTTCCCTTTGAGTTTACTTAAAAGCTCCCTGCTTATCCACGCAGGTCTTCTACCTCTCCTTCCCAATTTCTTACTCAAAGGGATGCACCTATACTGTGCTTGGAAGAAGTGCTGTTTGAATGTTAGCCAGCTCTCGCAGGCTCCCATTCCTTCAAACAGAGCAGCCCAAGGGATAGCCCCTATTTGATTTCGGAGGAGATCAAAGTTAGCTCTTCCAAAATTCAGGGTAGCTGTCCTACTTTTTGGCTTGCCTCTTCCACTCAGGATCTTGAACTCGATCATTTCATGGTCACTTTGTCCTAAGCTGCCCCCGACCTTCACCTCCCTAACGAGCCCATCCTTGTTAGTGAAAACAAGGTCCAGCACCCGCCCTCTCCTCGTAGGTTCCTGCACCATCTGTATCAGGAAGTTGTCTTCCATATGCCGCAGAAATTGCCTGGACTGCATACGACTGGCCGTATTGCTTGCCCAGCAAATATCTGGGTAATTGAAATCCCCCATAATGACCAGCGCCTGCGATCTTGAGGCTACTTCCAATTGCTTGAAAAATGCACTGTCAACCCACTCCTCTTGATCAGGGGGCCTGTAGTACACGCCCACGACTACATCACACATACTCGCCTGCCTTTTAATTCTTACCCACAAGCTCTCGACAAGTGGTTCGTCCCTACCCAGCTGGAGGTCAATACACTCTAGGTGCTCTCTAACATAAAGAGCAACTCCTCCACCTCGTCTCCCTAGCCTATCTTTCCTAAAAAGCACGTAGCCATCCATGGTAGCGTGCCAGTCATCCAGGCTGTCCCACCACGTCTCAGTGATTGCAATGAGATCGTGGCCCTGTGACCGCACAAAGATCTCCAATTCTTCTTGTTTGTTCCCCATGCTACGTGCGTTTGTATAAAGGCATTTTACTGGGGCAGCAGATGCAGATATCCCAAATAGCTCACAGCGAGTTTTTCAATAGGGGATGGGCAAAAGCGGCTCCACTGAGGAGTTCACGGGGTAATCCACAGAGTTATCCCTACTCTCATGTGGAGCAACATCCCCAAGTCTGCCATTGTGTTGTTGGCATTTATCTATTTCCTCCATCAACTCGTGCTGTGACTCCCAAAGCACCTGCCTTACCCCAGCGGCCTTTGTAATATCCCCTTCCCCCTTCCTAACTAGTTTAAAGCCCTATCAATGAGCCCTGCCATCTCCTGAGCTAGGATCCGCTTTCCTCTATGGGACAGGCGAGCCCCATTAGCAGTACTCATGTCCGGAGCAGAGTACACCATCCCCTGGTCAAAAAACCCAAACTTCTTGTGCAGGCACCAGCCTTTCAACCACTGATTCAATTCATGTGTTCTCCTGACCCACTCTGAACCCCACCTCCCACAAGTGGGGATAGAAGAAAATATTATTTGGGCACCCGTCCCCCCAACAAAGCGCCCTAGGTCACGAAATTCACTCTTGATAGTGCGCAGGCTACACTTTGTGATTGCATCCCTGCCTGCTTGAACTATCAACAGTGGGTAATAATCAGAGTGACTCACCAGCCCTGGGAGCCTTCTGGTAATATCCCTGACCCTGGCTCCAGGAAGGCAGCACACCTCCCTACGTGTAGGGTCTGGTCTACATATGGGGCCCTCCGTCCCACTGAGGAGGGAATCCCCAACCACAACTACCCTTCTTTCTTCTTGCTTTGCTGAGGCAGTCACAAGGCATGCAGATACTCGCCTCGCTCTGGGCTTTCGCTTCCTCTGAGGTAGAGGGACTGTATTCATCTCCTCACATACCTCCTCTTCAACTTCCAGGGCTCCAAACCTGTTGCATATGGGGACCTGGGGGAGCGGGGTAGGTAGGCAGGGGGAGTGCCTACGGCAGCGAGTAGGGACTGCCTTCCAGACCTCCACAGGGTTTGGGTCACTCCCATTTACCTGGCTAGGGCTGGGCAGGGGGACCGCCTTCAGTAGTGTGGAATCTACCTGGCACTCTTCCCTCTTGGATGCCAGGGAGCTACACCACCAATCAATTTCCATCTCGCATTCCCGAATGGCTTTCAGCCTTTCGAGCTCTTCCCGCTCCTTTTCCCGGGTGGCTTTCAGCCTTTCGAGCTCTTCCCGCTCCCTTTCCCGGGTGGCTTTCAGCCTTTCGAGCTCTTCCCGCTCCCTTTCCCGGGTGGCTTTCAGCCTTTCAAGCTCTTCCCCTAGATTGGCAACTAAGCAGAGGAGGTCATCCACCTGCTCACACCTCACACAGGTGAGGCCCTTGCCTCTTTCCCCTGGCAGCAAGAGACTCAAACATTCCCTGCAGCCAGTGACCTGGACCGAGGCGTCCCTAGGCACATCCCCCATTGGGGTTGCCCCAGATTTAGAGAGGGAAGGTCTCCGCCTGGTAGACACCATGGTCCAAATGTATGGACACAGAAGAAACCGGGAACCCTAGGCACAACCTCTGTACTCTGCGCTGGTGCGCTCAATTACCCCTCTGAGCTAGGAGGGGAGGCTCACGCTGCCTGCTTGCCCTGCCTGCGCGAACTGCCGTGCAAACTGACGCGCCACGCCCTTCTGACGCGCCAGCTGCTGCTCTGAGTTTCAGGGAGTTAAACCCTTGCCTTTCTGGCAGTTGTCTGACTCATTCTGTCTTTAGCCAGCTCTTGAGTTGTGGTGATTTCACAGTCTCCTTCCTCACTAGAACATCTCTCACAGGGTTAAGCTTTGTGGCAGGTGAACCTCACTGGTGGCAGATTGCACTTGGCACAGAGTGAGGAGTGTTGAATTTAATGGTGAATCTTGTCAGGTTTCTTGTGTTGTTGGGAAAATAACTCCCTGTGTGCTGCCTGTGTGCAGCCAGTTCTCTAAGGAAAGCAGGGGAGCTGGTACAGAGGGGCTGTAATGCCCCACTGTGGAGTGCAGAGAGAGACCTGATGTAAGGACAAGGGATGCAAGTCCCAGTTGGCTGGTGAGAGTCATGGTGGGCTTGTGGAGATGTGCAGCAAGGTTGTCCCCACTGCCTCAAGGGACCCTTTTTCGGAGCAGTCCAGACCTCCTTAGGAGGCACCCTGGATCAATCTCAGTCAGAGGTGGTCACGTCTGCTCTACAGTGAAAATAATAACCTACACCCTTAAAAAGAAATCAATTTACTCTGAGCTCCCTTTGAAACAGCTTCAATGGTCTGTACATCCCTTGAAGACTTGAAGATAATTACATGAAGAGACATAGCTCATTAGGGCTTGCTTTTTCTTTTTAATGAGCCCTGGGGTGCATTTGGTGCTGAGTCCTTGAAGCTCAGGTACTGAGAGGAAATTACACAAAAAACTCCATGTCAAAAGCAGAAGCCAAAGTACCTGAAGTATTAATGAATCCCACTGAGAGCCATTGCTGACTGAGCCTCCCCAGGGACTCGTTAGCACAGGTAATTGGAGGCCATGTTGGCTGGTAGGCAAAGGTAATGTACAAGCAGCTGAAATGCTGAGCAAGCCCTGGAAGGGTTTATTGAAGCATGAAAGGCCAAGCCCTGACCCCCAGCCCCAGGAAAGACATGTCCTGTCCCTCAGTCATTGCTCAGGGCTCTTCCTGGGTCAGCATGGGGTGTGTAATGCTGAGGGAAGAACAACAGGATGAGAGTTTCTCCTCATTGTTGGTCCAAAGCCCAGCTAGAAATTCATCTTTCCTGCATGTAAATAAAAGAAAGACCAGGGAGACCCTCCAGGTCCTCCAGTTTCCTCCCTTCAGGAGGAAACATTGTCAATAGATGAGGCCAAGGCTGAGGTGCTTAATGAAATCTTTGCCACTGTCTTTAGTAGTAGGAGCAGTTGTACAGAGAGAATCCAATTCCCTGAGCTGGGAGACAGGGACAGGGAGCAGAATGACCCCACCTCAACCCAGGAGGAGATGGCCCTGCTACACCACAGAGATGTGCACAGATGTGTGGGGCTGAAAGGGTGCTGAGATATCTGGCAAGGGGTGTTCACCAAGCCTCTTTCCATCAGTCCTGGCTGACTGGAGAGGTATCAGCAGACTGGAAATCAGTCAACGTAACCCCTATATAAGAAGGGAGAGAAAGATGATCAGGGAAATTACAGGCCTGATAGTTTGACTTCAGTGCCAGAGAAGCTGATGGTGCAGATCATCCTGAGCACCATTATCCAGTTCATGAAGAACCCCCAAGTGATCAGGCCCAGCCAGCTTGGGTTCATAAGGGCAGGTCCTGTTTGACCAACTGAATCTCCCTTTATGACAGAGTGACCTGCTTCTTGGAGAAGGGAAGGGCTCTGGATGTTGTCTACCTTGACTTTAGCAAGGCCTTGGACACAGTTTCCCACCACCTTCTCCTAGAGAAGCTCACTGCTTGTGGCTTGGAAACTGTGGTGGTTCAGCCCCAAACAATCGCTGAGCCACCACATGCTGCTCGCTCACTCCCGGAGGAGAAACAGACAGAGCCTCTGTGGGTTGGGATAAGGACAGTTTACTGACAAAAGCACAATAAAAGTGGAACAATAACTACCCCTATTGCACTCACACCCAGTGATAGCACAGAGAGTACCTTACAAACCCAACAATAGCAGACTGCTGCACCATGCCACGACCACCCCTCCCCAACCAGCCCAATTTCCTTTGATGGGGAAGTGATGTCAGGTGGTGTGGAAAACAGCCAAGGCGAACTAAGGTCACATGTGCTGGCTGCTTGGGGAGGTCAGCTCTGGCCTGGCCAGAACCAGGACATTACTCACCCCTGTTTCCACACCATCGACATCATGCCTGGATCTCACTATTTCAGAGTCCTGGGGAGGTTCATCACATCATTTATCCTTTATTTAGACCATCTGCCATGGACTGATTTTGTTATACACCAACAATTTAGGGGCTATCCTCACCTAAAACTAAAACCCCCCAGTGTACACACTGGACTTCCCCATCCTTTCTCATCATCCACCAAGTGCACCCAGTTCCCTGAGTTAAAGCAATCCCACAAATGGGTTTGTCTTTGCCTGTAGCAGGAATAACCTGGTCAGGTTTTGCCAACTGGTTTTAATGCACACTACAGGGACTTTATCCCCCTCTAGTGTCTCTGGGAGTTTTGATTGGGCATGGCTTCACCTCTGGCCCTTCAGGTGACAACAGGGGTTGGTGTCTGAGCAACTCTCTCCTGTCCTACTCCCTCAGTAATTCCCATGGGCACTGGGACCAGCAGGTCCCAGGCAGTCATGCTCCTTAACCTTGGCAGGGGGTCAGACATCCCTGCCTGTCCCTGCCTGGGGGTCCTGTCTCATGCAGAGACAAGGAAAGGTGATTGTCCTGCCCAGCTCTGGTTTGAGCAGGAGAAAGGACTCTGCTGGACAGAAGGATTTCTCCCCAGTAAGGGACGGAACATCACAGATGAGATCACAGAGCAATCCCCATGAGGCCTGAGGCACCAGGAGGGAGCATAGATGAACTGGTCCTCCCCTGCTGAGCTGGGCTGGGCTCCTGGGATGGAGGGAGCTCATGGCAACCCAGCAGTGCTGCAGAGAGACAGCTCTGGCCAGGAGCAGCTCCTCTGCCAAGCACACATGGCTGGGGACACTGCCTGTAGGCACCGAGGGGAGACCTGTGAGGCTGAGAGAGCTGATAGATGCTGAGAGCTCACTGGAGGAGAAATCTCCACAGCACTCTGCCTGGTATGTCTGTGGGTGCAGGGCAATGCAGGTTCTGTTCCTGGAGGGATCTCCTAAAGCTGGGACATGGGGCAGTGTGTGGGCTCTGTCAGGAGGACAGGTTCTCTATAGGACCAGAAAGTGCTGCCTGGAAGGGATGCCCTTGTGCCCCATCAGAGGGACAGGGCAGGACAGCTGTCTTCTCCTGGGCATGGCTGCAGAGGTGGGAAGCAGCGTGTGCACCCAGGGGTGCCCAGGGCTCTCCTTGCGAGCAGTGTCCCTGCACCCTGGGGGCTGCGTGCTGGGGCAGGGACTCTGCTGCTGCCAGTGTCAGCACTCAGCCTGCCTGGTGGGCTTCCATCTGTTTTGGTGCACAAAGAAGCTCTGGGTGGCAAGTGTGACCCATGGAAGGACAGCGTATTGTCCTTCTGCTGTCGAAGTGTGCTGTGTAGGACAGGTTTGCTCCCAGCTCCAGCAGATGCCTGGCAACTTCCCAGACGCTTTTCAAGAACACCAAGGATGCATTTTCCACTCCAGGTAAAGAGACTTTGCTTTGAATTTTCTGCTTTTGTGCACTGGGTGGGAAGTGGGACCTGATCTTTTCCTGATATCTTTGCAGAAGGCAGTGCAAACGCATTGCTAATTAGGACTTGTCAGAGCATCTCCTGAGCCCTGCACACACAGAGGTTCCCTGGGGCAGCGCCCTGATGCCAGGAGGGGTCTGCAGGGCAGAGCTGAGCACAGGGCATGTTGGATGAGGTATGTGAGCAGAGAGCAGGAGGTGACATGGGCAAAGATATCAGTTTCAGGGACAGCTCCAGGCAGCAGAGACAATTTCAGGGAGGGAGAAAGAAGGAGCTGCTTCCAGAAATGCCCTGGCATTGAGACCTCCCTGAAATCCCCTGCAGTGCAGACACTGATATTCTACAGAAGTATGGCAGGAATGAGTCCTAGAGAGGCCACAGATGACCAGGGTGTCCCAGCAGTGGCATGTTCAAGGCAGCACAAAAAAGACCTCCCAAAAGGGACCTGCCAAAAGTCCTCCTGAATTCAGAGAGTCAATGTGAATTGGAAGAGGTTTTCCTCATAGAAGAGTTCCCTCACTTCTTACTGCGTTTTCCTCCTTTGACAGGTCTCCATAATTGAAAGCAGATGTCCAACAGCAGCAGCTCCATCAGCCAGTTCCTCCTCCTGCCCTTTGCAGACACAAGGGAGCTGCAGCTCCTGCACTTCTGCCTCTTCCTGGGCATCTACCTGGCTGCTCTGCTGGGCAATGGCCTCATCATCATCACCATAGCCTGTGACCACCACCTCCACACTCCCATGTACTTCTTCCTCCTCAACCTCTCTCTTACTGACCTTGGCTGCATCTCCACCACTGTTCCCAAATCCATGGCCAATTCCTTGTGGGACACCAGGGCCATTTCCTACACAGGTTGTGTGGCTCAACTATTTTCCTTTGTATTTTTGATCGCAACAGAGTTCTGTCTTCTCACAGTCATGGCCTATGACCGCTACGTTGCCATCTGCCACCCCCTGCACTACGGGACCCTCCTGGGCAGCAGAGCTTGTGTCCACATGGCAGCAGCTGCCTGGGCCAGTGGGTTTCTCAATGCTGTGCTGCACACAGCCAACACATTTTCATTTCTCCTCTGCAAGGGTAATGCCCTTGACCAGTTCTTCTGTGAAATCCCCCAGATCCTCAAGCTCTCCTGCTCATACTCAAACATCTGGGAAATTGGACTTCTTGGATTTAGCTTCTTTTTAGTTTTTGGGTGTTTTGTGTTCATTGTGGTGTCCTATGTGCAGATCTTCAGGGCTGTGCTGAGGATCCCCTCGCAGCAGGGACGGCACAAAGCCTTTTCCACCTGCCTCCCTCACCTGGCTGTGGTCTCCCTGTTTCTCAGCACTTCCCTGTTTGCCTACCTGAAGCCACCCTCCACCTCATCCCCATCCCTGGATCTGGTGGTAGCAGTTTTGTACTCAGTGGTTCCTCCAGCAGTGAACCCTCTCATCTACAGCATGAGGAACCAGGAGCTCAAGGACGCTGTGTGGAAACTGATGACAGAATTTTTTAAGCATCGATAAACTGCCCATCTTTTTCTGCAGATCACTGATTGTGTAACTCACAGTAGTTTACTTTTCTCCTCTGGCTTTTCTAAGTGGCAATAATGAGGTTCATGTTCACACCACTCCTAATTCAGCATCTCCATGTCTTGGGCGACCCAGATGCTGCATAGGATGCAAGCTGCACTCACTGTTTTTCAAAAGAAAATACAGGACTCAGATGTCACTTGATTCTTTCTCTGAGCACTTCTCTAGAAGTCCCTGAAGGCTAAAGTGGGTGAGTGTGCATTGTGGAGGCACGTGGCAGTGTCCTCACACAGCCAGGCTACCTGAAGGAGGCTCGAAAGACCAGCAGAGCAGGGTCTGGTCTGTTTCCGTCTTCTCTGGGCACCCAGGACATGCTGCCCCAGACTGATCACAGAATCAGGGAATCATTAAGGTTGGAAAACACCTTCAAGATCATCAATCCAACCATCCCACCTACACCTATATTACCAACAAAACCATGCCCTTAAGTACCTCAACCAATCTTTCAGTCATGCTCTTGATAAAGGGTGGGATCATGTGCGTGTGGGATGAGGAGGAAGAGAGAAGAGAAAATAAAAGCCATCTTCACAGCTGCATCCAACTGCACAAGTCATCCTTAAGGCAGATCTCAATGTGATCATCATCAAACAGCCAATAACGACCACCATTTCCAGCACTGGCACCTCACCCTGCTTGGAGAGGTTGTTTGTCCCTCCACAGAGAGACACTGAAGGACTAGGAGAGAAGTCTACATCTAGACAGGCAGATACAAATGAAAAAGAGTCCCATGGATTGTATTAAGGCAGGGAGTTCACTAAGCAGATTCCATCACATGTGAAATAAATCAATTTGGATAAATTAAATATCATTATGATGAATATTTGGATGTACTTAGTCTTGTTCTCATTTTGCCTTTTCTCTTGTATATTGTCATCATCACCATCACATTCTTTATTGTAATAATCAGTCTTTATGTCAAAGCTTGAGGATTTTTGCTTTGTCCTTTCATCCTCTTGGGGGTTGGTTGTAAATGGGTGGCTGCTTGATGCTTGACTTCCAGCTGGGGTTAAAGCAGAACACCTGGTCTGGCCCTTTTTTGAGCAAATGGTTGGTCAAGTTCTTTTCCAGGTTCACTGCAGTCTGAATGATGCTGCCCTTCCTTTCCCTTCATGTTTTCAAATTACAGAAAGGTCTAAGGTTCTCTCAGACCACACAATTAATTCACATGTGAACAACAGAATCACACAATCATAGGCAGGTGGGTGTTTTGAGGGACTTCTGGAGATCACCTAGTCATAGAATCATAGAACCATAGAATCATAGAATCATAGAATGGTCTGGGTTGGAAGGGACCCCAAGGGTCACAGAGCTCCAACCCCCCTGTCACAGGCAGGGACACCAACCTCCAGGCCTGGAGCTACACAAGGCTGCCCAGGGCCCCATCCAACCTGGCCTTGAACACCCCCAGGGATGGGGCACCCACCCCCTCTCTGGGCAGCCTGTTCCAGCACCTCACCACTCTTTCTGTAAAAAAACTTCCCCCTAATATCTAATCTAAACCTTCCCTCCTTTAGCTTTAGTCCCTTCCCCCTTGTCCTGCCATTATCTACTCTTTTAAAAAGTTGAATCCCCTCCTGCCTATAATATGCTCCCTTCAGGGACAGGAGGGCTGCAATGAGGTCCCCCCACAGCCTTCTCTTCTCCAGGCTGAACAAGCCCAGCTCCCTCAGCCTCTCTTTGTAGGGCAGGTGCTCCAGCCCTCTGATCATCCTTGTGGCTCCTCTGAACCCTCTCCAACAGTTCCACATCCTTCTTGTATTGGGGGCCCCAGCTCTGTACACAGGACTCCAGATGGGGCCTCACGAGGGCAGAGTAGAGAGGGACAATCACCCCCCTGTCCCTGCTGGCCACTCCTCTCCTGATGGAGCCCAGGATACCATTGGTCTTGTGAGCTGCAAGAGCCACTGCTGGCTCATGTCAAGCTTCTCACCCACCACAATCCCCAAGTCCTTCTCAGCAGGGCTGCTCTCCAGGAGCTCTTCTCCCAGTCTGTATCTGTGTCTGGGATTCTTCCGTCCCAAGTGCAGCACCTGACCCTTGGCAGTGTTGAACCTCATCAGGTTCCCCCGGACCCATCTTTCCAGCCTGTCAAGTCGCACTCCCCGACAAAGTTGGGTCACCTAGAGTAGGTTGCACAGGACTGCACCCAGGAGTATTGACCACATCCCCTGTCAGTCTTCTCCAGGCTTGTCTCTGCAGCACTGCTTCCTCGCAAGTCAAGCCCTAACCAGTTCTGGTGGTTGGGATTACACCCCTCTGGGTGCAGGATCCTACACTTGG
The DNA here is from genome assembly GCF_964237585.1 of Gallinula chloropus. NCBI lineage: Eukaryota > Metazoa > Chordata > Aves > Gruiformes > Rallidae > Gallinula > Gallinula chloropus. The sequence goes on along the minus strand of NC_140120.1, from coordinate 1,079,960 downwards.
CCTGGTTTAATTTCATTTGGTGTCTGTCTGGCTAATTCTCCAGTCCAAATCTCGCTGAATTGCAGTGCCTTCTGGTGCGTTGGTATCATCAGCAAACTGTCTCTTTGTCCATTGACGAATATGTTGAATGAGACCAGACCTAGAACTGACCCTTAGGGCCCACCACTGGCTACACATTGCAACTAGACCCTGTGCCGCTTATCACAAACCTCTGGGCTCTTCCATACAGACAGTTCTCATAACATCATAGAATGCTTTGAGTTGGAAGGGACCTCAAAGATCATCTAGTTCCAACCCCCCCTGCTACGGGCAGGGACACCTCTGCTACATCAGAGAGCCCAAAGCCTCATCCAACCTGGCCTAAAACATTTCCAATTACAGGGCTTCCACATCTCTGGGCACCCTGTTCCAGCACCTCAGCACCCTCATAGTAAAGAATTTTTTCCCAACATCTAATCTAAACCTACCCCCTTTCAGCCTGAAGCCATTACCCCTTGTCCTTGATCCAGAGCCATCCGCAGCTTCTCTGGGAAACCTGGGCCAGGACCTCGCCATTCTCACAGTGAAGACTCATTTCCATAGAGCTAATGTTAATGCAACTTCCTTCAGGTAAAACCCATCCCCCCTGTCCTCTATCCACATGCCTTTGTAACCAGTCCCTCTCCAGCTTTCCTGTAGCTCCTTTAGGTGTTGGAAGACTGTAATAGGTCTCCATGGAGCATTCTCTTCTGCAGGCTGAAGAAGCCCAGCTCCTGCAGCCTGTCTTCATAGGAGAGGTGCTCCAGCCCCCTGATCATCCCCATGGCCCTCCTCTGGACTCGCTCCAACAGGTCCATGCCTTTCTGTACTGGGGAACCCAGAGCTGGATGCAGTAATCCAGGTGGGGGTCTCAAAAGAGCAGAGTAGAGGGGCGATATCACCTCCCTCAATGTGCTGGCCACGCTGTTCTTGATGCAGCCCAGAACGTGGTTGGCGTTCTAAGCTGCTAGCACACACTACTGGCTCATGTTGAGCTTGTCATCCACCAACACCCCTAAGTCCATCTCATCAGGGCTGCTCTCAATGCATTCTCCACCCAGCCTGCAGTTGTGCATGGGGTTGTGCCAACGCACGTGCAGGACCTTGCTCTTGACCTTGTTGAAGGGGTGGCCTGTCACTGGGAAGCTTGCCCCACCTAGATCTGGGCCTGTGAACAATGCTGCCTGCAGCTAGAGCGGCACCCCATGGAAGAGACCCCCCTCCAGCTGAGAGAGAAAAAGACCCTGTGGGAGGCCTGGCAAATCGACTCTATTGGAGCCCTTGGGAAGGCGGAGGGGAAACAATAGTATTAGTGGGAGTGGAAATCATTTCTGGCCTAGTCCAAGCCCAGGCATTTCCAGGAGCAGCGGGAGAACGTCCAGGGTGGACCCTGACAAATGAGTTTCGATTTCTGCCAACCCCCAGTCTGTTCAGTCAGCCCAGGGCAGTCATTTCACTGCTGCCAAGGGGCAGGAGTGGGCCAAGGAAGGAGGAGTCAGGTGAGGATTTCACCCCCTGTGTTACCCCCAAGCTTTAGTCCCTTTTTGTGTATTGTCCTACAAGGGATTCTTAGAATTCTTGCTGGAGGGTGCAAGTGATTAAAAATTGGGTGTCCAGGAATTAGGTATCCTAAAGCCCATGTTCTGCTCCATTTATGTGGTAATGCTTGGCAGGCCTTTCCATCTTCACATAGCCACCCTGAGCCTTCAGGAGTACGGTCACACAAAGAATCTCCTCTTCATCTGTTAAGTAGAGGGAGTGGACACCCCCTTGGGATGGGAGTGGTGTACTTGGCATTGGTGAGGCTGCACCTTGAGTACTGTGTGCAGTTCTGGGCTCCCCACCATAAGAAGGACATTGAAGTCCTTGGGCAAGTGCAGAGAAGGGCAACCCGGCTGGGGAAGGGGCTGGAGGGCAAATCCTCTGAGGAGCAGCTGAGGGAGCTGGGGCTGTTCAGCCTGGAGAAGAGGAGGCTGAGGGGAGACCTTATTACCACCTACAACTACCAGAAGGGAGGTTGTAGAGAGGTGGGCGATGGTCTCTTCCGCCAGGTGACAGAAGATAGAACAAGGGGCAATGGCCTCAAGCTGGGTCAGGGCAGGGTTAGATTGGATATTAGAAAAAAATTCTTCCCTCGCAGAGTTGTCAGGGCCCGGCACAGGCTGCCCAGGGAGGGGGTTGAGTCACCATCCCTGGATGTGTTCAAAAAAAGGGTTGATGAGGTACTTAGGGATCTGGTTTAGCATAGGATGGGGATGGTTGGACTCGATCTTCAAAGGTCTGTTCCAGCCTGGTGATTCTGTGATTCTGTGACTGTTTTGACAAGAAGCGTTTCCTTTCATGGGTCAAAACACAAGCTCCAAGTTAGGGCTGTAGAACTGACATGAAAGTCTCCTAATTGTAAGGCACTTGTATCATTTCCCATTAGAATGATGGCTTTTCCCAAACGTTGCAGCTGTTCCTTGGGATTGGTCCCATTCTTTCACTTGCTGTTCTCACAAGTGTCTGGTGTCAGGACACTCGACATCACTGTAGCTGTCCCCCAGCATCATGTTTATCTGCTGGGGAGCTGCACTGATTTGTGACCAGGCAAACATTCAGTTCCTTCAGCTGCTGGAGAAGGCCAACGTAGTCTCCCTGCCCTCTGGAGCCAAGAGCTATAGGGCCAACTCCAGTTAGCAACTGCCACTGGTATTCCAGAGAGGGGCGGTTCCATGTATTCCATGGGCAGTGTGGTACAGATCCAAGAGTCATTGTCCTTCCAAGCAGGAATGGTGTCAAAGAACCGTGTTAATACATGGACAGAGTCATTTTTCACAGTGCCAGCTCCTCAGTTTCAGCCTTCAAGATCCTTGGGGTTCAGAGGACCATTGCTCTCCTGGGGCTCTTTTTACTCAGGAAGGATGAATCCAGGGAGGTCGCTCTGACTCATGGAAACTAACTTCACAACTCAGGGAGAGTCCCAAAGCAGGTCTGGTTATTGCAGTGCTGGGTGCAAGGGGGGCTGGCGCCTCCGTGCCTGCACGCTGACTCAACAAGCAGTGGGATATTGATTAGAGTCTCATGCATATACAGAAGAATTCTGAGAAAAGGTTGTGCTATTCAAAGCAGTTTTGAGAATTCATTATCATAACTCTCCTCCCTTTGGGGCAGGCGAACTGTCATCTGGTGGCAGTCTTTGGGGGTCTTCTGGAGGAAGGCTCGTAGTCTTCCTCAGAGTAAACTAGTCACCTTTGGTGCAGATTGCTGAGTTACAGCCACAAGGTCAGTTTGCACCTTGACTAATTGCACCAGCAGCTCCTTCTGTCTTGCCCCTGCCTCTTCCTGTTGCCTCCTCGATGTTATCTACCCTTCAGCTGGGGTTGGACTTGATGATCTCTCGAGGTCCCTTCCAAGCTCCACGACTCTGGGATTCTGGGATTCTGCTCATGGTAAAACATCTGCTCATGGTAAAACATCTGCTCGTTAGTGTCTGTCTCTTCCTAGCTATTGTTCCATTAGTCATTTGGAGATGTCAAACTCATATTTGCCTACTAAACCAATTTCTATCTATATCAGCTTGTTTAGCGGTCGCAATCGTGAAGAACCTGTCTACACAGAGCAGATAAGAAGCAGTTCTTCAATTGCAGCGCTGGGGAACACGGGGGATGGCTCCACCAAGGACGTGTTCCCCCAAAGGAACAAAGCACAACATATTTATACAATTTTATCCAAGTCATTGCACATCATGCTCGCTTCTTAGCTTGATCTTTGCAGTGATTGGCTTTTGATGGCTTCACTTTATCTATATTCTTATTCTATAAAAATCATTGGTTAACTACGCTGATTGTTGTAAATACAAAGAGGGGAGGATAGTGATTAGCATATTCATGTTACTTCCTGGAAATCATTCTCCTATGTGAATGTCCTCCACGCATGTGTAGTTGTGTTGAGCTGGGTCCTCTGGTGGTCATCGATACTCTGCCTCACTGTGTCTGCGAGTGAACCCCATCCTTGAGCAAGCTCACTTCATCTTCGGCTGCTGTTTCTTAACCAAAGCCAGTTTCTTCATGGACTTATTGTTTTAACTCAAGGTCTGTAACCAGCACCCACTGTTTTAATTCAGAGTCCATAGTGATTTTCCACAGTGATAAAGGCACACACCATCTTGTCCATAAAAGCCTTAACATGCTGTATATTCTCATATCTCCTACAACACCTTTAAAAGCAAAATCATTTTATAAACTAAAACCAAAAATCACCTAGAAGTTAAGCTGTTTTATTAGGGTTACTGTAACAAGCTCTCGTACATTTAAACCTCTGGCCCTGGTCCCTAATGCACTTTTCTTCATTTGTTTCAATTGTTTTCCTAGAGATCCCTTCTAATTCTTCAACTGCAACGCTCGGTTCAAGTGTGACAGCTGTTCCCCTCACAGGTTAAACACGGCTTAGGCCAAAAATCTGTTCTTCTTGTCTTCCTGCTGACAAAAAGGGGAAAACCCCCATCCCCTCTGCTCCCATCCAGCGTAAAATGGGGCTGGGAAACACCATCTTCCAGCCTGGAAAAGTCTCCTCGCGGCCGGGTTGGGATTTGTTTTTGCTGAGGGTTATTTGGTGTGTTTGGCCGGGATCGTGCTGTGAGGAGTGACGACTCCTGGCCACCTTCCCCCCACCTGTGCTCCCCTCCTTTTCCTCCGTGGGTTTCTGGGCCCCTGTCAAGGTGTTTTTTAACGTTGAGGGAGAATGAAAACTATTGCGGGATGACAACACGATGGGACGGGGGGTTGGGGTGGTTTTGGGTGGGTTTCTTCCTCCCCTCATTCCCCCTTCGTTTTGCCATCAGGAGGGAAAACTCTTTGCCCCGAGGTGAGGTGACTCCAACAACATCACCAAGTGTTCTGCTGCTTAAAGAGCGAAGCGGATTCAAGATGTTTTGGCTTGAAAAGCACACGAGTGTTGAGTGCCAGGAGGAGGTCAGGGGTTGGGGATAGATCCAGGGCCCTGGAGTTCTTCTCCCGTTCCCCATTTGGCCTTGTCTCCTCATCCTGCTACCCAGACATCAGCCAGGGAGGAGAAAACCGTCTCCCTTCCGCCTCAGAGAAGTGGCGTTCTGAGCCTGAAGCGCATCTGTCCCCCTCTGTGAGTTCTAATTCGTTGCTTTTTTGGAAGGATTTGAGATTCCCCCAGCCCGTCTCTTTCCCCCCGACCCGCCTCACCACGTGTGACATCACATGTGTTCCTGTCCCTATAGCAACGGGCTGGCCCAGGAGTGGCCAGTTTCTTCCCAGCACCCTTTGCAGGTAGCAGCCAGCAGTATAAGTGCTGGTGCCTTGGTTTACGCTTCCCGACGTGGGGGTTCACTCTCTCCAGCTCCTCTTTGGGAGCTTCTCCGGGGTCATCAGCCCAGCCTCGCTGGACCCATACAGGTCAGTCATTTGTGGATCCCAACAAGAACTGCAGCCGACAGACATCTCAGAAGCCAGGTCCTGGAATCCTTGAGCTGCGGCCCGGGGAAGGTGTTTGTCCACCACTGAGCTTCTCCTTATCATCTGTCGAGGTAGCCGACTTCTTCTCTCTCTCTTTTTTTCCTTTTTCCTTTTATTGCTCTTCTCCTCCTCCCCAGTTTTCGTTCCCTGACTCTCCTTGGGGAGTTGTGACCCACCAAACCCTGGGATCTGAGTAAATACCTCAAACCAATCCCCCGTCTTCCCCTCCAACCTCCCTCTGTGTCCCAGCCCTGCCCTGTGCCACATCTCAGGTTTATCATCCAGAACTCCTCAATTCCGAATCTCTTCCCGATCCCTTGCGCTGCAGCGGAACTTTAGGGACAAAACCAACTAAATCAGGGCAGTTTTAAACTGGACTTGTCTTTCTGGCAGCTGGTTGACGTCCCTCTTGACCAGTGGGTGTCCATCCCCACCATCATCATCATCATTGCTGTGAAGAGGAACACAAAGCGTGGTGCTCGGGGGCTCCCAGCCCCTCTGCTCTCCGGACCATAACCCCTCCCCCCTTTTTCTTTGCAGTTGACATGGATGATGAAGACGCCTGGTGCCTTCTGGATGTCATTTGGTAAGCGAAACCCCACGGTTTCAGGAAGGCAGGAGGGTGGGAAGGGGGTTCTGCCACCTCTCCAGCTCAGCGTTAGGTCTCCCGGAGCCCGAAATCCTCCGAGGCGCGTTCCAAAGGGGTCCCAGCCCTACAAACCCTTCCTGATGGATGGTTGGCATCCCTCAGAGGGCTCCGGGCTGTACCAGAGGAGGTTTGGCACTTGTCCCCTACCCCGTCGCCGCCTCCTTTTCCTTCAGAGTTTGTGGCTGGAGCTCCCTGGGAAGAGGGAGGCCCTGGCAGCCTTGGGAAGAGCATTTACCTTCCCCACCATACCTCAGGCCTGCGACAGAGCCGCTGGCTTCCCAACCTGCCTACGCCCTTGGGTTCCATTAGCAAAAGGAGCTTAATTAGACCCGGGAGCGATGCTGCCGGCGCGGCGTGCACCTCGTGTCCCCCCTCAACCCTTTTCCTCCCGCTTTTGTGTCTTGCAGTGACCCACTGGCCTTGAACGAATTCTTACACGGATCCCAAAAGGTAGTGGCGGCTTGGTTCTGTGTCCCGAGACCCCTTTTTGTCCTTATCCCACCTCTTTTCTTCTGAATGAATGAATGAGGAGGGGGGATTGGGGTTTTTTTCCTTACCACACCCCCAAAAAAACCAGAAAGCAAACCCCAAGTTCAGAGCCATGTGGTCAGAGCGGCGAGCCAGAGCTCAGCTACCTGGCAGCACCACGCACAGGGACTCTTCCCCCCCATCCCCTTTATATGTGGGGTTTTTTTTGTTTACCCTTTTTTAGATACATTTTTAAATCGGGGGTTTTCCTGCATTTTTGGGGCTCTGTTCTCTCAGAAGAAATTAAATCTCATCATTTTAATTACAGATTGACAGTGATGATCTCTTGGACAGCACAGGAGATGCAGCCAGTGCCTTTTTTGGAGGTGCTGGGGTATGTATTTTTAATTTATACTTGAGGAATGAGGGTTTAGAAACCTTTCACTTTTTTTATTCCCTCTTCCCCCCCCCCCACTTTTTTTTAATATTTTCCTTCCCTCTTTTTAATTCCCCAGCTTGTTTTCCAACTGTTTCTCAGCTCTAGTGAGGAAGAGAGGCAGGATGCAGGGATTTGTATCTCTCACAAGAAAAGCAGCTGGGTTTTTCACGGAGGGCTTTTTCCTTTGAAGGTTTCTTCCTGGAATGATTTTGTTTCCCCTTCACAACCCGATGATGTGTTTTCAGAGCTTTGCTCCATGCCCATGTCAAAACAGCTCAAGCCCCCTCCCTTCCCCCCTGCCTCATTGGGACGTCCTTGGCCTCCCTGACTTGCAGCTGGTCATTTGAGGGTCATCTTGTCGATTCTCCAAAGGCCACAGCACCCGGGGGTTGGGCTCCCCTGGGGATGAAGAAGCAAATTCAGGTCTGGGGGCAAGGGAGCCCATGGCCCCTTCCCTTCCCCTCCAAGGTGGCTGGCGAAATGTGTCAGGTGAGCTGACTCGAAGTCCTCTTTGCACCTGAACTCAATTCCTTCTCCTCTCTTCTTCCTCCTTCCTTCTCCTCCTCCCCACGCCGCTGACTGGCTGTCTCCCCAGCTCCACATGCAAGAGCCCTGTGGCAACCATCTGAGCACCGAGCAGAGTCCACCTGACACCAGCCTGGACTTTGATTTTTTAGAGGAAATCTTGGGGTCCACCTCGGGTGATGGGACCAACCTGCAGAGCTCGGATTGGCCTCATGACATCCTCCAGCAGAGCCTGCAAGAGGCCAACATCACTGAGCAGATGTTGAAAGAGGAAGCCGAGCTGGATCTGGGCCCCTTCCAGCTTCCCGCCCTTCAGCCCGCGGTACAGGCAGCCACCAGCGGCACCCTGCAGATCTTCTCCGGCGGGGCCGACCCCATCGGGCTGCAGCAACCCGCTGTCCTGACTCACCAGGCCTTGGTCCAGCAGTCGCTGGGAGATGATGTGTTCAACAAGGCCATCAGCATTCAGCCTTTGCTCCAGCAAGTTGGCTTGGGCAACGTCACCATCCAACCCATCTCTACCCTCCAGGGTCTGCCCAACAGCAGCCCCAGCGGGACACTGGGTATTGGCCCGATTCAGGTGGTGGGGCAGCAAGTGATGCCCATCAACCAGTCCACACAGCTGATCAAACAGGTCCAACCCTCCCAAGTGGCCACCATGCCCATCAGCAGCTACGTCACCCTCCCAGCTCTTCCCAACCCTGCTCCTCAACAGCAGCAAAGAGTGGACAGGTTCCAGCAGGTAAATTAAGTTACCGTCGAGGGTCTCCAGTGCCGGGCATAGGTCAGAAGGGGAGTGAAGTGCAACAAGAGCGCGACAAAGCATGGCAGCGAACCTCCTGCCCATGGGGAGACGAGGGTTTAGAGGCAAAATCGTAAGCCGAAACATGGCTGGTTCCTCCCAGGCAGGTCCTGGGTGCCACCTCCTTCCTTCTTCTTTGGGGTGGGGGGGAGGAGGGAGGCAAAGCCAAGGGGGTTTGGGGGTGCCTGTGCTGCCCATGGTGTTAACGTCTCTGTGGCTGGAGAGGCGCTGCCACGAGCGTGTGGCCAATCCCTCCCCTCCCTTCGCTCGTGTGCCGGATCACCAGCAGTTTAATGCCCAGTTATTGTTTGGTTTTCCCAACTTCTTGGGGTTTTTCCAAATTTTCTTTTAATTAATCCTGTGTAGGTGCCGCAAGGGATCATCCTGCAGCAGCCTCCCACCAGCCAGGCTTCCGCCGCGCTCCGCCAGCTCACCGGCCCATGCTCCTCCATCCTGGTGAGCAGCCAAGGACAAGCAGTGAGGGTGATACCAACGCCAACCCCTGCACACAGCCAAGCACTAGCTGCCCTCCCACCTTCCACTGCAGGCTGGTACCCAAGCCAGGGAGGGTATCCCAAACGGCGCCTGTTCACTGTGAGCTTGGGGCAGTGGGGTGAAGCCTGTCACGCCTGTGTGTGGTCAAACAGCCACTCATTTCCTTTTGCTAAAGCTCCGCCTTTTTTTGGGAGGGGGAAGGTGGGGAGGGGATAAGGGGTGAATTGTGGGAGGTCGTTACTTATTATTGAGATTTTGGGTAGGGGCGTGGGCGGGAAAGACATGGTTTTGAAAGTAAAGGGCGAAAGGTTGAGGAGTGAACGTGGCATCACACCGGTTCGGTTAATGATGGTGGATGGTGTTGGAAAGTGGGGAAGAGGAGGGGGTCTGCATCCAAAAGATTGACATGGTGTTTCCCTTGCAGATGAGTGCATCTCCTCCTTGTCCCGCTCGCAGAGCCTCTTCTCTTCTTCTTCCTCCTCCTCCTCATCTTCCTCTTCCTCCTCCTTGGCGGTCCCAGCCTCCTCCAGCATCCTGCCGCCCTCACAGAGTCGGAAACATCCGTTGCCGCAGCCGCCTCCCCCCATCCACCCAACCAAAGTGCTCATCAGGCACAGTGGGGGTTCTCCATCCCTCACTGGGGCCAAAGCCACTCCGGCACCTGACAGCGGGGATGAGGACGCTCTTCCATCGCGGAGCAAACCCCCCATCAAGACCCCCCATGAGGCGCAGAGCTGCATCCGCCTCAACCTGAAGGTCAGGCAAGAAGCCGGGCGCATCAAGGTGGTGCACAGCACCGTGGTGTACCCCGTGTACCAGCGCCCCGCCAGGCGCCGCCTCACCAAGGGACCCGTCCCCACGGCTCTGGCGCCGGCAGGCAGATGAACGGCACGTGGGTCACGTGGCTCCATCTCCCCCCGAGACAAAACCTGTCCTGACCTACTGCTGCCTCCCGCTTTGGAAACCCGACCTGGAAAACATGGATGCGTTGCTGGACTCCCCGATACGCACACCCCCACCCCCCACACCCAAGTTTCCTTCCCACCCCCCAGGACATTTGTAGAGACCCTTTAATCCCGTGTTTTTTAATCCCAGGTCCTTTAATCCTGGATTGATAAACCCTGGTTTGTTTAAACCCTGGATCAATAAATCCCAGATACAGAAATCCCAGACAGATAAATCCCAGAATGTTTTAATCCCATATTCCTTCAATCCCACATCTCTTAATCCCGGATCGCTTAATCTCAGGTGATTCAGTGTTTCTCTGCCACCGAGGGGCTGTCCTGGAACCCTTTGGACCCTCCAAAACCCCTCTGGAACCCACAGTGATGTTTCCAGGGCTGGGAAGTGGCGGGTGGGGAAATGATGTGGGGTGGGGGGTGTATTAGTGGGATGTGGGAGGTTATATCAGTGACGGGTGTGTATCTGTTGTGGGGGGGACTAAAGCGGCTCCCCCCATGCAGGTTCAGATGCACCCATGTCCCCAGCCAGGTCCTGGAGAGCATCAGCCTCATTGACCGCCTGGAACCCTTTTTGGGGCCGAGCAGCACCTCCCCAGGGATAAGGGGGATGTCAGGGGGCACACAGTCCCCCTCCCTGTATTTCCTCCACACCCCCTCCCAGACATTAGTCAGTCTGGCCATTCCCACCCTCCCCCTCTACTCCCCAAAACAGCCGGGCCCCCCTTTCCTGAAGCTGTTTTGGGGGGCCCACCACATCCCTGGGGCTGGCGCCAAGTTTCCATGTCCCCCCATCTTGTTCTGCTCCCCACATTCCCCAATTTCCTTCTGCACCCCAAAATCCTCAGCCTCTGCCAAGAGGCCTGTCACTGGCTGCTGAATCCCAGGGGGGAGGTTGGTCAGAGGAGCCCCCAGCCCCACATTAAGGGAGGGGGATTGAGAACCATGGAGAGGGGGAAAGGGAGAGGGTGGGGGTGAGATGGCATGTCAGGACTGTTTTGGGGCCAAATTGCCGGCTGGGCAGCTGAGGTATGTACAGGGGGGCTGGGGGGGGCAGGGTGAAGGGGTATCAAGGGGGTTTGGGGGCCAAGGTCAAGAGATTCACGGTGCTCTGGTAGCCCCAGCAATGTGTCTGTGGGAAGGGGGGGAATAAGAGGGAGAGGAGGCCTGGGCAGTTGTAGGATGGGGTTTCAAGCAGGACACTTCTCAGGGCTGGGATTTGGGGTAAGGACTGGGGGGAAAGATTGGGATTAGGAAGGGATTAGTGATGGGATTGGGATTCGGGGTGGTGTTTGGGGCTGGGATTCGGGGTTAGGACTGGGATTGGGGTTTGGATGGGGTCTGGGATTTGGCTTTGAGATTTGTGACTCGGGGCTGGGATTGGTTGACAAGACTGGGATTGGGACTGGGATTTGGGGTAGGGATTGAGATTTGGGGCTGGGATTCGGGGTTGGGTTTTGGGATATGCTTGAGGTTGGGACCAAGATCAGGCTCAGGTTTTGGGGTCAGTTTTGAAATGAGGGGTCAGTTTAGGATTAAATTTGGGATTGGGGTTGGGGATTGATATTAGGGGTGTGATTTGGGGTTAAGGTCACAGTTGGGATTTGGGTTGGGTATTGGGGCTGAGATTGGGATTAGATTTGGGGGTTGGGGTTGGAATTAGTGTTAGGCACCCTTCCTGGGATCCCCTGCCACTGTGTGTGTCCCCATTGCTGGATGTCATTTTCACTTCTAGTAGTGTCCACCTTACAACCCGCTGAATATCCATTAATAGATAAAAAAAATATAAAAGGCTTAAAGAGGCTCCTGGCCTGAAACCTGCCTGGGTAGCCCATCAGCAGCGCAGTGCCCTTAGGGTCAGGGCTTTCCTTACCAATGGAACAGTCCTAGAATTGCCTGATGTGATCTTAGGGCTCTACCAGTGTCCACCTTTGAACACACTAAATGTCCAGCAATAGCTCCCAAACAAAAGTGCAAAGGGCTTCAAAAGGTTCCTGGCATGAAACCTCCCCAGGCAGCTTTCAAGCACCCTGGTAACCCCTCAGCCCCCAGCTCAGGGCTTTCACAGACAATGGAATGGTCCAAAAATTGCCTGACTTCATTTTCTGGCTTTCCCAGCAACCACCTTCAAAAGTGCTAAACATCCAGCTGTAGATCCCAAACAAAAAGGTCAAGAAGGGAAATGTTCTCCTGTTCTGAAACCTGCCTAGGTAGCTCACTAGCAGCCCCAGAAACCTTGGGGCTCAGGGCTTTCCTTAGAACTGAACACTCCTAACAATGCCTGATGTCACTTTTGGGCTCTGCCAGTATACACTTTCCAACTGCTAAATGAACAGAAATGGATCCTTAACAAAAGCTTTGAGGGATGAAAGAAGTTCCTGGCCTGAAAACTCCCCAGGTAGCCCAATATCAGCAACAGTACCCTTAGGGCTCAAGGCTTTCACAGACAACAGAATCGTCCTAACACTGCTTGACATCACTTTCGGGCTCTACCAGCGTCCAGGTTTGAAACTGCAAAGCACCCAGCAATAAATCCTATAAAAGAAAATCGAGGGCTGAGAGATCTTCCTGCCCTGAAATCTCACTGGTAGCCCATCAGCAGTGCCAATTGTACTTGGACTCAGGTCAGTCCTTACAAAGGGAACAGTTGATTCAGTGCCTGATATCATTTTCAGGCTCTACCAGCATCAAAGGTCTCAACTGCTAAATGTCCAGCAGCATCTCCCAAACAAAAAGGCCCAAACAAAAAGGCCCAAACAAAAACAGGCCTCACTGGAACCATTCCTGACAAAGCCTCCCCATCGGCTTCTTAGAGCAGACAACTGGAGGCCATGAGGACAAACACAGGCAAAGCACAGGCAGCTCTGATGCTGAGGACACCCTGGCTTGGTCTGATGAAGCAGAAATGCCAGTGCTGACCCCCAGCCCTGGGCAGGGAGATCCTGACCCTCACCTGTGTCTCAGGGCTCTTCCTTGGGATGTGGGGATTGTGACACCAAGGGAAGGACAGGGGTATGACACATGGTGGCCTCCCCTGGGGTGAGTGCAAGGAGTCAGCCATGCTCCATGGCCATGAGGACAATGTGTCTTTCCTGAGGCCTCTGTGGCAGGGACATCAGCCACAGCCAAGGGGGCAAAGACCTATCAGGCCCGTTGGCCATCTGCACCACAGCCTGTTCCACACTGCCTCACACCTCTGCATGTTTCCTTTAGGCTGCAGGGACGCAACACGCTTTCCAATCTCATTCCCACCCCACGATGCCCCTGCCTGTACTGCTGTCTCTCCATCCTCAACAGCTGTTCCCACAAACACAAAGCCACAAGCTCATCCACACGCCTTCCCAGTGACTTCTTGCATCACAGCACTATCCTCAAAATGATGTGTTTGCCTACCTTCTGCACCTGGTAATGGCATTTCTTTACCCAATGTTTCCACCAGCTGTCAACCCCTTTCATCTACAGCATGAGGAACCAGGAGCTCAAGGATGCCATGTGGAAATTGAGCACTGGGTATTTCTAAGCAGCAATAAACTGCTCATCCTCTTCTGCACAGAGCTGGCCATGTAACTCACGTGAGGACCTGTGTGTATTTAGTAGCTTTGTGAGTTGTTGGGTTTTTCCTCCTAGTTTGTCTAGGCTGCAATAACATGGTTCACTTCCATCCTTTCCTAATGCAGCAGCTCTTGGTCCTGTGTGACCCAGACACTTTGCAATGACCTGCTATAGAAACATCAAGGGACCCTCGATACCGACTGAGGTCGTCATAGACCTTAATTCCCAAACTGTTTCCACTTTGCTCTGGACACAACAACAACAAAAAGAAGGGGTGTATATAACCTACATAACGTGTTCTGCTCCAATTATTTGGTCATTTTCAATAAGCATGGTGGCCACAAATCCAGTAATGACATTTAAAGCCAAATGGTCATTTCACTTTGAGTCTTAAATCAGAACTACAGGGAGTTTCAAAATATGTGGTGTTTTTTAAACCCAAAGGATGCTTAATTCAATTATTTGATTTTATTCCATTAATCCAAAGGATGCCTCTCCATGCTCCTACCTGATTGCTATAGTTACACTGAATGGTAACTTCCTGGTTGGTTATTCCAACCAGGTTCTACCACAAGCCAAAGGGTTGGATTCCCTCAATATCTCAACTCCTGTAAGATTCCTATTAGACCCAAAGCTATCAAATCATTTCTTATGACCAATTTCATTGACCCATGCCCAACTTAGCCACTGAGAGATGAGTTTTGCTCACCAGTGGTGTTGCTCAACATGCACCATAACGTCACCTCTGACAGGAAAAGAGTGATTATAAGTTGTACAATTAATGGGTTAACAACCAGGGAAGACACAAGGATTTCCACACCTGAAGGTCCAGTCACAAACACTGTGACCCACAAAACCTCCATTGTTGTCATTCCAATTCAGACAATATTCCCCCTTTTCTGGAACTGGGGTTTTCCAAGGTTTTCCTTCCTCATTCCAATAGAATGAATCATGACCAATGGTTATGTCACTTAGATCACTCAGGAGCCATTCTGGGGATATTGTTTCAACGTCCATGGCCAGTCTTTAAATCCTGAATGGCTCCCACATCCCCAAAAATTTCTCAGGTTAAAAGCGTTGGGCACCTGCTGGCCTAAAGTTATAAATCCATTTGCCACCCCAGGCTGAAGAAGGGGGCACAAACATTTCCCCAGATGAGCTTTTAAAAACCCTTTCAAAAGCCCATTAGTTCTCCCCACTATCCCATTAGCTTGGGGGTAACACGGGGGGTGAAATCCCCACCTGACTCCTCCTTCCTTGGCCCACTCCTGCCCCTTGGCAGCAGTGAAATGACTGCCCTGGGCTGACTGAACAGACTGGGGGTTGGCAGAAAGCGAAACCAATTGGTCAGGGCTTGCCCTGGATGTTCTCCTGCTGCTCCTGGAAATGCCTGGGCTGGGACTAGGCCAGAAATGATTTCCACTCCCACTAATACTCTTGTTTCCCCTCCGCCTTCCCAAGGGCTCCAATAGAGTCGATGTGCCAGGCCTCCCAAAGGGTCTTTTTCTCTCTCAGCTGGAGGGGGGTCTCTTCCATGGGGTGCCGCTCTAGCCGCAGGCAGCATTGTTCACAGGCCCAGAGCCAGGTGGGGCAAGCTTCCCAGTGACAGGCCACCCCCTGGCATGTGCCTCCCTGTGGGAATCCTTGGATCCTGCCTGGCCACGTTTCACATGCAGCCATTCCAGGAGCCTGTCCCAATGTCCTCTGAGCTGGTCCTCTTTCTGCAGAGGGGCAATGCTGGCCAGTTCCTCTGAGCTGAGGGAGCTGGGCCTCGTTAGCTTGGAGAAGAGGAGGCTGAGGGGTGGCCTTATTCAGGTCAATGGGTAAAAGCTGGAGCAGAAGAAGTTCCATGTGAATGTCAGGAGAAACTCTTTCACTGTGAGGGTGCCAGAGCCCTGGGACAGACTGCCCAGAGAGGTTGTGGAGTCTCCTCCTCTGGAGACATTCACACCCACCTGGATGTGTTCCTGTGTGGTTTAGTCCAGGTGATCCTGTTCGGGCAGGGGGATTGGACTAGATGATCTTTTGAGGTCCCTTCCAACTCCTAACGTTCTGTTCTTGGATCTCCCTGCACGTCTCTTGGAGCACCTCTGGCCCCTCAGGTTTCACCAGGTGTTGGTGTTTGAACACCTCCTTCTTGGCCTCCACCCTCCATTAATTCCCATGAGAGCTGGGACCAGCAGCTCCCAGGAAGCAGGTGTCTCTTTTGTGCCCACTGGAACTGTGGCAAGAAGGATCCCAGCTTTGGTTGGATTGGGGCAGCCATGTGCCCAAGCTGCATCCCATTTCAGCCCCAGGACTGCAAAGCAAGGATGAGGTGCATCTAGTCACTTGTCATACATTTTACCCTCCCCAAGGGGAAAGAGTCCCCTTCCCGTCATCTTCTGGGGGTCCTGTCTCATGTGGAGACAAGAAAAAGTGATTCTTCTGCCCAGCTCGTGTTTGATGAGGAGAAAGGACTCTGCTGGACAGAAGGATTTTTCCTCAGCCTAGAGAGCAGATGGCAGGGAGGACTTCAGTGTCTTTCCAAGTTGGTTCCCTGGAGCTTCAGGAATACCTCAGAGGAGCCGAGGAGTACGTGACGCCTTCACCTGCTCCTCTGCTGTAGCTGGGCTGGACTCCTGGGACAGTGGGAGCTGATGAAACATTACAGCAATGATGAGGGACAGCTCTGCCACAGAGTAGCTCCTCTGCCAAGCGCACAGGGCTGGGGACACTGCCTGTAGGCATCAAGGGGAGACCTGAGAGGTTGAGAGTACTGACAGATGCTGAGAGCTCACTGGAGGAGAAATATCCACAGCACTCTACCTGTGAGTATATCTGTGGTATGTCTGTGGGTGCAGAGCAATGCAGGTTCTGTTCCTGGAGGGATCTCCTAAAGCTGGGACATGGGGCAGTGTGTGGGCTCTGTCAGGACAGGTTCTCTATAGGACAAGGTGCTGCCTGGAAGGGATGCCCTTGTGCCCCATCAGAGGGACAGGGCAGGACAGCTGTCTTCTCCTGGGCATGGCTGAGAGGTGCCCAGGGCTGTCCTTGTGACCAGGGTCCTTGTATCCCAGGGTCTGTGTGCTGGAGCAGGGACTCTGCTGCTGCCAGGGTCAGCACTCAGCCTGCCTGCTGGGCTTTCCACAGGGATATAGACAGCACCTCTGGGTTGAAGCAGTGACCCAGGGAAGAGTAACGTAAGGTCCTTCTGCTGTAAGAAAGTGCTGCCTGGGTCAGCTTTGCTCCCAGCCAGAGCTGATCCTTGAGAAATGGCAAAGAGAGTATTTCTCCAAAGGCAGAGTCTTTGCTTTGACTTTTCCTCTCCTGTGGCTGTGCTGAGTGTGGTAGATGAAAACTTATTTCTCCCCTTGAGAATATGCAGTGAATACTTGATTCTCATGAAGATGTTGGAGCCTGGGCTGAGCCCTGCACACACAGAGGTTCCCTGGGGCAGTGCCCTGATGCCAGGAGGGGTCTGCAGAGCAGAACTGAGCACAGGGCAGGTTGGATGTGGCCTGTGAGCACAGAGCAGGAGGTGAGATGGGCAAAAAGAGTGATCTGAAGGGACAGCTCCAGGCAGCAGAGACAATATCAGGGAAGGAGGAGATGCTCTCAGAAATGCCCTGGCAGTGGGGATTTGGGACCTTCCTGACCATTTCCGACACCCACCCCCTGGTTTCTGCCAGCCAGCACAGACTCTGCACCCAGAGTTACAGGGTTTCAGGCTGAGTCTTCTCCTTGGCAGCCAAACCAGCAGTGAGGAGAAACCCCTGAGTGCCTGTCTGTCTGTTCCTGACCCTAAAGATTTTGCTGCAGCATTTCCTGCTGTATCCCCTCCTGTCCTTCCTGCCTTTGTCCCACCATTACCTGGGGCTTTGAGCACGTCCATTGGTGGGGCTGGCACTGAGCTGACTCTCACTTCAGGACCCCCATCTTTAGGACTGAGGTTTTCCAGGCAGCTTCTGCTGGGCTGCAGCTGCCTCCCACAATGGCACCACTCTCCCAGGGACTCTTGTGCCCCAGAGAGGAGCCCCATGCAGGACACATCTCGGCACAGAGGCCATGGCAATGCCACTCATCACCTGTGTGTGGACAGCTGCACTGAGCCCTGTGTGTCCCTGGCTGGGAGCGGGGAGCTGAGATCCTTCTTGGGTAGGATGAGACTGCAGGAGGGCTTTGGAGCTCTGCCCTGTGAGACTGGATTCCTGAGCTCTCTGTGGGGTCCATTTTCTTCTGCAGGGAACAGCAGGGTGTGATCACAGAGCGTCCAGCACATGGCAGCTGAGAGCAGGGCTGATGGACAGAGCAGCTCTCCCCACTCTGCACTCAGGGGAAGGTTTCAATGGCACTGCAGCAGCAATGTCAGGGAGTTCTGACAGGAGAAACGCTCCTCAGCTCATTCCTATCCACAGGGGATTTAGTCTGAGATCAGGCCATCCTTCTATATACTGTCTGCTGCCAGGCAGGACTGAGTTCTCGAGAGCCACAGCCAACCCTCCTCCCAGCAGTGACACGCTCAAGCCAGCACAAAGCAGACCTCCCAAAAGGGACCTGACAGAAGTCTTCCTGAATACAGAGAATTAGTGTGAATTGGAAACTGTTTTGATTAAAGTAGAGTTCCCTAACTTCTCACTACCTTTTTCTTCCTTGCACAGGTCTCCACAGTTGACAGCAGCAGATGTTCAACAGCAGCAGCTCCATCAGCCAGTTCCTCCTCCTGCCCTTTGCAGACACACAGGACCTGCAGCTCCTGCACTTCTGCCTCTTCCTGAGCATCTACCTGGCTGCTCTCCTGGGCAATGGCCTCATCATCATCACCATAGCCTGTGACCACCACCTCCACACCCCCATGTACTTCTTCCTCCTCAACCTCTCTGTTATTGACCTTGCCTACACCTCTACCACTGTTCCCAAATCCATGGCCAATTCCTTGTGGGACACCAGGGTCATTTCCTACACAGGATGTGTGGCTCAACTCTTTTTCTTCCTATTTTTGATCTTCACAGAGTACTATATTCTCACTGTCATGGCCTATGACCGCTACGTTGCCATCTGCCACCCCCTGCACTACGGGACCCTGCTGGGCAGCAGAGCTTGTGTCCACATGGCAGCAGCTGCCTGGGGCAGTGGGTTTCTCCATGCTGTGCTGCACACAGCTAATACATTTTCACTGCCCCTGTGCCATGGCAATGCCCTTGACCAGTTCTTCTGTGAAATCCCCCAGATTCTCAAGCTCTCCTGCTCAGATGCCTACCTCAGGGAAACTGGACTCATTGTGGTTGCTATCTGTTTAGGTTTTGGGTGTTTTGTGTTCATTGTGGTGTCCTATGTGCAGATCTTCAGGGCTGTGCTGAGGATCCCCTCGCAGCAGGGACGGCACAAAGCCTTTTCCACCTGCCTCCCTCACTTGGCTGTGGTCTCCCTCTTTGTCAGCACTGCTGTGTCTGCCTACCTGAAGCCCCCCTCCATCTCTTCCCTAATTCTGGACCTGGTAGCATCATTTCTTTACTCAGTGTTTCCACCAGCAGTGAACCCCCTCATCTACAGCATGAGGAACCAGGAGCTCAAGGATGCCATGTGTAAACTGAGGACTGGATATTTCTAAGCAACAACAGAATTTTCATCGTCTTCTGCATATCACTGGCCATGTAACTCACATTAGGACCAGTCTTTATTTAGTAGGTTTTAATTGTCGGAGTTTTTTTTCAGTTTCTGTTTTGTCTCAGCTGTAATAAGGTTTCACGTTCATCCCATTCCTAATGACTTATCTCCATATCTTGTGTGACCCTTTACATATCACTGACCATATAACTCACCATATGACCAGTCTTTATTTTGTTCCTTCTGTAGTTGTGGTTGCTTTTGTTCCAGTTTGGCTGTGCTATAATCACAGTGTCCACGTTCATCCCATTCCTGCTGTAGTCTTGTGTGACCCTGACACTGCGTGTTGACTACAGTTTACTAGCACATGACTGGAATGGCCATGCTTTCCATCCAGGGTAGAATGTGAATTTCTAGGATTGGTACAGATGATGGCAGAACAAATACCTTCCCCTGTACCTGCATTACTGCCAAACTGTCCCTTTCATCTTCCCCATCACTCAGGTGTTTCCACCTCTCCTGATGATACGACCATGCGTAAGGACACCTTATAAGCAAGCTGGCTGGATGTCTGCACTTCACTTTTCTCAGCAGGCTTCCACCTCCGCTCAGCTCTCTAGTTTATAGTCGGAGCTTCAGAGATTTGGAAAACATCCCATCTATCACAGAATCACAGAATCACAAGGTTGGAAGAGACCTTTGAAGATCATTGAGTCCAACCATTCCCATCCTAATATAAACCAGATCCCTAAGTACCTCATCTACCCTTTTTTTTGAACACATCCAGGGATGGTGACTCAATCCCCTCCCTGAGCAGCCTGTTCCAATATCCAATCTAAACCTGCCCTGGCACAGCTTCATGCCATTTCCCCTTGTTCTGTCTTCTGTCACCTGGCTGAAGAGACCATCTACCACCTCTCTACAACCTCCCTTCAGGTAGTTGTAGGTGATGATAAGGTCTCCCCTCAGCCTCCTCTTCTGCAGGCTAAGCACCCCCAGCTCCCTCAGCCGTTCCTCGTATGATTTGCCCTCCAGCCCCTTCCCCAGCCTGGTTGCCCTTCTCTGCACTTGATCAGAGACCTCAATGTCATTTTTATGGTGGGGAGCTCAGAACTGCACACAGTACTCAAGGTGTGGACTCACCAATGCCGAGTCCAGGGGCACAATCACCTCCCCAGACCTACTGGCCACACTGTTTTTGATACAAGCCAAGATGCCATTAGGCTTCTTGGCTGCCCGGGCACACTGCTGACTCATATTCAGCCTGGTGTCACCCATCATGCCCAGGTCCTTCTCTTCCTGACAGCTCTCCAGCCAGTCTCCCCCCAGCCTGTAGCGCTGCCTGGGGTTGTTCTGTCCCATGTGCAGCACTCTGCCCCTGGCCTTGTTAAACCTTATCCCGTTGGTCTCAGCCCATCAGTCCAGTCTGTTCAGATCCCTCTGAAGAGCCTCCCTACCCTCAGGCAGATCAACACTTCCTCCCAGCTTAGTGTCATCTGCAAACTTACTGAGGGAGCATTCAATCCCTTCATCCAGGTCATTGATAAAGATGTTGAACAGAACTGGACCCAGGACTGAGCCCTGGGGGTGCCACTCGTGACCGGCCTCAGCTGGATTTGGTTCCATTCACCACCACCCTTTGAGCCCGGCCATGCAGCCAGTTTTTAACCCAGCTGAGGGTCCCCCTGTCCAGGCCAGTGGCAGCCAGTTTCTCAGTCAGAATGCTGTGAGAAACCCTGTCAAAGGCTTTCCTGAAGTCCAGGTAGACACATCCACAGCCTTCCCCTTGTCCATTAAGTGGGTCACCTTGTCATAGAAGGTGATCATGTTAGTTCGACAGGATCTACCTTTTGTAACCCTGTGTTGACTGGGCCTGATCCCCTGGCCATCACACATGCTGCATGGCAGCTCCCAAGATGACCCTCTCCATGATCTTCCCTGGGACTGAGGTCAGGCTGACAGGCCTGTAGCTCCCCAGATCCTCCTTCCAGCCGTTCTTATGTATGGGTGTCACATCTGCCAGGCTCCAGTCGAGTGCAACTTCCCCAGTCCGCCAGGATTGCTGATAGATGATGGAAAGGGCTTTGGCAAGCACAGCTGTCAGCTCTTCTGCCAGATCTTCTATTCCTGGTGTTATTTTTGCTGGAATGGAATTAATTTTCATATTGGTGTCACCGTAGTCCTGTGGTTTGGATTTATAAGCAAAAAACTCTATATTAATGTCCTAGTTCCTTGCTGAGCAGGGCTTGCACAGCATCAAGGCCTTTTTTCTAATTCTGCTCCAGAAATGAGTCAACTGGGAGTGCACAAGTACCTAGAAGTGGACAGAACAGGCCCAGCTGACCATAACTGACCAACGGGATCATCCATACTGTATGACTGCAGGAGTGAGCCCACCGTTGTGTTGCACTTGTTGTCTGCAAAGGTGGCCTGGTTTCTTTCTAGCGGGGGGTGGAATGCTGTGTTTGGGAGTTCAGATGACAGCAGTGCTGGTAAGACAG
Organism: Gallinula chloropus; assembly: GCF_964237585.1. Lineage (NCBI taxonomy): Eukaryota > Metazoa > Chordata > Aves > Gruiformes > Rallidae > Gallinula > Gallinula chloropus. The sequence continues at coordinate 1,058,501 of NC_140120.1, read as the reverse complement.
GGATGATTTTGTTGTGTCCAACCAATCAAGGACTTTTCAGTTGTTCATGCTGCTCTGCTAACGAGAGGGTGGTGGGCACCCAGGGAGCTGGGAAGGAACACAGCCAGGACAGGTGACCCAACCTGGTCAGAGAGGGTGTTCCATGTCAATTACATAATGCTCAGCAGATGATGAGAGGCTTGTGGGAGGAAGAGGCTACCCCTCCAGGACACGTGGATTGGGCACTGTCTAGTTTCAGGACAGCTCTGAGCTGTGAGGTCTGAGCTGTGTGGTTCAGCAAGAAACTGCATTGTGCATCACCAGTTTTGTATATTTTGCTACAAAGTCCTACTGTTGTTTCTCTCTCTCTGCTGTCCCTGTAAACTGTCCTTATCCCAATTCAAGAGGTTTGGGTTGTTTTGGTTTCCTTTTCCCTCCCTTTCCCCTTCCTCAATTTATAACACATCCTCTTAGAGAGGGAACAGCTACGTGGTGCTTGGCCAGAGCGAAACCACAACAAGTTGCAGCACAACAGCAAATCTGCAGCTTTGAAGATCAGAGGCTCTTTAGACTGGGGAATAGAGGCTGAGGGAAAGCCCACTTAGTGATATGTGGAAAGAACATAAGAAAGTCCATGTGAAACTGTGACTTTGAAGGTCAGAGTGGACATGAGGATAAAGAAATGTCATTCTGGGGGCAGTGCTGTGGTGCTAAAAGTCACTCAGAGGAAGTGCGGATGAGTTGGCAGCTTTGTGTTTCCAAGATCAGCTGGTGAGGAGGGAGAGAAAGCAGTACAGGCAGGGACATCAGGGAGTGAAATCAAAGTGGGGAACGGGGTGTGGTTGCCTGCAGTTTGTAGAGAAACTAGAAAAAACATGGGGCATTGTGGGATGGGCTGTGGTGCAGATGGCCAAGGGGGCCAGCCAGACTGAAAGGGCCTGATAGCAACGAGGTCTTTACCCCATGGCTATGGCTGATGGCCCTGCCACAGAGGCCTCAGAGGACACACGTTGTCCTCATGGCCATGTAGCATCATTGCCTCCTTGCACCCGCCCCAGGGAAGGCCACCACGTGTCATACCCCTCTCCTTCCCTTGGACTCACACTCTCCACATCCCAAAGAACAGCCCTGAGACACAGGTGAGGGTCAGGATCTCCCTGCCCAGGGGATGGGGGTCAGTGATTGGCATTTCTGTTTCATCAGACCAAGCCAGGGTGTCCTCAGCATCAGAGCTGCCTGTGCTTTGCCTGTGTTTGTCTATAGTTGTCTATTCTAATGAGCCCATGGAGAGGTTCTGCCAGCAATGGCTCCCAGTGGAGCCTCTTAATGCTTCAAGGCGCTTTGGGCATTACTCCTGACTTTAACTTCTGGAGACATTCCTTCATTCTCCTCTTGGTATCTGAGGTCTGTGGACTCAGAAGAAAAGACACCATGGGGCTCATTAACATCCAGAAAGCCCTTACAAGCATGGCTCTTTAAGTAACATTCATTATAAAACTCAAGACTTCTACAGCTACTTGAATTTTAGATAGGTCCTTAGTGATTCTTTAGATTTCAAAGGAATTTCTCAATGGAGGACCTTTTTTCAGCCTGTCCAAGTCACCCTGCAGAGCCTTCCTGCCTTCCAGCAGATCAACACTCACAGACTTTGATGTCATCTGCAAATTTACTGAGGGTCCAATTGATCCCCTCAGCCAGATCATTAATGAAGATACTAAAGAGAACTGGCCCCAGCACTGACCCCTGGGGAACACCATGTGTGACCTGCTGCCAACTGGATTTAACTCCCTTCACCACAACTGTTTGGGTCTGGCTGTACAGCCAGTTTCTAACCCAGCACAGAGTATACACATCTAATCCATGGGCAGCTAGTTTTTCCAGCAGGATGCTGTGGGAGACAGTAATGAAGGTGTCACTGAAGTCCAGGTAGACCACATCGACAGCCTTCCCCACATCCAAAGAGCAGGTCACCTTGTCACAGAAAAACATCAGTTTGGACAAGCACCATCTGCCTTTCCTAAACCCATGCTGACTCGGCCTGATCACCTGTGTGTCCTTCATGTGTTGCATGACGTCACTCAAGATGATTTGTTCCATCACCTTCCCCAGCACCGAGGTCAGCCTGACAGGCATTTTGTTCCCTGGGAACCTCTTACCGTCCCTTCTTGTAGATGGGTGTCCCATGTGCAGCTTCCAGTCAGGCGGAACCAGCCTGGTCAGCCAGGAATGCTGGTAAATAAGGGAATGTGGCTTGGTGAGCACTTCTGCCAGCTCCCTCAGTACCCCCAGGTGTATCCTATCCAGACCCATTGACTTGTACAGATCTAAGTGGTTGAGCAGGTCACTTACCAATTCCCCTGGGATTATGGGAGCTTTGGGCCAATTCACATCTCCATTTTTCCACACAGGGGTCTGGTTATCAGGACACAACTGGTCTTACTGCTAAAGACTGAGGCAAAAAAGGCACTAAGTTCCTCAGCCTTTTCTTCACCCTCTATTACATTGGTCCCTCTGGGTCGAATAAATGTTGGAGATTCTCCCTGTCCCTCCTTTTGTCATTAATATATTTATATAATTATTATTAATTATCAATAGCATGAAACATTAATATTACTCTTAATATTACTTAATATTTAAAGATAATTATTTATACCAGTAACATTGTTTTTAATGTCTTTATAGAATTATTAAGAAAAGGAGGGACAGGGAGAACCCAAAACCTTTACTGTAGGTCACAAAAAAAAAATTGCAAGGGCTGAAAATATTTTCCTAGCCAGAAACCCTCCTATGTAGCCCACTAGCAGCTACAGTAACCTTGGGGGTCAGGGCTTTTCTAACCACTGGAATGGTCTGAAGAGTCCCTGGTGTCACTTTGTGGCTCTACTATGTTATAAATGGCAGTGACAAATTTGTAAATTTCCAAACACAACTTATTTAAGCAAGATGTGAGCAGGCAAAACAGCGCTGGGTGACCGGAGGAGACCCTTGCTCCTGCAAACAGCACGCGCCTCACCCCTCTGGAGTCCCCTTTTTATAGTCCCATAGTTCCGGGTACACGTGGCATATCCTGGTGTTTTTCTGTGGCCGTGTAAGCTGGTAGTGGGGGTTGTCCTGGTCCCTCGTAGTCCTTCTCTACGTTGTGTTCAGTGTCTTATTTGGTTAACTCATTTAATCCTATCAGGATGTTGCTAATGATAAAACAATGGTTCCCCTTTGACCTGGTTACCTCTTTGCAGTCATAGTCTGCCACAGGCACCAACTCAGCAAGGCCTGAAGTTCTTTCAGGGTGTTGCTAGTGATGAAACAATGGTTCCCCTTTGCCCTAGTTACCTATTTACAGTCATAGAAGGTTTGAGAACAATTCCTATTTAGTCTACTTATCACAGTTACCTGTGGAGGGGAGGGGTCCTACCTTTCCGTACAGCGCGACATCTTCCGACCGCAAAGCCCTATCTACCGACACCCCTGCATCCCATACTTAAGACATCTACAAACATTGATTAGGTCCCCCCTCAGTCTTCTCCAGGCTGAACAGCCCCAGCTCACTCAGCCTCTCTTCACAGGGGAGATGGTCCAGGCCCTTAATCACCTTTGTAGCCCTTCTCTGGACTCTCTCCAGAAGGTCCCTGTCTTTTTATACCAGGGAGCCCAGAACTGGACACAATACTCCAGGTGGGGCCTGACCAGGGCAGAGTAGAGGGGGAGGATCACCTCCTGTGACCTGCTGGCCACACTCCTCCTGATACACCCCTGGATCCCATTGGCTCTTTTAGCCACCAGGGCACACTGCTGGCTCATGGCCAACCTGTCATCTACCAGGACCCCCAGGTCCTTCTCCATAGAGCTCTTCTCCAGTAGGTCATTTCCCCCAGCCTGTACTGAAACGAACGGTTGTTCCTCCCCAGGTGCCAGACTCTACACTTGCTTTTGTTGAACTTCATCTGGTTTCTCCCTGCCCAGCTCTCCAGCCTGTCCAGGTCTCTCTGGATGGCAGCGCAGTGTTCCTGTGTGTCAGCCATTCCTCCCAGCTTTGTATCATCAGCGTACTTGCTGAGGGTGGATGCTGTTCCCTCATCAAGGTCATCAATGAAGATATTAAACAGGACTGGACCCAACACCAAACCCTGGGGAACACCGCTAATCACAGGTCTCCAGTCAGATTCTGCTCCACTGATCAGCACCCTCTGGGCTCGGTCCGACAGCCAGTTCTCAACCCACCTCACTGTCCACTCATCTATCCCATGCTCTCTCAGCTTTGCTATCAGGATGTCATGGGAGACAGTATTGAAGGCCTTGCTGAAGTCAAGGTAGATGACATCCACTTCTCTCCCTCCATCTACCCAGCCTGTCATGAGATCATAGAAGGCTATGAGATTGGTCAAGCACGATTTCCCCTTGGTGAATCCATGCTGACTGTTCCTCATGACCTTCTTCTCTTCCAATTGCTTGGAGATGGCATCCAGAACAAGCTGTTCCATCACCTTGCCGGGGACAGAGGTGAGGCTGACTGGCCTATAGTTGCCTGGATCCTCCTTCTTGCACTTTTTAAAGACTGGAGTGACATTGGCTATCCTCCAGTCTTCAGGCACTTCTCCTGTCCTCCAAGACCTGTTGAAGATGATAGAGAGCGGCTCAGCAATCACCTCCGCCAGCTCCCTCAGCACACGTGGATGCATCCCATCAAGGCCCATGGATTTGTGTGCATTAATCCCTTTGAGCCGCTCCTGGACCTTCCCTGCCACAACTAGAGGGAAGCTCTTCATTTCCCAAACACTCCTGCTTTCATCCAGGATCTGTGGGTCCTAAGGGGCCTTTGAAGTGATGACCAAAGCAAAGGCGGCATTCAGTATCTCCACCTTCTCATCATCCCCCTTTACCAGGACATCCGCCTTGTTCAGCAAGGGACCCACATTATCCCTGGACATCCTCTTACTATTCACATATCTGAAGAAAAACTTTTTTTTATCCTTTATGTCCCTTGCTTGCTTCTTTTCCATGCGGCCTTTCATCTCCTAGTCGCGTCCCTACAGGCCCTAACAACATCCCTATATTCTTCCCAGGTGCTCAGACCCTGTTTCAACAGTTCATAAACCTTCTGCTTCCCTTTGAGTTTACTCATTAGCTCCCTGCTCATCCACACATGTCTTCTGCCTCTCTTTGCTGATTTCTTACTCAAAGGGATGCACCGGTCCTGTGCTTGGAAGAAGAGTTGTTTAAATGCTACCCAGCTCTCTCAGGCTCCTTTACCTTCTAACAGTGTAGCCTACGGGACAGCTCCTAATAGGTTGTGGAGGAGAACAAAGTTAGCTCTTCCAAAATTCAGGGTAGCTATCCTGCTTTTTGGCTTGATTCTTCCACACTGGATCTTAAATTCGACCATTTTGTGGTCGCTTTGTCCTAACCTGCCCCTGACCTTCACTTCCCTAATGAGCCCGTCCTTGGCATTTTCCTCTACTGCATTACTGCTAGTCTCATGACATTGACACAGGATGGGTTTAAGGAGGCAATGATGCTCCATGGCCATGAAGACGATGTGTCTCCTGTGAGGCCTTTGTGCAGGGACATTAGCCACAGCCAAGGGGCAAAGACCTCATTTCTATCGAGGCCTTTTAGCCTGGCTGGCACCCTTGGCCATCTGCACCACAGGCCATCCCACACTGTCCCACAACTGGGCCTGTTTCGCTGGTGGTTGCAGGCACCCAATGCCCTTCCTCAACTTGTTCTCACCCCATGATGTCCCTGCCTGTACTGCTGTCTCTCCCTCCTCACCAGCTGTTCCCAGAAAAACAAAGCCACCAGCTCATACACACTTCCTCCAAGTAACTCCAAGCACCACAGCACTACCCTCAAAATGGCATTTCTTCTTGCTCATAACCCATCTGCACCTCTAGTTTTAATTGCCATTCATTTGAAAAGGAAATTTCAATCTCTCTGGAGCTACCCCTATACTCTGCTCAGACTCCCCTTCCCCAGGCTAAAGAAGCCCAGATCTCTCAGCCTCTCCACACAAGACCCCTAACTGTATCTTGGCAGAATTTCTCTCAACCTTGTGACTGTTCCTCCACACTCGTGCTGACTGGGGACCTCCCACTGCTGGACTCTCTGCTGGTGTCCACACCAGTGCTGAGTCAAACTGACAGTGAGTGCCTTTGCCTGGGTGGCCGTACTGCTCCCAGTGCTGCCCAACGTGCTCATGGCCAGGTTCCTGTGTAGCAGCCCTGGCTGCTGTGGCATCCCTCAGAACGCCCAAAGCCTCCTCCTTGACACTGCTGCTCCACCAGTCATGTCTGAATTCCCTTGATGTGTGGGTGTTGAGGTTTAACCCTGCTCACTGATGATGTCATCATGCATGGGAGATTCTTTTGGGCAGCTGGCATCAGCTGCCCTGGCAGTCCTCCCTCACAACAACCAGTGCTCCCTGAGCTTACTTTCTAGTGCAGCAGCATGTGAATCAGGAAGGGCCTTGATGCTGGGCAAGCACTGGGCAGCAATGAATAAATTATCATGTGTCACCAGTGCTGGATTGGTCACACAACAGGACGATGTGTTGGTTCTACCCCCTGTTGTGGTAATTCCCTGATTCAGAACATCACAAGATCAGAAGGAGCAGGTCAGCTCTGGTTGGAAAAGTTCTTGAGCAAAATATACAACACTGGTGATGCACAAAGCAGTCTCTCACCAAAGTGCCCAGCTCAGGCTCTTACAGCTCAGAACTGTCCCAAAACCATAAGATTCCTGGAGCTGAGTTCTCCTGCCTCCACCAGACCCCCTTTATGCTGATCATGGAGCAATTGGAATGGAATACACTGTTTGGCCACTTTGGGTCACCTCTTGTGGCTGTGTCCCCTCACAGCTCCCTGGTTGCCCCCCATGTTCTCGTTAGCAGGGGAGTGCGAACAACTGAAAATTCCTTGACTGCTTGGACACAACTAAACCATCCCTGTGTTATCACCACTACTCTCATCCTAACTCCCAAACACGGCATTCCACCCACTGCTAGAAATAAAATTCACTCTATCCTGGCAGAAACCAGGCCACCTTTGCAGACAACAAGTGCAACACAACGGTGGGCTCACTCCTGTGGTCACACAGTGTGGATAACCCTGTTGTTCAGTTATGGCCAGCTGGGCCTGTTCTGTCCCCTTCCAGGCACTTGTGCACTCCCAGTTGACTCATTTCTGGACTAGAATTAGAAGAAAGCCCTTGATGCTGTGCAAGCCCTGCTCAGCAAGGGACAAACAGGTTTATTTAGACATTTTTGCTTATAAATCTAAACGACAGAACTATAGAGGACACCAACATCAGAATTAATTCCACCCCAGCAAAAACAAGATCAGGAGAAGAATATCTCTTCTGGTTGGATGTCTTCTTGATGTTTCTGTTCATCAAATCCCAGAGTTTCTCAAGGTCTGTTTGAAGGGCAGCTCCATTGTGTTAACAGTTCATGTGTGCAGATGGCTCTCCAACTTGTGGTGCCTCTAAACAAATGACAGCTACAGGCATTAAAGGACATGAGAAATAAGAAACAAACCCAAGAGATCCTTTCTAAATGGCATTGCAGTCAGCCACTGGAAGAAGCCTCATGTCCTCACAGCCTGCTCCTCTCACCTTAGAACAAAAAAACTGTTGTAGTATCCTGAAGGTCAATATAGGAGGGTTCAACCCATCCAGAAGGCTTCTAGAGGATATTGATGATATTAATAGAATCATACAATCACAGACTTCCAGCTGAAAGGGAACTCAAGGATCATTTGGACAAACCTTTTCTGGCTAGTGCTCAATCTAAAGAAAAGCACCACACAGACCAGGTGGCCCCACACCCTGTCCTGCTGAATCTTATAACCTTCTGATGTTGGGGAACCCATCACTTCCCACAGGAGATGATGCCAATGGCTGCTTGTTCTCAGGGTCAAAGATTTTCCCTGTGTCCTGTGGGAATCTCTCCAGGAGGAACTTGCACCTATTACTCCTCAGCTCTTTCATGTGAATCCTTCTAAAAACAGGAGTTTAAAAAACCTTCTTTGTAAACAGCCTTCAAGAACTGGGACCTGTTGATGAGGTCTCCCCTAAGCCTTTTTTTCTGAAGGCTGAACAACACCAGCTGTCTCAGACTGTCCTCATATGGCAGGTTTCCCAAGCCTTGGGTCATCTTTGTGGCCCTTCTCTGGACCTTCTCTAGCCTGGCCCTAACTGAGCAGTGACCAAAACTGCACCCAGTATTCCAGGTGTGGGCTGACAAGAGCTGAGTAAAGTGGGACAGTGACTTCTTTACGTCTGCTGGTGATCCCCATGCTGAGGCACCTCAGAGCTGTTTGCTGCAGCAGCACTCTGTTTAATCCTAGTGAGCTGCTTGTTCACAAGAACCCCCAGGTCCCTTTCCACAGAGCTGTGCTACAGAAAGGTGCATCCCAGTTGTTGCTGCACTCCTGGAGTATACTTTCCCACCTCCTAGACCCTACACTTGACCTTGCCCACTCTTCCAGCCTGTCCATGTCTTCCCGTTCGGTGGCAATCCCTTCCCAAGTGTCTACTTTCCCCACTGAGTTTGGTGTAACCCACAAACTTCATCAGGGTCAAACTTCATGAAGCTTCTTCCTGCTCCCCAGTGCACGAGAGCAGGGCAGGATTGTGATTGCCTCACAACTCTCTTGTATATTTGGAGTTGTTCTTGGCTGTACTACTTGCAGAGAGAAGTTTAATGAGATTTAAAAAGGGCAAGTGTTACATCTGGGGAAAAGCATCCCCACATACCAGTATAGGTTGGGGACTGGCCTGTTGGAGAGTAACGTAGGTGAGAGGGACCTGGGGGTCCAGGTGGACAGCAGGATGACCACGAGCCACCAATGTGTCCTCATGGCTAAGAGGGTTCAGGGCATCCTGGGGTGTATTAGAAGGGGTGTGGTGTGTAGGTCAAGAGAGGTCCTCTTTCCGCTCTCCTCTGCCCCGATGAAACCACGTCTGAAATATCTGGTCCAGTTCTGGCCCCCTCAGATTAAGAAGCACATCAGATTCCTTGAGAGAGTCCAGGGCAGGGTCACAAAGATGGTTAAGGGAGTGGAACACCTTCCTCATGCAGAGAGGCCGAGGGAGCTGGGCCATTTTATCTTGGAGGAGACTGAAGAGTGACCTTATACAGGTTTATAAATATGACAAAGGTGAGAGGTGGGAGGACTGAGCCAGGCTCTTATCAGTGGTGGCCAGTGATAGGACAAGAGCAATGAGTGCCAGCTGGAGCAGAGGAATTTCCATGTGAATGTAAGGAGAAACATTTTCCTCTGTGAGGGTGACAGAACACTGGGATAGACTGCCCAGAGAATTTGGGGAGTCTCCTGATTTAGTCTAGCTGATCCTGCTCTAGCAGTGGGGTTGAACTAGATGATCTTTTGAGGTCCCCTCACAATCCTAAAGGGGCAGTGATTCTGTGATTCTGTGACAGTAATTCCTTCATCTGTTGCAAAGTCTCCATTACCTTCAGAAGCACTATTCACATTTCCTTGCTTTATCAGGGGTTGGGGCTGGAGCAGGCTTATGGGGGTATTAGACTATTTGGGGGGTAGAGAAGTTTTGGGGGGGTTAAAAAGGAGCTGTGGAAGGAGGGGGTGCAGTTATGGTTTCTAGGGGGCATGTGGGGGGTTTAGGGGGTTCTTGGGGGGAGGTATGTTGGGATTTGGATGGGAAAAGGCAGGGACTGTAGGAGGTGGTGGGGGAAATTTGGGAGGGGGTTTACTGCTGTTAAACATACAGCAATATGTCCCAAGCAAAAGCTGCGAGGGATGGCAGATGTTCCTGGCCTGAAACCTCCCCAGGTAGCCCACTGGCCGCACCAGAAACCTTGAGGCTCAGGACATTGCCAGCCAAAAGAACGGTTCTAACAGTGCCCAATGTCATTTTCTGGCTCTACCAGCATCCACATTTGAAACTTCCAAATGTACAGCAAGAGCATCAAAAGAGAAGGTGTGAGGGCTGAAAGATGTTCCTGGCCTGGAACCTCCCCAGGTAATGCACTAAGAGCACCATCAAGCTTGGATCTCAGGGCATTCACAGCAACAAGAATGGTCCTAACAATGTCTGATGTCATGTTTGAGCTCTACCATAATCAACACCTATTGTTAAATGCACCACAACTTTGAAGAGCCACCTGCAAGGAGATGTGAACTGTTAAGAAAATGCAGCTTCACTTCAAACAAACCTTGAGAAACTCTGGGATTTGATGAACAGGAACATGAAGAAGATCTCCAACCAGAAGTGATCTTCTGCTCCTGACCATATTTTGGCGTCTCCTGTATTTTGTGGTTAGGTTAGCCCAACCTGCCCTCACCACAAACACCCTCTTAGAGACAGAGTGGCTGTGTGGATCTCTTCTCTTGGCTGGGCCAAAACAATGACAAAAAGTTCTACCACAGCACATGCACATCAAGGCAACTCAGGCATGACTGGAGGAGAACCATCTGTGAGGAGAGGAATTTGGGCATTCCAGGGGATGCCATAGCAGTCAGAGATTCTGAACTGGAATCTGGCACATTGGGCTGTACTGGGAGGAGTGTGGCCATGCAGACAAGGGCCCTTCTTGTCCATATTGACAAAGCACTGGTGGGGACACTTCTGGAGCAGTCAGTCCCAGTGTGGGGTTCCCTGCTCTGGTGGAATGCACAGGAACTGTCCTTTGGGTAGAGAAGTTCTGCCAAGATATAATTAGGGGTCTTGTTTGAGGAGGCTGAGAGACTTGGGTTCTTTAGCCTTGGAAAGGGGAGGCTGAGGGAAACCCTCTTTGTGCTATGTGGAAAGAACGTAAGAAATTAAATCCACCAAAACTACCAGTTTGAAGGTCAGAGATAATGTTAAAATATCCCCAATGTCGTTCTGAGGGTAGAGCTGTGGTACAAAATGTCACTCAGAGGAAGTGTGGATGAGCTGGTACCTTTGTCATTCTGGGAACAGCTGTCGAGGAGGGAGAGACAGCAGCACAGGCAGGGACATCATGGGGTGGGAACAAGGTGGGGAATGGCAATGTGTGCCTGAAGCCTGTAGGGAAACAGGCCCAGGCGTGGGACAGAGTGGGATGGGCTGTGGTGCAGATGGCCAAAGGTGCTGGCTAGGCTGACAGGCCCTGATAGAATCGAGGTCTTTGCCTCCTTGGCTATGGCTGATGTTGCTGCCACAGAGGCCTCAGAGGAGACACATTGTCCTCAAACCAAGAAGCATCGTTGCCACTTTGTGCCAACTCTAAGAAATGTCCTTCCCTTGGCCTCACACTGCCCACATCCCAAGGAGGAGCCCTGAGACACAGGTGAGGGTCAGGATCTCCCTGCCCAGGGGCTGGGGGTCAGCACTTGGCATTTCTGCTTCATCAGACCAAGCCAGGGTGTCCTCAGCATCAGAGCTGCCTGTGCTTTGCCTGGGTTTGTCCTCATGGCCTCCAGTTGTCTGCTCTAACGAGCCCCTGGGGAGGCTTTGTCAGGAATGGCTGCCAGTGTGGTCTGTCAGTGCTTCAAGGTACTTTGGGCATTACTCCTGACTTGAACTTCTTGGGAGGTTTCTTGAGTCTCCTTTTGGTATCTTGAGGTCTGTGGACTCTGAAGAAAAGACACCATGGGGCTCATTAACATCCAGAAATCCCTTACAACCATGGCTCTTCAACACATTTTAATTAAAAACATTAAGACTTGTATGACTAATTGGAGAGGTTTTATTTGAGTGATGAAAATTTCAAAGGAGTTTCACAATGGAGGGTTTTTTCATAGGAAAAAAAGTTTCTGTCATATCTCAGATCATGGAAGACAGTTCAGCAGCATGCTGCAATGGGGGCTGGGGCAGAGTTCTCCTAAGGAGATCTGGACAGGCAAGAAAAGCAGTCTCTGGAGATCCAACACTGCATGGAGAACCTTGCTCTTCCCCAAGCCCAGCAGTTCCCTCACTGGCCTCCTGGGACTCCCAACACTTTTCCTCCCATCATCTGTGCTCACAGGCACAGACAGATTTCTCTGACAACAAACAGCAGTTACACATGACACAGTTTAATACCCATGAAATCTCTCTCCTCAGCTGCTGCTACGGCCAAGCAGCGTGTGCAGGGGGTCAGCTTTCAGAGGAGATTCTCTCCCAGAACAGTTTGAATCAGATACATAGGATGGTCACTGATCAACACAATGAACTTGTGACAGAACAGTTCACTAGACTTCTGAAAGATGGAACGTTTTCTAACTCTCTGAATATCAAAGCAGAAACCAGGTAGCAGAGCAGCATCAGAATGACTAAAGAGAAAGCTGAGGTGGAAATCTGTAAGCATACATCCAGTCAGTCTGTAGAAAAGGATGTCCTTAGGCATGGCCACATCATCAGGAGAGGTGGAAACACCTGAATGATGAGGGAGATGAAACAGAGAGATGAGTAGTAATGCAGGTACAGGGGAAGGTGAGTGTTTCTTCTGCTGCTATGGGCACCAATCCTGGAAATTCCTGCTCCGTCATGGTGGGAAAGAACTGCCATTTCATTCAAGTAGTGAAGTGATTCAGCTGAGGAATATGTGCTTGTAATTTTTTATAAATGTATTAGAAAAAAAAAAAAAAAGAAAAAAGGAAAGAAAGTGGCGTTGTCCAGGCAGACATGATGCAAAGAGAGCACAGCTCGTCATTACAGCCTGTCTGAGAACCACAAGAGCAGGAAATACAGCAGGAATGGGATGAACATGCACCATGATATTATAGCTCAGACATACTAGAAGAAAAAATTAAACAACTAAAATAGCTACAAGACTAGTCCTAATGTGAGTTAAATGGACAGTGATAAGCAGAAGAAGATGAGATGACTTTTGCTGCTTAGAAACATAGAGTCATGAGTTTCCACACAGCATCCTTGAGCTCCTGGTTCCTCATGCTGTAGATGACGGGGTTCACTGCTGGTGGAACCACTGAGTAAAGAAACGCCAATAACAGGTCCAGAAATAGGGAGGAGATGGAGGGGGGTTTCAGGTAGGCAAAAATGTCAGTGCTGATAAACAAGGAGACAACAGCCAGGTGAGGGAGGCAGGTGGAAAAGGCTTTGTGCCGTCCCTGCTGTGAGGGGATCCTCAGCACAGCCCTGAAGATCTGCACATAGGACACCACAATGAACACAAAACACCCAAATGATAAACAGAGACTGAATGCAAGGACTCCAGTTTCCCTGAGGTAGGCATCTGAGCAGGAGAGCTTGAGGATCTGGGGGATTTCACAGAAGAACTGGTCAACAGCATTGCCCTTGCACAGGGGGAGGGAAAATGTATTGGCTGTGTGCAGCACAGAATAGAGAAACCCACTGGCCCAGGCAGCTGCTGCCATGTGGACACAAGCTCTGCTGCCCAGGAGGGTCCCGTAGTGCAGGGGGTGGCAGATGGCAACGTAGCGGTCATAGGCCATGACAGTGAGAAGACAGTACTCTGTTGCAATAAAAAATACAAAGAAAAAGAGTTGAGCCACACATCCTGTGTAGGAAATGGCCCTGGTGTCCCACAAGGAATTGGCCATGGATTTGGGAACAGTGGTGGAGATGCAGCCAAGGTCAGTAAGAGAGAGGTTGAGGAGGAAGAAGTACATGGGGGTGTGGAGGTGGTGGTCACAGGCTATGGTGATGATGATGAGGCCATTGCCCAGGAGAGCAGCCAGGTAGATGCCCAGGAAGAGGCAGAAGTGCAGGATCTGCAGCTCCCGTGTGTGTGCAAAGGGCAGGAGGAGGAACTGGCTGATGGAGCTGCTGTTGGTCATTTGCTGCTGTCAAGTGTGGAGACCTGTCCAAGGAGAAAAAGGCACAGTGAGAAATTAGGGAATCTTTTTTGAGGAAAATCCCTTTCACTACTATGGAATGCCCTCAAATTGACTCTCTGGATTCAGGAAGACTTTTGTCAGGTCGCTTTTGGGAGATGTGCTGTTTTTTGCTGGCTTGAGTGTGCCACTGATGGGAGGAGGGTCATCTGGGTTAGGAACTGGGGGTCCTGAGATGAGGGTCAGCTCAGTGCCAGCCCCACCTATGGACGTGCCCAGTGCCCCAAGTAACGATGGGACAAAGGCAGCAAGGACAGGAGAGGAAACAGCAAGAAATGCTGCAGCCAAGGCTATAATGACAGGGACAGACTGACAGGCACTCAGGGGTTGCTCCTCACTGGGTTTGGGCTGCCAAGAAGAAGACTCTGAAACTCTGGAACTCTGGGTGTAGAGTCTGTGCTGGGTGGTAGAAACAAAGGGGTTGCTGTAGGAAAGTGTCAGCAATGTAGGGGATGTCAGGGAGGTCCCACATCCGCACTGCCAGGATATTTCTGTGAGCAGCTCCATCCCCATCCCTGATAATCTCTCTGCTGCCTGGATCTGTCCCTGCAGCTGCTTTTCTTTGCCCAAGTCACCTCCTGCTCTGTGCTCACAGACCTCATCCAACCTGCCCTGTGCTCAGCTCTGCTCTGCAGACCCCTCCTGGCATCAGGGCTCTGCCCTGGGAACCTCTGTGTGTGCAGGGCTCAGGAGAAGCTCCAAAGTCTTAATAAGAATTGAGTTTTCATTGCATATTCTTTGGGGAGAAATAAGTTCTCTCAAGACTTAATGAGAATCGAGATTTCATTGGCTATGACTGAGGTGAGAAGTAAGTTCTCATCTACAACAGTCAGCACAGCCCACAGGAGAGGAAAAGCCAAAGCAAAGACTCAACCTACAGGAAAATGTTTCCTTGATGTTGTTCTTCAATGTCCCATTGGAATTTCTCAGGGATCAGATGGAGCTGGGAGAAGACATGATCCATGCAGCACATTATTACTGCAGAACAATCTTATGCTCCTCTTCCCTGGGTCACTCCTCCCACTCTCCATTTCCCTGTGCAAATCTCACCAGACAGCCCTAGTGCTGACCCTGGCAGCAGCAGAGTCCCTGCCCCAGCACACAGCCCCCGGGGCGCAGGGACCCTGCTCACAAGGACAGCTCTGGGCACCCCTGGGTGCACACGCTGCTTCACACCCCTCAGCCATGCCCAGGAGAAGACAGCTGTCCTGCCCTGTCCCTCTGATGGGGCAGAAGGGCATCCCTTCCAGGCAGCACTTCCTGGTCCTAGAGAGAACCTGTCCTCCTGACAGACCCCACACACTGCCCCATGTCCCAGCTTTAGGAGATCCCTCCAGGAACAGAACCTGCATTGCCCTTCACCCACAGACATACCAGGGAGAGGCCGGGTGAGATTTCTCCTCCAGTGAGCTCTCAGCATCCATCAGCTCTCTCAGCCTCACAGGTCTCCCCTCGGTGCCTCCAGGCAGTGTCCCCAGCACTGTGTGCTTGGCAGAGGAGCTGCTCCTGGCCAGAGCTGTCTCTCTGCAGCGCTGCAATATTTCTGAGCTCCCACTGTCCATCCCAGGAGCCCAGCCCAGCTCACAGCAGAGGAGCAGGTGAAGACATCATACTCTCCATCCCCTCTGGGCTCCTCCCTAGAGCTCCAGGGAACCTTCTTGGAAAGAAACTGAAGTTCTCACTGACTTTCCCTCCCTTGGCTGGGGAGAAATCCTTGTGTCCAGCAGAGTCCTTTCTCGGGTCCTTTCTTCAAACCAGAGCTGGGCAGGACAATCACCGTTCCTTGTCTCTGCATGAGACAGGACCCCCAGGCAGGGACAGACAGGGGTCTCTGTCCCCCTGCAAAGGTCAAGAAGCATGGCTGCCTGGGAGCTGCTGGTGCCAGTGCCCATGGGAATTACTGAGGGTGGAGGCCAGGAGAGAGTTGCTCAGACACCAACCCCTATTGTCACCTGAAGGGCCAGAGGTGGTCCTAGAGACATGAGTGGGTTCAAGGTCCAATAGAGCAATGCTGCCTGGGAAGAGGAGCATTTTTGAGCCTGGTGGGGAATTCCTTTGGCCAAATAACAAGACACCAGATGGTCACAGTTAGGACCATCCATACCCAGAGGCACCACATGTCCAGCAGCAGCTCCATCAGCCAGTTCCTGCTCCTGCCCTTTGCAGACACAGGGGAGCTGCAGCTCCTGCACTTCTGCCTCTTCCTGGGCATCTACCTGGCTGTTCCTCTGGGCAAAATTTTAATGATCATTATTGTAGCCTACGACCATTGTCTGCACATGCCCATGTACTTCTTCCTCTTCAACCTCTTTTTGAAGTTTTTTGACCTAGGTGCTCACAAATCTGATCTATCGCTCCCTTTCCTCTGCTGCATAAGGATAAGAAGATGTAACAAAAGGTCAACATAAGGACAGGGAGAGATCCTGCAGTGGTCACTCTCCTGAGTTACTCTCAATAAACCAATACAATTCGTTAGCCAATCAAAGAGAGCAGAGGAAAGGGAAAGAAAAACAAATTAAAACACCCCCCACCATCCCTCCCTGTTTTTCGCAGGGTCCTCTTCACTCTCTAATTCTCTCCTTCCTCTAACTGAGCAGCACAGGAGGATGGGGAATGGGCATTGGGGTCAGTTCATCACACATTGTCTCGGCCGCTCCTTCCCCCTCATGGGAGGACTCCTCACAGTCTCCCCGTGCTCCAGCTTTGGGTTCCACCCACAGGTGACAGTCCTGCATGAACCCCTCCAAGTCCTTCCCACATGGCTTCAGATCATCACAACTGCTCCAGGGTGGGTCACTTTAATGGGGTGCCCTCCTTCAGCAAAAGTCTGCTTGAGTGTGGATCCTCCACAGCCCTGCCAACAAACCTGCTCCAGCACAGGCTTCCTATGAGGTCACAGAATCCATCAGGGCTCTGCACCTGCCTGAGCATGGTGACGTCTACAGGCTGCAGGTAGAATCACTGTTCCACATCATCCAGCATGGGCTGAGGGGGAACAGCCTCATTCACCATGGTCTTCTGCATGGGCTGCAAGGGAATCTCTGCAATGAGGCTGGGAGGACCTTCTCCCCCTACTTCACCGACCTTGTTGTCTGCAAAGTTCCTTACACTTTCTCTCTCCTTTCTCTGACAGCAAAAAGCAACAGATAATTTTTAATTTCTTATTAAATATATTATCACAGCAAATATATTTTCACTCCCCCTCTGCCATGGCAATGCTGCTGACCAGTTCTTCTGTGAAATCCCCCAGATCCTCAAGCTCTCTTGCTCACTGGCCACGCTCAGGGAAATTGTGGCCAGAGCTTGTTTGGCTTTTGGGTGTTTTTGTGTTCATTGTGGTGTCCTATGTGCAGATCTTCAGAGCTGTGCTGAGGATCCCCTCAGAGCAGGGATGGCACAGAGCCTTTTCCTCATGCCTTCTTTACATGGGAGTGGACTCCTTGTTTGTCAGCACTGCCATGTTTCCCTGCCTGAAGCCCCTCTCAGTCTTCTCCCTATTTACAGATTCGTTGATTCACAGAAGTCTAGGAGTTGGAAGGGGCCTCCAGAGATCATTGAGTCCAACCCCCCTGCCAAAGCAGGGTCCTTAGGACACATCGCACAGGTCAGTATCCAGATGGGTCTTGAATATCTCCAGAGAAAGAGACTCCACAGCCCCCTGGGCAGCCTCTTCCAGGGCTCTGTTTCTCTCACTGTGAAAATTTCTTCTGAATTTTGATGTTGAAACTCCTATTCTCCACAATGAAACAATTGTTCCTTGTCCTGTCCCCACAGACCACTTAACTCGGTGTTTCCACCGGCAGTGAACCCCCTCATATACAGCATGAGGATCCAGGAGCTCAAGGATGCCCTGTGGAAACTGATGACTGGATGTTTCTAAACAGCAACCAGTTCATCATCTTCCTCATTGTATTGCTGGCCCTGTCGATTCAATGAAATGTAATCATGCTGAATAGATTGATGGAGATGTCACTTAAGAGACAATTAATATAACTTTAATATAAGAATTTTCATGTTCTTAAGAATAGATTTGGTTTGGATTTTAGTAGATGTGGTTTTGCCCCAGCTGAGAGCCCAGCACCACACAGTCACTTGTTCTTTAAAAGGGAGTGAGGGGGGAAGTTAAGAGAGAGGAGGGAGAGAGAAGGGAAAGGGAAAAAACCCCATAATCCAAGGAAACAAAACCCTGCAGGTTGGATAAGGATAGTTTACTAGAATAGCAGAAAGAGAGATATAACAATGATAACAGGACTTTGTAGCAAAATATATGAAACTGGTGATACACAATGCAGTTTGTCACTGAACCACACAACTCAGGCCATGCAGCCCAGAGATGTCCTGAAAACGGTACTGTCCCCAAAACTGCACGTCCTGGAGCTGCCTCCTCCTCCTCCAACCAGCCCCCCTTTTATACTGACTATGATGCAACTGTCACCTGTCCAGGCTGTGTCCCCTTCCTTCTCCTTAGTAGGGAAATAGGAACAACTGAAAAGTCCTTGATTGCTTGGCAACAACCAGAAACATCAGGGTGTTATCAGGTCTGCTCTTATCCTGACTCCCAAACACAACATTCCACCCACAATTAGAAAAGAAATTAACTCCATCCCAGCCCAAACCAGGACACTGACATAATTTCCCTGTCAAAGGGGCTGGATGGGGAGGGGTGGTCATGGCACGGTGCAGCACTCTGTTATTGTTGGGTTTGTAAGGTACTCTCTGTGCTGTCACTGGGTGTGAGTGCAATAGGGACTGATATTGTTCCCCTTTTATGGTGCTTTTGTCAGTAAACTCTCCTTATCCCAACCCACAGAGGCTCTGTCTGTTTCTCCTCCGGGAGTGAACGAGCAGCATGTGGTGCTCAGCCATTGTTTGGGGCTGAACCACCACAGTTTCCAAGCCACAAGCAGTGAGCTTCTCTAGGAGAAAGTTCTGGGAAACTGTGTCCAAGGCCTTGCTAAAGTCAAGGTAGACAACATCCAGAGCCCTTCCCTTGTCCAAGAAGCAGGTCACCCTGTCATAGAGGGAGATCCATTGGGTCAAACAGCACCTGCCCTTATGAACCCAAGCTGACTGGGCCTGATCACTTGGAGGTTCTTCATGAACTGGATAATGCTGCTCAGGATGATCTGCTCCATCAGCTTCTCTGGGACTGAAGTCAAACTATCAGGCCTGTAATGTCCCTGATCATCCTTCTCTCCCTTCTTATATAGGGGGTTACGTTGACTGATCCAGTCAGCCAGGACTGATGGAAAGTGGCTTGGTGAACCCCCCTTGCCAGCTCTTTCAGCACCCTTGGCTGCATCCCATTCAGCCCCACAGATCTCTGCACATCTCTGTGGTGCAGCAGGACCCTCCTGGATTGGGGTGGGCTCATTCTGCTCCCTGTCCCTGTCTCCCAGCTCAGGGAATTGGATTCTCTCTGTACAACTGCTCCTATTACTAAAGACAGTGGCAAAGATTTCATTAAGCACCTCAGCCTTGGCCTCATCTTTCCAAAATGTTTCCTCCTGAATCTGATAGGGGATGGAGGGTGTCCCTGCTCTTTCTTTTATTTAAATGGAGGACAGATGAATTTCTAGCTGGGCTTTGGGCCAACAATGTGGAGAACATTTCATCCTGTTGTTCTTCTTTCAGTGTTACACACCCCACACTGCCACAGGAAGAGCCTGAGCAATGCCTGAGGGGCAGGACCTGTCTTTCCTGGGGCTGGGGGTCAGGGCTTGGCCTTTCTGCTTCATCAAACCAACCCAGGGCTTGCTCAGCATCTCAGCTGCTTGTACATTGCCTTTGCCTACCAGCCAACATGGCCTCCAATTACCTGTGCTAACGAGTCCCTGGGGAGGCTCAGCCAGCAATGGCTCTCAGCGGGACTCATTAATACTTCAGGTACTTTGGCTTCTGCTTTTGACATGGAGTTTGTTGTGTAATTTCCTCTCAGTACCTGAGCTTCAAGGACTCAGCACCAAATACACCCCAGGGCTCATTAAAAGTAAAAAGCAAGCCCTAATGAGCTATGTCTCTTCATGTAATTATCTTCAAGTCTTCAAGAGATTTACAGATCATTGAAGCTGTTTCAAAGGGAGCTCAGAGTAAAATTGATTTCTTTTTAAGGGTGTAGGTTATTATTTTCACTGTAGAGGAGAGGTGACAACCTCTGACTGAGACTGATCCAGGGTGCCTCCTAAGGAGGTCTGGACTGGTCCTAAAAAGGCTCCCTTGAGGCAGAGGGGACAACCTTGCTGCACATCTCCACAAGCCCACCATGACTCTCACCAGTCAACTGGGACTTGCATCCCTTGTCCTTACATCAGGTCTCTCTCTGCACTCCACAGTGGGGCATGACAGCCCCTCTGTACCAGCTCCCCTGCTTTCCTTAGAGAACTGGCTGCACACAGGCAGCACACAGGGAGTTATTTTCCCAAAAACACAAGAAACCTGACAAGATTCACCATTAAATCAAACACTCCTCACTCTGTGCCAAGTGCAATCTGCCACCCGTGAGGTTCACCTGCCACAAAGCTTAACCCTGTGAGAGATGTTCTAGTGAGGAAGGAGACTGTGAAATCACCACAACTCAACAGCTGGCTAAAGACAGAATGAGTCAGACAACTGCCAGAAAGGCAAGGGTTTAACTCCCTGAAACCCAGAGCAGCAGCTGGATGGTTGAGAGGTGTCTGAATGGTCCAAGGGGAAGGGAAATCTAGAGAGCAACCACAAGCACTGGTGTGCAGATCACTGATGGAACAATGATTTCAGACACTGTGAATTGACTTTGGACAGGTAGAAATATGTGACAGACAGGGGAGATTAAATGCACAGCTGTCCTGTTTCTGGCCAAGCAGCCAGCAGAGGTGAGCTAAGTTAGCAGAGGTGACCTGAGTTATCACAGCTGAGCTGAGTGTGTCCAGGCTGTTTTCCACACCACCTGACATCTCTCCCCCATCAAAGGGGCTGGTTGGGGAGGGACACTCATGCTTTCCTTAAGGACAGTCTGAATGTGAGTGGGGCCTTTGGTTGGTCCTTGCGTTGTGCAGTACCTTGTGATCCTTTGGTCAGTAAAGTACTCTCTGTTATCACTGGATGTGAGTGTAGTTTGTGATGTGCTTTTATCATTTTTTCACAGTGATTTTTGTCACTAACTGTCCTCCAAACCCACAGAGCGTCTGTCTGTTTCTCGTCCAGGAGTGAGCATTATAACCTGAACCTTGTACATGGGTGAGCTGGGAGAAATGAGAAAAGATTTCAGCTGCCTTCCAGGGGAGCACATCATCCCCTGGCTACTCCAATGCTGGGGCAATGGGGCACGCAGCCTGGAATTAGAAGGCAGGGAGGCCAAGCAGCTGGGATCCCTGTCCAGAGAAGGAGCCATTGACAAGGTGATTGGAAAGAAGTCTGAAGCCCTCAGCCTCTGGAGGCCACTTCTGTCCAGTGTGGGGGAAAGGTACCCGTTCAGTGAAGATGTCATGTGTTGGCCAGGCAAGTGCATGACCACAGAGCAGAGTGTGCAGTGTTTGAGGGGATCAGCCATGTGAGAGATGAATTCCTATGATCCTGATGATCTGCAGCTACCCACCAATCCTGATGAGGTCCAATGTCCCTCACCCATGTGGTGTAAGTCTGTGTGGAGTGCACCAGCATCATATGCCAACTGCCTGGCAGTAATAGATTGGAGAAAGGAAGAAGCACCGACAGTGGCTGAGGTATCCGGCCAACTCCTGTTGGGGCGCCCTGTGGGGGTGGTTGCAGCAATGGAAACAAAGCAACTGGGAGTGCAGACCCAAACCCATCTGGGCATGATGTAGATAGTGGGCAAAAAGGGGTGGATATTGTCCTGGTTCTGGTCAGGCCACAGTTATCTCACCTGTGCTGCCTGCTTGGGGAGGTTGTGTTAGCCCTGGCTGTTTTCCACACCACCTGGCAGCACTTCTCCATAAAGGAGCTGGTTTGGGCACCACTCCTGGGTGCCTCCAGGGCAGTCTGAGTGCAGCTGAGGTGTTGGGTTGGTCCTCCTGTCCTGCAGCACTCTGTAATCCTCAGGTGGGTAAGGTACTCTGTGTTCTCACCGGGTATGAGTGTCATGGGCTGTTTATTGTTCTAGTTTCATGGTGCTTTTTTCAGTGAACTCTCCTTATCCCAATTGACAGAGGCTCTGTCTCTTTCTCCTCTGGGAGTGAGCCAGTGGTGTGTGGTGCTGACACACTGTTTGGGGCTGAACCACCACAAGCACTTAAATTACTCTCTCCTCATTTTATTGATTTTCTATCATGTCCTTTAATGCCTCTTGCTGAGGCACCACAAGTCAGCTGAGGCTTCTACACTCACACATTAACCACTGACACATCAGAGCTTCACTTCCACCAGATCCTGGCAAAACCCTCCGTGGTTTTACAAAGAGAAACCTCAAGAACTTTTCCAACCAGAGCTGACCTGCCCCTTCTGATCTTGTGATGTTCTGCATCAGGGGATAACCACAACAGGGGGTAGAACCAACACATCGTCCTGTTTTGTGACCAATCCAGCACTGGTGACACATGATAATTTATTCATTGCTGCCCAGTGCTTGCCCAGCATCAAGGCCCTTCCTGATTCACATGCTGTTGCACTAGAAAGTAAGCTCAGGGAGCACTGGTTGTTGTGAGGGAGGACTGCCAGGGCAGCTGATGCCAGCTGCCCAAAAGAATCTCCCATGCACGATGACATCATCAGTGAGCAGGGTTAAACCTCAACACCCACACACCAAGGGAATTCAGAGATGACTGGTGGAGCAGCAGTGTCAAGGAGGAGGCTTTGGGCGTTCTGAGGGATGCCACAGCAGCCAGGGCTGCTACACAGGAACCTGGCCATGAGCACGTTGGGCAGCACTGGGAGCAGTACGGCCACCCAGGCAAAGGCACTCACTGTCAGTTTGACTCAGCACTGGTGTGGACACCAGCAGAGAGTCCAGCAGTGGGAGGTCCCCAGCTCAGGACGAGTGTGGAGGAACAGTCACAAGGTTGAGAGAAATTCTGCTAAGATAGGGTTAGGGGTCTTGTGTGGAGAGGCTGAGAGGTCTGGGCTTCTTTAGCCTGGGGAAGGGGAGTCTGAGCAGTGTATAGGGGTAGCTCCAGAGAGATTGAAATTTCCTTTTCAAATGAATGGCAATTAAAACTAGAGGTGCAGATGGGTTATGAGCATGGAGAAATGCCATTCTGAGGGTAGTGCTGTGGTGTTTGGAGTTACTTGGAGGAAGTGTGGATGAGCTGGTGGCTTGGTTTATCTGGGAACAGCTGGTGAGGAGGGGGAGACAGCAGTACAGGCAGGGACATGGTGGGGTGAGAACAAGGTGGGGAAAGGGGTTGGGTGCCTGCATCCTGCAGGGAAACTGGCACAGGTGTTGGGCAGTGTGAGATGGGCTGTGGTGCAGATGGCCAAGAGTGCTGGCCAGGCTGAAAGGGCCTGATAGAAATGCAGACTTTCCCCCCTTGGCTGTGGCTGATTTCCCTCCCACAGAGGCCTCAGAGGAGACACGTTGTCCTCACAGCCATGGAGCATTGTTGCCTCCTTGAACTCAACCTAGGGAGGCATCCATGTGTCATACCCCTGTCCTTCCCTTGGCAACACACTCCCCATATCCAATGTAAGAGTCTTGAGACACAGGTTAGGGTCAGGATCTCCCTGCCCAGGGGCTGTGGGTCAGCACTTGGCATTTCTGATTCATCAGACCAAGCCAGGGTGTCCTCAGCATCAGAGCTGCCTGCGCTGTGCCTGGGTTTGTCCTCATGGCCTCCAGTTGTGAGGTGTAAGATGTTCATGGGGCGGCTTTGTCAGTAATGGCTCACAGCAGGGCCCATGACTGTTTCAAGGTACTTTGGGCATTGAGTCTGACTGGCATTTTGAGAGTGTCTTCAGTGTCCTCTTAGTATCTGAGGTCTGTGGACTCAGAAGCAAATATACCATGGGTCTCATAAAAATACAGAAAGCCTTAAAAAGCATATCTCTTCAAGTCCTTTTCATTAAAAAAATCCAGACTTCTACAAATAACTGGATTTCAGTTAGGTATTTAATGATGAACAGTTCAAAGGAATATTACAATGGAGGATATTTTTCCTTCACGGGTATTTTCTGTCATGGCTCAGTTGATAGAGGAAGTGACAGCAGAATTCTGTGATGGATTTGGGTCTGCTAAGGAGATCTGGACAGGCAGGAAAAGCAGTCTCTTGAGATCCAACTCTGCATGGAGACCCTTGCTCTTCCCCAAGCCCAGCAGTTCCCTCACTGGCCACCTGGGACTCCCAACACTTTTCCTGGCATCATCTGTGCTCACAGGCACAGACAGATTTCTCTGACAACAAACAGCAGTTCAACATGATCCAGTTTAATACCCATGAAATCTCTCTCCTCAGCTGCTGCTACGGCCAAGCAGCGTGTGCAGGGGGTCAGCTTTCACAGGAGATTCTCTCCCAGAACAGTTTCAATCAGATACACAGAAAGGTCACTTATCAACACACTGACCTGCTGACAGAACAGTTCATTAGACTTCTGAAAGATGGGATGTTTTCCAACTCTCTGAAGCTCAAAGCAGAAACTGGAGTGTTGATCAACATCTACAGGGACCAAAGAGCATGCTGAGGTGGAAACCTGTGATCAAAGTGAATTACATGTGTCAATCTATTCTGCTGAAAAGATGTCCTAAGGCATGGCTGTATCATCAGGATAGGTGGAAACACCTGGATGATGGGGAGATGAAAGAGACAGACTAACAGTAACACAGGTAGAGGGAAAGGTGAGTATTTCTTCTGTTGCCATGGATAAACTTCCTGGAAATTCCTGTCTGTCATGGTGGGAAAGCACTGCCATTTCAGACAAGTACTGGAGAGATTCAGCTGATGAAAATCTGATTGTAATTTTTTAATAAATGTAAGAAAAAAGCAAAAGTAAGGAAGGCAGACCTGAAACAAAGAGAGCACAGCTCATCATTACACAGTCTCTGGGTAACACAAGACCTGTAGATACTGAATTAGGAATGGGATGAACGTGGAGCATGTTATTAGAGCTTGGAAAAACTAGAAGGAAAAATACCCCAAACAAAAAACTAAAACCCCTACTAAATAGCAAGTGGTCATAATATCAGTTACACGATTTTTGATATGACATTGCTGCTTAAAAATCCAGTCATCAGTTTCCACACAGCATCCTTGAGATCCTGGTTCCTCATGCTGTAGATGAGGGGGTTCACTGCTGATGGAAACACCGAGTAAAGAAATGCCACAACAAGGTCCATAAATAGGGAGGAAATTGAGGAGGGATTAAGGTTGGCAAATATGGCAGTGCTGAGAAACAGAGAGACCACAGCCAGGTGAGGGAGGCAGGTGGAAAAGGCTTTGTGCCGTCCCTGCTGCGAGGGGATCCTCAGCACAGCCCTGAAGATCTGCACATAGGACACCACAATGAACACAAAACAACCAGAAGCTAAACAGGCACCGACCACAATGAGTCCAGTTTCCCTGAGGTAGGCATCTGAGCAGGAGAGTTTGAGGATCTGGGGGATTTCACAGAAGAACTGGTCAACAGCATTGCCATGGCACAGGGGGACTGAAAATGTATTGGCTGTGTGCAGCAAAGAATAGAGAAACCCACTGGCCCAGGCAGCTGCTGCCTTGTGGACACAAGCTCTGCTGCCCAGGAGGGTCCCGTAGTGCAGGGGGTGGCAGATGGCAACGTAGCGGTCATAGGCCATGACAGTGAGAAGACAGAATTCTGTGGACATCAAAATTACAAAGAAGAAGAGTTGAGCCACACATCCTGTGTAGGAAATGACCCTGGTGTCCCACAAGGAATTGGCCATGGATTTGGGAACAGTGGTGGAGATGCAGCCAAGGTCAGTAAGAGAGAGGTTGAGGAGGAAGAAGTACATGGGGGTGTGGAGGTGGTGGTCACAGGCTATGGTGATGATGATGAGGCCATTGCCCAGGAGAGCAGCCAGGTAGATGCCCAGGAAGAGGCAGAAGTGCAGGAGCTGCAGCTCCCATGTGTCTGCAAAGGGCAGGAGGAGGAACTGGCTGATGGAGCTGCTGTTGGACATCTGCTGCTGTCAGGTATGGAGACCTGTGAAAGGAGGAAAAGACACAGTGAGAAGTGATGGAACTCTTCTTTTAGGAAAACATCTTCTAATTCTTAGGGAATGCCCTCAGGTTGACTCCCTGGATTCAGGAAGACTTTTGTCAGGTCCCTTTTGGGAGGTCTGCTTTGTGCTGGCTTGAGCGTGCCACTGCTGGGAGGAGGGTCAGCTGTGGCTCTCAAGAACTCAGTCCTGCCTGGCAGCAGTCAGTAAATAGAAGGATGGTGTGATCTCAGACTAAATCCCCTGTGGATAGGAATGAGCTTTTCAGCACTGTCACTCCAGTGTCACCCGAGGGCAGAGCGGAGCTTTGGTAATGGTGGGACGAAGGCAGCAAGGACAGGAAGGGAAACAGTGAGAAACAGTCCAGCCAGGGCTGCCAGGACAGGGACAGACAGACAGGTACTCGCAGGTTTCTCAGACTGAAAACGTGGAAGTCTGGGTGCAGAGTCTGTGCTGGGTGGCAGAAACCAGGGGGTTGCTGTGGGAAAGGATTCAGCACAGTGGGTGATATCAGGGAGGTACCAAAACCCCACTGCCGGGGCATTGCTGGGAGCAGCTCACTCTTCCTCCTTGCCAATGTATCTGCTAACTGCAGCTGTCCCTGCAGCTGCTTTTCTCTGCCCATGTCACCTCCCAGTCTGTGCTCACAGACCTCATCCAACCTGCCCTGTGCTCAGCTCTGCTCTGCAGACCCCTCCTGGCATCAGGGCTCTGCCCTGGGAACCTCTGTGTGTGCAGGGCTCAGGCAAAGCTCCAAAGTCTTAATAAGAATTGAGTTTTCATTGCATATTCTTTGGGGAGAAATAAGTTCTCATCTACCACAGCACAGCCCACAGGAGAGGAACAGTCAAAGCAGACACTGCTTTGCAGGAAAATGCTCCCTTGATGTTGTTTTTCAAAGTCCCTTTGGAATGTCTCAAGAATCAGCTGGAGCTGGAAGTAAAGCTGACCCAGGCAGCATTTTCTTACAAAAGAGGGAACCTGTGCTGCCCTTCCCTGGGTCACTCCTTCAACCCACAGCTGCTGTCTCTATTGCTGTGGAAACCCCACAAGCCAGGCTGAGTTCTGACCCCTGGCAGCAGCAGAGTCCCTGCCCCAGCACACAGACCCTGGGTCACAAGGACCCTGCTCACAAGAACAGCCCTGGGCACCCCTCAGCCATGCCCAGGAGAAGACAGCTGTCCTGCCCTGTCCCTCTGAAGGGGCAGAAGGGCATCCCTGACAGGCAGCACCTTCTGGTCCTAGAGAGAACCTGTCCTCCTGACAGACCCCACACACTGCCCCATGTCCCAGCTTTAGGAGACCCCTCCAGGAACAGAACCTGCATTGCCCTGCACCCACAGACATACCAGGGAGAGATTTCTCCTCCAGTGAGCTCTCAGCATCCATCAGCTCTCTCAGCCTCCCAGGTCTCCCCTCGGTGCCTCCAGGCAGTGTCCCCAGCACTGTGTGCTTGGCAGAGGAGCTGCTCCTGGCCAGAGCTGTCTCTCTGCAGCACTGCAATATTTCTGAGCTCCCACTGCCCATCCCAGGAGCCCAGCCCAGCTCCCAGCAGAGGAGCAGGTGAAGACATCATACTCTCCATCCCCTCTGGACTCCTCCCTGGAGCTCCAGGGAACCTACTTGGAAAGAAACTGAAGTTCTCACTGACTTTCCCTCCCTTGGCTGGGGAGAAATCCTTGTGTCCAGCAGAGTCCTTTCTCCTGATCAAACCAGAGCTGGGCAGGACAATCACCTTTCATTGTCTCTGCATGAGACAGGACCCCCAGGCAGGGACAGGCAGGGGTCTCTGTCCCCCTGCAAGGTTAAGGAGCATGGCTGCCTGGGAGCTGCTGGTCCCCGTGCCCATGGGAATTACTGAGTATGAAGGCCAGGAGAGAGGTGCTCAGACACCAACACCTGGTGTCACCTGAAGGGCCAGAGGTGGTCCAAGAGACATGAGTGGGTTCAAGATCCAATAGAGCAATGCTGCCTGGGAGCAGCATTTTTGAGCCTGGTGGGGAATTCCTTTGGCCAAATGAAAAGACACCAGATGGTCACAGTTAGGACCATCTATACCCAGAGGCACCACATGTCCAACAGCAGTTCCATCAGCCAGTTCCTCCTCCTGGCCTTTACAGAACCCATGGGAGCTGCAGCTCCTGCACTTCTGGCTCTTCCTGGGCATCTACTTGGCTGCTCCTCTGGGCAACAGTTTAATGATCATTGTTATAGTCTCTCCAACATTTCCTCCTCCCTCAGCAGCCAGTCCCTGGCTGGCAGAGTTTGTGGAAGGATTTGAGCAGGTCATGGAGCAATTATCACCTCCTACAGCCTGTGACTTTACAGCTGAACAGGCAAACAACCCTGGCAAACTGACACGCCACCTGATTGATGGGTGCCTTGACTACATCATCCCAATCCCATCCCAATCCCATCCCATCTGTCCTGGATCTTGCCAGGGCAGAATTAACCTCCCCAGGCAGGCAGCACAGGAGAGCTGAGTTAGCCCAGGCTGTTTTACACACCACTTGACATCACTCCCCCAGAAAAGGGGCTTGCTGGGGAGGGGCACTCCTGGTGCCTCCAGGGAAGTGCTAGTGCAGTCGAGTCATCGGGTTGGTCATCATGTTGTGCAGTTACTGGGTCATAACTGGGTATAAGTGAAATTCACTCTGGGTTATTCGCCTTTCATGGTGATTTGGTCAGTAAACTGTCCTTAGGCCAGCCCATGGAGGCTCTGTCTGTTCCCCCTGTGGGAGGGAGTAAGCAGCATGTGCTGCTCAGCCACTGGTTGGAGCTGAACCACCACAGCCCTTTTTGGAGCCCAAGATCAGGCCCGAAGGTTTGTGATAACGGTAGAGGATGAGGTGAGGGGTGCTTTCTCCTCCCCTTTTCCCTTTAGGCTTTTTACAGCATCTGTTGAGAATGTTGACTATCCCTGGGATGTTCAGACCAGCATATGTGTCTTGCTCTCTGTCCTGAATGTCTGTCTGGACCTATGTGTTACCAACAATTGTTCCAAGAATATTGCCAAGAGGTCTTCCCTGGGCTGAAGGGTCAGGGGTGGCATGGGGAGTGGGAGGGCATGAAAAATACCTAGACAAGAAAACCAGATCCAGAGGCACTGTGGCTGCCCAGGCCTCAGAAACCAACACCACAGCTGAGCCAGAAAGAACCCTTCCAACAGGCACTGGAGCTACCCGTGCCTCAGAGAGTGCAGCTCCTCCAGTCTCCCCAACAAGCACCAGGGGTGCTCAAACCTCAGAGGCCAACCCCAGAGCTGATCCAGACAGCCAGCCAGCACGCCTGTCAGTCACCTCTATCCAGAAGAAGAAATACATGGAGAAATCATTGCTAATCGGGAGAGATGCTGATGAATTGGGACCATTGCAAGGCCCTGAAGAGGCAATACCAGAGGTTATAACCCGATCCTTGTCCTTGAGCTGAGAGACATGAGAAAAGACTTCAGCCGCCTTCCAGGGGAGCACATCATCACCTGGCTACTGCCATGCTGGGACAATGGGGCAGGCAGCAGGGAGAAGGCAGGGAGGCCAAGCAGCTGGGATCCCTGTCCAGAGAAGGAGGCAGCAACAAGGCAATTGGAAGGAAGGCTCAAGCTCTCAGCCTCTGGAGGTGACTTCTATCAAGTGTAAGGGCAGGGTACCAGGTCATTGAAGATGTTGTGTATTGGCCAGACCAGTGGATGACCATGGAGAGAGATATCCATTATCTGAGGGGATGAGCCATGTGAGAGATGATTTAGTGTGATCCTGATGATCTGCAGCTCCATGGATACTGGGCATAGACTTCCTGCAGAGAGGGCACTTCAAAGACCCAGAAGGTTACCAGTGGGCTTTTGGAATAGCTGCCTCAGAGACAGAAGACATTGAACAAGTGTCTCTTCTGCCTGGGCTGTCAGAAGACCCTGCTGTTGTGGGGCTGCTAAAGGTTGAAGAACAGCAGGTACCAATTGCTACCATGATGGTGCACAGGCAACAATACCGCACCCAACAGAGACTCCCTGATTCCCATTCAGAAACTGATCATCAACTGGAGAGTCAGGGAGTGATTGGTAGAACCCGCTCAGCCTTCAACAGTGCAATCTGGCCAGTGCAGAAGCCCAGTGCAGAGTGGAGGCTGAGGCTGGACTATCGTGCCCTGAATGAGGTCACGCTGCCTCTGAGTGCTGCAGTGCCAGACATGCTGGAACTCCAGTATGAACTGGAGTCAAAAGCAGCCAAGTGCTACACCACAATCGACATTGCAAATGTTGTTTTCTCTGCTCCTTTGGCAGCAGAATACAGGCCACAGTTTGCTTTCAGTTGGAAGAGAATCCAGCACACCTGGGATCGACTGCCCCAGGGCTGGAAACACAGCCCCACCATCTGCCATGGACTGATCCAGTCTGCATTAGAGCAGGGTGAAGCCCCAGAGCACCTACAGTATATTGATGATGTCATGGCATGGGACAGCACAGCAGAGGAATTTTTTGAGAAAGGGAAGAAAATGATCTGAATTCTGCTAAAGTTGGTTTTGCCATCAGACAGAGTAAGGGCAAGGGACCTGCTCCAGAAATCCACTTTTAAGGTCTAAAATAGCAGGATGGGTGTCATCAGATCCCAGTGGATGTTATCAATACAACAGCAGTTATATCTCCACCAACACAAAGGAGACACAAGCTTTCCTAGGCACTGTGGGGTTCTGGAGAATGCATGAAACCACAGCCAAATTGTCAGCCCTTTCTGCTGTGTATCCTGGTAAGAGACCGATTTCCAATGGGGCCCTGAGCAGTGAGAAGCCTTTGAAGAGATCAAACAGGAGATGGTCCATGCAGTAGCCCTTGGGCCTCTCCAGACTGGGCTATATGTAAAAAAGGTGTTCTACAGGTCAGCCTGGGAGAATGGCCCTACCTGGAGACTCTGGCAGAAAGCACCAGGGGAGGCTCAAGGTCAGTCTCTGGGGTTTTGGAGTCGGGGCTACAGAGGATCCAGACACTCTAACAGAAAAGGAAATACTGGCAGCACAGGAAGGGGTTTGAGCCACTTAAGAAGTGATTGGGACTGAAGCCCAGCTCCTGCTGGCACCCCGACTGCTGGTGCTGGGCTGGATGTTCAAAGGGAAGGCCCCTTCTACACACCATGCCACTCATGCTACGTGGAGCAAGTGGGTCACACTTATCACACAGCAGGATTGAATAGGAAACCCCAATCACCCAGGAACCCTGGAAGTGATCACAGACTGGCCAGAAGGCAAAGATTGTGGAATATCACCAGAGGAACAGGTGCCACATGCTGAAGAGGCCTCACTGTACAGTGAACTGCCAGAAAATGAAAGAAAATATGCCCTGTGCACCGATGGGTCCTGTGGCATTGCTGGTAAACATCAGAGGTGGAAGGCTGCTGTGTGGAGTCCCACACGCCAAGTTGCAGAAGCTGCCTATGGAGAAGGCAAATCCAGCCAGTTTGCAGAGGTGAAAGCCATCCAGCTGGCTTTAGACATTGCCAAAGGAGAAAACAGGCCAAATATTACATATTTCTCTATACTGTTTCCTGGATGGTGGTCCATGGCAGATGGTCTAAATAATAAATGATGTTATGAACCTCCCCAGTACTCTGAAAACGTAAGATCTGGGCATGATGTAGATGGTGTGGAAACAGGGGTGGATAATGTCCTGGTTCTATCTAGGCCAGAGCTCACCTCCCCAAGCAGCCAGCAAAGCTGAGCTGAGTTTACCTGGGCTGTTTTCCACACCCCCTGACATCACTTCCCCATCAAAGGGGCTGGTTGGGGAGGGGTGGTCATGGCATGGTGCAGCACTCTGTTATTGTTGGGTTTGTAAGGTACTCTCTGTGCTATCACTGGCTGTGAGTGAAATTGGGGCTGTTATTGTTCCCCTTTTATGGTGCTTTTGTCAGCAAAATGTCCTTATCCCAGCCCACAGAGGCTCTGTCTGTTTCTCCTCCGGGAGTGAGCGAGCAGCATGTGGTGCTCAGCCATTGTTTGGGGCTGAACCACCACAGTTTCCAAGCCACAAGCAGTAAGATCTCCAGGAGAAGGTGGTGGGAATCTGTGTCCAAGGCCTTGCTAATGTCAAGGTAGACAACATCCAGAGCCCTTCCCTTGTCCAAGAAGCAGGTCAGCCTGTCATAGAGGGAAATCCAGTTGCTCAAACAGGAGCTGCCCTTATGAACCCAAGCTGACTGGGCCTGATCACCTGGGGGTTCTTCATGAACTGGATAATGTTGCTCGGGATGATCTGCTCCATCAGCTTCTCTGGGACTGAAGTCAAACTATCAGGCCTGTAATTGCCCTGATCATCCTTCTGTCCCTTCTTATATAGGGGGTTACGTTGACTGATCCAGTCAGCCAGGAGTGATGGAAAGTGGCTTGGTGAACCCCCCTTGCCAGCTCTTTCAGCACCCTTGGGTGCATCCCATTCAGCCCCACAGATCTGTGCACATCTCTGTGGTGCAGCAGGACCATCTCCTCCTGGATTGAGGTGGGCTCATTCTGCTCCCTGTCCCTGTCCCCCAGCTCAGGGAATTGGATTCTCTCTGTACAACTGCTCCTATTACTAAAGACAGTGGCAAAGATTTCGTTAAGCACCTCAGCCTTGGCCTCATCTTTCCACAATGTTTCCTCCTGAATCTGATAGGGGATGGAGGGTCTCCCTGCTCTTTCTTTTATTTAAATGGACGACAGATGAATTTCTAGCTGGGCTTTGGACCAACAATGAGGAGAAACTCTCATCCTGTTGTTCTTCTCTCAGCATTACTTACCCCACGCTGCCCCAGGAAGAGCCTGAGCAATGCCTGAGGGACAGATCCTGTCTTTCCTGGGGCTGGGGGTCAGGGTTTGGCCTTTCTGCTTCATCCAACCAACCCAGGGCTTGCTCAGCATCTCAGCTGCTTGTACATTGCCTTTGCCTACCAGCCAACATGGCCTCCAATTACCTGTGCTAACGAGTCCCTGGGGAGGCTCAGCCAGCAATGGCTCTCAGTGGGACTCATTAATACTTCAGGTACTTTGGCTTCTGCTTTTGACATGGAGTTTTTTGTGTAATTTCCTCTCAGTACCTGAGCTTCAAGGACTCAGCACCAAATGCACCCCAGGGCTCATTAAAAAGAAAAAGCAAACCCTAACGAGCTATGTCTCTTCATGTAATTATCTTCAAGTCTTCAAGAGATGTACAGATCATTGGAGCTGTTTCAAAGGGAGCTCAGAGTAAAATTGATTTCTTTTTCAGGGTGTAGGGTATTATTTTCACTGTAGAGGAGAGGTGACAACCTCTGACTGAGACTGATCCAGTGGGTCTCCTAAGGAGGTCTGGACTGGTCTGAAAAAGGGTCCCTTGAGGCAGTGGGGACAACCTTGCTGCACATCTCCACAAGCCCACCATGACTCTCACCAGCCAACTGGGACTTGCATCCCTTGTCCTTACATCAGGTCTCTCTCTGCACTCCACAGTGGGGCATTACAGCCCCTCTGTACCAGCTCCCCTGCTGTCCTTAGAGAACTGGCTGCACACAGGCACCACACAGGGAGTTATTTTCCCAACAACACAAGAAACCTGACAAGATTCACCATTAAATCAAAGACTCCTCACTCTGTGCCAAGTGCAATCTGCCACCAGTGAGGTTCACCTGCCACAAAGCTTAACCCTGTGAGAGATGTTCTAGTGAGGAAGGAGACTGTGAAATCACCACAACTCAACAGCTGGCTAAAGACAGAATGAGTCAGACAACTGCCAGAAAGGCAAGGGTTTAACTCCCTGAAACTCAGAGCAGCAGCTGGATGGTTGGGAGGTGTCTGAATGGTCCAAG
This sequence comes from Gallinula chloropus, assembly GCF_964237585.1. Classification (NCBI taxonomy): domain Eukaryota; kingdom Metazoa; phylum Chordata; class Aves; order Gruiformes; family Rallidae; genus Gallinula; species Gallinula chloropus. The sequence continues at coordinate 1,024,821 of NC_140120.1, read as the reverse complement.
GGGAAGGGAAATCTAGAGACCAACCACAAGTGCTGGTGTGCAAATCCACTGCTAAGTGGTGATTTCAGTCATGGTCATAGAATCATAGAATCTCCTGAGTTGGAAGGGACCCATAAGGATCATCCAGTCCAACCCCTGGCTCCACACAGGGCCAGACAAGGCAGAGCACGGGACTGAGCGCATCATCCAGATGCTTCTTGAACTTGGTCAAGCTCAGGGCTGTGACCCCTTCCCTGGGCAGCCTGTTCCAGGGCCTGACCAGCCTCTCAGTAAAGAACCTCTTACTAACATCTAGCTTAAACCTCCCATCACAGCTTCATGCTGTTCCCTCAGGTTCTATTACTGGCCAACAAAGAGAGATCAGCACCTGCCCCTTCTCTCCCCCTCCTCAGGATGCCACAGACTGCAATGAGGTCTCCCCTCAGCCTCCTTTTCTCCAGGCTGAACAAACCAGGGTGCTTCAGACTCTCCCAGTAAGACTTCCCCTCCAGACCTTTCACCATCCTCATTGTCTCCTCTGAACACTTTCCAATATTTTTATGTCCCACTTGTACTGTGGTGCCCCAAACTGCACCCAGCACTTGAGGTGAGGCTGCACCAGCACAGTGTAGAGTGGGACAATCCCCTCCCTGGACCTGCTGGCAATGCCATGCTTGATACACCCCAGGATACGCTTGGCCCTTCTGGCTGCCTGGGCACACTGCTGGCTCGTGTTTAACTTGCTGTTGACCAAGACCCCCAAATCCCTCCTGTGTCTGACACCCCCAGTCTGTATGTGCAGCCAGGGCTGCCCCTTCCCAGGTGCAGGATCTGGTGCTTGCCCTGGTTAACCTCCATGGTGTTGTGATTGCCCAGCTCTCTGAGCTGTCCAGATGTCTGCAAGGCTTTTCCACCCTCAACAGAGTCAAAAGATCCTCCCAATTTGTTGTGATATGCAAATTTACTCAAGACCTGTCCAGTTATATGGTCATTTATTAAAACATTAAAAAGAATCAGAGAATCACAAGGTTTGAAAAGACCTTTAAGATCATCGAGTCCAACTGTTCCCATCCTAAGCTAAACCAGATCCTTAAGTACCTCATCTACCCTTATTTTGAACACATCCAGGGAAGGTGACTCAACCCCCTCCCTGGGCAGCCTGTTCCAGCCCTGACAACTCTTTCAGTAAAAAATTCTTCCTAATATCTGACCCTTCCCTTGTGCAGCTTGAGGCCATTTCCCCTTGTCCCATCTCCTGTCCCCTGGCTGAAGAGACCATCTCCCACCTCTCTGCACCCTCCTGTCAGGGCAGTGATAAGGTCTGATCTCAGCCTCCTCTTCTCCAGGCTGAACACCCCCAGCTCCCTCAGCTGCTCCTCACAGGATTTGCCCTCCAGCCCCTTCACCTTCTTGGTTGCCTTTCTCTGGACTCACTCCAAGACCTCAATGTCCTTCTTATGCTGAGGGGCCCAGAAATGGACACAGCACTCAAGGTGCAGCCTCATCAGTGCCCAGTACATGGGCAAAACCACCTCCCTAGACCTACTCTCCACACTGTTTTTGATACAAGCCAAGATGCCCTTGGCTTTTCTGGCCATGTTCAGTTGACAGTCACCCAACACCCCCAGGTCCCTCTCTGCCTGATAGCTCTCCAGCCAGTCTCCCCCAGCCTGTAGCGCTGCATGGGATTGTTCTGTCCCATGTGCAGCACTCTGCCCTTGGCCTTGTTAAACTCCATCCCGTTGGTCTCAGCCCATCGGTCCAGCCTGTCTAGACCCCTCTGAAGAGCCTCCCTACCCTCAGGCAGACCAACACTTCCTCCCAGCTCAGTGTCATCTGCAAACTGACTGAGGGAGCATCCAATCCCTTCATCCAGGTCATGGATAAAGATGTTGAACAGAACTGGACCCAGGACTGAGCCCTGGGGGTGCCACTCGTGACCGGCCTCCAGCTGGATTTGGTTCCATCCACCACCACACTTTGGGCCCGGCCATCCAGCCAGTTTCTAACCCAGCTGAGGGTCCCCCTGTCCAGGCCAGTGACAGCCAGTTCCTCCGTCATAATGCTGTGAGAAACCCTGTCATAGGCTTTACTGAAGTCCAGGTAGACACATCCACAGCCTTCCCCTCGTTTATTAATATTTGAGCTCCCTCATTTTCATCTCACCACACACACACCATGTCTGTACCTTGTAAACATGGACCTCTGACAGTCCCCTGGTGTCCCTCCATGGAGGGACAAACAACCCCTCTTAGCTGGGGTGGGAGGCCAGTGTGGAAATGATTGTCACTGGCTGGTAACGACTGCTCTGGGGCAGCTTTTCAGGATGTCCCACACACATGGGCACAGACCAGGTCCTGCTCTACTAGTGCTTCACGTCTCCCCCAGGAGGTCTGGCTGTGTGAGGACACTTCTGTCTGCCCCCAGCCTGTACACACACACAGAGCTGAGTTGTACAGGGATTATTTTTATTTCCCTGGCCCTTGCCAGACCACACTCACCACTTGCCCATCCCAGCACTCACCACTCCCCTCTCCCAGACAAGCAGAACATCCCAGTCTCTGCAAGACATGGTTTCCTGCTCTTCTCCCAGGACATCCCATCTCTCCATAGTGCCCTTCCTCAAAACAGGAACATCTGTGTGGGCCTGGCTGGCCATTCTTACACTCCCTACCCATGCTCTCCACTACCCTTGGGTTGGCTGTGCTGCTCTGCAGAGCAAGTGGGCTGTGGGCCTGGGCTCACAGGATGACTCTGCAAGGGACATGCTGATTGGGCTTGGTGCCAAATCCATCTCTGGGACATCGCTGCTCCTCACTGCCTCCTACAGAAGCTCTTAGGTGGCCATGGAGTGTAGTCAGAAATGTCCTGCCTTCCTGCAGTGCTGTGAGACGTGTTTGGATGCTGCACCAGATCCAGCCTATGGAAGTGCACTTTTGGTAAACCAAATAATTCACCAGGCTCCTGTCCCTGTGCCTGCTGCCCTGTGCCTGCTGTGTCCCCTGCAGTTGCAGAACTCTCACTTCATGGTTCACACCCAGATTTAGCATTTGATCTCTGGGTCACTTTACCTTGGAAAGGCTCGTGCCCACTGGGATCCATTCAGTTCTGGAATCCTGGCACACGCCCTCCCTTCAGAACTCCTGTGCTCTCCTGGAAGCTCCTGATTCCTTCCAGAAAATCACCCCCTGTAATCAATCAGACCTATCACAGCCTGTAGAGCCAATGGCAGGTTAGTTGGAGTCCATTCACCATCTACGTGAGTGCTGGCCTCTTACAAGGGATATCCAAGCCACACCTCAGTCCACAGAGAACATGGAACTCTGCTCTCATCCTACTGCCCATGGAAAAACAAGCATAGCAACAGTTTCTTTTGAGTCTGTTCCTTGGGCTTGTTCTTGAGAGAATCTCTGGCAAAAGACTTAATTATGACACGAGTGATATGCAGAAGACAACAGGCACTACATGGGATCTGAAAAGCACCAAGTCAGCAGTTTCCACACAGCATCCTTGAGCTCCTGGTTCCTCATGCTGTAGATGAGGGCATTCACTGCTGGAGGCACCACCGAGTACAAGCAAGCCACCACCAAGTCCAGGGATGGGGAGGAGATGGACGTGGGCTTCAGGTAGGCAATCATGCCTGTGCTGATGAACAGGGAGACCATGGCCAGGTGAGGGAGGCAGGTGGAAAAGGCTTTGTGCCGTCCCTGCTGCGAGGGGATCCTCAGCACAGCCCTGAAGATCTGCACATAGGACACCACAATGAACACAAAACACACAAAGAATAAACAGGCACTAAGAACAATAAGAGCAGATTCCCTCAGGAAGTCTTCTGGGCTGGAGAGCTTGAGGATCTGTGGAATGTCACAGAAGAACTGGTCCAGTTTATTGCCATGGCAGAGAGGTATAGCAAATGTATTGGCTGTGTGCAGCACAGCATAGAGAAACCCACTGGCCCAGGCAGCTGCTGCCATGTGGACACAAGCTCTGCTGCCCAGGAGGGTCCCGTAGTGCAGGGGGTGGCAGATGGCAACGTAGCGGTCATAGGCCATGACTGTGAGAAGGGAAAACTCTGCTGATAGCAGAAAGTAAAAGAAAAAGACCTGTGAAGCACAGGCTGTGTAGGAGATGGCCGTGGTTCCCCAGAGGGAATTGACCATGGCTTTAGGGACAGTGGTGGAGATGGATCCCAGGTCGAGGAGGGAGAGGTTGAGGAGGAAGAAGTACATGGGGGTGTGGAGGTGGTGGTCACAGGCTATGGTGATGATGATGAGGCCATTGCCCAGGAGAGCAGCCAGGTAGATGCCCAGGAAGAGCCAGAAGTGCAGGAGCTGCAGCTCCCTCGTGTCTGCAAATGCCAGGAGGAGGAACTCAGTGATGCAGCTGCTGTTGGACATTATCTGGTTCTTTGCATGGGGGCATTGTTCTAAAAAGGAGAAGACAGAGGAAAATTAGAACAGACATTTTTAATCCACATCCCAGCCCAATCCAAACCTCAAGGCATTTCCTCTCTTTGCTCTGTGCTGGCTGAGAGTGCTTTAAGGAGCAGGACCTCTTCCAGTGTGCTGCCACAGAATCAGCTCTGTGCTGTTGCAATGAGTACATGGGAATGAGTGCTTCACATCTCTGATGATCAGAAAGGATTTCATACACAATTCACCCTTAATAGAAATTTTCAGTTTCCATTGATTGGAAGAGTGGAAGAGAGGCTCAGCATGTCTTTATGAGGACTCCTCATAAAGTGTTTCTTTCTGTCCACCATCACATCACGCCAGTACTATTTTTAGAGGTAGAAAACCTCTGAGCAGGTGTGGAGCAGCCAGGCAAAAGGGCTCAGCAAGCTGGGGCTCAGTGCAGAGACAGGAGAGTTGCGATGCCCATCGGTCCCATTCCCACCTGCCCTGTGCTTTCCCTTTTTCTTCCTCGATGATGACTGTGCACATAAAATCACTCTTTAAAGAAATTGTAACTTTACCCTGATGGAAGCAGGGGAATTCTGTTTCAAAGGATACATCTATGAACTCTTTTTCCAGCACAGAGGTGGAGTTGTGATGGAGAGGGCAGGAAACAGCCCCTCTCAGAAAAAAGCAAGGGAACCTGAGAGGAGACTGGGAACCCACAAGACGTGGCTCAGCACTCTTTTAGGCACTACAGGAGGGTGATGCCTTTAAAGGGGGGCAGCATTAAATCCCAGTGGGATGGAAAAAGCAGAAAGGCAGGTCTCTTGAAGATGAGATGTCTTAATTGGACAGCCAGCTTATTGCCCAGCAGACATCCACAGTGCAGGACCAAAAGACAACTGCCTGAATGAATCCTGTCTGAGTCCTGTTAGGAGTTTCCTCTCACTCCTTGACCATGGCTCTGCTGTTTGGAGTTCTGTTTGCCAGGAAGTGTTTCTTCTTCCCCACACCTCCTCCCTGTGCTTGCTGACAGACCCCATCCCACCTTCTGAGTGCTCAGGTCTGCCCTGCAGACACCTTCTGAGCACCACACACTGCCCAGGGGCACCTCTCTGTTGGAGAGTTCAAATAAACCCTGAAGAGACCACAGAGGTGATGATGATGCTGTCTGTAGGCTGAGGTGGGTGATGTGACTCTTGGGTTCTTTGAAAAACCTGCTCATCTCTCACTGTAATGCTCATCATCTCCTGTGCAGATCTGGCAGCTCCATCTACCATTCAATCTGAAAGGAGAAGCACTGACCCCAGAAAGCACCTTTGTCCCAAGTAGCCCCTACCTTGATAGTGCCTGTGAAATGTCCCAGGGGAGGCATTTGGACATCTGGAGCTGTGACCAGCCTGGACACACACACACAGCACCCCTATCGATAGCAGAAGGACCCTGGCCTGGCCTAGGAGGAAGTTACTCCTTCCACCCACAGCTTCTCCCTTCAGCACCATGGGGAGCTCCCTGGGCAGACTGACTGCTGACCCTGGATGGCAGCAGAGTCCCTGCTCCAGCAAACAGCCCCTGGGGTGCAGGGACCCTCCTCTGAAGCAACAGCCCTTGGTACCTCCAGCTACACACTGTGGCTTCACAACTATTCAGAAATTGCCTAAAAAGAGCCCCCTCCTTACAGATCCCTTGGGCTGTGCCAGCTTTAGGAGATGCCTCCAGGACTCACACCTGCACTGCCCTGCACCCTGAGACTTACTGTGTCAGAGGCTGCAAAGCTTCCTCTTCTGTTGAGCTCTCAGTCATCCTCCCAGTCCTGGCAGCCTTTAAGGTCTTATTCTGCCTTGCTCATCTCCCTGAGGTACCCTGGGGGTGACCTTCTCCCTGCTGCTCTTTGCAGAAGAGCTGCTCCTTGGCAGAGCTGTCTGCAGAGCAGCCTGCTGCCAAGAGCTCCTTCCATCCCAGGAGCCTGGAGCAGCTCAGCAGCAGAGGATCAGCCCAAGGCATGTTAATGACCCCTCTGGTGGGTTTGAGGCTGAGTCCATGCACTTCAAACCCTGAGGGGAAGCTGATGAAACTTCAGCAGGAATTAAAGTCATGCAGACTCCAACGTCTCTTGGAGCAGTAATGGGTACCCTGAGGGCCATCACTGACAGAGCAACACTGGGGCTGGTTAGAGTGGGAGACAGGAGGCCGTGATGACAGGTAGGCAAAGGCAATGTCAAGGTGGCTCTGACGCTGGGTAACCCTGCCCCCAGCCCCTGGGAAGGGCTGTCCTGTCCCACCCACACAGCTCAGGGCTCTTCCTCAGATCCAGCCTCAACTACAAAGGTTTCTCTTGGTTCCATTCTTTCCTTCTCGTGCTGCTTCCCAACGTTGAGTAAAACGTCACCACCTCTGACACCACACTTCATCCATCTCCAGATCAGCTGGGTGGCCATGCTTTTGAGGTGCAGACGAGTATGCTGGTAGCCTTGTTCATGATGAGTGTGCACCACTGGTGTGTGTGGTCCTTCTCCGAGGTGTTACTGCTCAGCCAGTCAGGTGAAGGCCTGCCTTGAGGAATGAGGTTCTTCTTCCTTCTTCAGCAGGACTGGCCATTTCTCCTTGTGACCTTCCAGAGGTTCGTGTTGGCCAGAATGGAATAGTTTCTCAGGTTTCCCTGGAGTGAATCTCCATTTGGTCAGCTGTTAATGCCTGTTTCAGGTAGTTTCCTCTGATGGTGGTGTCTGTCACCAGACAACAGCATGAGGAGTTTGTAGAATCAGAGGATCATTAAGGTTGGAAAAGACCTTCAAGATATCATCAAGTCCCCTTGTCAGACCTGCCCCAACACAACCAGTAAACCATCTCCCAAAACTCCACATCTACCTGTTTGTTGAACAGCCCCAGGTACCTCGATTCCCCCACCTACCTGGGCAGCCTCTTCAAGGGCTTCACCACTCTTTTTTGGTGAAGACGTTTTTCCTAATACCCAACCTGAACCTCCCCTGGATTAACTTGAGACCACTTCCTCTTGTCCTGTCACTAGCTTTTAGGGAGAAGAGGCCAGTACCCACCTCACTACAACCTCTGCTCAGGTAGCTGTAGAGAGCAAGAACGTCTCCCCTCAGCCTCCTCTTCTCCAGGCTGAATATCCCTACCTCCTCAGCCTCTCCTCATAAGACCTGTTCTCCTGACCCCTAATCAGCCTATTTTCCTTTCTCTGCACCCTCTCCAGCACCTCAATGTCCTTTCTATACTGTGGTGCTGAAAACGGCACACAGTACTCAAGGTGAGACCTCACAAAGGTGGCGATAGGGGTAAGATCACCTCCCTGGCCCCACTGGTCACACTGTTCCTGATACAAGCCAGGATGCTGTTGGCTTTCTTGTCCACCTGGGCACACTGCTGGCTCCTTTTCAGCCAGATTTCAACCAACAGCCCCAGGTCCTTCTCTGCCGGGCAGCTTTCTAGCCACTCTTCCCCAAGCCTGTAGCACTGCACAGGGTTGTTATGTTCCAAGTTCAGGACCTTGGTCTTGTTGAAGCTCATCCCAAGGATCTCAGCTCATTGATCCAGCCTGTCCAGATCCCTCTGAAGAGCCTCCCTCCCCTCAGGCTGATTGGCACTTCCTCCCAGCTTAGGGTCATCTGCAAACTTACTGAGAGAACATTTGATCCCTTCATCCAGGTCACTGATGAAGACATTGAACAGACCCAGACCCAGGACTGAGCCCTGGGGTACACCATTTGTGACCAGTCTCCAGCTGGTTTTGGCTCCATTTACCACAACTCTTCAGGCCTGGCCATCCAGCCAGTTTTTTACACAGACTGTGTCTGTCCAGGCCGGTGGTAGCCAGTTTCTCAAGCAGAATATATTATATTGCCTCTCTTGCAGTAAGTTCATTGAGCAACGGCAATCGCGACCTTTCACCTCTGTCACTCTAATAAACATTCTATTAGTCTTGTGAGGTACTGGAAATATACCTTAACAATCACCAACTGAACCATCCCCCCCTTTTTCCTCTCACCTACCAAATCTCATTCCTACCACACCACCTCACCACCACCCATCAGTCTTAAAGTGGCTTGTGCCAAGGACCTAACGACTGTGCAAGGAGCCACCCTGAAGACATCAGGAGAGCATTCCTTCCACATCCCACCTGAAATATATCAGGAGAGATATCAGGGGCCATTCACACACCAGGACCATTCACACATCAGGAACCATTTGCACACTGGGCCTTCCTGAAGAGCTGACCAAGCAGGAGCAAGCAGATAATCTGTGTGGGTGGTTGTTGTGTCACAGGTTCCTGAGTAGCTGATAGGAGAGACAAAAGTCCAAAGTTTGGAGGGTTGGGAGATCATTTCTGCCTGAATGCATGAGAGGCCAGGAAAGGGCCTATTGGCTGTCTGGGTTCTCAGGAAATCTAGTTAGCCTGAGTGGCGAATAGGCCAGGAGCACAATTATAGATAGTGTAGGAGCTTCTGAGGCTACTGATGCCTGAGTGGCTAATAGGCCAGGAACTGGCCGGTGTTTAGGAAATGTCCTTGTAATGTCAGGTCTGCCTCAGTACCTGACAAGCCAGGAATGGGGACATGTCAGTGGTAGATGCTGTGACATCACCTTTGCCTGAGGGGTGGATAGGCCAGGAGTGTGCACATGGCTTGTGTGTGACGTTGTGATTTCAGTGGTGCTGGAGTCGCTGTGATGCCAAGAGAAGGCACATGGCTTGTGGGCGCCCTTCTGATGTCATCAAAAGCAGAGTTGGGCCTCACCCAAATATGGCTTTTAGGAAGAACCATCATCACCAGAAGGCTGCACACAGCACCCACCCCCGTGGGACACAGTGAGTCGTGAGTGAGGTCACCATCCCTTGAACTGAGGCGCAGAGAGCGGTGGCAGCAGGAGGGTGTGAGGTCACATGGCCGAGGGCAGCCCGTGGCCATGGGCTGGGTGCAGAGCAGCCCTGTGCATCAGAGGGGCATCCCAGGGCTCAGGAGCTGCAGTGGGGCTGGAGCAGTGGGGCTGGGGCTGTCTCAGGGCACTGCAGGGATGTGCCTGGGCACGGTGCCAGCAGGAAACCACAGGCTGCTGCCCGGGGGGAGCAGGGCGAGCGCTGCGAGGTCACGTGGGCTGTGGTTTGTGCACCTGCAGGCTCCAGCTCCCGCTCTGCCCGGGGGAATAACGGCCCCTGGGTGACACGCTGAGAGCCAGGGACACGGCTGAGCCCCTGGGCTGCGTGTCTGCTGCCAGGGCAGGGACATGGCCCAGCCCGGACTCCTGCGAGGGACCCGCCGTGGGGCTCTGCGGGGAGGAAGGGGCCAGCCAGCACTCCTGGGCTGGAGCTCTGCCCCTGGCCAAGGGCTTTTCCCAGCTGCTGCTCCCAGCACAGCGGGGCTGGAGCAGGAGCAGGGGCTGTTTCCCTTCCAGCCTGACACAGACCCGCAGCAGTCCCAGCTCCGTGGCTCCCACGGCTTGGCGGTGCCTGGACGTTCTTGGCCTTGGGTTCTTGGATGAGCCCAGCAGAGGAGATGCTCGTTGCTCCCAGTGCCCCCAGCAGGGACCGAGCGGGGACAGACCCATTTCTCCTCCACACCCAGCTTGTCCCATGACCATCCCCTGCCACAGTGACCGTGACATGCGCAGCGGGACCTCTGTGTCCCTCATATATGGTCATGAACGGAGCTGGAGGAGTTCATTGGAGGGCTGGGCTGTGTCGGAGGGGAGATACCTCCCGATAACGACTAAAAAGGGGCTGCTGCTTTGATTGGCTCCTCATGCAGCTGGGTCTGCATCTACAGAGATATATCACCCTTTCATCACTGTCGTCTCTGTGGGTCCCCAGGAGCTGTGACAGGGAGTGTGCTGCTGCAGGGCTGTTCCAGCAGGACAGGAGGTTGAGGCTGGGGATGGAGGGACTCCTGTCCCCTCGGGTGCTGTGGCTGTTTGTCTGGGTTCATCTGTGCAGGGGTAAGTGCAGCATCCTTGTCCCACAGAGAGGGTCAGTGGGCACTAGTGGGAACATCGAGGGATCTCTGAGAATGGGGTGTCTTTGGAGGTGCCACTGAGATGAGGGGCAGACAGTGCTCAAGTCAACTGAATTTGTGCCTTTCCCTGTGGGTCTGGGGGCACAGGGCTGTTGCAGGGGGGTTCTGGGCTTGTGGGGAGATTGTGCCCTGTGAAGATCCGGGCACAGTGTATGGGCGGGAAGGGGAAGGTGGTTGTTGAGTTTGGAGGAGGTGCTGCTGGCTGTGGGGTTGTGAATAACTGAGTGGGGTTAGAGCTGAGCACCTCCAGCATGGTGAAAGCCTTGGGGACCAATGTGAGCCTGACACTGCCCTGAGGACAGCATGGAAGGGTACATCATGCAAACTGGTTCCTGGGAAGGAGGACCCTCCAGACCTGTGGTCTAGTGTTCAGTGCTCTCCTGAAGGTTCCCATGTTTGTGCTTGCAGGGGCTGCAGAGGTGAGGCTGGAAAATGGCGGTGGACGCTGTGCTGGAAGAGTGGAGGTGAAACAACAGGGGCAGTGGGGGACAGTGTGTGATGACTACTGGGACATTTATGATGCTGAAGTGGTTTGCAGGCAACTGCGCTGTGGGCCTGCTGTTGAAGCCCATTGGCTTGCATACTTTGGGCAAGGATCTGGCCCCATTTGGATGTTTGATGTTGAGTGTGATGGCACCGAGTCTGCCCTGTCTGACTGTGCAAATGAAAAGAGGTCTCAAGACTACTGTGATCACACTGAGGATGCTGGAGTGACATGTTCAGGTAAGGGGCCAGCCTGTTCCCACCTTTGTGGCCAGCATGAAGGAGAAGACCAGGGTGTGCCTTCAGGGAAGCAACAGGGTACTGTGAAGGGCCTGGTGTGGCTGGTCACTGCTGAGCTGAGACTATCGTTGCTGGTTTCCCTGAGCCCTGAGGAAATCCCAGTGGGAACCTGACACTTCTGACCCCTGATGTGACTCAGCCCACACTCCATGGCTTCCTGGGGTAGGGAGATAGATGCCCACCCTGCCTTGCAGCCTCTGTTAGTTCAAAACCTTCTCCCTGTGTTCAGGAAGACCTGTCTGGAAGCCACAAGGACCAGGTTCTTCCATGCCAGAGGCACTGAGAGGAGCTCACGTGACCACCCACAGTGCCAGGCAAGGGCCAAAGGTGGCCAGGGCCTTTTGGGTTGTGTTCCCAGGCAGATAGGAGTGTCCCAAAGCAGACGAGCTACTCAGAGTGGAGGAGCACTGGGTTTGGGATGAAGAGAAGGGTGGTCCTTGGCCACCCCATGCCTCTTACAGGGTCACTCTGTGACAGGTAGACAGAGCAGGCTGCAGCATCACAGAATCACAGAATGGCATGGGTTGGGAGGGACCCCAAGGATCACAGAGCTCCAACCCCCTGCCACAGGCAGGGACACCAACCTCCAGGCCTGGATCTACACAAGATTGTCCAGGACCCCATCCAACCTGGCCTTGAACACCCCCAGGGACGGGGCACCCACTGCCTCTCTGGGCAGCCTGTTCCAGCCCCTCACCACTCTCTCTGTAAAAACTTCCCCCTAATATCCAATTTAAATCTTCCTTCCTTTAGCTTTAATCCATTCCACCTTGTCCTGCCATTATCTGCTCTTTAAAAAAGTTGATTCCCTTCCTGTTTATAAGCTGCATTCAGTTACTGAAAGGCTGCAATGAGGTCCCCCTGGAGCAGAGAGGGACAATCCCCTCCCTGTCCCTGCTGCCACCCCTCTGCTGATGGAGCCTAGGATCCCATCACCCTTCCCAGCTGCCAGAGCCACTGCTGGCTCAGGGGAAGTTCCTCACCCACCCTGACACCCAGGTCCTTCTCAGCAGGGCTGCTCTCCAGCTCTTCTCCCAGGCTGTATATATGTCTGGGATTCTTCCAGACCAGGTGCAGCACCTGACACTTGGCAGTGTTGAACTTCATAGGTTCACCCCATCCAATACCACCTGGACCCATTGCCCTGGGCCAGAGCACTCTGGGCAGCAGTTTATCTGAGCAGTGCCTGTGGCTGTGGCTGTGGGAGAACAGCCAGACCCCAGTGCTGTGCTGATTTCTGGAGAGCAGGGAGGGGCTCAGGTGGGTTTGTACCATCAGCACCCACTGGGAGCTGCTGGGATTGTTGTGAGGCTCATGGCCTGTAGCCAGCTGAGAGATGGGGTGAGACATGCTCAGGACGTTGCCAGAGGGCTCTGGGAACTCACAGGGGTCTTTGCTTACTTCAGAGTTTGTGAGACTGGTTGGAGGGGGCAGCCCCTGCTCAGGACGAGTGGAGATCCGTGATGAGAACCAGTGGAAAACTGTCTGTGACTTGGACTTTGGTCCCAAAGCTGCTGACGTGGTCTGTGAAGAGCTGAAGTGTGGGGTAGTCCTGTCCATCCCTGGGGCAGCTCCTTTTGGAAAAGGTGTTGGTTCCATCTGGGACAGAGAGCTGCAGTGCTTGGGGAATGAATCCTCTCTGGTTTTCTGTGCCCCAGGGTCCCCCAGGGACCCACCCTGCACCCACGCCAATGATGCCAGTGTCATCTGCACAAGTAAGGACTCAGGGTGGGATGCTGAGTGCTGAGGATGAGCTGGGGGGAGGGAGCAGGATGGGGACAGGACACACAACTGGGTTTGAAGACAGGAGCGGTCTTTTTCTACAGCTCTAAGAGAATGCAGAAGGAGGAAAAAGGAAGACTGACCATCTGGCCAGTCCTACAGCTGCCATAGGCACAAACTTTTTCTCCTCTTCCTCTGTCCCCAGAGTACACAGGGTTCAGGCTGGTGAATGGCAGCACGGCTTGTGATGGGCAGGTGGAGGTCCAGGTACTGGGGACCTGGGGCACCCTCTGTGACTCCCACTGGGACCTCTTGGACGCCCACGTTCTCTGTCGCCACCTCGGCTGCGGGTTTGCTGAGGCCCTTCCTGGAGGAGGGTGTTTTGGGAGAGGCACCGGCCCCACCTGGAGAGAGTCATTCCACTGTGATGGGACTGAAGCCAACCTGAGACACTGCCCAGTGACTGCCCTGGGAGCCTCCCCATGCTCCCACGACAGGGACGCTGCTGTCATTTGCTCAGGTGAGTGCTGGGAAAACAGCCTCTTACCCCCATTGTCCCCTGGGGTGTGACATGGCCACTCAAAGCAAGGGATCCCAAGGCAGCCGCAGGCTGAGCTTCTCCTTGGAGAAACCCTCCCTTCCCCTGGAGTGATCTGGAGAGCTTCATCTGCTCCCACTGAACGCTCCGAGGTGGGAGAGCTGACACTGAACAGGGTCAGACATCTCTGCCCTCCTGGGTCAGGGGTCAGTCCCTTGAGCCACCAGCAGCCTTGGGGTCAAACCAGCTCCCAGTCCCTGATCCCCAGGGGTGCAGAGGGGCAGAGATGTGTGGGGTGTCCCATGTATCAGCAGTGCCAGGGCTCAGGATGAGCAAGGCTTCTCCTCGTGTTGTCCATCCCCAGGGCATCCCACCATCTGCTGCTCCCTCCTGCAGGAGCTGCCCCATCTGCCTCAGCAGGGACATGTTGGGTGTCTGTGCCCCACCAAGAGCAAAGAGAGTCTCTTGCCCAGCAGAGCTCAGTCCCTGGGAAACCAACCATGAGAAAAGCTGCTGCTGAAGCTCAATGCAGAATGCTTGGGCAGGCAATAGGTCTCAAGGGCTCCCTCGGGCTTCCAGAGCCTGGAGAGGCACTGCAGGTCTCTGGGCTCTCTGGTGCTGCTGAGGCTGGGCCATGGCTGCTCTCCCCAGGCTCAGACAGCTCCGGGTCCCTGCGGCTGGTGGGTGGAGGCAGCCGGTGTGACGGGCGAGTGGAGATCTTCCAGCGCGGGACCTGGGGCCGAGTCCTGGATGACCAGTGGGACGTGCAGGAGGCCAGCGTGGTGTGCCGGCAGCTGCGGTGTGGAGAGGCAGAGAGAGCCTACAACCCCCCAAAGCCTGAGAGAGGGACGGGTCCTGTGGGGCTGCGAGGGGTGCGGTGCGCAGGGCATGAGCCCCACCTGACCCTCTGCAACACCTCCCTGCCTGAGAGCGCGCTGGCAGCTGGGATTGCCGAGGACGTGGGGGTCGTTTGCCAGGGTGAGGGGCACTGCAGGGACCCCCAGGCTCTGGGCTGGGTGGGCACCATCCCCTGACAGCAGCTGGGCTTCTTCCTGCTGCAGGGAGCCGTCGGGTGCGGCTGGTGACCGGGCCCGGGCGCTGTGCAGGAGTGCTGGCTGGCCCCTTCCTCCCCGCAGAGCCCCACGGCGGGTCCCTCGCAGGAGCCCGGGCTGGGCCATGTCCCTGCCCTGGCAGCAGACACGCAGCCCAGGGGCTCAGCCGTGTCCCTGGCTCTCAGCGTGTCACCCAGGGGCCGTTATTCCCCCCGGGCAGAGCGGGAGCTGGAGCCTGCAGGTGCACAAACCACAGCCCACGTGACCTCGCAGCGCTCGCCCTGCTCCCCCCGGGCAGCAGCCTGTGGTTTCCTGCTGGCACCGTGCCCAGGCACATCCCTGCAGTGCCCTGAGACATTTTAAAATATTATAATAAAATTATTAAATCATTAATGAAAAGGAGAATCTTCCACCTTTATTGGTTGGGGTGGATCCATTGTGATTGAGGATGTGGAAAGGTCTGAGGTACTTGATGCCTTTCTTGCCTGTCTTTAGTAATCAGAGCAGTTTCTCTCCTGATACCCAGACCCCTGAGTTGAAAGATGGGGACGGGAAGTGGATGAAAGTCCCAAACATCCTTGGAGATCCTCCTCACTTGCTTTTCAAAGCCTGTCTGGTTTCAAACATGGTCTGTTGGAACTTTGATGGACAGAACTTAAATGGGAGGGGCTTCCCTGGGGGGAGCTGCGGTGGGCGGGGCTTCACACCAGACATCACTGCCACCTCACAGTGCTGTCACCATGTCTCCAGGCAGCATGAAAGGCAGCAGCCTGCCCTGTCCCACAGACAGAGCTGCCACAGGGACAGCTAGAAGACCTCCTCAGAGGGAGCCCTTCAGGAGCAGCTGGAATTCCCTGGCACAGCTTGAGGGAGGCAGAACAAAAGCAGGAAGAGTCTAATGGATCTACTTTGCTGCTGGCAAAGCCACCTTTAGAGCCCATCTGCTGGATGGAAAAGCTGCTTCAGGAGATTACAGCCACCACCCATCCCTGCAGGTGCCAGAGGCGCTCAGGCCTTTTCCTCTGGAGAGCCATGGCCAGGGCAAGGGAATGCCTCTGGAGAAGCCCTGCAGAGCTCAGCATCCTCCCCTGCCATGGAGCCAGGGGCAGCAGTGCAGCTGTAAGCAATGGGATGGAGAGAAGTGGACAGGGTCCCACTGCTCTGCAGCACCCGCTGGTGTCCCCAGTAGGCACAAGGGAAGGACACTGGCCCCCAGGGTCCATCAGGCCGGAGGCACCTGGGGCAGCCCCTGAGATGGCTCCAGGCTGAGGGAGAACAGGGCTGGGGCATCTCCTGGGAGGCGTGAGCAGCCGGTGGGAGGAGGGAGCCGTTCTTGCTCCCGTGCTCAGGGAACAGCCGATCGCCAGCTCTGCTGCTGGGCTCAGGATGGGATTTTCCCCCGGGGTGGATTGGCACTGGTCCCCGGGGGTTTTTTGCCTTCCTCTGCAGCCCTGAGCAGGACCCCTTGTCAGGGCTCTTCTGGGCTGCCTGGGCTGGCTCACTGCCTGCTGCTACTCGTGCACCACGAAGGTGGCACCTTGTGCCCTGCAGCTGGGGGGAGGAAGGCTTTTTCCCCCCTAGGGGGGCTAGCACATGTCCCTGGAGGGTTTTTTGCCTCCTCTGCAGCTTTGAGCACAGCCCCTTGCCAGGGCACCTTCGGGCCCTTGTGGCTCAGGGCCTGCTGCTCATGCTCCACGAAGGTGGCCCTTGTGCCCTGCATCTGGTGTGAGGAAGCTCTCTGGACTGCCAGATCCAGCTCCAAGGGAGGCTGTCTTCTTGTCCTCTGTAGCACTGAGCACAGCCTGTAGTCAGGGCTCCTTTGGGCCCTTTTGGCTTGGTTCTTGCCTGCTGCTCTGGCACCTCCCAGGTGCCACTCAGGCCCTGCCTCTCTCAGGCTCTCTTGCCCATGGCAGGTTCATAGTGGGAGTGAGCTCTGCTCTCCCCTTGGCTCCACTTCCCCAGGAGTTCTTGCTTGTGTGAAACAGCCTGGAAGTGCTTGGAAGGGCTCTGTACTTGCTGCACCATCAGGAAGGAGCTGCTGCTTTTCCCCTCTGCCCATGGGCAATACAGGCTCAGGGCAGCACTTTCAAGGGAGCGTTTTTCATGTGTCCCTGGACAAGAAGCACAGGTTTGGGGATGCCAGAAGGAAGCTTCTGTCATTACTGGGTGCCATACTTTGGCAAATAGCCCATAGTACCACACACCACCTCTTTCTTTTGTGTGTGGTCTGTCCAGATCTTCATCTTTCATGTTCCTGCTCTTGAAGAAACTGGGATGTCTCAGCCTCTGTTCCGGCTGCTGCTCTCTGCAGCGCTGGGACTTGCCTTTGCCAGGCTGCAAGGGATGTGTTTACACAACTGGAGAGTGCATCAGCCTGCTCCTGTCTTCATGACAGTGAGCACTGGCTCTCAAGTGATCTAAAAAATTAAAAGCAAATCCAGTTTCCATGTGTGTCCTTTGTGTTCTGTGTCCTTGGAAGTGGTTTTGCAGCTGAAATCCCCCTGTCACTCTGGGCTGATAAGATTGTTAGTCATGGTGAGTGCATGGGATGGGATGGGATGGGATGGGATGGGATGGGATGGGATGGGATGGGATGGGATGGGATGGGGTGGGATGGAAGAGGAGAATATGCTTCTGACGAGCTCTGACCTGGGACTGAGAACTCCATGCAGGAGAGCAGCTCTCTGCAGTGCAGGTCCCAGGCCCAGCCAGGAGACAGCAGCAGAGATGGGCACAGCTGCACCAGGGCTCAGGCAGGGACAGAAGGCCCCTGGCTCAGCTAAGCCATGTCCCTGGAGCCCTTGGCAGGAGATAGTGTGGGTGCAGGTCACAGGGGAGGTCGGTCCCAGCCAGTGAGACCCACAAGCCACCCAGGATCCTGAAGTAGATTTTGAAAAGTTTCCAAGCCACAGAAAGAAAAATGTGGTCAGTCAGTGACTGTAAATAATACTTCTGTGTACATCAGTGCCCCTATTTCATTCCTTGACATGTAAAGTGCAGGCTCCTTGAAGGGTTATTCCATGCTCTTTGCACCAAGGAAAAGGAGTCATTCCCAAGGGAAGCCGTGGTGCCTGTAGGTCCCTGTGACACCATCACCATCTAACTGAAATTGGCAGCTTGGCTTCCTCTCTGCTTGCAGTGGAGCAGATGTTCACACAGACTCAAACCGAGCTGGTGAGGTCGAAGAACACAGGCAGCCACAGTGGTGAGCACATTGCCTGTCCCTCAGAAATCAGTACCAGTGATCCTCCCAGAGAGGAAAGGAGTGGCTTAAACATGGAATTTCAGGCAAAAGGGAATGCACAATGCCTACCACTGTTGTATTGAACATCTCTGAAGTTTACATCCTCCTTAGAGAGATGGGGCTGAAGGGCAGTCAGGAAAATGCATCCTTCAGGTCCAATTCAGTAAACCAAACCAAATTAGGTGCTAATTTAGTTAGCGGTGGATATGGATCTCCTACTACTGGATATAAATCTTCAGTTATTTTATTTATAGCTCTGAGATGCTGTACACTTCACATTGACACTTGTTAAGGTACCGCTCCTGTCTCCCCAAAAGGGAGGTGATGTATCTATGGCACTTTGTGCGCTTGGCTCGAGTACACAAACAGCATTCATGGCAGATCGGGCAGGCACTAATTCCTGCTCCACACCCAGGCCACCTGATATTATTTGACCCTGTACTTTTTGACCTCCCATCTGCTACTGATTTTTCACACTCTTTAAATTTCCACAAATTCCTAGTTTAAGCTGACCCGGATTAAAAACGTTATCCCAGTCAGACCAGGTCTCCCTGCATTCACCACACCAACAATTGTTCCCAAATTGTACAACCACCTCCTGCTTCCATGTGAAACATTCAAATACAAACTGGTTTACATGAAAAATCTTCAGGCCCGTGTATAGAACACCAGGGAGCAACAGTTGGCTCCAAACTTGCCATGTGTTTAACTCAGTCACTCGCCACTCACACCAGAGTGAACTCCTTTCACTCACACAAACAGTTCACCAAATCTAAATACTCAGCTCCTTATGGCAGGATCCAAAGGCAATACCAATCAATCAATGCCCAGAGCAGCGACTCCCTGTTGAGAGTCAAACCCTGGTCTCCCTCGTGACAGGCAGGAGTTCTCCACTGAGCCACAGGGTACGCTGGTACAGAAGGGCGCAGCAAGTCTCCAGGCTCACTTTGTGCTCCCTGAAACGTTCCCCATTCAAAGGGTGCCCCTCATAACCAAACAATGGACGGTGCCATGGGGTGTTTTTAGAGCAGATGACAAAACTGGACACAACACGCTCCAGCCACTATAGCAAGGAGGACCCAGACCGGCCTCAGATTCCCATATGCAACGTTGCTACCAACGTTGCTACAGAAAGCCCTTACAAGCATGTCTCTCCAACTCATTTTCATTAAAAAATATCAGCCTTTTACAACTATTTGGATGTTAGTGATGTCCTTAGTGATGAAGATTTCAAAGGAATTTTCCTGAAGGACCTTTTTTTCAGTCATGGGTATTTTCAGTCCTGGCTCAGTTGATTGATAGAAGAAGTGACAGCAGCATTCTGGGATGGATATGGGTCTGCTGAGGAGACCTGGACAGGCAGAAAAAGCAGTCTCTGGAGATCCAACCCTGTCTGGAGAACCTTGCTCTTCCCCAAGCCCAGCAGTAACCTCACTGGCCTCCTGGGACTGCCAACTTCTTTCCTGGCATCCTCTGTGCTCACAGGCACAAACAGATTTCTCTGACAACAAACAGCAGTTCAACATGACACAGTTTAATACCCATGAAATCTCTCTCCTCAGCTGCTGCTACGGCCAAGCAGCGTGTGCAGGGGGTCAGCTTTCAGAGCAGATTCTCTCCCAGAACATTGCTTTTAATCACATACACAGAAAGGTTGTCAACACCCTGCACTTCTGACAGAAGTGTTCAGGAGACTTCTGAGGGATGGGACATTTTCTAACCCTCTGAACCTGAAAGCTGAAACCAGAGAGTTGAAAGGCATCTGAATGACCAAGAGCAAGTAGATATGGAAACCAATGAGTAAAGTGAAGTGCAAATGTCCATCTAGTTTGCTGAAAAGATGTCCTTAGGCATGGCCACTGATCAGGAGAGGTGGAAACACCTGAATGACAAGGGAGATGAAAGAAACAGACTAATGCTAATGCAGGTACAGGGAAAGGGGAGTAATTCTCCTGTCATTGGTACAACTCAATTATAAAAAATTACAGTCCAATTATAAAAAATATGTGGTTTCTTATAATTTGAAAGGGGGAAAAAAATAAAATTGTGGGTGATTGCAGACAGATGTGATGCACAAAGAGCACAGCTGGTCATTAAGCAGTGGCTGGGTCACACAAGACCAGAAGATACTGCATTAGGACAGAGATGAATGTGCACCTTGTTATAGCTTAGAGACACTAGAAATAAGAAAAAACAAACCAATTACTAAACCCCCTATAAATACATAATGGTACTAACGTGACATGCATGGCAGGTGATACACAGAAGGAGATGAACAGTTTATTGCTGCTTAAAAACATACAGTGCTTAGTTTCCACATGGCATCCTTGAGCTCCTGGTTCCTCATGCTGTAGATGAGGGGGTTCACTGCTGGTGGAAACACTGAGTAAAGAAATGTCACTATGAGGTCCAAAAAAGAGAAGGAGAGGGAGGGAGGCTTCAGGTAGGCAAATATGATTGTGCTGATAAACAGGGAGACCACGGCCAGGTGAGGGAGGCAGGTGGAAAAGGCTTTGTGCTGTCCCTGCTGTGAGGGGATCCTCAGCACAGCCCTGAAGATCTGCACATAGGACACCACAATGAACACAAAACACCCAAAACCTAAAGTGGCACCAACCACAATGAGTCCACTTTCTCTGACATATGTGTCTGAGCAGGAGAGCTTGAGGATCTGGGGGATTTCACAGAAGAACTGGTCAATGGCATTGCCATGGCAGAGAGGGAGTGAAAATGTACAGCCTGTGTGCAGCAGAGAATTGAGAAACCCACTGGCCCAGGCAGCTGCTGCCATGTGGACACAAGCTCTGCTGCCCAGGAGGGTCCCGTAGTGCAGGGGGTGGCAGATGGCAGCGTAGCGGTCATAGGCCATGACTGTGAGGAGACAGAACTCTGTGACGATCAAAAATGTAAAGAAAAATATTTGAGCCAGACATCCTGTGTAGGAAATGGCCCTGGTGTTCCACAAGGAATTGGCCATGGCTTTGGGAACAGTGGTGGAGATGCAGCCAAAGTCCAGGACAGAGAGGTTGAGGAGGAAGAAGTACATGGGGGTGTGGAGGTGGTGGTCACAGGCTATGGTGATGATGATGAGGCCATTGCCCAGGAGAGCAGCCAGGTAGGTTCCCAGGAAGAGGCAGAAGTGCAGGAGCTGCAGCTCCCTTTTTTCTGCAAAGGGCAGGAGCAGGAACTGGCTGATGGAGCTGCTGCTGTTGGACATCTGCTGCCATCAAGTGTGGAGACCTGTCCAAGGAGGAACATGCATTGAGAGTGAGGAACATCTCTTTCACTCTTACAGAATATCCTCAGATTGACTGTCTGGATCTCAGACTAAATCCCCTCTGGATAGGAATGAGCTTTTCAGCATGGTCACTCCAGTTTCACCCAAGGGCAGAGCAGAGCTTTGGAGATTTGGTTTTCTCCTCACTGTACCTGAGGAGTGTTTCTTCTGTCAGAACTCCCTGACATTGCTGCTGCAGTGCCAGTGAAACCTTCCCCTGAGTGCAGAGTGGGGAGAGCTGCTCTGTCCATCAGCCCTGCTCTCAGATGCCCTGTGCTGGACGCTCAGTGATCACACCCTGCTGATCCCTGCAGAAGAAACTGGACCCCACTGAGAGCTGAGGAATCCAGTCTCACAGGGCAGAGCTCCAAAGCCCTCCTGCGGTCTCATCCTACCCAAGGAGGATCTCAGCTCCCCGCTCCCAGCCAGGGACACACAGGGCTCAGTGCAGCTGCCCACACACAGGTGATGAGTGGCATTGCCACGGCCTCTGTGCCGAGATGTCTCCTGCATGGGGCTCCTCTCTGGGGCACAAGAGTCCCTGGGAGAGCGGTGCCATTGTGGGAGGCAGCTGCAGACCAGCAGGAGCCCCCAGGACGTCCTCAGTCCTACAGCTGGGGGTACAGAAGTGAGGGTTAGTTCAGTGCCAGCACCAGAAATGGACATGCCCAGAGCCCCAGGTAATAGTGGGACAAAGGCAGCAAGGACAGGAGGGGAAACAGCAAGAAATGCTCCAGCCAAGGCAGGAAGGACAGGGACAGACAGACAGACAGGCACACAGGGGTTGCTGTTCATGGCTGCCAAGGAGAAGACTCAGTGTGAAACCATGGAATGCTGGGGTCAAGGTCTGTGCTGGATGACAGAAACCAGGGGGTTGCTGCAGGAAAGAGTCTTAACTGCAGGGGCTGTCAGGGAGGTACCAAATCCCCACTGCCAGGGCATTGCTGGGAGCAGCTCCTTCTTCCTCACTTGCCAATGTCTCTGCTGCCTGGAGCTGTCCCTGCAGCTGCTTCTCTTTGCCCATGTCACCTCCCACTCTGTGCTCACATTCCTCTTTCAACCTGCCCTGTGCTCAGCTCTGCTCTGCAGACCCCTCCTGGCATCAGGGCTCTGCCCTGGGAATCTGTGTGTGTGCAGGGCTCAGGCACAAATACGACATCTTAATGATAATTGAGTTTCCATTGCATATTCCTGTGGGGAGAAATAAGTCTGCACAGCCCACAGGAGAGGAAAAGTCAAAGCAAAGACTCTACCTACAGGAAAATGCTTCCTTGGTGTTGTTCTTCAAAGTCCCTTTGCAATTTCTCAAGGATCAGCTGGAGCTGGGAGAAAACCTGACCCATGCAGCACTTTCTTACAGCAGAAGGACCTTACACTGCCTTTCCCTGTGTCTCTCCATCAACCCACAGTTGCTGCCTCTATCCCTGTGGAAAGCCCACAAGGCAGGCTGAGTGCTGAGCCTGGCAGTAGAAGCATCTGCCTCAGCACACAGCCTCCAGGGCACAGGGACCCTGCTCACTAGGACAGCCCTGGGCACACCTGGGTGCACACGCTGCTTCACACCTCTGCAGCCATGCCCAGGAGAAGACAGCTGTCCTGCCCTGTCCTTCTGATGGGGCAGAAGGGCATCCCTTCCAGGCAGCACTTTCTGGTCCTAGAGAGAACCTGTCCTCCTGACAGAGCCCACACACTGCCCCATGTCCCAGCTTTAGGAGATCCCTCCAGGAACAGAACCTGCATTGCCCTGCACCCACAGACATACCAGGGAGAGGCTGTGGAGATTTCTCCTCCAGTGAGCTCTCAGCATCCATCAGCTCTCTCAGCCTCACAGGTCTCCCCTCGGTGCCTCCAGGCAGTGTCCCCAGCCCTGTGTGCTTGGCAGAGGAGCTGCTCCTGGCCAGAGCTGTCTCTTGTCAGGGCTGCTGGGTTGCAGTGAGCTCCCTCCATCCCAGGAGCCCAGCCCAGCTCCCAGCAGAGGAGCAGGCAAATACGTCACATACTCCATTCCCCAGAGTCTCCTGTGAGGTGTCCCTGGAGCTCCAAGTAACTAACTTGGAAAGACACTAAGTCTTTACTGCCTTTCCTTCCCTTGGCTGAGGAGAAATCCTTCTGTCCATCAGAGTCCTTTCTCCTGATCAAACCAGACCTGGGCAGAAGAATCACCTTTCCTTGTCTCCCCATGAGACAGGAACCCCAGGGAGGGACAGGGAGGTGACTCTTTCCCCCTGTGAGAGCCACTCCAGACCCCTCATCCTTGCTCTGCAGCCCTGGAGCTGGATGGGGACACAGCTCTGACCTTCGACTACCAATAACCCTTTGTGCCTTGAATTCCTCTTGCCCCAGTTTCTGTGGCACAAAAATCAAAACCTTCTGCCATGGAGCTGCTGTTCCCAGCTCCCATGGGAATTACTGGGGGCAGAGGCAAGTTTCCAAGATCCCCTTCTCCATGAGAGTGGACTTGATCTGATGGAAACTGTGTGTCACCCCCATTCACCTGTACCCATAACTGAAGACCAGGAATGACTCTCTGGGAGCCCATGCCAGAGGTTTCTGCTCCTCATGCACACCTGGGAGTTTGAGAGACAAATCAAGATTGTAGTTTTCCTTGTTATAAATCTCTCCTCACTCCTGTCTTTTACTTCTACAAGGCTTTTCCATACCCAGAGGCAGCGGATGTCCAACTGCGGCTCCATCAGCCAGTTCCTCCTCCTGCCCTTTGCAGACACACGGGAGCTGCAGCTCCTGCAGTTCTGGCTCTTCCTGGGCATCTACCTGGCTGCTCTCCTGGGCAAGAGTGTCATGATCATTACTGTAGCCTATGACCATCGACTCCACATGCCCATGTACTTCATTTCAACCTCTTGTTGAAGGGAGTTGACCCAGGTGCTCACCAAAGCTGCTCTATCGCTCCCCTTCCTCTGCTGCATAAGGGAGAGAAGATGTAACAAAAGATGAGGATAAAGCCAGGGAGAGATCATGCAGAGGTCACTCTCCTGAGTTACTCTCAATAAACCCATCTAATTCATTACCCAATCAAAGAGATCAGAGGAATGAGAAAGATAAATAAATTAAAACACCCACCCACATCCCCCCCTGTTTTTCCCAGGGTCCCCTTCACTCTCTAATTCTCTCCTTCCTCTAACTGAGCAGCACAGGAGGATGGGGAATGGGCATTGGGGTCAGTTCATCACACATTGTCTCAGCCACTCCTTCCCCCTCATGGGAGGACTCCTCACAGTCTCCCCTTGCTCCAGCTTTGGGTCCCACCCACAGGAGACAGTCCTGCATGAACCCCTCCAACGTGAGTCCTTCCCACATGGCTTCAGATCATCACCAGCTGCTCCAGGGTGGGACACCTGAATTGGCTGCTGTCCTTCAGCACCAGACTGCTCCAGCCTGGGTCCTCCACAGCCCCTTCAGCAAACCTGCTCCAGCACAGGCTTCCTAGGAGGTCACATACTCCATCAGAGCTCTGCACCTGCCTGAGCACTGTGATGTCTACATGCTGCATGTAGAATCACTGTTCCACATCATCCAGCATGGGCTGAGGGGGAACAGCCTCATTCACCATGGTCTCCTGCATGGGTTGCAAGTGAATCTCTGCAATGAGGCTGGGAGGACCTTCTCCCCCTACTTCACTGAACTTGTTGTCCTTACACTTTCTCTCTCCTTTCTCTGACAGCAAAAAGCAACAGATAATTTTTAATTTCTTATTAAATATATTGTCACAGCAAATATATTTTAACTCCCCCTCTGCCATGGCAATGCTGCTGACCAGTTCTTCTGTGAAATCCCCCAGATCCTCAAGCTCTCTTGCTCACGGGCCACACTCAGGGAAATTGTGGGCAGGGCTTGTTTGGCTTTTGGGTGTTTTGTGTTCATTGTGGTGTCCTATGTGCAGATCTTCAGGGCTGTGCTGAGGATCCTCTTGGTTTAGGGACAGCACAAAGCCTTTTCCACACCTCTTCTTTACTTGGGAGTGGACTCCTTTTTTGTCAACACTGCCATGTTTGCCTGCCTGAAGAGCCCCTCAATCTCCTCCCTATTTTCAGATTCACTGATTCACAGAAGTCTAGGGGCTGGAAGGGGTTGGAAGGGGCCTCCAGAGGTCATCAAGTCCAACCCCTCTGCCAAAGCAGGGTCCCTAGGAAAGATTGCACGGGTCAGCATCCAGACAGGTCTTGAATATCTTCAGAGAAAGAGACTCCACAGCCCCCTGGGCAGCCTGTCCCAGGGCTCTGTCACCCTCACTGTGTAAAATTTCTTCTTAATTTTGGTGTTGAACTTCCTGTGCTCCAACTTGAAGCCATTGTCCCTTGTCCAGTCTCCACAGACCACTGAACCTGGTATAGGTATTTCATTACTCAGAGTTTCCACCAGCAGTGAACCCCCTCATCTACAGCATGAGGAACCAGGAGCTCAAGGATGCCTTGTGGAAACTGATGACTGGATGTTTCTAAGCAGCAACCAACTGATCATCTTCATTGTATTGCTGGCCCTGTCGATTCAATGAAATGTAATCATGCTGAATAGATTGATGGAGATGTCACTTAAGAGACAATTAATATAACTTTAATATAAGAATTTTCATGTTCTTAAGAATAGGTTTGTTTTGGATTTTAGTAGATGTGGTTTTATCCCTGCTGAGAGCTGAGCACCACACAGTCACTTGTTCTTTAAAAGGCAGTGAGGGGGGAAGTTAAGATGGAAGAGGGAGAGAGAAGGGAAAGGGAAAAAAACCCAAATCCAAGGAAACAAACCCCTGCAGGTTGGGTAAGGATAGTTTACTAGAATAGCAGAAAGAGAGATACAACGATATCAGGAATTTGTAGCAAAATATATGAAACTGGTGATACACAATGCAGTTTGTGACTGAACTACACAACTCTGGCCATGCAGCCCAGAGATGTCCTGAAAATGGTACTGTCCCCAAAAATGCACGTCCTGGAGCTGCCTCCTCCTCCTCCCACCAGCCTCCCTTTTATGCTGAGTATGATGCAATTGTCACCTGTCCTGGCTGTGTCCCCTTCCTTCTCCTTAGTAGGGAAATAGGAACAACTGAAAAGTCCTTGACTGCTTGGCAACAACCAGAAATATTAGGGTGTTACCAGCACTGCTTTCATCCCAACTCCAAAGCATGGCATTCCATGTCCTATTAGATAAGAAATTAACTCCATCCCAGCCAAAACCAGCACACTGACATAATTTCCCTGTCAAAGGGGCTGTTTGGGGAGGGGTGGTCATGGCATGGTGCAGCACTGTTATTGTTGGGTTTGTAAGGTACTCTCTGTGCTGTCACTGGGTGTGAGTGCAATTTGGGTTGTATTGCTCCCCTTTTATGGTGCTTTTGTCAGTAAACTGTCCTTATCCCAACCCACAGAGGCTCTGTCTGTTTCTCCTCTGGGAGTGAGCGAGCAGCATGTGGTGCTCAGCCATTGTTTGGGGCTGAACCACCACAGATTCCAAACCACAAGCAGTGAGCTTCTCTAGGAGAAGTTGGTGGGAAAATGTCTCCAATGCCTTACTAAAGTCAAGGTAGACAACATCCAGCGCCCTTCCCTTGTCCAAGAAGCAGGTCACCCTGTCATAGAGGGAGATCCAGTGGGTCAAACAGGAGCTGCCCTTATGAACACAAGCTGACTGGGCCTGATCACTTGGGGGTTCTTCATGAACTGGATAATGCTGCTCAGGATGATCTGCTCCATCAGCTTCTCTGGGACTGAAGTCAAACCATCAGGCCTGTAATTTCCCTGATCATCCTTCTGTCCCTTCTTATATAGGGGGTTACATTGACTGATCCAGTCAGCCAGGACTGATGGAAAGTGGCTTGGTGAACCCCCCTTCCCAGCTCTTTCAGCACCCTTGGGTGCATCCCATTCAGCCCCATAGATCTCTGCACATCTCTGTGGTGCAACAGGACCATCTCCTCCTGGATTGAGGTGGGCTCATTCTGCTCCCTGTCCCTGTCTCCCAGCTCAGGGAATTGGATTCTCTCTGTACAACTGCTCCTATTACTAAAGACAGTGGCAAAGATTTCATTAAGCACCTCAGCCTTGGCCTCATCTCTCAACAATGTTTCCTCCTGAATCTGATAGGGGATGGAGGGTCTCCCTGCTCTTTCTTTTATTTAAATGGAGGACAGATGAATTTCTAGCTGGGCTTTGGACCAAGAATGAGGAGAAACTCTCATCCTGTTGTTCTTCTCTCAGCATTACACACCCCACACTGCCCCAGGAAGAGCCTGATCAATGTCTGAGGGGCAGGACCTGTCTTCCCTGGGGCTGGGGGTCAGGGCTTGGCCTTTCTGCTTCATCACACCAACCCAGGGCTTGCTCAGCATCTCAGCTGCTTGTACATTGCCTTTGCCTACCAGCCAACATGGCCTCCAATTACCTGTGCTAACGAGTCCCTGGGGAGGCTCAGCCAGCAATGGCTCTCAGTGGGACTCATTAATACTTCAGGTACTTTGGCTTCTACTTTTGACATGGAGTTTTTTGTGTCATCTCCTCTCAGTACCTGAGCTTCAAGGACTCAGCACCAAATGCACCCCGGGGCTTATTAAAAATAAAAATCAAGCCCTAACGAGCTATGTCTCTTCATGTAATTATCTTCAAGTCTTCAAGAGATGTACAGATCATTGAAGCTGTTTCAAAGGGAGCTCAGAGTAAAATTGATTTCTTTTTAAGGGTGTAGGTTATTATTTTCACTGTAGAGGAGAGGTGACAACCTCTGACTGAGATTGATCCAGGGTGCCTCCGAAGGAGGTCTGGACTGCTCTGAAAAAGTGTCCCTTGAGTCAGTGGGGACAACCTTGCTGCACATCTCCACAAGCCCACCATGACTCTCACCAGCCAACTGGGACTTGCATCCCTTGTCCTCACATCAGGTCTCTCTCTGCACTCCACAGTGGGGCATTACAGCCCCTCTGTACCAGCTCCCCTGCTTTCCTTAGAGAACTGGCTGCACACAGGCAGCACACAGGGACTTATTTTCCCAACAACAGAAGAAACCTGACAAGATTCACCATTAAATTCAACACTCCTCACTCTGTGCCAAGTGCAATCTGCCACCAGTGAGGTTCACCTGCCACAAAGCTTAACCCTGTGAGAGATGTTCTAGTGAGGAAGGAGACTGTGAAATCACCACAACTCAAGAGCTGGCTAAAGACAGAATGAGTCAGACAACTGCCAGAAAGGCAAGGGTTTAACCTCATAGCCTCCAGTTGTCTGCTCTAACGAGACCATGGGGAGGCTTTGTCAGGAATGGCTCCCAATGGAGCCTGTTAATGCTTCAGAGTGCTTTGGGCATTGCTCCTGACTTGGACTTCTTGAGAGTTTTCTTCATTCTCCTCTTGGTATCTTGAGGTTTCTGGACTCAGAAGAAAAGACACCATGGGGCTCATTAATCATACAGAAAGCCCTCACAAGCATGGCTCTTAACTCACTTTAATTAAAAAAAATAAGACTTGTATGACTAATTGGAGAGGTTTTATTTGAGTGATGAAAATTTCAAAAGAGTTTCACAATGGAGGATTTTTTCAAAAGAAAAAATGTTTCTGTCATATCTCAGATCATGGAAGAAAGTTCAGCAGCATGCTGCAATGGGGGCTGGGGCAGAGGTCTCCTAAGGAGATCTGGACAGGCAGGAAAAGCAGTCTCTGGAGATCCAATTCTGTCTGGAGAACCTTGCTCTTCCCCAAGCCCAGCAGTTCCCTCACTGGCCTCCTGAGACTCCCAACACTTTTACTGGCATCCTCTGTGCTCACAGGCACAGACAGATTTCTCTGACAACAAACAGCAGTTCAACATGATCCAGTTTAATACCCATGAAATCTCTCTCCTCAGCTGCTGCTACGGCCAAGCAGCGTGTGCAGGGGGTCAGCTTTCAGAGGAGATTCTCTCCCAGAACAGTTTTATTCAGAAACACAGAAAGGTCACTTATCAACACACTGAACTTCTGACAGATCAGTTCATGAGACTTCTGTGAGATGGGACATTTTCCAACTCTCTGAAGCTCAAAGCAGAAACCAGAGACCTGAGTGGCATTTGAATGACCAAAGAGTAAGGTGAGGTGGAATCCACTGAACAAAGTCAAGTGCACACCTCCAGTCAATCTGAAGAAAATATGTCCTTAGGCATGGCCGTATCATCAGGAGAGGTGGAAACACCTCAATGCTGAGGAACATGAAAGAGACACTCTAGCAGTAATGCAGGTACAGAGGAAAGTGAGTATTTATTCTATTGCCATTGGTACATATCCTGGAAATGCTCAAGTAGTGAAGTGATTCAAGTAGTCAAGTGATTCAGCTGATGAAAATGTGCTGGCAAATTTATAGAGGTGGAAGAAAAAAAAAAGAAAAATCGTGTCCCTTTGCAGGCAGACAAGATGAAAAGAGAGTAAAGTTCATTATTTTGCAGTGTCTGGGTCACACAAGACCTGGAGATATGTCATGAGGAGTGGTATGAATGTGGCCCATGTTGTTACAGCCCAGACAATACAGAATGAAAAAATAATCCAACAAATAAAAACCTCCTAAATACAGACTGGTCCAAACGTGAGTTACATGGCCAGTGATATGGAGAAGACTGCTGCTCAGAAACGCCCAGTCATCAGTTTCCACAGGGCATCCTTGAGCTCCTGGTTCCTCAGGCTGTAGATGAGGGGGTTCACTGCTGGTGGAAACACTGTGTAAAGAAATGTCGCAACCAGGTCCAGAAACAGGAAGGAGATGGAGGGGGGCTTCAGGTAGGCAAAGATGCCAGTGCTGAGAAACAGAGAGACCACGGCCAGGTGAGGCAGGCAGGTGGAAAAGGCTTTGTGCCGTCCCTGCTGCGAGGGGATCCTCAGCACAGCCCTGAAGATCTGCACATAGGACACCACAATGAACACAAAACACACAAAGGCTAAACAGACACTGACCACAATGACAGCAATCTCCCTGAGGTAGGCATCTGAGCAGGAGAGCTTGAGGATCTGGGGGATTTCACAGAAGAACTGGTCAAGGGCATTGCCATGGCAGAGGGGCAGTGAAAATGTATTGGCTGTGTGCAGCACAGAATAGAGAAACCCACTGGCCCAGGCAGCTGCTGCCATGTGGACACAAGCTCTGCTGCCCAGGAGGGTCCCGTAGTGCAGGGGGTAGCAGATGGCAACGTAGCGGTCATAGGCCATGACAGTGAGAAGACAAAACTCTGTGGCAATCAAAAAGTCAAAGAAAAGGAGTTGAGCCACACATCCTGTGTAGGAAATGACCCTGATGTCCCACAAGGAATTGGCCATGGATTTGGGAACAGTGGTGGAGATGCAGCCAAGGTCAGTAACAGAGAGGTTGAGGAGGAAGAAGTACATGGGGGTGTGGAGGTGGTGGTCACAGGCTATGGTGAGGATGATGAGGCCATTGCCCAGGAGAGCAGCCAGGTAGATGCCCAGGAAGAGGCAGAAGTGCAGGAGCTGCAGCTCCCGTGTGTCTGCAAAGGGCAGGAGGAGGAACTGGCTGATGGAGCTGCTGTTGGACATCAGCTGCTGTCAAGTGTGGAGACCTGTGAAAGGATAAAAAGACACAGTGAGAAGTGATGGAACGATTCTTTGAGGAAAACAGTTGCCAATTCACATTAACTCCCTGTATTCAGGAAGAATTTTGTCAGGTCCCTTTTGGGATCTCTGCTTTGTGCTGGCTTGAGCGTGCCACTGCTGGGAGGAGGGTTGGCTGTGGGCTCTGGAGAACTCAGTCCTGCCTGGCAGCAGTAAGGGAATAGAAGGATGGCCTGATCTCAGACTAAATCCCCTGTGGATAGGAAGGAGCTTTTCAGCACTGTGACTCCAATGTCACCCGAGGGCAAAGCGGAGCTTTGGTTTTCTCCTGACTGAGAGCTGAGGAATCCAGTCTCACAGGGCAGAGCTCCAAAGCCCTCCTGCAGTCTCATCCTGCCCAAGGAGGATCTCAGGTCCCCGCTCCCAGCCAGGGACACACAGGGCTCAGTGCAGCTGCCCACACACATGTGATGAGTGACATTGCCACGGCCTCTGTGCCGAGATGTCTCCTGCATGGGGCTCCTCTCTGGGGCACAAGAGTCCCTGGGAGAGCAGTGCCATTGTGGGGGGCAGGTGCAGCCCAGCAGGAGCTCTTTGGAATTCCTCAGTCCTACAGCTGGGGGTACAGAAGTGAGGGTCAGTTCAGTGCCAGCACCAGAAATGGACATGCCCAGACCCCCAGGTAACAGTGGGACAAAGGCAGCAAGGACAGGAGGGGAAACAGCAAGACATGCTCCAGCCAAGGCAGGAAGGACAGGGACAGACAGACAGACAGGCACTCAGGGGGTTCTGTTCATGGCTGCCAAGGAGAAGACTCAGTGTCAAACCATGGAATGCTGGGGTCAAGGTCTGTGCTGGATGACAGAAACCAGGGGGGTGCTGCAGGAAAGAGTCTTCACTGCAGGGGCTGTCAGGGAGGTACCAAATCCCCACTGCCAGGGCACTGCTGGGAGCAGCTCCTTCTCCCTCCCTGACAATGTCTCTGCTGCCTGGAGCTGTCCCTGCAGCTGCTTCTCTTTGCCCATGTCACGTCCCACTCTGTGCTCACATTCCTCTTTCAACCTGCCCTGCGCTCAGCTCTGCTCTGCAGACCCCTCCTGGCATCAGGGCACTGCCCTGGGAATCTGTGTGTGCAAGGATCAGGAGATGCTCTGACAAGTCCTAGTGACCAATGAGTTGGCACTGCCTGCTGCAAAGTTATCAAGAAAAGCTCAGCTCCCACTTCCCACCCAGAGCACAGGAGCAGAACATTCAAAGCAAAGTCCCTTCACCTGGAGTGGAAAATGCATCCTTGAAAAGTCCCTCGAAGTTGACATGGATGTGCTGGAGCTGGGAGCAACTCGGGGCTGTGCAGCACCCTTTGTTACAGCAGAAGGACCCTACACTGTCCTTCCATGGGTCACACTTTACACCCACAGCATCTTTCAACAGCAATGCTGATGGAAGCCCAGCAGGCAGGCTGAGTTCTGAGCCTGGCAGCAGCAGTCTCTGCCCCAGCACACAGACCCCCAGGGCACAGGGACCCTGCTCTCCAGGACAGCCCTGGGCACCCCTGGGTGCACACGCTGCTTCCCACCTCTGCAGCCATGCCCAGGAGAAGACAGCTGTCCTGCCCTGTCCCTCTGATGGGGCACAAGGGCATCCCTTCCAGGCAGCACTTTCTGGTCCTAGAGAGAACCTGTCCTCCTGACAGAGCCCACACACTCCCCCATGTCCCAGCTTTAGGAGATCCCTCCAGGAACAGAACCTGCATTGCCCTGCACCCACAGACATACCAGGGAGAGGCTGTGGAGATTTCTCCTGCAGTGAGCTCTCAGCATCCATCAGCTCTCTCAGCCTCACAGGTCTCCCCTCGGTGCCTCCAGGCAGTGTCCCCAGCCCTGTGTGCTTGGCAGAGGAGCTGCTCCTGGCCAGAGCTGTCTCTCTGCAGTGCTGCCGGGTTGCCATGAGCTCCCCCCATCCCAGGAGCCTGGCCCAGCTCAGCAGGAGAAGACCAGTTCTTGTAGGCTCCCTCCTGGTGCCTCAGACCTCATGGGGATCGTTCTATGGTCTCATCTCTGACAATCTCAGGATCTCCCTTCCCAGGGGCTGGGGGTCAGCACTTGGCATTTCTGCTTCATCAGACCAAGCCAGGGTGTCCTCAGCATCAGAGCTGCCTGTGCTTTGCCTGGGTTTGTCCTCATGGCCTCCAGTTCTCTGCTCTAACGAGCCCCTGGGGAGGCTTTGTCAGGAGTGGCTCCCAGTGGGGCCTGTTAATGCTTCAAGGTACTTTGGGCATTACTCCTGACTTGAACTTCTTGAGAGGTTTCTTCACTCTCATCTTGGTATCTGAGGTCTGTGGACTCAGAAGAAAAGACACCATGGGGCTCATTAACATCCAGAAAGCCCTTACAAGCATCTCTTCAACTCATTTTCATTAAAGAGCTCAAAATTCCTACAACTACTTGGATTTTAGTTGGGTCTGTAGCTTTCAAAGGAGTTTCCCATGAAGGACCTTTCTCCAGTCACAGGTATTTTCTGCCATGGCTCAGTCAATAGAAAAAGTGGCAGCAGCATTCTGGGATGGACATGGGTCTGCTAAGGAGATCTGGACAGGCAGGAAAAGCAGTCCCTTGAGATCCAACCCTGCATGGAGAACCTTGCTCTTCCCCAAGCCCAGCAGGTCCCTCACTGCCCTCCTGAGACTGCCAACTCTTTTCCTCACATCATCTGTGCTCACAGGCACAGACAGATTTCTCTGACAACAAACAGCAGTTCAACATGATCCAGTTTAATACCCTTGAAATCTCTCTCCTCAGCTGCTGCTACGGCCAAGCAGCGTGTGCAGGGGGTCAGCTTCCAGAGGAGATTCTCTCCCAGGTCAGTTTTATTCAGATACATAGAAAGGTCAGTTATTGTTGCAGTCTGGCGTAGCTGGGTGCTGGGAGAGGATGGGGGCTGCAGAGATGGCTCCTGCAAGAAGCAGCTGGAAGTTCTCTGCAGGCCCTGCAGAGCAAACATTGGTTGATTCAGGGGCAGAGTCACTGCTGACCAAGGCCAAGCCCATCAGTGATGGTCACAGCGCCTCCGGGAATCACATTGAGGAAAACATGAACGCAAGCAGCTGCCTTTTTCCACTAGAGAATGGAGGGAGAAGATGGAACGAGCTGTGCAGACACCAAGGCCGGGAAGAGGGGGGAGGATGCCCAATGTGCCAGAGTGAAAGATGCCCCTGCAGCCTGGGGAGAAACCCATGGGGGAGCGGGTGTCCCACCGCAGCCCAGGGAAAAAGCCCAGACCCCACCTGCAGCCCGTGGAGAGGCCCCACGCTGGATGGAGCAGGGGGAGACAGGCAGGAGATGCTGTGACCCACGTTGGAGCCAGCCCCTGCCAGCACTGGCAGCCCATGGAGAGAGACAGAGACACAGAGATGAGCAAGGGAGAGATTTGTGCCAGAGCAGTTTTGCTGGGGGGAGGCTGGTGACCCCGTGGGGGACTGGGACTGAGAGACACTGTGACTGGTGACTGCACCCACAGCAGTGACCCACGCTGGGGCAGCTGGGGAAGAGCTGAAGCCCTGTGGGGAAGGACTCACGTTGGAGAAGGTCGTGGAGGACTGTCTGCCCTGGGTGGGACCCCACGGTGCAGCAGGGGGAGGGTGTGAGGAATGAATGACCCCCCTGGCCAAGAAAGAAACCAACTTGCAAGGGACTGACCAAAGCCCCATCTCCCAGTCCCTGCCCCTCCCGTGCCACAATGGGGGGGAAGAAGGGAGCAAAATCCTGACTACACTGAAGTCTGCAAGAAGGGAGGGGTGGGGGGAAGGTGCTTTAAGATCTGGTCCCGTTGTTTTAAGATCTGGTCACGCTTCTCATTACCCAACTCTGGTGTCACTGGGTGTGCAGTGCAGTGTAATAAACTGGAGAGTTTTCTGTCCTTCCCTCTGTTGAGTCTGTTTTGCCCAGGTCGTTCATTACAGGATGATCTCTCCCTGTCCTTATCTTGACTCCTGAGCCTCTTGATATCTATTTTCTCCCCTGCCCAAATAAAAAGGGGAGGAATAGACCGACTTTGGTGGGTGTCTGGCCTCCAGCCAGGGCTAAACCACCACACCCACACAAGCCATATGCCTCTCTCAGCATCAAAGCTGATCCAGCCCCAATGAAACCACAACGTCATACACAAGTAAGGTGCACACTCCTGGCCTGTCCACCACTCAGGCAAAGGTGATCTCACAGCATCTACCACTGACATGTCCCCATTCCTGGCTTGTCAGGTATTTTGGCACCACTGACATCACAAGGACATTCCTAAGATATCTGTCAGTTCCTGGCCAATCATACATCCAGCTACCAGTAGCCTCAGAAGGACCTATCCTGTCCATAAGCCTGGTCCTAGACTCAGGCTAGAGACATTTCCTCAGAACCCACACAGCCTATTGGTCTTTTCCCTGCCTATCAACTATTCAGGAAGTAATGATACTCTCTACACAAGTTTGGGGCTTTGTCTGACCTATCAGCTACTGGGGAACCACTGACATCACAACACAGACCACCTGCCTTCTCTTGTCCTGTCAACTGTTCTGGAATCAGTGACCTCACAACAACCTCCACTGTCCACAGCCTGCTCCAGGTCTGTCAGTATGACCTCACAAGCACGTATTCCCCTATTGGCCAAGGACACATTGTTGAGATATTCAGTTTCTAGTGACCTCACAACCATCTACTAAATCCATGAGGCTACTCTCAACATGCTCTCTTTCTGCTGTTTTAGTAAACTATCCTTATCCCAACCTGTGAGGTTTTGTTTGCTTGGATTTGTTTTTTTTTCCCTTTCCCTTTCCTCTCCCTCCCCCCCAACTCCCCCCTCCCACTCCCTTTTAAAGAACAAGGAACTGTGTGGTGCTCAGCTCTCAGCTGGGGCAAAACCACATCTACTAAAATCCAAAACAAATCTATTCTTAAAAACATGAAAATTCTTATATTAAAGTTCTATTCATTGTCTCTTCAGCGACATCTCCACCAATCTATTCAGCATGATTACATTTCATTGACTCGACAGGGCCAGCAATACAATGAAGAAGATGATCAGTTGGTTGCTGCTTAGAAACATCCAGTCCCGTTTCCACATGGCATCCTTGAACTCCTGGTTCCTCATGCTGTAGGTGAGGGGGTTCACTGCTGGTGGAACCACCATGTAAAGAAATACCTCTACCAGGTTGAGTGGTCTCTGGAGACTGGACAGGGGCCAATGGCTCCAAGTTGGAACAAAGGAAAGGTGACAGAGCCCTGGGACAGTCTGCTGAGTGGGTAGTAGAGTCTCCTTCTCTGGAGATATTCAAGACCCATCTGGATGCCATCCTGTCTGACCCATCCGAGGACTCTGCTTTTGAAGGGGGGGCTTGGACTGGATGATCTCTGGAGGTCCCTTCCAACTCCAATTCTGTGAATCTGTTAATCTGTAAATAGGGAGGATATTTAGAGGGGCTCTTCAGGTAGGCAAACATGTCAGTGCTGACAAAGGAGGAGTCCACTCCCATGTAAGGAAGGCAGGTGGAAAAGGCTCTGTGTCATCCCTGCTCTGCGTGGATCCTCAGCACAGCCCTGAAGATCTGCACATAGGACACCACGATGAACACAAAACACCCAAAAGCCAAACAAGCTCTGCCCACAATTTCCCTGAGCGAGGCCTGTGAGCAAGAGAGCTTGAGGATCTCACAGAAGAACTTGTCAGCAGCATTGCCATGGCAGAGGGGGAGTGAAAATGTATTTGCTGTGACAATATATTTAATAAGAAATTAAAAATTATCTGTTGCTTTTTGCTGTCAGAGAAAGGAGAGAGAAAGTGTAAGGAACTTTGCAGACAACATGGTCAGTGATGTAGGGGGAGAAGGTCCTCCCAGCCTCATTGCAGAGATACCCTTGCAGCCCATGCAGAAGCCCATGGTGAATGAGGCTGTTCCCCCTCAGCCCATGCTGGATGATGTGGAACAGTGATTCTACATGCAGCATGTAGACATCACAGTGCTCAGGCAGGTGCAGAGCCCTGAAGGAGGCTGTGACCTCATAGGAAGCCTGTGCTGGAGCAGGTTTGCTAGCAGGGCTGTGGAGGACCCAGGCTGGAGCAGTCTGTTGCTGAAGGAGGGCACCCCATTAAAGTGACCCACCCTGGAGCAGCTGGTGATGATCTGAAGCCATGTGGGAAGGACTCACATTGGAGGGGTTCATGCAGGACTGTCTCCTGTGGGTGGGACCCAAAGCTGGATCACGGGGAGACTGTGAGGAGTCCTCCCATGAGGGGGAAGGAGCATCAGAGACAATGTGTGATGAACTGACCTCAATGCCCATTCCCCATCCTCCTGTGCTGCTCAGTTAGAGGAAGGCGAGAATTGGAGAGTGAAGGGGACCCTGGGAAAAACAGGGAGGGATGTGGGTGGGTGTTTTAATTTATTTTTCTTTCTCATTCCTCTTCTCTCTTTGATTGGGTAACGAATTATATTGGTTTATTGAGAGAAATTCAGGAGAATGACCTCTGCATGATCTCTCCCTGTCCTTATCCTGACCTTTTGTTACATCTTCTTTCCCTTATGCAGCAGAGGAAGGGGAGTGATAGAGCAGCTTTGGTGAGCACCTGGGTCAACTCCCTTCAAAAAGAGGTTGAAATGAAGATGTACATGGGCATGTGGAGTCAATGGTCATAGGCTACAGTAATGATCATTAAATTCTTGCCCAGGAGAGCAGCCAGGTAGATGCCCAGGAAGAGCCAGAAGTGCAGGAGCTGCAGCTCCCATGTGTCTGCAAAGGGCAGGAGCAGGAACTGGCTGATGGAGCTGCTGCTGTTGGACATCTGCTGCCTCTGGGTATGGAAAAGTGTTTTCAGAAGTAAAAGACAGGAGTGAGGAGAGATTTATGACAAAGAAATTAAAATGCTGGATTTGTCTCACAAACTCCCAAGTGTGTATGAGGAGCAGAAGCCTCTGGCATGGGCTCCCAAAGAGTCATTCCTGGTCTTCAGTTATGGGTACAGGTGAATGGGGTGACACACAGTTTCCATCAGATCAAGTCCACTCTCATGGAGAAGGGGATCTTGGAACCTTTCCTCTCCCCCAGTAATTCCCATGGGAGCTGGGAACAGCAGCTCCATGGCAGAAGGTTTTGATTTTTGTTCCACAGAAACTGGGGCAAGAGGAATCCCAGCTGCAATGGGTTTGTGGAAGTCATAGGTCAGAGCTGCGCCCCCTCCCATCCACAGAGCGGCAAAGCAAGGATGAGGGGTCTGGAGTGACTCTCACAGGGGGAAAGACACGTCTCCCTGTCCCTGCCTGGGGGTCCTGTCTCATGCAGAGACAAGGAAAGGTGATTCTCCTGCCCAGCTCTGGTTTGATCAGGAGAAACAACTCTGCTGGACAGAAGGATTTCTCCCCAGCCAAGGGAGGGAAAGTCAGTAAAGACTTAGTGTCTTTCCAAGTTAGTTACTTGGAGCTCCAGAGACGCCTCACAGGAGACTCTGGGGAATGGAGTATGTGATGTATTCGCCTGCTCCTCTGCTGTGAGCTGGGCTGGGCTCCTGGGATGGAGGGAGCTCACTGCAACCCACCAGCCCTGACAAGAGACAGCTCTGGCCAGGAGCAGCTCCTCTGCCAAGCACACAGGGCTGGGGACACTGCCTGGAGGCACCGAGGGGAGACCTGTGAGGCTGAGAGAGCTGATGGATGCTGAGAGCTCACTGCAGGAGAAATCTCCACAGCACTCTGCCTGGTATGTCTGTGGGTGCAGGGCAATGCAGGTTCTGTTCCTGGAGGGATCTCCTCAAGCTGGGACATGGGGCAGTGTGTGGGCTCTGTCAGGAGGACAGGTTCTCTCTAGGACCAGAAAGTGCTGCCTGGAAGGGATGCCCTTGTGCCCCATCAGAGGGACAGGGCAGGACAGCTGTCTTCTCCTGGGCATGGCTGCAGAGGTGTGAAGCAGCGTGTGCACCCAGGGGTGCCCAGGGCTGTCCTTGTGAGCAGGGTCCCTGTGCCCTAGAGGCTGTGTGCTGGGGCAGGGAATCTGCTGCTGCCAGGGTCAGCCCTCAGCCTGGCTTGTGGACTTTCCACAGGGATAGAGAAGGACCTGTGGATTGAAGGAGTTACCCAGGGAAGAGCAGCATAAGTTCCTTCTGCAGTAAGACAGTGCTGCCTGGGTCAGCTTTGCTCCCAGCTCCAGCTGATCCTTGAGACATTCCAAAGGGACTTTGATGAACAACATCAAGGAAGCATTTTCCTTCCAGGCAGAGTCTTTGCTTTGACTTTTCCTCTCCTTGGGCTGTGCTGACTGTGGGAGATGAGAACTTATTTCTCCCCTCTAGAATGTCCACATCAGAGGATTTCCTGAGCCCTGCACACACAGAGGTTCCCCGGGCAGTGCCCTGATGCCAGGAGGGGTCTGCAGAGCAGAGCTGAGCGCAGCGCAGGTTGGATGGGGTCTGTGAGGACAGAGCAGGAGGTGACATGGGCAAAGAGAAGCAGCTGCAGGGACAGCTCCAGGCAGCAGATACATTGGCAGGGAGAGAGAATGAATGAGCTGTTCCCAGAAAAGCCCTGGCAGTCGGGATTTGGGACCTCCCTGATATCCCACACAGTGCAGACAGTGATGTTCAAAAGGGAACACCAGGTTGTGATCAGAGAGCGTCCAGCACAGGGCAGCTGAGACCAGGGCTGATGGACAGAGCAGCTCTCCCCACTCTGCACTCAGGGGAAGGTTTCACTGGCACTGCAGCAGCAATGTCAGGGAGTTCTGACAGGAGAAACACTCCTCAGGTACAGGCAGGAGAAGACCAAAGCACAAAGCAAAGACTCAATCTCAGGGTGTTCCCTAAGAGTATCAAGAATTTTTCCTCAAAGAAAATTTCCCTTAAATCTCACTGCCTCTACCTCCTAGGACAGGTCCCCACTCTTGATGGCCGCAGATGTCCAACAGCAGCTCCATCAGCCAATTCCTCCTCCTGCCC
The DNA here is from genome assembly GCF_964237585.1 of Gallinula chloropus. Lineage (NCBI taxonomy): Eukaryota > Metazoa > Chordata > Aves > Gruiformes > Rallidae > Gallinula > Gallinula chloropus. The sequence continues at coordinate 985,302 of NC_140120.1, read as the reverse complement.
TTTGCAGACACACGGGAGCTGCAGCTCCTGCACTTCTGGCTCTTCCTGGGCATCTACCTGGCTGCTCTCCTGGGCAATGGCCTCGTCATCATCACCATAGCTTGTGACCACCACCTCCACACCCCCATGTACTTCTTCCTCCTCAACCTCTCTCTTGCTGACCTTGGCTGCATCTCCACCACTGTTCCCAAATCCATGGCCAATTCCTTGTGGGACACCAGGGCCATTTCCTACACAGGATGTCTGGCTCAACTCTTTTTCTTTCTATTTTTGATCTCAACAGAGTTCTGTCTTCTCACTGTCATGGCCTATGACCGCTATGTTGCCATCTGCCACCCCCTGCACTACGGGACCCTCCTGGGCAGCAGAGCTTGTGTCCACATGGCAGCAGCTGCCTGGGGCAGTGGGTTTCTCTATTCCATGTTGCACACAATCAATACATTTTCACTTCCCCTCTGCCATGGCAATGCTGTTGACCAGTTCTTCTGTGAAATCCCCCAGTTCCTCAAGCTCTGCTGCTCAGATGCCTACCTCAGGGAAACTGCACTCGTTGTGGTCAGTGTCTGTTTATTTTTTTGCTGTTTTGTGTTCATTGTGGTGTCCTATGTGCAGATCTTCAGGGCTGTGCTGAGGATCCCCTCGCAGCAGGGACGGCACAAAGCCTTTTCCACCTGCCTCCCTCACTTGGCTGTGATCTCCCTGTTTCTAACTACTGGTGTGTTTGCCAACCTGAAGCCTTCCTTCCTCTTCTCCTTCTTTCTTGACCTGATATTGTCATTTCTTTACTCAGTCTTTCCACCAGCAGTGAACCCCCTCATCTACAGCATGAGGAACCAGGAGCTCAAGGATGCCTTGTGGAAACTGATGACTGGATGTTCTAAACAGCAATGAACTGCTCATTTCAACACTAGTTTGTTTCTTTCACCTCCCACATCATGCAGGTGTTTCCACCTCTCTTGATGATGTGGCCATGCCTAAGGACAGATTTTCAGCAGACTAGATGGACGTATCCTCACTGAATTCCACCTCAGATTGCTCTTTGGTCATTCAGATGCTGCTCAGTCTCCAGTTACTGCTTTGAGACTCTGAGAGTTGGAAAACGTCCCATCTTTCAGAAGTCTAATGAACTGCTCTGTCAGGAGGTCAGTGTGTTGATAAGTGACCTTTCTATGTATCTGATTAAATCTGTTCTGGGAGAGAATCTCCTCTGAAAGCTGACCCCCTTCACACGCTGCTTGGCCGTAGCAGCAGCTGAGGAGAGAGATTTCATGGGTATTAAACTGTGTCATGTGTAACTGCTGTTTGTTGTCAGAGAAATCTGTCTGTGCCTGTGAGCACAGATGATGCCAGGAAAAGTGTTGGGAGTCCCAGGAGGCCAGTGAGGGAACTGCTGGGCTTGGGGAAGAGCAAGGTTCTCCATGCAGGTTTGGGTCTAAGGAGACTGCTTTTCCTGCCTGTCCAGATCTCTTTAGGAGACCTCTGGACCAGCCCCCATTGCAGCATGCTGCTGAACTTTCTTCCATGATCTGAGATGTGACAGAAACATTTTTTTCCTATGAAAAAATCCGCCTTTGTGAAACTCCTTTGAATTTTCATCACTCAAATAAAACCTCTCCAAGTAGTTATACAGGTCTTATTTATTTTAGTTAAAATGAGTTAAAGAGCCATGCTTGTAAGGGCTTCCTGATTGTTAATGAGCCCCATGGTGTCTTTTCTTCCGAGTCCACAGACCTCAAGGTACAAAGAGCAAGAAACCTCTCAAGAAGTTCAAGTCAGGAGTAATGCCCAAAGTACCTTGAAGCACTAACAGGCTCCACTGGGAGCCACTCCTGACAAAGCCTCCCCATGGGCTCGTTAGAGCAGAGAACTGGAGTCCATGAGGACAAACCCAGGCACAGCACAGGCAGCTCTGATGCTGAGGACACCCTGGCTTGTTCTGATGAAGCAGAAATGCCAAGTGCTGAGCCCCAGCCCCTGGGCGGGGAGATCCTGACCCTCACCTGTGTCTCAGGGCTCTTCCTTGGGATGTGGGGAGTGTGACACCAAGGGAAGGGACAGGGATGTGACACATGGTTGCCTCCCCTGGGGTGGGTGCAAGGGGAAAACAATGCTCTGTGGCCATGAGGACAATGTGTCTCCTCTGAAGCCTCTGTGGCAGGGCCATCAGCCACAGCTAAAGGGGCAAAGACCTTGTTACTATCAGGCCCTTTCAGCCTGGCTGGCACCCTTGGCCATCTGCACCACAGCCCATCCCACACTGTCCGACACCTGTGCCTGTTTCCCTGTAGGCTGCAAGCACCCAGAACCCTTCCCAACCTTGATCTCACCCCATGATGTCCCTGCCTGTTCTGCTGTCTCTCCCTCCCCACCAGCTGTTCCCACAAGCACAAACCCACCAGCTCATCCACACTTCCTCTGAGTGACTTTTCAATCACAGCACTGCCCTCAGAGTGACATTTCTTTATCCTCACGTCCACTCTGACCTTCAAAGCTGCAGTTTCAGTGGATTTGATACCCTATGTGCTTTCCACATACCACAGACAGGGCTTCCCTTAGCCTCCCCTTCTCCGACCTAAAGAAGCAATGGTCACTCAACCTCTCCACACAGGACCCCTAATTGTAACTTGGCAGACTTTTACTGCCCACACGAGTGCTCCTCCCCATTTCTCCAGACTGGGGAGCCCCACACTGGGACTGACTGCTCCAGAAGTGGCCTCACCAGTGCTGCATCCAGATGGACAAGAAGGGCCCTTTTCTGTGTGGCCACCCTCCTCCCAGTGCAGCCCAATGTGCTCATGGCCAGATCCCTGTTCAGCACCTCTGACTGCTATGGCAGCCCCTGCAATGCCCAAATTCTTCTCCTTGCAGCCAGTTCTCCACCCGTCATGTCTGAGCTGCCTTGATGTGTGGGTGTTGTGCTGGAACCTTTTCTCATGGTTTCACCCCAGCCCAGAACTGAGCACCACGCAGCTGCTCTATCTCTAAGAGGGGGTGTGTGAGGGGGGATTGAGGGTGGGGAGAAGGGAGAGAAAAGGAAACCAAAAAGCCCTAAACCTTGTGGGCTGGAATAAGGACAGTTTACTGGGACAGCAGAGAGAGAAACAACAACAGGACTTCGTAGCAAAATACACACAGCTGGTGATGCACAATGCAGTTTGTCACTGAACCCCACAGCTCTGGCCGCACAGCTCACAGCCATCCTGAAAGCACGTGTGTCCTGGAGCTGAGTTCTCCTGCCCCCACCACACTCCTTTTATGGTGTGATCTTGCCGCGACAGAGAGAGACGGGACACAGCTTGATACAGCCAGAGTCGGTTCATTGCACAGAACCATTCCTGTTTATGTGCTCTGCAGATGGCTGCTTTCTGTCAAACACACCCTGTTCCTGGGCTACAGCTGATTGGTCAACGTTTTGCTGTCACAGCAGCATCTCTATCTTATCACGCTAATAGAACTTCTAAACCCTCCTCAGACAGCAGATAGACCTTAACAATAGGGGACACTCTTTCCTGGAGCCTGTCCCAGCAGGGGGCCGGCAACGATGCTGCCACCTTGTTTAGTTTCCATCTCCATCCTGTAATCTGTTAACCTGGCAGTGCTTGAGCCTTTGTTTCTCAAGATGCAGGCCACACCTCACAATCCTCTTTCACAATCCCTTTACCTCACAATCCCTGTACCTAACAATCCCCTTACCTCACAATCCGCTTACCTCACATTATTCTTACCTCACAAACCCCTTATCTCACAATCCCTTTACCTCACAATCCCCTTACCTAAAAGCCTTTACCTGACAATCCCCTTACTTCACAATCCCCTTATCTCACAATACCCTTACCTAAAAACCCTTTACCTCACAATCCCTTTACCTCAAAAACTCTTTACCTCACAATCCCCTTACCTCACAAACCTTGTACCTCACAATCCCCTTACCTCACAATCCCTTTACCTCACAATCCGATAACCTCACAATCCTCTTACCTCACAAACTCCTTATCTCACAATCCCCTTATCTCACAATCCCCTTACCTCACTATCCCCTTACCTCACAATCCCCTATCCTCCCTATCCCTGTACGTCACAATCCCCTTTCCTCACAAACCCATTGCTCACAATCCCTCTACCTCACAATCCCCTTGCCTCACAATCTCTTTACCGCACAATCTTGTTGCCTTTGTTAGGTGCGGCGACCTGATTCAGGAACGGCAACGGCGCCACACTCTGGCAGCACGGGCCATCAGCTCACAGACACCAATGTGGTGGACGGCACATGGCATTTATTAGCCAGAGGCACTGTGATAGATGAGCCTTTGTTCAGTAAACCACATGTACCTTGAAACAGGTTGTAACGCTCTGATTTTGTAAGAATGATTGTGTAACGTATATTGTTAGTTGCTAACGAAGCATAGAACTGAGTTATAGGTAACTTAGAAGTGGAAACCATAGAAATTAAGTAGCCAATGAATGAGCTTGCTGTTAAAGGTGACCAAATATGGGAGAGGGGTCAACTAAGGGACAAGTGAGGAAGAGGAGCAACTTCATCCCATCGACCACTAGAAGGTAGAAGACGACCCCCTAACAACAACTGGCGCATGTGCAGAAGAAGCCTCAGTGAAACAATCGGGACCCGGAACTAAAGGACTATAAAAACCTGAATTCGGAAAGGGACGGTGCGTGCCGTTGGTAGAGCTGAGACTCTCTGGCCGCCCAGCGCTGTTTGCTTAATTGCCGCCTGCCAAATTAATAAAATTAAGTTTGTAACTGAATTAACTGGTTTCCGACTGGTGACTGGGAAACCCACGATAACAATTTGGTGCCGTGACTCGGATGGAGAACAACCGGACGTGAGCCTCTGAGCAGGGAGGCGCCCCGCTGTCTCAGCGGCCCTGCCAGAGTATCCGCTCGGCTCTCCACCGACGAACCGAAATTCTCGGCAATAAGCAAAGAAAAGCCGGCAAAGCCCCTTAATCTTTGTGCATGAAGCCCCGGACGAAGACACAGGACGCGTGAGTATAGGCCAGTTTACCGTTCGGTTGGGGCCAGGATTCCCGGGGTGGGAGAGGTACGAACCCCGAGAGGTGGGTAAGAGTACAGACCCCAGATGATGGGACAGAGGAAAAGCAGGCCCACTGTCACCATGGGTGGGGGAGATCCTGTGAATCTTTCCCCAGTACCCCCGAGTAGTCCATTGGGACTGATGATTAAGTACTGGGATGCTCACCCTTCTAGGCGGGGTAAGAGTAAAGTAAAGATGATACATTAATGTATGGAAGTCTGGGCAGGACAACCCATAAGGGGTGAATCTGTTCGCTGGCCCAGGTTTGGTTCCTTTGAGGATTGGGTATGTCAAGCTCTAAATTTGAGTGTAAATGAAAAGGAACCCTTTAGTTTAGAAGAAAGTGAATATGCAGCCCGTTGGATAATTTCTGAAACAAGGGCAAATTTATACACTTTAAGTGAAAGAGAACCCCTTACGAGAAGTGGCAGTGGGGGGATGAGAAAATGTTTAAAGAAGACTAGGGGTGTCAAGAACTTTATTTGCTGGGGATAAGGAGTAAGACAGAGCCCCTGGTAAAACTGAAAGTATGTCCCCAGCAGTAAGAAATTGAGTTCCTCGTGGACTCAGGGACGGAAAGATCCACCATCCAAAGTTTACCCCCGGGGATGTAAAATTTCCTCGGAGACAGTACAGGGAATTGGCGCAAAAAGGAAACCCTTTGCAGTACCCGTGGTCAAGGAAATATTATTTGAAAGCAACTCCAAAGTTGGCTTAGAATCATTGTTGCTGGTGCCTGAAGCCGACTATAATTTACTGAGACGAGACTTAATGGTTAAACTAGGAATTTCTTTGGAAATAAATAAAAAAACAATTACGAGTTAAATTACGCTCCCTTAAAGTCGAAGACGAAAAGCAAATTAACCCTGAGGTATGGTATACCCCAGAGACCACGGGAAGATTAAATATTAAACCTTTTGTGATTGTGATTAAGGACCCTGAGGTCCCAGTACAAATTAAACAATGCCCACTACCTGAGGAGGGTAGGAAGGGATTGAAACCAGAAATTAAAAGACTAACAACTTTTACGGGAATATGAGCCGGGCCAAGGAGTAACCCTCGTCCAGTATGTGGACGACTTGTTGTTGGTCGGAGAAGATGAGGAAACAATTAGACGGGAGAGTATTAAACTTTTAAACTTTTTAGGTTTACAGGGTTTAAAGGTGTTTAAACAAAAATTACAGTCTGTAGAAGAAGTAGTAAAGTACCTAGGACACAGACTCAGTAAAGGAACTAAGAAATTGGATCGTGAAAGGGTTAATGGAATACTCTCTATGCCTCTGCCCAGAAATAAATGACAAGTGTAACAATTATTGGGACTTTTTGGGTATTGTAGACAATGGGTTGAGAATTTTAGTGGAAAAGCAAAATTTTTATATGCTAAATTAGCTCACGATGGGTTGCTAAAGTGGACTCCAGAGGATGGAGAAAAATTGGAAACACTTAAGAGGGAATTGACAAATGCCCCCATGCTCAGTTTACCCGACTTGTGGAGACCCTTTTTCTTATTTGTTAATACAGAGGGAGGTGTCGCATACGGGGTATTGGCTCAGGAGTGGGCAGGAAGCAAAAACCTATAGCCTATCAAACTATTAGACCCGATTAGTAGGGGATGGCCCACTTGTCTGCAAATAATAGCAGCCACGGTACTATTGGTGGAGGAAGCTCTCAAAATTACCTTTGGAGGAGAGTTGAAAGTAATCTCCCCACATAACATCAGGGGAGTATTACGACAAAAAAGCGGACAAATGGATATTAATTGTTTCTCCAAAGTTGTCTCTAGAAACTACCTCTCTGCAGAATCCGGCCCAATTTTTATATCTTGAACCATATTCACAGACTCAAAATATGCTTTTGGAATAGCTTATACATTTAGAAGATTTGGGAATAGAGAGGGTTAACAAATTTACAAGGAAAAGACTAATCCATCAAGGCCATAAGGGGCCTTAAGAAAATTGCAGTGGTACGCTTGAGGGGACACCAGAAAGTGTTAACCCCACAAATAAGGGCAAATAATTTAGCTGACCAAGAAGCTAAAAGAGCTGCTTTACTAATTCTGGAGACTAGGGACACAGATATATCGGATAAGAGGCAGAAAGAACTAAATCAACAGGTACCGAAATTTACACCACAGGAGTAAGAAAAACTAATAAAGATGGGAATACAAAAGAATAGTTCAGGAACCTGAGAATTACCTGACAGCAGAGAGGTTTTTCCTAAAACAATGGCCCTCAAAATTTTACAAAGAATACACAGCGGTACACACTGGGGCACTCAAGCCTTAATTGACCAATTTGTAATTAAGTATGTGTGCATTGGTTTATATGGTCTGGCTAAGCAAATTTTAAGGGGATGTACAACGTGTCAAAGGGTCAATAGACAATATCTAAAAAAAACAAAGCAGCTGAATCCTGTAGTTTCACAAAATGTTTTTAACTAGTATTTTTAACAGTACTGCTGCCTACAACTGCTGCCTGGGAGTTTTCCTCCTCCCAGGCACTGTGCCCCTCCCCTGTGCTGGCATCTTGCTGGTGCCAGTGTATCTGCGGGGTGGACTTGGCCAGGGAGATCACAGAGTTACAGCTGCGTGGTGGTGTGCTGACTTAGCATGCAGCTCAGCTGCTTCCCCTGGCTGGTTCACCAAGCAAGCATGGAAGCTGCTTGCACTGGCTGGAGGGAAGCACAAGATGCACATGGAAAAAGCAGGAGGAAGAATCCTGGCCCATAGACCCTTTTCTAATACACAAATTGATTTTACCGATTCGACAACACGAACCACGGCCTGGGTGGAGGTTAAAATATTATTAGAAAAAAAAAAATTAATTACTCCTCGATGTGGGAGTGTTGAAACTGTAGATTTGGAATTGAGTAACAACACCACACACCATGGCACCCACAAAGTTCTGGCAGAGTTGAAACAATGAATGGAGAAATTAAAAAACAATTAACAAAATTAAAATTGGAAACAGGGATGTCCTGGATTAGGTGTTGACCATTGGCTCTATTAAATATCTAAACACAGCTGAGAACTGATGTGGGTGTTTCTCCCTTTGAAATGTTATATGGGATGTCATACGACATGAGTAACCCGGGGAATCATCCGCGATTGGAGGATTCCCTAGTAGAAACTTATATAACACACCTAATGGCAAGAAGAAAGGAGTTAATAAGAAAAGGAATATTGGCACAACGCCCCCCTTGGATATGGCGATACACAAGATACAACCGGGTGACAAAGTCCTGATAAAGACTTGGAAAGAATCTTCTTTAACACCTCAAAGGGAGGGACCTTTTCTTGTCTTACAACAGATACAGCCATTAGGACTGCTGAGTGTGGATGGACACATGCCAGTCAAGTGAAGGGACCTATTTCGGATTCAACATTGCAAGAGCCATCCTGGAAGGTCACCAATTCCCCTGGAAGTCTCAGAATGACCCTAAAGAGATCTTAAACACCGATGCTCTTATACAGATAAGTGATGAAGAAGAAACTTGTAACTCTAAGTGTGTAAAAACTTTACAGTTAAGCGTGGAGTCAAACGTTGTAATTGTTATCCTTTTGTGTGTTTTATTTGTAAAATCTGCCAAGGACGGTGGTGGTCTCATTGTTATGAAGGAACCCCTCCTAGGGGAATTTATGGGAATAATTACACACAAAAATTGAAATTGACACAAGAAATATTTGAGTATAAAATAGCTCAAGGGGAAATTGAAAAATGGTCACCACAGTGGTGGAATATATATAGGTTACCAGATTATTATTGTTTCCACCCAAACGAGCCTGTTCCTCTTTCAATAACTATTGTCCAGGTGTGTTGCCGGAGAGACCTAAGTGGAGTATGGTGCAGCTTCCCAGAGTAAAACTGGGAGAAATTCAAACAAAGGTGCGCTAAGAGAAAAATCTCGGCGCCTCCTGAAGAATACCCCTGCTGCCGGGAAGATGGAACACCCCGTGACTCGAAGCAACCGAGCCGACGGGCGAGGCAGAGGTGTAAAAAACTGTGGAGGACGGAACCCCGAGATCAGAGTAATGCACAAGCCTCGGAGGAGCTGCCCTAGTGCAAATCCCGGCTTAACACTGCCTCAGGAACACACGCACCTAGGAAAAGAAAAAGGGGGGCTAGAGGGCAATAAATGGGATCAAGAAAAACCTTGTAGGAAATCGGAATACCACCACCCATCCTGGCTGATTATTTTAATTATTGTATGTATCTGGGAGCAATTAATTAGACCATGTCAAGGACCCTTGTTAGGTGGGAGGATTCAAAGGTCCTTAAAGTTAATGTTAACGGAAAAATCCCTAAGATCACGATCTGAGGTGGTGTTACAGAACAGGAGAGGTTTAGATCTCCTATTTTTAAAACAAGGGGGACTTTGTGTAGCCTTAGGAGAAGAATGCTGAATTTATGCAGATCATAACGGCATTGTTAGAGATACTGTGGCTAAACTTAGGGAAGGGTTGGAAAAGAGATGACGAGAAAGAGAATCTCAACAAGGCTGGTATGAATCATGGTTTAACTCTTCCCCTGGTTGACTAAAATCTTATACTAAGCCACTGAGAATTACAATGGTTTACTGAACAAAATGGTGATAAAAAGAAAAAGGGGGGATTGTGATAGATGAGCCTTTGTTCAGTAAACCACATGTACCTTGAAACAGGTTGTAACGTTCTGATTTTGTAAGAATGTGTAACGTATATTGTTAGTTGCTAACGAAGCATAGAACTGAGTTATAGGTAACTTAGAAGTGGAAACCATAGAAATTAAGTAGCCAATGAATGAGCTTGCTGTTAAAGGTGACCAAATATGGGAGAGGGGTCAACTAAGGGACAAGTGAGGAAGAGGAGCAACTTCATCCCATCGACCACTAGAAGGTAGAAGACGACCCCCTAACAACAACTGGCGCATGTGCAGAAGAAGCCTCAGTGAAACAATCGGGACCCGGAACTAAAGGACTATAAAAACCTGAATTTGGAGAGGGACGGCGCGTGCCGTTGGTAGAGCTGAGACTCTCCGGCCACCCAGCGCTGTTTGCTTAATTGCCGCCTGCTAAATTAATAAAATTAACTTTGTAACTGAATTAACTGGTTTCCGACTGGTGACTGGGAAACCCACGATAACAATAGCAAAACCAGCTTCTAGAAGGATTTGAATTATCCTTTTTCCTTTCTCAAATACTTCCTCTGCTGTATTGCCCCATACAATGATGTCATCAATATACTGCAGGTGCTCTGGGGCTTCACCCTTTTCCAGTGTAGTCTGAATTAGTCCATGGCAGATGGTGGGGCTGTGTTTCCACTCCTGGGGCAGACGATTCCACGTGTATTGGATGTCCCTCCAAGTGAAAGCAAACTGTGGCCTGCACTCTGGTGCCAGTGGTATTGAGAAGAAAGCATTTGCAATGTCAATTGTGCCATACCACTTGGCTGCCTTTGATTCCAGTTCATACTGCATTTCCAGCATGTCCGGTACAGCAGCACTCATACCTGGAGTGACTTCATTTAGGCCACGATAATCTACTGAGCTGGACCAGCAGCTCCCTGGCAGAAGGTGCCTGTTGTGTGCCCATCAGAACTGGAGCAAGAGGGATTCCCCCTCCCCATTCCAGCCCCAGGGCTGCAAAGGAAGGATGAGGTGCCTGGAGTGAGTCGCCTGACTCCCTTCCTTTCACAGGGGGAAAGAGTCCCCTCCCTGTCCCTGCCTGGGGATCCTGTCTCACATGGAGACAAGGAAAGGTGATTCTGCTGCCCAGCTCTGGTTTCATCAGGACCAAGGACTCTGATGGACACAAGGATTTCTCCCTAGCTGAGGGAGGGAACATCAGAGATGAGATCACAGAGTGATCCCCATGAGGCCTGAGGCACCAGGAGGGAGGCTAGAAGAGCTGGTCTTCTCCTGCTGAGCTGGGCTGGGCTCCTGGGACAGTGGGAGCTCATGGCAACCCATCAGCCCTGACAAGAGACAGCTCTACCCAGGAGCAGCTCCTCTGCCAAGCACACAGGGCTGGGGACACTGCCTGTAGGCACCAAGGAGAGACCTGTGAGGCTGAGAAAGCTGACAGATGCTGAGAGCTCAGTGGAGGAGAAAGGTAAAGAGACTGCTTTGAGCTTCCTGCTCTTGTCACTGGATGGAAGAGGGAGCTGAGCATTTATTGATAACTTTGCAGAAGGCAGTGCAAACTCATTTGTCATTAGGACTTCTCAGAGCATCTCCTGAGACCTGCACACACAGAGATTGCCCTGGGCAGTGCCCTGATGCCAGGAGGGGTCTGCACAGCAGAGCTGAGCACAGGGTGGGTTGGGTGAGGTCTGTGAGTACAGAGCAGGAGGTGACATGGGCAGAGAGAAGCAGCTGCAGGGACAGCTCCAGGCAGCAGAGACGTTGTCAGGGAGGGAGAAGGAGCTGATCCCACAAAGTGATCATGAAGGTGGGTATTTGGTATCTCCCTGACATCCCTCATGGCACAAACACTTTCCCACAGCAACTCCCTGGAATTTGCCACCCAGCACAGATTCTGAGCCCATAGTTCCAGGGTTTCAGGATGAGTCTTCTTGTTGGCAGCATGATCCCCAGTGAGCAGAAACCCCTGGGTGCCTATCTGTCTATCCTTCTCCTTCTAGGCTTGGCTGGAGCATTTCTTGCTGTTCCTCTCCTGACCTTGCTGCATTTGTCCCGCTATAGCGTGGGGGTCTGTGTATGTCTATTTTTGGTAGGGCTGGCGCCGAGCTGACCCTCACTTCAGGACCTCCATCTGTAGGACTAAGGACTTTGCAGGGTCTCCTGCTGGTCTGCAGGCTGCCTTCCACACTGGAACTGCTCTCCAAGGGACTCTTGTGGCCAGAGAGGACCCCATGCAGCAGACATCTCGACCTGTGTGTCCCTGGCTTGGAGCAGGGAGCTGAGATCCTCCTTGGGTAGGAGGAGACCGCCGGAGCGCTTTAGAGCTCTGCCCGGGGAGACTGGATTGGTCAGCTCTAAGCCGGTCCAGTTTCTTCTACAGGGAGCACCAGGGTGTCATCACAGAGCACCCAGCACAGGGCAGCTGAGACCAGGGCTGATGGACAGAGCAGGTCTCCCTACTCTGTACTCAGGGGAAGGTTTCACTGGCACTGCAGCAGAAGAAACACTCCTCAGGTACAGGCAGGAGAAAACCAAAGCTCCAAAGCTCTGCTCTGCCCTTGGGTGAAACTGCAGTGACAGTGCTGAAAAGCTCCTTCCTATCCACAGGGGATTTAGTCTGAGATCACACCATCCTTCTATTTACTGACTACTGCCAGGCAGGACTGAGTTCTCCCGAGCCCACAGCTGACCCTCCTCCCAGCAGTGGCACGCTCAAGCCAGCACAAAGCAGAGATCCCAAAAGGGACCTGCCAAATCTTCCTGACTACAGAGATTCAATCTGAGGGTATTCAATAAGAATTTGAAGAGATTTTCCTCAAGGAAGAGTTCCTGAATTCTCACTCACTGCCTTTTCCTCCTTGGACAGGTCTCCACACTGGATCCCAGCAGATGTCCAACAGCAGCTCCATCAGCCAGTTCCTCCTCCTGGCCTTTGCAGACACACGGGAGATGCAGCTCCTGCACTTCTGCCTCTTCCTCAGCATCTACCTGGCTGCTCTCCTGGGCAATGGCCTCATCATCATCACCATAGCCTGTGACCACCACCTCCACACCCCCATGTACTTCTTCCTCCTCAACCTCTCTCTTACTGACATTGGCTACATCTCCACCACTGTTCCCAAATCCATGGCCAATTCCTTGTGGGACACCAGGGCCATTTCCTACACAGGATGTGTGGCTCAACTCTTCTCCTTTGTATTTTTCATCGCAACAGAGTACTATATTCTCACTGTCATGGCCTATGACCGTTACGTTGCCATCTGCCACCCCCTGCACTATGGGACCCTCCTGGGCAGCAGAGCTTGTGCCCACATGGCAGCAGCTGCCTGGGCCAGTGGGTTTCTCTGTGCTGTGCTGCACACAGCCAGTACATTTTCTCTGACTCTGTGCCATGGCAACGCTGTTGACCAGTTCTTCTGTGAAATCCCCCAGATCCTCAAGCTCTCCTGCTCAGATGCCTACCTCAGGGAAAATGGAGTCATTGTGGTCAGTCTCTGTTTAGATTTTGGTTGTTTTGTGTTCATTGTGGTGTCCTACGTGCAGATCTTCAGGGCTGTGCTGAGGATCCCCTCGCAGCAGGGACGGCACAAAGCCTTTTCCACCTGCCTCCCACACCTGGCTGTGGTCTCCCTCTTTGTTAGTACTGCCGGTTTTTCCTACCTGAAGCCCCCCTCCATCTCCTCCCTAATTCTGGACTTAGTATTGGCATTTCTTTACTGTGTGTTTCCACCAGCAGTGAACCCCCTCATCTACAGCATGAGGAACCAGGAGGTCAAGGATGCCATGTGGAAACTGAGGACTGGATGTTTCTAAGCAGCAACAAACTCCTCATCTTCTGCTGACCATGTAACTCATGTTACGACCAGCCTGTATTCTGTAAGTTTTTTAGGTTTGTTTTTTTTTTCCTTTACTTTTTTCTGTCATGTAATAGAATATTTCATATTCATCCCATTTCTAATGCAGCATCTTCTGGTCTTGTGTGACCTATATGATGTGTAATGATGAGCTGTGCTCTCTGTGCATTGTGTCTGTGTTCAAAGGGCCATGATTTTTCTGTCTTTTTTTCTTTTTTCTTCCCTTACATTTATAAACAATTTACAAGCTTGTCTTCAGCAGCTGAATCATTTGACTCCTTCTCTGGCATGGCAATGCTTCCCCACCATGATAGACTGGGAATTTCCAGGATTGGGACTGATGGCAGTTGAAGAAATACTCTCCTTCCCCTGTACCTGCATTACCTCCAGTGTGTCTCTTTCATCTCCACCATCATTCAGGTGTTTCCACCTCTCCTGATGGCACTGCCATGCCTAAGGACATCTTTTAAGCAGACTAGCTGGATGTATGCACTTTACTTTGATCACAGGATTCCACCTGCACTTCCTCTTTGGTCATTCAAATGCCACTCAGGTCTCTGGTTTCTGCTTTGAGCTCCAGAGAGTTGGAAAATGTCCCATCTTTCAGAAGTCTAATGAACTGTTCTCTCAGAATGTCAGTGTGTTGATAAGTGAGCTTTCTATGTATCTGATTAAAACTATTCTGCGAGAGAATCTCCTCTGAAAGCTGACCCCCTTCACACACTGCTTGGCCATAGCAGGCAGGTATGGAGAGAGATTTCATGGTTATTAAACTGTGTCATGTTGAACTGCTGTTTGTTGTCAGAGAAATCTGTCTGTGCCTTTGAGCACAGATGATGCCAGGAAAAGCGTTGGGAGTCCCAGGAGGCCAGTGAGGGAACTGCTGGGCTTGGAGAAGAGCAAGGTTCACCAGACAGGGTTGGATCTGAAGAGACTGCTTTTCCTGCCTGTCCAGATCTCCTTAGGAGACCGATATCCACAGCTCAAAGCCATCCTGAAACTGAACCATCCCTAAAACTGTGTGTGTCCTAGAGCTGAGTCTTCCTTCCCCCACCAACATGTCTTTATGCTGAACATCATGTAATTGGCATGGAATACCCTCCTTGGCCAGTTTTGGTCACCTGTCCTGGTTGTGTCCCCTCCCAGCTCCCTGGAGGCCACCCACCTTCCAATTAGCAGGGCAGTATGAACAATTAAAATGTCCTTGACTGCTGGGAAACAACCAAACCGTATCTGTGTTATCATCACTGCTCTCATCCGAACTCCCAAACACAGCACCACACCCAACCTGCTGCTATAAAGAAAATTCACTCTATCCTAGCAGGAAGCAGGCCAGCTTGGTAGGCAACAAGTGCAAGACAATGGTGGGGTGACTCCTGTAGTCATACAGTATGGATAAACCCCTTGGTTAGTTATGGTCAGCTGGGCCTGTTCTGTCTCCTGCCAGGTACTTGTGCACTCCCAGTTGACTCATTTCTGGAGCAGAATTAGAAAAAAGCCCTTGATGCTGTGCAAGCCCTGCTCAGCAAGCAACAAACATGTTTAGTTAGACTTTTTTGCTTACAAATCCAAACCTCAGAACTGTAGGGGACACCAGCATGAAAATTAATTCCACCCTACCTATTCCCTAAGGTAGCAGGAGAAGATCTCTCCTGGTTGGAAATCTTCTTGATGTGCCTATTCGTGAAATCCCAGAGTTTCTCAAGGTCTGTTTGATGTGAAGCTCCATTTTCTTAACAGTTCACATCTCCTTGCAGATGGGTCTTCAAAGTTGTGGTGCATCAAACAAAATGACAGCAAGAGGTGTTAAAGACCCTGGGACTCTATTGCTGGAATTTTTAGCATCTTTGAAGGCCGATTATGGTAGAGATTAAATATGACATCAGGCATTTTTAGGACCATTCTCATGGATGGGAATGCCCTGAGCTCCAAGCTTAACAGAGCTCCTAGTGTGGTACTTGTGAAGATTTCAGGACAGGAACATCTTTCAGCCCTTGCACCTTCTGTTTTGGAGTTATAGCTGTATGTTTAGAAGTTTTGAATGTGGATTCTGGTAGAGCCATAAGATGACATCAGGCCCTGTTAGTACCGTTCCCTGTCTGGGAATGCCCTGATCTCCAAGGTTACTGGGGCTACCGCCTTTTTCTGTGGAGGTTTCAGGCCAGGAACATCTTTATCCCTCAAAGGTTTTGTTTGGGAGCTATTGCTGGATGTTTAGTGTTTTTGAAGGTGGGTGCTGGTGGAGCCAGAAAACGACGTCAGGCACAGTTAGGATGATTCTGTTGTCTATGACAGCCCTGAGCCCCAAGGTTACTGGGCCTGCTAGTGTGCTACCTTAGGAGGTTTCAGGCCAGGAAGATTTCTAGGCCCTCACAACTTTTGCTTAGGAGCTTTTGCTGGATGTTTAGAAGTTTCAAAACTAGAAGCTGGTAGAGTGAAAAAGTGATGTCTTGCATTGTTATCACCATTGCATTGTCTATAAAAGCCTGAGCCCCCATGTTACTGGGCTCTCTTTTGGGCAACTTGGGGAGTTTTCAGGTCAGGAACATCTTTCAGCTCTCACACCTTTTGTTTGGCATCTATTACTGGACGCTTAGCATTTGTGAAAGTTGACACTGGTAGAGGTAGAAAACGACAGCAAGTACTTTTAGGACTATTCCATCGTATATGAAAGCACTGAGCCCCACGGTTACTGGGGCTGCCTTTAGTCTACCTGGGCAGGTTTCAGGTCAGGAGTATCTTTCAGCCCTCACACATTTAGTCTGTGAGCTATTGCTGCACATTAAGCATGTTCAGAGGTGGGTGCTGGTAGAGCTTGAAAGTGATGCCAAGCACAGTTAGGAGAGTTGCCTTGGGTTCGAAAGCCTTGAACCCCAAGCTTACTGGGGCTTCTAAGTGGGCTGTCTTTGGAGTCTTCAGATAAGGAACATTTTTGAGCCCTCACACCTTTTGTTTGGGAGCTATTGCTGGACATTTAGCAGTTTCCAAGATTGACACTGGTGGAGATGGAAACTGACATCAGGCAATGTTACGACCATTCCCTATGCTAGACAAGCCCTGAGCCTCAAGGTTACTGAGGCTGCTAGTTGGCTGCCTGGGGAGGTTTCAGGCCAGGAACATTATTCCACCCTGGCACCATTTGTTTGCGAAATACAATAGAGGTGGGAGATTCTCCCTGGGGCTCATTTTGTTATTAATAAATTACCATTATTAATAATATTAAAAATATTATAATAAATTATGAAATCATTTATGAAAAAAGAGAATCGGGGAGAATCTCCCACCTTTGTTGGATGTGGGGGGTACCATTGCGATTGAGGATGAAGAAAGTTCTGAGGTACTTAATGCCTTTCTTGCCTGTCTTTAGTAAACAGAGCAGTTTCTCTCCTGATACCCAGACCCCTGAGTGGAAAGATGGGGACGGGAAGTGGTTGGAAGCCCCCAACATCCTAGGAGAATTGGTAAGTGTTCACACAACATGAAGTATTTTTAGAGTTTAGAGGAGTTGTCCTTCGCATGGCTGTGCTCAGGGCACAAAGTCAAACACTCTGGATCCGAGAATGACCAACCTTTCCACCACAAAAGGGTTAATCCTCCTCACTTGCTTTTAATAGCCTGCCTGGTTTCAAATGTGGTCTGTTGGATCCACCCACCCCAACCTATGACTCAGTTTACCCCTTGGCTTTCATCCAGGCTGTGGCTGCTAAAATCAGCCAACTCACACACCCCAGGAAGAGCACCAGGTGTCCAGCACCAGGTTTGTTGTAATGTCCAGCTTATGAGCTTGGTGGCCAAGGAGATGTCAAGGATGCCAGGCAGCTGTGCCCTGTGCATGGCCACCATGGGCAGGGAGCGTGCCTGAGGCCTGCTGGGCACAGGGATGCCTGGGGGCCAGCACCCCAAAGGCCTTCCTCCAAAGGGTGCTGGGCTAAGGGGTGGCAGGCAGGGCTGTGGTGGGCAGGACCTTGGTAGGTGAGGCATCTCTGAGAGGGGCTCCAGTGAATGGAGCTTTGATGGACAGAACTTAAGTGGGAGTGGCTTCTCTGGGTGGAGCTGCGGTGTGTGGGGCTTCACACCAGACATCACTGCCACCTCACAATGCTGTCATATGGTAAC
The DNA here is from genome assembly GCF_964237585.1 of Gallinula chloropus. Lineage (NCBI taxonomy): Eukaryota > Metazoa > Chordata > Aves > Gruiformes > Rallidae > Gallinula > Gallinula chloropus. The sequence continues at coordinate 967,660 of NC_140120.1, read as the reverse complement.
ACAGCAGTCATCATGTCCCCAGGCAGTATAAAAGGCAGCAGCCTGCCCTGTCCCACAGACAGAGCTGCCACAGGGACAGCTAGAAGACCTCCTCAGAGGGAGCCCTTAAGGAGCAGCTGAAATTCCCTGGCAGAGGTTAAGGAAGAAAAAAAGCAGGAAGAGTCTAATGGATCTACTTTGCTGCTGGCAAAGCCACCTTTAGAGCCCATCTGCTGGATGGAAAAGCTGCTCCAGGAGATTACAGCCACCATCCATCCCTGCAGGTGCCAGAGGCGCTCAGGACTTTTCTGCAGGAAAGCCATGGCCAGGGCAAGGGAATGCCTCTGGAGAAGCCCTGCAGAGCTCAGCATCCTCACCTGCCATGGAGCCAGGGGCAGCAGTGCAGCTGTAAGCAATGGGATGTAGAGAAGTGGCCAGGGTCCCACTGCTTTGCAGCACCCGCTGATGTCTCCAGTAGGTAGAAGGGAAGGACACTGGCCCCCAGGGTCCATCAGGCCAGGGGCACATGGACACTCAGGGCAGCCCCTGAGATGGCTCCAGGCTGAGGGAGAACAGGGCTGGGGTGTCTCCTGGGAGGCGTGAGCAGCCGGTGGGAGGAGGGAGCCGGTCTTGCTCCCGTGCTCAGGGAACAGCCGATCGCCAGCTCTGCTGCTGGGGTCAGGATGGGATTTTCCCCCGGGGCGGATTGGCACTGGTCCCCGGGGGTTTTTTGCCTTCCTCTGCAGCCCTGAGCAGGACCCCTTGTCAGGGTTCTTCTGGGCTGCCTGGGCTGGCTCACTGCCTGCTGCTACTCGTGCACCACGAAGGTGGCACCTTGTGCCCTGCATCTGGGGGGAGGAAGGCTTTTTCCCCCCTAGGGGGGCTAGCACATGTCCCTGGAGGGTTTTTTGCCTCCTCTGCAGCTTTGAGCACAGCCCCTTGCCAGGGCACCTTCGGGCCCTTGTGGCTCAGGGCCTGCTGCTCATGCTCCACGAAGGTGGCCCTTGTGCCCTGCATCTGGGGGGAGGAAGCTCTCTGGACTGCCAGATCCAGCTCCAAGGGAGGCTGTCTTCTTGTCCTCTGTAGCACTGAGCACAGCCCTCAGTCATGGCTCCTCTGGGCCCTGTTGGCTTGGTTCTTGCCTGCTGTTCTGGCACCTCCAAGGTGCCACTCAGGCCCTGCCTCTCTCAGGCTCTCTTGCCCATGGCAGGTTCATAGCGGGACTGAGCTCTGCTCTCCCCTTGGCTCCATTTCCCCAGGAGTTCTTGCTTGTGTGAAACAGCCTGGAAGTGCTTGGAAGGGCTGTGGACTTGCTGCACCATCAGGAAGGAGCTGCTGCTTTTCCCCTCTGCCCATGGGCAATACAGGCTCAGGGCAGCACTTTCAAGGGAGCATTTTTCATGTGTCCCTGGACAAGAAGCACAGGTTTGGGGATGCCAGAAGGAAGCTTCTGTCATTACTGGGTGCCATACTTTGGCAAATAGCCCATAGTACCACACACCACCTCTTTCTTTTGTGTGTGGTCTGTCCAGATCCTCATCTTTCATGTTCTTGCTCTTCAAGAAACCGGGATGTCTCGGCCTCTGTCCTGGCTGCTGCTCTCTGCAGCACTGGGACTTGCCTTTGCCAGGCTGCAAGGGAAGTGTTTACACAACTGGAGAGTGCATCAGCCTGCTCCTGTCTTCATGACGGTGAGCACTGGCTCTCAAGTGATCTAAAAAATAAAAGCAAATCCAGTTTCCATGTGTGTCCTTTGTGTTCTGTGTCCTTGGAAGTGGTTTTGCAGCTGAAATCCCACTGTCACTTCAGGCTGGTAAGATTGTTAGTCATGGTGAGTGCATGGGATGGGATGGGATGGGATGGGATGGGATGGGATGGGATGGGATGGGATGGGATGGGGTGGGATGGAAGAGGAGAATATGCTTCTGACGAGCTCTGACCTGGGACTGAGAACTCCATGCAGGAGAGCAGCTCTCTGCAGTGCAGGTCCCAGGCCCAGCCAGGAGACAGTGGCAGAGATGGGCACAGCTGCACCAGGGCTCAGGCAGGGACAGAAGGCCCCTGGCTCAGCTAAGCCATGTCCCTGGAGCCCTTGGCAGGAGACAGTGTGGGTGCAGGTCCCAGGGGAGGTCGGTCCCAGCCAGTGAGACCCACGAGCCCCCCAGGATCCTGAAGTAGATTTTGAAAAGTTTCCAAGCCACAGAAAGAAAAATGTGGTCACTCAGTGACTGTAAATAATACTTCTGTGTACATCAGTGCCCCTATTTGATTCCTTGATGTGTGGAGTGCAGGCTCCTTGAAGGGTTATTCCATGCTCTTTGCACCAAGGAAAAGGAGTCATTCCCAAGGGAAGCAGTGGTGCCTGCAGGTCCCTGTGACACCATCACCATCTAACTGAAATTGGCAGCTTGGCTTCCTCTCTGCTTGCAGTGGAGCAGATGTTCACACAGACTCAAACCGAGCTGGTGAGGTCGAAGAACACAGGCAGCCACAGTGGTGAGCACATTGCCTGTCCCTCAGAAATCAGTACCAGTGATCCTCCCAGAGAGGAAAGGAGTGGCTTAAAGCTGGAATTTCAGGCAAAAGGGAATGCACAATGCCTACCACTGTTGTATTGAACATCTCTGAAGTTTACATCCTCCTTAGAGAGATGGGGCTGAAGGGCAGTCAGGAAAATGCTTCCTTCAGGTCCAAGTCAGTAAACCAAGCCAAATTAGGTGTTAATTTAGTTAGCAGTGGATATGGATCTGCTACTACTGGATATAAATCTTCAGTTATTTTATTTGTAGCTCTGAGATCCTGTACACTTCACATTGACACTTGTTAAGGTACCGCTCCTGTCTCCCCAAAAGGGAGGTGATGTATCTATGGCACCTCGTGCGCTTGGCTCGAGTACACAAACAGCATTCATGGCAGATCGGGCAGGCACTAATTCCTGCTCCACACCCAGGCCACCTGATATTATTTGACCCTGCACTTCCTTCCATCTACTATTGATTTTTCACACTCTTTAAATTTCCACAAATTCCTAGTTTAAGCTGACCCGGATTAAAAACGTTACCCCAGTCAGACCAGGTCTCCCTGCATTCACCACACCAAAAATTGTTCCCAAATTGTACAACCACCTCCTGCTTCCATGTGAAACAAATACAAAGAGTGGTTTACATGAAAAATCTTCAGGCCCGTGTTTAGAACACCAGGGAGCAACAGTTGGCTCCAAACTTGCCATGTGTTTAACCCAGTCACTCGCCACTCACACCAGAGTGAACTCCTTTCACTCACACAAACAGTTCACCAAATCTAAATACTCAGCTCCTTATGGCAGGATCCAAAGGCAATACCAATCAATCAATGCCCAGAGCAGCGACTCCCTGTGGGGAGTCAAACCCTGGTCTCCCTCGTGACAGGCAGGAGTTCTCCACTGAGCCACAGGGTACACTGGTACAGAAGGGCGCAGCAAGTCTCCAGGCTCACTTTGTGCTCCCTGAAACGTTCCCCATTCAAAGGGTGCCCCTCGTAACCAAACAATGGACGGTGCCATGGGGTGTTTTTAGAGCAGATGACAAAACTGGACACAACACGCTCCAGCCACTATAGCAAGGAGGACCCAGACCGGCCTCAGATTCCCATATGCAACGTTGCTACCAACGTTGCTACAGAAAGCCCTCACAAGCATGTCTCTCCAACTCATTTTCATTAAAAAAATATCAGCCTTTTACAACTATTTGGATGTTAGTGATGTCCTTAGTGATGAAGATTTCAAAGGAATTTTCCTGAAGGACCTTTTTTTCAGTCATGGGTATTTTCTGTCCTGGCTCAGTTGATTGATAGAAGCAGTGGCAGCAGCATTCTGTGGTGGACATGGGTCTGCTAAGGAGACCTGGACAGGCAGGAAAAGCAGTCTCTGGAGATCCAACCCTGCATGGAGAACCTTGCTCTTCCCCAAGCCCAGCAGTTCCCTCACTGGCCTCCTGGGACTCCCAACACTTTTCCTGGCATCATCTGTGCTCAGAGGCACAGACAGATTTCTCTGACAACAAACAGCAGTTCAACATGACACAGTTTAATACCCATGAAATCTCTCTCCTCAGCTGCTGCTACGGCCAAGCAGCGTGTGCAGGGGGTCAGCTTTCAGAGGAGATTCTCTCCCAGAACAGTTTCAATCAGATACATAGAAAGGTCAGTTATTGTTGCAGTCTGGCGTAGCTGGGTGCTGGCAGAGGATGGGGGCTGCAGAGGTGGCTCCTGCAAGAAGCAGCTGGAAGTTCTCTGCAGGCCCTGCAGAGCAAACATTGGTTGATTCAGGGGCAGAGTCACTGCTGACCAAGGCCAAGCCCATCAGAGATGGTCACAGCGCCTCTGGGAATCACATTGAGGAAAACATAAACACAAGCAGCTGCCTTTTTCCACCAGAGAAGGGAGTGAGAAGATGGAATGAGCTGTGCAGACACCAAGGGTGGAAAGAGGAGGGAGGATGCCCAATGTGCCAGAGTGAAAGGTGCCCCTGCAGCCTGGGGAGAAACCCATGGTGGAGCGGGTGTCCCACCGCAGCCCAGGGAAAAAGCCCAGACCCCACCTGCAGCCCGTGGAGAGACCCCACGCTGGATGGAGCAGGGGGAGACAGACAGGAGATGCTGTGACCCACGTTGGAGCCAGCCCCTGCCAGCACTGGCAGCCCGTGGGGAAGAGACAGAGACACAGAGATGAGCAAGGGAGAGATTTGTGCCAGAGCAGTTTTGCTGGGGGGAGGCTGGTGACCCCGTGGGGGACTGGGACTGAGAGACACTGTGACTGGTGACTGCACCCATAGCAGTGACCCACGGTGGGGCAGCTGGGGAAGAGCTGAAGCCCTGTGGGAAAGGACTCACGTTGGAGAAGGTCGTGGAGGACTGTCTGCCCTGGGTGGGACCCCACGGTGCAGCAGGGGGAGGGTGTGAGGAATGAATGACCCCCCTGGCCAAGAAAGAAACCAACTTGCAAGGGACTGACCGAAGCCCCATCTCCCAGTCCCTGCCCCTCCCGTGCCACCATGGAGGGGAAGAAGGGAGCAAAATCCTGACTACACTGAAGTCTGCAAGAAGGGAGGGGTGGGGGGAAGGTGCTTTAAGATCTGGTCCCGTTGTTTTAAGATCTGGTCACGCTTCTCATTACCCAACTCTGGTGCCACTGGGTGTGCAGTGCAGTGTAATAAACTGGAGAGTTTTCTGTCCTTCCCTCTGTTGAGTCTGTTTTGCCCAGGTCGTTCATTACAGGATGATCTCTCCCTGTCCTTATCTTGACTCCTAAGCCTCTTGATATCTATTTTCTCTCCTGTCCAAATAAAAAGGGGAGGGATAGACCGACTTTGGTGGGTGTCTGGCCTCCAGCCAGGGCTAAACCACCACACCCACACAAGCCATATGCCTCTCTCAGCATCAAAGCTGATCCAGCCCCAATGAAACCACAACGTCATGCACAAGTAAGGTGCACACTCCTGGCCTGTCCACCACTCAGGCAAAGGTGATCTCACAGAATCTACCACTGACATGTCCCCATTCCTGGCTTGTCAGGTATTTTGGCACCACTGACATCACAAGGACATTCCTAAGATATCTGTCAGTTCCTGGCCAATCATACATCCAGCTACCAGTAGCCTCAGAAGAACCTATCCTGTCCATAAGCCTGGTCCTAGACTCAGGCTAGAGACATTTCCTCAGAACCCACACAGCCTATTGGTCTTTTCCCAGCCTATCAACTATTCAGGGAGTAATGATACTCTCTACACAAGTTTTGGGCTTTGTCTGACCTATCAGCTACTGGGGAACCACTGACATCACAACACAGACCATCTGCCTTCTCTTGTCCTGTCAACTGTTCTGGAATCAGTGACCTCACAACAACCTCCACTGTCCACAGCCTGCTCCAGGTCTGTCAGTATGACCTCACAAGCACGTATTCCCCTATTGGCCAAGGACACATTGTTGAGATATTCAGTTTCTAGTGACCTCACAACCATCTACTAAATCCATGAGGCTACTCTCAACATGCTCTCTTTCTGCTGTTTTAGTAAACTATCCTTATCCCAACCTGTGAGGTTTTGTTTGCTTGGATTTGTTTTTTTTTCCCTTTCCCTTTCCTCTCCCTCCCCCCCAACTCCCCCCTCCCACTCCCTTTTAAAGAACAAGGAACTGTGTGGTGCTCAGCTCTCAGCTGGGGCAAAACCACATCTACTATAATCCAAAACACACCTATTCTTAAGAACATGAAAATTCTTATATTAAAGTTCTATTCATTGTCTCTTCAGCGACATCTCCACCAATCTATTCAGCATGATTACATTTCATTGAATCGACAGGGCCAGCAATACAATGAAGAAGATGATCAGTTGGTTGCTGCTTAGAAACATCCAGTCCCGTTTCCACATGGCATCCTTGAGCTCCTGGTTCCTCATGCTGTAGGTGAGGGGGCTCACTGCTGGTGGAACCACCATGTAAAGAAATATCTCTACCAGGTTCAGTGGTCTCTGGAGACTGGACAGGGGCCAACGGCTCCAAGTTGGAACAAAGGAAAGGTGACAGAGCCCTGGGACAGTCTGCTGAGTGGGTAGTAGAGTCTCCTTCTCTGGAGATATTCAAGACCCATCTGGATGCCATCCTGTCCCACCCGTCTGAGGACTCTGCTTTTGAAGGGGGGGCTTGGACTTGATGATCTCTGGAGGTCCCTTCCAACTCCAATTCTGTGAACCTGTGAATCTGTAAATAGGGAGGATATTTAGAGGGGCTCTTCAGGTAGGCAAACATGTCAGTGCTGACAAAGGAGGAGTCCACTCCCATGTAAGGAAGGCAGGTGGAAAAGGCTTTGTGCCATCCCTGCTCCGCGTGGATCCTCAGCACAGCCCTGAAGATCTGCACATAGGACACCACAATGAACATAAAACACCCAAAAGCCAAACAAGCTCTGGCCACAATTTCCCTGAGCGAGGCCTGTGAGCAAGAGAGCTTGAGGATCTCACAGAAGAACTTGTCAGCAGCATTGCCATGGCAGAGGGGGAGTGAAAATGTATTTGCTGTGACAATATATTTAATAAGGAATTAAAAATTATCTGTTGCTTTTTGCTGTCAGAGAAAGGAGAGAGAAAGTGTAAGGAACTTTGCAGACAACAAGGTCAGTGATGTAAGGGGAGAAGGTCCTCCCAGCCTCATTGCAGAGATACCCTTGCAGAAGACCATGGTGAATGAGGCTGTTCCCCCTCAGCCCATGCTGGATGATGTGGAACAGTGATTCTACATGCAGCCTGTAGACATCACAGTGCTCAGGCAGGTGCAGACACCTGAAGGAGGCTGTGACCTCCTAGGAAGCCTGTGCTGGAGCAGGTTTGCTGGCAGGGCTGTGGAGGACCCAGGCTGGAGCAGTCTGGTGCTGAAGGATGGCACCCCATTCAAGTGACCCACCCTGGAGCAGTTGGTGATGATCTGAAGCCATGTGGGAAGGACTCACGTTGGAGGGGTTCATGGAGGACTGTCTCCTGTGGGTGGGACCCAAATCTGGAGCTCAGGGAGACTGTGAGGAGTCCTCCCATGAGGGGGAAGGAGCGGCCGAGACAATGTGTGATGAACTGACCCCACTGCCCTTTCCCCATCCTCCTGTGCTGCTCAGTTAGAGAAAGGAGAGAATTAGAGAGTGAAGGGGACCCTGGGAAAAACAGGGAGGGATGGTTGTGGGTATCTTAATTATTTTTTTCATTCTTATTCCTCTGCTCTCTTTGATTGGGTAATGGATTATATTGGTTTTTTGAGAGTAACTCAGGAGAGTGACCTCTGCATGATCTCTCCCTGGCTTTATCCTCATCTTTTGTTACATCTTCTCTCCCTTATGCAGCAGAGGAAGGGGAGTGACAGAGCAGCTTTGGTGAGCACCTGGGTCAACCCACTTCAACAAGAGGTTGAAATGAAGAAGTACATGGGCATGTGGAGTCAATGGTCATAGGCTACAGTAATGATCATGACACTCTTGCCCAGGAGAGCAGCCAGGTAGATGCCCAGGAAGAGCCAGAAGTGCAGGAGCTGCAGCTCCCTTGTGTCTGCAAAGGGCAGGAGGAGGTACTGGCTGATGGAGCTGCTGTTGGACATCTGCTGACAATGGGTATGGAAAAGTGTTTTCAGAAGTAAAAGACAGGAGTGAGGAGAGATTTATGACAAGGAAATTAAAATGCTGGGTTTGTCTCACAAACACCCAGGTGTGCATGAGGAGCAGAAGCCTCTCCCATGGGCTCCCAAAGAGTCATTCCTGGTCTTCAGTTTTGGGTACAGGTGAATGGGGGTGACACACATTTTCAGTCAGATGAAGTCCACTCTCATGGAGGAGGGGATCTTACAAACATATCTACACCCTCAGTAATTTCCCATGGGAGCTGGGACCAGCATCTCCCAGACACAAGGTGTCTATTTGTGCCTACCAGGACTAGGGTAAGAGACCAGCATTGGTGGGTTTGAGGCAGACAGAGGCCAGAGCTTCATCCCCTTCAATCCCCAGGGCTGGAGTGCAAGGATGAGGGGTCTGGAGTGATGTGTCTGACTGCCTTCCTTTCACAGGGGGAAAGAGACATCTCCCTGTCCCTGCCTGGGGTTACTGTCTCATGGGAAGACAAGGAAAGTTAACTCTCCTGAACAGTTCTTGTTTGATCAGGAGAAAGGACTCTGCTGGACATAAGGATTATTCCCCAGATGAGGGAGGGAATGTCAGAGAGGACTTCATTATCTTTCCAAGTTAGTTCCTTGAAGCTCCAGGGACACCTTGAAGGAGCCCAGGGCAGATGGAGTACATGAAGCCTTCCTGTGCTCCTCTACGATGAGCTGGGCTGGTCTCCTGGGACAGGGGGAGCTGATGAAACACCGCAGCTCTGCAGAGAGACAGCTCTGGCCAGGAGCAGCTCCTCTGCCAAGCACACAGGGCTGGGGACACTGCCTGGAGGCACCGAGGGGAGACCTGTGAGGCTGAGAGAGCTGATGGATGCTGAGAGCTCACTGGAGGAGAAATCTCCACAGCACTCTGCCTGGTATGTCTGTGGGTGCAGGGCAATGCAGGTTCTGTTCCTGGAGGGATCTCCTAAAGCTGGGACATGGGGCAGTGTGTGGGGTCTGTCAGGTGGACAGGTTGTCTCTAGGACCAGAAGGTGCTGCCTGGAAGGGATGCCCTTCTGCCCCATCAGAGGGACATGGCAGGACAGCTGTCTTCTCCTGGGCATGGCTGCAGAGGTGTGAAGCAGCGTGTGCACCCAGGGGTGCCCAGGGCTGTCCTTGTGAGCAGGGTCCCTTCACCCCAGGGGCTGTGTGCTGGGGCAGAGATGCTGCTACTGCCAGGGTGAGCACTCAGCCTGGCTCATGGGCTTCAAACCACAGACAGCGGCTCTGGGTGGCAGGAGGGACCCAGGGAAGGTCCTTCTATTCTAAGAAAAAGCTCCATGGGTCAGCTTTGCTCCCAGCTCCAGATGAGCATTGAGAAATCCTACAGGGAAATTGAAGAACAATATCAAGGAAGCATTTTCCTGCCAGGCAGAGTCTTTGCTTTAACTCTTCCTCTCCTGTGGGCTGTGCTGACTGTGGGAGATGAGAACTTATTTCCCCTCTCAAGAATATAAAACGAAAACTCATTACACGTTCGAGCGTCTCCTGAGCCCTGCACACACAGAGGTTCCCAGGGCAGAGCCCTGATGCCAGGAGGGGTCTGCAGAGCAGAGCTGAGCACAGTGCAGGTTGGATGAGGTCTGTGAGCACAGAGCAGGAGGTGACAATGGCAAGGAGAAGCAGCTCCAGGGACAGCTCCAGGCAGCAGAGACATTGTAAGGGAGAAGGAACTGCTCCCAGAAATGCTGTGGCAGTGGGGATTTGGTACCTCCCAGACATCCTCTGCAGTGCAGACACTTTCCCACACAGACCCCCTGGTTTCTGCCACACAGCACAGACTCTGTGCCTGGGAGTCCAGGGTTTCAGACTGAGCCATCTCATTGGCAGCCCAACCCATGTTGAGGACAAACCCCTGAGTGCCTGTCTGTCCATCCCTCTCTTTCCAGGCCTGGCTAGAGCATTTCTTGCTGTTTCCCCTCCTATCTTTGCTGCCTTCGTCCCCCTGTTACCTGGGGCTCTGGGCATGTCCATTGGTGGGCCTGGCACTGAGATGACGCTCACTTCAAGATCCCCATCTGTAGGACTGAGAACTGGATTCCTCATCTCTCTGTGGGGTCCAGTTTCTTCTACAGGGAACACCAGAGAGTCCAGCACAGGGCAGCTGAGACCAGGGATGATAGACAGAGCAGCTCTCTCCACTCTGCACTCAGGGAAAGGTTTCACTGGCACTGCAGCAGCAATGTCAGGGAGTTCTGACAGGAGAAACACTCCTCAGTATCAGTTAGGAGAAAACCAAAGCTCCAAAGCTCTGCTCTGCCCTCGGGTGAAACTGGAGTGACAGTGCTGAAAAGCTCATTCCTATCCACAGGGGATTTAGTCTGAGCTCACACCATCCTTCTATTTACTGACTGCTGCCAGGCAGGACTGAGTTCTTGAGAGCCACAGCTGACCCTCCTCCCAGCAGTGGCACGCTCAAGCCAGCACAAAGCAGAGCTCCCAAAAGGGACCTGGAAAATTCTTCCAAAACACAGTTTTTCCTCAGAGTTCCCTAACTTCTCACTGCCTTTTCCTATTTGGACAGGTCCATATGCCAGCAAAAACATGTCCAACAGCAGCTCCATCAGCCAGTTCCTCCTCCTGCCCTTTGCAGACACTCGGGAGCTGCAGCTCCTGCACTTCTGCCTCTTCCTGGGCATCTACCTGGCTGCTCTCCTGGGCAATGGGCTCATCATCATCACCATAGCCTGTGACCACCACCTCCACACCCCCATGTACTTCTTCCTCCTCAACCTCTCTCTTACTGACCTTGGCTGCATCTCCACCACTGTTCCCAAATCCATGGCCAATTCCTTGTGGGACACCAGGGCCATTTCCTACACAGGATGTCTGGCTCAACTCTTTTTCTTTGTGTTTTTGATGACAACAGAGCTCTCTCTTCTCACTGTCATGGCCTATGACCGCTACGCTGCCATCTGCCACCCCCTGCACTACGGGACCCTCCTGGGCAGCAGAGCTTGTGTCCACATGGCAGCAGCTGCCTGGGCCAGTGGGTTTCTCCATGCTGTGCTGCACACAGCCAACACATTTTCACTGCCCCTCTGCCATGGCAATGCTGTTGACCAGTTCTTCTGTGAAATCCCCCAGATCCTCAAGCTCTCCTGCTCAGATGACTACCTCAGGGAAACTGCACTCATTGTGGTTGGTATCTGTTTAGGTTTTGGGTGTTTTGTGTTCATTGTGGTGTCCTATGTGCAGATCTTCAGGGCTGTGCTGAGGATCCCCTCACAGCAGGGACGGCACAAAGCCTTTTCCACCTGCCTCCCTCACCTGGCTGTGGTCTCTCTGTTTGTCAGCACAATCATATTTGCCCACCTGAAGCCTCCCTCCCTCTCCTTCTCTTTTTTGGACCTCATCACTAAGGACATCACTAACATCCAAATAGTTGTAAAAGGCTGATATTTTTTTAATGAAAATGAGTTGGAGAGACATGCTTGTAAGGGCTTTCTGTAGCAACGTTGGTAGTAACGTTGCATATGGGAATCTGAGGCCAGTCCGGGTCCTCCTTGCTATAGTGGCTGGAGTGTGTTGTGTCCAGTTTTGTCATCTGCTCTAAAAACACCCCATGGCACCGTCCATTGTTTGGCTACGAGGGGCACCCTTTGAATGGGGAACGTTTCAGTGAGCACAAAGTGAGCCTGGAGACTTGCTGCGCCCTTCTGTACCAGCGTACCCTGTGGCTCAGTGGAGAACTCCTGCCTGTCACCAGGGAGACCAGGGTTTGATTCCCCACAGGGAGTCGCTGCTCTGGGCATTGATTGATTGGTATTGCCTTTGGATCCTGCCATAAGGAGCTGAGTATTTAGATTTGGTGAACTGTTTGTGTGAGTGAAATGAGTTCACTCTGGTGTGAGTGGCGAGTGACTGAGTTAAACACATGGCAAGTTTGGAGGCAACTGTTGCTCTTTGGTGTTCTATACACGGGCCTGAAGATTTTTCATGTAAACCACTCTTTGTATTTGAATGTTTCACATGGAAGCAGGAGGTGGTTGTACAATTTGGGAACAATTTTTGGTGTGGTGAATGCAGGGAGACCTGGTCTGACTGGGGTAACGTTTTTAATCCGGGTCAGCTTAAACTAGGAATTTGTGGAAATTTAAAGAGTGTGAAAAATCAATAGTAGATCGGAGGAAGTGCAGGGTCAAATAATATCAGGTGGCCTGTGTGTGGAGCAGGAATTAGTGCCTGCCCAATCTGCCATGAATGCTGTTTGTGTACTCGAGCCAAGCGCACGAGGTGCCATAGATACATCACCTCCCTTTTGGGGAGACAGGAGCGGTACCTTAACAAGTGTCAATGTGAAGTGTACAGGATCTCAGAGATATAAATAAAATAACTGAAGATTTATATCCAGTAGTAGCAGATCCATATCCACTGCTAACTAAATTAGCACCTAATTTGGCTTGGTTTACTGACTTGGACCTGAAGGAAGCATTTTCCTGACTGCCCTTCAGCCCCATCTCTCTAAGGATGGTGTAAATTTCAGAGATGTTCAGTACAACAGTGGTAGGCATTGTGCATTCCCTTTTGCCTGAAATTCCAGGTTTAAGCCCTCCTTTCCTCTCTGGGAGGATCACTGGTACTGATTTCTGAGGGACAGGCAATGTGCTCACCACTGTGGCTGCCTGTGTTCTTCGACCTCACCAGCTCGGTTTGAGTCTGCGTGAACATCTGCTCCACTGCAAGCAGAGAGGAAGCCAAGCTGCCAATTTCAGTTAGATGGTGATGGTGTCACAGGGACCTGCACGCACCGCTGCTTCCCTTGGGAATGACTCCTTTTCCCTGGTGCAAAGAGCATGGAATAACCCTTCAAGGAGCCTGCACTTTACATGTCAAGGAATCAAATAGGGGCACTGATGTACACAGAGGTATTATTTACAGTCACTGAGTGACCACATTTTTCTTTCTGTGGCTTGGAAACTTTTCAAAATCTACTTCTATCAGGATCCTGGGGGGCTCGTGGGTCTCACAGGCTGGAAACAGACAGGCTGCTGCCTTTTATACTGCCTGGGGACATGGTGACTGCTGCGTTGCCAGGTGACAGCACTGTAAGGTGGCAGTGATGTCTGCTGTGAAGCCCCACCCACCACAGCTCCACCCAGAGAAGCCCCTCCCACTTAAGTTCTGTCAAAGCTCCATCCACTGGAGCCCCGCCCACACACACCTCACCCACTGTGGTCCTGCCCACCACAGCCCTGTCTACCACCCCTTAGCCCAGCACCCTTTGGAGGAAGGCCTTTGGGGTGCTGGTCCCCAGGCATCCCTGTGCCCAGCAGGCCTCAGGCCCTCTCCCTACCCATGGTGGCCATGCACAGGGCACAGCTGCCTGGCATCCTTGACATCTCCTTGGCCACCCAGCTGCTAAAGACAAACCTGGTGCTGGACACCTGGTGCTTTTCCTGAGGTGTAAGTTGGCTGATTTTAGCAGCCACAGCCTGGATGAAAGCCAAGGGGTAAACTGAGTCATAGGTTGGGGTGGGTGGATCCAACAGACCACATTTGAAACCAGGCAGGCTATTAAAAGCAAGTGAGGAGGATCTCCTAGGATGTTGGGGGCTTCCATCCACTTCCCGTCCCCATCTTTCCACTCAGGCGTCTGGGTATCAGGAGAGAAACTGCTCTGATTCCTAAAGACAGGCAAGAAAGGCATTAAGAACCTCAGACCTTTCTTCATCCTCAATCGCAATGGTACCCCCCACATCCAACAAAGGTGGGAGATTCTCCCCAATTCTCTTTTGCCATTAATGTTTTAATAATATTATTAATAATGGTAATTTATTAATAACAAAATGAGCCCCAGGGAGAATCTCCCACCTCTATTGTATTTCGCAAACAAATGGTGCCAGGGTGGAATAATGTTCCCGGCCTGAAACCTCCCCAGGCAGCCAACAAGCAGCCTCAGTAACCTTGAGGCTCAGGGCTTGTCTAGCATAGGGAACGGTCATAACATTGCCTGATGTTATTTTCCATCTCCACCAGTGTCAATCTTGGAAACTGCTAAATGTCCAGCAATAGCTCCCAAACAAAAGGTGTGAGGGCTCAAAAATGTTCCTTGTCTGAAAACTCCAAAGGCAGCCACTTAGCAGCCCCAGTAAGCTTGGGGTTCAAGGCTTTCGAACCCAAGGCAACTCCCCTAACTGTGCTTGGCGTCATTTTCAAGCTCTACCAGCATCCACCTCTGAACATGCTTAAGGTACAACAGTAGCTCACAAACTAAATGTGTGAGGGTTGAAAGATACTCCTGGCCTGAAACCTCCCCAGGTAAAGGCAACCCCAGTAACCGTTGGGCTCAGTGCTTTCACATACGATGGAATAGTCCTAAAAGTACTTGCTGTCATTTTCTGCCTCTACCAGTGTCCACCTTCAGAAATGCTGAACATCCAGTAATAGATCCCAAGCAACAGCTGAGAGAGCTGAAACATGTTTCTGGACTGAAACCTCCCAAGGTAGCCCACTAGCAGGCCCAGTGACCTTTGGGCTCATGGACTGTCATAGACAACAGAATCATTCTAACAGTGCCTGGCATCATTTTCTGGCTCTACCAGCGACCACCTTTGGACTTGCTAAACGTACAGCAATGCATCCCAAACAAAAGGTGTGAGCGATGAAAGATGATCATGGCCTTAAACCTCTCCAGTCAGCCCAGTCCTATTAATTTGGGGGGAAGAGCTTTCATAGCCATGGGAGTGGACATAATTCTGCCTGATGTCACTTTCTGCCTTTAACAGTGTCCACCTTCGACACTGCTGAATGTCCAGGAATAGCTCCCAAGCAAAAGGTGCCAAAGAAGATGAATGTTCCTGGCCTGAAACCTCTCCAGGAAGCACACTGGCAGCCCCATTAACATTAGGGCTCAAGGCTTTCCTTTCCAAGTGTCTGTTCTCAAAGTACTTGACATCATTTTTGGACCCTATCAGAGTCCAACTTCAGATGTGCTAAACACAGAGTAATGGCACGCAAAGAAAAGTTGTGCAAGATGAAAGACGATCCTGGCCTGAATCCTCATGAGTGAGTGGAGAAGAAGACCCAGTAACCTTGTGGCTCATGACTATCCATGCCAAGGGAGCAGTCCTAAAAGTGCCTGATGTCATTTTCCAGTTCTACCAGAATCCACCTTCAAAAATGCTCAACATCCAGCAATAGCTCCCAAGCAAAAGCTGTGAGGGATGGAAGACGTTCCTGGCCTGAAACCTCCCCAGAAAAAGGTGTCAGCCCCAGTAACCTTGGAGATCAGGGCATTCCCAGACAAGGAATGGTACTAACAGGCTCTACCAGAATCCACATTCAAAACTTTAAAGGTTCAGGAAGAGGAACAAAACAGAAGGTGGGAGGGCTGAAAGATGTTTGTGGGCTGATACCTCCCCAAGTACTTCACAATGAGCACTGTTAAGCTTAGAGCTCAGGGCATTCCCAGCCACAGGAATGGTCCTAAAAATGCCTGATGTCATTTTCAAGCTCTACCATAATCGACCTTTGAAGAAGCTGAACGTCCCAGGTTCTTTGACACTTATTGCTGTCATTTTGTTTAATGCAGCACAGCTTTGAAGAGCCATCTGCAAGGAGATGTGAACTGTTAAGAAAATGGAGCTTCACATCAAACAGACCTTGAAAAACTCTGGGATTTCATGAACAGGCACATCAAGATTTCCAGCCATGAGAGATCTTCTCCTCCTGATCTTATGGAATAGATGGGGTGGAATTAATATTAATGTTGGTGTTCACTATAGTTCTGTGGTTTGGATTTGTAAAGCAAAAGAGTCTAAACATGTTTGTACCTTGCTGAGCAGGGCTTGCACAGCATCAAGGCCTTTTTTCTAATTCTGCTACAGAAATGAGTCAACTGGGAGTGCACAAGTACCTGGCATGGACAGATTTCTCTGACAACAAACATCAGTTAAACATGATCCAGTTTAATACCCATGAAATCTCTCTCCTCAGCTGCTACTACGGCCAAGCAGCGTGTGAAGGGGGTCAGCTTTCAGAGGAGATTCTCTCCCAGAACAGTTTCAATCAGATCCATAGAAAGGTCACTTATCAACACACTGACCTCCTGACACAACAGTTCATTAGACTGCTGAAATATGGGACATTTTATAACTCTCTGAAGCACAAAGCAGGAACTGGAGACTGAGCAGCATCTGAATTACCAAAGAGCAAGTGGAGGTGGAATTCGGTGAGGATACGTCCATCTAGTCTGCTGAAAAGTTGTCCTTAGGCATGGCCACATCATCAGGAGAGGTGGAAACACCTGAATGATCAGGGCGATGAAAGAGACAAACTAGTGGTAAGACAGGTAGAGGGGAAGGTGAGTATTTCTTCTGCTGCCCTGGGTACCAATCCTGGCAATTCCCATTCTGTCCTGGTGGGAAAGCATTGACATTCCAGACAAGTAGACAAATGATTCAGGAGATGAAGAGGTGCTTGTGAATTTTTTTAAATTAAAAAAAAAAAAAGCAAAGAAGGAAAAATTGTGTTCCTTTGGAGGCAGACATGCTGCAAAGTGTGCATACATTGTCATTTTGTAGAGTCTGGAGCAGAGAAGACCTAGAGATTCTGCGTTAGGAATAGGATGAATGTGCACCATGTAATTATAACATAGACAATCTAAAGGGACAAAAATATTTGAAAAAAAATAAAACCTGCTAAATAGAGTCTGGTCCTAAGGTGAGTTCCGTGGTCAGTGATATGCAGAAGAAGATGAGCACTTCATTGCTGCATAGAAACCACCAGCATCCTTGAGCTTCTGGTTCCTCATGCTGTAGATGAGGGGATTCACTGCTAGTGGAAAGATGGGACGTTTTCCAACTCTCTGAAACTCAGAGTAGAAATCAGAGAGCTGAGCGGCACCTCAATGATTAAGAGAGCAAAAGGAAGTGGAAACCAGTGATCACAGTGAAGTGCACACGTCCAGCCAGTCTGCAGGTACAGGGGAAGGTGAGTAGTTCTTCTGCAAACATGGGAACACTTCAGGGAAATTCCCTTTCTGTCACAGTGACATTGACATTTCAGATGAGATGCAGAACATCTGCAGGCAGACATGATGCAAAGAGAGCACAGCTCAGCATTACATGGTGTCTGGGTCACACAAGACCAGGATATTTTGCATTAGGGTGGAACATGGGATGAACAGGGACCATGTTATTATGGTCTAAATAAGCGAGAAAAAAACAAAAACCTGAACAACATACTAAATGCACACTGGTCATAATGTGAAGCACATGGCTACCCATATGCAGAACAAGATGAGCAGCTGATTGCTGCTTAGAAACATCCAGGCATCAGTTTCCAAACAGCATGCTGTATCTCCTGGTTCCTCATGCTGTAGATGAGGGGGTTCTCTGCTGGTGGAAACACTGAGCAAAGAAATGACACTACTACATCTACAAATATGAAGGAGATGGAGGGGGGCTTCAGGTAGGCAAACCCTGCAGTGCTGATAAAGAGGGAGACCACAGCCAGGTGAGGGATGCAGGTGGAAAAGGCTTTGTGCTGTCCCTGCTGCGAGGGGATCCTCAGCACAGCCCTGAAGATCTGCACATAGGACACCACAATGAACACAAAACACCCAAAACCCATTGGCATTGCCATGGCAGAGGGGCAGTGAAAATGTATTGGCCATTTGCAGCAAAGAATTGAGAAAAATCTCAGTGCTGAGGTGTCTTCTGCCTGGAGCTCCTCTCTGGGGCACAAGGGTCCCTAGGAGAGTGGTGCCGTTGTGGGAGGCAGCCTGCAGCCCAGCAGGAGCCCCTGGGAAGTCCTCAGTCCTACAGATGAGGGTACTGATGTGAGGGTCAGCTCAGTGCCAGCCCCACAAACTGATGTGGTCAGAGCCACAGGTAAGGGTTGGACTCAGGCAGCAGGGAGAGGAGGGAAACCAGGAAGAAATGCTCCAACCAAGGCTAGAAGGAGAGGGACAGACAGACAGGCACTCAGGGGTTTCTCCTTACAGGGGGTTGGGCTGCAAAGGAGAAGACTCAGCCTGAAACCCTGGAGCTCTGGGTACAGATTTTTGCTGGGTGGCAGAAACCAGGGGCCAGCTGTGGGTCAGAATTGTGGGGGATGCCTTGAGCTGTCCCTGCAGCTGCTTCTCTTTGCTCACAGACCTCATCCCACCTGTCCTGTGCTCAGCTCTGCTCTGCAGACCCCTCCAGGCATCAGGTCACTGCACTGGGAACCTCTGTGTGTGCAGGGCTCAGGCACAGCTCCAACATCTGAATGATGGAAAGCCCACACACCTTCCCATCTCCCAGCTTTATGAGATCCCTCCAGGAACCACATCTTGACTACTGTGTCCAGTTTAGGGACCCTCATACAAGAAGGAGGTTTAGATGCTGGATTATGTCCAGAGAAGGACAAAGAATCTGAAGAAGGGTTTGGAGCACAAGTCCTGTGAGGTGTGGCTGAGGGAAGTGGGGCGTTTTAGTCTATGAAATGGAGGCTGAGGGGAGACCTTATCGCTCTCTACAGCTACCTTTAAGGGGGTGTCAAGAGAAGTGGGGTTTGGTCTCTTGTCTCAGGTAACAATTTATAGGATTAGAGGATTTCAGGTTGCACCAGGGGAGAGTTAGGTCAGATATCAGGAAGAATTTCTTTACTGGAAAGTTAGTCAGGTATTGGAACAGGCTGCCCAGGGAAGTGGTGGAGTCACCATCCCTGGAGTTATTTAAAAGGTGTTTAGATGTTGTGCCTTAGGATATGGTCTAGAGGTAAACTAGGCAGGGTTTGCTGTGGTTAGATGGATGATTTTAAAGGCCAATCTAAATGATTCTATGATTCTAGGCTGGACTTCCAGAGAAATTCCCGTTTTCTCATGGAGAGAAAGCATTGCCACCTCAGACACGCAGTCGAGTGATTCAGGTGATGCAAATGTGATTGCAAATTTTTTTATAAATGCCAGGAGAAAATAAAAGAAAGAAAAAATTGTGCACCTTTCCAGGCAGACATGATGAAAGAGAGCACAGCTCATCATTAGTGTCTGCGCCACACAAGACCAGGAGATACTTAATAGGAATAAGATAAACCTGACCCATATTATTATAGCTTAGACAAACAAGAAAGAAAAATAACCCCAAGAGCTAAAAAACCTATTAAACACATACTGGTGCTAATAAGAGTTCCATGGTCAGCGGTATGCAGAAGAAGATGAGCAGTTTATTGCTGCTTAGAAACATCCAGTCATCAGTTTCCACATGGCATCCTTGAGCTCCTGGTTCCTCATGCTGTAGATGAGGGGGTTCACTGCTGGTGGAAACACTGAGTAAAGAAATGAAAATACCATGTCCAAAAATAGGGAGGAGATGGAGGGGGGCTTCAGGTTGGCAAACACGCCAGTGCTTAGAAACAGGGAGACCACAGCCAGGTGAGGGAGGCAGGTGGAAAAGGCTTTGTGCCGTCCCTGCTGCGAGGGGATCCTCAGCACAGCCCTGAAGATCTGCACATAGGACACCACAATGAACACAAAACAGCCAAAAAATAAGCAGACACTGACCACAATGAGTCCAATTTCCCTGAGGTAGGCATCTGAGCAGGAGAGCTTGAGGATCTGGGGGATTTCACAGAAGAACTGGTCAATGGCATTGCCATGGCACAGGGGGACTGAAAATGTATTGGCTGTGTGCAGCACAGCATGGAGAAACCCACTGGCCCAGGCAGCTGCTGTCATGTGGACACAAGCTCTGCTGCCCAGGAGGGTCCCGTAGTGCAGGGGGTGGCAGATGGCAACGTAGCGGTCATAGGCCATGACAGTGAGGAGAAAATACTCTGTGGAGAGCAAGACTTCAAAGAAGAAGAGTTGAGCCAGACATCCTGTGTAGGAAATGGCCCTGGTGTCCCAGAAGGAATTGGCCATGGATTTGGGAACAGTGGTGGAGATGCAGCCAAGGTCAGTAAGAGAGAGGTTGAGGAGGAAGAAGTACATGGGGGTGTGGAGGTGGTGGTCACAGGCTATGGTGATGAAGATGAGGCCATTGCCCAGGAGAGCAGCCAGGTAGATGCCCAGGAAGAGCCAGAAGTGCAGGAGCTGCAGCTCCCGTGTGTGTGCAAAGGGCAGGAGGAGGAACTGGCTGATGGAGCTGCTGTTGGACATGTTTTTGCTGGCATATGGACCTTTCCAAGGAGGAAAAGGCAGTGAGAAGTTAGGGAACTCTGAGGAAAAACTGTATTTTGGAAGATTTCGTCAGGTCCCTTTTGGGAGGTCTGTTTTGTGCTGTCTTGAGCGTGCCACTGCTGGGAGGAGGGTCAGCTGTGGCTCTCAAGAACTCAGTCCTGCCTGGCAGCAGTCAGTAAATAGAAGGATGTTGTGATCTCAGACTAAATCCCCTTTGGATAGGAATGAGCTTTTCAGCACTGACACTCCAGTTTCAGCTGAGGGCAGAGCAGAGCTTTGGAGCTTTGGTTTTTCTCCTCACTGCAACTGAGGAGTGTTTCTCCTGTCAGAACTCCCTGACATTGCTGCTGCAGTGCAAGTGAAACCTTCCCCTGATTTCAGAGTGTGGGGAGCTGCTCTGTCTATCAGCCCTGGTCTCAGCTGCCCTTTGCTGGACACTCTGAGATCATCCCCTGGCGTTCCCCGTAGAAGATACTGGACCCCACTGAGAGTGGAGGAATCCAGTCCTCAGTCCTACAGATGGGGGTCCTGAAGTGAGGGTCAGCTCAGTGCCAGCCCCACCAACTGACATGCCCAGAACCACAGCTAACGGGGGGACAAAGGCAGCAAGGACAGGATGGGAAAGAGGGAGAAATTCTCCTGCCAAGCCAGGAAGGACAGGGATGGACAGACAGGCACCCAGGGATTTGTCCTCAACATTGGTTGGGCTGCCAAGGAGAAGACTCAGTCTGACACCCTGGACTGCTGGGTGCAGCATCTGTGCTGGGTGGCAGAAACTAGGGGGTCTCTGCACTGCTGGGGATGTCAGGGAGGTACCAACTGCCAGGGCATTTCTGGGAACAGCTCCTTGTCCCTCCCTGAAGCTGCTTCTCTTTGCCCATGCCACCTCCTGCTCCGTGCACACAGACCTCATCCAACCTGCCCTGTGCTCAGCTTTGCTCTGCAGACCCCTCCTGGCATCAGGGCACTGCCCCAGGGAAGTTCTGTGTGTGTAGGGCTCAGGAGGTGCTCTGACAAGTCCTAATTACCAATGAGTTTGCACTGCCCTCAAAGTTATAATGAAAAGCTCAGCTCTCACCACCCATTCTATAAAAAAAGAAAATTCAAAGCAAAGTCACTTTCCCTGGAGTGGAAAATGCATCCTTGGTGTTCTTGAAAAGTCCCTGGAAGTTAACGTGGATCTGCTGGAGCTGGGAGGAATTTGGGGGTGTGCAGCACCCTTTGTTACAGCAGAAGGACCCTACGCTGTCCTTCCATGGGTCACACATGGCACCCACAGTGAGGAAAAGATGCAAGCCCACCAGGCAGGCTGAGATCTGACCATGGCAGCAGCAGAGTCCCTGCCACAGCACACAGACCCCCAGGGAACATGGACCCTTGTCTCAAAGACAGCCCCGTGCAAACCTGCTTGCAAGGACAGCCCTGATCACCCCTGGGTGCACACGCTGCTTCACACCTCTGCAGCCATGCCCAGGAGAAGACAGCTGTCCTGCCCTGTCCCTCTGATGGGTCAGAAGGGCATCCCTTCCAGGCAGCACTTTCTGGTCCCATAGAGAACCTGTCCTCCTGACAGACCCCACACACTGCCCCATGTCCCAGCTTTAGGAGATCCCTCCAGGAACAGAACCTGCATTGCCCTGCACCCACACACATACCAGGCAGAGTGCTGTGGAGATTTCTCCTCCAGTGAGCTCTCAGCATCCATCAGCTCTCTCAGCCTCACAGGTCTCCCCTCGGTGCCTCCAGGCAGTGTCCCCAGCCCTGTGTGCTTGGCAGAGGAGCTGCTCCTGGCCAGAGCTGTCTCTCTGCAGCACTACAATATTTCTTCAGCTCCTTCTATCCATCCCAGGAGCCCAGCCCAGCTCCCAGCAGAGGAGCAGGTGAAGACATCATACACTCTGTCCTCTCTGGGCTCCTCCCTGGAGCTCCAGGGAGCCTACTTGGAAAGAAACTGAAGTTCTCACTGACTTTCCCTCCCTTGTCTGGGGAGAAATCCTTGTGTCCAGCAGAGACCTTTCTCCTGATGAAACCAGAGCTGGGCAGGACAATCAACTTTCCTTGTCTCTGCATGAGACAGGACCCCCAGGCAGGGACAGGCAGGGGTCTCTGTCCCCCTGCAGAGGTTAAGGAGCATGGCTGCCTGGGAGCTGCTGGTCCCCGTGCCCATGGGAATTACTGAGGGTGGAGGCCAGGAGAGAGTTGCTCAGACACCAACCCCTGTTGTCACCCGAAGGGCCAGAGGTGGTCCAAGAGACATGAGTGGGTTCAAGGTCCAATAGAGCAATGCTGCCTGGGATGAGCAGCATTTTTGAGCCTGGTGTGGAATTCCTTTGGCCAAATGAAAAGACACCAGATGGTCACAGTTAAGACCATTCATACCCAGAGGCACCACATGTCCAGCAGCACCTCGATCAGCCAGTTCCTCCTCCTGCCCTTTGCAGACACAGGGGAGCTGCAGCTCCTGCACTTCTGCCTCTTCCTGGGCATCTTCCTGGCTGCTCCTCTGGGCAACAGTTTAATGATCATTGTTATAGTCTCTCAAACATTTCCTCCTACCTCAGCAGCCAGTCCCTGGCTGGTAGGGTTTGTGGAAGGATGTGGGCAGGTCGTAGGGCAGTTATCACCTCCTACAGCCTGTGACTTTACAGCTGCACAGGCAAACAACCCTGGCAAACTGACACGCCACCTGATCGATGGGTGCCTTGACTGCATCATCCCGATCTCATCCCCATCCCAATCCTATCCCATCTGTCCTGGATCTTGCCAGGGCAGAATTAACCTCCCCAGGCAGGCAGCACAGGTGAGCTGACTTAGCCCAGGCTGTTTGCCACACCACTTGACATCACTCCCCCAGAAAAGGGGCTTGTTGGGGAGGGGCACTCCTGGTGCCTCCCGGGCAGTCAAAGTGCATCCGAGTCATCGGGTTGGTCATCACGTTGTGCAGTTACTGGGTCATAACTGGGTATAAGTGAAATTCACTGTGGGCTGTTCTCCTTTCACGGTGATTTGGTCAGTAAACTGTCCTTAGGCCAGCCCAAGGAGGCTCTGTCTGTTTCTCCTGTGGGAGTGAGTGAGCGGCATGTGCTGCTCAGCCACTGGTTGGAGCTGAACCACCACAGCCCTTTTTGGAGCCCAAGTTCAGGCCTGAAGGCTTGTGATAACGGTAGAGGATGAGTTGAGGGGTGCTTTCTCCTCCCCTTTTCTCTTTAGGCTTTTTACAGCATCTGTTGAGAATGTTGACTATCCCTGGGATGTTCAGACCAGCATATGTGTCTTGCTCTCTCTCCTGAATGTCTGTCTGGACCTCTGTGTTACCAACAACTGTTCCAAGAATATTGCCAAGAGGTCTTCCCTGGGCTGAAGGGTCAGGGGTGGCATGGGGTGTGGGAGGGCATTAAAAATACCTAGACAAGAAAAATGTGGAGCAAGTGGGTCACACTCATCACACAGTGGGCTGGAATAGGAAACCCCAATCACCCAGGAACCCTGGAAGTGATCACAGACTGGCCTGAAGGCAAAGATTGTGGAATATCACCAGAGGAACAGGTGACATGTGCTGAAGAGGCCTCACTGTACAGTGAACTGCCAGAAAATGAGAAAAAATATGCCCTGTGCAGCGATGTGTCCTGTGGCATTGCTGGTAAACATCAGAGGTGGAAGGCTGCTGTATGGAGTCCCACACTTCAAGTTGCAGAAGCTGCCTATGGAGAAGGCAGGTCCAGCCAGTTTGCAGAGGTGAAAGCCATCCAGCTGGCTTTAGCCATTGCCAAAGGAGAAAACAGGCCAAATATTACATATTTCTCTATACTATTTCCTGGATGGTGGTCCATGGCAGATGGTCTAAATAACAAATGATGTTATGAACCTTCCCAGTACTCTGAAAATGTAAGATCTGGGCAAGATGTAGATGGTGTGGAAACAGGGGTGGATAATGTCCTGGTTCTATCTAGGCCAGAGCTCACCTCCCCAAGCAGCCAGCACAGCTGAGCTGAGTTCACCTGGGCTGTTTTCCACACCACCTGACATCACTTCCCCATCCAAGGGGCTGCTTGGGGAGGGGTGGTCATGGCATGGTGCAGCACTCTGTTATTGTTGGGTTTGTAAGGTACTCTCTGTGCTATCACTGGGTGTGAGTGCAATTGGGGCTGTTATTGTTCCTCTTTTATGGTGCTTTTCTCTCTAAACTGTCTTTATCCCAACCCACAGAGGCTCTGTCTGTTTCTCCTCCGGGAGTGAGCGAGCAGCATGTGGTGCTCAGCCATTGCTTGGGGCTGAACCACCACAGTTTCCAAGCCACAAGCAGTGAGCTTCTCTAAGAGAAAGTTCTGGAAAACTGTGTCCAAGGCCTTGCTAAAGTCAAGGTAGACAACATGCAGAGCCCTTCCCTTGTCCAAGAAGCAGGTCACCCTGTCATAGAGGGAGATCCAGTGGGTCAAACAGGACCTGCCCTTATGAACCCAAGCTGACTGGGCCTGATCACTTGGGGGTTCCTCATGAAATGGATAATGCTGCTCAGGATGATCTGCTCCCTCAGCTTCTCTGGGACTGAAGTCAAACCATCAGGCCTGTAATTTCCCTGATCATCCTTCTGTCCCTTCTTATATAGGGGGTTACATTGACTGATCCAGTCAACCAGGAGTGATGGGAAGTGGCTTGGTGAACCCCCCTTGCCAGCTCTTTCAGCACCCTTGGCTGCATCCCATTCAGCACCACAGATCTCTGCACATCTCTGTGGTGCAGCAGGACCATCTCCTCCTGTATTGGGGTGGGTTCATTCTGCTCCCTGTCCCTGTCTCCCAGCTCAGGGAATTGGATTCTCTCTGTACAACTGCTCCTATTCCTAAAGACAGTGGCAAAGATTTCATTAAGCACCTCAGCCTTGGCCTCATCTTTCAACAATGTTTCCTCCTGAATCTGATAGGGGATGGAGGGTCTCCCAGATCCCTAAGTACCTCATCTACCTATTTTTTAAACACATCCATGGAAGGTGACTCAACCCCCTCACTGGACAGCCTGTTCCAGGCCCTGACAACTCCTTCAGTAAAAAAATCTTCCTAACATCTGATCTGACCCTTCCCTTGTGCAGCTTGAGGGCATTTCCCCTTGTCCCATCTCCTATCACCTGGCTGAAGAGACCATCGCCCACCTCTCTGCACCCTCCTTTGAGGTCAGTGTAGGTGGGGAGAAGGTCTCCCCTAAGCCTCCTCTTCTCCAGGCTGAACACCCCCAGCTCCCTCAGTCGTTCCTCACAGGATTTGCCCTCCAGCCCCTTCCCCAGCCTCATTACCCTTCTCTGGACTCACTCCAGGACCTCAATGTCCTTCTTATGGTGAGGAGCCCAGAACTGGACTCAGCACTCAAGGTGCAGTCTCACCAATGTCGAGCACAGGGGCACAATCCCCTCCCCAGTCCTCCTGGCCACCCTGTTTTTGATACAAGCCAAGATGCCCTTGTCCTTCCTGGCCTCCTGGGTGTGGCAGAATGGCTTGAGAAGCAAGGCCATGAGCCTGTGGAGCAGCTGTCCAAGCAGTCACCTGTGTAGCTCAGCCAGACCAGGCCCCACGCCGTGTTGGTGAGAACAGAAGGGTCAACAATCGGTCAGGGTGTTCTTGTGTCTCGTGCAGCAAGGCCACAAGATGTGGGAGCAGGAGGTGTGATAAGGATTCAGTGCTCCTGGGACTGAGAAAGAGACATGATTCCCAGGCTGACAGATGGGTGGGGTATGTAAATGTAACCTTTAGCTAAGAGCCAATTAGAATATGACAAGTACAACACCTGGTAGGAACAGTATCAAAGGAAGGGTGTGCTTGCCATGAAGGTGAAGTTGCTTTATCAATCACACTGATTGGCAGCATCTTCCCTCTCGTCGTGGCACCCATCCTTGGTAACAGTCTGGTAATAGTCTCTTCCCTTGAGGGAATTTTGGTGAAAATGTGAGAATTAGGTAATTTGGGGGGGAAAAAGAAGATTTTGGGGAAAATGTGAGGATTTTTGTGGAGATATGAGGATTTGGGGGAATTCCTGGTTCCTTGGACATGGAGAACATCCTTGAGTGAGCAGAGGTGAAGCTGGATGAGTTCTGGCTTGGATTCCGGGAAGACTTTGGGTGAAATTCCAATGGTTTTGGAGTTTGTGCTTGAACGAGACCTGGATCTTTGTGCCAGGATGCCAGGGAGATGCCAGGAGGTGGGGACATGGCAATGGGGTGGTAACCACCATCAGCACCACCACCACCATCTCTGGCACAGTAGTCGGTGGCTGTGTCATCGTCATTGACTGTTGCTGCGTATCGGGCGTCCCAACCATCTCCAGCCCCTTCCCAGGGAATCCTTATGCCCTGGGATCTTTGATGGTTGGATCAAGAGTTGACCCAGGTGACCCATCCCTTGGCCATTGGCCTCTGGCTTTGACCGTTTCCCTCCAACTTCAACCCCTTTCACCCCAACCCTCAACTGGTCACCCCAACCCTTTACTCCCTCAGTGTCAGGGCATTCTCTCTTTCTCTCCCCCTCAAGGATGCTTTGGGTTTCTTGACAGTGTTACTCTGAGTGGGACTCCACATCAGTGGCTTTGACAGCAGAGAGGCAGAAGGAGCCCCAGTGAGAAGAGAAATTGGGCTCCCCATTCTGGTTCCCCCATGTCCAGGCAGCCCTGCAGCAGCCCTACTGCTGCCATCAGCTGAGCACATCAGCAGAGGGGGTGCTGCTCTGTGAGGGTGGGTTTAGAAAGGGCACAAATGCCAGACTGGGGCAGGGGTAAGGGAGGAGGGGGGAAACATGAGGAAAGATCCCAGACACACCAGGGTCAGTGAGGAAGGAGGGGGAGGAGGAGTTCCCTGCCACAGAGTTAAGAAGGAGAAAAATACCCCTTCCTACCCCAAAGGCTTTAATAGGAACAAGTGGGGAGGCACAGAGGAACCACAGGAGAATAAACAGAGAGCAAACCCCGGGCTGTTTCTGCTGCCCCTGGGAGAAGGGAGATGGTTCCCTGGTGCTCAGGGCTCTCCCAGCTGCACAGACCTCTCCTCCCTCCTGGCTGCACCCAGCTGCATGGCCGGGACAGGCTGTGCTGGCCCAGGGCTCAGGGGCTGCTGTGCACTGAGCTCTGGTGTCACAGCCTTGGTGTCCTCAGGGGGATGTGCCAGAGACACCTCTTCAGCATCGTCATAGCCTGTGCTGTCCTGGGGAGGGGACCAGGCATCTCCCTCAGCTCCAGGGGCCTCAGCACGTCTCTGGGGGTGCAGGTGTGTCCCTGCAAGCAGCAAGGCAGCCCACTGAGTGATCGTCCCACGAGGTGCCCGTCCTGAGCTGTACATCACCTTCCTCCCTTCTCCTCACCAGTGGAGGAATATTTACCTCCCTCTCCCACCAAGGGTCCCCCCCAAGGAAAACACCCAGGGCAGGTTGGTCTATTGCCAGACTGTGGGCTCTCAATATGGCAGCAACTCATCTGGCACCCCAGGAACCCCCAGCACTGTCCTTCCCTCTCACCTCCAGGTGCATCCCTGGGACCAGCTCCATCCTCTGGTGCCCTGGGCATTTCCCAGTCTCCTTGCCCAGACACAGGATCCTCCCCAGGCTCAGAAACCTCCCTGGCATCGTCATAGCCATCTGCTGGGTCATCTCTGGGCAGGACAGGCATGTCTGAAAGGAGAGGGGAGATGCTGACAGTGAGAAGACACGTTCTGCAGAGCAGAGGAAGGGAGGATGGGCAGGGACATGGGCCTCAGACACTGGATTTGGCAGCACCAGAGGATTCCCCTGCCCACATCCCCCCCTGCTGCTCACAGTAACACTGGTGTCCATCACAAGTGTGCAGGGAGGAGAGATCCACCCCTTCCTGCCTCCCATTACCTGGTGCTGATCCTGGACCATCCTCCTCCTCAATGTCCTCATAGTGGGTCTGCATCTTGGTCAGGGACCCCTCTGAGTAGGAGCCTGGAGAGAGTGATGGAAGTTTTATGGGCTGAGTTCTGCTGACCCAGCTGGTGCTCAGTGCTGCTGGGGACAGGGGACCCACCGAGCCAGGGCTGCATTGGATGAGGGGTCAGGAGTTCCCTTGCTCTCCTGGGAAAACCCCAACTCACAGGGGCTCCCAGAGCTGCCCCAGGACAGCCCCTTCCCTCACCCCTCAGCTGACAATGGGATGTAGGGACACACAGAGAGGGGCTGTGGACTGGCTGGGACAGGATGAGCTGGTGAGGATGAAGCTCTTCTCCAACAACAAGACCTGGCTGCTCTCCCCACAGAACCCACAGCCCCAGTGCTGCAGGGACCTTGGGCAAGGGGGTGAAGGGGGTCAGTCTTAGGTGGGGGCCAGGGGAAAGAGCCTTGCAGATACGGCCCCCATGAGGGACCCACACCCACCTGACATGCTGAACCTTGGCTGCTTCTCCAATGCTGGGCTGTACCCGATCTCCTCGTACAGGGCCTCAGGGAAGGGCTCCCAGGCTCGCTCAGAGGCTGCAGACAGAGGCAGGGCTGGCTCAGGGATGTGGCTCAGGGATGGGCAGAGTAGGGATGGATCCTGATCTGCTCCCCCTGCCCTGTTCCCCTGGCTCAGCCCAGGGCTGTCCCCACAGCACAGCCCCACTGTGCTGTTCAGTCACTGCTGCCACTTCCTCAGGAAGGGCAATGTCCCCTTGGAGATGGTCAGGGGCAGCAACACCCTCACACCATCCCTCAGAAACAGCCCTTGTGCCCCTCTGGACCCTGGATCCTGTTCCTGGTGCTGAGCTTGGAGCAGCTGCTGCCTTTCTTCTCCCCTGGAGCTGTCCACTCTCTGCCCAGTGGATCCATTACACAGCCCCTGCTCTGCTGGCGGGAGGTAAGGGTTGGGTGGAGGAACAGCCAGGGGTCCTGATGCTGAAAGGATGGGAGGTGCTGCCCAATGATTCTCCCAGCATCTTGCATCCCCAGAGCCCCCTCCCCATCTCCCCAGAGCAGTACTAGTGGCACAACCTCATCTATCCCCCTTTTACCCCATCTCCCCAGCCCAAAGCCCCCTCCCCATCTCCCCAGAGCACTAAGGTAGCACATCCTCATCTATCCTCCTTTTATCCCATCTCACACCCCCAGAGCTCCCTCTCAATCCTCCCAGAGCACTGCCAGTGTCAGATCCTCATCTATCCCCCCTTTATCCCATCTCCCCAGCCCAGCTGTTCCATTTCTCTCCTGGCCCATCCCTGACTCCCCCCATGTCTGGACTCTCTCTCCCCCTTCCTGCTGGTTGCCCGTGGTCAGGCAGTCAATGGGGTGACACATGGGACTGTGGGCAGCACACACTCCTGTCCCCACAGATCTGCCTGTACCACTCACTGACACCCCACAGCCCCCCTGGCCTTGCCAACACACATCTTCACCTGGGAGCATGGAGAACAAACCCACCTCTGCGCCCAGCCCTGGCGCTCCACGCTTGCCCAGCCAGGAGGGCCAGGAGCAAGCAGAGAAGGGCTCCCAGGATGATGCAGATGATGACAAGCAAGGACTCTCTCCTGCTGCTGGTCGGGCGGTCCCGGGTGGCATCTGCACAGGCAGGAAGCCAGAAATAGCAGCCCCAGGGCTGGGAGAGGTGGGGGGCTGTGACACCACAGTCCTGACCCCGTGACACCGGGGTAAGGGACCCCAGGGGGGAGTGATGGGGAAGGTCCCACCCTTCTGGGAACTGACAGCCCACCTCGGTAAGTCCTTCCCTGGCAAGGAGCCCCTTCCCCCTGGCTGTGGGTCACAGCCCGGCCCTGGGAAGAGCCGGCGCTGACACACAGGGCAGGTTACCTGCTCGGGGGGTTGGTGCTGCGGTCCTGGGTGCAGCTGCAGAGGAGGAGAAGGAGAGCTGTGGGTTAACTGGGATACTGTGGGTAATGGGAATACTGAGAGGCTGGTTACTGGGGATACTGTTGGGGTGGTTACTGGCAATACTGGTGGGGCTGCCATGTGGCTGCCATGGGGCTCTCCCAACCAGCATGAACCCCCCAAATCCCATTATAATCCCCCCAAAATTAGTATGAATCCTCCAAACCAGTAGAGAACTACCCAAACCCCGTATAGACGCCCTAAAAACAGTAAAATCCCCCAAACATGTATGAAACCCAAGAAACCAGTATAGAACTTCCAAGACCATTATAAAACCTTACAAACCAGTATGAATTCCCCTAAACCGGTATGGACCACCAAAACAAGTATAGACTCTCCCAAACCAGTACAGAAACCCCTCAAACCAGTATGAATCCCCAATAAAACCAGTACAGAATCCCCTCAAACTAGTATAGATCCCCCTGAAAACCAGAATGTACACCCCAGAACAGTATGAGCAACCCAAAACCAGTATAGCACCCCTCAAACCAGTATAGAACCCTGAAAAACGGCTGGAGAGGTGGAGGAGGAGAGCTGTGCTGAGAGACTGGGTGTGCAGGTCCAGGGGAGCCTCCTCTCAGACACCCCGGGGGTGTGTGCACGTGTGCAGACATCCCTGGCACATCCCACCCACACTGGCCCTCCTGTGGGGCTGCTCCTTCAGGGGTGGCCAGGCAGGAGCCCAGGGCCCTGCTCGGGGCCACGGGCAGGACAGTGCAGCCCCCGGGAGATGCTCACCCGAGCAGTTGACGGCAGCGTCCTCCTTATGCCGGCAGGCGCCGCTGTCCCCGGGCCGGGCCCAGCAGTGCTGCAGAGACGGCTCTGTGCCCCGGCACTCCACCTGCTCCAGCCAGATGGGGCCCGTCCCCTTCCCAAACGCCGCCTCGCCCAGGGCAGACACTGCGGGGCCACAGCCCAGCTGCCGGCACGCCACCGCCGCGTCCAGCATGTCCCAGGAGTCGTCGCACACCGTCCCCCAGGAGCCGCGGTGCCAGACCTCCACTCTGCCCGAGCACCCGCTCTCGCCTCCCACCGCACGGATCTTCTCCCTGTCTGGAGAAGGCAGAGACCCCTCAGGGCTCCAGGGCAGCAGGCAGAGCCCTGCCAGGGGAGAGAGGCCTGCAGAGGAGCAGCTACCTGTGCAGCTCGTGGAGTTTGGGCACGGGGGATCCAGTGCTGGGGCTGTTCTTGTCTCTCTGTCTGTAGAAGGAAATGCTGTGGTGAGGGGCTGCAGCAGGGGGGTCGTGTGGGACAGAGCGGGGCTGAGATCTGCCTGTGCATCCCTGAGTCACCTTGCTCAAGGGAGCAGCTGAACCCCGGTCACTCAGGGGACACACCCGGCAATGTGGGGGACCCTGACTGCTCAGCCCCCAAGGGAGCCTGGTTCAAAGAGGGCAGGATGGGGGACACTGTTTGGAGCCCTCATGGGTCTCTGTTGAGACCTCTCCTGCAGACACCTCTGCCTCCCCCAGGCTCTGCTGGCAGCCTGGCTGCCCGCTGCTGCTGAATGTGGGGGTCTGAGAGCTGAAGGCTCCTTTGTGCCACCACCAGCAGCAGAAGGGTCTGGCATGGAAAGGAAAAGCCCCTGTGGGCTCTGTCTGTGTCTGACAGTGCCCAGAAGGGAGCAGGAGCTGGGGATGCCGGTGCCCAGGTGGCTCAGAGTTACCCTGGCAGGTGATGTGGGTCTCATCACGCAGGTCGGTGCAGGACTGTGGGTGCCAGGGAGCGGAGGGACACTGCCAGAAGGAGGTGTCACTCCTCCCACACTCCACACGATCCACCCAGGCACGGCCACGCATCCTTCCATAAGTCGGGAATGGGTCCAAGGATACTGCATCCCCGCAGCCCAGCTCCTTGCACGCCAGAGACACCGTTTGGAGAGTCATTGAGTTGGAGCAAACGCTGCCCCAGGTCCCGTTATAGAAAACCTGCAGGCGCCCGGAGCAGCTGCCGTTCTTCTCCAGCCTCAGGGCCACAAACTCTGGGAGGAGAGACACCAAAGAGAAGAGGATGGTGCAGGGCTGTAGGATCAGGGGTGCCCCTGACGCCCCCAGACAAGGAAAATGCATGGGCAGACAGTCGCCCTGGCAGCCCCTGACAGACAGACAACCCTCTCCTCCCTTGTCTCCCCAGAGACGCCATGTGGGACATAGAGGACCTGTGTGTGGGTGTCCCCACCATGGGCTTGGGCAGGGGCTCAGCAGCAGCCAGGGACAGCCTCGGCCATTGCCGGCTCTCCCCTTGTCCCGAGCTCCCCTGTCCCTGGGCTCCCAGCTCAGCTCCCAGCACAGACCTGAGCAGACGACTCCGGCGTCCTCTTTGTGCCCGCAGTCGGGCTGCCCCCAGGGCCGTGCCGGGCAGTCCCAGAGAGCAGCTTCGGCCCCCGAGCAGCTCACGCTGCCCAGCCAGACCTGCCCGGCGCCTTCCCCGAAGGCAGCAGAGCCAACGGCCTCCACCGCCCCTCCGCAGCCCAGCTGCTGGCAGACGACGGCGGCGTCGGGCAGGTCCCAGCCGTCATCGCAGACACTCCCCCAGCTGCCCCGGTAGTAGATCTCCACTCTGCCTGCACAGCGCCCGGGCCCGTTCACCAGCCGCACCCGACGGCTCCCTGCAGCAGGAAGAAGCCCAGCTGCTGTCAGGGGATGGTGCCCACCCAGCCCAGAGCCCGGGGGTCCCTGCAGTGCCACTCACCCCGGCAAACGACCCCCACGTCCTCGGCAATCCCAGCTGCCAGCGCGCTCTCGGGCAGGGAGGTGTTGCAGAGGGTCAGGTGGGACTCATGCCCTGCGCACCGCACCCCTCGCAGCCCCACAGGACCCGTCCCTCTCTCAGGCTTTGGGGGGTTGTAGGCTCTCTCTGCCTCTCCACACCGCAGCTGCCGGCACACCACGCTGGCCTCCTGCACGTCCCACTGGTCATCCAGGACTCGGCCCCAGGTCCCGCGCTGGAAGATCTCCACTCGCCCGTCACACCGGCTGCCTCCACCCACCAGCCGCAGGGCCCTGGAGCTGTCTGAGCCTGGGGAGAGCAGCCATGGCCCAGCCTCAGCAGCACCAGAGAGCCCAGAGACCTGCAGTGCCTCCCTCTCCAGGCTCTGGAAGCCTGAGGGAGCCCTTGAGACCTATTGCCTGCCCAAGCACTCTGCATTGAGCTTTGGGGGCAGCTTTTCTCATGGTTGGTTTCCCAGGGACTGAGCCCTGCTGGGCAAGAGACTCTCTTTGCTCTTGGTGGGGCACAGACACCCAACATGTCCCTGCTGAGGCAGATGGGGCAGCTCCTGCAGGAGGGAGCAGCAGATGGTGGGATGGCCTGGGGATGGGCAGCGCCAGGAGAAGCATTGCTCATCCTCTGCCCTGGCACTGCTGATACATGGGACTCCCCACACATCTCTGCCCCTCTGCACCCCTGGGGATCAGGGACTGGGAGCTGGTTTGACTCCAAGGCTGCTGGTGGCTCAAGAGACTGACCCCTGCCCCAGGAGGGCAGAGATGTGAGAGCCTCAGTGTCAGCTCTCCCACCTCAGGGCATTCAGTTGGAACAGATCAAGCTCTCCAGATCACTCCAGGGGAAGGGAGGGTTTCTCCAAGGAGAAGCTCACCCTGCGGCTGCCTTGGGATCCCTTGCTTTGAGTGGCCATGTCACACCCCAGGGGACAATGGGGGTAAGAGGCTGTTTTCCCAGCACTCACCTGAGCAAATGACAGCAGCGTCCCTGTCATGGGAGCATGGGGAGGCTCCCAGGGCAGTCACTGGGCACTGTCCCAGCTGGGCTTCAGTCCCCTCACAGTGGAATGACTCTCTCCAGGTGGGGCCGGTGCCTCTCCCAAAACGCCCTCCTCCAGGAAGGGCCTCAGCAAACCCGCAGCCGAGGTGGCGACAGAGAACTTGGGCATCCAAGAGGTCCCAGTGGGAGTCACAGAGGGTGCCCCAGGTCCCCAGCACCTGGACCTCCACCCGCCCATCACAAGCCGTGCTGCCATTCACCAGCCTGAACCCTGTGTACTCTGGGGACAGAGGAAGAGGAGAAAAGGTGTTGGTGCTCTTCACATATGGCAGCTGTAGGACTGGCCAGATGGACAGCCCTCCCTTCTCCTCCTTCTGCATTCTCTTAGGGCTGCAGAAAACCACATCACCCCTCCTGCCTTCAAACCCAGTTGTGTGTCCTGTCCCCATCCTGCTCCCTCCCACCAGCTCATCCTCAGCATTCAACACCCCACCCTGAGTCCTTTCTTGTGCAGATGACACTGGCATCGTTGGCGTGGGTGCAAGGAGGGTCCCTGGAGGACCCTGTGGGGCAGAAGGCCAGAAAGGATTCATTCCCCAAGCACTGCAGCTCTCTGTCCCAGATGGAACCAACACCTTCTCCAAAATGAGCTGCCCCAGGGATGGACAGGGCTACCCCACACTGCAGCTCTTCACAGACCACGTCAGCAGCTTTGGGACCAAAGTCTGAGTCACAGACAGTTTTCCACTGGTTCTCATCATGGATCTCCACTCGTCCTGAGCAGGGGCTGCCCCCTCCAACCAGCCGCACAAACCCTGGAGCAAGCAAAGACCCCTGTGAGTTCCCAGAGCCCTCTGGCAACGTCCTGAGCATGTCTCACCCCATCTCTCAGCTGGCTACAGGCCAAGAGTCTCAACCATCCCAGCAGCTCCCAGTGGGTGCTGATGGCACAAACACACCAGAGCCCCTCCCTGCTCTCCAGAAATCAGTACAGCACTGGGGGCTGGCTGTTCTCCCACAGCCACAGCCACAGGCACCACTCAGATAAACTGCTGCTCTTCTGGAGACCCTGGGGTGCTGGGCACCAGCCCCAGGCCCTGAAGCACCCAGAGATCTCTGGCCCGAGGTGATGGGCCCAGGTGCTATTGGATTCTGCAGCCTTCTCTGCCTACCTCTCGTGGAGTGACCCTGTAAGAGACAGGAGGTAGCCAAGGGTCACCCTGCTCTTCATCCTAATCCCTTTGATCCTCCCCTCTGAGTAGCTCCTCTGCTTTGGGACACTCCTATTTGCCAGGGAACACAACTCAAAAGGCCCTGGCCACCTTTGTTCCTTCCCTGGAGCTGTGCGTGTCATCTGAGCTGCGACAAGGTCCTCATGGCTTCCAGACAGGTTTTCCTGAACACATCTATCTCCCTACACCAGGCAGCCATGGAGCATGGGCTGAGCCACATGAGGGGTCAGGCAATGGCAGGTTCCCACTGGGCTTTCCTCAGAGACCATAGAAACCATCAATGACAGTCTCAACTCAGCAGTGACCAGCCACACCAGGCCCTTTTCCAGTACCCCCTTGCTGCCCTGAGGGTACACTCAGCTCCCTTCCCCATCGTGGCCACAAAGGTGGTGACCAGCTGGCCCCTTACCTGAACATGTCACTCCAGCATCCCAGTTGTGATAACAGTTCTCTTCACCTGAGCCATCGTTTGTGCAGTCAGACAGGGCAGACTCGGTGCCATCACACCTAACACGGTACATCCAAATGGGGCCAGATCCTGGCCCAAAGTGTGCAAAGTCATGAGCTGCAACAGCATCCCCACAGCCCAGCTGCTTGCAAACCACTGCAGCATCGTTCATGTCCCAGCCGATATCACACACTGTCCCCCACTGTCCCTGTTGTTTCACCTCCACTCTTCCAGCACAGCGTCCACCACCATTTTCCAGCCTCACCTCTGCAGCCCCTGCAAACACAACCATGGGAACCTTCAGGAGAGCACTGAACACTAGAGCACAGGTCTGGAGGTTCCTCCTTCCCAGGAACCAGTGTGCATGATGTACCCTCCCATGCTGTCCTCAGAGCAGTGTCAGGCTCACATTTGTCCCCAAGGCTTTCACCATACTGGAGGTGCTCAGCTTTAACCCCATTGGGTTATTCACAACCCCACAACCAGCAGCACCTCCTCCAAACACAGCCACCACCTTCCCCTTCCCACCCATATACTGTGCCCGGATCTTCATAGGGCACAATCTCCCCACAAGACCAGACCACCCCTGCAACAGCCCTGTGCCCCCAGACCCACAGGGAAAGGCACAAGGTCAGTTGACTTGAGCACTGTCTGCCCCTCATCTCAGTGGCACCTCCAAAGACACCCCATTCCCAGAGATACCTCGATGTTCCCACTAGAGCCCGCTGACCCTCTCTGTGGGACAAGGATGCTGCACTTACCCCTGCACAGATGAACCCAGAGCAGCAGCCACAGCAGCTGAGGGGACAGGAGTCCCTCCATCCCCAGCCTCAGCCTCCTGCACTGCTGGAACAGCCCTGCAGCAGCACACTCCCTGTCACAGCTCCTGGGGACCCACAGAGACGACAGTGATGAAAGGGTAATATATCTCTCAGATGCAGACCCAGCTGCATGAGGAGCCAATCAAAGCAGCAGCCCCTTTTTAGTCGTTATCGGGAGGTATCTCCCCTCCGACACAGCCCAGCCCTCCAATGAACTCCTCCAGCTCCGTTCATGACCATATATGAGGGACACAGAGGTCCCGCTGCGCATGTCACGGTCACTGGGGCAGGGGATGGTCATGGGACAAGCTGGGTGTGGAGGAGAAATGGGTCTGTCCCCGCTCGGTCCCTGCTGGGGGCACTGGGAGCAACGAGCATCTCCTCTGCTGGGCTCATCCAAGAACCCAAGGCCAAGAACGTCCAGGCACCGCCAAGCCGTGGGAGCCACGGAGCTGGGACTGCTGCGGGTCTGTGTCAGGCTGGAAGGGAAACAGCCCCTGCTCCTGCTCCAGCCCCGCTGTGCTGGGAGCAGTAGCTGGGACAAGCCCTTGGCCAGGGGCAGAGCTCCAGCCCAGGAGTGCTGGCTGGCCCCTTCCTCCCCGCAGAGCCCCACGGCGGGTCCCTGGCAGGAGCCCGGGCTGGGCCATGTCCCTGCCCTGGCAGCAGACACGCAGCCCAGGGGCTCAGCCATGTCCCTGGCTCTCAGCGTGTCACCCAGGGGCCGTTATTCCCCCCGGGCAGAGCGGGAGCTGGAGCCTGCAGGTGCACAAACCACAGCCCACGTGACCTCGCAGCGCTCGCCCTGCTCCCCCCGGGCAGCAGCCTGTGGTTTCCTGCTGGCACCGTGCCCAGGCACATCCCTGCAGTGCCCTGAGACAGCCCCAGCCCCACTGCTCCAGCCAGGGCTGCAGCTCCTGAGCCCTGGGATGCCCCTCTGATGCACAGGGCTGCTCTGCACCCAGCCCATGGCCACGGGCTGCCCTCGGCCATGTGACCTCACACCCTCCTGCTGCCACCGCTCTCTGCGCCTCAGTTCAAGGGATGGTGACCTCAGTCTCGAGTCCCTGTGTCCCACGGGGGTGGGTGCTGTGTGCAGACTTCTGGGGATGATGGTTCTTCCTAAAAGCCATATTTGGGTGAGGCCCAACTCTGCTTTTGATGACATCAGAAGGGCGCCCACAAGCCATGTGCCTTCTCTTGGCATCACAGTGACTCCAGCACCACTGAAATCACAATGTCACACACAAGCCATGTGCACACTCCTGGCCCATCCACCCCTCAGGCAAAGGTGATGTCACAGCATCTACCACTGACATGTCCCCATTGATTCAATGAAATACAATAATGCTGAGTGAATTGTTGTAGATTCAGCTTAAGAGACAATTAATATAACTTTAATATAAGAAGAATTTGCATGTTTTAAGAATAGAAAGAATTTGAGTGTTTTGAGAGTAGATTTGGTTTGGATTTCAGTAGGATATGGCTGTACCTGTGGTTTAGAAACTATGGAGAAAACTGCTAAGAGAGAAGAAGACATCCAGCCTTCATCCCTGAAGACCACCAGAAGACCCCCTGAGTGTCCCTGAGCATGCTCTGTCTGGGAGGAGTTAATGGAAATGGCTTCCTGGGAGTAATTTGCATCCCCCTGCCTTGCCTTAGAAATGTACTGACTGTGTATATGGATCCAAGTGCCACAGCAGCTGGAATAGATTTAACTGCTTTCCACATGCTGATCCTTCTTTTATAACGAATTAGAACCAGTCCCAACAAAGTGCAGGAGAGAGAGCAGAGGGGATTTGTCAGCACCGCTCAGGAACGACCTCCAGAGCTCTGTGTGGCTCCCAGCTGTGGGCAGGGTGTCCTACGTGATCCCTGAGGGGCAGGATGGACCGAGACAAATGCTGTTTCCAGCGACGTTCTTGCTCCTGGGAATGAACCAGATGCTCCTGGACCCCCCAGCTCAGGCAGTTCAGTTGGAATAAACTCTGGAACTGAAATG
This sequence comes from Gallinula chloropus, assembly GCF_964237585.1. Classification (NCBI taxonomy): domain Eukaryota; kingdom Metazoa; phylum Chordata; class Aves; order Gruiformes; family Rallidae; genus Gallinula; species Gallinula chloropus. Next base: position 929,342 of record NC_140120.1, on the reverse strand, counting down.
GGTGTTGGGTGCCTTTTCCCCTCCGTGTTTTCAAATGAAAACAGGAAAGTGTCACAGTGTGGAGACTCCCTCCTAAAGGGAACAGAGGGCCCAATCTGCCGGGCTGAGCCTCATCCCAGGGAGGACTGTAGTCCTCCTGGAGCTCAGATCAGGGCTGTTACTGAGAAACTCCCCAGCCTGGAGCAATCACCAGACTATTACCCGCTGCTCATCTTGCAGGCAGGGGGGAAGGAAGCTGCATCCTGTAGCCTGAAGGGATTGAAAAGAGACTTCAAGGCCTTGGGATGGTTGGTGGAAGACTCTGGGGTGCAAGTTATTTTCTCTTCCCTCCTTCATGTTCTGGGAGAATACATGGGATGTAATAGAATGATCATGTCTGTAAATACATGTCTCAGAGACTGGAGCTACAGGCAGGGTTCTGGCTTCTTTGGTGATGGCTGATTTATGACATACCAGGCCTGACAGGGGTGTGTGGGAAGAGCTTATCATCCAGGGGGAACAGGGTTCTAGGCTTGCTCCCTGAAACACCTGTACAGCGATGCACACAGGATGGGGAATAAACAGGAGGAGCTGGAAATCTGTGTGTGCTCAAGGGGTGATGTTCTAGTTGCAATTACAGAGACTTGGTGGGACAACTCACATGACTGGAGTGTGGCCACGGATGGCTAAGTCCTTTTAGGAAAGGCAGGCCAAAAAGGAAAGGAGGTGAGAGTTGCTCTTCCTGTGAAAGAGCAACAGGGGTGTCTTGAGTTCTGTCCAGGGGCAGCTAAGGAACGAGTTGAGAGTTTGTAGGTGAGAATTAAAGGACAGGCAAGCATAAGTGATACCGTTGTGGGTGTGTATTACAGGCTGCCTGATCAAGAGAGCCTTCCCCTCACCCATTTACCCGCTAAATGGACGCGGGGAAGGCTGTGGATGTGTCTGCCTGGACTTCAGGAAAGCCTTTGACAGGGTTTCTCACAGCATTCTGAAGGAGAAACTGGCTGCCACTGGCCTGGACAGGGGGACCCTCAGCTGGGTTCAAAACTGGCTGGATGGACGGGCCCAAAGGGTGGTGGTGAATGGAACCAAATCCAGCTGGAGGCCGGTCACGAGTGGCACCCCCAGGGCTCAGTCCTGGGTCCAGTTCTGTTCAACATCTTTATCCATGACCTGGATGAAGGGATTGAAGCTCCCTCAGTCAGTTTGCAGATGACACTGAGCTGGGAGGAAGTGTTGATCTGCCTGAGGGTAGGGAGGCTCTTCAGAGGGGTCTGGACAGGCTGGACCGATGGACTGAGAACAATGGGATGAAGTTTAACATGGCCAAGTGCAGAGTGCTGCACATGGGACAGAACAACCCCATGTAGTGCTACAGGCTGGGGGAGACTGGCTGGAGAGCTGTCAGGAAGAGAGGGACCTGGGGGTGTTTGGTAACTGTCAACTGAACATGGTCAGAAAGGCCAAGGGCATCTTGACTTGTATCAAAAATAGTGTGGCCAGTAGGTCTGGGGAGGGGATTGTGCCCCTGTGCTTGGCATTGGTGAGGCTGCACCTTGAGTGCTGAGTCCAGTTCTGGGCTCCTCACCATAAGAAGGACATTGGGGTCCTGGAGTGAGTCCAGAGAAGGGTAACCAGGCTGGGGAAGGGGCTGGAGGGCAAATCCTCTGAGGAGCGGCTGAGGAAGTTTGGGGTGTTCAGCCTGGAGAAGAGGAGGCTGAGGGGAGACCTTCTCACCACCTACACAGCCCTGACAGGAGGGTGCACAGAGGTGGGCGATGGTCTCTGCAGCCAGGGGACAGGAGATGGGACAAGGGGAAATGACCTCAAGCTGCCCCAGGACAGGGTCAGATCAGATGTGAGGAAGATTTTTTTACTGAAAGAGTTATCAGGGCCTGGAACAGGCTGCCCAGGGAGGGGGGCTGAGTCACCTTCCATGGATGTGTTCAAAAAAAGTGGTAGGTGAGATACTCAGGGATCTGGTTTAGCTTAGGATGGGAACAGTTGGACTCGATGATCTTAAAGGTCTTTTCCAACCTTGTGATTCTCTGATTCTTTTTAATGTTTTCAGAAATGACCAGACAACTGGACTGGAGGGTGTCAAGTACATTTGTATGTGACACCAAAATGGGAGGAGCTGTTGACCCTGTTGAGGGTGGAGAAGCCTTGCAGAGACCTGGACAGATCAGAGAGCTGGGCAGTCACCAACATCATGGAGATTAACAAGGGCAAGCACCAGATCCTGCACCTGGGAAGGGGCAGCCCTGGCTGCACATACAGACTGGGGGGTCAAACACTGGAGGGATTTGGGGGTCCTTGTAGACAGCAAGTTGAACATGAGCCAGCAGTGTGCCCAGGCAGCCAGGAGGGCCAAGCGTATCCTGGGGTGCATCAAGCATGGCATTGCCAGCCGGTCCAGGGAGGGGATTGTCCCGCTCTACACTGTGCTGGTGCAGCCTCACCTCAAGTGCTGGGTGCAGTTTTGGGCTCCACAGTACAAATGGGACATGTAAATATTGAAAAGAATCCAGAGGAGACAATGAGGATGGTGAAGAGTCTGGAGGGGAAGTCTCATGGGGAGAGGCTGAAGTCCCCTGGTTTGTTCAGCCTGGAGAAAAGGAGGCTGAGGGGAGACCTCATTGCAGTCTATGGCATCCTGAGGAGGGGGAGAGAAGGGGCAGGTGCTGATCTCTCTTTGGTGGCCAGTGATAGAACCTGAGGGAACAGAGGAAGCTGTGACAGGGGAGGTTTAGGCTAGATATTCAGGAGAGGTTCTTTACTGAGAGGCTGGTCAGGCCCTGGAACAGACACCCCAGGGAAGGGGTCACAGCACTGAGCTTGACCAGGTTGAAGAAGCATCTGGATGATGCGCTCAGTCCCGTGCTCTGACTTGGCTGGCCCTGTGTGGAGCCAGGAGTTGGACTGGATGATCCTTATGGGTCCCTTCCAACTCAGGAGATTCAATGATTCTATGACCATGTCTGGAATCACCACTTAGCAGTGGATCTGCACACCAGCACTTGTGGTTGCTCTCTAGATTTCCCTTCCCCTTGGACCATTCAGACACCTCCCAACCATCCAGCTGCTGCTCTGAGTTCCAGGGAGTTAAACCCTTGCCTTTCTGGCAGTTGTCTGACTCATTCTGTCTATAGCCAGCTCTTGAGTTGTGGTGATTTCACAGTCTCCTTCCTCACTAGAACATCTCTCACAGGGTTAAGCTTTGTGGCAGGTGAACCTCACTGGTGGCAGATTGCACTTGGCACAGAGTGAGGAGTGTTGAATTTAATGGTGAATCTTGTCAGGTTTCTTGTGTTGTTGGGAAAATAACTCCCTGTGTGCTGCCTGTGTGCAGCCAGTTCTCTAAGGAAAGCAGGGGAGCTGGTACAGAGGGGCTGTAATGCCCCACTGTGGAGTGCAGAGAGAGACCTGATGTAAGGACAAGGGATGCAAGTCCCAGTTGGCTGGTGAGAGTCATGGTGGGCTTGTGGAGATGTGCAGCAAGGTTGTCCCCACTGCCTCAAGGGACCCTTTTTCAGAGCAGTCCAGACCTCCTTAGGAGGCACCCTGGATCAATCTCAGTCAGAGGTTGTCAGCTCTCCTCTACAGTGAAAATAATAACCTACACCCTTAAAAAGAAATCAATTTTACTCTGAGCTCCCTTTGAAACAGCTTCAATGGTCTGTACATCTCTTGAAGACTTGAAGATAATTACATGAAGAGACAGAGCTCGTTAGGGCTTGCTTTTTTATTTTAATGAGCCCTGGGGTGCATTTGGTGCTGAGTCCTTGAAGCTCAGGTACTGAGAGGAGATTACACAAAAAACTCCATGTCAAAAGCAGAAGCCAAAGTACCTGAAGTATTAATGAGTCCCGCTGAGAGCCATTGCTGGCTGAGCCTCCCCAGGGACTCGTTAGCACAGGTAATTGGAGGCCATGTTGGCTGGTAGGCAAAGGCAATGTACAAGCAGCTGAGATGCTGAAGAAAGCCCTGGGTTGGTGTGATGAAGCAGAAAGTCCAAGACCAGACCCCCAGCACCAGGAAAGACAGGTCCTGTCCCTGAGGAATTGCTCAGGCTCTTCCTGGGGCATCGTGGGGGGTGTAATGCTGAGGGAAGAACAACAGGATGAGAGTTTCTCCTCATTGTTGGTCCAAACCCCAGCTAGAAATTCATCTGTCCTCCTTTTAAATAAAAGAAAGCGCAGAGAGACCCTCCATCCTCTTTCAAATTCAGGAGGAAACATTGTGGAAAGATGAGGCCAAGGCTGAGGAGCTTAATGAAATCTTTGCCACTGTCTTTAGTAATAGGAGCAGTTGTACAGAGAGAATCCAATTCCCTGAGCTGGGAGACAGGGACAGGGAGCAGGATGAGCCCATCTCAATCCAGGAGGAGATGGTCCTGCTGCACCACAGAGATGTGCAGAGATCTGTGGGGCTGAATGGGATGCAGCCAAGGGTGCTGAGAGAGCTGGCAAGGGGGGTTCACCAAGCCACTTTCCATCAGTCCTGGCTGACTGGATCAGTCAACGTGACCCCCTATATAAGAAGGGACAGAAGGATGATCAGGGACATTACAGGCCTCATGGTTTGACTTCAGTGCCAGAGAAGCTGATGGAGCAGATCATCCTGAGCAGCATTATCCAGTTCATGAAGAACCCCCAAGTGATCAGGCCCAGTCAGCTTGGGTTCATAAGGGCAGCTCCTGTTTGACCCTCTGGATCTCCCTCTATGACAGGGTGACCTGCTTCTTGGACAAGGGAAGGGCTCTGCATGTTGTCTACCTTGACTTTAGCAAGGCCTTGGACACAGTTTTCCAGAACTTTCTCTTAGAGAAGCTCACTGCTTGTGGCTTGGAAACTGTGGTGGTTCAGCCCCAAGCAATGGCTGAGCACCACATGCTGCTCGCTCACTCCCAGAGGAGAAACAGACAGAGCCTCTGTGGGCTGGGAGAAGCACAATTTACTGACAAAAGCACCATAAAAGGGGAACAATAACATCCCCAATTGCACTCACACCCAGTGATAGCACACAGAGTACCTGACAAACCCAACAATAACAGAGTGCTGCACCATGCCAGGACCACCCCATCCCAACCAGCCCCTTTGACAGGGAAATTATGTCAGTGTCCTGTTTTGGCTGGGATGGAGTTAATTTCTTTTCTAATTGGACATGGAATGCTGTGTTTGGGAATTAGGATTGAAGCAGACCTGGTAACACCCTGATGTTTCTGGTTGTTGCCAAGCAATCAAGGACTTTTCAGTTGTTCCTGTTTCCCTACTAAGGAGAAGGAAGGGGACGCAGCCAGGACAGGTGACCCGAACTGGCCAAAGGGGGTATTCCATGCCAATTACATCATGCTCAGCACAAAACGGGGGCTGGTGGGAAAAGGAGAAGGCAGCTCCAGGATGTGCAGTTTTGGGTATGGTCCCGTTTTCAGGACAGCTCTGGCTACACAGCCTGGGTTGTGTGGTTCAGTGAGAAACTGCATTGTGTATCATCAGTTTCATATATTTTGCTACAAAGTCCTGTTATCATTGTTATATCTCTCTTTCTGCTAATCTAGTAAACTATCCTTATCCCTACCCGCTGGATTTTTTTTCCTTGGCTTTGTTTTCTTTACCTTTTCTTTCCCACTCCAAACCCCCTTAACACCACCACCATCTTTTAAAGAACAAGGAACTGTGTGGTGCTCAGCTCTCAGCTGGGGCAAAACCACATCTACTGAAATCCAAAACAAATCTATTCTTAAAAACATGAAAATTCTTACATTAAAGTTGTATTAATTGTCTCTTAAGCTGCATCTCCATCAATCCATGATTACATTTCATTGAATCATCAGGGCCAGCAATACGCAGAAGGAGATCAGCAGTTTGTTGCTGCTTAGAAACATCCAGTCATCAGTTTCCACATGGCATCCTTGAGCTCCTGGTTCCTCATGCTGTAGATGAGGGGGTTCACTGCTGGTGGAACTGCCATGTAAAGAAATACCTCTACAAGGTTAAGTGGTTTGTGGAGACTGGACAAGGGGCAATGGCTTCAAGTTGGAGAATAGGAGGTTCAACACCAAATGGAGGAGAAATTTTCACAGTGAGGGCGACAGAGCCCTGGGACAAGCTGCCCAGGGGGGTTGTGGAATCTCCTTCGCTGGAGATATTCAAGACCTGTCTGGACACCGACCTGTGCAATCTTTCCTAGGGACCCTGCTTTGGGAGAGGGGTTGGACAGGATGATATCTAGAGGTCCCTTCCAACTCCAATTCTGTGAATCTGTTAATCTGTAAATAGGGAGGAGATTTAGGGGCTCTTCAGGTAGGCAAACATGTCAGTGCTGACAAAGGAGTCCACTCCCATGTAAGGAAGGCAGGTGGAAAAGGCTTTGTGCCATCCCTACTCCAAGGGGATCCTCAGTACAGCCCTGAAGATCTGCACATAGGACACCACGATGAACACAAAATACCCAAAAGCCAAACAACCTCTGACCACAATTTCACTGAGCGTGGCCAGTGAGCAAGAGAGTTTGAGGATCTGGGGGATTTCACAGAAGAACTGGTCAGCAGCATTGCCATGGCAGAGGGGGAGTGAAAATATATTTGCTGTGACAATATATTTAATAAGAAATTAAAAATTATCTGTTGCTTTTTGCTGTCAGAGAAAGGAGAGAGAATCTATAGGGAACTTTGCAGACAACAAGATCACTGATGTAGGGGGAGAAGGTTTTCCCAGTCCCGCAGCAGAGATACCCTTGCAGCCCATGCAGAAGCCCATGGTGCATGAGGCTGTTCCCCTCAGCCCATGCTGGATGATGTGGAACAGTGATTCTACCTGCAGCCTGTAGACATCACAGTGCTCAGGCAGCTGCAGACACCTGAAGGAGGCTGTGACCTCACAGGAAGCCTGTGCTGGAGCAGATTTGCTGGCAGGGCTATGGAGGACACAGGCTGGAGCAGTCTGTTGCTGAAGGATGGCACCCCATTCAAGTGACCCACCCTGGAGCAGCTGGTGATGATCTGAAGCCATGTGGGAAGGACTTGGAGGGGTTCATGCAGGACTGTCTCCTGTGCGTGGGACCCAATGCTGGAGCACAGGGAGACTGTCAGGAGTCCTCCCATGAGGGGGAAGGAGCGGCCGAGACAATGTGTGATGAACAGACCCCAATGCCCATTCCCCATCCTCCTGTGCTGCTCAGTTAGAGGAAGGAGAGAATTAGAGAGTGAAGGGGACCCTGGGAAAAACAGGGAGGGATGGTTGTGGGTGTTTTAATTTATTTATCTTTCTCATTCCTCTGCTCTCTTTGATTGAGTAACGATTTATATTGGTTCATTGAGAGAAATTCAGGAGAGAGACCTCTGCATGATCTCTCCCTGTCCTTATCCTGACCTCTTGTTACATCTTCTTTCCCTTATGCAGCACAGGAAGGTGAGCGATAGAGCAGCTTTGGTGAGCACCTGGGTCAACTCCCTTCTACAAGAGGATGAAGAGGAAGAACTATATTGGCATGTGGAGTCAATGGTCATAGGCTACAGTAATGATCATGAAACTCTTGCCCAGGAGAGCAGCCAGGTAGATGCCCAGGAAGAGGCAGAAGTGCAGGAGCTGCAGCTCCCGTGTGTCTGCAAAGGGCAGGAGGAGGAACTGGCTGATGGAGCTGCTGCTGTTGGACATCTGCTGACTCTGGGTATGGAAAAGTGTTTTCAGAAGTAAAAGACAGGAGTGAGGAGAGATTTATAACATGGAAAACTACAATCTTGAATTGTCTCACAAACTCCCAAGTGTGTATGAGGAGCAGAAGCCTCTGGCATGGGCTCCCAAAGAGTCATTCCTGGTCTTCAGTTATGGGTACAGGTGAATGGGGGTGACACACAGTTTCCATCAGATCAAGTCCACTCTCATGGAGAAGGGGATCTTGGAAACTTGCCTCTGCCCCAGTAATTCCCATGGGAGCTGGGAACAGCAGCTCCATGGCAGAAGGTTTTGATTTTTCTGCCACACAAACTGGGGCAAGAGGAATCCCAGCTGCAATGGGTTTGTGGCAGTCATAGGTCAGAGCTGTGTCCCCTTCCAGCCCCAGGGCTGCAAAGCAAGGATGTTGGGTCTGGAATGACTCTCACTGGAGGAAAGAGTCCCTCTTCTGTTGCGACCAGGGTGTCCTGTCTGATGGGGAGACATGGAAGGGTGATTTTTCTGCCCAGCTCTGGTTTGATCAGGAGAAAGGACTCTGCTGGACAGAAGGATTTCTCCTCAGCCAAGGGAGGGAAAGGCAGTAAAGCCTTAGTGTCTTTCCAAGTTATCTACTTGGATCTCCAGGGACACCTCACAGGACACTCTGGGGAATGGAGTATGTGACGTATTCGCCTGCTCCTCTGCTGTGAGCTGGGCTGGGCTCCTGGGATGGAGGGAGCTCACTGCAACCCAGCAGCCCTGACAAGAGACAGCTCTGGCCAGGAGCAGCTCCTCTGCCAAGCACACAGGGCTGGGGACACTGCCTGGAGGCACCGAGGGGAGACCTGTGAGGCTGAGAGAGCTGATGGATGCTGAGAGCTCACTGGAGGAGAAATCTCCACAGCACTCTGCCTGGTATGTCTGTGGGTGCAGGGCAATGCAGGTTCTGTTCCTGGAGGGATCTCCTAAAGCTGGGACATGGGGCAGTGTGTGGGCTCTGTCAGGAGGACAGGTTCTCTCTAGGACCAGAAGGTGCTGCCTGGAAGGGATGCCCTTCTGCCCCATCAGAGGGACAGGGCAGGACAGCTGTCTTCTCCTGGGCATGGCTGCAGAGGTGTGAAGCAGCGTGTGCACCCAGGGGTGCCCAGGGCTGTCCCTGTGATCAGGGTCCCTGCGCCCTGGGGGCTGTGTAGTGGGGCAGAGATGCTTCTACTGCCAGGGTCAGCACTCAGCCTGCCTGGTGGGCTTCCATCAGCATCCCTGCAGAAAGAAGCTGTGGGTGGAAAGTGTGAGCCATGGAAGGCCAGTGTAGGGTCCTTCTGCTGTAAAGTTGTGTTTCCCAGCACCAGCTAATCCCTGGGTACTACCCAGGGACTTCTCAAGAACACCAAGGGTGCATTTTCCAGTCCAGGTAAAGAGACTTTGCTTTGAAATTTCAAAGCAGGCAAGGAGGGAGAAGGAGCTGTTCCAAGATGTGTCATGGCAGTGGGGATTTCCTACTTCCCTGATATCCCCCACAGTGCTGACACTTTCCCACAGCGACCCCTGTGTTACTGCCACCCAGCACAGACTATGCACCCAGGGTTTTAAGCTCGGACTTCTCCTTGGCAGCATGATCCCCGGTGAGGAGAATAATCCCCTGTGTGCCTGTGTGTCTGTCCTTCCAGGCTTGGCTGGAGCATTTCTCACTATTTCCCTGCCTGTCCTTGCTGCCTTTGTCCCACTGTTACCCGTAGCTCTGGACACATCCATTAGTGGGGCTGCCACTGAGCTGGCCTTCACTTCAAGACTCCCATCTGAGCTGGCACGCTCAAGCCAGCACAAAGCAGACCTCCCAAAAGGGACCTGCCAAAATCTTCCTGAATACAGAGAGTCAATGTGAGGGTATTCCCTAAGAATTGGAAGAATTCTTCCTCAAAGAGGAGTTCTCTAAATTCTCACTGCACGTTTTCGTCCTCTAACAGGTCTCCTCACTTGATGGCAGCAGATGTCCAACAGCAGCAGCTCCATCAGCCAGTTCCTCCTCCTGCCCTTTGCAGACACACGGGAGCTGCAGCTCCTGCACTTCTGCCTCTTCCTGGGCATCTACCTGGCTGCTCTCCTGGGCAATGGCCTCATCATCATCACCATAGCCTGTGACCACCACCTCCACACCCCCATGTACTTCTTCCTCCTCAACCTCTCTGTCGCTGACTTTGGCAGCATCTCCACCCCTGTTCCCAAATCCATGGCCAATTCCTTGTGGGACACCAGGGCCATTTCCTACACAGGATGTCTGGCTCAACTCTTCTTCTTTGTGTTTTTGATGACAACAGAGTACTTTCTTCTGACTGTCATGGCCTATGACCGCTACGTTGCCATCTGCCACCCCCTGCACTACAGGACCCTCCTGGGCAGCAGAGCTTGTGTCCACATGGCAGCAGCTGCCTGGGCCAGTGGGTTTCTCTATTCTCTGCTGCACACAGCAAATACATTTTCACTGCCCCTGTGCCATGGCAATGCTGTTGACCAGTTCTTCTGTGAAATCCCCCAGATCCTCAAGCTCTCCTGCTCAGATGCCTACCTCAGGGAAACTGGACTCATTGTGGTCAGTGCCTCTTTAGCTTTTGTGTGTTTTGTGTTCATTGTGGTGTCCTATGTGCAGATCTTCAGGGCTGTGCTGAGGATCCCCTCACAGCAGGGACGGCACAAAGCCTTTTCCACCTGCCTCCCTCACCTGGCCGTGGTCTCCCTCTTTGTCAGCACTACCATGGTTTCCTACCTGAAGCCCCCCTCCATGTCCTCCCTATTTCTGGACTTGGTATCGGCATTTCTTTACTCGGTGGTTCCACCAGCAGTGAACCCCCTCATCTACAGCATGAGGAACCAGGAGCTCAAGGATGCTGTGTGGAAACTCATGACTGGTATTTTTATGCAACTGTAAACTGCTCCTGTTACCAACCATGTAACTCACACTATGACCATTTCCTATTTAGTAGGGGATATTTTGGTTGTTGGGTTTTTTTTTTTTTTTTGGGGTTCTTTTGGTTTAGTTTTATTTTTCTTTCTTGTTTCTGTAAGCTATAATAACATGATCAGTGTTCATCCCATTCGTAATGAAGTATCACCTGGTCTAGTGTGACACAGACACTGTTCTCTCTTTATGTGTACCTTCAAAGGCCTAGTTTTTTCTGCTTTTTTATTTTTTTAAATTTATAAAAAGAATATAAACACATTTTTTAGAAGCTGTATCACTGAACTACTTGTCTGGAATGGCAATGCTTTCCCACAAGGACAGAATGAGAATTGCCAGGATTGGTACTCAATGCAGAAGAAGAAATACTCCCCTTCCCCTGTACCTGCATTACTGTCAGTCTGTCTCTTTCATCTCCCTCACCATGCGGGTGTTTCCACCTCTCCTGATGATAGGGCCATGACTAAGGACAGCTTTTCAGCAGTCTTTCTGGTTGTATGTGTTTCACTTTGCTCACAGGCTTGCACCTCCACTTGCTCTTTGGTCATTCAGATGCTGCTCAGCTCTCTGGTTTCTGCTTTGAGCTTCAGAGAGTTATAAAATATCCCATCTTTCAGAAGTCTAATGAACTGTTCTGTCAGGAGGTCGGTGTGTTTATAAGTGACCTTTCCATGTATGTGATTGAAACTGTTCTGGGAGAGAATCTCCTCTGAAAGCTGACCCCCTGCACACTCTGCTTGGCCGTAGCAGCAGCTGAGCAGAGAGATTTCATGGGTATTAAACTGTGTCATGTTGAACTGCTGTTTGTTGTCAGAGAAATCTGTCTGTGCCTGTGAGCACAGACGATGCCAGGAAAAGTGTTGGGAGTCCCAGGAGGCCAGTGAGGGAACTGCTGGGCTTGGGGAAGAACAAGGTTCTCCATGCAGGGTTGGATCTGAAGAGGCTGCTTTTCCTGCCTGTATAGATCTGGACCTCTGCCCCAGCCCCCATTGCAGCATGCTGCTGAACTGTCTTCCATGATCTGAGATATGACAGAAACATTTTTCCTATGGAAAAATCCTGCATTGTGAAACTCCTTTGAAGTTTTCATCACTCAAATAAAACCTCTCCAATTAGTTGTACAAGGCTTAATTTTTTTTTTAAAGCTAATGACTTGAAGAGCCATGGTTGTAAGGGCTTTCTGGATGCTAATGTGCCCCATGGTGTGTTTTATTCTGAGTCCACAGACCTCAAGGTACCAAGAGAAGAATGATGAAACCTCTCCAGATGTTTAGTCAGAAGCAATGCCCAAAGAACCTTGAAGCACTGACAGACCCCACTGGCAGCCATTCCTGACATAGCCTCCCCATGGGCTCGTTAGAGCAGACAACTGGAGGCCATGAGGACAAACCCAGGCAAAGGACAGGCAGCTCTGATGCTGAGGACACCCTGGCTTGGTCTGATGAAGCAGAAATGCCAAGTGCTGACCCCCAGCCCCTGGGCAGGGAGATCCTGACCCTCAGCTGTGTCTCAAGACTCTTCCTTGGGATGTGGGGAGTGACGCCAAGGGACGGACAGTGGTATGATACATGGTGTCCTCCCCTGGCATGGGTGTAAGGAGGCAATGATACTCTATGACTGTGAGGACAATGTGGTGCCTCTGAGGCCTCTGTGGCAGGGATATCAGCTCTAGTCAAGGAGCCAAAGACCTGGCTGGCACCCTTGTCCATCTGCACCACAGCCCATCCCACACTGCCCCACGCCTGTGCTGTTTCCTTGTAGGCTGCAGTCACCCAACCCCCTTCCCCACCTTGATCTCATTCCATGATGTCCCTGCCTGTACTGCTGTTGCTCCCTCCTCATCAGCTGTTCCCACAAACACAAAGCCACCAGCTCATTCACACTTCCTCCAAGTGACTTTAAGCACCACAGCTCTTCCCTCAGAGTGATATTTCTTTATCCTCATGGCAACTCTGACCTTCAAAGCTGCAGTTTCACCTTGACTTCCTTGCTTACGTTCTTTCCCTGTAGCACAAAGAGGGCTTCCCTCAGCCTCCCCTTTCCCCAGGCTAAAGAAGCCCCGGGTCTCTCAGCCTCTCCACACAAGACCCCTAACTGTATTTCGGCAGACTTTCTCTGCCCATGTGACAGTTCCTCCCCATTCCTCAGAACTGGGGAGCCCCACACTTGGACTGACTGCTCCAGCGGTGGCCTCACCCATGCAGAGTCCAGATGGACCAGAAGGGTGGCTACACTCCTCCCAGTGTAGCCCAATTTGCTCATGACCAGATTCCAGTTCAGCACCTCTGACTGATATGGCATCCCCTGGAATGACCAAATTCTTCCCCTTGTGGCTGGTTCTCTACCCATCATGTCAGAGCTGCCTTCATGTGTGGGTGTTGTGCTGGAACCTTTCACCATGGTTTGGCCCCAGCCTAGAGTTGAGCACCACACTGCTGGTCTCTGTCTCTACGTGGTTGTGTATGTTGGGGGGGGGGGGGGGGGGTGTGAGAAGATGTAGGAAGCTGGGGGGGAGGGAGAAGATGTAGGAAGCTGTACAGACACAAAGGCCAGGGAAGAAGGAGGGGGGTGGAAAATGAGGTGGTCCAGGTGCCAGAGAGAGAGATTCCCCTGCAGCCTGTGGAGAAGACCATAGTGAAGCAGACCTTCCCTCTGCAGCCCGTGGATAAGGACAGGACCAGAGAACATCTACGGCCTATGAGGAGACCGACCCATGCTGCAGCAGGTTTGCTGGGGGACTTGTGACTCTGTGGGGGACCATCCTGGAGCAGTCTGGGCCCGAAGGTCAGCACCCCATGGAAGGAGCCATGCTGAGGCAACTGGTGAGGAGATGACTCCCTGACAGAGAGGACTCACATTGGAGAAGTTCATGCAGGACTGTCTGCTGTGGGTGGGACCCCACGGTGCTTCAGGGAAAGGGGCTGTGGAATCCCCTCCCAAGCTAAGAAGGAAAACAACTCAGAACAGACTGAAAACCCCCCTCCCCATTCCCTGCATTTCCCTATGCTGTGATGGGGGGGATGAAGGGAGTGAATTTATGATTAAAGTAAAGTCTGCTAAGAGGGGAGGGATGGGGGGATGTAGAGGTGGTTTAAGATCTGGAGAAGGAAAGCAGCTTGTGAGGAAGTGACAAAACCCCCACTCCCCCATTCCCTGCCCCTCCCCCTGCCATGGTGGTGGGGAAGAAGGGAGAAAAATTGGGAATAAAATGAAGTCTGTTAAGAAGGGAGGGGTGGGGGAAGGTGCTTTAAGAGCTGGCCTCACTTCTCATTACCTGGCTCTGGTGTCACTGGGGGTGTGGTGTAGTTTTAATAAATGAGTTTTCTTTCCTTTATTCCATGTTGAGTCTGTTTTGCCCATGACGCTGATTGCAGAGTGATCTCTCCCTGGCCTTATCTCGAATCCTAAACCTCCCAATACATATTTTGTCCCTTTTCCATCTGAAAAGGGGAGTGATAGAGCAGCTTTGGTGTGCGTTTGGCCTCTAGCCTGGGTCAAACCCCCTCAGCCTGAAACCTCCACAGGTAGGCCAGTAGCAGCCCCAGTAGCCTTGGGGCTCACAGCTTTCAAAGACAATGGGTTGGTCCTAACTGTGCCTGATGTCATTTTCCACCTCTACCAGCATCCAGCTTTGAAGCTAAACCTACAGCAATAAATACACCCCCCCCCCAAAAAAAAAAATGAGGAATGAAAGATGTTCCTGTCCTGAAGCCTCAGTAGGTATCCCACTAACAGCTCCAGTAACCTTGAGACTCAGGTCTTTCCTTACCAAGGTCATGGTCCCAACAGTGCCTGATGTCATTTTCAGACTCTACCAGCATCCCTCTTCAGAAATGCTAAACGTCCAGCAGTAGCTCACAAATAAAAGACTCAAAGGATGAATGATGTTCCTGGCCTGAAACCTGACTAGGTAGCCCTCTAGAAGCCCCAGTACCCTTGGGGATCAGGGCTTTCCTTTCCAAAAGAACGGTTGTAACAGTGCCTGACATCATTTTCTGGCTCTAACAGCATCCACCTTCAAAAATGCTAAACATCTAGCTATAGCTGCCAATCAAAAGGTGCAAGGGAATAAAGATATTCTTGGCCAGAAACCTCCCCAGGTAGCCCAAAAGACACCCCAGTAACGTTGGCGCTCAGGGCTTTTATAGACAGTGGAACAGTCAGAACAGTGCAAGACATCAATTTTCAGCTCTACCAGCTTCTAGTTTTGAAACTTCTAAACGTCCAGCAAAAGCTCCCAAACAAAAGTTGCAAGGCCCCAGTAATTTTCCTGGCCTGAAACCTCCCAAGGTAGCCCACTAGCAGGCCCAGTAACCTTGGGGCTCAGGAATGTCATAGATCATGCAACCATCCTGACAGGGCCTGACGTCGTTTTCCGGCTCTACCAGTGATCACATTTGGAGGTGCAAAACATACAGCAATCCATCCAAAACAAAAGGTGTGACGGATGAAAGATGTTTGTGGTGTTAAACCTCTCCAGGTAGCACAGTAGCAGCCTCATTAACTTGGGGGTCAGGGCTTTCATAGCCATGGGAGTGGACAGATTTCTGCCTGACGACATGTTCTGGCTTTAACGGTGTCCACCTTGGAAACTGCTAAATATCCAGCAATATAACCTAAAAAAAAGGTGTGAGGGCAGAAAAATGTTCCTGGTCTGAAACCTCTCCAGGCAGCACACTGGCAGCCCCAGTAAGTTTGGATCTCAGGGCTTTCGTTTCCAAGGGTCAGTCCTAAAAGTACCTGACATCATTGTCGGACTCTACCAGTGTCCAACTTCAACCATGTTAAAGGTCGAGTAATAGGACACAAACAAAAGTTGTAAAAGATGAAGGATGTTCCTGGCCTGAAACCTCCTGAGGGAGAGGACCAGAAGACCCAGTAACCTTGAGGCTCAGGAATGTCCATGCCAAGGGAACAGTCCTAATAGTGTCTGATCTCATGTTTCCAGCACTACCAGCATCCACCTTTGAACATGCTGAATGTCCAGCAATACATTCCAAACAAGAGCTGCGAGGGTTGAAAGATGTTCCTGGCGTAAAACCTCCACAGGGAGAGACAAGCAGCCCCAGTGAGCTTGAGGCTCAGGGCATTCCTTGCCACAGGAATAGTCCTAACAATGTCTGATGTCATTTTGGGCTTTACCTTCATCGATCTTCAAACATGCTGAACGTCCAGCAGTTCTGACCCAGGTTCTTTAACACCTATTGCTGTCATTTTGCTAGAGGCACCACAATTTGGGGAGCCATCTGTAAGCACACGTGAAGCAGATCTATGAAGGCTGAATGAGCCTGGCCTGAAACCTCCCCAGGTAGCCCGCAAGCAGCCCTGGTAACCTTGAGGTGAAGGGCATTCCCAGCAACGAGAATGGTCCTGTAAGACCAGACATCGTATTCTGGCTCTACCAGCATCCCCATTCAAACATGCTGTGTCCAGCAACTGTTCCCAAACATAAGGTTTGAGAGCTGATATATATTTGGGAGCCTGAAACCTCCCCAGGTAACCCAAAAGCAGCCCCAGCAACTCTGGGGCTCAGAGCTTTCGTAGCTAAGGGAACAATCCTAAGAATGCCTGACTTCATTTTCAAGCTCTACAAGCACCCACCTTTGAAACTGAAAAACATCCAGGAACAGCTCCCAAACAAGTTGGTGTACAGGGTTGAAAAACTTTTGTGTCCTAACACCTCCCCAGGTAGTAGACCATCAGTACAACCAATCTGGAGTTTCAGGCCATGCCTAGACAAGGCAACAGTCCTAACAGTGCCTGGTGTCATTTTCTGAGCTACCAGTAACAACCTTCAGAACTGCTAAACCTCCAGCAATAGGTCTCAAACAAAAGGAGCGAGGGCTTGAAGATATTCCCGGCCTGAACTCTCCCCAGGTGTCCCACTAGCAGTCCCTATATACCTTCAGGCTCAGGGCATTTCTTCAAAGGAAACAGTCCTAACTGAAACAGAGAGAATTTTCCAGATCAAATATGGTAACCAGCCACCAATAACAGCACAGTAAAAGGTGTGAGGGCTGAAAGATCTTCCTGGCATGAAACCTCTTCAGGTATTGGATGAGAAGCAACAGAACCTTGGGGCTCAGGGCATTCCATGCAAAGGGAGTGGTCCTAACATTACCTGATGTCATTGTCAGGCTCTACCAGGGACAATTTTCACAACTAAGAAAAATGACCAGCTGTAGCTCCCCAAACAAAAGGTGCGAGGTCCAAAAGATGTTCCTGGCCTGAAACCTCCCCAGGTAGCCCACAAAACAACCAAACTAAGCAGGTACTAAATACAAGGAGACCAGTCTCCCTGGGGTAGGCATCTGAGCATGTGAGGCTGAGGATCTGGGGGACTCCAGAGGAGTCACCAGCATTGCCCTTGCAGAGGGGTAGGGAACATGTCTTGGCCGTGTGCAGCACAGCACTGAGAAACCCGCTGCAGCTCCCGTGTGTCTGCCAAGGGCAGGAGGAGGAAGTGGGGAGTGAAGCTGCCTGGGACATTCTCTGCCTCTTTGCAGGAAGCCCTCTGCAAGGAGAACAAGGCAGTGAGAACTTGGGGCACTCTTCCCTGAGCAAAACGTTCTCATCGGAGACCCAAGGACTGCCTCTCCCTGTTCTGTTAGACACTGGAAAGGTCCTTTTTGGGATGTCCATTTCCTGCTGGCTGAGGGAGCCTCTGGCTGTACTGGGCTCTGATGGGAGCTCTCCAGGTGTCAGATTGTCCTGGCAGCAGAACGTCTATCTTTTTTGACATATATGATCTTTCTGGACTGTGGTTCCCACTTCCCCCAACTACAGAACAGAGATTTGTAGATTTGTTTTCCCTGATTTTTTTCTTGGGAAAAACTAAGAAATGCCACACTGCTCAATTAAATCCCTTCCTTTGAGAGGGGGAAAGAGTACCCTGCCTGTCTCTGCCTGGGGGTCCTGTATCATGGGAAGACAAGGAAAGGTGATTGTCCTGCCCAGCTCTGGTTTGATCAGGAGAAAGGACTCTGCTGGACACAAGGATTTCTCCCCAGCCGAGGGAGAGAACGTCAGAGATGAGATCATAGAGTGATCCCCATGAGGGCTGAGGCACCAGGAGGGAGCCTTGAAGAACTGGTCTTCTCCTGCTGAGATGGGCCAGGCTCCTGGGATGGAGGGAGCTCATGGCAACCCGGCAGCACTGCAGAGAGACAGCTCTGGCCAGGAGCAGCTCCTCTGCCAAGCACACAGGGCTGGGGACACTGCCTGGAGGCACAGAGTGGAGACCTGGGAGGCTGAGAGAGCTGATGGATGCTGAGAGCTCACTGGAGGAGAGAGGTAGAAGATATTGCTTTGAATTTTCTGCTCTTGTGGAGTCAGTAGGAAGTGGGAGCTGAGGTTTTATTGATAATTTGCAGAAGGCAGTGCAAACTCCTTGGTCATTAGGACTTGTCAGAGCATCTCCTGAGCCCTGCACACACAGAGGTTCCCAGGCCAGTGCCCTGATGCCAGGAGGGGTCTGCAGAGCAGAGCTGAGCGCAGGGCAGGTGGGATGAGGTCTGTGAGCACAGAGCAGGAGGTGACATGGGTAAAGAGAAGCAGCTGCAGGGACAGCTCCAGGCAGCAGAGACATTGTGAGGGATGGAGAAGGAGCTGCTCCCAGAAATGTCATGATAGTGGGGTTTTGGTAACTCCCTGATATCCCTGCAGTGCAGACCCTTTCCCACAGCGACTCCCTGGTTTCTGCCATCCAGCACAGACTCTGAACACAGAGTTCCAGGGTTTCAGGATGAGCCCTTTCCTTTGTAGCCAGAACTCTAGTGAAGAGGAACCCCTAAGTGCCTGTCTGTCTGTCTCCAGCCTTGGCTGGAGAATTTTTTGCATTTTCACCTTTGTCCTTGCTGCCTTTGTCCCAACATTATCTGGGTCTCTGGACACAACCATTGATGGGGCTGGCACTGAGCTGACCCTCACTGCAGGGGTCCCATCTGTAGGACTGAGGACTTCCTGGGGGCTCCTGTTGGGCTGCAGGCTGCCTCCCACAATGAGGAGCCCCATGCAGGAGACATCTCAGCACAGAGGCCGTGGCAATGCCACTCATCACCTGTGTGTGGGCAGCTGCACTGAGCCCTGTGTGTCCCTGGCTGGGAGGAGGAGCTGAGATCCTCCTTGGGTAGGATGAGACTGCAGGAGGGCTTTGGAGCTCTGCGCTGTGAGACTGGATTCCTCAACTCTCTCTGGGGTCCAGTTTCTTCTGCAGGGAACAGCAGGGTGTGATCACAGAGCGTCCAGCACAGGGCAGCTGAGAGCAGGGCTGATGGACAGAGCAGCTCTCCCCACTCTGCACTCAGGGGAAGGTTTCACTGGCACTGCAGCAGCAATGTCAGGGAGTTCTGACAGGAGAAACACTCTTCAGGTACAGACAGGAGAAAACCAAAGCTCCAAAGCTCTGCTCTGCCCTCAGGTGAAATTGGAGTGACCGTGCTGAAAAGCTCATTCCTATCCAGAGGGGATTTAGTCTGAGATCCAGAGAGTCAATCTGAGGATATTCTGTAAGAGTGAAAGAGATGTTCCTCACTCTCGATGCATGTTCCTCCTCGGACAGGTCTCCACACCTGACAGCAGCAGATGTCCAACAGCAGCAGCTCCATCAGCGAGTTCCTCCTCCTGCCCTTTGCAGACACACGGGAGCTGCAGCTCCTGCACTTCTGCCTCTTCCTGGGCATCTACCTGGCTGCTCTCCTGGGCAATGGCCTCATCATCATCACCATAGCCTGTGACCACCACCTCCACACTCCCATGTACTTCTTCCTCCTCAACCTCTCTCTTACTGACCTTGGCTGCATCTCCACCACTGTTCCCAAATCCATGGCCAATTCCTTGTGGGACACCAGGGCCATTTCCTACACAGGATGTCTGGCTCAACTCTTTTTCTTTTCATTTTTGCTCTCAACAGAGTACTTTCTCCTCACTGTCATGGCCTATGACCGCTACGTTGCCATCTGCCACCCCCTGCACTACGGGACCCTCCTGGGCAGCAGAGCTTGTGTCCACATGGCAGCAGCTGCCTGGGCCAGTGGGATTCTCAATGCTGTGCTACACACAGTCAGTACATTTTCACTGCCCCTGTGCCATGGAAATGCCCTTGACCAGTTCTTCTGTGAAATCCCCCAGATCCTCAAGCTCTCCTGCTCAGACACATATGTCAGGGAAATTGGACTCATTGTGGTCAGTGTTTACTTATTTTTTGGGTGTTTTGTGTTCATTGTGGTGTCCTATGTGCAGATCTTCAGGGCCGTGCTGAGGATCCCCTCGCAGCAGGGACGCCACAAAGCCTTTTCCACCTGCCTCCCTCACCTGGCTGTGGTCTCCTTGTTCCTCAGCACTGCCACGTTCGCCTACATGAAGCCCCCGTCCATCTCCTCCCTATCTTTGGACCTGGTAGTGGCATTTCTTTACTCGGTGTTTCCACCAGCAGTGAACCCCCTCATCTACAGCATGAGGAACCAGGAGCTAAAGGGTGCTGTGTGGAAACAGGTGACTGGACGTTTCTAAGCAGCAATAAACTCATCTTCTGCCTATCACTGGCCATGTAACACATTAGGACCATTCTGATTTAGTAGGGATTTTAGTTGTTGGTTTCTTTTTCTTCACGTTCTGTCTAAGCTATAATAACATGGTTCTCATTCATCCCATTCCAAATTGACTATCTCCTGGTCTGGTGAGACACAGACACTGTGTAATGATGAGCTGTGCTCTATGAACTGAGCCATGACAGGAAATACCCGTGAAGGAAAAATATCCTCCATTGTAATATTGCTTTGAACTGTTCATCATTAAATACCTAACTGAAATCCAATTATTTGTAGAAGTCTGGATTTTTTTTAATGAGGACAAACACAGGCAAAGCACAGGCAGCTCTGATGCTGAGGACACCCTGGCTTGGTCTGATGAAGCAGAAATGCCAAGTGCTGAGCCCCAGCAGGGAGATCCTGACCCTCACCTGTGTCTCAAGACTCTTACATTGGATGTGGGGAGTGTGTTGCCAAGGGAAGGACAGGGGTATGACACATGGATACCTCCCTAGGTTGAGTTCAAGGAGGCAACAATGCTCCATGGCTGTGAGGACAATGTGTCTTCTCTGAGGCCTCTGTGGCAGGGACATCGGCCACAGCCAAGGGGGAAAAGTCTGCATTTCTATCAGGCCCTTTCAGCCTGGCCAGCATTTTTGGCCATCTGCAGCACAGCCCATCTCACACTGCCCGACACCTGTGCCTGTTTCCCTGCAGGCTGCAGGCACCAGAACCCTTTCCCCACCTTGTTCTCACCCCACCATGTCCCTGCCTGTACTGCTGTCTCTCCCTCCTCGCCAGCTGTTCCCAGAAAAACAAAGCCACCAGCTCATCCACACTTCCTCCAAGTAACTCCAAGCACCACAGCACTACCCTCAGAATGGCATTTCTCCATGCTCATAACCCATCTGCACCTCTAGTTTTAACTGCCATTCATTTGAAAAGGAAATTTCAATCTCTCTGGAGCTACCGCTATACTCTGCTCAGACTCCCCTTCCCCAGGCTAAAGAAGCCCAGATCTCTCAGCCTCTCCACACAAGACCCCTAACCCTATCTTAGCAGAATTTCTTTCAACCTCGTGACTGTTCCTCCACACTCGTCCTGAGCTGGGGACCTCCCACTGCTGGACACTCTGCTGGTGTCCACACCAGTGCTGAGTCAACCTGACAGTGAGTGCCTTTGCCTGGGTGGCCGTACTGCTCCCAGTGCTGCCCAATGTGCTCATGGCCAGGTTCCTGTGTAGCAGCCCTGGCTGCTGTGGCATCCCTCAGAACGCCCAAAGCCTCCTCCTTGACACTGCTGCTCCACCAGTCATGTCTGAATTCCCTTGATGTGCGGGTGTTGAGGTTTAACCCTGCTCACTGATGATGTCATCGTGCATGGGAGATTCTTTTGGGCAGCTGGCATCAGCTGCCCTGGCAGTCCTCCCTCACAACAACCAGTGCTCCCTGAGCTTACTTTCTAGTGGAGCAGCATGTGAATCAGGAAGGGCCTTGATGCTGTGCAAGCACTGGGCAGCAATGAATAGATTATCATGTGTCACCAGTGCTGGATTGGTCACAAAAGAGGACGATGTGTTGGTTCTACCCCTGTTGTGGTTATCCCCTGATGCAGAACATCACAAGATCAGAAGGGGAAGATCAGCTCTGGTTGGAAAAGTTCTTGAGTTTTCTCTTTGTAAAACCACGGAGGGTTTTGTCAGGATCTGCTGGAAGTGAAGCTCTGATGTGTCAGTGGTTAATGTGTGAGTGTAGAAGCCTCAGCTGACTTGTGGTGCCTCAGCAAGAGGCATTAAAGGATATGATAGAAAATAAATAAAAAGAGGAGAGAGTGCTGTAAATGCTTGTGGTGGTTCAGCCCCAAACAGTGTCTCAGCACCACACACCACTGGCTCACTCCCAGAGGAGAAAGAGACAGAGCCTCTGTCGGTTGGGAAAAGGAGAGCTAACAGAAAAAAGCACCATGAAACTAGAACAATAAACAGCCCATGACACTCATACCCGGTGAGAACACAGAGTACCTTACCCACCTGAGGATTACAGAGTGCTGCAGGACAGGAGGACCAACCCAACAGCCCAGTTGCACTCAGACTACCCTGGAGGCACCCAGGAGTGGTGCCCAAACCAGCTCCTTTATGGAGAAGTGATGTCAGGTGGTGTGGAAAACAGCCAGGGCTAACTCAACCTCCCCAAGCAGCCAGCACAGGTGAGATAACTGTGGCCTGACCAGAACCAGGACAATATCCACTCCTTTTTGCAAACCATCTATATCATGGCCAGATGGGTTTGCTTCTGCACTCCCAGTTGCTTTGTTTCCATTGCTGCAACCACCCCCACAGGGCACCCCCACAGGAGTTGGCCAGACACCTCAGCCACTGTAGGTGCTTCTTCCTTTCCCCAGTCTATTACTGCCAGTCAGTTGGCATATGATGCTGGTGCACTCCACACAGACTTACACCACATGGGTGAGGAACATTGGACTTCATCAGGATTGGTGGGTAGCTGCAGATCATCAGGATCATAGGAATTCATCTCTCACATGGCTAAAACCCTCAAATACTGCATACTCTGCTCTGTGGTCATGCACTTACATGGCCAACACATGACATCTTCACTGAAAGGGTATCTTTCCCCCACACTTTACAGAAGTGACCTCCAGAGGCTGAGGGCTTGAGACTTCTTTCCAATCACCTTGTCAATGGCTCCTTTTCTGAACAGGGATCCCAGCTGCTTGGCCTCCCTGCCTTCTAATTCTAGGCTGCGTGCCCCATTGTCTCAGCATCAGAGTAACCAGGGGATGATGTGCTCCCCTGGAAGGTGACTGAAGTCTTTTCTTATGTCTCTCAGCTCAAGGACAGGGATCGGGTTATAACCTCTTGTATTGCCTCTTCAGGTCCATGCAATGGTCCCAGTTCATCATCTCTCACATGAGGACTGATTACTCCATGTATTTCTTCTTCTGGATAGAGGTGACTGACAGGTGTACTGGTTGGCAGTCTGGATCAGCTCTGGGGTTGGCCTCTGAGGTTTGAGCACCCATGGTGCTTGTTGGGGAGACTGGAGGAGCTGCACTCTCTGAGGCATGGGTAGCTCCAGTGCCTCTTCTAAGGGTTCTTTCTGGCTCAGCTGTGGTGTTGGTTTCTGAGGCCTGGGCAGCCATAGTGCCTCTGGATCTGGTTTTCTTTTCTAGGTATTTTTCAAAGCCCTCCCACTCCCCATGCCACCCCTGACCCTTCAGCCCAGGGAAGACCTCTTGGCAATATTCTTGGCACAGTTGTTGGTAACACAGAGGTCCAGACAGACATTCAGGAGAGAGAGCAAGACACATATGCTGGTCTGAACATCCCAGGAACAGTCAACATTCTCAACAGATGCTGTAAAAAGCCTAAACGGAAAAGGGGGGGAGAAAGCACCCCTCACCTCATCCTCTACCGTTATCACAAACCTTCAGGCTCCACCTTGGGCTCCAAAAAGGGCTGTAGTGGTTCAGCTCCAACCAGTGGCTGAGCAGCACATGCCACTCACTCACTCCCACAGGAGAAACTGACAGAGCCTCCGTGGGCTGACCTAAGGACATTTTACTGACCAAATCACCATGAAAGGAGAACAGCCCACAGTGAATTTCACTTATACCCAGTTATGACCCAGTCACTGCACAACATGATGACCAACACGATGACTCGGCTGCACTTTGACTGCCCTGGAGGCACCAGGAGTGCCCCTCCCAAACAAGCACCTTTTCTGGGGGAGTGATGTCAAGTGGTGTGGCAAACAGCCTGGGCTAACTCAGTTCTCCTGTGCTGCCTGCCTGGGGAGATTAGCTCTGCCCTGGCAATATCCAGGACTGATGGGATGGGATTGGGATGGGAATGGGATTGGGATGATGTAGTCAAGGCACCCATCGATCAGGTGGCATTTCAGTTTGCCAGGGTTGTTTGCCTGTGCAGCTGTAAAGTCACAGGCTGTAGGAGGTGATAACTGCCCTATGACCTGCCCAAATCCTTCCACAAACTCTGCCAGCCAGGGACTGGCTACTGAGGGAGGGGGAAATGTTGGCGAGTCTATAACAATGATCATTAAACTGTTGCCCACAGGAGCAGCCAGGAAGATGCCCAGGAAGAGGCAGAAGTGCAGGAGCTGCAGCTCCCATGGGTTCTGTAAAGGGAAGGAGGAGGAACTGGCTGATGGAGCTGCTGCTGGACATGTGGTGCCTCTGGGTATGGATGGTCCTAACTGTGACCATCTGGTGTCTTTTCATTTGGCCAAAGGAATTCCCCACCAGGCTCAAAAATGCTCCTCATCCCAGACAGCATTGCTCTATTGGACCTTGAACCCACTCATGTCTCTTGGACCACCTCTGGCCCTTCAGGTGACAACAGGGGTTGGTGTCTGAGCAACTCTCTCCTGGCCTCCACCCTCAGTAATTCCCATGGGCACTGGGACCAGCAGCTCCCAGGCAGCCATGGTCCTTAACCTTTGCAGGGGGACAGAGACTCCTGCCTGTCCCTGCCTGGGGGTCCTGTCTCATGCAGAGACAAGGAAAGGTGATTGTCCTGCCCAGCTCTGGTTTGATCAGGAGAAAGGACTCTGCTGGACACAAGGATTTCTCCCCAGACAAGGGAGGGAAAGTCAGTGAGAACTTCAGTTTCTTTCCAAGTAGGTTCCCTAAAGCTCTAGGGATGAGCCCAGAGGGGATGGAGGGTATGATGTCTTCACCTGCTCCTCTGCTGGGAGCTGGGCTGGGCTCCTGGGATGGACAGTGGGAGCTCAGAAATATTGCAGTGCTGCAGAGAGACAGCTCTGGCCAGGAGCAGCTCCTCTGCCAAGCACACAGGGCTGGGGACACTGCCTGTTGGCACCGAGGGGAGACCTGTGAGGCTGAGAGAGCTGATGGATGCTGAGAGCTCACTGGAGGAGAAATCTCCACAGCACTCTGCCTGGTATGTCTGTGGGTGCAGGGCAATGCAGGTTCTGTTCCTGGAGGGATCTCCTAAAGCTGGGACATGGGGCAGTGTGTGGGGTCTGTCAGGAGGACAGGTTCTCTGTAGGACCAGAAAGTGCTGCCTGGAAGGGATGCCCTTGTGCCCCATCAGAGGGACATGGCAGGACAGCTGTCTTCTCCTGAGCATGTTTGCAGAGGTGGGAAGCATCATGTGCACCCAGGTTTGCACAGGGCTGTCTTTGAGACAAGGGTCCATGTTCCCTGGGGGTCTGTGTGCTGTGGCAGGGACTCTGCTGATGCCATGGTCAGATCTCAGCCAGCCTGGTGAGTTTGCATCTTTGCCTCACTGTGGGTGGAATGTGTGACCCATGGAAGGACAGCGTAGGGTCCTTCTGCTGTAACAAAGGGTGCTGCACACCCCCAGAATGCTCCCAGCTCCAGCAGATCCACGTTAACTTCCAGGGACTTTTCAAGAACACCAAGGATGCATTTTCCACTCCAGGGAAAGGGACTTTGCTTTGAATTTTCTGCTCTTGTAGACTGGGTGGTGAGACCTGAGCTTTTCATGATAACTTTGAGGGCAGTGCAAAGTCATTGGTAATTAGGACTTAGAGCATCTCCTGAGCCCTGCACACACAGAACTTCCCTGGGGCAGTGCCCTGATGCCAGGAGGGGTCTGCAGAGCAGAGCTGAGCACAGGGCAGGTTAGATGAGGTCTGGGTGCACGGAGCAGGAGGTGACATGAGCAAAGAGAAGCAGCTTCAGGGACAGATGCAGGCAGCAGAGTCATTGTCAGGGAGGCAGAAGGAGCTGTTCCCAGAAATGCCCTGGCAGTTGGTACCTCCCTGACATCCCCAGCAGTGCAGACACCCACTAGTTTCTGCCACCCAGCACAGACGCTGCACCCAGCAGTCCAGGGTTTCAGACTGAGTCTTCTCCTTGGCAGCCCAACCAATGTTGAGGACAAATCCCTGGGTGCCTGTCTGTCCATCCCTGTCCTTCCTGGCTTGGCAGGAGAATTTCTCCCTCTTTCCCATCCTGTCCTTGCTGCCTTTGTCCCCCCGTTAGCTGCGGTTCTGGGCATGTCACTTGGTGGGGCTGGCACTGAGCTGACCCCTCACTTCAGGATCCCCATCTGTAGGACTGAGGACTGGATTCCTCCACTCTCAGTGGGGTCCAGTATCTTCTATGGGGAACGCCAGGGGATGATCTCAGAGTGTCCAGCAAAGGGCAGCTGAGACCAGGGCTGATAGACAGAGCAGCTCCCCACACTCTGAAATCAGGGGAAGGTTTCACTGGCACTGCAGCAGCAATGTCAGGGAGTTCTGACAGGAGAAACACTCCTCAGTATCAGTTAGGAGAAAACCAAAGCTCCAAAGCTCTGCTCTGCCCTTGGGTGAAACTGGAGTGACAGTGCTGAAAAGCTCATTCCTATCCACAGGGGATTTAGTCTGAGATCACACCATCCTTCTATTTACTGACTGCTGCCAGGCAGGACTGAGTTCTTGAGAGCCACAGCTGACCCTTCTCCCAGCAGTGGCACGCTCAAGCCAGCACAAAGCAGAACCCCAAAAGGGATGTGACAAAATCTTCCAAAATACAGTTTTTCCTCAGAGTTCCCTAACTTCTCACTGTGCCTTTTCCTCCTTGGACAGGTCCATATGCCAGCAAAAACATGTCCAACAGCAGCTCCATCAGCCAGTTCCTCCTCCTGCCCTTTGCAGACACACGGGAGCTGCGGCTCCTGCACTTCTGCCTCTTCCTGGGCATCTACCTGGCTGCTCTCCTGGGCAATGGCCTCATCTTCATCACCATAGCCTGTGACCACCACCTCCACACCCCCATGTACTTCTTCCTCCTCAACCTCTCTCTTACTGACCTTGGCTGCATCTCCACCACTGTTCCCAAATCCATGGCCAATTCCTTGTGGGACACCAGGGCCATTTCCTACACAGGATGTGTGGCTCAACTCTTTGTCTTTATATTTTTAATCTCAACAGAGTTCTGTGTTCTCACTGTCATGGCCTATGACCGCTACGTTGCCATCTGCCACCCCCTGCACTACGGGACCCTCCTGGGCAGCAGAGCTTGTGTCCACATGACAGCAGCTGCCTGGGCCAGTGGGTTTCTCAATGCTGTGCTGCACACAGCCAATACATTTTCAGTCCCCCTCTGCCATGGCAATGCTGTTGACCAGTTTTTCTGTGAAATCCCCCAGATCCTCAAGCTCTCCTGCTCAGATGCCTACCTCAGGGATATTGCTGTCATTGTGGTCAACGTGTGTTTAGTTTTTGGGTGTTTTGTGTTCATTTTGGTATCCTATGTGCAGATCTTCAGGGCTGTGCTGAGGATCCCCTCACAGCAGGGACGGCACAAAGCCTTTTCCACCTGCCTCCCTCACCTGGCCGTCGTCTCCCTGTTTGTCAGCACTGCCCTTTTTACCTACCTGAAGCCCCCCTCCATCTCCTCCCTTTTTTTAGACCTGGTATTGGCATTTATTTACACCGTGTTTCCACCAGCAGTGAACCCCCTCATCTACAGCATGAGGAACCAGGAGCTCAAGGATGCCATGTGGAAACTGATGACTGGATGTTTCTAAGCAGCAATAAACTGCTCATCTCCTTCTGCATATCGCTGGTCATGGAACTCACATTAGGACCAGTCTTTATGTAGTAGGGATTTTTAGGTGCTGTGGGTCTTTCTCCTTCTATTTTGTCTCTGATGTAATAACACGTTCATCCCATTCCTCATGCAGTGTCTCTGGTCTTGTTTGACTCAGACATGGCAGCAGGAAAAACACTCCCCTTCCCCTGTACCTGCATCACCACCAGTCTGCCTCTTTCATCTCCCTTGTCGTTCAGGTGTTTCCACCTCTCCTGATGGCACAGCCATGCCTAGGGACATCTTTTCAGTAGACTGGATGGATGTGTGCACTTTACTTTGATCACAGGATTCCACCTCCACTTGCTCTTTTAGACATTGAAATCCCAATCATCTCTCTGGTTTCTGCTTTGAGCTCCAGAGAGTTGACAAGTGACCTTTCTATGTATTTTATTAAAACTGTTCTGGGAGAGAATCTCCTCTGAAAGCTGACCCCCTGCACACGCTGCTTGGCCGTAGCAGCAGCTGAGGAGAGAGATTTCATGGGTATTAAACTGTGTCATGTGTAACTGCTGTTTGTTGTCAGAGAAATCTGTCTGTGCCTGTGAGCACAGATGATGCCAGGAAAAGTGTTGGGAGTCCCAGGAGGCCAGTGAGGGACCTGCTGGGCTTGGGGAAGAGCAAGGTTCTCCAGACAGGCTTGGATCTGAAGAGGTTGCTTTTCCTGCCCGTCCAGATCTCCTTAGGAGACAGACACCCATTGCATAATGTGGCTGTCACTGCTTCTATCAACTGAGCCATGACAGGAAATACCCGTGAAGAGAAAATATCCTCCATTGTAATATTCCTTTGAACTGTTTATCACTAAATACCTAACTGAAATCCAATTATTTGTAGAAGTCTGGATTTTTTTAATGAAAAGGACTTGAACAGATATGCTTTTTAAGGCTTTCTGTATTTCCATGAGTCCTATTGTATATTTGCTTCTGAGTCCACAAACCCCAGATACTAAGAGGAGAGTGAAGAAACCTCTGAAAATGCCAGTCAGACCTAATGCCCAAAGAACCTTGAAGCGTTCATGGGCCCTACTGGGAGCCATTACTGACAAAACCTCCCCATGAACATCTTACACCTCACAAGTGGAGCCCATGAGGAGAAACACAGGCAAAGCACAGGCAGCTCTGATGCTGAGGACACCCTGGCTTGGTCTGATGAAGCAGAAATGCCAAGTGCTGAGCCCCAGCCCCTTGGCAGGGAGATCCTGACCCTCACCTATGTCTCAAGACTCTTGCATTGGATGTGGGGAGTGTGTTGCCAAGGGAAGGACAGGGGTATGACACATGGATACCTCCCTAGGTTGAGTTCAAAGAGACAACAACGCTCCATGGCTGTGAGGACAATGTCTCCTCTGAGGCCTCTGTTGGAGGGAAATCAGCCACAGCCAAGGGGGAAAAGTCTGCATTTCTATCAGGCCCATTCAGCCTGGCCAGCACTCTTGGCCATCTGCACCACAGCCCAT
The DNA here is from genome assembly GCF_964237585.1 of Gallinula chloropus. Taxonomy (NCBI): domain Eukaryota; kingdom Metazoa; phylum Chordata; class Aves; order Gruiformes; family Rallidae; genus Gallinula; species Gallinula chloropus. The sequence goes on along the minus strand of NC_140120.1, from coordinate 900,167 downwards.
CTCACACTGCCCCACACCTGTGCCTGTTTCCCTGCAGGCTGCAGGCACCCAACCCCTTTCCCCACCTTGTTCTCACCCCATGATGTCCCTGCCTGTACTGCTGTCTCTCCCTCCTCGCCAGCTGTTTCCAGAAAAACAAAGCCACCAGCCCATCCACACTTCCTCCAAGTAACTCCAAGCACCACAGCACTACCCTCAGAATGGCATTTCTCCATGCTCATAACCCATCTGCACCTCTAGTTTTAATTGCCATTCATTTGAAAAGGAAATTTCAAGCTCTCTGGAGCTACCCCTATACTCTCCTCAGACTCCCCTTCCCCAGGCTAAAGAAGCCCAGATCTCTCAGCCTCTCCACACAAGACCCCTAACCCTATCTTGGCGGAATTTCTTTCAACCTCGTGACTGTTCCTCCACACTCGTCCTGAGCTGGGGACCTCCCACTGCTGGACTCTCTGCTGGTGTCCACACCAGTGCTGAGTCAAACTGACAGTAAGTGCCTTTGCCTGGGTGGCCGTACTGCTCCCAGTGCTGCCCAATGTGCTCATGGCCAGGTTCCTGTGTAGCAGCCCTGGCTGCTGTGGCATCCCTCAGAATGCCCAAAGCCTCCTCCTTGACACTGCTGCTCCACCAGTCATGTCTGAATTCCCTTGATGTGCGGGTGTTGAGGTTTAACCCTGCTCACTGATGATGTCATCATGCATGGGAGACTCTTTTGGGCAGCTGGCATCAGCTGCCCTGGCAGTCACAGAATCACAGAATCACAGAATCACAGAATCTTAGGGGTTGGAAGGGACCTCAAGAGATCATCGGGTCCAACCCCCCTGCCAAAGCAGGCTCCCTATCTCATATTACACAGATAGGCATCCAGACGAGACTTGAATATCTCCAGAGAAGGAGACTCAACCAACTCCCTGGGCAGCCTATTCCACTGCTCCGTCACCCTCACTGTGAAAAAGTTCTTCCGCATGTTGGTGCGGAACTTCCTATGCTCCAGCTTACAGCCATTGCCCCTAGTCCTGTCCCCACAGACCACTGAAAAGGGGCTGGCCAAATCCCCCTGCGTCCCAAGTCTAAGATATTTATAAACACTAATTAGGTCTCCCCTAAGCCTTCTTTTCTCCAGGCTGAACAGACCCAGCTTACTCAGCCTTTCCTCATATGGGAGATGTTCCAGGCCCTTAATCATCTTCGTGGCCCTTCTCTGGACTCTCTCCAGGAGATCCCTGTCTTTTTTATACCATGGAGCCCAGAACTGGACACAGTACTCCAGGTGGGGCCTGACCAACGCAGAGTAGAGGGGGAGCATCACTTCCTTCGACCTGCTGGACATACTCTTCCTGATGCATCCCAGGATCCCATTGGCTCTCTTCGCCACCAGTGCGCACTGCCGGCTCATAGCCAACCTGTCATCAACCAGGACCCCCAGGTCCTTCTCCACAGAGCTCCTTTCCAGCAGGTCATCCCCCAGCCTGTACTGATACAGTCGGTTGTTCCTCCCCAGGTGCAAGACTTTACACTTGCTCTTGTTGAACCTCATCTGGTTTCTCCCAGCCCAGCTCTCCAGCCTGTCAAGGTCTCGCTGGATGGCAGCGCAGTGTTCCTGCGTGTCAGCCAATCCTCCCAGCTTTGTATCATCGGCGTACTTGCTGAGGGTGGATGCTATACCCTCATCAAGATCGTCAATGAAGATATTAAACAGGACTGGACCCAACACCAAGCCCTGGGGAACACCGCTAGTCACAGGCCTCCAGTCAGATTCTACTCCACTGATCACGACCCTCTGAGACCGGTCCGACAGCCAGTTCTCGACCCACCTCACTGTCCACTCATCTAACCCTTGTTCCCTCAGCTTCTCTATCAGGATGTCGTGGGAGACAGTATCGAAAGCTTTGCTAAAGTCAAGGTAGACGACATCCACTGCTCTCCCTCCGTCCACCCAGTTGGTGATGACATCATAGAAGGCTATGAGATTGGTCGAGCACGATTTCCCCTTGGTGAATCCATGCTGACTACTCCTCATAACCTTCTTCTCTTCCAGTTGTTTGGAGATGGCATCCAAAACAAACTGTTCCATCACCTTTCCAGGAACAGAAGTGAGGCTGACTGGCCTGTAGTTACTGGGATCCTCCTTCTTGCCTTTTTTAAAGACTGGAGTCACATTGGCTATTCTCCAATCTTCAGGCACTTCTCCTGTAGTCCAGGACCTATTGAAGATGATAGAGAGTGGCTCCGCAATCACCTCCGCCAGTTCTCTCAGCACACGTGGGTGTATCCCATCTGGACCCATGGATTTGTGTGCATCCAATCCTTTGAGTCGCTCCTGGACTACCCCTACCTCAACTAGAGGTGAGTCCTCCCTCACAACAACCAGTGCTCCCTGAGCTTACTTTCTAGTGCAGCAGCATGTGAATCAGGAAGGGCCTTGATGCTGTGCAAGCACTGGGCAGCAATGAATAAATTATCATGTGTCACCAGTGCTGGATTGGTCACAAAACAGGACGATGTGTTGGTTCTACCCCCTGTTGTGGTTATCCCCTGATGCAGAACATCACAAGATCAGAAGGGGCAGGTCAGCTCTGGTTGGAAAAGTTCTTGAGGTGTCTCTTTGTAAAACCACGGAGGGTTTTGCCAGGGTCTGCTGGAAGTGAAGCTCCGATGTGTCAGTGGTTAATGTGTGAGTGTAGAAGCCTCAGCTGACTTGTGGTGCCTCAGCAAGAGGCATTAAAGGACATGATAGAAAATAAATAAAAAGAGGAGAGAGTGCTGTAAATGCTTGTGGTGGTTCAGCCCCAAACAGTGTCTCAGCACCACACACCACTAGCTCACTCCCAGAGGAGAAAGAGACAGAGCCTCTGTCGGTTGGGATAAGGAGAGTTCACTGAAAAAAGCACCATGAAACTAGAACAATAAACAGCCCATGACACTCATACCCGGTGAGAACACAGAGTACCTTACCCACCTGAGGATTACAGAGTGCTGCAGGACAGGAGGGCCAACCCAACACCCCAGCTGCACTCAGACTGCCCTGGAGGCACCCAGGAGTGGTGCCCAAACCAGCTCCTTTATGGAGAAGTGATGTCAGGTGGTGTGGAAAACAGCCAGGGCTAACTCAGTGTCCCCAAGCAGGCAGCACAGGTGAGATAACTGTGGCCTGACCAGAACCAGGACATTATCCACCCCTTTTTGCTCACCATCTACATCATGCCCAGATGGGTTTGCCTCTGCACTCCCAGTTGCTTTGTTTCCATTGCTGCAACCACCCCCACAGGGCACCCCCACAGGAGTTGGCCGGACACCTCAGCCACTGTTGGTGCTTCTTCCTTTCCCCAATCTATTACTGCCAGTCAGTTGGCATATGATGCTGGTGCACTCCACACAGACTTACACCACATGGGTGAGGGACATTGGACATCATCAGGATTGGTGGGTAGCTGCAGATCATCAGGATCATAGGAATTCATCTCTCACATGGCAAATCCCCTCAAACACTGCACACTCTGCTCTGTGGTCATGCACTTGCCTGGCCAACACATGACATCTTCACTCAACGGGTACCTTTCCCCCACACTGGACAGAAGTGGCCTCCAGAGGCTGAGGGCTTGAGACATCTTTCCAATCACCTTGTCAATGACTCCTTTTCTGAACAGGGATCCCAGCTGCTTGGCCTCCCTGCCTTCTAATTCCAGGCTGTGTCCCCCATTGTCCCAGCATCGCAGTAGCCAGGGGATGATGTGCTCCCCTGGAAGGCAGCTGAAACCTTTTCTCATTTCTCCCAGCTCACTCATGTACAAGGATCAGGTTATAATGCTCACTCCCGGAGGAGAAACAGACAGACCCTATGTGGGCTGGGGGGAGGACAGTTTACTGACAAAATCACTGTGAAAAAATGATAACAGCACATCACAAACTACACTCACATCCAGTGATAACAGAGAGTACTCCACTGACCAAAGGACCACAAGGTACTGCACCATGAAAGAACCAACCAAACGCCCCAGCCACACTCAGACTGCCCTTAAGGAACCCATGAGTGTCCCTCACCAACCAGCCCCTTTGATGGGGGAGACATGTCAGGTGGTGTGGAAAACAGCCTGGACACACTCAGCTCAGCTGTGCTAACTCAGGTCACCTCTGCTGGCTGCCTGGGGAGGTGAACTCTTACCTGGCCAGAAACAGGACAGCTGTGCATTTAATCTCCCCTGTCTGTCACATATTTCTACCTGGTCAAAGTCAATTGACCATGTCTGAAATCATCATTCCATCAATGGATCTGCACACCAGTGCTTCTGGTTGCTCTCTAGATTTCCCTTCCCCTTGGACCTTTCAGACTCCTCCCCACCATCCAGCTGCTGCTCTGAGTTTCAGGGAGTTAAACCCTTGCCTTTCTGGCAGTTGCCTGACTCATTCTGTCTTTAGCCAGCTCTTGAGTTGTGGTGATTTCACAGTCTCCTTCCTCACTAGAACATCTCTCACAGGGTTAAGCTTTGTGGCAGGTGAACCTCACAGGTGGCAGATTGCACTTGGCACAGAGTGAGGAGTGTTTGATTTAATGGTGAATCTTGGCAGGTTTCTTGTGTTGTTGGGAAAATAACTCCCTGTGTGCTGCCTGTGTGCAGCCAGTTCTCTAAGGAAAGCAGGGGAGCTGGTACAGAGGGGCTGTAATGCCCCACTGTGGAGTGCAGAGAGACACCTGATGTAAGGACAAGGGATGCAAGTCCCAGTTGGCTGGTGAGAGTCATGGTGGGCTTGTGGAGATGTGCAGCAAGGTTGTCCCCACTGCCTCAAGGGACCCTTTTTCAGACCAGTCCAGACCTCCTTAGCAGGCAACATGGATCAATCTCAGTCAGAGGTTGTCACCTCTCCTCTACAGTGAAAATAATAACCTACACCCTTAAAAAGAAATCAATTTTACTCTGAGCTCCCTTTGAAACAGCTTCAATGGTCTGTACATCTCTTGAAGACTTGAAGATAATGACATGAAGAGCCACAGATCGTTAGGGCTTGCTTGTTAGTTTAATGAGCCCTGGGGTGCATTTTGTGCTGAGTCCTTGAAGCTCAGGTACTGAGAGGAGATTACACAAAAAACTCCATGTCAATAGCAGAAGCCAAAGTACCTGAAGTATTAATGAGTCCCACTGAGAGCCATTGCTGGCTGAGCCTCCCCAGGGACTCGTTAGCACAGGTAATTGGAGGCCATGTTGGCTGGTAGGCAAAGGCAATGTACAAGCAGCTGAGATGCTGAGCAAGCCCTGGGTTGGTCTGATGAAGCAGAAGGGCCAAGCCCTGACCCCCAGCACCAGGAAAGACAGGTCCTGTCCCTCAGGCATTGCTCAGGCTCTTCCTGTGGCAATGTGGGGTGTGTAATGCTGAGGGAAGAACAACAGGATGAGAGTTTCTCCTCATTGTTGGTCCAAAGCCCAGCTAGAAATTCATCTGTCCTCTATTTAAATAAAAGAAAGATCAGGGAGACCCTCCATCCCCTATCATATTCAGGATGAAACAGTGTTGCTGAGGAAAAGGGCTCTGCAAAAGTAGACTCCATCGAGGGACTCCTTTATCTGAAAACAATAACGACCGACAACGACCGGCCAGTAAGCCACAGCCATTGTTCGGGCCACCTGAGCTGCCTGGAGTGGTGGCTCATCGGTGACTCAGTCATCTGTGCGTCATCGGGGGCGGAGCCAAGGGTGACAGCTGGAACCCCCTTCCATAAGAGGGTCCTCTGGGAGTGCCAGGGACCCAGAGCGTGGTGAACAGGACGGGCAAACAGGGCGTGACGCGTCAGAAGGGCGTGGCATGTCAGAAGGGCGTGGCGCAGCAGTTCACGCAGGCAGGGCGAGCCTCCCCTCCTAGCTCAGCGGGGTAAATTGAGCGGACAAGCTCCCAGGGTGCACAGGGAGAGCCAAGGTTTCCCTGTCTGCAGTGTGTGTAAGTGTGTAGAGGCAGCTAACCATGGTCTCCACCAGGTGCAGAGCTTATCCCTCCACAACTGGGGCAGTTCCGACAGAGGGCCTGCGTAGGGATGCTACTGTTCAGGTCTCTGGCTGCAGGGAATGCCAGAGTCTGCTCTTACCAGGAAAAAGGGGCAAGCACCTCACCTGTGTGAGGTGTGAGCAGGTCGATGATCTGCTTGCTTTGGCAGTAGAACTAAAGGAGGAGAATGAAAGACTGAGAGCAGTCAGGGATTGTGAGTGAGAGATTGACTGGTGGAGTAGCTCCCTGGCATCCCAGAAGGAAGAGTGCCGGGAAGACACATCACACCTGAAGAAGGTCCCCATTCCCTGTCCTAGCCAGGGAAATGGGAGTGAACCAAACCCTGAGGAGGGCTGGAAGACAGTCCCATCTCACCGCCATAAGCACTCCCCCTCCTTACCTACTGCACTTCCCCAGGTCTCCCTAAGCAACAGGTTTGTGGCCCTGGAAGTTGAGGAGGAGATAAGTGAGGAGATTAATGCAGCCCCTCTGCCTCAGAGGAGGCGGAAACCTAGGGTGAGGCGACCACCCACACACCTCGAGACTGCCACTGTCAGGCAAGAGAGAAGGGTAGTTGTGGTAGGGGATTCCCTTCTCAGAGGGACAGAGGGCCCCATATGTAGGCCAGACCCTACATGCAGGGAGGTGTGCTGCCTCCCTGGAGCCCGGGTTAGGGACATCACCAGAAGGCTACCAGGGCTGGTAAAACCTTCTGATTACTATCCGTTATTGATAGTTCAAGCAGGCAGGGACGCTATTACAAAGTGTAGCCTGCACACTGTTAAGAGAGAATTCCAAGACCTAGGGAGCTTTGTTGAAGGGGGGGGAGCCCAAATAATATTCTCCTCTATCCCCACTTGTGGAAAGATGGGTTCAGAGCAGGTCAGGAGAACCCATGAGTTGAATATCTGGCTGAAAGGCTGGTGTTGGCAAAAGAACTTTGGGTTTTTTGATCAAGGAACGATGCACTCTGCTCCTGGCATGAGTACTGCCTATGGGGCTCCCCTGTCTTACAGGGGGAAGCAGATCCTTGCCCAGGAGATGGCAGGGCTCATTGATAGGGCTTTAAACTAGTTAGGAAGGGGGGAGGGGATATAACGAGGCTTGCTAGTGTAGGGCAAGAAGCCCCCATAGGAACTTCTAGGGACCCCTCAGAGGAGGTATTATGGCTGACTCCCCTTCCGGAAACTTCTAATGTCCCTGTAGGAGGCAGTGGAGGAAAGCTTCAGATTCCTCACAGAGGTTCAAGGGAGGGCTCCTCAGAAAAGGTCTTGAGCCAGAAAGCCCAGCTGAAGTGTCTTTACACCAATGCACACAGCATGGGTAATAAGCAGGAGGAGTTGGAAACCGTGATGTCACTGGAAAATTATGATCTAGTTGCTATCAGGGAAACATGGTGGGATGATTCCCACAGCTGGAACACCCCTGTAGAAGGGTGTCGCCTTTTTAGTAGGGATAGGCTGGGAAGGAAGGGTGGGGGAGTTGCCCTCTATGTTAAAAAGTGGATAGACTGTGAGGAGCTCCCTCTGAGAAGTGGCCAGGAGCAGGTTGAGAGCCTGTGGGTCAGGATTAGGGATGGGGCTAATAAAGAGCAGCTGGTGATAGGGGTCTACTACAGGCCACCTGATCAAGGAGAGACTACCGATGAGGCTTTCTTCCTTCAGCTGCAGGAGGCATCATGGTCACAGGCACTCATCCTGATGGGGGACTTCAACCACTCTGCTGGGAACACCGCACGGCGAGCTGCAGGAGACCCAGGAGACTCCTGGAGTGTGTAGATGATAACTTTCTGGTTCAAATAGTGGATAGACCAACCAGAGGTGATGCGCTGCTGGACCTGGTGCTCACCAATGTGTGGGAGAGATCATTAAAGGTCTTAAGGTTGGAGACAGCCTGGGCTGCAGTGACCATGCCCTAGTTGAGTTGGTAATCTCAAGGAATGTGGGCCTGGCGAAATGTGGGACCAGGACACTGAACTTTAAGAGATTAAACTTGAGGTTGTTTAAGGACTTGTTGGCCAAGATCTCCTGGGAGGTGGTCCTTAGAGACAGAAATGTTGAGGACAGCTGGCTGCTCTCTCAGAATGCCTTTCTGAGAGCTCAGAGACTCTCTATCCCCCTGAATAAGAAAGTGGGCAAGAGGGGCAGGAGGCCATCATGGCTGGGCAAGGACCTACTGGTCAAACTGAGGGAAAAGAAAGGCAAATACAAGCTCTGGAAGCAAGGGTGTGTAGCCTGGAGAGAATACAGGGATGCTGTTTGGACTTGCAGAGATGGGATCAGGAAAGCCAAGGCACAGATGGAACTGAACTTGGCAAGGCATGTTAAAAACAACAGGAAGGGATTTGACAGGTACATTGGCCAGAAGAGACAGGCCAAAGAGAACGTACCCCCCTTGGGAAATGAGAAAGGAGAATTGGCTGCAACTGATGAGGAGAAGGCTGAGGGACTGAATGAGTTCTTTGCCTTGGTCTTCTCTGGCAGCCAGGATTCTCATCATTCTCAAGTCCCAGAACCTTGCATCCCTAAAACTCAAGGTGGGAAATGGGGGAGTAAATCCCCCCCCCTACTGTAAGAGCAGAGCAAGTCTGAGACCGCCTCATGAGACTGAATGTCGACAAGTCTCTGGGGCCGGATGACATGCATCCCAGGATCCTGAAGGAGCTGCTGATGTGGTTGCTGAGCCGCTCTCCATCATATTTGAAAAGTCATGGCTGTCAGGAGAGGTCCCTGGGGACTGGAAAAAAGGTCATGTCACTCCCATTTATAAAAAAGGGAGCAAGGAAGACCCAGGGAATTCCAGGCCGGTGAGCCTCACCTCTGTGCCTGGGAAGATCATGGAACAGATCCTCCTGGATGACATGTTGGAGCACATGAGGGATGAGCGTGTGATCCGGGACAGCCAGCACGGCTTCACCAAGGGAAGGTCGTGCCTCACCAATCTGGTGACCTTCTCTGATGGAGTGACAGCATCGGGAGATAAAGGGAAGGCGACCAATGTCATCTACTTGGACTTGTGCAAGGCCCTTGACACAGTCCCCCACCACATCCTTATCCCTAACTTGGAGAGAAGTGGATTTGATGGGTGGAGCATCCAGTGGAGAAGAAACTGGTTAACAGACCGTAGCCAAAGGGTGGTGGTCAATGGGTCTGTGTCCAGGTGGAGGCCGGTGACAAGCGGTGTCCCCCAGGGGTCTGTCTTGGGACCGGTGCTCTTTAACATCTTTATCAGTGACATCGATGATGGATTTGAGTGCACCCTCAGTAAGATTGCGGATGACACCAAGCTGAGTGGTGTGGTTGACACACCAGAAGGACATGAGCTGTCCAGAGGGATCTTGACAGGCTGGAAAGGTGGGTGAACTTGATGAGGTTCAACACTGCCAAGTGTCAGGTGTTGCACTTGGGCTGGAGGAATCCCAGACACAGATACAGACTGAGAGAAGAGCTCCTGGAGAGCAGCCCTGCTGAGAAGGACCTGGGGATTCTGGTGGATGAGAAACTTCACATGAGCCAGCAGTGGCTCTTGCAGCTCGCAAGGCCAATGGTATCCTGGGCTCCATCAGAAGAGGGGTGGCCAGCAGGGACAGGGGGGTGATTGTCCCTCTCTGCTCTGCCCTCGGGAGGCCCCATCTGGAGTCCTGTGTCCAGATCTGGGGCCCCCAATACAAGAAAGATGTGGAACTGTTGGAGAGGGTTCAGAGGAGCCACAAAGATGATGATTAGAGGGCTAGAGCACCTCCCCTGCGAGGAGAGCTGGACTTGTTCAGCCTGGAGAAGAGAAGGCTGTGGGGGGACCTCATTGCAGCCTTCCAGTCCCTGAAGGGAACATACAAACAGGAGGGAAATAAACTTTTTAAAAGGGTAGAGACTGGCAGTACAAGGGGCATGGATTAAAGCTAAAGGAAGGAAGGTTTACATTAGATATTAGGGGGAAGTTTTTTACAGAGAGAGTGGTGAGGGACCTGAGAGACAGGTTACCTCACACCCTGTGATAAAATTAGCACAATAAATACCTTTTTGGCCAGAAGCTACTCAGCCAATCTGAACCCCTGCCTGGTCCAACAGTGTTGACAGATGGATCAGGAAAAACTGGAAAGGCTGCAGTAGTCTGGCAAGAGAACGGACAGTGGGAATCTGAAATAGCACTGCAACAAGGATCTCCCCGAGTGGTAGAATTGTGTGCTATGGTTTTAACCTTTGAACGGTTTCCAGGCCCTGTAAATATCATTACAGACTCAGCCTATGTAGCAAATTTAGTGAAACGGCTGGATAAGGTGTTCTTACTGCCTTGGACAATCGACTACTGCTTGCAGTGCTGCTTGCTGTGTGGAAGCTGATACAGCAAAGACAAGAACTGTATTTTGTCAGGCACATCTGCAGTCAGACAGATTTACCAGGGTTTTACGCTGAAGGAAACGCCCAGGCAGACACACTGGTTTCTGCTCTTGCCCTAGGGCCTGTCCCTAACATTTTCCAACAACCTAACCTTTCTCATCAGTTTTTTCACCAAGGTTTTTTAGCCTTGAGGGAACAGTTTGGATTATCACATTCAGAAGCATGCTGCATTGTGGCTGCCTGTCCAGAAGGTCAAGGGAATCACATACCAGTGTTCTGTGGTACCAACCCCTGCAGACTGCAAGCGTTGCAGCTTTGGCAATCAGATGTTACACATGTTAATGAATGTGGGCACTTGAAATGTGTGCATGTAACTGTGGATACGGACTCTCATGCACTGGTAGCTACAGCCCACACATGGGAAAATGGAAAGGATGTTATGTGACACTTCCAAAAGGCATTTTCCATTTTGGGGGTGCCAGGGCAAGTGGAAACAGACAATGGTCTGGCTTATGTTTCATGGAAAGTCCAGTCTCTTTTGCTTTGTGGGGGGTTTCTCACATTACTGGTATTCCCTATTCCCTGGCAGGACAAGCAATTGTTGAACATGCTCATGGCACACTGAAGCATCAGCTTCAAATACAAAAAGGGGGAATGTTGGGAGAACCACCACAGGCACGGCTGGACAAAGCCCTTTATGTTCTTAACTATTTCTCTTGCAGAGATGATTCTGATGTTCCTCCAAATTTTCTTCAGTTCTTTTTTTTCTAAATCGACCCTGCAAAAAGGAGTTAGGGTCCAAATAAAAGACCTAGTCACAGGCCAATGGTCTGGTCCCCATGACCCTTTGACCTAGGGAAGGGGTTATGCTTGTGTCTCTACGGATCATGGACCACAATGGGTACCTTCAAGAGATGTGAAGCCGGTATTACCTGAATAGAGGGGAGATAATTGCTGCCAGCTTGTTTCTTCCAGGAGCTGCTGCTGCAAAGGGTTTGACTCAATTAAATAAGGCAGCCTGTTGGTTGGCAAAGCAAACAAATGTAACAGCAAAGACACTAAATGCCCTGGCTACAGATGTGGATTCTGTGAGACACGCTACTTCACAGAATTGTGCAGGAATTGACTTCTTGTTACTGACTCATGGGCATGGATGTCAGGATTTTGATGTGCTGCAGGAATCTGTCTGACCACTCTCAGTCGATTCACGTGAGCATGCAGAAATTAATAGATCAAACACAAAAGATACAGAAAGAAAACAGATTCTTTGGACTGGACACCTTATTTAATGAGTGGTGAATTTCAGGATGTATATTGTCAATGGTCAAAACCAGATTGTTGGTTTGGGTGATTGTAGTAGTTGTCTTACTCTTACTGCCATGTTTGTTGAGCTTCCTGCAAAGGGCCCTGCAGAAATCTCTACAGAAGTTTTTGGAAGACAAATACAAAAAGGGGGAATTGTCAGGGGAGGCAGCAGCATGTCTGCTAGCAACCCGGTCCTGATGACTGAAGAAACTGACCTTGACAACATTCCTGCATTCCCTTGTGTGGAGAATGCACTCTGCAACAAGCTCATGGAACAGGGTGATAGTCAGGCCCAGGTGCAGACTGCCTGGATCCAACAAGGTGGAAAAAGATGACCAATGAAAAAAGTGTAAAACGACCCTTTAGCCTATAGTGTTCTTATGTGTTGTTTGGTTAATACTATAAAGAATCTGTGTAGTTGCAATAAAGCTGCTGGAGCATATTAAAACACACTGATCACTGAATGGTGTGTCGTGTCCGTCTCTACAATGACAGGGCCTGTTAATGCTTCAAGGTACTTTGGCCATTACTCCTGACTTGGACTTCTGGAGAGGATTCTTGACTCTCTTCTTGGTATCTTGAGGTCTTTGGACTCAGAAGAAAAGACACCATGTGGATCATTAACATCCAGAAAGTCATTACAAACATGTCTCTCCACGTAATTGTCTTTAAAAAAATGAGACTTGTTTAACTAATTAGTAAGGTTTTATTTGAGTGATGAAAATTTCAAAGGAGTTTCACAATGGAGGATTTTTTAATGTACTTATAAAACTAACACCAAGGGGAGGTCCAGGGAGAATCTCCCACCTTCATTGGTTGCTGGCAGGGCGAGGGGTGGGTGCAACCATTCTGATGGAGGACAAAGGAAAGGCTGAGGTACTAATGCCTTTCTTTCCCTCAGTCTTTAGTATTAAGACCAGTTTCTCTGCTGATACCCAGACCCCTGAGAAGAAAGATGGGGACAGGAAGTAGACAGAAGCCCCCATGATCCCAGGGGAATTTGTTAGTGTCCTGCTCAGCCGCTTTGATCTGCACAAGTCGATGGGTCCAGATGGGATACACCTGAGGGCACTGAGGGAGCTGGCAGAAGTGCTCACCAAACCACATTCCCTTATTTACAGGCTGTCGTGGCTGACTGAGGTGGTTCTGCCTGACTCAAAGGTGGCACATGTGACACTCATCTACAAGAAGGGCCAGAGGCGGTCCCAGGGAACTGCAAGCCTGTCAGCCTGTGCTGGGGAAGGTGATGGAACAAATCATCTTGAGTTCCATCATGTAACAGAGGCAGGAACTCAGGCAATCAGGCCCACTCAGCATGGGTTTAGGGAAGGCAGATTGTGCTTGACCAACCTCATTTCCTTCTATGACAAGGTGACCTGCTTAGTGGATAAGGGGAAGGCTGTGGATGTGGTCTACATAGACTTCAGGGAAGCCTTCACTGTCTCCACAGCATCATCATGCAAAACTGTGTACACCTTTCCAGGAAGACATGATACAAAAAGAGCAGAGCTTTTCATTATGGAGTGTCTGGGTCACACAAGACCAGGAGATTCTGCATTAGCAATGGGATGAATGTGCCCCATGGTATTAGAGAATAGACAAAGTAGAAGAAAAAATAAAACAAACTAAAAACCTATTAGGTATAGACTGGTCCTAATGTGAGTTACATGGTCAGTAATACACAGAAGAAGATGAGCAGTTTATTTGTGCTTAGAAACATCCAGTCCTCAGTTTCCCTCAGCATCCTTGAGCTCCTGGTTCCTCATGCTGTAGATTAGGGGGTTCACTGCTGGTGGAAACACCGAGTAAAGAAATGACACTACCAGGTCCAAAAATAGGGTGGAGATGGAGGGGGGGATCAGGAAGGCAAACACACCAGTGCTTAGAAACGGCAACTCATGGTCAGGTGGGGGAGATTTGGAAAAGGAGCCATCCCTGCTCCGAGGGGATCCTCAGCACAGCCCTGAAGATCTGCACATAGGACACCACAATGAACACAAACCCCCCAAAACCTGAACAGGCTCTGATTCAATTTTCCTTGAGCTAGGCACCTGCTGGAGGACAGTGATGATATTAATAGAATCACAAAGTCATGGAGTACCAGGCTGGAAGGAAACTCAAGGAACATTTGGTCCAACTGACAAGTGCTCAGTTTCAAGAAAAGCACTGGGAGGGCTTTGGTAGGAGGTTAAGGAATTGGGGGGAACCCATAGGTGGTCGCAGAGGTGTGGAGGGGGCATAGGGGACGCTGAGGGGAGATATGGGGAGATTTAGGAGGGATAAAAAAAGGTTGGGAAGTATGGGGGTCTTGGGGGGCTGCCAGGGGTACTGGGGCAGGGGTTAAGGATGGGCTGGGGGGGGAGATTAATGCATGGTGGGCACGCATGATTGCTGAAGGGAGGGCTTATGGAGGGGGCGTAGAGGGGCGCTTGGGTGAGATATGGGGGGGATTTGGAGGAGGAAAGGAATGTTTTAGGAGGGAAATATAGTACTGGGGTGTACAAAAGTTAGGCTACAAAATTTAAGGGGGAGCAAGGGAGGGGGTGCACCCATAGGTGCTGAGGGTGGGCATGGGGATGTTGTAGGGGGAATCTGATGGGGGGATATGGGGGAATCTGAGGGGTGAAAGGGGAGGTTTAGTCCAGTAATATGGTGCTATACGTTCCAGCTATACCAGTGTCCACCTTTCAATCTGTTAGATGCCCAACAGTACATCCCAGGCAAAAGGTGGGAGGGATGAAAGATGTTCCTGGCCTGAAACCTCCCCAGGTAGCACACTGGCAGCCCCAGTAACTTTGGGCCTCAGGGCTTTCCTTGCCAAGGGTCGGTCCTAAAAGCACCTGGTATCATTTTCAGATTCTACCAGTGTCCAAATTTGAACATGACAAACATAGAGTAATAGCACACAAAGAAAATGTGTGAGGGATGAAAGATGTTCTGGGCCAGAAACCTCCCCAGGAACCACACTAGGAGCACCGTTATGCTTGGAGCTCAGGGCATTCCCAGCCAAGGGAATGGTCCTTGCAATGCCTGTATCATTTTCAGGTTCATTGACATTTGAAGATGCTACACATCCAGCAATAGAGTCCCAGGTTCTTTGACACCTCTTGCTGTCATTTACTTTAATGCACCACAACTTTGAAGAGCCACCTGCAAGGAGATGTGTACTGCTAAGAAAATGGCACTTCACTTCAAACAGACCTTGACAAACTCTGGGAATTTGATGAACAGGAATATTGAGAATGTTTTAAACCAGGAGAGATCTTCTCCTCTTGACCATATTTTGGCTGGACTGGAATGAATTCTCATGCTGGCAGCCCCTAGAGTTCTGTGGTTTGGATTTGTAAGCAAAAAAGACTGAATAAACCTGTTTGTTCCTTGCTGAGCAGGGCTTGCACAGCATCAAGGGCTTTTGACTAATTTTGCTCCAGAAATGAGTCAACTGGGACTGCACAAGTACCTGGAAGGGGACAGAACAGGCCCAGCTGATCATAACTGACCAACAGGCTTATCCATACTGTATGACTGCAGGAGTGAGCCCACCATTGTGTTGTACTTGTTGTCTGCAAAGGTGGCCTGGTTCTGGCCAAGATAAAGTTAATTTTCTTCTTAGGGGCTGGTGGAGTGCTGAGGGAAGCAAACTGTGCTACAGAGAAATAATATAAGAAAGGAAGTCCACGTGAAACCACAGCTTTGGAGGTCAGAGAGTGGAAGTGAGCATAAAGAAATGTCATTCTGACCTTCTGGTAGTGCTGTGGTGCAAGAAATGCCTTGGAGGAAGCCTGGCTGAGCTGGTGGCTTTGTGTTTGTGAGAACAGTTGGAGAGGAGGGAGAGACAGCAGTACAGGCAGGGACATGGTGGGGTGAGAATGAGGTGGGGGAGTGCATTGGGTTCCTACAGCCTGCAGGGAAACAGGCACAGGTGTGGGGCAGGGTGGGATGGGCTGTGATGCAGATGGCAAAGGGTGCTGGCCAGGTTGAAATGCCCTGATAGAAACAAGGTCTTTGCCCCCTTGGTTATGTCTGATGTCCCTGACCCAAAGGCTTCAGAGGAGCCATATTGTCCTCACAGGCATGGAGCATCATTGCCTCCTTGCACCCACTGCAGGGGAGGCCACATGTGTCATAGCCCTGTCCTTCCCTTGGCATCACACACCTAAGGAGAGTGACACAGTCAAGGGTGAAGATCTCCCTTCCCAGGGACTGGGGGTCAGCACTCTGCATTTCTGCTTCATCAGACCAAGCCAGGGTGTCCTCAGCATCAGAGCTGCCTGCGCCTTGCCTGGGTTTGTCCTCATGGCCTCTAGTTGTCTGCTCTAACAAGCCCATGGGGAGGTTTGTCAGTAGTGGCTTCCAGCAGGGCCTAGAAATGTTTCAAGGTACTTTGGGCATTATTCCTGACTTAACTTCTTGAGAGGTTTCATCACTCTCCTCTTGGTAGCTGAGGTCTGTGGACTCATAAGAAAACGAATCGTGGGGCTCATTAGCATCCAGAAAGCCATTACAAGCATGGCTCTTCAAGTAATTTTAATGAAAGAACTCAAGACTTCCACAACTACTTGGATTTTACTTGGGTTTGAACAGTTTAGCCATTTAAATAGTTTAGCAGTTAAACATGACACAGTTTAATAACCATGAAATCTCTCCCCTCTGCTGCCTGCTACGGCCAAGCAGCGTGTGAAGGGGGTCAACTTTCAGAGGACATTCTCTCCCAGAAGAGTTTTGATCAGATACATAGAAAGATCACTTATCAACACACTGAACTTCTGACAGTTCATTGGACTTCTGAGACATGGGATGTTTTCCAACTCAAAGCAGACACCAGAGACCTGGGTGGCATCTGAATGACCAAGGAGCAAGCAGAAATGGAAACCAGTGATCAAAGAGAAGTGCATATGTCCATCTAGTCTGCTGAAAGGATGTCCTTAGGCATGGCCAAATCATCAGGAGTGCTGGAAACACCTGAATGATGAGGGAGATGAAAGACACAGCTGAGCGGTAATGCCGGTACAGGGGAAGGTAGGTGAGTGTTTCTTCTGCTGCCATGGGCACCAATCCTGGAAATTCCCCTTCTGTCACGGTGGGAAAGCATTCACATTGCAAATAAGTAGTCGACTGATTCAGCTGAAATAAATGTGCTTGTAATTTATTTCTAAATATAAGGAAAAAATAAAAAGAAGGGAAAAATGGCCTTTGCAGGCAGACATGATGCAAAGAGAGCACAGTGTCTGGGTCACACAAGACCGGGAGATACTTCGTTAGGAATGGGATGAACATGGACCATGCTCTTATAGCTTAGACAGACTTGAGGGCAAAAAAAGAAACCAAATGCTTCTCCTCCCCCAGCTAGAAAACCTTTCTAAGTAGGGAGTGGTTGTGATGTGAATTACATGATCTGTGCCAGGAGCAGTTTATTATACTTTATAAATATCCAGTCCTCAGTTTCCACATGGCATTCTTGAGCTCCTGGATCCTCATGCTGTAGATGAGGGGGTTCACTGCTGGTGGAAACACGCAGTAAAGAAATGCCACTACCAGGTCAAGAAATAATGAGGAGAAGGAGGGGGGCTTCAGGTAGGCAAACACAGCAGTGCAGACAAACAAGGACACCACGGCCAGGTGAGGAATGCAGGTGGAAAAGGCTTTGTGCCGTCCCTGCTTTGAGGGGATCCTCAGCACAGCCCTGAAGATCTGCACATAGGACACCACAATGAACACAAAACAACCAAAAAATAAGCAGATACCAACCAGAATGAGTCCAGTTTCCCTGAGGTAGGCATCTGAGCAGGAGAGCTTGAGGATCTGGGGGATTTCACAGAAGAACTGGTCAAGGGCATTGCCCCTGCAGAGGGGCAATGAAAATGTATTGGCTGTGTGCAGCAAAGAATAGAGAAACCCACTGGCCCAGGCAGCTGCTGCCATGTGGACACAAGCTCTGCTGCCCAGGAGGGTCCCGTAGTGCAGGGGGTGGCAGATGGCAACGTAGCGGTCATAGGCCATGACAGTGAGAAGACAGAACTCTGTTGTGATCAAAAATAAAAAGGAAAAGAGTTGAGCCAGACATCCTGTGTAGGAAATGGCCCTGGTGTCCCACAGAGAATTGGCCATGGATTTGGGAACAGTGGTGGAGATGCAGCCAATGTCAGTAAGAGAGAGGTTGAGGAGGAAGAAGTACATGGGGGTGTGGAGGTGGTGGTCACAGGCTATGGTGATGATGATGAGGCCATTGCCCAGGAGAGCAGCCAGGTAGATGCCCAGGAAGAGGCAGAAGTGCAGGAGCTGCAGCTCCCGTGTGTCTGCAAAGGGCAGGAGGAGGAACTGGCTGATGGAGCTGCTGCTGTTGGACATCTGCTGCTGTCAAGTGAGGAGACCTGTCAAAGGAGGAAAAGGCACAAGTAGAAGATAGGGAAATCTTTGAAAAAACGTCTTGCAATTCTTAGGGAATATCCCTAGATTGACTCTCTGGATTCAGGAAGACTTTTGTCAGGTCCCTTTTGGGAGCTCTGTTTTGTGCTGGCTTGAGCGTGCCACTGCCTGGAGGAGGTTCAGCTGTGGCTCTGGAGAACTCAGTCCTGCCTGGCAGCAGTCAGTGAATAGAAGGATGGTGTGATCTCAGACTAAATCCCCTGTGGATAGCAGTGAGCTTTTCAGCACTGTCACTCCAGTTTAACCCGTGGGCAGAGCAGAGCTTTGGAGCTTTATTTTTCTCCTGCCTGTACCTGAGGAGTGTTTCTCCTGTCAGAACTCCCTGACCTTGCTGCTGCAGTGCCAGTGAAACCTTCCCCTGAGTGCAGAGTGGGGAGAGCTGCTCTGTCCATCAGCCCTGATCTCAGCTGCCCTGTGCTGGACGCTCTGTGATCACACCCTGCTGTTCCCTTTAGTACATCAGTGTCTTCGCTGTCGGGGATGTCAGGGAGGTACCAAATCCCCACTGCCACAGCATTTCTGGGTGCAGCTCCTTCTCCCTCCCTGACAATGACTCTGCTTCCTGGTGCTGTCCCTGCAGCTACTTCTCTTTGCCCATCTCACCTCCTGCTCTGTGCTCACAGACCTCATCCCACCTGCCCTGTGCTCAGCTCTGCTCTGCAGACCCCTCCTGGCATCAGGGCTCTGCCCTGGGAACCTCTGTGTGTGCAGGGCTCAGGAGATGCTCTGACAAGTCCTAATGAAAAATGAGTTTGCACTGCCTGCTGCAAAGTTATCAAGAAAAGCTCAGCTCTCACTTCCCACCCAGTCCACAAGAGCAGAAAATTCAAAGCAAAGTCTTTTTCCCTGGAGTGGAAAATGCATCCTTGGTGTTCTTGAAAAGTCCCTCGAAGTTGACGTGGATGTGCTGGAGCTGGGAGCAATTCAGGGCTGTGCAGCACCATTTCTTAGAGCAAAAGAACCCTCCACTGCCCTCCTGTGTGTCACACTTTACACCTATAGCATCTTTGTGCACCAACGCAGATGGAAGCCCACGAGGCAGGCTGAGTTCTGACCCTGGCAGCAGCAGAGTCCCTGCCCCAGCACACAGACCCCCAGGGCACAGGGACCCTGCTCACAAGGACAGCCCTGGGCACCCCTGGGTGCACACGCTGATTCACACCTCTGCAGCCATGCCCAGGAGAAGACAGCTGTCCTGCCCTGTCCCTCTGATGGGGCACAAGGGCATCCCTTCCAGGCAGCACTTTCTGGCCCTAGAGAGAACCTGTCCTCCTGATAGACCCCACACACTGCCCCATGTCCCAGCTTTAGGAGATCCCTCCAGGAACAGAACCTGCATTGCCCTGCACCCACAGACATACCAGGGAGAGGCTGTGGAGATTTCTCCTCCAGTGAGCTCTCAGCATCCATCAGCTCTCTCAGCCTCACAGGTCTCCCCTCGGTGCCTACAGGCAGTGTCCCCAGCCCTGTGTGCTTGGCAGAGGAGCTGCTCCTGGCCAGAGCTGTCTCTTGTCAGGGACTGCTGGGTTGCAGTGAGCTCCCTCCATCCCAGGAGCCCAGCCCAGCTCACAGCAGAGGAGCAGGCGAATACGTCACATACTCCATTCCCCAGAGTCTCCTGTGAGGTGTCCCTGGAGCTCCAAGTAACTAACTTGGAAAGACACTAAGTCTTTACTGCCTTTCCCTCCCTTGTCTGGGGAGAAATCCTTCTGTCCAGGAGAGTTGTTTCTCCTGACCAAACCAGAGCTGGGCAGAAGAATCACCTTTCCGTGTCTCCCCAAGAGACAGGACCCCCAGGCAGGGACAGGGAGGGGACTCTTTCCCCCTGTGAGAGTCACTCCAGACCCCTCAGCCTTGCTTTGCAGCTCTGTGGATGGGAGGGGGTGCAGCTCTGACCTATGACTTCCACAAACCCATTGCAGCTGGGATTTCTCTTGCCCCAGTTTCTGTGGCAAAAATATCACACCTTCTGCCATGGAGCTGCTTTTCCCAGCTCCCATGGGAATTACTGGGGGCAGAGACAAGTTTCCAAGATCCCCTTCTCCATGAGAGTGGACTTGATCTGATGGAAACTGTGTGTCACACCTATTCACCTGTACCCAAAACTGAAGACCAGGAATGACTCTTTGGGAGCCCATGCCAGAGGCTTCTGCTCCTCATGCACACCTGGGAGATTGTGAGACAAATCAAGACTGTAGTTTTCCTTGTTACAAATCTCTCCTCACTCCTGTCTTTTACTTCTGCAACACTGTTCCATACCCAGAGTCAGGAAATGTACAGCAGCAGCTCCATCAGCCATCTCCCATTCTCTCCTTCCTACGACTGAGCAGCATGGGGGGGGATGGGGAATGTGTTTTGGGGTCAGTTCATCAGACATTGTCTCGGCCACTTTTTCTTCCTCAGGGGGAGGACTCCTCACTCTCCCCTTGCTCCAGCATTAGGTCCCACCCATGGGAGACAGTCCTTGCTTTATCGGGGGGTGGTGCTGGCATTGGGCTTTTTAGGGTTAAGTACAAAGGCATTTTCTCCTCATCCCTTTTCCTGTGTGTGGCTGCTATTCCAAACATACCCACTTTATTTTTACCCATGCCAGTCCCTTCCCTGTCTGCAGATAACCAGGCTCAGGACCAACAGCTCATTCCCAGGAGCAAAACGAGTCAGCAGAAGAACAAGATAAAGCAAAATGGCCAGTATGAGACTAGACTGACCTAATTTCAGCACTTGCATTAAAGAGACCTTTCTCCTGCCAAGCACTTACTTGCATACCCCCTCAGCACCATACTACCTTCCTGGTACAGTGAGGGTTAAGAAAGGGCTGGAGAGGGAGGTGGAGGCACCCATGGTGTCTAGGGGGAGCATGTAGGGATGGGCTGGGGAGGAATGTGTGGGGCTTTGGATGGAAAAGGTGGGGATTTGAGAGAGTAATTGGGGCCTGGGTGGGGAGTGTTATAAAGAGTTCTGGGGGGTTTATAGTCTGCTAAAAGAGGCTAAGGGGGAAGGTGTAGGTAGTTAAGGCCTGGCGGTCGGAAGATGTCGTGCTGTACGGAAAGGTAGGACCCCCTCCAGGTAGCCAATAGCATTAAGCCTATGATGTAAGTGGGCGGAAGTGATGTCATAAATCTAAGCTATATAATGCTGTTGCAGTCACCATTAAACGCCATTTGCCATCCCCCACATTGGTGTCTGTGTGCTGATGACCAAGCGGCCTGGGGGTGGTCGCCGTGCCCTTCCTGAACCAGGTCGCGATTCTTCAAAAGGCAACACTGTACTGAGCACTGGTGAGGCTGCACCTCGAGTGCTGGGTCCAGTTCTGGGCTCAACACCATCAAAAGGACATTGAGGTTCTGGAGCGTGTCCAGAGAAGGGCAACCAGGCTGCGGATGGGGCTGGAGGGCAAATCATATGAGGAGCAGCTGAGGGAGCTGGGGGTGTTTAGCCTGGAGAAGAGGAGGCTGAGAGGAGACCTTATCACTGCCTACAACTACCTCAAAGGAGGGTGTAGAGAGGTGGGCGATGGTCTCTTCAGTGAGGTGACAGGTGATAGGATAAGGGGAAACAGCCTCATGTTGTGCCAGGGAAGGGTCAGATGAGATGTTAGGATGATATTTCTTACTGAAAGAGTTGTCAGGGCCTGGAACAGGCTGCCCAGGGAGGGGGTTGAGTCACCTTCCCTGGATGTGTCTAAAAAAAGCGCAGATGAAGTACTTAGGGGCATGGTTTAGCTTAGGACAGAAACAGTTGGACTTGATGATCTTAAAGGTCTTTTTTAACCTTGTGATTTTGAGATTCTTTTTAAAGTTTTCATAAACTACCAGATAACTGGGCTGGTCTTGAGTAAATTTGCACAGCACAACAAATTGGGAGGAGCTGTTGACTCTGCTGAGCGTGGAGAAGCCTTGCAGAGACCTGGACAGATCAGAGAGCTGGGCAGTCACCAACACCATGAAGCTTAACAAGGGCAAGCACCAGATCCTGCACCTGGGAAGGGGCAGCCCTGGCTGCACATACAGACTGGGGGGTCAGACACTGGAGGGATTTGGGGGTCTTGGTCGACAGCAAGTTGAACACAAGCCAGCAGTGTGCCCAGGCTGCCAGGAGGGCCAAGCGTGTCCTGGGGTGCATCAAGCATGGCATTGCCAGCAGGTCCAGGGAGGGGATTGTCCCGCTCTACACTGTGCTGGTGCAGCCTCACCTCAAGTGCTGGGTGCAGTTTTGGGCACCACAGGACAAGTGGGACATAAGAATATTGGAAAGTGTCCAGAGGAGACAATGAGGATGGTGAAGAGTCTGGAGGGGAATCCCATGGGGAGAGGCTGAAGTCCCTTGGTTTGTCCAGCCTGGAGAAAAGGAGGCTGAGGGGAGACCTCATTGCAGTCTGTGGCACCCTGAGGAGGGGGAGAGAAGGGGCAGGTGCTGATCTCTCTTTGGTGGCCAGCGATAGAACCTGAGGGATCAGCATGAAGCTGTGGCAGGGGAGGTTTAGGCTAGATATGAGGGAGAGGTTCTTTACATGGAGGGTGGTCAGGCCCTGGAACAGAGGGAGTTGTTACAGCCCTGAGCTTGAAAAAGTTCAGGAAGCATCTGGATGATGCGCTCAGTCCCATAATCTGATTGGCTGGCCCTGGGTGGAGCCAGGAGTTGGACTTGATGATCGTTATGGATCCCTTCCAACTCAGGAGAGTCTATGATTCTATGACCATGACTGAAAGCACCACTTAGCAGTGGATCTGCACAGCAGCACTTGTGGTTGCTCTCTAGATTTCTCTTCCCCTTGGACCATTCAGACACCTCCCAACCATCCAGCTGCTGCTCTGAGTTTCAGGGAGTTAAACCCTTGCCTTTCTGGCAGTTGTCTGGCTCATTCTGTCTTTAGCCAGCTCTTGAGTTGTGCTGATTTCACAGTCTCCTTCCTCACTAGAACATCTCTCACAGGGTTAAGCTTTCTGGCAGGTGAACCTCACTGGTGGCAGATTGCACTTGGCACAGAGTGAGGAGTGTTGAATTTAATGGTGAATCTTGTCAGGGTTCTTGTGTTGTTGGGAAAATAACTCCCTGTGTGCTGCCTGTGTGCAGCCAGTTCTCTAAGGAAAGCAGGGGAGCTGGTACAGAGGGGCTGTAATGCCCCACTGTGGAGTGCAGAGAGAGACCTGATGTAAGGACAAGGGATGCAAGTCCCAGTTGGCTGGTGAGAGTCATGGTGGGCTTGTGGAGATGTGCAGCAAGGTTGTCCCCACTGCCTCAAGGGACCCTTTTTCAGAGCAGTCCAGACCTCCTTAGGAGGCACCCTGGACCAATCTCAGTCAGAGGTTGTCACCTCTCCTCTACAGTGAAAATAATAACCTACACCCTGAAAAAGAAATCAATTTTACTCTGAGCTCCCTTTGAAACAGCTTCAATGGTCTGTACATCTCTTGAAGACTTGAAGATAATTACATGAAGAGACAGAGCTCGTTAGGGCTTGCTTTTGACTTTTAATGAGCCCTGGGGTGCATTTGGTGCTGAGTCCTTGAAGCTCAGGTACTGAGAGGAGATTACACAAAAAACTCCATGTCAAAAGCAGAAGCCAAAGTACCTGAAGTATTAATGAGTCCCATTGAGAGCCATTGCTGGCTGAGCCTCCCCAGGGACTCGTTAGCACAGGTAATTGGAGGCCATGTTGGCTGGTAGGCAAAGGCAATGTACAAGCAGCTGAGATGCTGAGCAAGCCCTGGGTTGGTTTGATGAAGCAGAAAGGCCAAACCCTGACCCCCAGCCCAGGGAAGACAGGTCCTGTCCCTCAGGCTTTGCTCAGGCTCTACCTGGGGCATTTTGCGGTGTGTGATGTTGAGAGCAGAACAACAGGATGAGAGTTTCTCCTCATTGTGGGTCCAAAGCCCAGCTAGAAATTCATCTGGCCTCCATTTAAATAAAATAACGATCAGGGAGACCCTCCATCCCCTATCAGATTCAGGAGGAAACATTGTGGAAAGATGATCCCCATCCTTTCTCACCACCCACCAAGTGCACCCAGGTCTCTGAGTTAAAGCAATCCCACAAATGGGTTTGTCTTTGCCTGTAGCAGGAATAACGTGGTCAGGTTTTGCCAACTGGATTTAACGCACACTACAGGAACTTTATCCCCCTCTAGAGTCTCTGGGAGTTTTGATTGGGCATGGCTTCACCTCTGGCCCTTCAGTTGACAACAGGGGTTGGTGTCTGAGCACCTCTCTCCTGGCCTCCACCCTCAGTAATACCCATGGGCACTGGGACCAGCAGCTCCCAGGCAGCCATGCCCCTTAACCTTTGCAGGGGGACAGACCCCCCTGCCTGTCCCTGCCTGGGGGTCCTGTCTCATGCAGAGACAAGGAAAGGTGATTGTCCTGCCCAGCTCTGGTTTGACCAGGAGAAAGGACTCTAATGGACACAAGGATTTCTTCCCAGCCAAGGGAGGGAAAGGTAGTGAGAACTTCAGTTTCTTTCCAAGTAGGCTCCCTGGAGCTCTAGGGAGGAGCCCAGAGGGAATGGAGGGTATGATGTCTTCACCTGCTCCTCTGCTGTGAGCTGGGCTGGGCTCCTGGGATGGACAGTGGGAGCTCAGAAATATTGCAGCACTGCAGAGAGACAGCTCTGGCCAGGAGCAGCTCCTCTGCCAAGCACACAGGGCTGGGGACACTGCCTGGAGGCACTCAGGGGAGACCTGTGAGGCTGAGAGAGCTGATGGATGCTGAGAGCTCACTGGAGGAGAAATCTCCACAGCCTCTGCCTGGTATGTCTGTGGGTGCAGGGCAATGCAGGTTCTGTTCCTGGAGGGATCTCCTAAAGCTGGGAGATGGGGCAGTGTGTGGGGTCTGTCAGGAGGACAGGTTCTCTCTAGGACCAGAAGGTGCTGCCGGGAAGGGATGCCCTTGTGCCCCATCAGAGGGACAGGGCAGGACAGCTGTCTTCTCCTGGGCATGGCTGAGGGGTGCCCAGGGCTGTCCTTGTGAGCAGGGTCCTTGTGACCCAGGGTCTGTGTGCTGGGGCAGGGACTCTGCTGCTGCCAGGGCCAGAACTCAGCCTGGCTTGTGGGCTTTCCGCAGTGATAGAGACAGCAGCTGTGGGTTGAAGGAGTGACCCAGGGAAGGGAAGCACAGGTTCCTTCTTCTGTAAGAAAATGCTGCCTGGGTCAGCTTTACTTCCAGCTCCAGCTGATTCTTGACACATTCCAAAGGGACTTTGAAAAAAATATCAAGGAAGCATTTTCCAGCAAGGCAGTGTCTGCTTTGACTGTTCCTCTCCTGTGGGCTGTGCTGTGGGAGATGAGAACTTATTTCTCTCCAAAGAATATGCAATGAAAACACAAATTTTATTAAGACTTTGGAGCTTTGCCTGAGCCCTGCACACACAGAGGTTCCCTGGGCAGTGCCCTGATGCCAGGAGGGGTCTGCAGAGCAGAGCTGAGCACAAGGCAGGTTGGATGAGGTCTGTGAGCACAGAGCAGGAGGTGACATGGGCAGAGAGGAGCAGCTGCAGGGACAGCTCCAGGCAGCAGAGACATTGTCAGGGAGGGAGAAGGAGCTGCTCCCAGCAATGCCATGGCAGTAGGGATTTGGTACCCCCATGACATCCCCTACAGTACAAACATTTTCCCACAGAAACACCCTGGTTTCTGCCACCCAGCACAGACTTAGCATCAGGAGTCTTCTTGACAGCCCAACCCCCAGTGAGGAGAAACACCTGAGTGCCTGTCTGTCCCTGAGCATCCAGCCTCTGCTGGAGCATTTCTTGCTCTTTCCCCTCCTGTCCTTGCTGCCTTTGCTTCACTGTTACCTGAGGCTCTGGGCACATCAATTGTTGGGGCACCGAGCTCACCCTCACATCATGACCCCCATCTGTAGGACTGAGGACTTCCGGGGGCTCCTGCTGGGCTGCAGGCTGCCTCCTAAAATAGCACCACTCTCCTAGGGAGCCTTGTGCCCCAGAGAGGAGCCCCATGCAGAAGGCCATGGCAATGCTGCTCATCACCACGCGTTTGGGAAGGTTCAATTAGCCCATCACACCACACTTATATTTACTTTTTGCTGCAAGGCAGGACTGAGTTATCAAGAGCCCACAGCTGACCCTCCTCCCAGCAGTGGAACTCTCAAGGCAGAACAAAAGAGTCCTCCCAAAAAGAAACCTGCCAAAAGTCCTCCTTCATACAGACAATCAGTCTGGGGGCATTCCCTAAGTGTTAGGAGAGGTTTTCCTCAAAGAAGAGTTCCCTAACTAATCACTGTCTTTCCTTCTCTGACAAGTCTCCACACTTGGTGGCAGCAGCAGATGTCCAACAGCAGCAGCTCCATCAGCCAGTTCCTCCTCCTGCCCTTTGCAGACACACGGGAGCTGCAGCTCCTGCACTTCTGCCTCTTCCTGGGCATCTACCTGGCTGCTCTCCTGGGCAATGGCCTCATCATCATCACCATAGCCTGTGACCACCACCTCCACACCCCCATGTACTTCTTCCTCCTCAACCTCTCTCTTACTGACCTTGGCTGCATCTCCACCACTGTTCCCAAATCCATGGCCAATTCCTTGTGGGACACCAGGGCCATTTCCTACACAGGATGTGTCACTCAGCTCTTCTTTTCATTTTTGCTCTCAACAGAGTTCTGTCTTCTGACTGTCATGGCCTATGACCGCTACGTTGCCATCTGCCACCCCCTGCACTACGGGACCCTCCTGGGCAGCAGAGCTTGTGTCCACATGGCAGCAGCTGCCTGGGCCAGTGGGTTTCTCCATGCTGTGCTGCACACAGCCAATACATTTTCACTGCCCCTCTGTAAGGGCAATGCCCTTGACCAGTTCTTCTGTGAAATCCCACAGATCCTCAAGCTCTGCTGCTCAGATGCCTACCTCAGGGAAACTGGACTCATTGTGGTCGGTGTCTGCTTATTTTTTGGCTGTTTTGTGTTCATCGTGGTGTCCTATGTGCAGATCTTCAGGGCTGTGCTGAGGATCCCCTCTGAGCAGGGACGGCACAAAGCCTTTTCCACCTGCCTCTCTCACCTGGCTGTGGTCTCCTTGTTCCTCAGCACTGCCACGTTCGACTACATGAAGCCCCCATCCATTTCCTCCCATTTTTTGGACCTGGTAGTGTCACTTCTTTACTGTGTGTTTCCACAAGCAGTGAACCCCCTCATCTACAGCATGAGGAACCAGGAGCTCAAGGATGCCATGTGGAAACTTGTGACTGGATGTTTCTAAACAGGAATAAACTGCCTGTCACTGGCCATGTAACACGTTAGGACCATTCTGATTTAGTAGGGATTTTAGTTGTTGGTTTCTATTTCATTACGTTCTGTCTAAGCTATAATAACATGGTCCTCATCCATCCCATTCCAAACTGACTATCTCCTGGTCTGGTGAGACCCAGACACTGTGTAATGATGAGCTGTGCTCAATCAACTGAGCCATGACAGAAAATACCCGTGAAGGAAAATTATCCTCCATTGTAATATTCCTTTGATCTGTTCATCATTAAATACCTAACTGAAATCCAATTATTTGTAGAAGTCTGGATTTTTTTTTAATAAAAGGACTTGAACAGATATGCTTTTTAAGGCTTTCTGTATTTTCATGAGCCCCATGGTATATTTGCTTCTGAGTCCACAGACCTCAGATACTAAGAGGACACTGAAGAAACCTCTCAAAATGCCAGTCAGACTCAATGCCCAAAGTAACTTGAAGCGTTCATGGTCCCTACTGGGAGCCATTACTGACAAAACCTCCCCATGAACATCTTACACCTTTCAAGTGGAGGCCATGAGGACAAACCCAGGCAAAGCACAGGCAGCTCTGATGCTGAGGACACCCTGGCTTGGTCTGATGAAGCAGAAATGCCAAGTGCTGAGCCCCAGCCCCTTGGCAGGGAGATCCTGACACCCACCTGTGTCTCAGGGCTCTTCCGTGGGATGTGGGGAGTGTGACCCCCATGGAAGGACAGGGGTATGATACATGGTGTCCTCCCCTGGCATGGGTGCAAGGAGGCAATGATGCTCCATGGCCACGAGGACAATGTGTCTCCTCTGAGGCCTCTGTGGCAGGGCCATTAGCCACAGCCAAAGGGACAAAGACCTCATTTTGATCAGGCCCTTTCAGCCTGTTCAGCACCCTTGGCCAGCTGCACCACAGCCCATCCTACAGTTCCCCACACCTGTGCCTGTGTCCCTGCAGGCACCTTATCCCCTTTCCCAACCATGTTCTCACCCCATGATGTCCCTGCCTGTGCTGCTGTCTCTCCGTCCTCACCAGCTGCTCCCACAGACACAAAGCCACCAGCTCATCCACACTTCCTCAACGTGACATTTTACACTACAGCACTGCCCTCAGAGTGACATTTCTTTATCCTCACGTCCACTCTGACCTTCAAAGCTGCAGTTTCATGTAGACTTCCTTTCTTATGTTCTCTCCCTGTAGCAGAAAGAGGGATGCCCTCAGGCTGCACTTCCCCAGGCTAAAGAAGCCCGGGTCTCTCAGTCTCTCCACACAAGACACCTCATTGTATCTGGTCAGACTTTCTGTGACCACATGAGGGTTTCTCCACATTCCACATCTGGGGAGCCCCACACTGGGACTGGCTGCTCCAGAGGTGGCCTCACTGGTGCTGAGTCCAGATGGACCAGAATGGCCCTTGTCTGTGCAGCCACGCTCCTCCCAGTGCAGCCCAATGTGCTCGTGGCCAGATCCCTGTTCAGCACCTCTGGCTGCTATGGCAGCCCCTGCAAGGCCCGAATTCTTCTCCTTGCAGCCGGTTCTCCATTTAGTCATGTCTGAGCTGCCTTGCTGAGCAGGTGTTGTGCTGGGGCCTTTTGCCATGGTATCTCCCCGGATGAGATACAAGCACCACACAGCTGGTCTCGATCTCCATGTGGTTGTGTATGTTGGGAGGGAGTGAGAAGCTGTAAGAAGCCGTGCAGACATAAAGGTGGGGGGGGGGGAATGAGGTGCTCCATGTGCCAGAGAGAGATCCCCTGCAGCCTGTAGGGAAGACCATGGTGAAGCAGGCTGTCCTGCTGCAGCCCATAGATAAGGACAGGACCAGAGACCATCTGTGGCCTATGAAGAGACCAACCCATGCCCAGCAGGTTTGGTGGGGGATTTGTGACCCTGTGGGGGACCAGGCTGGAGCAGCCTGAGTCGGAAGGTCAGCACCCCAAGGAAGGGAGCTGTGCTGAGGTATGTGGTGAGGAGATGATGCCCAAATAGAAAGGATTCAAGTTGGAGAAGTTCTTGGAGGACTGTGTGCCGTGGGTGGGATCCCACAGCGCAGCAGGGGAAGGAGGTGTGTATCACCCCCACCCCACCCCCCCCAGCTAAGAAGGAAAACAACTCAGGAGGAACTGACTGAAACCCCATTCCCTCAGTCCCTGCCCCTCCCTGCACCACTGTCGGGGGGATGATGGGAGAAAAATCCTGACTAAAGTGAAGTCTGCTAAGAAGGGAGGGGTGGGGGAAGGTGCTTTAAGACCTGGCCACTCTTCTCATTACCTGACTCTGGCATCACTGGGTGTGTAGTTGTAGTGTAATAAATTTGGGTTTTTTCATTTATTCTGTGTTGAGTCTGTTTTTCTCATGACGCTAATTCCAGGGTGATAGCTCTCTGTCCTTATCTCAAATCCTAACCCTCCCACTATCTATGTTCTCCCCTTTCTGGATGAAAAGGGGAGTGATAGGGGGATTTTGATGGGCATTTGGCCTCTAGCCAGGGCCAAACCACCGCAGTTCTCCACAGACCGTGGAGGGGCATAAAGTCCCTGTATTACACATGAAAAACCTGTTGGGGAAGACACTCTGGGATGTTCCTTCTTCAGACAAAGGCAAACCCATTCACGGGATTGCTTTTGCTCAGGGACCTGGGTGCACTTGGTGGGGGATGTGAAAAAATGGGGAAGTCCAGCATGTACACAAAGGGGTTTTAGTTCCAGGTAAGGATAGCCAGTAAATTTTTGGTGCATAACAAAATCTGTCCGTGAAAGATGTTCTACACAATAGATCAATGATGTTATGAATGTCCCCAGTACTCTGAAAATGTAAGATCTGGCCATGATGTAGATGGTGTGGAAACAGGGGTGGATAATGTACTGGTTCTGGCAGTCTGTCTTTGCTGCCAGGCAGCACTCTAATCGTCAGGTCAATAAGGAACCCTGTGTTAGCACTGGGTGTGAGTGTAACTGGCCAATATTATTCTACATTCATGGTGAATTTTGTCAGTAAACTGTCCTTATCCCGTCCTGTCATGGTGGGAAAGCATTGCCATTACAGACAAGTACTCGAGCTGTTCATCTGATGAAATTGTGCTTGCAAATTTTTTATTAATAAAAGGGGGGAAAAAAAAGAGGAAAATTATATTTCTGGGGAAGCAGATGTGAGGCAAAGAGAGCACAGCTCATCCTTACACGGAAGAGCAGGAGATACTGCATTAGGAATGGGATGAACGTTGACTGTCTTACTATAGTTTAGACAAACTTGAGCGAAACCAAAACCCAACAACTAAAACCCAGTTAAATATGAACTGATCATAACAGGAGTTACATTGTCAGTGCTATTCAGAAGACAAGCAGTTTATTGCTGCATAGAAACGTCCAGTCATCAGTTTCCACTCGGCATCCTTGAGCTCCTGGTTCCTCATGCTGTCGAAGAGGGGGTTCACTGCCGGCAGCTGGATTTAACTCAGTTCACCACAACCCTTTGGGCCTGGCTGCCCAGCCAGTTTCTAACCCAGCACAGAGTGTACCCATCGAATCCATGAGCGGGTAGTTTCTCCAGCGGGGGAAAGGCTTTGGGAGACAGTTTTGAAGGCTTCACTGAAATCTAGACAGACCACATCTACAACCTTCCCCTCATCCACTCAGCAGCTGGTCACCTTGTCATAGAAGGAGATTGGGTTGGTCCAGCAGGATCTGCCTCTCCTAAACCCATGTTGACTGGGCCTGATCACCTGAGTGTCCTGCATGTGCTGCATGATGGGACTCAGGTTGATTTGTTCTATCACATTCCCCAGCACCGAGGTCAGGCTGATAGGCCTGCAGTTCCCTGGGACCTCCCTCTGGCCACTCTTCAGGATGGGCATTGCAGCTGCTTGTGTTTTTTTTCTCCTCTATGTGATTCCCAGAGGCTCTGTGACCATCACCGATTCGCTCGGCCCTGGTCAGCAGCACCTATGGCCTTGAACTGACCGATGTTTACTCTTCAGGACCTGCAGAGAGCTCTAGCTGTTCCTTACACCAGACATTTTCTACAGCCCCAGTTCTCTCCCAGCACCCAGCTACACAAAACTGCGACAGTCACAAAATCCTTACCTCACAATCCACTTAACTCACAATCTAACTATCAAACTCCTTACCTCACAAACTATCTATCAGTCAATCTCCTTACCTCACAATCTGTTTATTAGTCAATCTCTTTACCTGACAGTCTATCTATGAATCAATCTCCTTACCTTAAAATCCGCTTTCCTCACAATCCCCTTACCTCATAATCTATGCATCAATCTCCTTACCTCACAGCCAATAAATCCATCAATCTATTTACCTTATATCTATCAGTCAATCCCGTTACCTCACAATCCCCTCACCTCACAATCCCCTTACCTCACAATCCCTTTACCTCACAATCGATTAGTTACTCTCCTTACCACACAATCTACCTCAGTCAATCCCCTTACCTCACAATCTATCTGTCAATCAATTCTGTGACTTCACAATCCCCTTAACTCACAATCATCATACCTCACAATCCCTTTACCTCACAATCCCCTTATCTCATAATCTATCAATCACATTACCTCACATCTATCTACCAGTCCATGTTCTTACCTCACAGTCAATCACCTTACCTCATAATCCCCTTATGTCACAATCTCTCTATCAATCCCCTTACCTCACAATCTGCTTATATGTCTATCGTCTTACCTCACATCTATCTATCAGCCTCACAATCTATGTATCTATCAGTCACAGAGTCACAGAATTGTAGGGGTTGGGGGGACCTCAAGAGATCATCGGGTCCAACCCCCCAGCCAAACTAGGTTCCCTAGGACAGGTCGCACAGGTCAGTGTCCAGAGGGGTCTTGAATATCTCCAGAGCGGGACACTTCACAACCCCCCTGGGCAGCCTGTCCCAGGGCTCCATAACCCTCACTGTGAAAAAGTCTTTCTGCATGTTGGTGTGGAACTTCCTGTGCTCCAGCTTGCAGCCATTGTCCCTTGTTCTGCCCACACAGACCATTGATAAGAGGCTGGCCATTTTCCCCTGTGTCCAACACTTCAGATACTTACAAACATTAATAGGACCACCTCTTAACCTTCTTTTCTCAAGGCTGAATAGTCCCAGCTCACTCAGCCTTTCCTCGTAGTGGAGATGCTTCAGGCCCTTCATCATCTTTGTAGCCCTTCTCTGGACTCTCTCCAGGAGATCCCTGGCTTTTTTGTCCTGGGGAGCCTAGAACTGGACACAATACTCCAGGTGGGGCCTGACCAGGGCAGAGTAGAGGGGGAGGATCACCTCCTTTGACCTGCTGGCCACTGTCCTCTTGATGCCCCCCAGGATCCCATTGGCTCTCTTAGACACCAGGGCACACTGCTGGCTCATGGCCAAACTGTCACCCACCAGCACCCCCAGGTCCTTCTCCACAGAGCTCCTCTCCAACAGGTCATCCCCCAGCCTGTACTGATTCCAGTGGTTATTCCTCCCCAGGTGATGATGTCAGGCACTGTTAGGAACGATCCCTTTGTAGGGACAAACATGAGTCCCAAGGGTACTGGGGCTGCTACTGGGCTACCTGGCATGGTTTCAGGACAGGAACATATTTCTGCCCTCAGTCCTCTTGTTTGGGAGCTACTGCTGGAGATTTATCAGTTTGAAATATGGACACTGTTAGCACATGAAAGTGACATAGACATCGTTAGGACCATTCCCTTGCCAAGGAAAGTCCTGAGCTCAAAGGTTATTTGGGCTGCTATTGGCTTCCTTGGGAGGTTTCAGGCCAGGAACATCGTTCAGCACTTAAACCTGTTGTTTTGGAGCATTATCTGGGCATTTAGCATTTTCTAATGTGGACACAGGTAGAGCCTGAAAAGGACATGAGGAGCTTTTAGGATCATTCCCTTGGCCTCGGAGGAGACACATTGTCCTCATAGCAAAGTGGTGGAGTCACCATCCCTGGTATTATTTAAAAGGTGTGTAGATGTTGTGCTTGAGGACATGGCCGAGAGGTGGACTTGGCAGGGTTAGGCAGTGCTTGGAAACAATGATCGGAAGGGTCTCTTCCAACATAAGCGATTCCATGATTCCATGGCACACTGCCAGGAAACTCCTGTTCTGTCTTGGTGGGAAAGTATTGTCATTGCTGACAAGGAGTCGAGTGGTTCAGCTGATGAAAATGTGCTTGTAAAATTTTTATAAATGTCAGTAGACAATGAAAGAAAGAAAAATTCATGCACATTTCCAGGCAAATCTAATGGAAATAGAGCCCAGCTCGTCATTGCAAAGTGTATGGGTCATGTAAGACATGGAGATACTTAATTAGGAGTAAGATGAACTTCACCCATCTTATTATAGCTTAGACAAAGAAGAAACACAAAATGCAAAAAACTAAAAATACCTATATAGGTCCTAACGTGAGTTCCGTGGCCAGCGATATGCAGAAGAAGGTGAACAGTTTGTTGCTGCTTAGAAACACCCAGTCATCAGTTTCCATAGGACATCCTTGAGCTCCTGGTTCCTCATGCTGTAGATGAGTGGGTTCACTGATGGTGGAACCACTGAGTAAAGAAATGCCAATACCAGGTCCACAATAAGGGAGGAGATGGAGGGGGGCTTCAGGTTGGCAAACACAGCAGTGCTGATGAACAGGGAGACAACGGCCAGGTGAGGGAGGCAGGTGGAAAAGGCTTTGTGCCGTCCCTGCTCTGAGGGGATCCTCAGCACAGCCCTGAAGATCTGCACATAGGATACCAAAATGAACACAAAACACCCAAAACCTAAACAGACACTGACCACAATGAGTCCAATTTCCCTGAGGTAGGCATCTGAGCAGGAGAGCTTGAGGATCTGGGGGATTTCACAGAAGAACTGGTCAACAGCGTTGCCATGGCAGAGGGGCAGTGAAAATGTGTTGGCTGTGTGCAGCACAGCATTGAGAAACCCACTGGCCCAGGCAGCTGCTGCCATGTGGACACAAGCTCTGCTGCCCAGGAGGGTCCCATAGTGCAGGGGGTGGCAGATGGCAACGTAGCGGTCATAGGCCATGACAGTGAGAAGAAAGTACTCTGTTGAGAACAAAAATAAAAGGAAAAAGAGTTGAGCCACACATCCTGTGTAGGAAATGGCCCTGGTGTCCCACCAGGAATTGGCCAGGGATTTGGGAACAGTGATGGAGATGTAGGCAATGTCAGTAACAGAGAGGTTGAGGAGGAAGAAGTACATGGGGGTGTGGAGGTGGTGGTCACAAACTATGGTGATGATGATGAGGCCATTGCCCAGGAGAGCAGCCAGGTAGATGCCCAGGAAGAGGCAGAAGTGCAGGAGCTGCAGCTCCCGTGTGTCTGCAAAGGGCAGGAGGAGGAACTGGCTGATGGAGCTGCTGCTGTTGGACATCTGCTGCCATCAACTGTGGAGACCTGTGAAAGGAGGAAAAGGCAGCAAGAAGTTAAGGAGCTCCTCTTTGACAAAAACCTCTAGCAAGTCTTAGGGAACATCCTCAGATTGACTCTGTATTCAGGAAGATTTTGTCAGGTCCCTTTTGGGACCTCTGCTTTGTGCTGGCTTGAGTGTGCCACTGCTGGGAGGAGGGTTGGCTGTGGGCTCTGGAGAACTCAGTCCTGCCTGGCAGCAGTCAGTAAATAGAAGGATGGTGTGATCTCAGAATAAATCACCTGTGGATAGAAATGAGCTTTTCAGCACAGTCACGCCAATCTGACCCGAGGGCAGAGCAGAGCTTTGGAGCTTTGGTTTTCTCCTGCCTGTACCTGAGGAGTGTTTCCCCTGTCAGAACTCCCTGACATTGCTGCTGCAGTGCCAGTGAAACCTTCCCCTGAGTGCAGAGTGGGGAGAGCTGCTCTGTCCATCAGCCCTGCTCTCAGCTGCCCTGTGCTGGACGCTCTGTGATCACACCCTGCTGTTGCCTGCAGAAGAAACTGGACCCCACAGAGAGCTGAGGAATCCAGTCTCACATGGCAGAGCTCCAAAGCCCTCCTACGGTCTCATCCTACCCAAGGAGGATCTCTGCTCCCTGCTCCCAGCCAGGGACACACAGGGCTCAGTGCAGCTGCCCACACACAGGTGATGAGTGGCATTGCCACGGCCTCTGTGCCGAGATGTCTCCTGCATGGGGCTCCTCTCTGGGGCACAGGAGTCCCTGGGAGAGCGGTGCCATTGTGGGAGGCAGCTGCAGCCCAGCAGGAGTCCCAGGAAATCCTCAGTCCTACAGATGGGGGTACTGAAGTGAGGGTCAGCTCAGTGCCAGCCCCACCAATGGACATGCCCAGAGCCCCAGGAAAATGTTGGTCAAAGGCAGCAAGAACAGGAGAGGAAACAGCGAGAAATGCTCCAGCCAAGGCTGGAAGGACAGGGACAGACAGACAGGAACTCAGGGGTTTCTCCTCACTGGGGGATGGGCTGCTGACAAGAAGACTCAGCCTGAAACACTGGAACTCTGAGTGCAAAGTCTGAGGTGGGTGGCAGAATTCAGGGGGTCACTGAGGGAAAGTGTCAGCACTGTGGAGGATGTGAAGGAGGTACCAAATCTCCACTGCTAGGGCATTTCTGGGAGCAGCTCCTTCTCCCTCCCTGACAATGTCTCTGCTGCCTGGAGCTGTCCCTTCAGCTATTTCTCTTTGCACATGTCGCCTCCCACTCTGTGCTCACAGACCTCATCCAACATGCCCTGTGCTCAGCTCTGCTCTGCAGACCCCTCCTGGCATCAGGGCACTGCCCCAGGGAACATCTGTGTGTGCAGGGCTCAGCCCAGGCTCCAAAATCTTCATGAGAATCAAGTTTTCACTGCATATTCTCAAGGGGAGAAATAAGTTCTCATCTACCACACTCAGCACAGCCCACAGGAGAGGAAAAGTCAAAGCAAAGACTCTGCCTTTGGAGAAATATTCTCTTTGCAATTTCTCAAGGATCAGCTCTGGCTGGGAGCAAAACTGACCCAGGCAGCATTTTCTTACAGCAGAAGGACCTTACGTTGCCCTTCCCTGGGTCACTGCTTCAACCCAGAGGTGCTGTCTATGTCCCTGTGGAAAACCCAGCAGGCAGGCTGAGTGCTGACCCTGGCAGCAGCAGAGTCCCTGCCCCAGCACACAGACCCCAGGGTCACAAAGACCCTGCTCGCAAGGACAGCCCTGGGCACTCCTCAACCATGCCCAGGAGAAGACAGCTGTCCTGCCCTGTCCCTCTCATGGGGCACAAGGGCATCCCTTCCAGGCAGCACTTTCTGGTCCTAGAGAGAACCTGTCCTCCTGACAGACCCCACACACTGCCCCATGTCCCAGCTTTAGGAGATGCCTCCAGGAACAGAACCTGCATTGCTCTGCACCCACAGACATACCAGGCAGAGGCTGTGGAGATTTCTCCTCCAGTGAGCTCTCAGCATCCATCAGCTCTCTCAGCCTCACAGGTCTCCCCTCGGTGCCTCCAGGCAGTGTCCCCAGCCCTGTGTGCTTGGCAGAGGAGCTGCTCCTGGCCAGAGCTGTCTCTCTGCAGTGCTGCCGGGTTGCCATGAGCTCCCTCCATCCCAGGAGCCTGGCCCAGCTCAGCAGGAGAAGACCAGTTCTTGTAGGCTCCCTCCTGGTGTCTCAGACCTCATGGGGATCGTTCTGTGGTCTCATCTCTGACAATCTCAGGATCTCCCTGCCCAGGGGCTGGGGGTCAGCACTTGGCATTTCTGCTTCATCAGACCAAGCCAGGGTGTCCTCAGCATCAGAGCTGCCTGTGCTTTGCCTGGGTTTGTCCTCATGGCCTCCAGTTGTCTGCTCTAACGAGCCCATGGGGAGGCTTTGTCAGGAATGGCTCCCAGTGGGGCCTGTTAGTGCTTCAAGGTACTTTGGGAATTACTCCTGATTTGAACTTCTTGAGAGGTTTCTTCACTCTCATCTTGGTATCTTGAGGTTTCTGGACTCAGAAGAAAAGACACCATGGGGCTCATTAACATCCTGAAAGCCCTTACAAGCATAGCTCTTCAACTCATTTTCATTAAAGAGCTCAAAATTCCTACAACTACTTGGATTTTAGTTGGGTCTGTAGCTTTCAAAGGAGTTTCCCATGAAGGACCTTTCTCCAGTCACAGGTATTTTCTGCCATGGCTCAGTCAATAGAAAAAGTGGCAGCAGCATTCTGGGATGGACATGGGTCTGCTAAGGAGATCTGGACAGGCAGGAAAAGCAGTCCCTTGAGATCCAACCCTGCATGGAGAACCTTGCTCTTCCCCAAGCCCAGCAGGTCCCTCACTGCCCTCCTGAGACTGCCAACTCTTTTCCTCACATCATCTGTGCTCACAGGCACAGACAGATTTCTCTGACAACAAACAGCAGTTCAACATGATCCAGTTTAATACCCATGAAATCTCTCTCCTCAGCTGCTGCTACGGCCAAGCAGCGTGTGCAGGGGGTCAGCTTTCAGAGGAGATTCTCTCCCAGGTCAGTTTTATTCAGATACATAGAAAGGTCAGTTATTGTTGCAGTCTGGCGTAGCTGGGTGCTGGGAGAGGATGGGGGCTGCAGAGATGGCTCCTGCAAGAAGCAGCTGGAAGTTCTCTGCAGGCCCTGCAGAGCAAACATTGGTTGATTCAGGGGCAGAGTCACTGCTGACCAAGGCCAAGCCCATCAGTGATGGTCACAGCGCCTCTGGGAATCACATTGAGGAAAACATGAACGCAAGCAGCTGCCTTTTTCCACTAGAGAAGGGAGTGAGAAGATGGAATGAGCTGTGCAGACACCAAGGGTGGAAAGAGGGGGGAGGATGCCCAATGTGCCAGAGTGAAAGGTGCCCCTGCAGCCTGGGGAGAAACCCATGGTGGAGCGGGTGTCCCACCGCAGCCCAGGGAAAAAGCCCAGACCCCACCTGCAGCCCGTGGAGAGGCCCCACGCTGGATGGAGCAGGGGGAGACAGGCAGTAGATGCTGTGACCCACGTTGGAGCCAGCCCCTGCCAGCACTGGCAGCCCATGGAGAGAGATAGAGACACAGAGATGAGCGAGGGAGAGACTTGTGCCAGAGCAGTTTTGCTGGGGGGAGGCTGGTGACCCCGTGGAGGACTGGGACTGAGAGACACTGTGACTGGTGACTGCACCCATAGCAGTGACCCACGCTGGGGCAGCTGGGGAAGAGCTGAAGCCCTGTGGGAAAGGACTCACGTTGGAGAAGGTCGTGGAGGACTGTCTGCCCTGGGTGGGACCCCACGGTGCAGCAGGGGAAGGGGGTGAGGAAGGAATGACCCCCCTGGCCAAGAAGGAAACCAACTTGCAAGGGACTGACCGAAGCCCCATCTCCCAGTCCCTGCCCCTCCCGTGCCACAATGGGGGGGAAGAAGGGAGCAAAATCCTGACTACACTGAAGTCTGCAAGAAGGGAGGGGTGGGGGGAAGGTGCTTTAAGATCTGGTCCCGTTGTTTTAAGATCTGGTCACGCTTCTCATTATCCAACTCTGGTGTCACTGGGTGTGCAGTGCAGTGTAATAAACTGGAGAGTTTTCTGCCCTTCCCTCTGTTGAGTCTGTTTTGCCCAGGTCGTTCATTACAGGATGATCTCTCCCTGTCCTTATCTTGACTCCTAAGCCTCTTGATATCTATTTTCTCCCCTGTCCAAATAAAAAGGGGAGGGATAGACCGACTTTGGTGGGTGTCTGGCCTCCAGCCAGGGCTAAACCACCACACCCACACAAGCCATATGCCTCTCTCAGCATCAAAGCTAATCCAGCACCAATGAAACCACAACGTCATACACAAGTAAGGGGCACACTCCTGGCCTGTCCACCACTCAGGCAAAGGTGATCTCACAGCATCTACCACTGACATGTCCCCATTCCTGGCTTGTCAGGTATTTTGGCACCACTGACATCACAAGGACATTCCTAAGATATCTGTCAGTTCCTGGCCAATCATACGTCCAGCTACCAGTAGCCTCAGAAGGACCTATCCTGTCCATAAGCCTGGTCCTAGACTCAGGCTAGAGACATTTCCTCAGAACCCACACAGCCTATTGGTCTTCTCCCAGCCTATCAACTATTCAGGGAGTAATGATACTCTCTACACAAGTTTGGGGCTTTGTCTGGCCTATCAGCTCCATGGGAACCTCTGACATCACAACACAGACCATCTGCCTTCTCTTGTCCTGTCAACTGTTCTGGAATCAGTGACCTCACAACAACCTCCACTGTCCACAGCCTGCTCCAGATCTGTCAGTATGACCTCACAAGCACGTGTTCCCCTACTGTCCAAGGACACATTGTTGAGATACTCAGTTCCCAGTGACCTCACAACCATCTACCAAACCCATGAGGCTGCTCTCCACATGCTCGAAGTACTCCATCCTCAGACCTCTCAGGGCTCCTTCTGCAGCCTGTTTAAGTGGGGGACCCAGATGGCTTTGTGTTTCTTTTCACCTTCATTAAATTTGTCGGTAGATAGGGCCTGGCAGTCAGAAGATTTCGGGCTGTACGGAAAGGTAGGACCCCCCCCTCTCTCCTTAGGTAACCAACAGTAGGTAGCCGGTGAGGTAAGCGGACGGAAGTGACATCAGACCCCTGGGGTATAAAGCCCCGCACCCCGCCGTCCACCACATTGGTGTCTGTGAGCTGATGGACCGTGCTGCCAGAGTGTGGCGCCGGTGCCGTTCCTGAACCGGGTCGCCACGCCGTGAACGGCGACATCTGGTGGCGTAAACCCGGGAGACTCGCCTGCGTCAGGTGAATGGCGGCCGGAGTGGCAGGACCAGCCCGGTGGAGGGGACGCCCTTGGACCCGCAAGGAGGATGGAAGCCCTTGTGAAGGTCATATTGGGATTGCGTACACAGTGGGGTATTGAGTGTGAGGTTAAAGATTTTACTCTCGCCATTGCGAGACTTTTGAAAATCGGGGTCATTGACCAGCCGGTTGATATTCTTAACCCTGAGGTGTGGGGGAAGTGTACTAAAGCTTTGGCCGAGGAAACTATGTCCTCAGGTAGTGGGAAAAATCTGAAATCGTGGGGGAGGGTCGTGCAGGCACTCTGGAAAGCGATACAAGAGCAGGACACTTGGAGGGTGGCAAAAGAATGTTTGTTGGTCACCCCAAAATTGGGCATCGGGGCGGCCACACAAACTTTGCAGCCCCCAGATGGTGATAAGCCTGCCGAGCCCAAAGATCGAGAGGGCGATATGCCGCCTCCATACCCGAACCCTAATCCACTTACGGAGGGTCAGATCGGGCAAAACCTTTTACAGAGGGGCAGGAGCGAGCGAAATCTTTCTGGGAAGGGCTAGCTGAGGAGGCCAGGGCTGCTGCTAAGAAATCAGAATCTCAGGAAGCTGCTCGGAGCCACCTCCCTATATGCCCAAAGATGGCGCCGAGAGCGGAGAAGAAGGGCGGGGCAAAAATCCTTTTGGTGGGAACAGGGAGGAAATTCCAGAGCTGGCTGACGTGAAAGGGAAGGGTGGTAGAGATAGAGAAGGAAGGGACAGGAACATGAGCGACAGGCGGAGAGCCAATCAGAACCCACCGAGGAGGAGGGGCAGGTAGAGTGGGAGGGAACAAGGACCCACCCACAAAGCTGGTGGGTGGGGTCGGAGCCCAACAAAAAGGAGTGGAAAACCGGAAGTGGCCAGTCAGTCGAGTTCCGGCTCCGAGTCGAATACCAGCCAAGGCGAGCGGCTCACAATTGATCAAATTAAAAGCCGAATTCTCTCCATCAAAAGCAAAAAGGACCAGATCATCGGGCGCCTTTGTAACCCGTGCACCCTGGTGGCTGAGGAGGACAACAAGTCAGCAAACACCCTGTCCGCACCTGGAGGTTCCACGCTGGCAGAATCCAAACGATGGCGAGACAAACCCCCGTGGCAAAGGGCCACAATGTCTCTGGGTGGTTTTACTTTTAGGGTTTGTCGTCCCGTCTACTGGTTTGTACGAAGATCGACCGTGGGAATGGGTGTTAGGAAGATGGGAGGATCAGAAAATACTCCAGAAAATCGCCACCTCAGGCCCTCCTCGCTTTAAAGTGCATCTCTGTAGCTCAGTCCCAGTGGACCCTTGTCTGTGGGATGCAAGGTACTATGTATGTCCCAGCTTTAATCCAGGCAGACCTCAGTGCAACTCCCCTAGTCAATACTATTGTCCTACTTGGGGATGCGAGACCATAGCCTCTGACTGGACACCATCAGCAGGACCAGACAGGTACCTCAGAATTCAACTCGGACCTTACAATTGCGTTAGGTACAGAAAACTAATAGTGGAGAGATCTTGGAGGGCTCCGAGTGTAAAAAGACCTAAGGAGGGAGAGTTACGTAGATATTTTATGCTAAATGTAACAAACGAGAATGACTGGGGATGGACTACTGGCAAAACCTGGGGCTTTAGGTACTGGGAAGGTGGCATTAATAGGGGGGGACTAATTTTTATTAGAAGACAGGAGCTGAGAACCACCTCAGCAATCGGTCCCAATGTCGGGATCAAAAGCAATAACCAACAAGGAAAAGACAACTTGCCAGTTCCTACTTCGGCCCCAACCAGTCCCCTACCAGCTAAACAAAAGGTTCCTTTAGGCAATTCGATCCCAGACTCTCACCTTTCGGCTGGCAAATCATTCTTAGGTGTGTTAGATGCTACTTTCCGATCACTGAATCAATCCAACCCCAATCTTACTAAGGCATGTTGGCTGTGTTATGATGCGTATCCCCCTTACTATGAGGGTATTGCCCTCAACACTCCTTTTAGCTACTCATGGAAAGATAACCCAACTCAGTGCAGGTGGGATACACCACGGAGAGGAATCACTTTGGACCAGGTTAAAGGCCAAGGCATATGTTTTGGCAATGCCACCTTAGCGAGCTGGAACAGCGCGGTCTGTGCAAAAACCGTTGCGATCGATAGAACCCATAAATGGGCAGTTCCATCCGCATCTGGGATGTGGATCTGTCATCAGACAGGTCTGACCCCCTGTGTGTCCATTAAGCGTTTTAACTCATCAACTGACTTGTGTGTACAAGTTTTGGTTATTCCCAGGGTCCTATGTCATTTGGATGAAGAAATGAGCTATTACTGGGGAGAAACAGACAACAGGATCCAAAAGAGAGAAATACTGACAGCACTGACAGTAGCAACACTGCTCGGCCTGGGAATAGCTGGCACAGCTACAGGAGCGACCGCTATGCTGAACCATCACCAAGACCTGGCTCGACTACAAACTGCCATTGACGAGGATCTGCAAAGACTCGAGGAATCTATGACCCATCTAGAACAATCTGTCTCTTCACTCTCAGAGGTTGTCTTGCAGAACAGACGGAGATTAGACCTCCTGTTCATGCAACAAGGAGCCCTTTGTGCCGCCTTGAAAGAGGAATGCTGCTTTTATGCTGACCACACTGGATTAGTCAGGGATTCGATGGCTCAACTGAGAGAAAGGTTAGCTCAGAGAAAAAGGGAAAGAGAGGCCCAAGGAGGATGGCTGGAATCATGGTTTAGTTACTCGCCATGGCTAACCACCTTAATATCTACCTTGTTGGGACCAGTTGTAATGATCATAATAGCACTGATTTTCGGACCCTGTACACTGAACAAGCTCACAGCATTCGTCAGGAGTCGTCTAGAGAGGGTTAACATTCTCTTTGTAGAAAACAGACAAATGCTTTAAGAATGTAGCCACTGAGCACTACCCCTACTGTTCTGTAGTTGTCCCTAGTATACCCTACTGTCTAAGCTACCTCTGACTTATCAGTCACTCAATGTGCCTTATGCTACTAACATTATAAGCTATCACTATTATAAGCTATCAATATTATAACATCACTATTATATATTATTACTAACATATTATCACTATTATCATCACTATTATATATTATCACTATTATATATTGTCACTACTGTAGTCCAACACTGTTATAAGCTGTCACCTTTTTATATATCAGTATTGTGTGTCACTCTTGCACTTTGCACTGTGAGTAGTTTTAGTGAGCACAGGGAGGGGAGAAATGTCGGTAGATAGGGCCTGTCGGTCGGAAGATTTCAGGCTGTACGGAAAGGTAGGACCCCCCCCCATCCTCAGGTAACCAATAGTAGGTAGCCAGCGATGTATGCAGATGGAAGTGGCATCGTAGCCCTAGGCTATAAAACACTGTGCCCCTCGCTAATAAACGCCATTTGCCGTCCACCACGTTGGTGTCTGTGAGCTGATGGACCGTGCTGCCAGAGTGTGGCGCCGGTGCCGTTCCTGAGCCAGGTCGCCGCGCCTAACAAAGGCAACAGGTGGGTACTGGCCTCTTCTCCCTAAAAGCTAGTGACAGGACAAGAGGAAGTGGTCTCAAGTTAATCCAGGGGAGGTTCAGGTTGGGTATTAGGAAAAACGTCTTCACCAAAAAAGAGTGGTGAAGCCCTTGAAGAGGCTGCCCAGGTAGGTGGGGGAATCGAGGTACCTGGGGCTGTTCAACAAACAGGTAGATGTGGAGTTTTGGGAGATGGTTTACTGGTTGTGTTGGGGCAGGTCTGACAAGGGGACTTGATGATATCTTGAAGGTCTTTTCCAACCTTAATGATCCTCTGATTCTACAAACTCCTC
The DNA here is from genome assembly GCF_964237585.1 of Gallinula chloropus. NCBI lineage: Eukaryota > Metazoa > Chordata > Aves > Gruiformes > Rallidae > Gallinula > Gallinula chloropus. The sequence continues at coordinate 856,384 of NC_140120.1, read as the reverse complement.
ATGCTGTTGTCTGGTGACAGACACCACCATCAGAGGAAACTACCTGAAACAGGCATTAACAGCTGACCAAATGGAGATTCACTCCAGGGCAACCTGAGAAACTATTCCATTCTGGCCAACACGAACCTCTGGAAGGTCACAAGGAGAAATGGCCAGTCCTGCTGAAGAAGGAAGAAGAACCTCATTCCTCAAGGCAGGCCTTCACCTGGCTGGCTGAGCAGTAACACCTCGGAGAAGGACCATACACACCAGTGGTGCACACTCATCATGAACAAGGCTACCAGCATACTCATCTGCACCTCAAAAGCATGGCCACCCAGCTCATCTGGAGATGGATGAAGTGTGGTGTCAGAGGTGGTGACGTTTTACTCAACGTTGGGAAGCAGCACGAGAAGGAAAGAATGGAACCAAGAGAAACCTTTGTAGTTGAGGCTGGATCTGAGGAAGAGCCCTGAGCTGTGTGGGTGGGACAGGACAGCCCTTCCCAGGGGCTGGGGGCAGGGTTACCCAGTGTCAGAGCCACCTTGACATTGCCTTTGCCTACCTGTCATCACGGCCTCCTGTCTGCCACTCTAACCAGCCCCAGTGTTGCTCTGTCAGTGATGGCCCTCAGGGTACCCATTACTGCTCCAAGAGACGTTGGAGTCTGCATGACTGTAATTCCTGCTGAAGTTTCATCAGCTTCCCCTCAGGGTTTGAAGTGCATGGACTCAGCCTCAAACCCACCAGAGGGGTCATTAACATGCCTTGGGCTGATCCTCTGCTGCTGAGCTGCTCCAGGCTCCTGGGATGGAAGGAGCTCTTGGCAGCAGGCTGCTCTGCAGACAGCTCTGCCAAGGAGCAGCTCTTCTGCAAAGAGCAGCAGGGAGAAGGTCACCCCCAGGGTACCTCAGGGAGATGAGCAAGGCAGAATAAGACCTTAAAGGCTGTCAGGACTGGGAGGATGACTGAGAGCTCAACAGAAGAGGAAGCTTTGCAGCCTCTGACACAGTAAGGCTCAGGGTGCAGGGCAGTGCAGGTGTGAGTCCTGGAGGCATCTCCTAAAGCTGGCACAGCCCAAGGGATCTGTAAGGAGGGGGCTGTTTTTAGGCAATTTCTGAATAGTTGTGAAGCCACAGTGTGTAGCTGGAGGTACCAAGGGCTGTTGCTTCAGAGGAGGGTCCCTGCACCCCAGGGGCTGTTTGCTGGGGCAGGGGGTCTGCTGCCATCCAGGGTCAGCAGTCAGTCTGCCCAGGGAGCTCCCCATGGGGCTGTAGGGAGAAGCTGTGGGTGGAAGGAGTAACTCCCTCCTAGGCCAGACCAGGGTCCTTCTGCTATCGATAGGGGTGCTGTGTGTGTCCAGGCTGGTCACAGCTCCAGATGTCCAAATGCCTCCCCTGGGACATTTCACAGGCACTATCAAGGTAGGGGCTACTTGGGACAAAGGTGCTTTCTGGGGTCAGTGCTTCTCCTTTCAGATTGAATGGTAGATGGAGCTGCCAGATCTGCACAGGAGATGATGAGCATTACAGTGAGAGATGAGCAGGTTTTTCAAAGAACCCAAGAGTCACATCACCCACCTCAGCCTACAGACAGCATCATCATCACCTCTGTGGTCTCTTCAGGGTTTATTTGAACTCTCCAACAGAGAGGTGCCCCTGGGCAGTGTGTGGTGCTCAGAAGGTGTCTGCAGGGCAGACCTGAGCACTCAGAAGGTGGGATGGGGTCTGTCAGCAAGCACAGGGAGGAGGTGTGGGGAAGAAGAAACACTTCCTGGCAAACAGAGCTCCAAACAGCAGAGCCATGGTCAAGGAGTGAGAGGAAACTCCTAACAGGACTCAGACAGGATTCATTCAGGCAGTTGTCTTTTGGTCCTGCACTGTGGATGTCTGCTGGGCAATAAGCTGGCTGTCCAATTAAGACATCTCATCTTCAAGAGACCTGCCTTTCTGCTTTTTCCATCCCACTGGGATTTAATGCTGCCCCCCTTTAAAGGCATCACCCTCCTGTAGTGCCTAAAAGAGTGCTGAGCCACGTCTTGTGGGTTCCCAGTCTCCTCTCAGGTTCCCTTGCTTTTTTCTGAGAGGGGCTGTTTCCCGCCCTCTCCATCACAACTCCACCTCTGTGCTGGAAAAAGCGTTCATAGATGTATCCTTTGAAACAGAATTCCCCTGCTTCCATCAGGGTAAAGTTACATTTTCTTTAAAGAGTGATTTTATGTGCACAGTCATCAACGAGGAAGAAAAAGGGAAAGCACAGGGCAGGTGGGAATGGGACTGATGGGCATCGCAACTCTCCTGTCTCTGCATTGAGCCCCAGCTTGCTGAGCCCTTTTGCCTGGCTGCTTCACACCTGCTCAGAGGTTTTCTACCTCTAAAAATAGTACTGGTGTGATGTGATGGTGGACAGAAAGAAACACTTTATGAGGAGTCCTCATAAAGACGTGCTGAGCCTCTCTTCCACTCTTCCAATCAATGGAAACTGAAATTTTCTATTTGTGTATGAAATCCTTTCTGATCATCAGAGATGTGAAGCACTCATTCCCATGTACTCATTGCAACAGCACAGAGCTGATTCTGTGGCAGCACACTGGAAGAGGTCCTGCTCCTTAAAGCACTCTCAGCCAGCACAGAGCAAAGAGAGGAAATGCCTTGGGATTTGGATTGGGCTGGGATGTGGATTAAAAATGTCTGTCCTAATTTTCCTCTGTCTTCTCCTTTTTAGAACAATGCCCCCATGCAAAGAACCAGATAATGTCCAACAGCAGCTGCATCACTGAGTTCCTCCTCCTGGCATTTGCAGACACGAGGGAGCTGCAGCTCCTGCACTTCTGCCTCTTCCTGGGCATCTACCTGGCTGCTCTCCTGGGCAATGGCCTCATCATCATCACCATAGCCTGTGACCACCACCTCCACACCCCCATGTACTTCTTCCTCCTCAACCTCTCCCTCCTCGACCTGGGATCCATCTCCACCACTGTCCCTAAAGCCATGGTCAATTCCCTCTGGGGAACCACGGCCATCTCCTACACAGCCTGTGCTTCACAGGTCTTTTTCTTTTACTTTCTGCTTTCAGCAGAGTTTTCCCTTCTCACTGTCATGGCCTATGACCTCTACGTTGCCATCTGCCACCCCCTGCACTACGGGACCCTCCTGGGCAGCAGAGCTTGTGTCCACATGGCAGCAGCTGCCTGGGCCAGTGGGTTTCTCTATGCTGTGCTGCACACAGCCAATACATTCGCTATACCTCTCTGCCATGGCAATAAACTGGACCAGTTCTTCTGTGACATTCCACAGATCCTCAGGCTCTCCAGCCCAGAAGACCTCCTGAGGGAATCTGCTCTTATTGTTCTTAGTGCCTGTTTATTCTTTGGGTGTTTTGTGTTCATTGTGGTGTCCTATGTGCAGATCTTCAGGGCTGTGCTGAGGATCCCCTCGCAGCAGGGACGGCACAAAGCCTTTTCCACCTGCCTCCCTCACCTGGCCATGGTCTCCCTGTTCATCAGCACAGGCATGATTGCCTACCTGAAGCCCACGTCCATCTCCTCCCCATCCCTGGACTTGGTGGTGGCTTGCTTGTACTCGGTGGTGCCTCCAGCAGTGAATGCCCTCATCTACAGCATGAGGAACCAGGAGCTCAAGGATGCTGTGTGGAAACTGCTGACTTGGTGCTTTTCAGATCCCATGTAGTGCCCGTTGTCTTCTGCATATCACTCGTATCATAATTAAGTCTTTTGCCAGAGATTCTCTCAAGAACAAGCCCAAGGAACAGACTCAAAAGAAACTGTTGCTATGCTTGTTTTTCCATGGGCAGTAGGGTGAGAGCAGAGTTCCATGTTCTCTGTGGACTGAGGTGTGGCTTGGATATCCCTTGTAAGAGGCCAGCACTCACGTAGATGGTGAATGGACTCCAACTAACCTGCCATTGGCTCTATAGGCTGTGATAGGTCTGATTACAGGGGGTGATTTTCTGGAAGGAATCAGGAGCTTCCAGGAGAGCACAGGAGTTCTGAAGGGAGGGCGTGTGCCAGGATTCCAGAACTGAATAGATCCAAGTGGGCATGAGCCTTTCCAAGGTGAAGTGACCCAGAGATCAAATGCTAAATCTGGGTGTGAACCATGAAGTGAGAGTTCTGCAACTGCAGGGGACACAGCAGGCACAGGGACAGGAGCCTGGTGAATTATTTGGTTTACCAAAAGTGCACTTCCATAGGGTGGACCTGGTGCTGCATCCAAACACGTCTCACAGCACTGCAGGAAGGCAGGACATTTCTGACTACACTCCATGGCCACATAAGAGCTTCTGTAGGAGGCAGTGAGGAGCAGCGATGTCCCAGAGCTGGGTTTGGCACCAAGCCCAATCAGCACGTCACTTGCAGAGTCATCCTGTGAGCCCAGGCCCACAGCCCACTTGCTCTGCAGAGCAGCACAGCCAACCCAAGGGTAGTGGACAGCATGGGTAGGGAGTGTAAGAATGGCCAGCCAGGCCCACACAGATGTTCCTGTTTTGAGGAAGGGCACTGTGGAGAGGTGGGATGTCCTGGGAGAAGAGCAGGAAACCACGTCTTGCACAGACTGGGATGTTCTGCTTGTCTGGGAGAGGGGAGTGGTGAGTGCTGGGATGGGCAAGTGGTGAGTGTGGTCTGGCAAGTGCCAGGGAAATAAAAATAATCCCTGTACAACTCAGCTCTGTGTGTGTGTACAGGCTGGGGGCAGACAGAAGTGTCCTCACACAGCCAGACCTCCTGGGGGAGATGTGAAGCACTAGTAGAGCAGGACCTGGTCTGTGCCCATGTGTGTGGGACATCCTGAAAAGCTGCCCCAGAGCAGTCCTTACCAGCCAGTGACAATCATTTCCACACTGGCCTCCCACCCCGGCTAAGAGGGGTTGTTTGTCCCTCCATGGAGGGACACCAGGGGACTGTCAGAGATCCATGTTTACAAGGTACAGACATGGTGTGTGTGTGGTGAGATGAACCTGAGGGAGCTCAAATATTAATAAATGAGGGGAATGCTGTGGATGTGTCTACCTGGACTTCAGTAAAGCCTTTGACACGGTTTCTCACAGCATTATGACTGAGGAACTGGCTGCCACTGGCCTGGACAGGTGGACCCTCAGCTGGGTTCAAAACTGGCTGGATGGCCGGGCCCAAAGGGTGGTGGTGAATGGAACCAAATCCAGCTGAGGCCGGTCACGAGTGGTGTCCCCCAGGGCTCAGTCCTGGGTCCAGTTCTGTCCAACATCTTTATCAATGACCTGGATGAAGGGATTGAATGCTCCCTCAGTCAGTTTGCAGATGACACTGAGCTGGGAGGAAGTGTTGATCTGCCTGAGGGTAGGAAGGATCTTCAGAGGCATCTGAACAGACTGGACCCATGGGCTGAGACCAATGGGATGAGGTTTAACAAGTGTAGAGTGCTGCACATGGGACAGAACAACCCCCTGCAGCGCTACAGGCTGGGGGAGACTGGCTGGAGAGCTGTCAGGCAGAGAAGGACCTGGGGGTGTCGGTTGACTGCAGGCTGAATATGAGCCAGCAGTGTGCACAGGCAGCCAGGAAGGCCAATGGCATCTTGGCTTGTATCAGAACCAGTGTGGCCAGTAGGTCTGTGGAGGGAATTGTGCCCCTGGACTGGGCACTGGTGAGGCTGCACTTTCATTGCTGTGTGCAGTTCTGGGCTCCTCACTATCAGAAAGACATGGAGGTCCTGGAGTGAGTCCAGAGAAGGGCAACCAGGCTGGGGAAGGGGCTGGAGGGCAAATCCTCTGAGGAGCGGCTGAGGGAGCTGGGGGTGTTCAGCCTGGAGAAGAGGAGGCTGAGGGGAGACCTTATCACTGCCCTGACAGGAGGGTGCAGAGCAGTGGGAAATCGTCTATTCAGCAAGGTGACAGGTGATAGGATAAGGGGAAATGGCCTCAAGTTGTGCCAGGGCAGTGTCAGATCAGATGTTAGGAAGATATCTCCTACTGAAAAAGTTGTGAGGGTGTGGAACAGGCTGCCCATGGAGGGGGGTGAATCACTCAGGGATCTGGTTTAGCTTAGGATGGGAACAGTTGGACTCGATGATCTTAAAGGTCTTTTCCAACCTTGTGATTCTGTGATTCTTTTTAATGTTTTCATAAATGACCAGAGAACTGGACTGGAGGGTGTCTTGAGTAAATTTGCATGGTGAAGAGTCTGGAGAGGAAGTCTTATGAGGAAAGTCTGAAGTCCCCTGGTTTATTCAGTCTAGAAAAAAGGAGGCTGAGGGGAGACCTCATTGCAGTCTGTGGCATCCTGAGGAGGGGGAACAAAGGCACAGGTGCTGATCTGTCTTTGGTGACCAGTGATAGAACCTGAGGGAACAGCATGAAGCTGTGACAGGGGAGGTTTAAGGTAGATGTTAGTAAGAGGTTCTTTACTGAGAGGGTGGTCAGGCCCTGGAACAGGCTGCCCAGGGGAGGGGTCACAGCCCTGAGCTTGACCAAGTTCAAGAAGCATCTGGATGATGCACTCAGCCTCATGCTCTGACTTGGCTGGCCCTGTGTGGAGCCAGGAGTTGGACTGGATGATCCTTATGGGTCCCTTCCAACTCAGGAGAATCTATGATTCTATGACCATGACAGAAATCACCACTTAGCAGTGGATCTGCACACCAGGACTTGTGGTTGCTCTCTAGATTTCCCTTCCCCTTGGACCACTGAGACACCTCCCAACCATCCAGCTGCTGCTCTGAGTTTCAGGGAGTTAAACCCTTGCCTTTCTGGCAGTTGTCTGACTCATTCTGTCTTTAGCCAGCTCTTGAGTTGTGGTGATTTCACAGTCTCCTTCCTCACTAGAACATCTCTCACAGGGTTAAGCTTTGTGGCAGGTGAACCTCACTGGTGGCAGATTGCACTTGGCACAGAGTGAGGAGTGTTTGATTTAATGGTGAATCTTGTCAGGTTTCTTGTGTTGTTGGGAAAATAACTCCCTGTGTGCTGCCTGTGTGCAGCCAGTTCTCTAAGGAAAGCAGGGGAGCTGGTACAGAGGGGCTGTAATGCCCCACTGTGGAGTGCAGAGAGAGACCTGATGTAAGGACAAGGGATGCAAGTCCCAGTTGGCTGGTGAGAGTCATGGTGGGCTTGTGGAGATGTGCAGCAAGGTTGTCCCCACTGCCTCAAGGGACCCTTTTTCAGAGCAGTCCAGACTTCCTTAGGAGACACCCTGGATCAATCTCAGTCAGAGGTTGTCACCTCTCCTCTACAGTGAAAATAATAACCTACACCCTTAAAAAGAAATCAATTTTACTCTGAGCTCCCTTTGAAACAGCTTCAATGGTCTGTACATCTCTTGAAGACTTGAAGATAATTACATGAAGAGACATAGCTCATTAGGGCTTGCTTTTTCTTTTTAATGAGCCCTGGGGTGCATTTGGTGCTGAGTCCTTGAAGCTCAGGTACTGAGAGGAGATGACACAACAAACTCCATGTCAAAAGCAGAAGCCAAAGTACCTGAAGTATTAATGAGTCCCACTGAGAGCCATTGCTGGCTGAGCCTCCCCAGGGACTCGTTAGCACAGGTAATTGGAGGCCATGTTGGCTGGTAGGCAAAGGCAATGTACAAGCAGCTGAGATGCTGAGCAAGCCCTGGGTTGGTTTGATGAAGCAGAAAGGCCAAGCCCTGACCCCCAGCCCCAGGGAAGACAGGTCCTGTCCCTCAGGCATTGCTCAGGCTCTTCCTGGGGCAGTGTGGGGTGTGTAATGCTGAGGGAAGAACAACAGGATGAGAGTTTCTCCTCATTCTTGATCCAAAGCCCAGCTAGAAATTCATCTGTCCTCCATTTAAATCAAAGAAAGAGCAGGGAGACCCTCCATCCCCTCTCAGATTCAGGAGGAAACATTGTTGAGACATGAGGCCAAGGCTGAGGTGCTTAATGAAATCTTTGCCACTGTCTTTAGTAATAGGAGCAGTTGTACAGAGAGAATCCAATTCCCTGAGCTAGGAGACAGGGACAGGGAGCAGAATGAGCCCACCTCAATCCAGGAGGAGATGGTCCTGCTGCACCACAGAGATGTGCAGAGATCTGTGGGGCTGAATGGGATGCAGCCAAGGGTGCTGAAAGTGCTGGCAAGGGGGTTTCACCAAGCCACTTTCCATCAGTCCTGGCTGACTGGATCAGTCAACGTAACCCCCTATATAAGAAGGACAGAAGAATGATCAGGGACATTAGAGGCCTGATGGTTTGACTTCAGTCCCAGAGAAGCTGATGGAGCAGATCATCCTGAGCAGCATTATCCAGTTCATGAAGAACCCCCAAGTGCTCAGGCCCAGTCAGCTTGGGTTCATAAGGGCAGGTCCTGTTTGACCCACTGAATCTCCCTCTATGACAGGGTGACCTGCTTCTTGGACAAGGGAAGGGCTCTGGATGTTGTCTACCTTGACTTTAGCAAGGCCTTGGACACAGATTCCCACCACATTCTCCTACAGAAGCTCACTGCTTGTGGCTTGGAAACTGTGGTGTTTCAGCCCCAAGCAATGGCTGAGCACCACATGCTGCTCGCTCACTCCCAGAGGAGAAACAGACAGAGCCTCTGTGGGTTGGGATAAGGACAGTTTACTGACAAAAGCACCATAAAAGGGGAACAATAACAGCCCCAATTGCACTCACACCCAGTGATAGCACAGAGAGTACCTTACAAACCCAACAATAACAGAGTGCTGCACCATGCCATGACCACCCCTCCCCAACCAGCCCCTTGGATGGGGAAGTGATGCCAGGGGGTGTGGAAAACAGCCCAGGTGAACTCAGCTCAGCTGTGCTGGCTGCTTAGGGAGGTGAGTTCTGGCCTAGCTAGAACCAGGACATTATCCACCCCTGTTTCTACATCATCTACATCAAGCCCAGGTCTTATGTTTTCAGAGGACTGGGAGGGTTCATAACATGATTTATTATTTAGACCATCTGCCATGGACCACCATCCAGGAAATAGTATATAGAAATATGTAATATTTGGCTTTTTTTCTCCTTTGGCAATGTCTAAATCCAGCTGGATGGCTTTCACCTCTGCAAACTGGCTGGATTTGCCTTCTCCATAGGCAGCTTCTGCAACTTGTTGTGTAGGACTCTATACAGCAGCCTTCCACCTCTGATGTTTACCAATATTGCCACAGGACACATCGGTGAAAAGGGCATATTTATTCTCATTTTCTGGCAGTTCACTCTACAGTGATCTTTGCCTTCTGGCCAGTCTGTGATCACTCCCAGGGTTCCTGGGTGATTGGGGTTTCCTATTCCAGCCCACTGTGGGATAAGTGTGACCCACTTGCTCCACGTAGCATGAGTGGCATGGTGTGTAGAAGGGGCCTTCCCTTTGAACATCCAGCCCAGCACAGGCAGTCGGGGTGCCAGGAGGAGCTGGGCTTCAGTCCCAATCACTTCTTAAGTGGCTCAAACCCCTTCCTGTGCTGCCAGCATTTCCTTTTTTGTTAGAGTGTCTGGATCCTCTGTAGCCCCGACTCCAAAACCCCAGAGACTGACCTTGAGCCTCCCCTGGTGCTTTCTACCAGAGTCTCCAGGTAGGGTCATTCTCCCAGGCTGACCTGTAGAACACATTGTTTACATCTGGCCCAGTCTGGACGGGCCCAAGGGCTACTGCATGGACTATCTCCTGTTTGATCTCTTCAAAGTCTTCTCACTGCTCATTAGAAATCGATCTCTTACCAGGTTACACAGCAGAGAGGGCTGACAATGAGACTGTGGTTTGGGATATGCATTCTCCAGAACCCCACAGTGCCTAGGAAAGCTTGTGTCTCCTTTTTGAGGTTGGATGGAGACATATCTATTATTATAATGATAACATCCATTGGGATCTTATGACACCCATCCTGCTATTTTATTCCTAAAAAGTGGATGCCTTAAGCAGGTCCCTTACCCTTACTCTGCTTGATGGCAAAACCAGCTTGTAGCAGAATTTAGATCATTTTCTTCCCTTTCTCAAAATATTCCTCTTCTGTGTTGTCCCATGCCATGACATCATCAATATACTGGAGGTGCTCTGGGGCTTCATCCAGCTCTAATGCAGACTGGATCAGTCCATGGCAGATGGTGGGGCTGTGTTTCCAGCCCTGGGGCAGTCGATCCCAGGTGTACTGGATTCTCTTCAAACTGAAAGCAAACTGTGGCCTGTGTTCTGCTGCCAAAGGAGTCGAGAAAACCACATTTGCAATGTCAGTTGTAGTGTAGCACTTGGCTGCTTTTGACTCCAGTTCACACTGGAGTTCCAGCAGGTCTGGCACTGCAGCACTCAGAGGCAGCGTGACCTCATTCTGCTCTGGCCAGATTGCACTGTTGAAGGGTGAGCGGGTTCTACCAGTCACTCCCTGACTCTCCAGTTGATGATCAGTTTCTGAATGGGAATCAGGGAGTCTCTGTTGGGTGTGGTATTGTTGCCTGTGCACCATCATGGTAGCAACTGGTACTCGCTGTTCTTCAACCTTTAGCAGCCCCACAACAGCAGGGTCTTCTGACAGCCCAGGCAGAAGAGAAACTTGTTCAGTTTCTTCTGTCTCTGAGGCAGCTATTCCAAAAGCCCACTGGTACCCTTTTGGGTCTTTGAAGTGCCCTCTCTGCCCAGTCTATGCCCAGTATGCATGGAGCTGCAGATCTTCAGGATCACACTAAATCATCTCTCACATGGCTAACATGGGAACAAGGCAGACCCAGGGAATTACAGGCCGGTGAGCCTCACCTCTGTGCCTGGGAAGATCATGGAACAGATCCTCCTAGATGACATGTTGGAGCACATGAGGGATGAGCGTGTGATCCAGGACAGCCAGCACGGCTTCACCAAGGGAAGGTCGTGCCTCACCAATCTGGTGACCTTCTCTGATGGAGTGACAGCATCGGGGGATAAAGGGAAGGAACCGATGTCATCTACTTGGAATTGTGCAAGGCCTTTGACACAGTCCCCCACCACATCCTTATCTCTAACTTGGAGAGAAGTGGATTTGATGGGTGGACCGTCCACTGGATAAGAAACTGGTTAACAGACCGTAGCCAAAGGGTGGTGGTCAATGGGTCTATGTCCAGGTGGAGGCCGGTGACAAGCGGTGTCCCCCAGGGGTCTGTCTTGGGACCGGTGCTCTTTAACATCTTTATCAGTGACATGGGTGATGGAATTGAGTGCACCTTCAGCAAGTTTGTGGATGACATCAAGCTGAGTGGTGTGGTCAACACCCCAGAAGGAAAGGAGCCATCCAGAGGGATCTTGACAGGCTGGAAAGATGGGCCCGGGGGAACCTGATGAGGTTCAACACTGCCAAGTGTCAGGTGTTGCACTTGGGCCAGAGGAATCCCAGACATAGATACAGACTGGGATAGGAGCCCCATGAGAGTAGCCCTGCTGAGAAGGACCTTGGGGTTCTGGTGGATGAGAAACTTACCACGAGCCAGCAGTGGCTCTTGCAGCTCGTAAGGCCAATGGTATCCTGGGCTCCATCAGGAAAGGGGTGGCAGCAGGGACAGGGAGCTGATTGTCCCTCTCTGCTCTGTCCTTGTGAGTTCCCATCTGGACTTCTGTGTCCAGATCTGGGGCCCCCAATACAAGAAAGATGTGGAACTGTTGGAGAGGGGTCAGAGGAGCCACAAAAATGATCAGAGGGCTGGAGCACCTGCCCTACAAAGAGAGGCTGAGGGAGCTGGGCTGGTTCAGCCTGGAGAAGAGAAGGCTGTGGGGGGACCTCATTGCAGCCTTCCAGTCCCTGAAGGGAACAGAGAAACAGGAGGGGATTCAACTTTTTAAAAGGGTAGACAACGGCAGGACAAGGGGGAATGGATTAAAACTAAAGGAAGGAAGGTTTAGATTAGATATTAGGGGGGAGTTTTTTACAGAAAGAGTGGTGAGGTGCTGGAACAGGCTGCCCAGAGAAATTGTAGATGCCCTGTCCCTGGAAGTGTTCAAGGCCAGGTGGGATGGGGCCCTGGTCAACCTTGTGTAGATCCAGGCCTGAGGTTGGTATCCCTGCCTGTGGCAGGGGGTTGGAGCTCTATGATCCTTGGGGTCCCTTCCAGCCCATGCCATTCCTTGATTCTATGATTCTATGATAAAAATGTTTAACAGAACTGGACCCAGGATGCCACTCATGACCGGCCTCCAGCTGGATTTGGCTCCCTTCACCACCATCCTTTGGGCCCGGCCATCCAGCCAGTTTTTAACCCAGCTGAGGGTCCACCTGTCCAGGCCAGTGACAGCCAGTTTCTCAGGCAGAATGCTGTGAGACACCATGTCAAAGGCTTTCCTGAAGTCCAGGTGGACAAATCCACAGCCTTCCCCGCGTCCATTAAGTGTCCATTAAGTAGGGTAGAGTTAATTTCCTTCTAGTATCTGGTGGAATGCCATGTTTTGGAGTTAGGATGGGAGCAGTGCTGGTAACACCCAGATGGTTTAGTTGTTGCCAAGCAGTCAGAGACTTTTCAGTTGTTCATACTGCTCTGCTAACGAGAAGGTGGGGGGCACATAAGGAGCTGGGAGGAGACACAGCCAGGACAGGTGGCCCAAACTCATCAAAGCGGTATTCCATTCAATTGTGTCATGCTCAACAGAGGGTTGTTGGGGGAGGATTGTAGAGATCCAGGACACACAGTTTTTGGCACTCTCCACCCTCAGGACAGCTCTGAGCTGTGCAGTCTGAGCTGTGCAGTTCTGTGAGAACCTGCATGGTGCATCACCAGTTTTCTATATAGAATCACAAAACCACAAGGTTGGAAAAGACCTTTAAGATCATAGTGTCCATCCATTCCTGTCCCTAAGTAACTGATCTACCCTTTTTTTTAATCACACCCAGAGAAGGTGACTCAACCCCTCCCTGGGCAGCCTGTTCCAGGCCCTGAAAACTTTCTGTAAAAATTTTTTCTTAACATCTAATTGGAACCCGCCCTGGCACAGCTTTGTGCCATTTCCCCTTGTTCTGTCACCTGGCTGAAGAGACCATTGCCCACCTCTCTACACCCTCCTGTCAGGTAATTATAGGCAGTGATTAGGTCTCCCCTCAGCCTCCTTTTCTCCAGACTGAACATCCCCATGTCTCTCAGCTGCTCCTCATAGGATTTGCCCTCCAGCCCCTTCCCCAGCCTAGTTGCCCTTCTCTGGACTCACTCAAGGACCTCAATGTCCTTATGATAGTGAGGAGCCCAGAACTGGACACAGCACTCGAGGTGCAGCCTCACCAATGCCCAGTACAGGGGCACAATCCCCTCCCCAGACCTACTGGTCACGCTATTTTCTGATACAAGCCAGGATGTCATTGGCCTTCCTGGCTGCCCGGGCACACTGCAGGCTCATATTCAGCCTGCAGTCACCCAACACCCCCAGGTCCTTCTTTGCCTGAGAGCTCTCCCAGCCTGTAGCTCTGCATGGGTTTGTAATGTCCCGTGTGCAGCTCCAGGACTGTCGGAACTCAGGGCTTTCCTGTCCAAGGGAATGGTCCTAACATGATGACATCACTTTCAGGCTCTCTCAGCCTCCAAAGTTGAAACTTCATAATATCAGTCAATAGCTTCCAGACAAAAGGTGCAAGGGTGGAAAGATTTTCCTGGCCTGATACCTCCCACGGAAGACTACGAGCAGCTTCAGTAACCTTGGGGATCAGAGCTTTCCTTGCCATGAAATGGTCCTAAACAATGCCTGACACCATTTGGCAGCTCCACCAGTGTCCACCTTCAAAAATGCTAAACATCCACCAATAGCTTCCAAACAAAAGGTGCAAGAGCTAAGAGCTGTTCCTGGCCTGAAACCCCCCTGGGTAGCCCACAAGTGGATCCAGTACCCTTGGGCTCAAGGCAACCCTAGCCTCAGGAAGGGTCCTAATATTGCCTGGCATCATTTTCAGGCTCTACCAGAACATGTGAAGCGTCCAGCAATAGCTCCCCAAAATATTTTTGAAGGGATAAAACACATTCCAGGCCGTAAATCTGCCAAGGTAGCTAACTAGTAGCCCCAGTAACCTTGTAGATCGGGGTTTTCAATGCAAAGGGAAATTTCTTAATTGTTCCTGGAGGCATTTTCTGGCTCTACCAGCCTCCAGCTTCAAAACTGCTTAATGTCCAGTAATACGTCTCAAGCAAAAGGTGTGAGGGCTGAAAGATGTTCCTGGCCTGAAACTTCCCCTTGTAGACTACTAACAGCACCAGTAACCTTGAATCTCCGGGCACACTGAGCCACGAGAACGGTCCTAACATTGCCTGAGGTTATTTTTGCTTTTAACAGCGTCCTCGTTGGAACATGCTCAACCTACAGCAATAGCTCCAAAACAAAAGGTGCAAGGGCTTAAAGAGGCTCCTGGCCTTTAAACTGCCTAGGTAGCCCATTAGCAGCAGGCTTTTCTTACCAAGGGAACAGTCCTAAAATTGCCTGATGCCAGTTTAGGGCTCTACCAGCCTCCACCTTCAAAACGGTAAACGAACAACTATAGTTCAAAAAGAAGGTACGAAAGCCAAAAGGCTGATCCTGGCCTGAAACCTCTGCAGGAAGCCTACGAGTTGCCCCAATAACCTTGAGGACCAGGACATCCGGAAGACTGGAGGAAAGCAAATCTCACTCCAGTCTTTAAAAAGGGCAAGAAGAAGAACCCGGGTAAATACAGACTCACTTCCATCCCTGGAAAGGTGATGGAAAGATGTATCCTTGGTGCTGTCTCTAGGCACATAAAGAGAAGAGGGTTGTTAGGAGCAGTCAACATGGTTTTACCAAGAGAAAGTCATGCTTGACTAATCTACTAGCCTTTTATGAGGATATAACTAGGTGGATAGATGATAGTAGGGCAGTAGATGTGGTCTACCTTGGCCTCAGGTAAAGCATTTGACCAGTCTCCCACAGCATCCTCGTGGCTAGGCTGAGGAAATGGGGTCTGGAAAATCGAGCAGTGAGGTGGATTGAGAGCTGGGTGAAGGGAAGAAGCCAGCGAGTTTGGGTCAATGGGATAGAGTCTGGCTGCAGGCCTGTATCTAGCGGAGTCCCTCAGGGGTCACTCCTGGGACCTCTGATATTCACTATATTTATTGATGAGTGGGATGAGGGAATGGAGTGTCCAGTCAGCAAGTTTTCTGAGCACACAGAACTGGGAGGGGTGGCTGACACACCAGAGGGTTGTGCTGCCCTGAAGGCTGGAGAGCTGGGCAGGGCGAAGTTTAATGAGATTGAACAAGGGCAAGTGTAGGGTCTGGCATCTGGGGAAGAACAACCCCATGTACCAGTGTAGGTTGGGGACTGGCCTGTTGGGAGAGCAGCATAGGGGAGAGAGACCTGGTGTCCTGGGGGACATCAGGATGACCATGAGACAGCAATGTCCCTCCTGGCTAAGAAGGTCAATGGCATCCTGGGGTGTGTTAGAAGGGGTGTGGTTAGTAGGTTAAGAAGGACATAAAACTCCTTAAAAGAGTCCAGGGCAGGGACACCAAGATTGTTCCTTATGAGGAAAGGCTGAGGGAGCTGGGCCACTTGAGCTTGGAGAAGAGGAGACTGAGGGGTGACCTTACTAATGTTTCTAAACATGTAAATGGTGAGAGTTGGGGGGATGGAGCCAGGCCCTTCTCAGTGATGGCCAGCGATAGGACAAGGGACAATGGATGCAACCTGGAGCAGAAGAAGTTCCATGTGAATGTAAGGAGAAACTTTTTCACTGTGATGGTGACAGAGCCCTGGGACAGACTGTCCAGAGAGGTTGTGGAGTCTCCATCTCTAGAGACATTCAAAGACTGCCGGGATACGTTCCTGTGTGATTCACCCAATGTGGTCCTGCTCTGGCCACAGGGGTTTGTCTAGATGATCTTTCTAGGTCCCTTCAAGCTCACAAAGTTCTGGGATTCTCTGATTCTGTTATTCCTACCCAAGGGAATGATCCTAAAAGCTCCTGATGTCATTTTCAGGTTGTACCAGCATCCACCGTAGAAACTGCTCAATGTCCAGGTACAGCTGAAACAAAAGCTTTGAGTGGTGACGATGTTCCTGGCCTGAAACCTCCCCAGTAGCCATTTAGCAGCCCCAGTACCCTTGGGACTCGGGCTTTCCTTGCCAAGGGAATGGTTCTAACAGTGCCTGACCTCTTTTTCAGGCTCTACCAGTATCCATCTTCAAAAATGCTAAAGGTCCAGCTACAGATCCCAAGAACAAGGTGTGAGGGCCAAAAATGTTCCTAGACTTAAAGCTCCATAGGCAGCCAAAAAAACACCCCAAAACTAAACAGGTACTAGATGCAAGAAGACCAATCTCCCTGGGGTAGGCATCTGAGCATGTGAGGCTGAGGATCTGGGGGACTGCAGAGAAGAACTGGTCACCAGCATTGCCCTTGCAGAGGGGGAGGGAACATGTACTGGCCGTGTGCAGCACAGCACTGAGAAACCAGCTGCAGCTCCCGTGTGTCTGCAAAGGGCAGCAGGAGGAAGTGGGGAATGAAGCTGCTGTTGGACACTCTCTGCCTCTTTGCATGGAGCCCTCTGCAAGGAGAACAAGGCAGTGAGAACTTGGGTCACTCTTCCCTGAGCAAAACGTTCTCATTGGAGACCCAAGGACTTCCTCTCCCTGTTCTAATAGACATTGGGGAGGTCCTTTTTGGGAGGTGCATTTCCTGCTGTCTGAGGGTGCCACTGGCTAAATGGGGCTCTGATGGGAGTTCTTCAGGTGTCAGTTTGTCCTTGCAGCAGAAGGTCTGTCTTTTTTGGATGTTTCCTGGATGCTGGTTCCCATATCCCCAAACTGCAGAACAGAGCTTCGTAGATTTCTTTTTCCTAATTTTGTTCTTGTGAAACACTGATAAATGCCCAAATGCCCATATGACTCCCTTCCTTTCACAGGAGGAGAGAGTCCCCTGCCTGTCCCTGGGTGTCCTGTCTCATGGGGAGACAAGGAAAGGTGATTGTCCTGTCCCGCTCTGGTTTGATCAGGAGAAAGGACTCTGCAGGACACAAGGATTTCTCCCCAGCCAAAGAATGAAAATTGAGAGATGAGATCATAGAGTGATCCCCAGGAGGCCTGAGGCACCAGGAGTGAGTCTACAAGACTGCTGAGCTGGGCCAGGCTCCTGGGATGGAGGGAGCTCACTGCAACCCAGCAGCAATGACAAGAGGCAGCTCTGCCCAGGAGCACCTCCTCTGCCAAGCACACAGGGCTGGGGACACTGCCTGTAGGCACTTAGGGGAGACCTGTGAGGCTGAGAGAGCTGATGGATGCTGAGAGCTCACTGGAGGAGAAATCTCCACAGCCTCTCCCTGGTATGTCTGTGGGTGCAGGGCAATGCAGGTTCTGTTCCTGGAGGGATCTCCTCAAGCTGGGACATGGGGCAGTGTGTGGGGTCTGTCAGGAGGACAGGTTCTCTCTAGGACCAGAAAGTGCTGCCTGGAAGGGATGCCCTTCTGCCCCATCAGAGGGACAGGGCAGGACAGCTGTCTTCTCCTGGGTTTGGCTGCAGAGGTGTGAAGCTGTGGGTGGAGAGTTTGACCCATGGAAGGACAGTGTAAGGTCTTACTGATGTCAAAGTGAGCTGCGTAGGCCAAGTTTGCTCCCAGTTCCAGCTGATCCCTGGAAACTTCCCGGGACTTTTCAAGAACACCAAGGATGCATTTTCCACTCCAGGTAAAGAGACTTTGCTTTGAATTTTCTGCTCGTGCTCTGGGTGGCAAGTGTGAGCTGAGCTCACTGCAGAAGGCAGTGCAAACTCATTGGTCATTAGGACTTGTCAGAGCATCTCCTGAGCCCTGCACACACAGAGGTTCCCTGGGGCAGTGCCCTGATGCCAGGAGGGGTCTGCAGAGCAGAGCTGAGCACAGAGCAGGTTGGATGAGGTCTGTGAGCACAGAGCAGGAGGTGACATGGACAAAGAGAAGCAGCTCCAGGTACAGCTACAGGCAGCAGAGACATTGTCAGGGAGGGAGAAGGAGCTGCTCCCAGAAATGGCCTGGCAGTGGGGATTTGGTACCTCCCTGACATCCATGGCAGAACAGACCCTGATGTACTACAGTCAAAAGCAGGGTGTGATCACAGAGCGTCCAGCACAGGGCAGCTGAGACCAGAGCTGATAGACAGAGTAGCTCTACCCATTCTGCACTCAAGGGAAGGTTTCACTGGCACTGCAGCAGCAATGTCAGGGAGTCCTGACAGAAGAAACACTCCTCAATTGCAGTCAGGAGAAAACCAAAGCTCCAAAGCTCTGCTCTGCCCTCAGGTGAAACTGGAGTGACAGTGCTGAGAAGCTCATTCCTATCCACAGGGGATTTAGTGTGAGATCACATCATCCTTTGATTTACTGACTGCTGTCAGGCAGGACTGAGTTCTTGAGAGCCCACAGCTGATCTTCCTCCCAGCAGTGGCACCCTCAACCCAGCACAAAACAAACCTGCCAAAAGGGGCCTGACAAAAGTCTTCCTGAATCCAGAGAGGCAATGTGAATTGGTAGAGGTTTTCCTCAAAAACCATTTACCTGTTTTCTCACTGCCTTTTCCTCCTTGGATAGGTCTCCACACTTGATGGAAGCAGATGTCCAACAGCAGCAGCTCCATCAGCCAGTTCCTCCTCCTGCCCTTTGCAGACACACGGGAGCTGCAGCTCCTGAACTTCTGCCTCTTCCTGGGCATCTACCTGGCTGCTCTCCTGGGCAATGGTCTCATCATCATCACCATAGCCCATGACCACCGCCTCCACACCCCCATGTACTTCTTCCTCCTCAACCTCTCTGTTACTGACCTTGGCAGCATCTCTACCGCTGTTCCCAAATCCATGGTCAATTCCTTGTGGGACACCAGGGCCATTTCCTACACAGGATGTGTGGCTCAACTCCTTTTCTTTGTGTTTTTGATGACAACAGAGTTCTGTCTTCTCACTGTCATGGCCTATGACCGCTACGTTGCCATCTGCCACCCCCTGCACTACGGGACCCTCCTGGGCAGCAGAGCTTGTGTCCACATGGCAGCAGCTGCCTGGGCCAGTGGGTTTCTCAATGCTGTGTTTCACACAGCCAATACATTTTCCCTTCCCCTCTGCCATGGCAATGCTGTTGACCAGTTCTTCTGTGAACTCCCCCAGATCCTCAAGCTCTCCTGCTCAGATGCCTACCTCAGGGAAACTGGACTCATTGTGTTCAATGTCTGTTTAGGTTTTGGGTGTTTTGTGTTCATTGTGTTGTCCTATGTGCAGATCTTCAGGGCTGTGCTGAGGATCCCCTCGCAGCAGGGACGGCACAAAGCCTTTTCCACCTGCCTCCCTCACCTGGCCGTGGTCTCCCTGTTTGTCAGCACTGCCATGGTTTCCTACCTGAAGCCCCCTTCCATCTCCTCCGTATTTCTGGACCTGCTAGTGGCATTCCTTTACTCGGTGTTTCCACCAGCAGTGAACCCCCTCATCTACAGCATGAGGAACCAGGAGCTCAAGGATGCTGTGTGGAAACTTATGACTGTTATTTTTATGCAACTGTAAACTGCTCACGTTACCAACCACGTAACTCACACTATGACCATTTCCTATGTAGTAGGGTTTTTTTGGTTGTTGGTTTTTTTGGTTGTTTTGGTTTAGTTTTCTTTCTTGGTTGTGTAAGCTATAAAAAAATAATGCTTGCTCATCCCATTCATAATGAAGTATCTCCTGGTCTTGTGTGACACAGAGACTGTGCTCTCTTTGCATTATGTCTACCTGCAAAGGCCTAGTTTTGTCTGATTTTTTATTTTCTTAAAGTTATAAAAAGATTATAAGCATATATTTTAGCAGCTGTATCACTGAACTACTTGTCTGGAATGGCAATGATTTCCCACCAGGACAAAATGAGAATTGCAGGATTGGTACTCAATGCAGAAGAAAAAATATTCACCTTCCACTGTACCTGCATTACTGTCAGTGTGTCTCTTTCATCTCCCTCATCATGCAGGTGTTTCCACCTCTCCTGATGATATGGCCATGACTAAGGACAGATTTTCAGCAGTCTTTCTGGTGGAATGTGTTTCATTTTGCTCATGGGCTTGCACCTCCACATGGTCTTTGGTTATTCAGATGCTTCTCAGCTCTTTAGTTTATGTTTTGAGCTTCAGAGACTTATAAAATGTCCCATCTTTCAGAAGTCAAATGAACTGTTCTGTCAGAAGGTCAGTGTGTTGATATGTGACCTTTCTATGTATCTGATTCAAACTGTTCTGGGAGAGAATCTCCTCTGAAAGCTGAGCCCCTGCACACGCTGCTTGGCCGTAGCAGCAGCTGAGGAGAGAGATTTCATGGGTATTAAACTGTGTCATGTTGAACTGCTGTTTGTTGTCAGAGAAATCTGTCCCTGCCTGTGAGCACAGATGATGCCAGGAAAAGTGTTGGGAGTCCCAGGAGGCCAGTGAGGGAACTTCTGGGTTTGGGGAAGAGGAAGGTTCTCCATGCAGGGTTGGATCTGCAGAGACTGCTTTTCCTGCCTGTCCAGATCTCTTTAGGTGACCTCAGGACCAGCCCCCATTGCACATGCTGCTGAACTTTCTTCCATGATCTGAGATGTGACAGAAACATTTTTCCTATGAAAAAATCCTCCATTGTGATACTCCTTTGAAATTTTCATCACTCAAATAAAACCTCTCCAATTAGTTATGCAATTTCTATTGAATTTAAAGAAAATTACGTGGAAAGACATGCATGTAAGGGCTTTCTGGTTGTTAATGAGCCCCATGGTGTGTTTTCTTCTGAGTCCACAGACCTCAGATACCAAGAGGAGAGTGAAGAAAACTCTCAAGATATCAAAGTCAAGAATAATCCTCAAATTGTCTTGAAGCATTCAGTGACCCCAGTGGGAACCATTATTGACCAAGCCTCCCCATGGGCTCGTTAGAGCAGACAACTGGAGATCATGAGGAAAAACACAGACAAAGCACAGGCAGCTCTGATGCTGAGGACACCCTGGCTTGGTCTGATGAAGCAGAAATGCCAAGCGCTGAACCCCAGCCCCTGGGCAGGGAGATCCTGACCCTCACCTGTGTCTCAGGGAAGGACGGAGTAAAACACATGGTGACCTCCCCTCGGGTGGGTGCAAGGAGGCAACGATGCTCCATGGCCGTGAGGACAATGTGTCTCCTCTGCGGCCTCTGTGGCAGGGATATCAAGCCATAGGCAAGAGGGCAAAGACCTTGTTTCTCTCAGGTCCTTTCAGCCTGGGCAGCACACTTGGGCATCTGCAGGACAGACCATATCACATTGCCACCTGTTTTCCTGCAGGCTGTAGGCATCAATGTCCCTCCCCCACAACCCTGTCACCCTACAATATCCCTGCAGTTCTGCTGTCTCTCCCTCCTCACCAGCTTATCCCAGAAACACAAAGCCACCAACTCATCCACACTTGCTCTTGAGTGACATTTTGCACCACAGCACTGTCCTCAGAATGACATTTCTTTATCTTCATTCCCACCCTGTCCTTCAAAGCTGCAGTTTCACATGGACTTCCTTTCTTGTTTTTATTCCATGTTGCACAGAGTGGGTTTCCCTCAGACTCCCCTTCCCCAGACTAAAGAAGCTTGGTGTCTCAGCCTTTCCACAGAAGACTCCTAGCCATATCTGGGCAGACTTTTATCTGACAACGTGACAGTTCCTCCCCTTCCTCCAGACCGGGGAGCCCCACACTGGGACTGACTGCTTCAGAGGTGGCCTCTCTGGTGCTGAGTCCAGATGGACCAGATGGGCCCTTCTCTGCGTAGCCACACTCCTGACAGTGCAGCCCAATGTGCCCATGGTCAAATTCCTGTTCAGCATCTCTGACTGCTATGGCTTCCCCTGGAATGACCAAATTCTTCTCCTTGCAGCCAGTTCTCCACCCATCATCTCTGAGCTGCCTTGATGTGGGGCTGTTGTGCTGGAAACTTTTCTCATGGTTTCACCTCATGGGGGCGACAACATGAAAATTAATTCCACCCCAGATAATTAAGATCAGAATAAGAAGATCTCTTCTGGATGGGAATCTTCTTGATGTTTTTACTCAAATCTAATCCCAGAGTTTCTCAAGGTTGGTTTGAAGTGACACTCCATTGTGTCAATGGTTCCTGTGTGCTTGCAGATGGCTCTCCAACTTGGGGTGCCACTAACAAAGTGACAGCAACAGGTGTTAAAGAAGGGGAGAAATAAGAAATAAAACCAAGAGATCCTTTCTAAATGACATTGGAGTGGACCCCTGGAAGAAGCCTCATGTCCTCACAGTGTGTTCCCCCTTGTCTTGGAACAGAACCACTCTTGTAGCTGTCTGAGGGTCAATATAGGAGGGCTCAACTCATGAGAATGCTTTTGGAGGACAGTGATGATGTTACTAGACTCTGACAATCACAGAGTACCCAGCTGAAAGGGAACTCAGGGACTATTTGGTCCAACCATTTTCAGCAAGGGCTCAGTCTCAAGAAAAGCACCACACAGACCAACTGGCCCCACCCCCCATCCCACTGACTCTTACAAATGTCTGATGTTGGGGAATCCATCACTTCCCACGGAACATTGTGCAAACCCTGGTTCTCAGGGTAAAAGTTTCTTCCTATGTCCTTGGGAATCTCTCCAGCAGGAACTTGCACCCATTATTCCTCAGCTATTTCATGTGATTCCTTCTAAAAACAGGAGTCTCTCCCTTCTTTGTAGACAGCCTTTCAGTACTGGAACCTGTTGGTGAGGTCTCCCCTAAGCCTTTTTGTTCTGAAGGCTGAACAAACCCATCTCCCTCAGCCTTTCCTCAGATGGCAGGCTGCCCAGGCCTTGGGTCATCTTTTTGGCCCTTCTCTGCACCTTCTCCAACCTGCACAGAACTTCTTTCTTTTTACAGCAGCGACCAAAACTTCACCCAGTATTCCAGGCATGGCCTGACAAGTGCTGAGTGGAGTGGGACAGCAACTTCTTTATGTCTGCTGGTGATCCCCATGCTGAGGCACCTCAGAGCTGTTTGCTGCAGCAGCACTCTGTTTATTCCTAGTGAGCTGCTTGTTCACAAGAACCCCCAGGTCCCTTTGCACAGAGCTCTTCTCCATCCAGGTGGATCCCAGTCAGTGCTGCACTCCTGGGTTATGCTTTCTTACCTCCTAGACCCCACACTTGACCTTGCCCACTCTTCCAGCCTGTCCATATCTTCCTGCTGGGTGGCAACCCCTTCCCAAGTGTCTACTTTCCCTGCTGAGTTCAGTATGTTCTTCAGGGGAAGAACAACCTCAGATACCAGTATATGTTGGGGACTGGCCTGTGGAGAGCAGCATAGGAGAGAGGGACCTGGGTGTCCTGGTGCACAACAGGGTTACCATCAGCCAGCAATGTGCCCTCCTGGCTAAGAAGGCTAATGGCATCCTGGGGTGTTTTAGAATGGGTGTGGGTAGTAGGTCAAGAGATGTCCCTCTCCTGCTCTCCTCTGCCCTAGTGGGATGGCACCTGGAATGTTGTGTCCAGTTCTGGGCCCCTCAGTTCAAGAAGGACAGAGAACTCATGGAAAGAGCCCAGTACAGAACAATCAAGAGGGTTAAGGGAGTGGAACACCTTCCTTATGAGGAAAGGCTGAGGGAGCTGGGCCTCTTGAGCTTGGAGAACAGGAGACTGACGGGTGACCATATCCATGTTTATAAATAGATGAAGAGCAGGAGTCATGAGGATGGAGCCAGGCTCTTCTAAGTGATGGTCAGTGATAGGACAAGGCACAATGGGTACAAGCTGGAGCAGAGGAAGTTCCATGTGAATGTAAGGAGGAACTTTTACACTGTGAGGATGACGGAGCCCTGGGACAGACTGCCCACAGAGGGTGTGGAGTTTCCTTCTCTGGAGACATTCAAACCCACCTGTGTGATTTAGTCTAGATGATCCTTCTCTAGCAGGGGAGGTTGGACTGTGTGATCTTTCAAGGTCCCTTCTAATCCCCAGTGTTCTGTGATTCTGTGATTCTGTGGCACTACTTCTATCACCTGTTGCAAAGTCTCCTTTTCCTTCAGAAGTGCCATTCCCATTTCCTTACTTTAGCGGGGGGTGGGGCTGGTGTTGGGCTTTTTACAGTGTAGGACAAAGGCATTTTCTCCTCATTCCCTTTCCTGCTATTCCAAACACACCTGCTTTATTTCTATCCATGCCAGTCCCTTCCCTTCTGCAGATGAACAGGCTGAGGAACAACAGCTCATTCCCAGGAGCAAAATGAGCCAGCAGAAGAAGGATGAGGCAAAGCAAGATGGCCCATTTAAGATTGAACATGCTTGATCTCAGCACTGGCATAAATGAGACCTTTCTCCTGCCAAGCACTTACTTTCACACCCCCTCAGCACCATATTGCCCCCTGCTACAGCAGGGTTAGGGGGGTTGCATGGTGTTTGGGGGTATAAACATGCTTGGGGAATTAAGACAGGGCTGGAGAGGCAGGGGGGACACTTACTGTTGCTGGGGGGGTGTAGGGGTTGAGGCAGGATATTGGGGGAAGGTATGGTGGAATTTGAAGGTGAAAAGGAAGGGGTTTGGAGGAGTAATGTGGTGCTGGTGGGTATAGAGTTTGCTGGGTTATTAACGTTTGGCTGAGGGGGCTTAAGTGGTGCTGAGGAACCCATTAGTGCTGGGGAGGTGGGGCGTGGGGGACACAGGGTAGTTCTGCGGGGGACATGGGAGGATTTTTTTGGGGAATGGTGGAGTTTGAGGTTTATGGGGCATTTGAGGGGCAACAAGGTGTACTAGGTAGGTTTAAGGCTGGGCTGGGCTGGATGTGGGGGTTAAATTGGGGGGAACACATAGGTGGTCGGGGAGGTGTTTTGGGGGGAGGTATAGTGCGTACTGGGGAGAGATATATTGGGACTTGAGGGGGAAAATAAGAGGTTTGGGATTATGGGGAGTGTTGGGGGACCACCAGTGGTGCTGGGGGTTTAACACAGTGCTGGGGAGTGAGGGGCGGCACCCGTGGGTTCTGTAGGGAGCCTGGGGGTGGTGTAGGCAGTGCTGGGGGTGTATGAGTGGGATATCTATGGGGGGATCAGGGGGTCAAGGGGAATACAGGGGGGTGGGGCGTGCCTGCCAGGGTGCCTGGGAAGGGTTAAGGGTGGGCTGGGGCACAGGATGAAGGTGTGGAGGGCACCCATGATTGCAGAAGGGAGGGCACCTGGGCGGTGTAGAGGAGTGTTTGGGTGAGATATGAGGGGATTTGGAGGTGAAAATGAAGGGGTGGGGGTAATTAGGTTTTTGGGATCCACCAGGTGTGCTGGGAGGGTTAATTGTGGGGGGACCCATAGGTGATGGGAGGGGTGTGGGGATGTTGTACAAATGTTCTGGGGGTGGATATAAGGGAATTTTGGGGGTAAAAGGGGAGGTTCAGGGTAGTAATATGGTGCTATACGTTCCAGCTATACCAGTGTCCACCTTCCAACCTATTAAACGTCCAGCAGTACGTCCCAAGCAAAAGGTGTGAGGGATGGCAGATGTTCCTGGCCTGAAACCTCCCAGGAGTACACAAGCAGCCCCATAAATCTTGAGGCTCATGAATTCCCAGCCAAGGGAACAGTCCTAACAGTGCCAGATGTCATTTTCTGGCTCTTCCATAGTCCAACATCCAACATGCTGAACGTCCAGCAATGGAGTCCCAGGGTCTCTAACACCTATTGCTGGCATTTCATTGAAGGCACCACAAGTTGGAGAGACACCTGCAAGCACATGTGGACCATTAAAAAGATGGAGTTTCCCTTCAAAAAGACCTCGATAAACCTTCAGAGGTGACCCAAAATTGGCCAAAGAGGGTGTTCCATGCCAATTCCATCAAGCTCAGCATAAAGGGGGCTGGTGGGGGGGAGGAGTACAGGGCTCCGAGCTGTAGGGCCTGAGCTGTGTGGTTTGGTGAGAAACTTCACTGTGCATCACCAGTGTGGTATAATTTACTATTTTTTAATGTTTGATATTTCCTCCCTTCCCCCTGTCTCCAATCCCCCCCACCCCACATCATCCTCCTAGAGAGAAATTGGCCTCTTGGTCCAGCTCTTGGCTGGAACGAAACCAGGACAAAAGGTTCCAGCACAACACCCACACATCAAGACAGGCTCAGACATGACGGGTGGAGAACAGGCTGCAGGGAGAAGAATTTGGTCATTCCAGGGGCTGCCATAGCAGTCAGAGGTGCTGAACAGGAATCTGGCCATGAGCACATTGGGCTGCACGGGGAGGAACGTGGCCACGCAGACAAGGACCCTTCTTGTCCATCTGGACTCAGCCCGAGTGAAGACACCTCTGAAGCAGCCAGTCCCAGTGTGGGGCTCCAAGGTCTGGAGGAATGGGGAGGAACTGTCATGTGAAGGGGGGTCAGCTTTCAGAGGAGTTTCTCTCCCAATACAGTTTCAATCAGATATATATAAAGGTCACTTATCAACATGCTGACCTTCTGAGAGAACAGACTTCTGAAAGATGGGATGTTATCCAACATTCTGAAACCCCACAGGTGGAGACGTGATCAAAGTGCAAGAATCCATCAAGTCTGCTGAAAAGATGTCTTTAGGCCTGGAGCAGGGAGATACTACATTAGGAATGGCATAAATGTGGACCATGTTGTTAAGGCTTAGAAAATACAGAAGGAAAATAAAAACCTAAAATCCTTACAAACTAAGACTAGTTCTAACATGCGTTACATGGCCAGATGGATGTAGAAGATGAGCAGTTTATTCGTGCTTAGAAAAATCCAGTCCTCAGTTTCCACACGGCATCCTTGAGCTCCTGGTTCCTCATGCTGTAGATGAGGGGGTTCACTGCTGGTGGAAACACCGTGTACAGAAATGACACTACTACATCTAAAATTGGCTGGGAGATGGAGGGAGGTTTCAGATAGGAAAAGAAGGCAGTGCTGACAAAGAGGAATACAACAGCCAGGTGAGGGAGGCAGGTGGAAAAGGCTTTGTGGCGTCCCTGCTCTGAGGGGATCCTCAGCACAGCCCTGAAGATCTGCACATAGGACACCACAATGAACACAAAACAACCAAAAGCCAAACAGGCAATAACCATAATGATACCAATTTCCCTGAGGTAGGCATCTGAGCAGGAGAGCCTGAGGATCTGGGGGATTTCACAGAAGAACTGGTCAACAGCATTGCCATGGCAGAGGGGCAGTGAAAATGTATTGGCTGTGTGCAGCACAGCACAGAGAAACCCACTGGCCCAGGCAGCTGCTGCCATGTGGACACAAGCTCTGCTGCCCAGGAGGGTCCCGTAGTGCAGGGGGTGGCAGATGGCAACGTAGCGGTCATAGGCCATGACTGTGAGAACACAGAACTCTGTTGAGATTAAAAATATAAAGACAAAGAGTTGAGCCACACATCCTGTGTAGGAAATGGCCCTGGTGTCCCACAAGGAATTGGCCATGGCTTTGGGAACAGTGGTGGAGATGAAGCCAAGGTCAGTAACAGAGAGGTTGATGAGGAAGAAGTACATGGGGGTGTGGAGGTGGTGGTCACAGGCTATGGTGATGATGATGAGGCCATTGCCCAGGAGAGCAGCCAGGTAGATGCCCAGGAAGAGGCAGAAGTGCAGGAGCTGCAGCTCCCGTGTGTCTGCAAAGGGCAGGAGGAGGAACTGGCTGATGGAGCTGCTGTTGGACATCTGCTGCCATCAAGTGTGGAGACCTGGGCAAAGAGGAAAAGCACAGTGAGATGTTAGGGAACTCTTGTCTGAGAAAAGCCTCTTCCACTTCATAGAGAATATCATGAGATTGGCTCTCTGGATTCAGGAGGACTTTGGGAACGTCCCTTTTGGGAGGTGTATTTGCTGCTGGCTTGAGCGTGCCACTGCTGGGAGGAGGGTCAGCTGTGGCTCTCAAGAACTCAGTCCTGCCTGGCAGCAGTCAGTAAATAGAAGGATGGTGTGAGCTCAGACTAAATCCCCTGTGGATAGGAATGAGCTTTTCACCACTGACACTCCAGTTTCAACCAAGGGCAGAGCAGAGCTTTGGAGCTTTTGTTTTCTCCTCACTGTACCTGAGGAGTGTTTCTCCTGTCAGGACTCCCTGACATTGCTGCTGCAGTGCCAGTGAAACCTTCCCCTGATTTCAGAGTCTGGGGAGCTGTTCTGTCTATTAGCCCTGGTTTCAGCTGCCCTTTGCTGGAAACTCTGAGGTCATCCCCTGGCGTTCCCCATAGAAGATACTGGACCCCACTGAGAGCGGAGGAATCCAGTCCTCAGTCCTACAGATGGGGGTTCTGAAGTGAGGGTCAGCTCAGTGCCAGCCCCACCAACTGATATGCCCAGAACCCCAGCTAATGGGGGGACAAAGGGAGCAAGGACAGGATGGGAAAGAGGGAGAAATTCTCCTGCCAAGCCAGGAAGGACAGGGATGGACAGACAGGCACCCAGGGATTTGTCCTCAACATTGGTTGGGCTGCCAAGGAGAAGACTCAGTCTGAAACCCTGCACTGCTGGGTGCAGCGTCTGTGCTGGGTGGCAGAAACTAGGGGGTCTCTGCACTGCTGGGGATGTCAGGGGGGTACCAACTGCCAGGGCATTTCTGGGAACAGCTCCTTCTCCCTCCCTGACAATGACTCTGCTGCCTGCATCTGTCCCTGAAGCTGCTTCTCTTTGCCCATATCACCTCATGCTCTGTGCTCACAGACCTCATGCAACCTGCCCTGTGCTCAGCTCTGCTCTGCAGACCCACCCTGGCATCAGGGCACTGCCCTGGGAACCTCTGTGTGTGCAGGGCTCAGGAGATGCTCTGACAAGTCTTAATTACCAATGAGTTTGCACTGCCCTCAAAGTTATCATGAAAAGCTCAGCTCTCACCACCCAGTGCAGAGGAGCAGAAAATTCAAAGCAAAGTCCCTTCACCTGGAGTGGAAAACGCATCCTTGGTGTTCTTGAAAAGTCCCTGGAAGTTAACGTGGATCTGCTGGAGCTGGGAGCAATTTGGGGGTGTGCAGCACCCTTTGTTAAAGCAGAAGGACCCTACGCTGTA
The DNA here is from genome assembly GCF_964237585.1 of Gallinula chloropus. NCBI lineage: Eukaryota > Metazoa > Chordata > Aves > Gruiformes > Rallidae > Gallinula > Gallinula chloropus. Next base: position 827,535 of record NC_140120.1, on the reverse strand, counting down.
CTTCCTTGGGTCACACATTCCACCCACAGTGAGGCAATGATGGAAGCTCACCAGGCAGGCTGAGATCTGACCATGGCAGCAGCAGAGTCCCTGCCACAGCACACAGACCCCCAGGGAACATGGACCCTTGTCTCAAAGACAGCCCTGTGCAAACCTGCTCGCAAGGACAGCCCTGAGCACCCCTGGGTGCTCATGTTGCTTCACACCTCTGCAGCCATGTCCAGGAGAAGACAGCTGTCCTGCCCTGTCCCTCTGATGGGGCACAAGGGCATCCCTTCCAGGCAGCACTTTCTGGTCCTAGAGAGAACATGTCCTCCTGACAGACCCCACACACTGCCCCATGTCCCAGCTTTAGGAGATCCCTCCAGGAACAGAACCTGCAGTGCCCTGCACCCACAGACATACCAGGCAGAGTGCTGTGGAGATTTCTCCTCCAGTGAGCTCTCAGCATCCATCAGCTCTCTCAGCCTCACAGGTCTCCCCCCGGTACCTCCAGGCAGTGTCCCCAGCCCTGTGTGCTTGGCAGAGGAGCTGCTCCTGGCCAGAGCTGTCTCTCTGCAGTGCTGCAATATTTCTGAGCTCCCACTGTCCATCCCAGGAGCCCAGCCCAGCTCACAGCAGAGGAGCAGGTGAAGGCATCATACTCTCCATCCCCTCTGGGCTCCTCCCTGGAGCTCCAGGGAACCTTCTTGGAAAGAAACTGAAGTTCTCACTGACTTTCCCTCCCTTGGCTGGGAAGAAATCCTTGTGTCCAGCGGAGTCCTTTCTCCTGATCAAACCAGAGCTGGGCAGGACAATCACCTTTCCTTCTCTCCCTAGGAGACAGGACGCCCAGGCAGGGACAGGCAGGGGTCTCTGATCCCCTACAGAGGTTAAGGAGCATGGCTGCCTGGGAGCTGCTGGTGCCAGTGCCCATGGGAATTACTGAGGGTGGAGGCCAGGAGAGAGTTGCTCAGACACCAACCCCTGTTGTCACCTGAAGGGCCAGAGGTGGTCCAAGAGACATGAGTGGGTTCAAGGTCCAATAGAGCAATGCTGCCTGGGATGAGGAGCACTTTTGAGCCTGGTGGGGAATTCCTTTGGCCAAATGAAAAGACACCAGATGATCACAGTTAGGACCATCCATACCCAGAGACACCACATGTCCAACAGCAGCAGCTCCATCAGCCAGTTCCTCCTCCTGCCCTTTGCAGACACAGGGGAACTGCAGGTCCTGCACTTCTGACTCTTCCTGGGCATCTTCCTGGCTGCTCCTCTGGGCAACAGTTTAATGATCATTGTTAGTGTCTCTCCAACATTTCCCCCTCCCTCAGCAGCCAGTCCCTGGCTGGCAGAGTTTGTGGAAGGATTTGGGCAGGTCATAGGGCAGTTATCACCTCCTACAGCCTGTGACTTTACAGCTGCACAGGCAAACAACCCTGGCAAACTGACACGCCACCTGATCGATGGGTGCCTTGACTACATCATCCTGATCCCATCCCCATCCCAACTGTCCTGGATCTTGCCAGGGCAGAGTTAACCTCCCCAGACAGGCAGCACAGGTGAGCTGAGTTAGCCCAGGGTGTTTTCCACACCACTTGACATCACTCCCCCAGAAAAGGGGCTTGTTGGGGAGGGGCACTCCTGGTGCCTCCAGGGCAAGGAGTGCAGCCGAGTCATCGTGTTGGTCATCATGTTGTGCAGCTACTGGGTCATAACTGGGTATAAGTGAAATTCACTGTGGGCTGTTCTCCTTTCATGGTGATTTGGTCAGTAAACTGTCCTTAGGCCAGCCCATGGAGGCTCTATCTGTTTCTCCTGTGGGAGTGAGTGAGCAGCATGTGCTGCTCAGCCACTGGTTGGAGCTGAACCACCACAGTCCTTTTTGGACCCAAGGTGGGGCCTGAAGGTTTTGATAACGGTAGAGGATGAGGTGAGGGGTGCTTTCTCCTCCCCTTTTCCCTTTAGGCTTTTTACAGCATCTGTTGAGAACGTTGACTATCCCTGGGATGTTCAGACCAGCATGTGTGTCTTGCTCTCTCTCCTGAATGTCTGTCTGGACCTATGTGTTACCAACAACTGTGCCAAGAATATTGCCAAGAGGTCTTCCCTGGGCTGAAGGGTCAGGGGTGGCATGGGGTGTGGGAGGGCATGAAAAAATACCTAGACAAGAAAAACAGATCCAGAGGCACTGTGGCTGCCCAGGCCTCAGAAACCACCACCACAGCTGAGCCAGAAAGAATCCTTCCAACAGGCACTGGAGCTACCCGTGCCTCAGAGAGTGCAGCTCCTCCAGTCTCCCCAACAAGCACCATGGGTACTCAAACCTCAGAGGCCAACCCCAGAGCTGATCCAGACAGCCAACCAGTACGCCTGTCAGTCACCTCTATCCAGAAGAAGAAATACATGGAGAAATCAGCACTCATCGGGAGAGATGCTGATGAACTGGGACCATTGCAAGGCCCTGAAGAGGCAATACCAGAGGTTATAACCCGATCCTTGTCCTTGAGCTGAGAGACATGAGAAAAGACTTCAGCCGCCTTCCAGGGGAGCACATCATCACCTGGCTACTGCCATGCTGGGACAATGGGGCAGGCAGCAGGGAGAAGGCAGGGAGGCCAAGCAGCTGGGATCCCTGTCCAGAGAAGGAGGCAGTAACAAGGCAATTGGAAGGGAGTCTCAAGCCCTCAGCCTCTGGAGGTGACTTCTATCAAGTGTAAGGGCACGGTACCAGTTCATTGAAGATGTTGTGTATTGGCCAGACCAGTGGATGACCATGGAGAGAGATATCCATTATCTGAGGGGATGAGCCATGTGAGAGGTGATTTAGTGTGATCCTGATGATCTGCAGCTCCATGCATACTGGGCATAGACTTCCTGCAGAGAGGGCACTTCAAAGACCCAAAAGGGTACCAGTGGGCTTTTGGAATAGCTGCCTCAGAGACAGAAAACATTGAACAAGTGTCTCTTCTGCCTGGGCTGTCAGAAGACCCTGCTGTTGTGGGGCTGCTAAAGGTTGAAGAACAGCGAGTACCAGTTGCTACCATGATGGTGGACAGGCAACAATACCACACCCAACAGAGACTCCCTGATTCCCATTCAGAGACTGATCATCAACTGGAGAGTCAGGGAGTGATTGGTAGAACCCGCTCAGCCTTCAACAGTGCAATCTGGCCAGTGCAGAAGCCCAGTGCAGAGTGGAGGCTGAGGCTGGACTATCGTGCCCTGAATGAGGTCACGCTGCCTCTGAGTGCTGCAGTGCCAGACCTGCTGGAACTCCAGTATGAACTGGAGTCAAAAGCAGCCAAGTGCTACACTACAACTGACATTGCAAATGTGGTTTTCTCGACTCCTTTGGCAGCAGAATACAGGCCACAGCTTGCTTTCAGTTGGAAGAGAATCCAGCACACCTGGGATCGACTGTCCCAGGGCTGGAAACACAGCCCCACCATCTGCCACGGACTGATCCAGTCTGCATTAGAGCAGGGCGAAGCCCCAGAGCACCTACAGTATATTGATTATGTCATGGCATGGGACAGCACACCTGAGGAATTTTTTGAGAAAGAGAAGAAAATAATCTGAATTCTGTTAAAGCTGGTTTTGCCATCAGACAGAGTAAGGGCAAGGGACCTCCTTAAGGAATCCACTTTTTAGGAATAAAATAGCAGGATGGGTGTCATCAGATCCCATTGGATGTTATCAATATAATAGCAGCTATGTCTCCACCCACCCACAAAAAGGAGACACAAGCTTTCCTAGGCACTGTGGGTTTCTGGAGAATGCATATCCCAAACCACAGTCTCATTGTCAGCCCTTTCTACCGTGTAACCTGGTAAGAGAACGATTTCCAATGGGTCCCTGAGCAGTGAGAAGCCTTTGAAGAGATCAAACAGGAGATATTCTGTGTAGTAGCCCTTGGGCCAGTCCAGACTGTGCCAGATGTAAAAAATGTGTTCTACAGGACAGCCTGGGAGAATGACCCTACCTGGAGACTCTGTCAGAAAGCACCAGGGGAGGCTCAAGGTCAGTCTCTCTGGTTTTGGACTCAGGGTTACAGAGGATCCAGACACTCTAACAGAAAAGGAAATACTGGCCGCCTATGAAGGGGTTCGAGCCACTTCAGAAGCGATTGGAACTGAAGCCCAGCTCCTCCTGGCACCCCGACTGCTGGTGCTGGTCGGGATGTTCAAAGGGAAGGCCCCTCCTACACACCATGCCACTCATGCTATTTGGAGCAAGTGGGTCACATTTATCACACAGTGGGCTGGAATAGGAAACCCCAATTGCACAGAAATCCTGGAAGTTATCACAGACTGGCCAGAGGGCAAAGATTTTGGAATATCACCAGAGAAGCAGGTGATGTGCTGAATAGTGCATAGTGTGTAGTGAACTGCCAGAAAATGAGAAAAAATATGCCCTGTTCACCGATGGGTCCTCTGGCATTGCTGGTAAACATCAGAGGTGGAAGGCAGCTGTATGGAGTCCTACACAAATTGCAGAAGCTGCCTATGGAGAAGGCAAATCCAGCCAGTTTGCAGAGGTGAAAGCCATCCAGCTGGCTTTAGAAAATGCCAAAGGAGAAAAAAGGCCAAATATTACATATTTCTCTATACTATTTCCTGGATGGTGGTCCATGGCAGATGGTCTAAATAATAAATGATGTTATGAACCTTCCCAGTACTCTGAAAATGTAAGATCTGGGCATGATTTAGATGGTGTGGAAACAGGGGTGGATAATGTCCTTCTACTGGACAGGCCAGAGCTCATCTCCCCAAGCAGGCTGCAAAGCTGAGCTGAGTTCACCTGGGCTGTTTTCCACACCACCTGACATCACTTCCCCATCCAAGGGTCTGCTTGGGGAGGGGTGGTCATGGCATGGTGCAGCACTCTGTTATTGCTGGGTTTGTAAGGTACTCTCTGTGCTATCACTGGGTATGAGTGCAATTGGGGCTGTTATTGTTCCTCTTTTATGGTGCTTTTCTCTCTAAACTGTCTTTATCCCAACCCACAGAGGCTCTGTCTGTTCCTCCTCCGGGAGTGAGCGAGCAGCATGTGGTGCTCAGCCATTGCTTGGGGCTGAACCACCACAGTTTCCAAGCCACAAGCAGTGAGCTTCTCTAAGAGAAAGTTCTGGAAAACTGTGTCCAAGGCCTTGCTGAAGTCAAGGTAGACAACATGCAGAGCCCTTCCCTTGTCCAAGAAGCAGGTCACCCTGTCATAGAGGGAGATTCAGTGGGTCAAACAGGACCTGCCCTTATGAACCCAAGCTGACTGGGCCCGAACACTTGGGGGTTCTTCATGAACTGGATAATGCTGCTCAGGATGATCTGCTCCACCAGCTTCTCTGGGACTGAAGTCAAACTACGAGGCCTGTAATTTCCCTGACCATCCTCCTTATATATCACCCTTATATAGGGGGTTACGTTGACTGATTTCCAGTCTTCTGGTACCTCTCCAGTCAGCCAGGACTGATGGAAAGTGGCTTGGTGAACCCCCCTTGCCAGCTCTTTCAGCACCCTTGGCTGCATCCCATTCAGCCCCACAGATCTCTGCACATCTCTGTGGTGCAGCAGGACCATCTCCTCCTGGATTGAGGTGGGCTCATTCTGCTCCCTCTCCCTGTCTCCCAGCTCAGAGAATTGGATTCTCTCTGTACAACTGCTCCTATTACTAAAGACAGTGGCAAAGATTTCATTAAGCACCTCAGCCTTGTCCTCATATTTCCATAATGTTTCCTCCTGAATCTGATAGGGGATGGAGGGTCTCCCTGCTCTTTCTTTTATTTAAATGGAGGAGAGATGAATTTCTAGCTGGGCTTTGGACCAAAAATGAGGAGAAACTCTCATCCTGTTGTTCTTCCCTCAGCGTTACACACCCCACACTGCTCCAGGAAGAGCCTGAGCAATGCCTGAGGGACAGGACCTGTCTTCCCTGGGGCTGGGGGTCAGGGCTTGGCCTTTCTGCTTCATCAAACCAACCCAGGGCTTGCTCAGCATCTCAGCTGCTTGTACATTGCCTTTGCCTACCAGCCAACATGGCCTCCAATTACCTGTGCTAACGAGTCCCTGGGGAGGCTCAGCCAGCAATGGCTCTCAGTGGGACTCATTAATACTTCAGGTACTTTGGCTTCTGCTTTTGACATGGAGTTTGTTGTGTAATTTCCTCTCAGTACCTGAGCTTCAAGGACCAAATGCACCCCAGGGCTCATTAAAATACAAAGCAAGCCCTAACGAGCTATATCTCTTCATGTGATTATCTTCAAGTCTTCAAGAGATGTACAGACCATTGAAGCTGTTTCAAAGGGAGCTCAGAGTAAAATTGATTTCTTTTTAAGTGTGTAGGTTATTATTTTCACTGTAGAGGAGAGGTGACAACCTCTGACTGAGATTGATCCAGGGTGCCTCCTAAGGAAGTCTGGAGAGGTCCGAAAAAGTGTCCCTTGAGGCAGTGGGGACAACCTTGCTGCACATCTCCACAATCCCACCATGACTCTCACCAGCCAACTGGGACTTGCATCCCTTGTCCTTACATCAGCTCTCTCTCTGCACTCCACAGTGGGGCATTACAGCCCCTCTGTACCAGCTCCCCTGCTTTCCTTAGAGAACTGGCTGCACACAGGCAGCACACAGGGAGTTATTTTCCCAACAACACAAGAAACTTGACAAGATTCACCATTAAATTCAACACTCCTCACTCTGTGCCAAGTGCAATCTGCCACCAGTGAGGTTCACCTGCCACAAAGCTTAACCCTGTGAGAGATGTTCTAGTGAGGAAGGAGACTGTGAAATCACCACAACTCAAGAGCTGGCTAAAGACAGAATGAGTCAGACAACTGCCAGAAAGGCAAGGGTTTAACTCCCTGAAACTCAGAGCAGCAGCTGGATGGTTGAGAGGTGTCTGAATGGTCCAAGGGGAAGGGAAATCTAGAGAGCAACCACAAGTGCTGGTGTGCAGATCCACTGCTAAGTGGTGCTTTCAGTCATGGTCATAGAATCATAGACTCTCCTGAGTTGGAAGGGACCCATAAGGATCATCAAGTCCAACTCCTGGCTCCACACAGGGCCAGCCAAGTCAGAGCACGGGACTGAGCGCATCATCCAGATGCTTCTTGTACTTGGTCAGGCTCGGTGCTGGGATCCCTTCCCTGGGCAGCCTGTTCCAGTGCCAGACCACCCTCTCAGTACAGAACCTCTCCCTCATATCTAGCCTAAACCTCCCCTGCCACAGCTTCATGCTATTCCCTCAGATTCTATCACTGGCCACCAAAGAGAGATCAGCACCTGCCCCTTCTCTCCCCCTCCTCAGGATGCCACAGACTGCAATGAGGTCTCCCCTCAGCCTCCTTTTCTCCAGGCTGGACAAACCAAGGGACTTCAGCCTCTCCCCATGGGATTCCCCTCCAGACTCTTCACCATCCTCATTGTCTCCTCTGGATTCTTTCCAATATTTTAATGTCCCACTTGTACTGTGGTGCCCAAAACTGCACCCAGCACTTGAGATGAGGCTGCACCAGCACAGTGTAGAGCGGGACAAACCCCTCCCTGGACCGGCTGGCAATGCCATGCTTGATGCACCCCAGGACACGCTTGGCCCTCCTGGCTGCCTGGGCACACTGCTGGCTCGTGTTTAACTTGCTGTCGACCAAGACCCCCAAATCCCTCCAGTGTCTGACCCCCCAGTCTGTATGTGCAGCCAGGGCTGCCCCTTCCCAGGTGCAGGATCTGGTGCTTGCCCTGGTTAACGACTCCATGGTATTGGTGACTGCCCAGCTCCATGACCTGTCCAGGTCTCTGCAAGGCTTCTCCACCCTCAACAGAGTCAACAGCTCCTCACAATTTGGTGTCACATGCAAATGTACTTAAGACACCCTCTAGTCCAGTTGTCTGGTCATTTCTGGAAACATTAAAAAGAATCACAGAATCACAAGTTTGGAAAAGACCTTTAAGATCATCAAGTCCAACTGTTCCCATCCTAAGCTAAACCAGATCCCTAAGTACCTCATCTACCCCTTTTTTTGAACACATCCAGGGAAGGTGACTCAACCCCCTCCCTGGGCAGCCTGTTCCAGGCCCTGACAACTCCTTCAGTAAAAAAATCTTCCTAACATCTGATCTGACCCTTCCCTTGTGCAGCTTGAAGCCATTTCCCCTTGTCCCATCTCCTGTCCCCTGGCTGAAAAGACCATCGCCCACCTCTCTGCACCCTCCTTTCAGGTCAGTGTAGGTGGTGAGAAGGTCTCCCCTCAGCCTCCTCTTCTCCAGGCTGAACACCCCGAGCTCCCTCAGTCACTCCTCACAGGATTTGCCCTCCAGCCCCTTCCCCAGCCTCATTACCCTTATCTGGACTCACTGCAGGACCTCAATGTCCTTCTTATTGTGAGGAGCCCAGAACTGGACCCAGCACTCAAGGTGCAGCCTCATCAATGTCGAGCATAGGGGCAAAATTCCGTCCCCAGACCTACTGGCCACCCTGTTTTTGATACAAGCCAAGATGCCATTGTCCTTCCTGGCCTCCTGGGTGTGGCAGAATGGCTTGAGAAGCAAGGCCATGAGCCTGTGGAGCAGCTGTCCAAGCAGTCGCCTGTGTAGCTCAGTCAGACCAGGCCCCACGCCGTGTTGGTGAGCACAGAAGGGTCAACAATCGGTCAGGGTGTTCTTGTGTCTCGTGCAGCAAGGCCACAAGATGTGGGAGCAGGAGGTGTGATAAGGATTCAGTCCCCCTGGGACTGAGAAAGAGACATGATTCCCAAGGTGCAACTTGGGTGGAGTATGTAAATGTAACCTTTAGCTAAGAGCCAATTAGAATACGACAAGTACAACACCTGGTAGGAACAGTATCAAAGGAAGGGTGTGCTTGCCATGAAGTTGAAGTTGCTTTATCAGTCACACTGATTGGCAGCATCTTCCCTCTCGTCGTGGCACCCATCCTTGGTAACAGTCTGGTAATAGTCTCTTCCTTGGAGGGAATTTTGGGGAAAATGTGAGAATTAGGGAATTTGGGGGGGAAATAGAGGATTTTTGGTGAAACGTGAGGATTTTGTGAAGATACGAGGATTTGTGGGAATTCCTGGTTCCTTGGGCATGGAGAACATCCTGGAGTGACCAGAGGTGAAGCTGGATGAGTCATGGCCAGGATTCCGGGAAGACTTTGGGTGAAATTCCAATGGTTTTGGAGTTTGTGCTTGAACGAGACCTGGATCTTTGTGCCAGGATGCCAGGGAGATGCCTGGAGGCGGTGACATGGCAATGGGGTGGTGACCACCATCAGCACCACCACCACCATCTCTGGCACAGTAGTCGGTGGCCGTGTCATCGTCACTGACTGATGATGAGTATCGGGCGTCCCAACCATCTCCAGCCCCTTCCCAGGGAATCCTTATGCCCTGGGATCTTTGATGGTTGGATCAAGAGTTGTCCCAGTTGACCCATCCCTTGGCCATTGGCCTCCGGCTTTGACCGTTTCCCTCCAACATCAACCCCTTTCACCCAAATACTCAACTGGTCACCCCAACCCTCAACTGGTCACCCCAACCCTTTACTCCCTCAGTGTCAGGGCATTCTCTCTGTCCCTCCCCCTCCAGAGGATCATTTGGGTTTCTTGACAATGTCAGAGATTTTACTCTGTGTGGGACTCCACATCAGTGGCTTTGGCAGCAGAGAGGCAGCAGGAGCCTCAGTGAGAAGAGAAATTGGGTTCCCCATTCTGGTTCCCCCATGTCCAGGCAGCCCTGCAGCAGCCCTACTGCTGCCATCAGCTGAGCACATCAGCAGAGGGGGTGCTGCTCTGTGAGGGTGGGTTTAGAAAGGGCACAAATGCCAGACTGGGACAGGGGTAAGGGAGGAGGGGGAAACATGAGGAAAGATCCCAGACACACCAAGGTCAGTGAGGAAGGAGGGGGAGGAGGAGTTCCCTCCCACAGAGTTAAGAAGGAGAAAAATACCCCTTCCTACCCCAAAGGCTTTAATAGGAACAAGTGGGGAGGCACAGAGTAACCACAGGAGAATAAACAGAGGGCAAACCCCGGGCTGTTTCTGCTGCCCCTGGGAGAAGGGAGATGGGTCCCTGGTGCTCAGGGCTCTCCCAGCTGCACAGACCTCTCCTCCCTCCTGGCTGCACCCAGCTGCATGGCCGGGACGGGCTGTGCTGGCCCAGGGCTCAGGGGCTGCTGTGCACTGAGCTCTGGTGTCACAGCCTTGGTGTCCTCAGGGGGATGTGCCAGAGACACCTCTTCAGCATCGTCATAGCCTGTGCTGTCCTGGGGAGGGGACCAGGCATCTCCCTCAGCTCCAGGGGCCTCAGCACGTCTCTGGGGGTGCAGGTGTGTCCCTGCAAGCAGCAAGGCAGCCCACTGAGTGATCGTCCCACGAGGTGCCCGTCCTGAGCTGTACATCACCTTCCTCCCTTCTCCTCACCAGTGCAGAAATATTTACCTCCCTCTTCCACCAAGGGTCCCCCCCAAGGGAAACTCCCAGGGCAGGTTGGTCTATTGCCAGACTGTGGGCTCTCAATATGGCAGCAATTCATCTGGCACCCCAGGAACCCTCAGCACTGTCTGTCCCTCTCACCTGCAGGTGCATCCCTGGGTTCTGCTCCATCCTCTGGTGCCCTGGGCATTTCCCAGTCTCCTTGCCCAGACACAGGATCCTCCCCAGGCTCAGAAACCTCCCTGGCATCGTCATAGCCATCTGCTGGGTCACCTCTGGGCAGGACAGGCATGTCTGAAAGGGGAGGGGAGATGCTGACAGTGAGGAGACACGTCCTGCAGAGCAGAGGAAGGGAGGATGTGCAGGGACATGGGCCCCAGACACTGGATTTGGCAGCACCAGAGGATTCCCCTGCCCATATCCTCCCCTGCTGCTCAGGGTGACATTGGTGTCCATCACAAGTTTGCAGGGAGGAGAGATCCACCCCTTCCTGCCCCCCATTACCTGGTGCTGATCCTGGACCATCCTCCTCCTCAATGTCCTCATAGTGGGTCTGCATCTTGGTCAGGGACCCCTCTGAGTAGGAGCCTGGAGAGAGTGATGGAAGTTTTATGGGGTGAGTTCTGCTGACCCAGCTTGTGCTCAGTGCTGCTGGGGACAGGGGACCCACCGAGCCAGGATGAGGGCTCAGGAGTTTCCTTGCTCTCCTGGGAAAACCCCAACTCACAGGGGTTCCCAGAGCTGCCTTGAGACAGCCCCTTCCCTCACCCCTCAGCTGACAATGGGATGTAGGGACACACAGAGAGGGGCTGTCCACTGGCTGGGACAGGATGAGCTGGTGAGGATGAAGCTCTTCTCCAACAACAAGACCTGGCTGAACCACACAGCCCCAATGCTGCAGGGACCTTGGGCCAGGGGGTGCAGGGGGTCAGTCTTAGGTGGGGGCCAGGGGAAAGAGCCTTAGAGATATGGCCCCCATGAGGGACCCACACCCACCTGACATGCTGAACCTTGGCTGCTTCTCCAATGCTGGGCTGTACCCGATCTCCTCGTACAGGGCCTCAGGGAAGGGCTCCCAGGCTCGCTCAGAGGCTGCAGACAGAGGCAGGGCTGGCTCAGGGCTGTGGCTCAGGGATGGGCAGGGAAGGGACGGATCCTGATCTGCTCCCCCAGCCCTGTTTCCCTGGCTCAGCCCACAGCCCCGCCCAACGGTGCTGTCCTGTCACTGCTGCCACTTCCTCAGGAAGGGCAATGTCCCCTTGGAGATGGTCAGGGGCAGCAACACCCTCACCCCATCCCTCAGAGACAGCCCTTGTGCCCCTCTGGACCCTGGATCCTGTTCCTGGTGCTGAGCTTGGAGCAGCTCCTGCCTTTCCTCTGCCCTTTAGCTGTCCACTCTCTGCCCAGTGGATCCATTACACAGCCCCTGCCCTGCTGGGGGGAGGTAAGGGTTGGGTGGAGGAACAGCCAGGGGTCCTGATGCTGAAAGGATGGGAGGTGCTGCCCAATGATTCTCCCAGCATCTCGCACCCCCAGAGCTCCCTCCCCATCTCCCCAGAGCACTCCCAGTGGCACATCCTCATCTATCCCCCTTTATCCCATCTCACACCCCCAGAGCCCCCTCCCCATCTCCCCAGAGCACTCCCAGTGGCACATCCTCATCTATCCCCCCTTTTATCCCATTTGCCCATCCCAGACCTCCCTCCCCATCTCCCCAGAGCACTCCCAGTGTCACGTCCTCATCTATCCCCCTTTATCCCATCTCCCCAGCCCAGCTGTTCCATTTCTCTCCTGGCCCCATCCCTGACTCCCCCCATGTCTGGACTCTCTCTCCCCCTTCCTGCTGGTTGCCCGTGGTCAGGCAGTCAATGGGGTGACACATGGGACTGTGGGCAGCACACACTCCTGTCCCCCCAGCTCTGCCTGTACCACTCACTGACACCCCACAGCCCCCCTGGCCTTGCCAACACACATCTTCACCTGGGACCATGGAGAACAAACCCACCTCTGCGCCCAGCCCTGGCGCTCCACGCTTGCCCAGCCAGGAGGGCCAGGAGCAAGCAGAGAAGGGCTCCCAGGATGATGCAGATGATGACAAGCAAGGACTCTCTCCTGCTGCTGGACAGACGGTCCCGGGTGGCATCTGCACAGGCAGGAAGCCAGAAATAGCAGCCCCAGGGCTGGGAGAGGTGGGGGGCTGTGACACCACAGTCCTGACCCCGTGACACAGGGGTAAGGGACCCCAGGGGGGAGTGATGGGGAAGGTCCCACCCTTCTGGGGACTGACATCCCACCTCGGTAAGTCCCACCCTGGCAAGGAGCCCCTTCCCCCTGGCTGTGGGTCACAGCCCGGCCCTGGGAAGAGCCGGCGCTGACACACAGGGCAGGTTACCTGCTCGGGGGGTTGGTGCTGCGGTCCTGGGTGCAGCTGCAGAGGAGGAGAAGGAGAGCTGTGGGTTAACTGGGATACTGTGGGTAATGGGAATACTGAGGGGCTGGTCACTGGCGACACTAGTGGGGTGGTTACTGGCAATACTGGTGGGACTGCCATGTGGCTGCCATGGGGCTCTCCCAACCAGTATGCACCCACCCCCAAACCAGTACGAACCCCCCAAAAACCATTATATACCCCCCGAAACTAGTATGAACCCTCCAAACCAGTACAGAAATACTCAAACCCAATATAGACATCCTAAAACCCCTAAAACATGTATGAAACCCCAGAAACCAGTACAGAACTCCCAAGACCAGTATAAAACCTCACAAACAAGTATGAATTCCCCTAAAACAGCATGGACCACCAAAACCATTATAGAATCTCCCAAACTAGTGTAGAACACCAAACCAGTAAAGAACCCTCTCAAACCAGTATGAACCCCCAACAAAACCAGTAGAGAATCCCCTCAAACCAGTATAGATCCCCCTGAAAAGCAGTATGTACCCCCAGACCAGTATAGCACCCCTCAAACCAGTATAGAACCCTGAAAAACAGCTGCAGAGGAGGAGGAGGAGAGCTGTGCTGAGAGGCTGGGTGTGCAGGTCCCGGGGAGCCTCCTCTCTGACACCCCGGGGGTGTGTGCACGTGTGCAGACATCCCTGTCACATCCCACCCACACTGGCCCTCCTGTGGGGCTGCTCCTTCAGGGGTGGCCAGGCAGGAGCCCAGGGCCCTGCTCGGGGCCACGGGCAGGACAGTGCAGCCCCCGGGAGATGCTCACCCGAGCAGTTGACGGCAGCGTCCTCCTTATGCCGGCAGGCGCCGCTGTCCCCGGGCCGGGCCCAGCAGTGCTGCAGAGACGGCTCTGTGCCCCGGCACTCCACCTGCTCCAGCCAGATGGGGCCCGTCCCCTTCCCAAACGCCGCCTCGCCCAGGGCAGACACTGCGGGGCCACAGCCCAGCTGCCGGCACGCCACCGCCGCGTCCAGCATGTCCCAGGAGTCGTCGCACACCGTCCCCCAGGAGCCGCGGTGCCAGACCTCCACTCTGCCCGAGCACCCGCTCTCGCCTCCCACCGCACGGATCTTCTCCCTGTCTGGAGAAGGCAGAGACCCCTCAGGGCTCCAGGGCAGCAGGCAGAGCCCTGCCAGGGGAGAGAGGCCTGCAGAGGAGCAGCTACCTGTGCAGCTCGTGGAGTTTGGGCACGTGGGATCCAGGGCTAGGGCTTTTCCTGGCTGTATGTCTGTAGAAGGAAATGCCGTGGTGAGGGGCTGCAGCAGGGGGGTCGTGTGGCAGAGAGCGGGGCTGAGTTCTGCCTGTGCATCCCTGAGTCACCTTGCTCAAGGGAGCAGCTGAACCCCGGTCACTCAGGGGACACACCCGGCAATGTGGGGGACCCTGACTGCTCAGCCCCCAAGGGAGCCTGGTTCACAGAGGGCAGGATGGGGGACACCGTTTGGAGCCCTGATGGGTCTCTGTTGAGACCTCTCCTGCAGACACCTCTGCCTCCCCCAGGCTCTGCTGGCAGCCTGGCTGCCCACTGCTGCTGAATGTGGGGGTCTGAGAGCTGAAGGCTCCTTTGTGCCACCACCAGCAGCAGAAGGGTCTGGCATGGAAAGGAAAAGCCCCTGTGGGCTCTGTCTGTGTCTGACAGTGCCCAGAAGGGAGCAGGACCTGGGGATGCTGGTGCCCAGGTGGCTCAGAGTTACCCTTGCAGGTTATGTGGGTCTCATCGCGCAGGTCAGTGCAGGACTGTGGGTGCCAGGGAGCGGAGGGACACTGCCAGAAGGAGGTGTCACTCCTCCCACACTCCACACGATCCACCCAGGCACGGCCAGGCAGCGTTCCAGAAGTGAGGAATGGATCCAAGGATACTGCCTCCCCACAGCCCAGCTCCTTGCACACCAGAGACACCGTTAGGTGAGTCATTGAGTTGGAGCAAACACTGCCCCAGGTCCCGTTATAGGAAACCTGCAGGCGTCCGGAGCAGCTGCCGTTCTTCTCCAGCCTCAGGGCCACAAACTCTGTGAGGAGAGACACCAAAGGGAAGAGGATGGTGCAGGGATGTAAGATCAGATGTGCCCCTGAAGACCCCAGACAAGGAAAATGCATGGCCAGACAGTCGCCCTGGCAGCCCCTGACAGACAGACAACCCCCTCCTCCTCACTAACCCTCGGGGAAAACTCCCCAGAGACGCCATGTGGGACAGAGAGGACCTGTGCGTGGGTGTCCCCAGCATGGGCTTGGGCAGGGGCTCAGCAGCAGCCAGGGACAGCCTCGGCCATTGCCGGCTCTCCCCTTGTCCCGAGCTCCCCTGTCCCTGGGCTCCCAGCACAGCTCCCAGCACAGACCTGAGCAGACAACTCCGGCGTCCTCTTTGTGCCCGCAGTCGGGCTGCCCCCAGGGCCGTGCCGGGCAGTCCCAGAGAGCAGCTTCGGCCCCCGAGCAGCTCACACTGCCCAGCCAGACCTGCCCGGTGCCTTCCCCGAAGGCAGCAGAGCCAACGGCCTCCACCGCCCCTCCGCAGCCCAGCTGCTGGCAGACGACGGCGGCGTCGGGCAGGTCCCAGCCGTCATCGCAGACGCTCCCCCAGCTGCCCCGGTAGTAGATCTCCACTCTGCCTGCACAGCGCCCGGGCCCGTTCACCAGCCGCACCCGACGGCTCCCTGCAGCAGGAAGAAGCCCAGCTGCTGTCAGGGGATGGTGCCCACCCAGCCCACAGCCCGGGGGTCCCTGCAGTGCCACTCACCCCGGCAAACGACCCCCACGTCCTCGGCAATCCCAGCTGCCAGCGCGCTCTCGGGCAGGGAGGTGTTGCAGAGGGTCAGGTTGGACTCATGCCCTGCGCACCGCACCCCTCGCAGCCCCACAGGACCCGTCCCTCTCTCGGGCTTTGGGGGGTTGTAGGCTCTCTCTGCCTCTCCACACCGCAGCTGCCGGCACACCACGCTGGCCTCCTGCACGTCCCACTGGTCATCCAGGACTCGGCCCCAGGTCCCGCGCTGGAAGATCTCCACTCGCCCGTCACACCGGCTGCCTCCACCCACCAGCCGCAGGGCCCCGGAGCTGTCTGAGCCTGGGGAGAGCAGCCATGGCCCAGCCTCAGCAGCACCAGAGAGCCCAGAGACCTGCAGTGCCTCTCCAGGCTCTGGAAGCCTGATGGAGCCCTTGAGACCTATTGCCTGCCCCAAGCACTCTGCATTGAGCTTCAGGAGCAGCTTTTCTCATGGTTGGTGTCCCAGGGACTGAGCCCTGCTGGGCAAGAGACTCTCTTTGCTCTTGGTGGGGCACAGACACCCAACATGTCCCTGCTGAGGCAGATGGGGCAGCTCCTGCAGGAGGGAGCAGCAGATGGTGGGATGCCCAGGGGATGGGCAGCGCCAGGAGAAGCCTTGCTCATCCTGAGCCCTGGCACTGCTGATACATGGGACACCGCACACATCTCTGCCCCTCTGCACCCCTGGGGATCAGGGACTGGGAGCTGGTTTGACCCCAAGGCTGCTGGTGGCTCAAGGGACTGACCCCTGCCCCAGGAGGGCAGAGATGGGAGAGCCTCAGTGTCAGCTCTCCCACCTCAGGGCATTCAGTTGGAGCAGATCAAGCTCTCCAAATCACTCCAGGGGAAGGGAGGGTTTCTCCAGGGAGAAGCTCACCCTGCGGCTGCCTTGGGATCCCTTGCTTTGGGTGGCCATGTCACACCCCAGGGGACAATGGGGGTAAGAGGCTGTTTTCCCAGCACTCACCTGAGCAAATGACAGCAGCGTCCCTGTCGTGGGAGCATGGGGAGGCTCCCAGGGCAGTCACTGGGCACTGTCCCAGCTGGGCTTCTGTCCCATCACAGTGGAATGACTCTCTCCAGGTGGGGCCGGTGCCTCTCCCAAAACGCCCTCCTCCAGGAAGGGCCTCAGCAAACCCGCAGCCGAGGTGGCGACAGAGAACGTGGGCGTCCAAGAGGTCCCAGTGGGAGTCACAGAGGGTGCCCCAGGTCCCCAGCACCTGGACCTCCACACGCCCATCACAAGCCGTGCTGCCATTCACCAGCCTGAACCCTGGGGAGAGAGGAAGAGGGGAAAAGGGGCATTGGTGTTCTTCATATGTGGCAGCTGTAGGACTGTCCAGATGGACAGCCTTCCCTTCTCCTCCTTCTGCAATCTCTTAGGGCTGCAGAAAACCACATCACCCCTCCTGCCTTAAAACCCGGTTGTGTGTCCTGTCCCCATCCTGCTCCCTCCCACCAGCTCATCCACAGCACTCAGCACCCCACCCTGAGTCCTTACTTGTGCAGATGACACTGGCATCATTGGCGTGGGTGCAAGGAGGGTCCCTGCAGGACCCTGTGGGGCAGAAGGCCAGAAAGGATTCATTCCCCAAGCACTGCAGCTCTCTGTCCCAGATGGAACCAACACCTTCTCCAAAAGGAGCTGCCCCAGGGATGGACAGGGCTACCCCACACTGCAGCTCCTCACAGACCACGTCAGCAGCTTTGGGACCAATGTCTGAGTCACAGACAGTTTTCCACTGGTTCTCATCATGGATCTCCACTCGTCCTGAGCAGGGGCTACCCCCTCCAACCAGCCGCACAAACCCTGGAGCAAACAAAGACCCCCATGTGTTCCCAGAGCCCTCTGGCAATGTCCTGAGCATGTCTCACCCCATCTCTCACCTGGCTACAGGCAAAGAGTCTCAACCATCCCAGCAGCTCCCAGAGGGTGCTGATGGCACAAACCCACCAGAGCCCCTGCCTGCTCTCCAGAAATCAGCACAGCACTGGGGGCTGGCTGTTCTCCCACAGCCACAGGCACAGGCACCACTCAGATAAACTGCTGCTCTTCTGGAGACCCTGGGCTGCTGGGCACGGGCTGCAGGCCCTGAAGCACCCATGGGTGATGGACCCAGGGTGATGGGCCCAGGTGCTGTTGGCTGTGGCAGCCTGCTCTGCACCACCAAGCTCAGGCCCAGGAACCCCTTGGAGCCACAAGAAATGCCCCCCATTCCCAGAGGGTTCTGCAGTGTGGGTGTACCCACAGCCACTGTCTGCACCAGCCCCTGGCTCCAGCACCCACACAGGGAGGGGTCCTCATCCAGGGCAAGAGCGTACCGCAGGTGTGCACAGCACCCATCTCCCTGCTTTAGGCACCCACAGAGGGTGGGCTGAGCCACAGCAGGGGTCAGCCTGTTTCAGGTTCCTGCTGGGCATTCCTTGGGGACCAGGGTACCCAGGAATGAGAATCCCAACTCAGCAGTGTGACCAGCTACACCGGGTCCTTCTCCAGTACCCACTAGTTTCCCTGAGAGCACAGCCAGGTCCCCTCCCCCATCCCAGCCACAAAAGAGGGGAATGGGCTGCAGCCTTACCTGAACATGTCACTCCAGCATCCTCAGTGTGATCACAATACTCTCGAACCCATTCTGTGTTTCTGCACTCAGACAGGGCAGACTCGGTGCCACGACACTCAACATCAGCCATCCAAATGGGGCCAGATCCTGGCCCAAAGTGTGCAAGCCTATGAGCTGCAACAGCATCCCCACAGCCCAGCTGCTTGCAAACCACTGCAGCATCGTTCATGTCCCAGCCGACATCACACACTGTCCCCCACTGTCCCTGTTGTTTCACCTCCACTCTTCCAGCACAGCGTCCACCACCATTTTCCAGCCTCACCTCTGCAGCCCCTGCAAGCACAAACATGGGAACCTTCAGGAGAGCACTGAACACTAGACCACAGGTCTGGAGGTTCCTCCTTCCCAGGAACCAGTGTGCATGATGTACCCTTCCATGCTGTCCTCAGGGCAGTGTCAGGCTCACATTTGTCCCCAAGGCTTTCACCATGCTGGAGGTGCTCAGCTCTAACCCCACTGGGTTATTCACAACCACACAGCCAGCAGCACCTCCTCCAAGCTCAACCACCACCTTCCCCTTCCCACCCATACACTGTGCTCGGATCTTCTTAGGGCACAATCTCCCCACAAGACCAGACCCCCTTGCAACAGCCCTGTGCCCCCAGACCCACAGGGAAAGGCACAAATTCAGTTGACTTGAGCCCTGTCTGCCCCTCATCTCAGTGGCACCTCCAAAGACACCCCATTCTCAGAGATACCTCAATGTTCCCACTTGTGCCCGCTGACACTCTCTTTGGGACCAGGATGCTGCACTTACCCCTGCACAGATGAACCCAGAGCAGCAGCCACAGCAGCTGAGGGGACAGGAGTCCCTCCATCCCCAGCCTCAGCCTCCTGTCTTGCTGGAACAGCCCTGCAGCACCACACTCCCTGTCACGGCTCCTGGGGACCCACAGAGACGACAGTGATGAAAGGGTAATATATCTCTTAGATGCAGACCCAGCTGCATGAGGAGCCAATCAAAGCAGCAGCCCCTTTTTAGTCGTTATCGGGAGGTATCTCCCCTCCGACACAGCCCAGCCCTCCAATGAACTCCTCCAGCTCCATTCATGACCATATATGAGGGACACAGAGGTCCCGCTGCGCATGTCACGGTCACTGGGGCAGGGGATGGTCATGGGACAAGCTGGATGTGGAGGAGAAATGGGTCTGTCCCCGCTCTGGTCCCTGCTGGGGGCACTGGGAGCAACGAGCATCTCCTCTGCTGGGCTCACCCAAGAACCCAAGGCCAAGAACGTCCAGGCACCGCCAAGCCGTGGGAGCCACGGAGCTGGGACTGCTGCGGGTCTGTGTCAGGCTGGAAAGGAAACAGCCCCTGCTCCTGCTCCAGCCCCGCTGTGCTGGGAGCAGCAGCTGGGACAAGCCCTTGGCCAGGGGCAGAGCTCCAGCCCAGGAGTGCTGGCTGGCCCCTT
This sequence comes from Gallinula chloropus, assembly GCF_964237585.1. Lineage (NCBI taxonomy): Eukaryota > Metazoa > Chordata > Aves > Gruiformes > Rallidae > Gallinula > Gallinula chloropus. The sequence continues at coordinate 807,886 of NC_140120.1, read as the reverse complement.
CCTCCCCGCAGAGCCCCACGGCGGGTCCCTGGCAGGAGGAGCCCGGGCTGGGCCATGTCCCTGCCCTGGCAGCAGACACGCAGCCCAGGGGCTCAGCCGTGTCCCTGGCTCTCAGCGTGTCACCCAGGGGCCGTTATTCCCCCCGGGCAGAGCGGGAGCTGGAGCCTGCAGGTGCACAAACCACAGCCCACGTGACCTCGCAGCGCTCGCCCTGCTCCCCCCGGGCAGCAGCCTGTGGTTTCCTGCTGGCACCGTGCCCAGGCACATCCCTGCAGTGCCCTGAGACAGCCCCAGCCCCACTGCTCCAGCCCCACTGCAGCTCCTGAGCCCTGGGATGCCCCTCTGATGCACAGGGCTGCTCTGCACCCAGCCCATGGCCACGGGCTGCCCTCAGCCATGTGACCTCACACCCTCCTGCTGCCACCGCTCTCTGCGCCTCAGTTCAAGGGATGGTGACCTCAGTCTCGAGTCCCTGTGTCCCACGGGGGTGGGTGCTGTGTGCAGACTTCTGGGGATGATGGTTCTTCCTAAAAGCCATATTTGGGTGAGGCCCAACTCTGCTTTTGATGACATCAGAAGGGCGCCCACAAGCCATGTGCCTTCTCTTGGCATCACAGTGACTCCAGCACCACTGAAATCACAATGTCACACACAAGCCATGTGCACACTCCTGGCCCATCCACCCCTCAGGCAAAGGTGATGTCACAGCATCTACCACTGACATGTCCCCATTGATTCAATGAAATACAATAATGCTGAGTGAATTGTTGTAGATTCAGCTTAAGAGACAATTAATATAACTTTAATATAAGAAGAATTTGCATGTTTTAAGAATAGAAAGAATTTGAGTGTTTTGAGAGTAGATTTGGTTTGGATTTCAGTAGGATATGGCTGTACCTGTGGTTTAGAAACTATGGAGAAAACTGCTAAGAGAGAAGAAGACATCCAGCCTTCATCCCTGAAGACCACCAGAAGACCCCCTGAGTGTCCCTGAGCATGCTCTGTCTGGGAGGAGTTAATGGAAATGGCTTCCTGGGAGTAATTTGCATCCCCCTGCCTTGCCTTAGAAATGTACTGACTGTGTATATGGATCCAAGTACCACAGCAGCTGGAATAGATTTAACTGCTTTCCACATGCTGATCCTTCTTTTATAAGGAATTAGAGGCAGTCCTAAGCAAAGTGCAGGAGAGAGAGCAGAGGGGATTTGTCAGCACCGCTCAGGAACGACCTCCAGAGCTCTGTGTGGCTCCCAGCTGTGGTCAGGGTGTCCTACGTGATCCCTGAGGGGCAGGATGGACCGAGACGAACGCTGTTTCCAGCGACGTTCTTGCTCCTGGGAATGAACCAGATGCTCCTGGACCCCCCAGCTCAGGCAGTTCAGTTGGAATAAACTTTGGAACTGAAATGGGTGTTGGGTGCTTTTTCCCCTCCATGTTTTAAAAAGCAAACAGGAAAGTGTCATAGTGTGGAGACTCCCTTCTAAAGGGAACAGAGGGCCCAATCTGCTGGGCTGAGCCTCATCTCAGGGAGGTCTGTAGTCCTCCTGGAGCTCAGATCAGGGCTGTTACTGAGAAACTCCCCAGCCTGGAGCGATCACCAGACTATTACCCGCTGCTCATCTTGCAGGCAGGGGGGAAGAAAGCTGCATCCTGTAGGCTGAAGGGACTGAAAAGAGACTTCAAGGCCTTGGGATGGTTGGTGGAAGACTCTGGGGTGCAAGTTATTTTCTCTTCCCTCCTTCATGTTCTGGGAGAATACATGGGATGTAATAGAAGGATCATGGCTGTAAATACATGTCTCAGAGACTGGTGCTACAGGCAGGGTTCTGGCTTCTTTGGTGATGGCTGATTTATGACATACCAGGCCTGACAGGGGTGTGTGAGAAGAGCTTATCATCCAGGGGGAACAGGGTTCTAGGCTTGCTCCCTGAAACGCCTGTACAGCGATGCACACAGGATGGGGAATAAACAGGAGAAGCTGGAAATCTGTGTGTGCTCAAGGGGTGATGTTCTAGTTGCAATGACAGAGACTTGGTGGGAAAACTCACATGACTGGAGTGTGGCCACGGATAACTAAGTCCTTTTTAGGAAAGGCAGGACAACAAGGAAAGGAGGTGAGAGTTGCTCTTCCTATCAAAGAACAACTGGGATGTCTTGAGTTCTGTCCAGGGGCAGCTAAGGAACGAGTTGAGAGTTTGTAGGTGAGAATTAAAGGACAGGCAAGCATAAGTGATACTGTTGTGGGTGTGTATTACAGGCTGCCTGATCAAGAGAGCCTTCCCCTCATCCATTTACCCGCCTAATATACACGGGGAAGGCTGTGGATGTGTCTGCCTGGACTTCAGGAAAGCCTTTGACATGGTTTCTCACAGCATTCTGACTGAGAAACTGGCTGCCACTGGCCTGGACAGGGGGACCCTCAGCTGGGTTCAAAACTGGCTGGATGGCCGGGCCCAAAGGGTGGTGGTGAATGGAACCAAATCCAGCTGGAGGCCGGTCACGAGTGGCACCCCCAGGGCTCAGTCCTGGGTCCAGTTCTGTTCAACATCTTTATCCATGACCTGGATGAAGGGATTGGATGCTCCCTCAGTGAGTTTGCAGATGACACTAAGCTGGGAGGAAGTGTTGATCTGCCTGAGGGTAGGGAGGCTCTTCAGAGGGATGGGATGAAAGCAGTGCTGATAACACCCTGATGTTTCTGGTTGTTGCCAAGCAATCAAGGACTTTTCAGTTGTTCCTATTTCCCTACTAAGGAGAAGGAAGGGGACACAGCCAGGACAGGTGACCCAAACTGGCCAAAGGGGGTATTCCATGCCAATTACATCATGCTCAGCATAAAAGCGGGTGCTAGTGGGAGGAGGAGGAGGCAGCTCCAGGACGTGCAGTTTTGGGTATGGTCCCGTTTTCAGGACAGCTCTGGCTACACAGCCTGAGTTGTGGGTTTGGTGAGAAACTGCATTGTGTATCACCAGTTTCATATATTTTGCTACAAAGTCCTGTTATCATTGTTATATCTCTCTTTCTGCTATTCTAGTAAACTATCCTTATCCCAACCTGTGAGGTTTTGTTTCCTTGGATTTGGGTTTTTTCCCTTTCCCTTTCCTCTCCCTCCCTTCCAACTTGTCCCCCCAACTTCTTCCATTTAAAGAACAAGGAACTGTGTGGTGCTCAGCTCTCAGCTGGGGCAAAACCACATCTACTAAAATCCAAATCAAATCTATTCTTAAGAACATGAAAATTCTTATATTAAATTTATATTAATTGTCTCTTAAGTGACATCTCCACCAATCTATTCAGCATGAATACAATCAACAAGGCCAGCAATACAATGAAGAATATGATGAGTTTATTGCTACTTAGAAAGATCCAGTCCCGTTTCCACATGGCATCCTCGAGCTCCTGCTTCCTCATGCTGTAGGTGAGGGGGTTCACTGCCGGTGGAACCACCACATAAAGAAATACCTCTACCAGGTTTAGTGGTCTGTGGAGACTGGACAGGGACCAACGGCTCCAAGTTGGAACAAAGTAAAGGTGACAGAGCCCTGGGACAGTCTGCTGAGAGGGTATTAGAGTCTCCTTCTCTGGAGATATTCAAGACCCATCTGGATGCCATCCTGTCCGACCCGTCCGAGGACTCTGCTTTTGAAGGGGGAGCTTGGACTGGATGATCTCTGGAGGTCCCTTTCAACTCAAAGAATTTTGTGAATCCGTGAATCTATAGGAAGGAGATTGAGGTGGGCTCTTCAGGTAGGCAAACATGTCAGTGCTGACAAAGAAGGAGTCTACTCCCATGTAAGGAAGGCAGGTGGAAAAGGCTTTGTACCGTCCCTGCTGCGAGGGGATCCTCAGCACAGCCCTGAAGATCTGCACATAGGACACCACAATGAACACAAAACACCCAAAAGCCAAACAAGCTCTGACCACAATTTCCCTGAGCAAGGCCTGTGAGCAAGAGAGTTTGAGGATCTGGGGGATTTCACAGAAGAACTGGTCAGCAGCATTGCCATGGCAGAGGGGGAGTGAAAATATATTTGCTGTGACTATATATTTAATAAGGAATTAAAAATTATCTGTTGCTTTTTGCTGTCAGAGAAAGGAGAGAGAAAGTGTAAGGAACTTTGCAGACAACAAGGTCGGTGAAGTAGGGGGAGAAGGTCCTCCCAGCCTCATTGCAGAGATTCCCTTGCAGCCCATGCAGAAGACCATGGTGAATGAGGCTGTTCCCCCTCAGCCCATGCTGGATTATGTGGAACAGTGATTCTACATGCAGCCTGGAGACATCACCGTGCTCAGGCAGGTGCAGACACCTGAAGGAGGCTGTGACCTCACAGGAAGCCTGTGCTGGAGCAGGTTTGCTGGCAGGGCTGTGGAGGACCCAGGCTGAGGCACTCTGTTGCTGAAGGAGGGCACCCCATTAAAGTGACCCACCCTGGAGCAGTTGGTGATGATCTGAAGCCATGTGGGAAGGACTCACATTGGAGGGGTTCATGCAGGACTGTCTCCTGTGGGTGAAACCCAAAGCTGGAGCAAGGGGAGACTGTGAGGAGTCCTCCCATGAGGGGGAAGGAGCGGCCGAGACAATGTGTGATGAACTGACCCCAATGCCCATTCCCCATCCTCCTGTGCTGCTCAGTTAGAGGAAGGAGAGAATTAGAGAGTGAAGGGGACCCTGGGAAAAACAGGGAGGGATGGTTGTGGGTATCTTATTTATTTTTTCTTTTTCATTCCTCTGCTCTCTTTGATTGGGTAATAAATTAGATGGGTTTATTAAGAGTAACTCAGGAGAGTGACCACTGCATGATGTCTCCCTGTCCTTATCTTGACCTTTTGTTACATCTTCTTTCCCTTATGCAGCATAGGAAGGGGAGTGATAGAGCAGCTTTGGTGAGCACCTGCGTCAACTCCCTTCTACAAGAGGTTGAAAGGATGAAGTACATGAGCATGTGGAGTCAATGGTTGTAGGCTACAGTAATGATCATTAAATTCTTGCCCAGGAGAGCAGCCAGGTTGATGCCCAGGAAGAGCCAGAAGTGCAGGAGCTGCAGCTCCCGTGTGTCTGCAAAGGGCAGGAGGAGGAACTGGCTGATGGAGCTGCTGTTGGACATCTGCTGCCTCTGGGTATTGAAAAGTGTTTTCCGAAGTAAAAGACAGGAGTGAGGAGAGATTTATAACAAGGAAAACTACAATCTTGATTTGTCTCTCAAACTCCCAGGTGTGCATGAGGAGCAGAAGCCTCTGGCATGGGCTCCCAAAGAGTCATTCCTGGTCTTCAGTTTGGGTACAGGTGAATGGGGGTGACACACAGTTTCCATCAGATCAAGTCCACTCTCATGGAGAAGGGGATCTTGGAAACTTGCCTCTGCCCCCAGTAATTCCCATGGGAGCTGGGAACAGCAGCTCCATGGCAGAAGGTTTTGATTTTTCTGCCACACAAACTGGGGCAAGAGGAATCTCAGCTGCAATGGATTTTTGGCAGTCATAGGTCAGATCTGAGTCCCCTTCCAGCCGCAGGGCTGCAAAGCAAGGCTGAGGGGTCTGGAGTGACTCTCACAGGGGGACAAAGTCACTTCCCTGTCCCTGGCCAGTGGTTCCTGTCTCATGGGAAGAAAAGGAAAGGTGATTCTTGTGCCCAGCTCTGGTTTGATCAGGAGAAAGGACTCTGCTGGACAGAAGGATTTCTCCCCAGACAAGGGAGGGAAAGGCAGTAAAGACTTAGTGTCTTTCCAAGTTAGTTACTTGGAGCTCCAGGGACACCTCACTGGACACTCTGGGGAATGGAGTATGTGACATATTCACCTGCTCCTCTGCTGTGAGCTGGGCTGGGCTCCTGGGATGGAGGGAGCTCACTGCAACCCAGCAGCTCTGACAAGAGACAGCTCTGGCCAGGAGCAGCTCCTCTGCCAAGCACACAGGGCTGGGGACACTGCCTGGAGGCACCGAGGGGAGACCTGAGAGGCTGAGAGAGCTGAGGGATGCTGAGAGCTCACTGGAGGAGAAATCTCCACAGCACTCTCCCTGGTATGTCTGTGGGTGCAGGGCAATGCAGGTTCTGTTCCTGTAGGGATCTCCTAAAGCTGGGACATGGGGCAGTGTGTGGGCTCTGTCAGGAGGACAGGTTCTCTCTAGGACCAGAAAGTGCTGCCTGGACGGGATGCCCTTGTGCCCCATCAGAGGGACAGGGCAGGACAGCTGTCTTCTCCTGGGCATGGCTGCAGAGGTGTGAAGCAGCGTGTGCACCCAGGGGTGCCCAGGGCTGTCCTTGTGAGCAGGGTCGCTGTGCCCTAGAGGCTGTGTGCTGGGGCAGGGAATCTGCTGCTGCCAGGGTCAGCACTCAGCCTGGCTTGTGGACTTTCCACAGGGATAGAGAAGGACCTGTGGATTGAAGGAGTTACCCAGGGAAGAGCAGCATAATTTCCTTCTGCAGTAAGATAGTGCTGCCTGGGTCAGCTTTGCTCCCAGCTCCAGCTGATCATTGAGACATTCCAAAGGGACTTTGAAGAACAACATCAAGGAAGCATTTTCCTTCCAGGCAGAGTCTTTGCTTTGACTTTTCCTCTCCTGTGGGCTGTGCTGACTCTGGGAGATGAGAACTTATTTCTCCCCTCAAGAATGTCCACATCAGAGGATTTCCTGAGCCCTGCACACACAGAGGTTCCCAGGGCAGAGCCCTGATGCCAGGAGGGGTCTGCAGAGCAGAGCTGAGCGCAGGGCAGGTTGGATGAGGTCTGTGAGCACAGAGCAGAACGTGACATGGGCAAAGAGAAGCAGCTGCAGGGACAGCTCCAGGCAGCAGAGACATTGTCAGGTTGGGAGAAGGAGCTGCTCCCAGCAATGCCCTGGCAGTGGGAATTTGATACCTCCCTGGCAGCCCCGCAGTGCTGATATGATGAGGGCATTCCATGAGAAGTAGAAGGGGTTTCCCTCAAAGAAGCATTCCCTAACTTCTTACTGCCTTTTCCTCCTTGGACAGGTCTCCACACCTGACAGCAGCAGATGTCCAACAGCAGCAGCTCCATCAGCCAGTTCCTCCTCCTGCCCTTTGCAGACACTCGGGAGCTGCAGCTCCTGCACTTCTGCCTCTTCCTGGGCATCTACCTGGCTGCTCTCCTGGGCAATGGCATCACCATCATCACCATAGCCTGTGACCACCACCTCCACACCCCCATGTACTTCTTCCTCCTCAACCTCTCTGTTACTGACCTTGGCTTCATCTCCACCACTGTTCCCAAATCCCTGGCCAATTCCTTGTGGGACACCAGGGCCATTTCCTACACAGGATGTCTGGCTCAACTCTTTTTCTTTTTATTTTTGATCACAGTAGAGTTCTGTCTTCTGACTGTCATGGCCTATGACCGCTACATTGCCATCTGCCACCCCCTGCACTATGGGACCCTCCTGGGCAGCAGAGCTTGTGTCCACATGGCAGCAGCTGCCTGGGCCAGTGGGTTTCTCAATGCTGTGCTGCACACAGCCAATACATTTTCACTGCCCCTCTGCCATGGCAATGCCCTTGACCAGTTCTTCTGTGAAATCCCCCAGATCCTCAAGCTCTCCTGCTCAGATGCCTACCTCAGGGAAATTGGACTCATTGTGGTCAGTGTCTGCTTATTTTTTGGGTGTTTTGTGTTCATTGTGGTGTCCTATGTGCAGATCTTCAGGGCTGTGCTGAGGATCCCCTCTGAGCAGGGACGGCACAAAGCCTTTTCCACCTGCCTCCCTCACCTGGCTGTGGTCTCCTTGTTCCTCAGCACTGCCACGTTCGCCTACATGAAGCCCCCATCCATTTCTTCCCATTTTTTGGACCTGGTAGAGGTATTTCTTTACTCGGTGGTTCCACCAGCAGTGAACCCCCTCATCTACAGCATGAGGAACCAGGAGCTGAAGGATGCCATGTGGAAACTGATTACTGGATATTTCTAAGCAGCAATAAACTGCTCATCTTCTTCTGCCTATCACTGGCCATGGAACTCAATTTAGGACCAGCCCATGTTTAATACTTGTTTTAGTTGTTGGGATTTTTTTTTCTTTCTTGTTTGTCAAAGCTCTATTAACATGGGACATGTTTATCTTATTCCTAATTAAGTTTCTCCAGGTCTCATGTGACCCAGACACTTTGTAATGACCAGCTCTGCTCTCTTTCCATCATACCTGCCTGAAAGGTACATAAAGTTTTCTTTTATTTTCTCCTGGCATTTACAATAATTTTACAAGCACATTTTCACCAGCTGAATCACTTGAGAGCTTCTCTGAATTGGCAGTGCTTTCCCACCATGACAGAATGTGAATTTCCTGCAAATGTATCACAGAATCTGTTAGGTTGGAGAGGACCTTTATGATCTTTGAGTCCAACTACACCTAACCCTGCCCAGTTGTATGGGGCTCTGATTTGAGACCATGTCCTCAAGCACAACATCTACACACCTTTGAAATCCCTCCAGGGATGGTGAGTCCACTACTTCCCTTCTCATCCTTTTCCAATACTTGGCTACCCTTTCAGTAAAGAAATTCTTCCTGATATCTGACCTAACTCTCCCCTGGCGCAATTTCAAATCCTCTCATCCTATAACTTTTAACCTGAGATATAAGACCAAACTCCCCCTCTCTAGAGTCCCCTTTGAAGGTAGTTGTAGAGAGTGATTAAGGTCTCAGCCTCCATTTCATAGACTAAAAAGCCCCATTTCCCTTAGCTGCTCCTCAGAGGACTTGTGCTCCAAACCCTTCTCCAGATTCTTTGTCCTTCTCTGGGCACAATCCAGCATCTAAACCTCCTTCTTGTATGAGGGTCCCTGAACTGGACACTGTACTTGAGATGTGGTTCCTGGAGGGATCTCATAAAGCTGGGAGATGGGAAGGTGTGTGGGCTTTCCATCATTCAGATGTTGGAGCTGTGCCTGAGCCCTGCACACACAGAGGTTTCCCTGGGCAGTGCCCTGATGCCAGGAGGGGTCTGCAGAGCAGAGCTGAGCACAGGGCAGGTTGGATGAGGTCTGTGAGCACAGAGAAGCAGCTGCAGGGACAGCTCAAGGCATCCCCCACAGTGCAGACACTTTTCCACAGCAAGCCCCTGGTTTCTGCCACCCAGCAAAAAACTGTACCCAGAGCTCCAGGGTTTCAGGCTGAGTCTTCTCCTTCGCAGCCCAGCCCCCTGTAAGAAGAAACCCCTGAGTGCCTGTCTGTCTGTCCCTCTCCTCCAGCCTTGGCTGGAGCATTTCTTCCTGGTTTCCCTCCTCTCCCTGCTGCCTGAGTCCAACCCTTACCTGTGGCTCTGACCACATCAGTTGGTGGTCCTGGCACTGAGCTCACCCTCACATCAGTACCCTCATCTGTAGGACTGAGGACTTCCCAGGGGCTCCTGCTGGGCTGCAGGCTGCCTCCCACAATGGCACCGCTCTCCTAGGGACCCTTGTGACCCAGAGAGGAGCTCCAGGCAGAAGACACCTCAGCACTGAGAGTTTTTGGAATTCTTTGCTGCACAGAGCCAATACATTTTCACTGCCCCTCTGCCATGGCAATGCCAATGGGTTTTGGCTGTTTTGTGTTCATTGTGGTGTCCTATGTGCAGATCTTCAGGGCTGTGCTGAGGATCCCCTCACAGCAGGGACGGCACAAAGCCTTTTCCACCTGCCTCCCTCACCTGGCCGTGGTCTCCCTGGTTGTCAGCACTGGCGTGGTTGCGTATCTGAAGCCCCCCTCCATCTCCTCCAGATTTCTGGACCTGGCAGTGTCATTTCTTTACTCGGTGGTTCCACCAGCAGTGAACCCCCTCATCTACAGCATGAGGAACCAGGAGCTCAAGGATGCCATGTGGAAAGTGATGACCAGTATTTTCTAAGCAGCAATGAACTGCTCATGGTCTTCTGCATATCACTGACCATGAAACTCATGTCAGGACCAGTCTCTATTTAGCAGGTTTTAATTATTTCAATATTTTTTTCTCTTATATTATCTAAGGTATAACAACATGGTGCACATCCATCCTATTCCTCACACTGTATCTCTAGGTCTTCTCTTCTCCAGACACTACGAAATGACAAAGCATGCACACTTTGCAGCATGTCTGCCTCCAAAGAGCCACAATTTTTCCTTCCTTGTTTTCTGGGTTTATTTAAACAATTTTTCAAGCACCTCTTCATCTCCTGAATCACCCCTCTGCTTGTCTGAAATGTCAATGCTTTCCCACCAGGACAGAACGGGCATTGCCAGGATTGGTACTCAGGGCAGCAGAAGAAATACTCACCTTCCCCTCTACCTGTCTTACCACTAGTCTGTCTTTTTCATCTCCCTGATCATTCGGGTGTTTCCACCTCTCCTGATGATGTGGCCATGCCTAAGGACAGCTTTTCAGCAGACTAGATGGACGTATCCTCACTACATTACACCTCTGCTTGCTCATTTGTCATTCAGATGCCGCTCAGTCTCTGGTTCCTGCTTTGAGTTTCAGAGAGTTGGAAAACATCCCATCCTTCAGAAGTCTAATGAACTGTTCTGTCAGCAGGTCAGTGTGTTGATAAGTGACCTTTCTATGGATCTGATTCAAACTGTTCTGGGAGAGAATCTCCTCTGAGAGCTGACCCCCTGCACACGCTGCTTGGCCGTAGCAGCAGCTGAGGAGAGAGATTTCATGGGTATTAAACTGTGTCATGTTGAACTGCTGTTTGTTGTCAGAGAAATCTGTCTGTGCCTGTGAGCACAGATGATGGGAGGAAAAGTGTTGGGAGTCCCAGGAGGCCAGTGAGGGACCTGCTGGGCTTGGGGAAGGGCGAAGTTCTCCACACGGGGTTGGATCTCAAGAGACTGTTTTCCTGCCTGTCCAGATCTCCTCAGGAGACCTCTGCCCCAGCCCCAAGTGCAGCATGCTGCTGAACTTTCTTCCATGATCTGAGACATGAGAGAACCATTTCTTCCTTTGAAAAATCCTGCATTGTGAAACTCTTTTGAAATTTTCATCACTCAAATAAAACCTCTCCAATTAGTTGTACAAGTCTTATTTTTTTAATTAAAGTGAGTTTAAGAGCCATGTTTGTAAGGGCTTTCTGTATGACTAATGAGCCCCATGGTGTGTTTTCTTCTGACTCCAGAAACCTCAAGATACCAAGAGGAGAATGAAGAAACCTCTCAAGAAGTCCAAGTCAGGAGCAATGCCCAAAGTACCTTGAAGCATTCCTGACAAAGCCGCCCCATGGGCTCGTTAGAGCAGAGAACTGGAGGCCATGAGGTTAAACCCTTGCCTTTCTGGCAGTTGTCTGACTCATTCTGTCTTTAGCCAGCTGTTGAGTTGTGGTGATTTCACAGTCTCCTTCCTCACTAGAACATCTCTCACCTGGTTAAGCTTAGTGGCAGGTGAACCTCACTGGTGGCAGATGGCACTTGGCACAGAGTGAGGAGTGTTGAATTTAATGGTGAATCTTGTCAGGATCCTTTTGTTGGTGGGAAAATAACTCCCTGTGTGCTGCCTGTGTGCAGCCAGTTCTCTAAGGACAGCAGGGGAGCTGGTACAGAGGGGCTGGAATGCCCCACTGTGGAGTGCAGAGAGAGACCTGATGTAAGGACAAGGGATGCAAGTCCCAGTTGGCTGGTGAGAGTCATGGTGGGCTTGTGGAGATGTGCAGCAAGGTTGTCCCCACTGCCTCAAGGGACCCTTTTTCAGACCAGTCCAGACCTCCTTAGGAGGCACCCTGGATCAATCTCAGTCAGAGGTTGTCACCTCTCCTCTACAGTGAAAATAATAACCTACACCCTTAAAAAGAAATCAATTTTACTCTGAGCTCCCTTTGAAACAGCTTCAATGATCTGTACATCTCTTGAAGACCTGAAGATCTTTACATGATGAGATATAGCTCGTTAGTGCTTTCTTTTTCTTACAATGAGCCCTGGGGTGCATTTGGTGCTGAGTCCTTGAAGCTCAGGTACTGAGAGAAGATTACACAAAAAACTCCATGTCAAAAGCAGAAGCCAAAGTACCTGAAGTATTAATGAGTCCCTCTGAGAGCCATTGCTGGCTGAGCCTCCCCAGGGACTCGTTAGCACAGGTAATTGGAGCCCATGTTGGCTGGTAGGCAAAGGCAATGTACAAGCAGCTGAGATGCTGAGCAAGCCCTGGGTTGGTTGGATGAAGCAGAAAGGCCAAGCCCTGGTCCCCAGCCCCAGGAAAGAAAGGTCCTGTCCCTCAGGCATTGCTCAGGCTCTTCCTGGGGCAGCATGGGACGTGTAATGCTGAGGGAAGAACAACAGGATGAGAGTTTCTCCTCATTGTTGGTCCAAAGCCCAGCTAGAAATTCATCTGTCCTCCATTTAAATAAAAGAAAGAGCAGGGAGACCCTCCATCCCCTATCAGATTCAGGAGGAAACATTGTGGAAAGATGAGGCCAAGGCTGAGATGCTTAATGAAATCTTTGCCACTGTCTTTAGTAACAGGAGCAGTTGTACAGAGAGAATCCAATTCTCTGAGCTGGGAGACAGGGACAGGGAGCAGAATGAGCCCACCTCAATCCAGGAGGAGATGGTCCTGCTCCACCACAGAGATGTGCAGAGATCTGTGGAGCTGAATGGGATGCAGCCAAGGGTGCTGAAAGAGCTGGCAAGGGGGGTGAACCAAGCCACTTTCCATCAGTCCTGGCTGACTGGAGAGGTACCAGCAGATTGGAAATCAGTCAAGGTAACCCCGTACATAAGAAGGACAGAAGGATGATCAGGGCAATTGCAGGCCTCATAGTTTGACTTCAGTCCCAGAGAAGCTGATGGAGCAGATCAACCTGAGCACCATTAACCAGTCATGAAGAACCCCCAGGTGATCAGGCCCAGTCAGCTTGGGTTCATAAGGGCAGGTCCTGTTTTAGCAACTGGATTTCCCTCTATGACAGAGTGACCTTCTTCTTGGACAAGGGAAGGGCTCTGCATGTTGTCTATCTTGACTTTAGCAAGGCCTTGGACACAGTTTCCCAACACCTTCTTCTAGAGAAGCTCACTGCTTGTGGCTTGGAATCTGTGGTGGTTCAGCCCCAAGCAATGGCTGAGCGCCACATGCTGCTTGCTCACTCCCGGAGGAGAAACAGACAGAGCCTCTGTGGCTTGGGATAAGGACAGTTTACTGACAAAAGCACCATAAAAGGGGAATAATAACAGCCCCAATTGCACTCACACCCAGTAACAGCACAGAGAGTACCTTACAAACCCAACAATAACAGTGCTGCTCCATGCCAGGACAACCCCTCTCCAACCAGCCCCTTTGACAAGGAAATTATGTCAGTGTCCTGGTTTTGGCTGTGATGGAGTTAATTTCTTTTCTAATAGGACATGGAATGCTGTGTTTGGGAGTTGGGAGGAGAGCAGTGTTGATAACACCCTGATGTTTCTGGTTGTTTCCAAGCAATCAAGGACTTTTCAGTTGTTCCTATTTCCCTACTAAGGAGAAGGAAGGGGACACAGCCAGGACAGGTGACCCGAACTGGCCAAAGGGGCTATTCCATGCCAATTTCATCATACTCAGCACAAAAGGGGGGCTGGTGGGAGGAGGAGGAGGCAGCTCCAGGATGTGCAGTTTTGGGGATGGTCCCGTTTTCAGGACAGCTCAGGGCTCCATGGCCAGAGTTGTGTGGTTCAGTGAGAAACTCCATTGTGTATCACCAGTTTCATATATTTTGCTACAAAGTCCTGTTATCATTGTTATATCTCTCTTTCTGCTATTCTAGTAAACTATCCTTATCCCAACCTGTGAGGTTTTGTTTCCTGGGATTTGGGTTTTTTTCCCTTTCCCTTTCCTCTCCCTCCCTTCCAACTTGTCCCCCCAACTTCTTCCTTTTAAAGAACAAGGAACTGTGTGGTGCTCGGCTCTCAGCTGGGGCAAAACCACATCTACTAAAATCCAAAACAAATCTGTTCTTAAGAACATGAAAATTCTTATATTAAAGTTATATTAATTGTCTCTTAAGCAACATCTGCATCAATCTATTCAGCATGATTACATTTCATTGACTCGACAGGGCCAGCAATACAACAAAGAAAATGATCAGTTTATTGCTGCTTAGAAAGATCCAGTCCCGTTTCCACAAGGCATCCTTGAGCTCCTGGTTCCTCATGCTGTAGGTGAGGGGGTTCACTGCTGGTGGAACCACCACGTAAAGAAATACCTCTACCAGGTTAAGTGGTCTGTGGAGACTGGACAGGGGCCAACAGCTCCAAGTTGGAACAAAGTAAAGGTGACAGAGCCCTGGGACAGTCTGCTGAGTGGGTAGTCGAGTCTCCTCTCTGGAGATATTCAAGACCCATCTGGATGCCATCCTGTCCGACCCGTCCGAGGACTCTGCTTTTGAAGGGGGGGCTTGGACTTGATGATCTCTGGAGGTCCCTTCCAACTCCACTTCTGTGAATCAGTGAATCTGTAAATAGGGAGGATATTTAGAGGGGCTCTTCAGGTAAGCAAACATGTGAGTGCTGACAAAGAAGGAGTCCACTCCCATGTAAGGAAGGCAGGTGGAAAAGGCTTTGTGCCATCCCTGCTCCGCATGGATCCTCAGCAGAGCCCTGAAGATCTGCACATAGGACACCACAATGAACACAAAACACCCAAAAGCCAAACAAGCTTTGGCCACAATTTCCCTGATCGAGGCCTGTGAGCAAGAGAGTTTGAGGATCTGGGGGATTTCACAGAAGAACTGGTCAGCAGCATTGCCATGGCAGAGGGGGAGGGAAAATATATTTGCTGTGACAATATATTTAAGAAGGAATTAAAAAATATCTGTTGCTTTTTTCTGTCAGATAAATAAGAGAGAAAGTGTAAGGAACTTTGCAGACAACAAGGTCAGTGATAGAGGGGGAGAAGGTCCTCCCAGCCTCATTGCAGAGATTCCCTTGCAGCCCATGCAGAAGCCCATGGTGAATGAGGCTGTTCCCCCTCAGCCCATGCTGGATGATGTGGAACAGTGATTCTACATGCAGCCTGTAGACATCACAGTGCTCAGGCAGGTGCAGACACCTGAAGGAGGCTGTGACCTCATAGGAAGCCTGTGCTGGAGCAGGTTTGCTGGCAGGGCTGTGGAGGACCCAGGCTGGGACAATCTGGTGCTGAAGGAGGGCACCCCATTAAAGTGACCCACCCTGGAGCAGTCTGGTGATGATCTGAAGCCATGTGGGAAGGACTTGGAGGGGTTCATGCAGGACTGTCTTCTGTGGGTGGGACCCAATGGTGCAGCAAGGGGAGACTGTGAGGAGTCCTCCCATGAGGGGGAAGGAGCGGCCGAGACAATGTGTGATGAACTGACCCCAATGCCCATTCCCCATCCTCCTGTGCTGCTCAGTAAGAGGAAGGAGAGAATTAGAGAGTGAAGGGGACCCTGGGAAAAACAGGGGGGGATGTGGGTGGGTGTTTTAATTTATTTATCTTTCTCATTCCTCTGCTCTCTTTGATTGGATAACGAATTATATTGGTTTATTGAGAGTAACTCAGGAGAGTGACCTCTACATGATCTCTCACTGTCCTTATGTTGACCTTTCATTACATCTTCTTTCACTTATGCAGCAGAGGAAGGGGAGTGATAGAGCAGCTTTGGTGAGCACCTGGGTCAATACACTTCAACAAGAGGTTGAAAGGAAGAAGCACATGGGCATGTGGAGTCGATGGTCATAGGCTACAGTAATGATCATGACACTCTTGCCCAGAAGAGCAGCCAGGTAGATGCCCAGGAAGAGGCAGAAGTGCAGGAGCTGCAGCTCCCGTGTGTCTGCAAAGGGCAGGAGGAGGAACTGGCTGATGGAGCTGCTGCTGTTGGACATCTGCTGACAATGGGTATGGAAAAGTGTTTTCAGAAGTAAAAGACAGGAGTGAGGAGAGATTTATAACATGGAAAACTACAATCTTGATTTGTCTCTCAAACTCCCAGGTGTGCACGAGGAGCAGAAGCCTCTGGCATGGGCTCCCAAAGAGTCATTCCTGGTCTTCAGTTTTGGGTACAGGTGAATGGGGGTGACACACAGTTTCCATCAGATCAAGTCCACTCTCATGGAGAAGGGGATCTTGGAAACTTGCCTCTGCCCCCAGTAATTCCCATGGGAGCTGGGAACAGCAGCTCCATGGCAGAAGGTTTTGATTTTTGTGCCACACAAACTGGGGCAAGAGGAATCCCAGCTGCAATGCGTTTGTGGCAGTCATAGGTCAGAGCTGGGTCCCCTTCCAGCCCCAGGGCTGCAAAGCAAGGATGAGGGGTCTGGAATGACTCTCACAGGAGGAAAGAGTCCCCCTCCTGTCGCTACCAGGGCGTCCTGTCTGATGGGGAGACATGAAAGGGTGATTATTCTGCCCAGCTCTTGTCTGATCAGGAGAAAGGACTCTGCTGGACAGAAGGATTTCTCCCCATCCAAGGGAGAGAAAGTCAGTAAAGACTTAGTGTCTTTCCAAGTTAGTTACTTGGAGCTCCAGGGACACCTCACAGGAGACTCTGGGGAATGGAGTATGTGACGTATTCGCCTGCTCCTCTGCTGTGAGCTGGGGTGGGCGGCTGGGATGGAGGGAGCTTACTGCAACCCAGCAGCCCTTATAAGAGAGACAGCTCTGGCCAGGAGCAGCTCCTCTGCCAAGCACACAGGGCTGGGGACACTGCCTGTAGGCACCAAGGGGAGACCTGTGAGGCTGAGAGAGCTGATGGATGCTGAGAGCTCACTGGAGGAGAAATCTCCACAGCACTCTGCCTGGTATGTCTGTGGGTGCAGGGCAATGCAGGTTCTGTTCCTGGAGGGATCTCCTCAAGCTGGGACATGGGGCAGTGTGTGGGGTCTGTCAGGAGGACAAGCTCTCTATAGGACCAGAAGGTGCTGCCTGGAAGGGATGCCCTTGTGCCCCATGAGAGGGACAGGGCAGGACAGCTGTCTTCTCCTGGGCATGGCTGCAGAGGTGTGAAGCAGCGTGTGCACCCAGGGGTGTCCAGGGCTTTCCCTGTGCCACGAGGGCTGTGTGCTGGGGTAGGGACGCTGGTCCTACCAGGGTAGGCAGTCAGCCTGCCTGGTGGGCTTCCATCCGTGTTGGTGCACAAACCTGACTGAGTTCTCGAGAGCTCACAGCTGACTCTCCTCCCAGCAGTGGCACGCTCAAGCCAGCACAAAGCAGACCTCCCAAAAGGGAGCTGCCAAAATCTTCCTGGATCCAGAGAGTCAGTGTGAATTGGAAGATGTTTCTCTCATAGAAGAGTTCCCTAACTTCTCACTGTGCCTTTTCCTCCTTGGACAGGTCTCCACAATTGACCCCAGCATATGTCCAACAGCAGCAGCTCCATCAGCCAGTTCCTCCTCCTGCCCTTTGCAGACACACGGGAGCTGCAGCTCCTGCACTTCTGCCTCTTCCTGGGCATCTACCTGGCTGCTCTCCTGGGCAATGGCCTCATCATCATCACCATAGCCTGTGACCACCACCTCCACACCCCCATGTACTTCTTCCTCCTCAACCTCTCTCTTGCTGACCTTGGCTGCATCTCCACCACTGTTCCCAAATCCATGTCCAATTCCTTCTGGGACACCAGGGCCATTTCCTACACAGGATGTCTGGCTCAACTCTTTTTCTTTGTGTTTTTGATGACAACAGAGCTCTGTCTCCTCACTGTCATGGCCTATGACCGCTACGTTGCCATCTGCCACCCCCTGCACTACGGGACCCTCCTGGGCAGCAGAGCTTGTGTCCACATGGCAGCAGCTGCCTGGGCCAGTGGGTTTCTCAATGCTGTGCTGCACACAGGCAGTACATTTTCCCTTCCCCTCTGCCATGGCAATGCTGTTGACCAGTTCTTCTGTGAAATCCCCCAGATCCTCAAGCTCTCCTGCTCAGATGCCTACCTCAGGGAAATTGGACTCATTGTAGTCGGTGTCTGTTTAACTTTTGGTTGTTTTGTGTTCATTGTGGTGTCCTATGTGCAGATCTTCAGGGCTGTGCTGAGGATCCCCTCGCAGCAGGGACGGCACAAAGCCTTTTCCACGTGCATCCCTCACCTGGCTGTGGTGTCCCTTTTTGTCAGCACAATCATATTTGCCCACCTGAAGCCTCCCTCCCTCTCCTTCTCTTTTTTGGACCTCATAGTGACATTTCTTTACTGTGTGTTTCCACCAGCAGTGAACCCCCTCATCTACAGCATGAGGAACCAGGAGCTCAAGGATGCCATGTGGAAACTAAGCACTGTATGTTTTTAAGCAGCAATAAACTGTTCATCTCCTTCTGTGTATCACTGGCCATGCATGTCACGTTAGTACCATTATGTATTTATAGGGGTTTTAGTAATTGGTTTGTTTTTTCTTATTTCTAGTGTCTCTAAGCTATAACAAGGTGCACATTCATCTCTGTCCTAATGCAGTATCTCCTGGTCTTGTGTGACCCAGCCACTGCGTGATGACCAGCTGTGCTCTTTGTGCATCACATCTGTCTGCAATCACCCACAATTTTATTTTTTTCCCCCTTTCAAACTACAAGAAACCACATTTTTTTTTTATAATTGGACTGTAATTTTTTATGATTGAGTTGTACCAATGACAGGAGAATTACTCCCCTTCCCCTGTACCTGCATTAGCATTAGTCTGTCTCTTTCATCTCCCTTGTCATTCAGGTGTTTCCACCTCTCCTGATCAGTGGCCATGCCTAAGGACATATTTTCAGCAAACTAGATGGATGTTTGCACTTCACTTTGCTCATTCGTTTCCATATCTGCTTGCTCTTGGTCGTTCAGATGCCTTTCAACTCTCTGGTTTCAGCTTTCAGCTTCAGAGGGTTAGAAAATGTCCCATCCCTCAGAAGTCTCATGAACTGTTCTGTCAGAAGTGCAGTGTATTGACAACCTTTCTGTGTATGTGATTAAAAGCACTGTTCTGGGACAGAATCTGCTCTGAAAGCTGACCCGCTTCACACGCTGCTTGGCCGTAGCAGCAGCTGAGGAGAGAGATTTCATGGGTATTAAACTGTGTCATGTTGAACTGCTGTTTGTTGTCAGAGAAATCTGTCTGTGTCTGTGAGCACAGATGATGTGAGGAAAAGAGTTGGGAGTCCCAGGAGGCCAGTGAGGGAACTGCTGTGCTTTGGAAGAGCAAGATTCTCCATGCAGGGTTGGATCTCCAGAGACTGCTTTTCCTGCCTGTCCAGGTCTCCTTAGCAGACCCATGTCCATCACAGAATGCTGCTGTCACTGCTTCTATCAATCAACTGAGCCAGGACAGAAAATACCCATGACTGAAAAAAAGGTCCTTCAGGAAAATTCCTTTGAAATCTTCATCACTAAGGACATCACTAACATCCAAATAGTTGTAAAAGGCTGATATTTTTTTTAATGAAAATGAGTTGGAGAGACATGCTTGTAAGGGCTTTCTGTAGCAACGTTGGTAGCAACGTTGCATATGGGAATCTGAGGCCGGTCTGGGTCCTCCTTGCTATAGTGGCTGGAGCGTGTTGTGTCCAGTTTTGTCATCTGCTCTAAAAACACCCCATGGCACCGTCCATTGTTTGGTTACGAGGGGCACCCTTTGAATGGGGAACGTTTCAGGGAGCACAAAGTGAGCCTGGAGACTTGCTGCGCCCTTCTGTACCAGCGTACCCTGTGGCGCAGTGGAGAACTCCTGCCTGTCACGAGGGAGACCAGGGTTTGATTTGCCACAGGGATTCGCTGCTCTGGGCATTGATTGATTGGTATTGCCTTTGGATCCTGCCATAAGGAGCTGAGTATTTAGATTTGGTGAACTGTTTGTGTGAGTGAAATGAGTTCACTCTGGTGTGAGTGGTGAGTGACTGGGTTAAACACATGGCAAGTTTGGAGCCAACTGTTGCTCCTTGGTGTTCTAAACACAGGCCTGAAGATTTTTCATGTAAACCACTCTTTGTATTTGTTTCACATGGAAGCAGGAGGTGGTTGTACAATTTGGGAACAATTTTTGGTGTGGTGAATGCAGGGAGACCTGGTCTGACTGGGATAACGTTTTTAATC
Source organism: Gallinula chloropus (assembly GCF_964237585.1). Lineage (NCBI taxonomy): Eukaryota > Metazoa > Chordata > Aves > Gruiformes > Rallidae > Gallinula > Gallinula chloropus. The sequence continues at coordinate 787,946 of NC_140120.1, read as the reverse complement.
CGGGTCAGCTTAAACTAGGAATTTGTGGAAATTTAAAGAGTGTGAAAAATCAGTAGCAGATGGGAGGAAGTACAGGGTCAAATAATATCAGGTGGCCTGTGTGTGGAGCAGGAATTAGTGCCTGCCCAATCTGCCATGAATGCTGTTTGTGTACTCGAGCCAAGCGCACGAAGTGCCATAGATACGTCACCTCCCTTTTGGGGAGACAGGAGCGGTACCTTAACAAGTGTCAATGTGAAGTGTACAGGATCTCAGAGCTATAAATAAAATAACTGAAGATTTATATCCAGTAGTAGCAGATCCATATCCACTGCTAACCAAATTAGCACCTAATTTGTCTTGGTTTACTGAATTGGACCTGAAGGAAGCATTTTTCTGACTGCCCTTCAGCCCCATCTCTCTAAGGAGGATGTAAACTTCAGAGATGTTCAATACAACAGTGGTAGGCATTGTGCATTCCCTTTTGCCTGAAATTCCAGCTTTAAGCCACTCTTTTCCTCTCTGGGAGGATCACTGGAACTGATTTCTGAGGGACAGGCAATGTGCTCACCACTGTGGCTGCCTGTGTTCTTCGACCTCACCAGCTCGGTTTGAGTCTGTGTGAACATCTGCTCCACTGCAAGCAGAGAGGAAGCCAAGCTGCCAATTTCAGTTAGATGGTGATGTTGTCACAGGGACCTGCAGGCACCACGGCTTCCCTTGGGAATGACTCCTTTTCCTTGGTGCAAAGAGCATGGAATAACCCTTCAAGGAGCCTGCACTCCACACATCAAGGAATCAAATAGGGGCACTGATGTACACAGAAGTATTATTTACAGTCACTGACTGACCACATTTTACTTTCTATGGCTTGGAAACTTTTCAAAATCTACTTCTATCAGGATCCTGGGGGGCTCGTGGGTCTCACTGGCTGGGACCGACCTCCCCTGTGACCTGCACCCACACTGTCTCCTGCCAAGGGCTCCAGGGACATGGCTTAGCTGAGCCAGGGGCCTTCTGTCCCTGCCTGAGCCCTGGTGCAGCTGTGCCCATCTCTGCCACTTTCTCCTGGCTGGGCCTGGGACCTGCACTGCAGAGAGCTGCTCTCCTGCATGGAGCCCTCAGACCCAGGTCAGAGCTCATCAGGCAGAACACATCATATTCGCTTCACATCCCGTCCCATCCCATCCCATCCCATCCCATCCCATCCCATCCCATCCCATCCCATCCCATCCCATCCCATCCCATCCCATCCCAGCCCCTCCCACCACAGCTCCACCCAGAGAAGCCCCTCCCACTAATGTTCTGTCCGTCAAAGCTCCATCCACTGGAGCCCCGCCCACACACACGCCTCACCCATTGTGGTCCTGCCCACCACAGCCCTGTCTACCACCCCTTAGCCCAGCACCCTTTGGAGGAAGGCCTTTGGGGTGCTGGTCCCCAGGCACCCCTGTGCCCAGCAGCCCTCAGGCACTCTCCCTGCCCATGGTGGCCATACACAGGGCACAGCTGCCTGGCATCCTTGACATCTCCTTGGCCACCAGCTCCTAAGGACAAACCTGGTGCTGGACACCTGGTGCTTTTTCCTGGGGTGCGAGTTGGCTGATTTCAGCAGCCAGAGCCTGGATGAAAGCCAAGGGGTAAACTGAGTCATAGGTTGGGGTGGGTGGATCCAACAGACCACATTTGAAACCAGACAGGCTTTGAAATGTAAGTGAGGGGGATCTCCTAGGATGCTGTTTGGGACTTCCATCCACTTCTTGTCCCCATCTTTCCACTCAGGGGTCTGATATCAGGAGAGAAACTGCTCTGATTCCTAAAGACAGGCAAGAAAGGCATCAAGTACCACAGACCTTTCCACATCCTCAATCACAATGGATCCCCCCCCAACCAATAAAGGTGGGAGATTCTCCTTTTCATTGATGTTTTAATGATTTTATTGTAATATTTTAAAAATATTATTAATAATATTTTATTTTTAAATATTATAATATTTTATTATAATGATATTTTAAAATATTATTAATAACATTATAATTTTTAGATATAATATTTTTAAATATTATAATATTTTAAAACATTATTAACAATATTATAATTTTGAATATTATAATATTTTTAATATTATGATATTTTGATATATTATTAATAATCTTATCTTTTAAATATTAAAATATTTTTAAATATTATAAACTTTTTAAAACATTATTAATAATGATAATGCATTAATAACAAATGATAATGTATTAATAACAAAAGGAGGGCCAGGGAGAATCCCTGCCCACAGCTGGGAGCCACACAGAGCTCTGGAGGTCGCACCTGAGCGGTGCTGACACATCCCCTCTGCTCTGTATCCTGCACTTTGCCTGGGACTGGCTCTAATTCCTTATAAAAGAAGGATCAGCATGTGGAAAGCAGTTAAATCTATTCCAGCTGCTGTGGCACTTGGATCCATACACACAGTCAGTACATTTCTAAGGCAAGGCAGGGGGATGCAAATTACTCCCAGGAAGCCATTTCCATTAACTCCTCCCAGACAGAGCATGCTCAGTGACACTCAGGGGGTCTTCTGGTGGTCCTCAGGGATGAAGGCTGGACGTCTTCTTCTCTCTTAGCAGTTTTCTCCATAGTTTCTCAACCACAGGTACAGCCATATCCTACTGAAATCCAAACCAAATCTACTCTCAAATCACGCAAATTCTTTCTATTCTCAAAACAAGCAAATTCTTCTTATATTAAAGTTGTATTAATTGTCTCTTAAGCTAAATCTATATCAATTGACTCAGCATTATTATATCTCATTGAATCAATGGGGACATGTCAGTGGTAGATGCTGTGACATCACCTTTGCCTGAGGGGTGGATGGGCCAGGAGTGTGCACATGGCTTGTGTGTGACATTGTGATTTCAGTGGTGCTGGAGTCGCTGTGATGCCAAGAGAAGGCACATGGCTTGAGGGCGCCCTTCTGACGTCATCAAAAGCAGACTTGGGCCAATATGGCCAGTACGACCCAAATATGGCTTTTAGGAAGAACCATCATCCCCAGAAGCCTGCACACAGCACCCACCCCCGTGGGACACAGTGAGTGAGGTCACCATCCCTTGGACTGAGGAGCAGAGAGCGGTGGCAGCAGGAGGGTGTGAGGTCACATGGCCGAGGGCAGCCCGTGGCCATGGGCTGGGTGCAGAGCAGCCCTGTGCATCAGAGGGGCATCCCAGGGCTCAGGAGCTGCAGCCCTGGCTGGAGCAGTGGGGCTGGGGCTGTCTCAGGGCACTGCAGGGATGTGCCTGGGCACGGTGCCAGCAGGAAACCACAGGCTGCTGCCCGGGGGGAGCAGGGCGAGCGCTGCGAGGTCACGTGGGCTGTGGTTTGTGCACCTGCAGGCTCCAGCTCCCGCTCTGCCCGGGGGGAATAACGGCCCCTGGGTGACACGCTGAGAGCCAGGGACACGGCTGAGCCCCTGGGCTGCGTGTCTGCTGCCAGGGCAGGGACATGGCCCAGCCCGGGCTCCTGCCAGGGACCCGCCGTGGGGCTCTGCGGGGAGGAAGGGGCCAGCCAGCACTCCTGGGCTGGAGCTCTGCCCCTGGCCAAGGGCTTTTCCCAGCTGCTGCTCCCAGCACAGCGGGGCTGGAGCAGGAGCAGGGGCTGTTTCCTTTCCAGCCTGACACAGACCCGCAGCAGTCCCAGCTCCGTGGCTCCCACGGCTTGGCGGTGCCTGGACGTTCTTGGCCTTGGGTTCTTGGATGAGCCCAGCAGAGGAGATGCTCGTTGCTCCCAGTGCCCCCAGCAGGGACCGAGCGGGGACAGACCCATTTCTCCTCCACACCCAGCTTGTCCCATGACCATCCCCTGCCCCAGTGACCGTGACATGCGCAGCGGGACCTCTGTGTCCCTCATATATGGTCATGAAGGGAGCTGGAGGAGTTCATTGGAGGGCTGGGCTGTGTCGGAGGGGAGATACCTCCCGATAACGACTAAAAAGGGGCTGCTGCTTTGATTGGCTCCTCATGCAGCTGGGTCTGCATCTAAGAGATATATTACCCTTTCATCACTGTCGTCTCTGTGGGTCCCCAGGAGCTGTGACAGGGAGTGTGGTGCTGCAGGGCTGTTCCAGTAGGACAGAAGGCTGAGGCTGGGGATGGAGGGACTCCTGTCCCCTCGGGTGCTGTGGCTGCTGCTCTGGGTTCATCTGTGCAGGGGTAAGTGCAGCATCCTTGTCCCACAGAGAGGGTCAGCAGGCACTAGTGGGAACATCGAGATATCTCTGAGAATGGGGTGTCTTTGGAGGTGCCACTGAGATGAGGGGCAGACAGTGCTCAAGTCAACTGTACTTGAGCCTTTCCCTGTGGGTCTGGGGGCACAGGGCTGTTGCAGGGTGGATCTGGGTTTGTGGGGAGATTGTGCCCTATGAAGATCCAGGCACAGTGTATGGAGGGGAAGGGGAAGGTGGTGGTTGAGTTTGGAGGAGGTGCTGCTGGCTGTGTGGTTGTGAATAACCCAGTGGGGTTAGAGCTGAGCACCTGCAGAACGGTGAAAGCCTTGGAGACAAATGTGAGCCTGACACTGCCCTGAGGACAGCATGGAAGAGTACATCATGCACACTGGTTCCTGGGAAGGAGGAACCTCCAGACCTGTTCAGTGATCTCCTGAAGGTTCCCATGTTTGTGCTTGCAGGGGCTGCAGAGGTGAGGCTGGAAAATGGTGGTGGACGCTGTGCTGGAAGAGTGGAGGTGAAACAACAGGGGCAGTGGGGGACCGTGTGTCATTACTTATGGGACAAGACTGATGCTGCAGTGGTTTGCAAGCAGCTGCGTTGTGGGGATGCTGTTGAACCTCATTGGTCTGCACACTTTGGGCCAGGATCTGGCCCCATTTGGATGTACGGTGTTAGGTGTGATGGCACCGAGTCTGCCCTGTCTGACTGTGAAAGCACAGAAGGGATTCAAGAGTATTGTTATCACAGCTGGGATGCTGGAGTGACATGTTCAGGTAAGGGTGCAGCCCATTCCCCTCTTTTGTGGCCAGGATTGGGGAGGGGACCTGGCTGTGCCCTCAGGGCAACAAGGGGGTTCTGGAGAAGGGCCCAGTGTTGCCAGTCACACTGCTGAGTTGGGATTCTCATTCCTGGGTTCCCTGATCCCTGAGGTAAGCCCAGCAGGAACCTGAAACATCCTGACCCCTGCTGTGGCTCAGCCCACCCTCTGTGGGTGCCTGAAGCAGGATGATGGGTGCTGTGCACACCTGCGGTACGCTCTTGCCCTGCATGAGGACCCCTCCCTGGGTGGGGGCTGGAGCCGGGGGCTGGTGCAGACAGTGGCTGTGGGTACACCCACACTGCAGAACCCTCTGGGACTGGGGGACATTTCTGGTGGCTCCAAGGGGTTCCTGGGCCTGGGCCTGAGCTCGGTGGTGCAGAGCAGGCTGCCACTGACAACAGCACATGGGCCCATCACCTTGGTCCCATCACCAGGGACTTGGTCCCGTGCCCAGCAGCCCAGGGTCTCCAGAAGAGCAGCAGTTCATCTGAGTGGTGGTTGTGACTGTGGGAGAACAGCCAGCCCCCGGTGCTGTGCTGATTTCTGGAGAGCAGGGAGGGGATCTGGTGGGTTTGTGCCATCAGCACCACTGGGAGCTGCTGGGATGGTTGTGAGGCTCTTGGCCTGTAGCCAGCTGAGAGATGGGGTGAGACATGCTCAGGACATTGCCAGAGGGCTCTGGGAACTCACAGGGGTCTTTGCTTGCTCCAGGGTTTGTGCGGCTGGTTGGAGGGGGCAGCCCCTGCTCAGGACGAGTGGAGATCCATGATGAGAACCAGTGGAAAACTGTCTGTGACTCAGACTTTGGTCCCAAAGCCGCTGACGTGGTCTGTGAAGAGCTGCAGTGTGGGGTAGCCCTGTCCATCCCTGGGGCAGCTCCTTTTGGAGAAGGTGTTGGATCCATCTGGAACAGAGAGCTGCAGTGTTTGGGGAATGAATCCTCTCTGGTTTTCTGTCCCACAGGGTCCCACAAGGACCCACCCTGCACCCACGCCAACGATGCCAGTGTCATCTGCACAAGTAAGGACTCTGGTTGGGGTGTTGAATGCTGAGGATGAGCTGGTGGGAGGGAGCAGGATGGGGACAGGACACACAACTGGGTTTGAAGGCAGGAGGGGTGATGTGGTTTTCTGCAGCCCTAAGACAATGCAGAAGGAGGAGAAGAGAAGGCTGTCCATCTGGTCAGTCCTCCCATTGACACAGGTGAAGAGCACCAAGGCCCATTTTTCCCCTCTTCCTCTGTCCCCAGAGTACACAGGGTTCAGGCTGGTGAATGGCAGCACGGCTTGTGATGGGCGTGTGGAGGTCCAGGTGCTGGGGACCTGGGGCACCCTCTGTGACTCCCACTGGGACCTCTTGGACGCCCACGTTCTCTGTCGCCACCTCGGCTGCGGGTTTGCTGAGGCCCTTCCTGGAGGAGGGCGTTTTGGGAGAGGCACCGGCCCCACCTGGAGAGAGTCATTCCACTGTGATGGGACTGAAGCCCAGCTGGGACAGTGCCCAGTGACTGCCCTGGGAGCCTCCCCATGCTCCCACGACAGGGACGCTGCTGTCATTTGCTCAGGTGAGTGCTGGGAAAACAGCCTCTTACCCCCATTGTCCCCTGGGGTGTGACATGGCCACCCAAAGCAAGGGATCCCATGGCAGGCGCAGGGTGAGCTTCTCCCTGGAGAAACCCTCCCTTCACCTGGAGTGATCTGGAGAGCTTGATCTTCTCCAACTGAACGCTCTGAGGTGGGAGAGCTGACACTGAGGCTCTCACATCTCTGCCCTCCTGGGGCAGGGGTCAGTCTCTTGAGCCACCAGCAGCCTTGGAGTCAAACCATCTCCCAGTCCCTGATCCCCAGGGGTGCAGAGGGGCAGAGATGTGTGGGGTGTCCCGTTTCTCAGCAGTGCCAGGGCAGAGGATGAGCAAGGCTTCTCCTGGTGCTGCCCATCCCCAGGCCATCCCACCATCTGCTGCTCCCTCCTGCAGGAGCTGCCCCATCTGCCTCAGCAGGGACATGTTGGGTGTCTGTGCCCCACCAAGAGCAAAGAGAGTGTCTTGCCCAGCAGGGCTCAGTCCCTGGGAAACCAACCATGAGAAAAACTGCTCCTGAAGCTCAATGCAGAATGCTTGGGCAGGCAATAGGTCTCAAGGGCTCCATCAGGCTTCCAGAGCCTGGAGGGGAACTGCAGGTCTCTGGGCTCTCTGGTGCTGCTGAGGCTGGGCCATGTCTGCTCTCCCCAGGCTCAGACAGCTCCGGGGCCCTGCGGCTGGTGGGTGGAGGCAGCCGGTGTGACGGGCGAGTGGAGATCTTCCAGCGCGGGACCTGGGGCCGAGTCCTGGATGACCAGTGGGACGTGCAGGAGGCCAGCGTGGTGTGCCGGCAGCTGCGGTGTGGAGAGGCAGAGAGAGCCTACAACCCCCCAAAGCCTGAGAGAGGGACGGGTCCTGTGGGGCTGCGAGGGGTGCGGTGCGCAGGGCATGAGTCCAACCTGACCCTCTGCAACACCTCCCTGCCCGAGAGCGCGCTGGCAGCTGGGATTGCCGAGGACGTGGGGGTCGTTTGCCGGGGTGAGTGGCACTGCAGGGATCCCCGGGCTCTGGGCTGGGTGGGCACCATCCCCTGACAGCAGCTGGGCTTCTTCCTGCTGCAGGGAGCCGTCGGGTGCGGCTGGTGAACGGGCCCGGGCGCTGTGCAGGCAGAGTGGAGATCTACTACCGGGGCAGCTGGGGGAGCGTCTGCGATGACGGCTGGGACCTGCCCGACGCCGCCGTCGTCTGCCAGCAGCTGGGCTGCGGAGGGGCGGTGGAGGCCGTTGGCTCTGCTGCCTTCGGGGAAGGCGCCGGGCAGGTCTGGCTGGGCAGCGTGAGCTGCTCGGGGGCCGAAGCTGCTCTCTGGGACTGCCCGGCACGGCCCTGGGGGCAGCCCGACTGCGGGCACAAAGAGGATGCCGGAGTCGTCTGCTCAGGTCTGTGCTGGGAGCTGTGCTGGGAGCCCAGGGACAGGGGAGGTGGGGACAAGGGGAGAGCCAGCAATGGCCGAGGCTGTCCCTGGCTGCTGCTGAGCCCCTGCCCAAGCCCATGCTGGGGACACCCACACACAGGTCCTCTCTGTCCCACATAGCGTCTCTGGGGAGTTTTCCCCAAGGTTTAGCGGGGAGGAGAGGTTTGTCTGTCTGTCAGGGGCTGCCAGGGCGACTGTCTGGCCATGCATTTTCCTTGTCTGGGGGCTTCAGGGGCACCCCTGATCCTACATCCCTGCACCATCCTCTTCCCTTTGGTGTCTCTCCTCCCAGAGTTTGTGGCCCTGAGGCTGGAGAAGAACGGCAGCTGCTCCGGGCGCCTGCAGGTTTTCTATAACGGGACCTGGGGCAGCGTTTGCTTCAACTCAATGACTCTCCAAACGGTGTCTCTGGCGTGCAAGGAGCTGGGCTGTGGGGAGGCATTATCCTTGGACCCATTCCTCACTTCTGGAACACTGCCTGGCCGTGCCTGGGTGGATCGTGTGGAGTGTGGGAGGAGTGACACCTCCTTCTGGCAGTGTCCCTCCGCTCCCTGGCACCCAGAGTCCTGCACCGACCTGCGTGATGAGACCCACATCACCTGCAAGGGTAACTCTGAGCCACCCGGGCACCAGCATCCCCAGATTCTGCTCCCTTCTGGGCACTGTCAGACACAGACAGAGCCCACAAGGGCTTTTCCTTTCCATGCCAGACCCTTCTGCTGCTGGTGGTGGCACAAAGGAGCCTTCAGCTCTCAGACCCCACACATTCAGCAGCAGTGGGCAGCCAGGCTGCCAGCAGAGCCTGGGGGAGGCAGAGGGGTCTGCAGGAGAGGTCTCAACAGAGACCCATCAGGGCTCCAAACAGTGTCCCCCATCCTGCCCTCTGTGAACCAGGCTCCCTTGGGGGCTGAGCAGTCAGGGTCCCCCACATTGCCGGGTGTGTCCCCTGAGTGACCGGGGTTCAGCTGCTCCCTTGAGCAAGGTGACTCAGGGATGCACAGGCAGAACTCAGCCCCGCTCTCTGCCACACGACCCCCCTGCTGCAGCCCCTCACCATGGCATTTCCTTCTACAGACAGAGAGACAAGAACGGCCCCAGCCCTGGATGCCACGTGCCCAAACTCCAGGAGCTGCACAGGTAGCTGCTCCTCTGCAGGCCTCTCTCCCCTGGCAGGGCTCTGCCTGCTGCCCTGGAGCCCTGAGGGGTCTCTGCCTTCTCCAGACAGGGAGAAGATCCGTGCGGTGGGAGGCGAGAGCGGGTGCTCAGGCAGAGTGGAGGTCTGGCACCGCGGCTCCTGGGGGACGGTGTGCGACGACTCCTGGGACATGCTGGCCGCGGCGGTGGCGTGCCGGCAGCTGGGCTGTGGCCCCGCAGTGTCTGCCCTGGGCGAGGCGGCGTTTGGGAAGGGGACGGGCCCCATCTGGCTGGAGCAGGTGGAGTGCCGGGGCACAGAGCCGTCTCTGCAGCACTGCTGGGCCCGGCCCGGGGACAGCGGCGCCTGCCGGCATAAGGAGGACGCTGCCGTCAACTGCTCGGGTGAGCATCTCCCGGGGGCTGCACTGTCCTGCCCATGGCCCCGAGCAGGGCCCTGGGCTCCTGCCTGGCCACCCCTGAAGGAGCAGCCCCACAGGAGGGCCAGTGTGGGTGGGATGTGACAGGGATGTCTGCACACGTGCACACAGCCCCGGGGTGTCAGAAAGGAGGCTCCCCGGGACCTGCACACCCAGCCTCTCAGCACAGCTCTCCTCCCCAACCTCTCCAGCCATTTTTCAGGGTTCTATACTGGTTTGAGGGGTGCTATACTGGTTTTGGGGTGCTCATACTGTTCTGGGGTATATATTCTGGTTTTCAGGGGGATCTATACTGGCTTGAGGAGATTCTGTACTGGTTTTATTGGTGGTGCATACCGCTTTGAGGGCATTGTGTACTGGTTTGGTGTTCTATACTGATTTGGGAGATTCTATACTGGTTTTGGCAGTCCATACTCGTTTAGGGGAATTCATAATGGTTTGTGAGGTTTTATACCGGTCTTGGGAGTTCTATACTTGTTTCTTGGTTTTCATACATGTTTTGGGTTTTTTACTGGTTTTAGGGCATCTATACGGGGTTTGGGTAGTTCTGTACTGGTTTGGAGGGTTCATCCTAGTTTCGGGGGTTATATAATTGTTTTTTGGGGGGTTCGTACTGGTTTGAGGGTGGGTGCATACTGGTTGGGGGAACCCATGGCAGCCCCACCATTATAGCCAGTAACCACCCCACCAGTGTCCCCAGTAACCAACCCCTCAGTATTCCCATTACCAACAGTATCCCAGTTAACCCACAGCTCTCCTTCTCCTCCTCTGCAGCTGCACCCAGGACCGCAGCACCAACCCCCCGAGCAGGTAACCTGCCCTGTGTGTCAGCGCCGGCTCTTCCCAGAGCTGGGCTGTGACCCACAGCCAGGGGGAAGGGGCTCCTTGCCAGGGTGGGACTCACCGAGGTGGGATGTCAGTCCCCAGAAGGGTGGGACCTTCCCCATCACTCCCCCCTGGGGTCTTTTACCCCTGTGTCACGGGGTCAGGACTGTGGTGTCACAGCCCCCCACCTCTCCCAGCCCTGGGGCTGCTATTTCTGGCTTCCTGCCCATGCAGATGCCACCCGGGACCGTCTGACCAGCAGCAGGAGAGAGTCCTTGCTTGTCATCATCTGCATCATCCTGGGAGCCCTTCTCTGCTTGCTCCTGGCCCTCCTGGCTGGGCAAGCGTGGAGCGCCAGGGCTGGGCGCAGAGGTGGGTTTGTTCTCCACGGTCCCAGGTGAAGATGTGTGTTGGCAAGGCCAGGGGGGCTGTGGGGTGTCAGTGAGTGGTACAGGCAGAGCTGGGGGGACAGGAGTGTGTGCTGCCCACAGTCCCATGTGTCACCCCATTGACTGCCTGACCACGGGCAACCAGCAGGAAGGGGGAGAGAGAGTCCAGACATGGGGGGAGTCTGGGATGGGGCCAGGAGGGAAATGGAACAGCTGGGCTGGGGAGATGGGATAAAGGGGGATAGATGAGGATGTGGCACTGGGAGTGCTCTGGGGAGATGGGGGGAGGGCTCTGGGTTGGGGAGATGGAGTAAAAGGGGGATAGATGAGGATGTGACACTGGGAGTGCTCTGGGGAGATGGGGAGGGGGCTCTGGGGGTGCGAGATGCTGGGAGAATCATTGGGAAGCACCTCCCATCCTTTCAGCATCAGGACCCCTGGCTGTTCCTCCATCCAACCCTTACCTCCCCCCAGTAGGGCAGGGGCTGTGTAATGGATCCACTGGGCAGAGAGTGGACAGCTCCAGGGCAGAGGAAAGGCAGGAGCTGCTCCAAGCTCAGCACCAGGAACAGGATCCAGGGTCCAGAGGGGCACAAGGGGGGTCTCTGAGGGACAGTGTGAGGGTATCGTTGCCCCTGACCATCTCCAAGGGGACATTGCCCTTCCTGAGGAAGTGGCAGCAGTGACTGAACAGCACAGTGGGGCTGTGCTGTGGGGACAGCCCTGGGCTGAGCCAGGGGAACAGGGCAGGGGGAGCAGATCAGGATCCATCCCTTCTCTGACCATCCCTGAGCCACATCCCTGAGCCAGCCCTGCCTCTGTCTGCAGCCTCTGAGCGAGCCTGGGAGCCCTTCCCTGAGGCCCTGTACGAGGAGATCGGGTACAGCCCAGCATTGGAGAAGCAGCCAAGGTTCAGCATGTCAGGTGGGTGTGGGTCCCTCATGGGGGCCATACCTCTAAGGCTCTTTCCCCTGGCCCCCACCTAAGACTGACCCCCTGCAGCCCCCTGGCCCAAGGTCCCTGCAGCACTGGGGCTCTGTGGTTCAGCCAGGTCTTGTTGTTGGAGAAGAGCTTCATCCTCACCAGCTCATCCTGTCCCAGCCAGTGGACAGCCCCTCTCTGTGTGTCCCTACATCCCATTGTCAGCTGAGGGGTGAGGGAAGGGGCTGTCATGGGGCAGCTCTGGGAGCCCCTGTGAGTTGGGGTTTTCCCAGGAGAGCAAGGAAACTCCTGACCCGTCATCCAATGCAGCCCTGGCTCGGTGGGTCCCCTGTCCCCAGCAGCACTGAGCACAAGCTGGGTCAGCAGAACTCACCCCATAAAACTTCCATCACTTCTCTCCAGGCTCCTACTCAGAGGGGTCCCTGACCAAGATGCAGACCCACTATGAGGACATTGAGGAGGAGGATGGTCCAGGATCAGCTCCAGGTAATGGGAGGCAGGAAGGGGTGGATCTCTCCTCCCTGCACACTGGTGATGGACACCAGTGTCACCATGAGCAGCAGGGGAGGATATGGGCAGGGGAATCCTCTGGTGCTGCCAAATCCAGTGTCTGGGGCCCATGTCCCTGCCCTTCCTCCCTTCCTCTGCTCTGCAGGACGTGTCTCCTCACTGTCAGCATCTCCCCTCTCCTTTCAGACATGCCTGTCCTGCCCAGAGATGACCCAGCAGATGGCTATGACGATGCCAGGGAGGTTTCTGAGCCTGGGGAGGATCCTGTGTCTGGGCAAGGAGACTGGGAAACGCCCAGGGCACCAGAGGATGGAGCTGGTCCCAGGGATGCACGTGGAGGTGAGAGGGACAGACAGTGCTGTGGGTTCCTGGGGTGCCAGATGAATTGCTGCCATATTGAGAGCCCACAGTCTGGCAAGAGACCAACCTGCCCTGGGAGTTTCCCTTGGGGGGGACCCTTGGTGGGAGGGGGAGGTAAATATTTCTCCTCTGGTGAGGAGAAGGGAGGAAGGTGATGTACAGGTCAGGACGAGCACCTCGTGGGACGATCACTCAGTGGGCTGCCTTGCTGCTTGCAGGGACACACCTGCACCCCCAGAGACGTGCTGAGGCCCCTGGAGCTGAGGGAGATGCCTGGTCCCCTCCCCAGGACAGCACAGGCTATGACGATGCTGAAGAGGTGTCTCTGGCACATCCCCCTGAGGACACCAAGGCTGTGACACCAGAGCTCAGTGCACAGCAGCCCCTGAGCCCTGGGCCAGCACAGCCCGTCCCGGCCATGCAGCTGGCTGCAGCCAGGAGGGAGGAGAGGTCTGTGCAGCTGGGAGAGCCCTGAGCACCAGGGAACCATCTCCCTTCTCCCAGGGGCAGCAGAAACAGCCCGGGGTTTGCTCTCTGTTTATTCTCTTGTGGTTACTCTGTGCCTCCCCACTTGTTCCTATTAAAAGTCTTTGGGGTAGGAAGGGGTATTTTTCTCCTTCTTAACTCTGTGGGAGGGAACTCCTCCTCCCCCTCCTTCCTCACTGACCCTGGTGTGTCTGGGATCTTTCCACATGTTCCCCCCTCCTCCCTTACCCCTGTCCCAGTCTGGCATTTGTGCCCATTCTAAACCCTCCCTCACAGAGCAGCACCCCCTCTGCTGATGTGCTCAGCTGATGGCAGCAGTAGGGCTGCTGCAGGGCTGCCTGGACATGGGGGAACCAGAATGGGGAACCCAATTTCCCTTCTCACTGGGGCTCCTGCTGCCTCTCTGCTGCCAAAGCCACTGATGTGGAGTCCCACACAGAGTGACATCTCTGCCACTGTCAAGAAACCCAAATGATCCTCTGGAGGGGGAGGGACACAGAGAATGCCCTGACACTGAGGGAGTAAAGGGTTGGGGTGACCAGTTGAGGGTTGGGGTGAAAGGGGTTCATGTTGGAGGGAAACTGTCAAAGCCGGAGGCCAGTGGCCAAGGGATCGGTCAACTGGGACAACTCTTGATCCAACCATCAAAGACCCTGGGATGGGTTTTCTGGGAAGGGGCTGGAGATGGTTTCCACGCCCGATACGCATCATCAGTCAATGACGATGACACGGCCACCGACTACTGTGCCAGAGATGGTGGTGGTGGTGCTGATGGTGGTCACCACCCCATCGCCATGTCCCCACCTCCTGGCATCTCCCTGGCATCCTGGCACAAAGATCCAGGTCTCGTTCAAGCACAAACTCAAAAACCATTGGAATTTCACCCAAATTCTTCCCGGAATCCCGGCCATGACTCACCCAGCTTCACCTGTGGTCACTCCAGAATGTTGTCTATGCCCAAGGAACCAGGAATTCCCCCAAATCCTCATATCTTCACAAAATTCTCACGTTTCCCCAAAAATCATCTATTTCCCCCCCAAATTACCTAATTCTCACATTTTCCCCAAAATTCCCTCAAGGGAAGAGACTATTACCAAGACTGTTACCAAGGATGGGTGCCACGACGAGAGGGAAGATGCTGCCAATCAGTGTGACTGATAAAGCAACTTCAACTTCATGGCAAGCACACCCTTCCTTTGATACTGTTCCTACCAGGTGTTGTACTTGTCGTATTCTAATTGGCTCTTAGCTAAAGGTTACATTTACATACTCCACCCATCTTGCACCTTGGGAATCATGTCTCTTTCTCAGTCCCAGGAGCACTGAATCCTTATCACACCTCCTGCTCCCACATCTTGTGGCCTTGCTGCACGAGACACAAGAACACCCTGACCGATTGGTGACCCTTCTGTTCTCACCAACACGGCGTGGGGCCTGGTCTGACTGAGCTACACAGGCGACTGCTTGGACAGCTGCTCCACAGGCTCATGGCCTTGCTTCTCAAGCCATTCTGCAACACCCAGGAGGTCAGGAAGGCCAATGGCATCTTGGCTTGTATCAAAAACAGTGTGGCCAGGAGGTCTGGGGAGGGGATTGTGCCCCTGTACTCGGCTTTGGTGAGGCTGCACCTTGAGTGCTGAGTCCAGTTCTGGGCTCCTCATCATAAGAAGGACATTGAGGTCCTGGAGTGAGTCCAGAGAAGGGTAATGAGGCTGGGGAAGGGGCTGGAGGGCAAGTCCTATGAGGAGCGGCTGAGGGAGCTGGGGATGTTCAGCCTGGAGAAGAGGAGCCTGAGGGGAGACCTTCTCCCCACCTCCCCTGCCAGGAGGGTGCAGAGAGTTGGGCGATGGTCTCTTCAGCCAGGGGACAGGAGATGGGACAAGGGGAAATGGCCTCAAGCTGCACAAGGGAAGGGTCAGATCAGATGTTAGGAAGAATTTTGTACTGTTGGGGTTGTCAGGGCCTGGAACAGGCTGCCCAGGGAGGGGGGTGGAGTCACCTTCCCTGGATGTGTTCAAAAAACAGGTAGATGAGGTACTTGGGGATATGGTTTAGCTTAGGATGGGAACAGTTGGACTCGATGATCTTAAAGTTCTTTTCCAACATTGTGATTCTCTGATTCTTTTTAATGTTTCCATAAATGACCAGACAACTGGACTGGAGGGTGTCTTAAGTAAATTTGCATGTGACACCAAATTGGGAGGAGCTGTTGACTCTGCTGAGCATGAAGAAGCCTTGCAGAGACCTGGACAGGTCAGAGAGCTGGGCAGTCACCAACACAATGGAGTTTAACAAGGGGAAGCACCAGATCCTGCACCTGGGAAGGGGCAGCCCTGGCTGCACATACAGACTGGGGGGTCAGACACTGGAGGGATTTGGGGGTCTTGGTCGACAGCAAGTTGAACACGAGCCAGCAGTGTGCCCAGGCAGCCAGGAGGGCCAAGAGTATCCTGGGGTGCATCAAGCATGGCATTGCCAGCAGGTCCAGGGAGGGGATTGTCCCACTCTACACTGTGCTGGTGCAGCCTCACCTCAAGTGCTGGGTGCAGTTTTGGGCACCACAGGACAAGTGGGACACTAAAATATTGGAAAGTGTCCAGAGGAGACAATGAGGATGTTGAAGAGTCTGGAGGGGAAGTCTCATGGGGAGAGGCTGAAGTCCCTTGGTTTGTTCAGCCTGGAGAAAAGGAGGCTGAGGGGAGACCTCATTGCAGTCTGTGGCATCCTGAGGAGGGGGAGAGAAGGGGCAGGTGCTGATCTCTCTTTGGTGGCCAGTGATAGAACCTGAGGGAACAGCATGAAGCTGTGGCAGGGGAGGTTTAGGCTAGATATGAGGGAGAGGTTCTTTACTTAGAGGGTGGTCAGGCCCTGGAACAGTGCAAGTTGTTACAGCCCTGAGCTTGAAAAAGTTCAGGAAGCATCTGGATGATGCGCTGAGTCCTGTGCTCTGACTTGGCTGGCCCTGTGTGGAGCCAGGAGTTGGACTGGATGATACTTATGGGTCCCTTATAACTCAGGAGATTCTATGATTCTATGGCAGTGTCTGAAATCACCACTTAGCAGTGGATCTGCACACCAGCACTTGTGGTTGGTCTCTAGATTTCCCTTCCCTTGGACCATTGAGACACCTCCCAACCACCCAGCTGCTGCTCTGAGTTTCAGGGAGTTAAACCCTTGCCTTTCTGGCAGTTGTCTGACTCATTCTGTCTTTAGCCAGCTCTTGAGTTGTGGTGATTTCACAGTCTCCTTCCTCACTAGAACATCTCTCACAGGGTTAAGCTTTGTGGCAGGTGAACCTCACTGGTGGCAGATGGCACTTGGCACAGAGTGAGGAGTGTTGAATTTAATGGTGAATCTTGTCAGGTTTCTTGTGTTGGTGGGAAAATAACTCCCTGTGTGCTGCCTGTGTGCAGCCAGTTCTCTAAGGAAAGCAGGGGAGCTGGTACAGAGGGGCTGTAATGCCCCACTGTGGAGTGCAGAGAGAGAGCTGATGTAAGGACAAGGGATGCAAGTCCCAGTTGGCTGGTGAGAGTCATGGTGGGCTTGTGGAGATGTGCACCAAGGTTGTCCCCACTGCCTCAAGGGACACTTTTTCAGAGCAGTCCAGACCTCCTTAGGAGGCACCCTGGATCAATCTCAGTCAGAGGTTGTCACCTCTCCTCTACAGTGAAAATAATAACCTACACCCTTAAAAAGAAATCAATTTTACTCTGAGCTCCCTTTGAAACAGCTTCAATGATCTGTACATCTCTTGAAGACTTGAAGATAATTACATGAAGAGACATAGCTCGTTAGGGTTTGCTTTTTATTTTTAATGAGCCCTGGGGTGCATTTGGTGCTGAGTCCTTGAAGCTCAGGTACTGAGAGGAAATTACACAAAAAACTCCATGTCAAAAGCAGAAGCCAAAGTACCTGAAGTATTAATGAGTCCCACTGAGAGCCATTGCTGGCTGAGCCTCCCCAGGGACTCGTTAGCACAGGTAATTGGAGGCCATGTTGGCTGGTAGGCAAAGGCAATGTACAAGCAGCTGAGATGCTGAGCAAGCCCTGGGTTGGTTTCATGAAGCAGAAAGGCCAAACCCTGACCCCCAGCCCCAGGGAAGACAGGTCCTGTCCCTCAGGCATTGCTCAGGCTCTTCCTGGGGCATCGTGTGGTGTGTAATGCTGAGGGAAGAACAACAGGATGAGAGTTTCTCCTCATTGTTGGCCCAAAGCCCAGCTAGAAATTCATCTGTCCTCCATTTAAATAAAAGAAAGAGCAGGGAGACCCTCCATCCCCTCTCAGATTCAGGAGGAAACATTGTTGAGAGATGAGGCCAAGGCTGAGGTGCTTAATGAAATCTTTGCCACTGTCTTTAGTAATAGGAGCAGTTGTACAGAGAGAATCCAATTCCCTGAGCTGGGAGACAGGGAGAGGGAGCAGAATGAGCCCACCTCAGTCCAGGAGGAGATGGTCCTGCTGCACCGCAGAGATGTGCACAGATCTGTGGGGCTGAATGGGATGCAGCCAAGGGTGCTGAAAGAGCTGGCAAGGGGGGTTCACCAAGCCACTTTCCATCAGTCCTGGCTGACTGGATCAGTCACTGTAACCCCTATATAAGAAGGGACAGAAGGATGATCAGGGAAATTACAGGCCTGATGGTTTGACTTCAGTCCCAGAGAAGCTGATGGAGCAGATCATCCTGAGCAGCATTATCCAGTTCATGAAGAACCCCCAGGTGATCAGGCCCAGCCAGCTTGGGTTCATAAGGGCAGGTCCTATTTCATCAACCAAATCTTCCTCTATGAGAGGGTGACCTGCTTCTTGGACAAGGGAAGGGCTCTGCATGTTGTCTACCTTGACTTTAGCAAGGCCTTGGACACAGTTTCCCACCTCCTTCTCCTAGAGAATCTCACTGCTTGTGCCTTGGAAACTGTGGTGGTTCAGCCCCAAGCAATGGCTGAGCACCACATGCTGCTCGCTCACTCCCGGAGGAGAAACAGACAGAGCCTCTGTGGGCTGGTATAAGGACAGTTTGCTGACAAAAGCACCATAAAATTGGGACAATAACAGCCCCAATTGCACTCACACCCAGTGATAGCACAGATGGTAACTTAGAAACCAAACAATAACAGTGCTGCACCATGCCATGACCACCCCTTCCTAAATACCCTCTTGGATGGGGAAGTGATGTCAGGTGGTTTGGAAAACAGCACAGGCAAACTCACCTCAGCTGTGCAGCCTGCTCGGGGAGGTGAGCCTGGCCTGTCCAGTAGTAGGACATCATCCACCCCTGTTTCCACACCATCTACATCATGCCCAGATCTTACATTTTCAGAGTACTGGGGAGGTTCATAACATCATTTGTTATTTAGACCATCTTCCATGGACCACCATCCAGCAAATAGTATAGAGAAATATGTAATATTTGGCCTTTTTTCTCCTTAGGCAATGTCTAAAGCCAGCTGGATGGCTTTCACCTCTGCAAACTGGCTGGATTTGCCTTCTCCATAGGCAGCTTCTGCAACTAGTTGTGTAGGACTCCATACAGCAGCCTTCCACCTCTGATGTTTACCAGCAATGCCACAGGACCCATTGGTGCACAGGGCATATTTTTTCTCATTTTCTGGCAGTTCACTGTACAGTGAGGTCTCTTCAGCATGTGGCACTTGTTCCTCTGGTGATATTCTACAGTCTTTGCCTTCTGGCCAGTCTGTGATCACTCCCAGGGTTCCTGGGTGATTGGGGTTTCCTATTCCAGCCCACTCTGTGATAAGTGTGACCCACTTGCTCCACGTAGCATGAGTGGCATGGTGTGTAGGAGGGGCCTTCCCTTTGAACATCCAGCCCAGCACTGGCAGTCGGGGTGCCAGGAGGAGCTGGGCTTCAGTCCCAATCACTTCCTAAGCGCCTCAAACCCCTTCCTGTGCTGCCAGTATTTCCTTTTCTGTTAGAGTGTCTGGATCCTCTGTAGCCCCGACTCCAAAAACCCAGAGACTGACCTTGAGCCTCCCCTGGTGCTTTCTGACAGAGTCTCCAGGTAGGGCCATTCTCCCAGGCTGACCTGTAGAACACATTTTTTACATCTGGCCCAGTCTGGACGGGCCCAAGGGCTACTGCATGGACTATCTCCTGTTTGATCTCTTCCAAGGCTTCTCACTGCTCAGGGACCCATTGGAAATCGTTCCCTTACCAGGTTACACGGTAGAGAGGGCTGACAATGAGACTGTGTTTTGGGATATGCATTCTCCAGAACCCCACAGTGCCTAGGAAAGCTTGTGTCTCCTTTCTGTGGGTAGATGGAGACATGGCTGCTATTGTATTCATAACATCCACTGGGATCTGATGACACCCATCCTGCTATTTTAGTCCTTAAAAGTGGACTTCTGGAGCAGGTCCCTTGCCCTTACTCTGTTTGATGGCAAAACCAGCTTTAGCAGAATTCAGATCATTCTCTTCCCTTTCTCAAAAAATTCCTCCTCCGTGTTGTCCCATACCATGACATCATCAATATACTGTAGGTACTCTGGGGCTTCACCCAGCTCTAATGCAGACTGGATCAGTCCATGGCAGATGGTGGGGCTGTGTTTCCAGCCCTGGGGCAGTCGATCCCAGGTGTCCTGGATTCTCTTCCAACTGAAAGCAAACTGTGGCCTTTGTTCTGCTGCCAAACGAGTCAAGAAAACCACATTTGCAATGTCAGTTGTAGTGTAGCACTTGGCTGCTTTTGACTCCAGTTCATACTGGAGTTCCAGCAGGTCTGGCACTGCAGCACTCAGAGGCAGCGTGACCTCATTCAGGGCACGATAGTCCAGCCTCAGCCTCCACTCTGCACTGGGCTTCTGCACTGGCCAGATTGCACTGTTGAAGGGTGAGCGGGTTCTACCAATCACTCCCTGACTCTCCAGCTGATGATCAGTTTCTGAATGGGAATCAGGGAGTCTCTGTTGGGTGTGGTATTGTTGCCTGTGACCATCATGGTAGCAACTGGTACTTGCTGTTCTTCAACCTTTAGCAGCCCCACAACAGCAGGGTCTTCGGACAGCCCAGGCAGAAGAGACACTTGTTCAATGTCTTCTGTCTCTGAGGCAGCTATTCCAAAAGCCCTCTGGTACCCTTTTGGGTCTTTGAAGTGCCCTCTCCAGAGGAAGTCTATGCCCAGGATGCACAGAGCTGCAGATCATCAGGATCACACTAAATCATCTCTCACATGGCTAATCCCCTCAGATAATGGATATCTCTCTCCATGGTCATCCACTGGTCTGGCCAATACACAGCATCTTCAATGAACTGGTACTTTGCCCTTACACTTGATAGAAGTCACCTCCAGAGGCTGAGGGCTTGAGACTTCCTTCCAATTGCCTTGTTACTGCCTCCTTCTCTGGACAGGGATCCCAGCTGCTTGGCCTCCCTGCCTTCTCCCTGCTGCCTGCCCCATTGTCCCAGCATGGCAGTAGCCAGGTGATGATGCGCTCCCCTGGAAGGTGGCTGAAGTCTTTTCTCATGTCTCTCAGCTCAAGGACAAGGATCGGGTTATAACCTCTGGTATTGCCTCTTCAGGGCCTTGCAATGGTCCCAGTTCATCAGCATCTCTCCCGATGAGGACTGATTTCTCCATGTATTTCTTCTTCTGGATAGAGGTGACTGACAGTCGTACTGGTTGGCTGTCTGGATCAGCTCTGGGGTTGGCCTCTGAGGTTTGAGTACCCCTGGTGCTTGTTGGGGAGACTGGAGGAGCTGCACTCTCTGAGGCCTGGGTAGCTCCAGTGCCTGTTGGAAGGGTTCTTTCTGGCTCAGCTGTGGTGTTGGTTTCTGAGGCCTGGGCAGCCACAGTGCTTCTGGATCTGTTTGTCTTGTCTAGGTATTTTTTCATGCCCTCCCACACCCCATGCCACCCCTGACCCTTCAGCCCAGGGAAGACCTCTTGGCAATATTCTTGGAACAGTTGTTGGTAACACGTAGGTCCAGACAGACATTCAGGAGAGAGAGCAAGACACATATGCTGGTCTGAACATCCCAGGGATAGTCAACGTTCTCAACAGATGCTGTAAAAAGCCTAAAGGGAAAAGGGCAGGAGAAAGCACCCCTCACTTCATCCTCTATTGTTAACACAAACCTTCAGGCTCCACCTTGGGCTCCAAAAAGGTCTGTGGTGGTTCAGCTCCAACCAGTGACTGAGCAGCACATGCCGCTCACTCACTCCCACAGGAGAAACAGACAGAGCCTCCGTAGGCTGGCCTAAGGACAGTTTACTGACCAAATCACCATGAAAGGAGAACAGCCCACGGTGAATTTCACTTATACCCAGTTATGACCCAGTCACTGCACAACATGATGACCAACCCGATGACTCAGCTGCACTTTGACTGCCCTGGAGGCACCAGGAATGCCCCTCCCCAGCAAGCCCCTTTTCTGGGGGAGTGATGTCAGGTGGTGTGGAAAACAGCCTGGGCTAACTCAGCTCACCTGTGCTGCCTGCCTGGGGAGGTTAATTCTGCCCTGGCAAGATCCAGGGCAGTTGGGATGGGATTGGGATGGGATTGGAATTGGGATGATGCAGTCAAGACTCCCATCAATCAGGTGGCTTGTCAGTTTGCCAGGGTTGTTTGCCTGTGCAGCTGTAAAGTCACAGGCTGTAGGAGGTGATAACTGCCCTACGACCTGCTCAAATCCTTCCACAAACTCTGCCAGCCAGGGACTGGCTGCTGAAGGAGGAGGAAATTTTGGAGAGACTATAACAATGATCATTAAACTGTTGCCCAGAGGAGCAGCCAGGAAGATGCCCAGGAAGAGCCAGAAGTGCAGGAGCTGCAGCTCCCATGGGTTCTGCAAAGGGCAGGAGGAGGAACGGGCTGATGGAGCTGCTGCTGGACATGTGGTGCCTCTGGGTATGGATGGTCCTAACTGTGACCATCTGGTGTCTTTTCATTTGGCCAAAGGAATTCCCCACCAGGCTCAAAAATGCTCCTCATCCCAGGCAGCATTGCTCTATTGGACCTTGATCCCACTCATGTCTCTTGGACCACCTCTGGCCCTTCAGGTGACAATAGGGGTTGGTGTCTGAGCAACTCTCTCCTGGCCTCCACCCTCAGTAATTCCCATGGGCACTGGGACCAGCACCTCCCAGGCAGCCATGGTCCTTGACCTTTGCAGGGGGACAGAGACTCCTGCCTGTCCCTGCCTGGGGGTCCTGTCTCATGCAGAGACAAGGAAAGGTGATTGTCCTGCCCAGCTCTGGTTTGATCAGGAGAAAGGACTCTGCTGGACACAAGGATTTCTCCCCAGCCAAGGGAGGGAAAGTCAGTGAGAACTTCAGTTTCTTTCCAAGTAGGTTCCCTAAAGCTCTAGGGAGGAGCCCAGAGGGGATGGAGGGTATGATGTCTTCACCTGCTCCTCTGCTGTGAGCTGGGCTGGGCTCCTGGGATGGACAGTGGTAGCTCAGAAATATTGCAGCACTGCAGAGAGACAGCTCTGGCCAGGAGCAGCTCCTCTGCCAAGCACACAGGGCTGGGGACACTGCCTGTTGGCACCGAGGGGAGACCTGTGAGGCTGAGAGAGCTGATGGATGCTGAGAGCTCACTGGAGGAGAAATCTCCACAGCACTCTGCCTGGTATGTCTGTGGGTGCAGGGCAATGCAGGTTCTGTTCCTGGAGGGATCTCCTAAAGCTGGGACATGGGGCAGTGTGTGGGGTCTGTCAGGAGGACAGGTTCTCAGCAGGACCAGAAGGTGCTGCCTGGAAGTGATGCCCTTGTGCCCCATCAGAGGGACAGGGCAGGACAGCTGTCTTCTCCTGGGCATGGCTGCAGAGGTGTGAAGCAGCGTGTGCACCCAGGGGTGCCCAGGGCTGTCCTTGTGAGCAGGGTCCCTGCACCCTGGGGTCTGTGTGCTGGGGCAGGGACTCTGTTGCTGCCAGGGTCAGCACTCAGCCTGGCTCATGGGCTTTACACAGGGATATAGAAGGACCTGTGGGTTGAAGGAATGACCACGGGAAAAGCAGCGCAAGGTCCTTCTGCAGTAAGACAGTGTTGCCTGGGTCAGGTTTGTTCCCAGCTCCAGCTGATCCTTGAGAATTTTCAAAGGGAATTTGAAGAACAACATCAAGGAAGCATTTTCCTGCCAGGCAGAGTCTTTGCTTTGACTTTTCCTCTCCTGTGGGCTGTGCTGACTGTGGTGTATCAGAACTAATTTCTCCCTTCAAGAATGTCCACATCAGAGGATCTCCTGAGCCCTGCACACACAGAGGTACCTCCCTGACATCCCCAGCAGTGCAGAGACCCCCTAGTTTCTGCCACCCAGCACAGACACTGCACCCAGCAGTTCAGGGTTTCAGACTGAGTCTTCTCCTTGGCAGCCCAACCAATGTTGAGGACAAATCCCTGGGTGCCTGTCTGTCCATCCCTGTCCTTCCTGGCTTGGCAGGAGAATTTCTCCCTCTTTCCCATCCTGTCCTTGCTGCCCTTGTCCCCCCGTTAGCTGTGGTTCTGGGCATGTCAGTTGGTGGGGCTGGCACTGAGCTGACCCTCACTTAAGGACCCCCATCTGTAGGACTGAGGACTGGATTCCTCCACTCTCAGTGGGGTCCAGTATCTTCTATGGGGAACGCCAGGGGATGATCTCAGAGTGTCCAGCAAAGGGCAGCTGAGACCAGGGCTGATAGACAGAGCAGCTCCCCACACTCTGAAATCAGGGGAAGGTTTCACTGGCACTGCAGCAGCAATGTCAGGGAGTTCTGACAGGAGAAACACTCCTCAGGTACAGGCAGGAGAAAACCAAAGCTCCAAAGCTCTGCTCTGCCCTTGGGTGAAACTGGAGTGACAGTGCTGAAAAGCTCATTCCTATCCACAGGGGATTTAGTCTGAGATCACACCATCCTTCTATTTACTGACTGCTGCCAGGCAGGACTGAGTTCTTGAGAGCCACAGCTGACCCTCCTCCCAGCAGTGGCACGCTCAAGCCAGCACAAAACAGACCTCCCAAAAGGGACCTGACGAAATCTTCCAAAATACAGTTTTTCCTCAGAGTTCCCTAACTTCTCACTGCCTTTTCCTCCTTGGAAAGGTCCATATGCCAGCAAAAACATGTCCAACAGCAGCTCCATCAGCCAGTTCCTCCTCCTGCCCTTTGCACACACACGGGAGCTGCACCTCCTGCACTTCTGGCTCTTCCTGGGCATCTACCTGTCTGCTCTCCTGGGCAATGGCCTCATCTTCATCACCATAGCCTGTGACCACCACCTCCACACCCCCATGTACTTCTTCCTCCTCAACCTCTCTCTTACTGACCTTGGCTGCATCTCCACCACTGTTCCCAAATCCATGGCCAATTCCTTCTGGGACATCAGGGCCATTTCCTACACAGGATGTCTGGCTCAACTCTTCTTCTTTGAAGTCTTGCTCTCCACAGAGTACTTTGTTCTCACTGTCATGGCCTATGACCGCTACGTTGCCATCTGCCACCCCCTGCACTACAGGACCCTCCTGGGCAGCAGAGCTTGTGTCCACATGGCAGCAGCTGCCTGGGCCAGTGGGATTCTCCATGCTGTGCTGCACACAGCCAATACATTTTCAGTCCCCCTGTGCCATGGCAATGCCATTGACCAGTTCTTCTGTGAAATCCCCCAGATCCTCAAGCTCTCCTGCTCAGATGCCTACCTCAGGGAAACTGGAGTTCTTGTGTTCAGTGTCTGTTTATGTCTTGGGTGTTTTGTGTTCATTGTGGTGTCCTATGTGCAGATCTTCAGGGCTGTGCTGAGGATCCCCTCGCAGCAGGGACGACACAAAGCCTTTTCCACCTGCCTCCCTCACCTGGCTGTGGTCTCCCTGTTTCTAAGCACTGGCGTGTTTGCCAACCTGAAGCCCCCCTCCATCTCCTCCCTATTTTTGGACATGGTATTTTCATTTCTTTACTCAGTGTTTCCACCAGCAGTGAACCCCCTCATCTACAGCATGAGGAACCAGGAGCTCAAGGATGCCATGTGGAAACTGATGACTGGATGTTTCTAAGCAGCAATAAACTGCTCATCTTCTCCTGCGTACCGCTGACCATGGAACTCTTATTAGCACCAGTATGTGTTTAATAGGTTTTTTAGCTCTTGGGGTTATTTTTCTTTCTTGTTTGTCTAAGCTATAATAATATGGGTCAGGTTTATCTTATTCCTATTAAGTATCTCCTGGTCTTGTGTGGCGCAGACACTGTAATGATGAGCTGTGCTCTCTTTCATCATGTCTGCCTGGAAAGGTGCACAATTTTTTCTTTCTTTTATTTTCTCCTGGCATTTATAAAAAAATTTGCAATCAGATTTGCATCACCTGAATCACTTGACTGCGTGTCTGAGATGGCAATGCTTTCTCTCCATGAGAAAACGGGAATTTCTCTGGAAGTCCAGCCTAGAATCATAGAATCACTTAGATTGGCCTTTAAAATCATCCATCTAACCACAGCAAACCCTGCCTAGTTTACCTCTAGACCATATCCTAAGGCACAACATCTAAACACCTTTTAAATAACTCCAGGGATGGTGACTCCACCACTTCCCTGGGCAGCCTGTTCCAATACCTGACTAACCTTCCAGTAAAGAAATTCTTCCTGATATCTGACCTAAATCTCCCCTGGTGCAATCTGAAATCCTCTAATCCTATAAATTGTTACCTGAGACAAGAGACCAAACCCCACTTCTCTTGACACCCCCTTAAAGGTAGCTGTAGAGAGCGATAAGGTCTCCCCTCAGCCTCCATTTCATAGACTAAAAAGCCCCACTTCCCTCAGCCACACCTCACAGGACTTGTGCTCCAAACCCTTCTTCAGATTCTTTGTCCTTCTCTGGACATAATCCAGCATCTAAACCTCCTTCTTGTATGAGGGTCCCTAAACTGGACACAGTAGTCAAGATGTGGTTCCTGGAGGGATCTCATAAAGCTGGGAGATGGGAAGGTGTGTGGGCTTTCCATCATTCAGATGTTGGAGCTGTGCCTGAGCCCTGCACACACAGAGGTTTCCCTGGGCAGTGCCCTGATGCCAGGAGGGGTCTGCAGAGCAGAGCTGAGCGCAGAGCAGGTTGGATGAGGTCTGTGAGCAAAGAGAAGGAGCTGCAGGAACAGCTCAAGGCATCCCCCACAATTCTGACCCACAGCTGGCCCCTGGTTTCTGCCACCCAGCAAAACTCTGTACCCAGAGCTCCAGCGTTTCAGGCTGAGTCTTCTCCTTTGCAGCCCAACCCCCTGTAAGGAGAAACCCCTGAGTGCCTGTCTGTCTGTCCCTCTCCTTCTAGCCTTGGTTGGAGCACTGCTTCCTGGTTTCCCTCCTCTCCCTGCTGCCTGAGTCCAATCCTTACCTGTGGCTCTGACCACATCAGTTGGTGGTCCTGGCACTGAGCTGACCCTCACATCAGTACCCTCATCTGTAGGACTGAGGACTTCCCAGGGGCTCCTGCTGGGCTGCAGGCTGCCTCCCACAATGGCACCACTCTCCTAGGGACCCTTGTGCCCCAGAGAGGAGCTCCAGGCAGAAGACACCTCAGCACTGAGATTTTTCTCAATTCTTTGCTGCAAATGGCCAATACATTTTCACTGCCCCTCTGCCATGGCAATGCCAATGGGTTTTGGGTGTTTTGTGTTCATTGTGGTGTCCTATGTGCAGATCTTCAGGGCTGTGCTGAGGATCCCCTCGCAGCAGGGACGGCACAAAGCCTTTTCCACCTGCCTCCCTCACCTGGCTGTGGTCTCCCTCTTTATCAGCACTGCAGGGTTTTCCTACCTGAAGCCCCCCTCCATCTCCTTCATATTTGTAGATGTAGTAGTGTCGTTTCTTTACTCAGTGTTTCCACCAGCAGTGAACCCCCTCATCTACAGCATGAGGAATAAGGAGCCACAGCATGATGTTTGGAAGCTGCTGACTGATTGTCCCTCTCTGCTCTGCCCTCGTGAGGCCCCATCTGGAGTCCTGTGTCCAGAGCTGGGGCCCTCAATACAAGAAGGATGTGGAACTGTTGGAGAGGGTTCAGAGGAGGGCCACGAGGATGATTAGAGGGCTGGAGCACCTGCCCTACAAAGAGAGGCTGAGGGAGCTGGGCTTGTTCAGCCTGGAGAAGAGAAGACTGCGGGGGGACCTCATTGCAGCCTTCCAGTCCCTGAAGGGAGCTTATAGGCAGGAGGGGATTCGACTTTTTAAAAGAGCAGATGATGGCAGGACAAGGGGGAATGGACTAAAGCTAAAGGAGGGAAGGTTTAGATTAGATATTAGGGGGAAGTTTTTTACAGAAAGAGTGGTGAGGTGCTGGAACAGGCTGCCCAGAGAGGTAGTGGATTCCCCATCCCTGGAGGTGTTCAAGGCCAGGTTGGATGGGGCCCTGGGTTGCCTTGTGTAGATCCAGGCATGGAGGTTGGTGTCCCTGCCTGTGGCAGGGGGGTTGGAGCTCTGTGATCCTTGGGGTCCCTTCCAACCCAGACCATTCTATGATTCTATGGTTCTATGATACCTGGGAGTTTGTGAGACAAAACAAGCATTTTAATTTCCTTGTCATAAATCTCTCCTCACTCCAGTCTTTTACTTCTGCAACACTTTTCCATATCCAGAGGCAGCAGATGCCCAACAGCAGCTCCATCAGCCAGTTCCTCCTCCTGCCCTTTGCAGACACACGGGAGCTGCAGCTCCTGCACTTCTGGCTCTTCCTGGGCATCTACCTGGCTGCTCCTCTGGGCAAGAGTGTCATGATCATTACTGCAGCCTACGACTATTGACTCCACATGCCCATGGATTTGTTCCCCTTCCATACCTTGTTGAATGTGAGGTCCTCACCAAAGCTGCTCTATCTCTCCCCCTCCTCAGCTGCACAGGGAAGAGAAGGTGTAACGAAAGGTCAAGTGCTGGTAGA
The DNA here is from genome assembly GCF_964237585.1 of Gallinula chloropus. Taxonomy (NCBI): domain Eukaryota; kingdom Metazoa; phylum Chordata; class Aves; order Gruiformes; family Rallidae; genus Gallinula; species Gallinula chloropus. Next base: position 760,007 of record NC_140120.1, on the reverse strand, counting down.
GTTTGAAGATGATGTCAGACACTGTTACAACCATTCCCTTGGCTAGGAAAGCCCTGAGCCCCAAGGTTACTGTTGCTCCTAGTGAGGGAGTTTTCAGGCCAGTAAGATCCTTCATCCCTCGCAGATGTTGTTTGGGGGCTGTTGCTGGGTATTGAGCATTTGTGAAACTTGATGCTGACAGAGCTGCAAGGTGATGTCAGGCAGTGTTAGGACTATTCCTTTCAATGGGATAGCCTGGAACCCCAAGGTTACTGGTTCTTCTAATCCCCACCCTGGGGAGGTGCCCAAAGCCTTTTTCACCACCCACACATTTTGCTTGGGAGGTATTTCTCTAAATTTGATGGTTTCAAAGGTGGAATCTGGTAGAATAAACTGGACACAACAATAAACCCATCCAGTTCTCTCCTTCCTCTGATTGAGTGGCACAGGGGATAGGGATTGGGGGTTGGGGTCAGTTCATCACACATTGTCTCAGCTGCTTTTTCCTCATCATGCGGAAGAATCCTCACAGTCTCCCCTTGCCCCAGCATTTAGTCCCACCCACAAGAGACATTCTTCTATAACTCCCTCCAACATGAGTCCTTCCCACATGGCTTCAGATCATCACCAGCTGCTCCAGGGTGGGTCACTTGAATCGGCTGCCATCCTTCAGCACCAGACTGCCCCAGCGTGGGTCCTCCACAGCCCTGCCAGCAAACCTGCTCCAGCACAGGCTTCCTGTGAGGTCACAGCCTCCTTCAGGTGTCTGCACCCGCCTGAGCACTGTGATGTCTACAGGCTGCATATAGAATCACTGTTCCACATCATCCAGCATGGGCGGGGGGGGGGAACAGCCTCATTCACCATGGTCTTCTGCATGGGCTGCAAGGGTATCTCTGCAATGAGGCTGGGAGGACCTTCTCCCCCTACATCAGTGATCTTGTTGTCTGCAAAGTTCCTTATAGATTCTCACTCCTTTCTCTGGCAGCAAAAAGCAACAGATAATTTTTAATTCCTTATTAAATATATTGTCACAGCAAACTTATTTTCCCTCCCCCTCTGCCATGGCAATGCTGCTGACCAGTTCTGCTGTGAAATCCCCCAGATCCTCAAGCTCTATTGCTCATGGGCCACGGTCAGGGAAATTGTGGTCAGAGCTTGTTTGGCTTTTGGGTGTTTTATGTTCATTGTGGTGTCCTATGTGCAGATCTTCAGGGCTGTGCTGAGGATCCACATGGAGCAGGGATGGCACAAAGCCTTTTCCACATGCCTTCCTTACATGGGAGAGGACTCCTCCTTTGTCAGCACTGACATGTTTGCCTACCTGAAGAGCCCCTCTCAATCTCCTCCCTATTTACAGATTAACAGATTCACAGAATTGGAGTTGGAAGGGACCTCCGGAGATCATCAAGTCCAAGCCCCCCCTTCAAAAGCAGAGTCCTCGGACGGGTCGGACAGGATGGCATCCAGATGGGTCTTGAATATCTCCAGAGAAGGAGACTCTACTACCCACTCAGCAGACTGTCCCAGGGCTCTGTCACCTTTCCTTTGTTCCAACTTGGAGCCATTGGCCCCTGTCCAGTCTGCACAGACCACTTAACCTGGTAGAGGTATTTCTTTACTCGGTGGTTCCACCGGCAGTGAACCCCCTCACCTACAGCACGAGGAACCAGGAGCTCAAGGATGCCCTGTGGAAACGGGACTGGATCTGTCTAAGCAGCAAAAAACTCATCATATTCTTCATTGTATTGCTTGCCTTGTTGATTGTATTCATGCTGAATAGATTGGTGGAGATGTCACTTAAGAGACAAATAATATAAATTTAATATAAGAATTTTCATGTTCTTCAGAATAGATTTGTTTTGGATTTTAGTAGATGTGGTTTTGCCCCAGCTGAGATCCGAGCACCACACAGTTCCTTGTTCTTTAAAAGGAAGAAGTTGGGGGGACAAGTTGGAAGGGAGGGAGAGGAAAGGGAAAGGGAAAAAAACCCAAATCCCAGGAAACAAAACCTCACAGGTTGGGATAAGGATAGTTTACTAGAATAGCAGAAAGAGAGATATAACAATGATAACAGGACTTTGTAGCAAAATATATGAAACTGGTGATACACAATGCAGTTTCTCACTGAACCACACAGCTCAGGATGTGTAGGCAGAGCTGTCCTGAAAACGGTACTGTCCCCAAAACTGCACGTCCTGGAGCTGCCTTTTCCTTCTCCAACCAGCCCCCTTTTTTGTGCTGAGCATGGTGTTATTGGCATGGAATAGCCCCTTTGGCCAGTTCGGGTCACCTGTCCTGGCTGTGTCCCCTTCCTTCTCCTTAGTAGGGAAAGAGGAACAACTGAAAAGTCCTTGACTGCTTGGCAACAACCAGAAACATCAGGGTGTTATCAGCACTGCTCTCATCCCAATTCCCAAACACAGCATTCCATCTGCTATTAGAAAAGAAATTAACTCCATCACAGCCACAACCAGGACACTGACATAATTTCCCTGTCAAAGCGGCTGGTTGGGGAGGGGTGGTCATGCCATGGTGCAGCACTCTGTTATTGTTGGGTTTGTAAGGTACTCTCTGTGCTATAACTGGGTCTGAGTGCAATTGGGGCTGTTATTCTTCCCCTTTTATGGTGCTTTTGTCAGTAAACTGTCCTTATCCCAACCCACAGAGGCTCTGTCTGTTTCTCCTCCAGGAGTGAGCGAGCAGCATGTGGTGCTCAGCCATTGCTTGGGGCTGAACCACCACAGTTTCCAAGCCACAAGCAGCGAGCTTCTCTAAGAGAAAGTTCTGGAAAACTGTGTCCAAGGCCTTGCTGAAGTCAAGGTAGACAACATGCAGAGCCCTTCCCTTGTCCAAGAAGCAGGTCACCCTGTCATAGAGGGAGATCCAGTTGGTCAAACAGGATCTGCCCTTATGAACCCAAGCTGACTGGGCCCAATCACTTGTGGGTTCTTCATGAACTGGATAATGCTGCTCAGGATGATCTGCTCCCTCAGCTTCTCTGGGACTGAAGTCAAACTATCAGGTCTGTTATTTCCCTGATCACCCTTCTGTCCCTTCTTCTATAGGGGGTTATGTTGACTGATTTCCAGTCTGTTGGTACCTCTGCAGGACTGATGGAAAGTGGCTTGGTGAACCCCCCTTGCCAGCTCTTTCAGCACCCTTGGCTGCATCCCATTCAGCCCCACAGATCTCTGCACATCTCTGTGGTGCAGCAGGACCATCTCCTCCTGGATTGAGGTGGGCTCATTCTGCTCCCTGTCCCTGTCTCCCAGCTCAGGGAATTGGATTCTCTCTGTACAACTGCTCCTATTACTAAAGACAGTGGCAAAGATTTCATTAAGCACCTCAGCCTTGGCCTCATCTATCCACAATGTTTCCTCCTGAATCTGATAGGGGATGGAGGGTCTCCCTGCTCTTTCTTTTATTTAAATGGAGGACAGATGAATTTCTAGCTGGGCTTTGGGCCAACAGTGAGGAGAAACTCTCATCCTGTTGTTCTTCCCTCAGCATTACACACCCCATGATGCCCCAGGAAGAGCCCTGAGCAATGCCTGAGGGGCAGGACCTGGCTTCCCTAGAGCTGGGGGTCAGGGCTTGGCCTTTCTGCTGTATCAAACCAACCCAGGGCTTGCTCAGCATCTCAGCTGCTTGTACATTGCCTTTGCCTACCAGCCAACATGGCCTCCAATTACCTGTGCTAACGAGTCCCTGGGGAGGCTCAGCCAGCAATGGCTCTCAGTGGGACTCATTAATACTTCAGGTACTTTGGCTTCTGCTTTTGACATGGAGTTTGTTGTGTAATCTCCTCTCAGTACCTGAGCTTCAAGGACTCAGCACCAAATGCACCCCAGGGCTCATTAAAAATACAAAGCAAGCCCTAACGAGCTATGTCTCCTCATGTAATTATCTTCAAGTCTTCAAGAGATGTACAGACCATTGAAGCTGTTTCAAAGGGAGCTCAGAGTAAAATTGATTTCTTTTTAAGGGTGTAGGTTATTATTTTCACTGTAGGAGAGAGGTGACAACCTCTGACTGAGATTGATCCAGGGTGCCTCCTAAGGAGGTCTGGACTGCTCTGAAAAAGGGTCCCTTGAGGCAGTGGGGACAACCTTGCTGCACATCTCCACAAGCCCACCATGACACTCACCAGCCAACTGGGACTTGCATCCCTTGTCCTTACATCAGGTCTCTCTCTGCACTCCACAGTGGGGCATTACAGCCTCTCTGTACCAGCTCCCCTGCTTTCCTTAGAGAACTGGCTGCACACAGGCAGCACACAGGGAGTTATTTTCCCAACAACAGAAGAAACCTGACAAGATTCACCATTAAATCAAACACTCCTCACTCTGTGCCAAGTGCAATCTGCCACCAGTGAGGTTCACCTGCCACAAAGCTTAACCCTGTGAGAGATGTTCTAGTGAGGAAGGAGACTGTGAAATCACCACAACTCAAGAGCTGGCTAAAGACAGACTGAGTCTGACCACTGCCAGAAAGGCAAGGGTTTAACTCCCTGAAACTCAGAGCAGCAGCTGGATGGTTGGGAGGTGTCTGAAATGGTCCAATGGAAGGGAAATCTAGAGAGCAACCACAAGTGCTGCTGTGCAGATCCACTGCCAAGTGGTGATTTCAGACATGGTCATAGAATCATAGAATCTCCTGAGTTGGAAGGGACCCATAAGGATCATCAAGTCCAACTCCTGGCTCCACACAGGGCCAGCCAAGTCAGAGCACGGGACTGAGCGCATCATCCAGATGCTTCTTGAACTTGGTCAAGCTCAGTGCTGTGACCCCTTCCCTGGGCAGCCTGTTCCAGTGCCTGACCAGCCTCTCAGTACAGAACCTCTCCCTCATATCTAGCCTAAACCTCCCCTGTCACAGCTTCATGCTGTTCCCTCAGGTTCTATCCCTGACCACCACAGAGAGATCAGCACCTGCCCCTTCTCTCCCCCTCCTCAGGATGCCACAGACTGCAATGAGGTCTCCCCTCAGCCTCCTTTTTCCAGGCTGAACAAACCAAGGGACTTCAGCCTCTCCCCATGAGACTTCCCCTCCAGCCTCTTCACCATCCTCATTGTCTCCTGTGGACACTTCCCAATATTTTTATGTCCCACTTGTCCTGTGGTGCCCAAAACTGCACCCAGCACTTGAGGTGAGGCTGCACCAGCGCAGTGTAGAGCGGGACAATCCCCTCCCTGGACCGGCTGGCAATGCCATGCTTGATGCACCCCAGGACACGCTTGGCCCTCCTGGCTGCCTGGGCACACTGCTGGCTCGTGTTTAACTTGCTGTCTACCAAGACCCCCAAATCCCTCCAGTGTCTGACCCCCCAGTCTGTATGTGCAGCCAGGGCTGCCCCTTCCCAGGTGCAGGATCTGGTGCTTCCCCTTGTTAAACTCCATGGTGTTGGTGACTGCCCAGCTCTCTGACCTGTCCAGGTCTCTGCAAGGCTTCTCCACCCTCAACAGAGTCAACAACTCCTCCCAATTTGGTGTCACATGCAAATGTACTTAAGACACCCTCCAGTCCATTTGTCTGGTCATTTCTGAAAACATTAAAAAGAATCAGAGAATCACAAGGTTGGAAAAGACCTTTAAGATCATCAAGTCCAACTGTTCCCATCCTAAGCTAAACCATATCCCTAAGTGCCTCATCAACCTATTTTTTAAACACATCCATGGAAGGTGACTCAACCCCCTCCCTGGGCAGCCTGTTCCAGCCCTGACAAGTCTTTCAGTAAAAAATTCTTCCTCGCATCTGATCTGACCCTGCCCTTGTGCAGCTTGAAGCCATTTCCCCTTGTCCCATAACCTATCCCCTGGCTGAAGAGACCATCGCCCACCTCTCTGCACCCTCCTGGCAGGGCAGTGAGAAGGTCTCCCCTCAGCCTCCTCTTCTCCAGGCTGAACACCCCCAACTCCCTCAGCTGCTCCTCATAGGATTTGCACTCCAGCCCCTTCCCCAGCCTCATTACCCTTCTCTGGATTCACTCCAGGACCTCAATGTCCTTCTTATGGTGAGGAGCCCAGAACTGGACCCAGCACTCAAGATGCAGCCTCACCAGTGCCCAAGACACGGGCACAATCCCCTCCACAGACCTACTGGCCACACTGTTTTTGATACAAGCCAAGATGCCGTTGTCCTTCCTGGCCTCCTGGGTGTTGCAGAATGGCTGGAGAAGCCAGGCCATGAGCCTATGGAGCAGCTGTCCAAGCAGTCGCCTGTGTAGCTCAGCCAGACCAGGCCCCACGCCGTGTTGGTGAGAACAGAAGGGTCAACAATCGGTCAGGGTGTTCTTGTGTCTCGTGCAGCAAGGCCACAAGATGTGGGAGCAGGAGGTGTGATAAGGATTCAGTGCTCCTGGGACTGAGAAAGAGACATGATTCCCAGGCTGCCAGATGGGTGGGGTATGTAAATGTCACCTTTAGCTAAGAGCCAATTAGAATACGACAAGTACAACACGTGGTAGGAACAGTATCAAAGGAAGGGTGTGCTTGCCATGAAGTTGAAGTTGCTTTATCAATCACACTGATTGGCAGCATCTTCCCTCTCGTCGTGGCACCCATCCTTGGTAACAGTCTGGTAATAGTCTCTTCCCTTGAGGGAATTTTGGGGAAAATGTGAGAATTAGGCAATTTAGGGGGAAAATAGAGGATTTGGGGGAAACGTGAGGATTTGTGGGGAGATATGAGGATTTGGGGGAATTCCTGGTTCCTTGGGCATGGAGAACATCTTGGAGTGACCAGAGGCGAAGCCGCATGAGTCGTGGCCGGGATTCCGGGAAGAATTAGGGTGAAATTCCAAAGGTTTTGGGGTTTGTGCTTGAAAGAGACCTGGATCTTTCTGCCAGGACGCTGGGGAGATGCCCTGAGGTGGGGACATGGCGATGGGGTGGTGACCACCATCAGCACCACCACCACCATCACTGGCACAGTAGTCGGTGGCCGTGTCATCGTCATTGACTGATGATGCGTATTGGGCGTCCCAACCATCTCCAGCCCCTTCCCAGAAAACCCATCCCAGGGTCTTTGATGGTTGGATCAAGAGTTGACCCAGTTGACCCAACCCTTGGCCATTGGCCTCCGGCTTTGACCGTTTCCCTCCAACATCAACCCCTTTCACCCCAACACTCAACTGGTCACCCCAACCCTCAACTGGTCACCCCAGCCATTTACTCCCTCAGTGTCAGGGCATTCTCTCTGTCCCTCCCCCTCCAGAGGATCCTTTGGGTTTCTTGACAGTGGCAGAGATGTTACTCTGTGTGGGACTCCACATCAGTGGCTTTGGCAGCAGAGAGGCAGCAGGAGCCCGAGTGAGAAGGGAAATTGGGCTCCCCATTCTGGTTCCCCACGTCCAGGCAGCCCTGCAGCAGCCCTACTGCTGCCATCAGCTGAGCACATCAGCAGAGGGGGTGCTGCTCTGTGAGGGTGGGTTTAGAAAGGGCACAAATGCCAGACTGGGACAGGGGTAAGGGAGGAGGGGGGAACATGAGGAAAGATCCCAGACACACCAGGGTCAGTGAGGAAGGAGGGGGAGGAGGAGTTCCCTGCCACAGAGTTAAGAAGGAGAAAAATACCCCTTCCTACCCCAAAGGCTTTAATAGGAACAAGTGGGGAGACACAGAGTAACCACAGGAGAATAAACAGAGAGCAAACCCCGGGCTGTTTCTGCTGCCCCTGGGAGAAGGGAGATGGGTCCCTGGTGCTCAGGGCTCTCCCAGCTGCACAGACCTCTCCTCCCTCCTGGCTGCACCCAGCTGCATGGGCGGGATGGGCTGTGCTGGCCCAGGGCTCAGGGGCTGCTGTGCACTGAGCTCTGGTGTCACAGCCTTGCTGTCCTCAGGGGGATGTGCCAGAGACACCTCTTCAGCATCGTCATAGCCTGTGCTGTCCTGGGGAGGGGACCAGGCATCTCCCTCAGCTCCAGGGGCCTCAGCACGTCTCTGGGGGTGCAGGTGTGTCCCTGCAAGCAGCAAGGCAGTCCACTGAGTGATCGTCCCACCAGGTGCCCGTCCTGACCTGTACATCACCTTCCTCCCTTCTCCTCACCAGTGGAGAAATATTTACCTCCCTCTTCCACCAAGGGTCCCCCCCAAGGGAAACTCCCAGGGCAGGTTGGTCTCTTGCCAGACTGTGGGCTCTCAATATGGCAGCAATTCATCTGGCACCCCAGGAATCCACAGCACTGTCTTTCCTTCTCACCTGCAGGTGCATCCCTGGGACCAGGTCCATCCTCTGGTGCCCTGGGCATTTCCCAGTCTCCTTGCCCAGACACAGGATCCTCCCCAGGCTCAGAAACCTCCCTGGCATCGTCATAGCCATCTGCTGGGTCACCTCTGGGCAGGACAGGCATGTCTGAAAGGAGAGGGAAGATGCTGACAGTGAGAAGACACATCCTGCAGAGCAGAGGAAGGGAGGATGGGCAAGGACATGGGCCTCAGACACTGTATTTGGCAGCACCAGAGGATTCCCCTGCCCATATCCTCCCCTGCTGCTCACGGTGACACTGGTGTCCATCACCAGTGTGCAGGGAGGAGAGATCCACCCCTTCCTGCCCCCCATTACCTGGTGCTGATCCTGGACCATCCTCCTCCTCAATGTCCTCATAGTGGGTCTGCATCTTGGTCAGGGACCCCTCTGAGTAGGAGCCTGGAGAGAGTGATGGAAGTTTTATGGGGTGAGTTCTGCTGACCCAGCTTGTGCTCAGTGCTGCTGGGGACAGGGGACCCACCGAGCCAGGGCTGCATTGGATGAGGGGTCAGGAGTTTCCTTGCTCTCCTGGGAAAACCCCAACTCACAGGGGCTCCCAGAGCTGCCCCAGGACAGCCCCTTCCCTCACCCCTCAGCTGACAATGGGATGTAGGGACACACAGAGAGGGGCTGTCCACTGGCTGGGACAGGATGAGCTGGTGAGGATGAAGCTCTTCTCCAGCTCCAAGACCTGGCTGCTCTCCCCACAGAACCCACAGCCCCAGTGCTGCAGGGACCTTGGGCCAGGGGGCTACAGGGGGTCAGTCTTAGGTGGGGGCCAGGGGAAAGAGCCTTAGAGATATGGCCCCCATGAGGGACCCACACCCACCTGACATGCTGAACCTTGGCTGCTTCTCCAGTGCTGGGCTGTACCCGATCTCCTCGTACAGGGCCTCAGGGAAGGGCTCCCAGGCTCGCTCAGAGGCTGCAGACAGAGGCAGGGCTGGCTCAGGGATGTGGCTCAGGGATGGGCAGAGTAGGGATGGATCCTGATCTGCTCCCCCAGCCCTGTTCCCCTGGCTCAGCCCAGGGCTGTCCCACAGCACAGCCCCACTGTGCTCTCCAGTCACTGCTGCCACTTCCTCAGGAAGGGCAATGTCCCCATGGAGATGGTCAGGGGCAGCAACACCCTCACACCCTCCCTCAGAGACCCCCCTTGTGCCTTCTGGACCCTGGATCCTGTTCCTGGTGCTGAGCTTGGAGCAGCTCCTGCCTTTCCTCTCCCCTGGAGCTGTCCACTCTCTGCCCAGTGGATCCATTACACAGCCCCTGCCCTGCTGGGGGGAGGTAAGGGTTGGGTGGAGGAACAGCCAGGGGTCCTGATGCTGAAAGGATGGGAGGTGCTGCCCAATGGTTCTCCCAGCATCTCGCACCCCCAGAGCCCCCTGCCCATCTCCCCAGAGCACTCCCAGTGGCACATCCTCATCTATCCCCCCTTTATCCCATCTCCCCAGCCCAGCTGTTCCATTTCCCTCCTGGCTTCATCCCTGACTCCCCCCATGTCTGGACTCTCTCCCCCCCTCCTGCTGGTTGCCCGTGGTCAGGCAGTCAATGGGGTGACACATGGGACTGTGGGCAGCACACACTCCTGTCCCCCCAGCTCTGCCTGTACCACTCACCGACACCCCACAGCCCCCCTGGCCTTGCCAACACACATCTTCACATGGGACCGTGGAGAACAAACCCACCTCTGCGCCCAGCCCTGGCGCTCCACGCTTGCCCAGCCAGGAGGGCCAGGAGCAAGCAGAGAAGGGCTCCCAGGATGATGCAGATGATGACAAGCAAGGACTCTCTCCTGCTGCTGGTCAGACGGTCCCGGGTGGCATCTGCACAGGCAGGAAGCCAGAAATAGCAGCCCCAGGGCTGGGAGAGGTGGGGGGCTGTGACACCACAGTCCTGACCCCGTGACACCGGGGTAAGGGACCCCAGGGGGGAGTGATGGGGAAGGTCCCACCCTTCTGGGGACTGACATCCCACCTCGGTAAGTCCCACCCTGGCAAGGAGCCCCTTCCCCCTGGCTGTGGGTCACAGCCTGGCCCTGGGAAGAGCCGGCGCTGACACACAGGGCAGGTTACCTGCTCGGGGGGTTGGTGCTGTGGTCCTGGGTGCAGCTGCAGAGGAGGAGAAGGAGAGCTGTGGGTTAAGTGGGATACTGTGGGTAATGGGAATACTGAGGGGCTGGTTAATAGGGACACTGTTGGGGTGGTTACTGGCAATACTGGTGGGGCTGCCATGTGGCTGCCATGGGGCTCTCCCAACCAGTATGCACCCACCCCCAAACCAGTACGAACCCCCCAAAAACCATTATATAGCCCCCGAAACTAGTATGAACCCTCTAAACCAGTACAGAACTACCCAAACCCAGTATAGACACCCGAAAACCAGTAAAAACCCCAAAACATGTATGAAAACCAAGAAACCGCTCTAGAACACCCAAGACCAGTATAAAACCTCACAAACCAGTATGAATTCCCCTAAACCAGTATGGACCAGCAAAATCAGTATAGAATCTCCCAAACCAGTACAGAACCCCAAACCAGTAAAGAACCCCCTCAAACCAGTATGAACCCCCAATAAAACCAGTACAGAATCCCCTCAAACCAGTATAGATCCCCCTGAAAACCAGAATGTACCCCCCAGACCAGTATGAACACCCCAAAACCAGTATAGCAACCCTCAAACCAGTATAGAACCCTGAAAAACAGCTGCAGAGGAGGAGGAGGAGACGTGCTGAGAGGCTGGGTGTGCAGGTCCCGGGGAGCCTCCTCTCTGACATCCCTGGCACATCCCACCCACACTGGCCCTCCCGTGGGGCTGCTCCTTCAGGGGTGGCCAGGCAGGAGCCCAGGGCCCTGCTCGGGGCCACGGGCAGGACAGTGCAGCCCCCGGGAGATGCTCACCCGAGCAGTTGACGGCAGCGTCCTCCTTATGCCGGCAGGCGCCGCTGTCCCCGGGCCGGGCCCAGCAGTGCTGCAGAGACGGCTCTGTGCCCCGGCACTCCACCTGCTCCAGCCAGATGGGGCCCGTCCCCTTCCCAAACGCCGCCTCGCCCAGGGCAGACACTGCGGGGCCACAGCCCAGCTGCCGGCACGCCACCGCCGCGTCCAGCATGTCCCAGGAGTCGTCGCACACCGTCCCCCAGGAGCCGCGGTGCCAGACCTCCACTCTGCCCGAGCACCCGCTCTCGCCTCCCACCGCACGGATCTTCTCCCTGTCTGGAGAAGGCAGAGACCCCTCAGGGCTCCAGGGCAGCAGGCAGAGCCCTGCCAGGGGAGAGAGGCCTGCAGAGGAGCAGCTACCTGTGCAGCTCGTGGAGTTTGGGCACGTGGGATCCAGGGCCGGGGCCTTTCCTGTCTCTCTGTCTGTAGAAGGAAATGCCCTGGTGAGGGGCTGCAGCAGGGGGGTCGTGTGGCAGAGAGCGGGGCTGAGTTCTGCCTGTGCATCCCTGAGTCACCTTGCTCAAGGGAGCAGCTGAACCCCGGTCACTCAGGGGACACACCCGGCAATGTGGGGGACCCTGACTGCTCAGCCCCCAAGGGAGCCTGGTTCACAGAGGGCAGGATGGGGGACACTGTTTGGAGCCCTGATGGGTCTCTGTTGAGACCTCTCCTGCAGACACCTCTGCCTCCCCCAGGCTCTGCTGGCAGCCTGGCTGCCCACTGCTGCTGAATGTGTGGGGTCTGAGAGCTGAAGGCTCCTTTGTGCCACCACCAGCAGCAGAAGGGTCTGGCATGGAAAGGAAAAGCCCCTGTGGGCTCTGTCTGTGCCTGACAGTGCCCAGAAGGGAGCAGAATCTGGGGATGCTGGTGCCCGGGTGGCTCAGAGTTACCCTGGCAGGTGATGTGGGTCTCATCGCGCAGGTCAGTGCAGGACTGTGGGTGCCAGGGAGCGGAGGGACACTGCCAGAAGGAGGTGTCACTCCTCCCACACTCCACACGATCCACCCAGGCACGGCCAGGCAGCGTTCCAGAAGTGAGGAATGGATCAAAGGATACTGCATCCCCGCGGCCCAGCTCCTTGCACGCCAGAGACACCGTTTGGAGAGTCATTGAGTTGGAGCAAACGCTGCCCCAGGTCCCGTTATAGAAAACCTGCAGGCGCCCGGAGCAGCTGTCGTTCTTCTCCAGCCTCAGGGCCACAAACTCTGGGAGGAGAGACACCAAAGGGAACAGGATGGTACAGGGTTGTAGGATCCCCTGAAGCCCCCAGACAAGGAAAATGCATGGCCAGACAGTCGCCCTGGCAGCCCCTGACAGACAGACAACCCTTCCCTCCATTGTCTCCCCAGAGATGCCATGTGGGACAGAGAGGACCTGTGTGTGGGTGTCCCCGGCATGGGCTTGGGCAGGGGCTCAGCAGCAGCCATTGCCGGCTCTCCCCTTGTCCCCACCTCCCCTGTCCCTGGGCTCCCAGCACAGCTCCCAGCACAGACCTGAGCAGACGACTCCGGCGTCCTCTTTGTGCCCGCAGTCGGGCTGCCCCCAGGGCCGTGCCGGGCAGTCCCAGAGAGCAGCTTCGGCCCCCGAGCAGCTCACGCTGCCCAGCCAGACCTGCCCAGCGCCTTCCCCGAAGGCAGCAGAGCCAACGGCCTCCACCGCCCCTCCGCAGCCCAGCTGCTGGCAGATGACGGCGGCGTCGGGCAGGTCCCAGCCGTCATCGCAGACGCTCCCCCAGCTGCCCCGGTAGTAGATCTCCACTCTGCCTGCACAGCGCCCGGGCCCGTTCACCAGCCGCACCCGACGGCTCCCTGCAGCAGGAAGAAGCCCAGCTGCTGTCAGGGGATGGTGCCCACCCAGCCCACAGCCCGGGGGTCCCTGCAGTGCCACTCACCCCGGCAAACGACCCCCACGTCCTCGGCAATCCCAGCTGCCAGCGCGCTCTCGGGCAGGGAGGTGTTGCAGAGGGTCAGGTGGGGCTCATTCCCTGCGCACCGCACCCCTCGCAGCCCCACAGGACCCGTCCCTCTCTCAGGCTTTGGGGGGTTGTAGGCTCTCTCTGCCTCTCCACACCGCAGCTGCCGGCACACCACGCTGGCCTCCTGCACGTCCCACTGGTCATCCAGGACTCGGCCCCAGGTCCCGCGCTGGAAGATCTCCACTCGCCCGTCACACCGGCTGCCTCCACCCACCAGCCGCAGGGACCCGGAGCTGTCTGAGCCTGGGGAGAGCAGCCATGGCCCAGCCTCAGCAGCACCGGAGAGCCCAGAGACCTGCAGTGCCCCTCCAGGCTCTGGACGCCTGATGGAGCCCTTGAGACCTATTGCCTGCCCCAAGCACTCTGTATTGAGCTTCAGGAGCAGCTTTTCTCATGGTTGGTTTCCCAGGGACTGAGCCCTGCTGGGCAAGAGACTCTCTTTGCTCTTGGTGGGGCACAGACACCCAACATGTCCCTGCTGAGGCAGATGGGGCAGCTCCTGCAGGAGGGAGCAGCAGATGGTGGGATGGCCTGGGGATGGGCAGCACCAGGAGAAACCTTGCTCATCCTCTGCCCTGGCACTGCTGATACATGGGACACCCCACACATCTCTGCCCCTCCGCACCCCTGGGGATCAGGGACTGGGAGATGGTTTGACCCCAAGGCTGCTGGTGGCTCAAGGTGCCCCATGAGGGCAGAGATGTCTGACCCTGTTCAGTGTCAGCTCTCCCACCTCAGAGCGTTCAGTCAGAGCAGATCAAGCTCTCCAGATCACTCCAGGGGAAGGGAGGGTTTCTCCAGGGAGAAGCTCACCCTGCGCCCACCATGGGGTCCCTTGCTTTGGGTGGCCATGTCACACCCCAGGGGAAAATGGGGGTAAGAGGCTGTTTTCCCAGCACTCACCTGAGCAAATGACAGCAGCGTCCCTGTCGTGGGAGCATGGGGAGGCTCCCAGGGCAGTCACTGGGCACTGTCCCAGCTGGGCTTCAGTCCCATCACAGTGGAATGACTCTCTCCAGGTGGGGCCAGTGCCTCTCCCAAAATGCCCTCCTCCAGGAAGGGCCTCAGCAAACCCACAGCCGAGGTGGCGACAGAGAACGTGGGCGTCCAAGAGGTCCCAGTGGGAGTCACAGAGGGTGCCCCAGGTCCCCAGCACCTGGACCTCCACCCGCCCATCACAAGCCGTGCTGCCATTCACCAGCCTGAACCCTGTGTACTCTGGGGACACAGGAAGAGGGGAAAAGGGGCATTGGTGCTCTTCACATGTGGCAGCTGTAGGACTGGCCAGATGGACAGCCTTCCCTTCTCCTCCTTCTGCAATCTCTTAGGGCTGCAGAAAACCACATCACCCCTCCTGCCTTCAAACCCAGTTGTGTGTCCTGTCCCCATCCTGCTCCCTCCCCCCAGCTCACCCTCAGCACTCAGCATCCCACCCTGTGTCCTTACTTGTGCAGATGACACTGGCATCGTTGGCGTGTGTGCAGGGTGGGTCCCTGGGGGACCCTGTGGGACAGAAAACCAGAGAGGATTCATTCCCCAAGCACTGCAGCTCTCTGTCCCAGATGGAACCAACACCTTCTCCAAAAGGAGCTGCCCCAGGGATGGACAGGACTACCCCACACTTCAGCTCTTCACAGACCACGTCAGCAGCTTTGGGACCAAAGTCCAAGTCACAGACAGTTTTCCACTGGTTCTCATCACGGATCTCCACTCGTCCTGAGCAGGGGCTGCCCCCTCCAACCAGTCTCACAAACTCTGAAGGAAGCAAAGACCCCTGTGAGTTCCCAGAGCCCTCTGGCAACGTCCTGAGCATGTCTCACCTCATCTCTCAGGTAGCTACATGCCAGGAGCCTCACAACCATCCCAGCAGCTCCCAGTGGTGCTGATGGCACAAACCCACCAGACCCCCTCCCTGCTCCCCAGAAATCAGCACAGCACTGGGGTCTGGCTGTTCTCCCACAGCCACAGCCACAGGCACCGCTCAGATAAACTGCTGCCCAGAGTGCTCTGGCCCAGGGCAATGGGTCCAGGTGGTATTGGATGGGGTGAACCTATGAAGTTCAACACTGCCAAGTGTCAGGTGCTGCACCTGGTCTGGAAGAATCCCAGACATATATACAGCCTGGGAGAAGAGCTGGAGAGCAGCCCTGCTGAGAAGGACCTGGGTGTCAGGGTGGGTGAGGAACTTCCCCTGAGCCAGCAGTGGCTCTGGCAGCTGGGAAGGGCGATGGGATCCTGGGCTCCATCAGCAGAGGGGTGGCAGCAGGGACAGGGAGGGGATTGTCCCTCTCTGCTCCAGGGGGACCTCATTGCAGCCTTTCAGTAACTGAATGCAGCTTATAAACAGGAAGGGAATCAACTTTTTTAAAGAGCAGATAATGGCAGGACAAGGTGGAATGGATTAAAGCTAAAGGAAGGAAGATTTAAATTGGATATTAGGGGGAAGTTTTTACAGAGAGAGTGGTGAGGGGCTGGAACAGGCTGCCCAGAGAGGCAGTGGGTGCCCCATCCCTGGGGGTGTTCAAGGCCAGGTTGGATGGGGTCCTGGACAACCTTGTGTAGATCCAGGTCTGGAGGTTGGTGTCCCTGCCTGTGGCAGGGGGTTGGAGCTCTGTGATCCTTGGGGTTTCTTTTAACCCATGCCATTCTGTGATTCTGTGATGCTGCAGCCTGCTCTGTCTACCTGTCACAGAGTGACCCTGTAAGAGGCATGGGGTGGCCAAGGACCACCCTTCTCTTCATCCCAAACCCAGTGCTCCTCCACTCTGAGTAGCTTGTCTGCTTTGGGACACTCCTATCTGCCTGGGAACACAATCCAAAAGGCCCTGGCCACCTTTGGCCCTTGCCTGGCACTGTGGGTGGTCACGTGAGCTCCTCTCAGTGCCTCTGGCATGGAAGAACCTGGTCCTTGTGGCTTCCAGACAGGTCTTCCTGAACACAGGGAGAAGGTTTTGAACTAACAGAGGCTGCAAGGCAGGGTGGGCATCTATCTCCCTACCCCAGGAAGCCATGGAGTGTGGGCTGAGTCACATCAGGGGTCAGAAGTGTCAGGTTCCCACTGGGATTTCCTCAGGGCTCAGGGAAACCAGCAACGATAGTCTCAGCTCAGCAGTGACCAGCCACACCAGGCCCTTCACAGTACCCTGTTGCTTCCCTGAAGGCGCACCCTGGTCTTCTCCTTCATGCTGGCCACAAAGGTGGGAACAGGCTGGCCCCTTACCTGAACATGTCACTCCAGCATCCTCAGTGTGATCACAGTAATCTTGAGACCTCTTTTCATTTGCACAGTCAGACAGGGCAGACTCGGTGCCATCACACTCAACATCAAACATCCAAATGGGGCCAGATCCTTGCCCAAAGTATGCAAGCCAATGGGCTTCAACAGCAGGCCCACAGCGCAGTTGCCTGCAAACCACTTCAGCATCATCAATGTCCCAGTAGTCATCACACACGGTCCCCCACTGTCCCTGTTGTTTCACCTCCACTCTTCCAGCACAGCGTCCACCACCATTTTCCAGCCTCACCTCTGCAGCCCCTGAAACACAAACATGGGAACCTTCAGGAGAGCACTGAGTCCTAGACCACATGTCTGGAGGGTCCTCCTTCCCAGGAACCAGTGTGCATGATGTACCCTTCCATGCTGTCCTCAGGGCAGTGTCAGGCTCACATTGGTCCCCAAGGCTTTCACCATGCTGGAGGTGCTCAGCTCTAACCCCACTGGGTTATTCACAACCCCACAGCCAGCAGCACCTCCTCCAAACTCAACCACCACCTTCCCCTTCCCACCCATACACTGTGCCTGGATCTTCATAGGGCACAATCTCCGCACAAGCCCAGATCCCCCCTGCAACAGCCCTGTGCCCCCAGACCCACAGGGAAAGGCACAAATTCAGTTGACTTGAGCACTGTCTGCCCCTCATCTCAGTGGCACCTCCAAAGACACCCCATTCTCAGAGTTACCTCGATGTTCCCACTAGTGCCCGCTGACCCTCTCTTTGAGACAAGGATGCTGCACTTACCCCTGCACAGATGAACCCAGACAAGCAGCCACAGCACCTGAGGGGACAGGAGTCCCTCCATCCTCAACCTCAGCCTTCTGTCCTGCTGGAACAGCCCTGCAGCACCACACTGCCTGTCACAGCTCCTGGGGACCCACAGAGACGACAGTGATGAAAGGGTAATATATCTCTTAGATGCAGAGCCAGCTGCATGAGGAGCCAATCAAAGCAGCAGCCCCTTTTTAGTCGTTATCGGGAGGTATCTCCCCTCCGACACAGCCCAGCCCTCCAATGAACTCCTCCAGCTCCGTTCATGACCATATATGAGGGACACAGAGGTCCCGCTGCGCATGTCACGGTCACTGGGGCAGGGGATGGTCATGGGACAAGCTGGGTGTGGAGGAGAAATGGGTCTGTCCCCGCTCGGTCCCTGCTGGGGGCACTGGGAGCAACGAGCATCTCCTCTGCTGGGCTCATCCAAGAACCCAAGGCCAAGAACGTCCAGGCACCGCCAAGCCGTGGGAGCCACGGAGCTGGGACTGCTGCGGGTCTGTGTCAGGCTGGAAAGGAAACAGCCCCTGCTCCTGCTCCAGCCCCGCTGTGCTGGGAGCAGCAGCTGGGAAAAGCCCTTGGCCAGGGGCAGAGCTCCAGCCCAGGAGTGCTGGCTGGCCCTTTCCTCCCCGCAGAGCCCCACGGCGGGTCCCTGGCAGGAGCCCGGGCTGGGCCATGTCCCTGCCCTGGCAGCAGACACGCAGCCCAGGGGCTCAGCCGTGTCCCTGGCTCTCAGCGTGTCACCCAGGGGCCGTTATTCCCCCCGGGCAGAGCGGGAGCTGGAGCCTGCAGGTGCACAAACCACAGCCCACGTGACCTCGCAGCGCTCGCCCTGCTCCCCCCGGGCAGCAGCCTGTGGTTTCCTGCTGGCACCGTGCCCAGGCACATCCCTGCAGTGCCCTGAGACAGCCCCAGCCCCACTGCTCCAGCCAGGGCTGCAGCTCCTGAGCCCTGGGATGCCCCTCTGATGCACAGGGCTGCTCTGCACCCAGCCCATGGCCACGGGCTGCCCTCGGCCATGTGACCTCACACCCTCCTGCTGCCACCGCTCTCTGCTCCTCAGTCCAAGGGATGGTGACCTCAGTCTCGAGTCCCTGTGTCCCACGGGGGTGGGTGCTGTGTGCAGGCTTCTGGGGATGATGGTTCTTCCTAAAAGCCATATTTGGGTGAGGCCCAACTCTGCTTTTGATGACATCAGAAGGGCGCCCACAAGCCATGTGCCTTCTCTTGGCATCACAGCTACTCCAGCACCAATGAAATCACAATGTCACACACAAGCCATGTGCACACTCCTGGCCTATCCACCCCTCAGGCAAAGGTGACGTCACAGCATCTACCACTGCCATGTCCCCATTGATTCAATGAGATACAATAATGCTGAGTCAATTGATATAGATTCAGCTTAAGAGACAAATAATACAACTTCAATATAACAAGAATTTGCTTGTTTTGAGAATAGAAAGAATTTGCGTGTTTTGAGAGTAGATTTGTTTTGGATGTCAGTAGGATATGGCTGTACCTGTGATTGAGAAACTATGGAGAAAACTGCAAAGAGCACATGCTGAGAGAGAAGACGTCCAGCCTTCATCCCTGAAGACCACCAGAAGACCCCCTGGGTGTCCCTGAGCATGCTCTGTCTGGGAGGAGTTAATGGAAATGGCTTCCTGGGAGTAATTTGCATCCCCCTGCCTTGCCTTAGAAATGTACTGACTGTGTGTATGGATCCAAGTGCCACAGCAGCTGGAATAGATGTAACTGCTTTCCACATGCTGATCCTTCTTTTGTAAGGAATTAGAGCCAGTCCTAAGCAAAGTGCAGGATACAGAGCAGAGGGGATCTGTCAGCACCGCTCAGGTGCGACCTCCAGAGCTCTGTGCGGCTCCCAGCTGTGGGCAGAGATTCTCCCTGGCCCTCCTTTTGTTATTGATACATTAGCATTCGTTATTAATGCATTATCATTATTAATAATGCTTTAAAAATGTTATAATAGTTAAAAATATTCTAATATTTAAAATTATAATATTATTAATAATGTTTTAAAATATTATAATATTTCAAAATATTTTAATAATAAAAATTATTATAATATTTCAAAATCATAATATTATTAATATTTTAAAATATTATAATATTCAAAATTATATTTTAATTTATAATATTATTAATAATGTTTTAAAATATTATAATATTTTAAAATATTATATTTAAAATGTATAATGTTATTAATACTATTTTAAAATACAATAATTATAAAACTATTATAATATTTAAAAATATAATATTATTAATAATGTTTAAAAATATTATGATATTTTAAACATTATAATATTCAAAATATTATAATATTTAAAATTACAATATTATTAATTATGTTTTAAAAATACTATAATATTTTAAAATATTATATTATTCAAAATATTACAATATTTTAAAATTATAATATTATTGATAATATTTTAAAATATTATAATATTCAAAACCACAATATTTTGTTATAATATTATTAATAATATTTAAACTATTATAATATTTTAAATATTATATTTAAAATTATAATGCTATTAATAATATTTTAAAATATTATAGTAATAAAGTTATTATAATAATTAAAAATTACAATATTATTAATAGTATTTTTAAAATATTATAATAAAATTATGAAAACATTAATGAAAAGGAGAATCTCCCACCTTGATTGGTTGGGGGGGATCCATTGTGACTGAGGATGTAGAAAGGTCTGAGGTACTTGATGCCTTTCTGGCCTGTCTTTAGTAATCAGAGCAGTTTCTCTCCTGATACCCAGACCCCTGAGTGGAAAGATGGGGACGGGAAGTGGATGGAAGTCCCAAACATCCTAGGAGATCCTCCTCACTTGCTTTTCAAAGCCTGTCTGGTTTCAAATGTGGTCTGTTGGAACTTTGATGGACAGAACTGAAGTGGGAGGGGCTTCCCTGGGGGAGCTGTGGTGGGCGGGGCTTCACACCAGACACCACTGCCACCTCACAGTGCTGTCACCATGTCCCCAGGCAGCATGAAAGGCAGCAGCCTGCCCTGTCCCACAGACAGAGCTGCCACAGGGACAGCCAGAAGACGTCCTAAGAGGGAGCCCTTAAGGAGCAGCTGGAATTCCCTGGCACAGCTTGAGGGAGGCAGAACAAAAGCAGGAAGAGTCTAATGGATCTACTTTGCTGCTGGCAAAGCCACCTTTAGAGCCCATCTGCTGGATGGAAAAGCTGCTCCAGGAGATTACAGCCACCACCCATCCCTGCAGGTGCCAGAGGCGCTCAGGCCTTTTCCTCTGGAGAGCCATGGCCAGGGCAAGGGAATTCCTCTGGAGAAGCCCTGCAGAGCTCACCATCCTCCCCTGCCATGGAGCCAGGGGCAGCAGTGCAGCTGTAAGCCATGGGATGGAGAGAAGTGGACAGGGTCCCACTGCTCTGCAGCACCCGCTGGTGTCCCCAGGAGGCACAAGGGAAGGACACTGGCCCCCAGGGTCCATCAGGCTGGGGGCACCTGGTGCAGCCCCTGAGATGGCTCCAGGCTGAGGGAGAACAGGGCTGGGGCATCTCCTGGGAGGCGTGAGCAGCCGGTGGGAGGAGGGAGCCGGTCTTGCTCCCGTGCTCAGGGAACAGCCGATCGACATCTCTGCTGCTGGGCTCAGGAAGGGATTTTCCCCCGGGGCGGATTGGCACTGGTCCCCGGGGGTTTTTTGCCTTCCTCTACAGCACTGAGCAGCAGAGGAGCCACAAAGATGATCAGAGGGCTGGAGCAGCTCCCCTATGGAGAGAGGCTGAGGGAGCTGGGCTGGTTCAGCCTGGAGAAGAGAAGGCTGTGGGGGGACCTCATTGCAGCCTCCCAGTCCCTGAAGGGAGCAGAGGAACAGGGGGGGAATCAGCTTTTTAAAAGGGTAGATAATGGCAGGACAAGGGGGATGGATTAAAACTAAAGGACAGAAGGTTTAGATTGGGTATTAGGGGGGAGATTTTTACAGAGAGAGTGGTGAGGGGCTGGAACAGGCTGCCCAGAGAGGTGGTAGAGAAGCATCTTTGGGCTGGCTGGGGCTGGCACGCAGTTGGTTTTCCTCCCAGCAGTCTGCACAGTGCTCTGCTTTAGATTTGTGACCCACACTGTGCTGAGATCACACAGATGCTTTAGCTATTGCTGAGAAGGGCTTGCACAACATCAAGTCCTTCTCTGTTCTCACTCTGCCCATCCCAGGGAGGTGGCTGGGGCTTGGCAAGGGTGTGGGAGGGGACAAAGCTGACCAAAGGGGTTATTCCATCAACATGACATCATGCTTGGAGATAAAACTGGGCAGGGCTTTCTTTCCAAGGGGAGCCTGGTTGGGCATCAGTCAGTGGGAGGTGAGAGTTGGTCAGTGACTGCCTTTACACCACTTCTGTTGGGGGTGGGGCGCTGAGGCCCTGGGTTTCCCTTCACTTTTTATGCTCTTTGTATCTTGAGCACAAAGGTTTTATTATATTGACTCTTCTGTTTCTCTCTCCCAGCCACTGTGGGGCAGTGATTGAATGTCTGGTGGGTGTTTAGAAACAATCTGGGCTCAATCCATCACAGGTGGGTTTGGAAATGTGTGAGAACAAGACAGAATTACTTTGTGATTAGTGTTTACACGGTGATGTGTCTCTGGGAAGGTCTCAGTGGTGGTCGGTTGTGTGTGGTTCTTTGGTCATCAGGCGAGAAGCTGCCCTGTGTGTCACCCACTGTGCATATTTCAACCTAAGTGCTGTTGTGATTTCCCCCTCCGCTCTCTGTCCCAGTACAGTCTTCTGAAGTGAACCCATAAAGTTTACCTTTTGTCTTCCCATTCTTCTCCCCATCCCTGTGTACCGTGGATGTCACAGTGGACAGCCTGGCTCTGTACTGGGGGTGTCATAACAGACAGCCCGTCTCTGTACCAGGGGTGTCATAACAGACAGCCTGCCTTTGTACAGGGTGTGTCTAGCCCTGTTTGTCTCTGTACTGGGGTGCTGTACCGGGGGTTTCTTGCATCCCATGTGTCTGCACAGGCTGTGTGGTAATGGACAGCCTGCCCATGTAACAGGGGTGTCGTAATGGAAAGCTTGTCTCTGTACAGGGTGTGTCTGGCACCCCGTTCCTCTGCACCCAGTGTGTCTGGCACCCCATGCCTCTGTACCAGGGTGCTGTAAAGGACAGCCTGCCCTTATAACCAGGGGTATCTTGCACCCCGTGTGTCTGTACAGGGTGTGTGGTAATGGACAGCCTGCATCTATACTGAGGGTGTCCCAATGGACAGCCTGCTTCTGTTCCAGGGTGGCGAGTGGACAGCCTGCCTCTGTACCATGGGTGTCATAATAGACAACTGTCCTCTGTAACAGGGGTGATGCAATGGACAGCCTGACTTTGTACTGGGTCTGTCTGGAAGCCCGTTCCTCTGTACCAGGGTGCTATAAAGGACAGCCTGCCTCTATACTGGGGGTGTCTTGCACCGTGTGCCTCTGTACAGGGTGTCACAATGGACAGCTGTCCTCTGTACCAGAAGTGTGGTATTGGACAGCCTGCCTCTGTATCTGGTGTGTCATAACGGACAGCCTACCTGTGGAAGAAGTGTGTCTGGAACCCCGTGCATCTGTACATGGGGTACCAGAATAGACAGCCTGTCTCTGTAAGGCGGATGGCATAATGGACAACCTCCCTGTGTGCTGTTGATGTCACAATGAACAACCTGCCTCTGTACTGGGGATGTCACAACAACCTGCCTCTGTCCATGGAGCCTGGCACCCCGTGCCAGGGTGCTCTAAAGTACAACCTGCCTCTATACCAAGGTTGTCTTGCACCAGGTGCCTCTGTACGGGGTGTGTGGTAATCGAAAGCCTTCCTCTGTACCGGGGGTGTCTTAACACACTGCCTGCCTCTCTACTGGGGGTGTCATAATGGACCATTTACCTCTGTACTGGGTGTGTCAGAATGGACAGCCTGCTTCTGTACAGGGTGTGTCTAGCACCCCTTGCCTCAGTACCGGGGTGCTGTAAAGGACAACCTGTCTCTGTATCATGGGATTTCTTGCACCTCGTGTGTCTGTACAGGGTCTGTGGTAACGGACAGCCTGCCTCTATACTGGGGGTGTCGTAATGGTCAGCATGACTCTATACCGGGGGAGTCTTGCACCCAGTGCCTCTGTACCACAGGTGTCATAATGGACAGCCTGCTTCTGTAACAGGGTGACAAAAGGACAGCCTGCCTCCATACCACAGGTGTCATAGTGGAAAGCCTGTCTCTGTAACGGGGGTGTTGTAATGGAAAGCTTGCCTCTATAGCAGGGGTATATGGGAACTCTTTCCTCTGTAGCGGGTGTGTCTGGCATCCCATTCCTCTGCACCAGCTGTGTCTAGCATCCCATGCCTGTCTACCAGGGTGCTGTAAGGGACAGCTGGCCTTGAACCAGGGGTGTCTTGCACCCTGTGTGTCTGTACAGGGTGTGTGGTAACGGACAGCCTGCCTCTATACTGGGGGTGTTGTAATGGACAACGTGACTCCATCACGGTGGTGTCTTGCACCCGGTGCCTCTGTACCACAGGTGTCACAATGGACAGCCTGCCTCTGTACTGGGGGTGTCGTAATGGACAATCTGCCTCTGTCTGGGTCATCTCGCACCCCGTGCCTCTGTACCAGGGTGCTCTAAAGGACAACCTGTGCCGCAACAAGAGGGAAGAATGCTGCCAATCAGTGTGATTGATAAAGCAACTTCAACTTCATTGCAAGCACACACTTTCTTTTATACTATTCCTACCACGTGTCACACATTGTATTTTAATTGGTTCTTAACTAAAAATTACAGTCACATACTCCACCCATCTTGCAGCTTGGGAATCATGTCTCTTTCTCAGTCCCAGGAGCACTGAATCCTTATCACACCTCCTGCTCCCACATCTTGTGGCCTTGCTGCACGAGACACAAGAACACCCTGACCGATTGGTGACCCTTCTGTTCTCACCAACACGGCGTGGGGCCTGGTCTGACTGAGCTACACAGGCGACTGCTTGGACAGCTGCTCCATAGGCTCATGGCCTGGCTTCTCAAGCCATTCTGCAACACCCATCTTCCAGTCCCTGCCCAACCCCGTGCCTTGATGGGGGGGAAGAAGGGAGTGAAATCATGATTGGAGTGAAGTCTGCTAAGAAGGGAGCGGGGCGAGGTTAGAGGTGTCTTAAGATCTGGAGAACCCCATCCTCCCCAGTCCCTGCCCCCCTGTGCTGCAAACAGGGGGAAGAAGGGAGCAAAATTCTGACCATAGTCTGCTAAGAAGGGGGTGGTGGGGGGGAAAGTGTTTTAAGATCTGGTTACATTTGTTTTAACGTTTTGTTGCGTTCCCAACTCCAGTGTCACTGTTTGTGTAGTGCAGTGTAATAAATTAAGTAGTTTTCCTACTTCACTTCGTGTTGAGTCTGTTTTGCCCATGTCACTGATGACAGGACGATCTCTCCCTGTCCTTACACTGATTCCTAAGCCTCTCAATATATTTTCTCTCCTGTCCAAATACAAAGGGGAGTGAGCAAAATGCCTTTGATGGGCATCTGGCCTGCAGCCAGGGCTAAACCACCACAATGAACCAAAAGATGTTCCTGTTCCAGAGAATCTCCTCTGAAAGCTGACCCCCTGCATACGCTGCTTGGCCGTAGCAGCAGCTGAGGAGAGAGATTTCATGGGTATTAAACTGTGTCATGTGTAACTGCTGTTTGTTGTCAGAGAAATCTGTCTGTGCCTCTGAGCACAGATGATGAGAGGAAAAGTGTTGGGAGTCCCAGCAGGCCAGTGAGGGAACTGCTGGGCTTGGGGAAGAGCAAGGTTCTCCATGCAGGGTTGGACCTCAAGAGACTGCTTTTCCTGCCTGTCCAGATCTCCTTAGCAGACCGATATCCATCCCATAATGCTGCTGTCACTACTTCTATCAACAGAGCCATGACAGAAAATACCTGTGACTGAAAAAAGGTCCTTCATGGGAAATTCCTTTGAAACCTTCATCACTAAGGACCCTTCTGAAATCCAATTAGTTGTAGAAGTTTTGAGTTCTTTAATGAAAATGAGTTGAAGAGCTATGCTTGTAAGGGCTTTCTGGATGTTAATGAGCCCCATGGTGTCTTTTCTTCTGAGTCCACAGACCTCAGATACCAAGATGAGAGTGAAGAAACATCTCAAGAAGTTCAAGTCAGGAGTAATGCCCAAAGTACCTTGGAGCACTAACAGGTCCCACTGGGAGCCATTCCTGACAAAGCCTCCCCAGGGGCTCGTTAGAGCAGACAACTGGAGGCCATGAGGACAAACCCAGGCAAAGCACAGGCAGCTCTGATGCTGAGGACACCCTGGCTTGGTCTGATGAAGCAGAAATGCCAAGTGCTGACCCCCAGCCCCTGGGCAGGGACATCCTGAGATTGTCAGAGATGAGACCATAGAACGATCCCCATGAGGTCTGAGGCACCAGGAGGGAGCCTACAAGAACTGGTCTTCTCTTGATGAGCTGAGCCAGGCTCCTGGGGTGGGGGGAGCTCATGGCAACCCGGCAGCACTGCAGAGAGACAGCTCTGGCCAGGAGCAGCTCCTCTGCCAAGCACACAGGGCTGGGGACACTGCCTCGAGGCACCGAGGGGAGACCTGTGAGGCTGAGAGAGCTGATGGATGCTGAGAGCTCACTGGAGGAGAAATCTCCACAGCCTCTCCCTGGTATGTCTGTGGGTGCAGGGCAGTGCAGGTTCTGTTCCTGGAGGGATCTCCTAAAGCTGGGACATGGGGCACTGTGTGGGGTCTGTCAGGAGGACAGGTTCTCTCTAGGACCAGGAGGTGCTGCCTGGAAGGGATGCCCTTCTGCCCCATCAGAGGGACAGGGCAGGACAGCTGTCTTCTCCTGGGCATGGCTGCATTTGCACTGTGGAAAGAAGAGGTCGATGTAAAGTGTGACACATGGAAATATGGTGCAGGGTCCTTGTCCCAGAGAGAAGAACCCTCTGATTTCCTGTCCTTCTCGCCTTCTGGGGAATGTTTCTCGCTGTTTCCCCTCCTGTTCTTGTTGCCTTTCTCCCACCATTTCCTGGGGCTTTGAGCACGTCCATTGGTGGGGCTGCACTGAGTGACCCTCACTTCAGGACCCCCATCTGTAGGACTGAGGAATTCCAGGCAGCTCCTGCTGGGCTGCAGCTGCCTCCCACAATGGCACCGCTCTCCCAGGGGCTCTTGTGCCCCAGAGAGGAGCCCCATGCAGGAGACATCTTGGCGCAGAGGCTGTGGCAATGCCACTCATCACCTGTGTGTGGGCAGCTGCACTGAGCCCTGTGTGTCCCTGGCTGGGAGCGGGGAGCTGAGATCCTCCTTGGGTAGGATGAGACCACAGGAGGGCTTTGGAGCTCTGCCCTGTGAGACTGGATTCCTCAGCTCTCAGTGAGGAGAAAACCAAAGTTCCAAAGCTCTGCTCTGCCCACGGGTGAAACTGGAGTGACAGTGCTGGAAAGCTCATTCCTATCCACAGGGGATTTAGTCTCAGATCACACCATCCTTCTATTTACTGACTGCTGCCAGGCAGGACTGAGTTCTCCAGAGCCCAAAGCTGACCCTCCTCCCAGCAGTGGCACGCTCAAGCCAGCACAAAGCAGACCTCCCAAAAGGGTCCTGACAAAAGGCTTCCTGAATACAGAGAGTCAATGTGAATAGGCAACTGTTTCCCTCAAAGAATCGTTCACTAACTTCTCACTACATTTTTATCCTCTGACAGGTCTCCACACTTGATGGCAGCAGCAGATGTCCAACAGCAGCTCCATCAGCCAGTTCCTCCTCCTGCCCTTTGCAGACACACGGGAGCTGCAGCTCCTGCACTTCTGCCTCTTCCTGGGCATCTACCTGGCTGCTCTGCTGGGCAATGGCCTCATCATCATCACCATAGCCTGTGACCACCACCTCCACACCCCCATGTACTTCTTCCTCCTCAACCTCTCTGTTACTGACCTTGGCTGCATCTCCACCACTGTTCCCAAATCCATGGCCAATTCCTTGTGGGACACCAGGGTCATTTCCTACACAGGATGTCTGGCTCAACTCCTTTTCTTTGACTTTTTGATTGCCACAGAGTTTTGTCTTCTCACTGTCATGGCCTATGACCGCTACGTTGCCATCTGCTACCCCCTGCACTACGGGACCCTCCTGGGCAGCAGAGCTTGTGTCCACAAGGCAGCAGCTGCCTGGGCCGGTGGGTTTCTCAATTCTCTGCTGCACACAGCCAATACATTTTCACTGCCCCTCTGCCATGGCAATGCCCTTGACCAGTTCTTCTGTGAAATCCCCCAGATCCTCAAGCTCTCCTGCTCAGATGCCTACCTCAGGGAGATTGCTGTCATTGTGGTCAGTGTCTGTTTAGCCTTTGTGTGCTTTGTGTTCATTGTGGTGTCCTATGTGCAGATCTTCAGGGCTGTGCTGAGGATCCCCTCGCAGCAGGGACGGCACAAAGCCTTTTCCACCTGCCTCCCTCACCTGGCCGTGGTCTCCCTGTTTGTCAGCACTGGCATCTTTGCCTACCTGAAGCCCCCCTCCATCTCCTTCCTGTTTCTGGACCTGGTTGCGACATTTCTTTACACAGTGTTTCCACCAGCAGTGAACCCCCTCATCTACAGCCTGAGGAACCAGGAGCTCAAGGATGCCATGTGGAAACTCAGGACTGGGCGTTTCTGAGCAGCAGTCTTCTCCATATCACTGGCCATGTAACTCACGTTTGGACCAGTCTGTATTTAGGAGGTTTTTATTTGTTGGATTATTTTTTCATTCTGTATTGTCTGAGCTGCAACAACATGGGCCACATTCATACCACTCCTCATGACATATCTCCAGGTCTTGTGTGACCCAGACACTGCAAAATAATGAACTTTACTCTCTTTTCATCTTGTCTGCCTGCAAAGGGACACGATTTTTCTTTTTTTTTTCTTCCACCTCTATAAATTTGCCAGCACATTTTCATCAGCTGAATCACTTGACTACTTGAATCACTTCACTACTTGAGCATTTCCAGGATATGTACCAATGGCAATAGAATAAATACTCACTTTCCTCTGTACCTGCATTACTGCTAGAGTGTCTCTTTCATGTTCCTCAGCATTGAGGTGTTTCCACCTCTCCTGATGATACGGCCATGCCTAAGGACATATTTTCTTCAGATTGACTGGAGGTGTGCACTTGACTTTGTTCAGTGGATTCCACCTCACCTTACTCTTTGGTCCTTCAGATGCTGCTCAGCTCCCTGCTGTCTGCTTTGAGCTTCAGAGAGTTGGAAAATGTCCCATCTCACAGAAGTCTCATGAAATGATCTGTCAGAAGTTCAGTGTGTTGATAAGTGACCTTTCTGTGTTTCTGAATAAAACTGTTCTGGGAGAGAATCTCCTCTGAAAGCTGACCCCCTGCACACGCTGCTTGGCCGTAGCAGCAGCTGAGGAGAGAGATTTCATGGGTATTAAACTGGATCATGTTGAACTGCTGTTTGTTGTCAGAGAAATCTGTCTGTGCCTGTGAGCACAGAGGATGCCAGGAAAAGTGTTGGGAGTCTCAGGAGGCCAGTGAGGGAACTGCTGGGCTTGGGGAAGAGCAAGGTTCTCCAGACAGAATTGGATCTCCAGAGACTGCTTTTCCTGCCTGTCCAGACCTCCTTAGGAGACCTCTGCCCCAGCCCCCATTGCAGCATGCTGCTGAACTTTCTTCCATGATCTGAGATATGACAGAAACATTTTTTCTTTTGAAAAAATCCTCCATTGTGAAACTCTTTTGAAATTTTCATCACTCAAATAAAACCTCTCCAATTAGTCATACAAGTCTTATTGTTTTTAATTAAAGTGAGTTTAAGAGCCATGCTTGTAAGGGCTTTCTGTATGATTAATGAGCCCCATGGTGTCTTTTCTTCTGAGTCCAGAAACCTCAAGATACCAAGAGGAGAATGAAGAAAACTCTCAAGAAGTCCAAGTCAGGAGGAATGCCCAAAGCACTCTGAAGCATTAACAGGCTCCATTGGGAGCCATTCCTGACAAAGCCTCCCCATGGTCTCGTTAGAGCAGACAACTGGAGGCTATGAGGTTAAACCCTTGCCTTTCTGGCAGTTGTCTGACTCATTCTGTCTTTAGCCAGCTCTCGAGTTGTGGTGATTTCACAGTCTCCTTCCTCACTAGAACATCTCTCACAGGGTTAAGCTTTGTGGCAGGTGAACCTCACTGGTGGCAGATTGCACTTGGCATAGAGTGAGGAGTGTTGAATTTAATGGTGAATCTTGTCAGGTTTCTTGTGTTGTTGGGAAAATAACTCCCTGTGTGCTGCCTGTGTGCAGCCAGTTCTCTAAGGAAAGCAGGGGAGCTGGTACAGAGGGGCTGTACTGCCCCACTGTGGAGTGCAGAGAGAGACCTGATGTAAGGACAAGGGATGCAAGTCCCAGTTGGCTGGTGAGAGTCATGGTGGGCTTGTGGAGATGTGCACCAAGGTTGTCCCCACTGCCTCAAGGGACACTTTTTCAGACCAGTCCAGACCTCCTTAGGAGGCACCCTGGATCAATCTCAGTCAGAGGTTGTCACCTCTCCTCTACAGTGAAAATAATAACCTACACCCTTAAAAAGAAATCAATTTTACTCTGAGCTCACTTTGGAACAGCTTCAATGATCTGTACATCTCTTGAAGACTTGAAGATAATTACATGAAGAGACATAGCTCGTTAGGGCTTGCTTTTTATTTTTAATGAGCCCTGGGGTGCATTTGGTGCTGAGTCCTTGAAGCTCAGGTACTGAGAGGAAATTACACAAAAAACTCCATGTCAAAAGCAGAAGCCAAATTACCTGAAGTATTAATGAGTCCCGCTGAGAGCCATTGCTGGCTGAGCCTCCCCAGGGACTCGTTAGCACAGGTAATTGGAGGCCATGTTGGCTGGTAGGCAAAGGCAATGTACAAGCAGCTGAGATGCTGAGCAAGCCCTGGGTTGGTTTGATGAAGCAGAAAGGCCAAGCCCTGACCCCCAGCCCCAGGGAAGACATGTCCTGCCCCTCAGTCATTGCTCAGGCTCTTCCTGGGGCATCGTGGGGTATGTAATGCTGAGGGAAGAACAACAGGATGAGAGTTTCTCCTCATTGTTGGTCCAAAGCCCAGCTAGAAATTCATCTGTCCTCCATTTAAATAAAAGAAAGAGCAGGGAGACCCTCCATCCCCTATCAGATTCAGGAGGAAACATTGTGGAAAGATGAGGCCAAGGCTGAGGTGCTTAATGAAATCTTTGCCACTGTCTTTAGTAACAGGAGCAGTTGTACAGAGAGAATCCAATTCCCTGAGCTGGAGACAGGGACAGGGAGCAGAATGACCCCACCCCAATCCAGGAGGAGATGGTCCTGCTGCACCACAGAGATGTGCACAGATCTGTGGGGATGGAAGAGATGCATCCAAGGGTGCTGAAAGAGCTGGCAAGGGGGGTTCACCAAGCCACTTCCCATCAGTCCTGGCTGACTGGATCAGTCAACGTAACCCCCTATATAAGAAGGGACAGAAGGATGGTCAGGGAAATTACAGGCCTGATGGTTTGACTTCAGTCCCAGAGAAGCTGGTGGAGCAGATCATCCTGAGCAGCATTATCCAGTTCATGAAGGACCCCCAAGTGATCAGGCCCTGTCAGCTTGGGTTCATAAGGGCAGGTCCTGTTTGACCCACTGGATCTCTTTCTATGACAGGGTGACCTGCTTCTTGGAGAAGGGAAGGGCTCTGGATGTTGTCTACCTTGACTTCAGCAAGGCATTGGATGCAGTTTCCCACCACCTTCTCCTGGAGAAGCTCACTGCTTGTGGCTTGGAAACTGTGGTGGTTCAGCCCCAAGCAATTGCTGAGCACCACATGCTGCTCACTCACTCCCAGAGGAGAAACAGACAGAGCTTCTGTGGGTTGGGATAAGGATGGTTTTCTGACAAAAGCACCATAAAAGGGGAACAATATCAGCCCAATTGCACTCACACCCAGTGATAGCAGAGAGTACCTTACAAACCCAACTATAACAGAGTGCTGCACCATGCCATGACCACCCCTCCCCACCAGCACCTTGGATGGGGAAGTGATGTCAGGTGGTGTGGAAAAAGACCCCAGGCAAACTCAGGTCACCTGTGCTGGCTGCATGGGGATTTGAGCTCTGGCCTGGTCAGAACCAGGACATTATCCATCCCTGTTTCCACACCATTGACATCATGCCTGGATCTCACTATTTCAGAGTCCTGGGGAGGTTCATCACATCATTTATCCTTTATTTAGACCATCTGCCATGGACTGATTTTGTTATACACCAACAATTTAGTGGCTGTCCTCACCTAGAACTAAAACCCCCCAGTGTACACGCTGGAGTTTCCCATCCTTTCTCATCACCCACCAAGTGCACCCAGGTCTCTGAGTTCAAGCAATCCCACAAATGGGTTTGTCTTTTCAGGAATAACGTGGTCAGGTTTTGCCAACTGGATTTAACGCACACTACAGGGACTTTATCCACCTCTAGAGTCTCTGGGAGTTTTGATTGGGCATGGCTTCAACTCTGGCCCTTCAGGTGACAACAGGGGTTGGTGTCTGAGCAACTCTCTCCTGGCCTCCAGCCTCAATAATTCCCATTGGCACTGGGACCAGCAGCTCCCAGGCAGCCATGCTCCTTAACCTTTGCAGGAGGTCAGAAAACCCTGCCTGACCCTGCCTGGGGGTGCTGTCTCATGCAGAGACAAGGAAAGGTGATTGTCCTGCCCAGCTCTGGTTTGAAGAAAGGACTTGAGAAAGGACTCTTCTGGACACAAGGATTTCTCCCCAGCCAAGGGAGGGAAAGTCAGTGAGAACTTCAGTTTCTTTCCAAGTAGGCTCCCTGGAGATCCAGGGAGGAGCCCAGAGGGGATGGAGAGTATGATGTCTTCATCTGCTCCTCTGCTGTGAGCTGGGCTGGGCTCCTGGGATGGACAGTGGGAGCTCAGAAATATTGCAGTGCTGCAGAGAGACAGCTCTGGCCAGGAGCAGCTCCTCTGCCAAGCACACAGGGCTGGGGACACTGCCTGGAGGCACCGAGGGGAGACCTGTGAGGCTGAGAGAGCTGATGGATGCTGAGAGCTCACTGGAGGAGAAATCTCCACAGCCTCTGCCTGGTATGTCTGTGGGTGCAGGGCAATGCAGGTTCTGTTCCTGGAGGGATCTCCTAAAGCTGGGACATGGGGCAGTGTGTGGGGTCTGTCAGGAGGACAGGTTCTCTCTAGGACCAGAAAGTGCTGCCTGTCAGGGATGTCCTTCTGCCCCATCAGAGGGACAGGGCAGGACAGCTGTCTTCTCCTGGGCATGGCTGCAGAGGTGCCCAGGGCTGTACTTGTGAGCAGGGTCCCTTTGCCCCGGGGTCTGTGTGCTGGGGCAGTGCTGTGTGCTGTGTGCTGAAGCCAGCAACAAAGCAGACCTCCCAAAAGGGACCTGACAAAACCTTTCTGAATACAGAGAGTGAATGTCAATTGAAAGAGGTTTTCCTCAAAGAAGAGTTCCCTAAATTCTCACTGCATTTTCCATCTCTCACAGGTCTCCACACTTGACAGCAGCTGATGTCCAACAGCAGCTCCATCAGCCAGTTCCTCCTCCTGCCCTTTGCAGACACACGGGAGCTGCAGCTCCTGCACTTCTGGCTCTTCCTGGGCATCTACCTGGCTGCTCTCCTGGGCAATGGCCTCATCATCATCACCATAGCCTGTGACCACCACCTCCACACCCCCATGTACTTCTTCCTCCTCAACCTCTCTCTTACTGACCTTGGCTGCATCTCCACCACTGTTCCCAAATCCATGGCCAATTCCTTGTGGGACACCAGGGCCATTTCCTACACAGGATGTGTGGCTCAAATCTTTTCCTTCTTTTTTTTGTTCTCTTCAGAGTTGTCTCTTCTGACTGTCATGGCCTATGACCGCTACGTTGCCATCTGCCACCCCCTGCACTACGGGACCCTCCTGGGCAGCAGAGCTTGTGTCCACATGGCAGCAGCTGCCTGGGCCAGTGGGTTTCTCAATGCTGTGCTGCACACAGCCAATACATTTTCATTGCCCCTCTGCCATGGCAATGCCCTTGACCAGTTCTTCTGTGAAATCCCCCAGATCCTCAAGCTCTCCTGCTCAAACACCTATGTCAGGGAAATTGGACTCATTGTGGTTGGTGTATGTTTAGCTTTTGGGTGTTTTGTGTTCATTGTGGTGTCCTATGTGCAGATCTTCAGGGCTGTGCTGAGGATCCCCTCTCAGCAGGGACGGCAGAAAGCCTTTTCCACCTGCCTCCCTCACCTGGCCGTGGTCTCCCTGTTTTTCAGCACTGCCTTCTTTGCCTACTTGAAGCCCCCCACCATCTCCTCTCTATTTCTGGACCTGGTAGTGTCATTTCTTTACTCTGTGTTTCCACCAGCAGTGAACCCCCTCATCTACAGCCTGAGGAACCAGGAGCTAAAGGATGCCCTGTGGAAACTGGTGACTGGATGTTTCTAAGCAACAACGAACTGCTCATCTTCTTCTGCTTATCACTGGCCGTGTAACTCGCATTAGGACCAGTCTCTATTTAGTATGGGGTTTAGTTCCTGTTTCTTTGTTTGCCTCTAGTTTATTTAAACTGGAATATGATGGTCCACATTCATCCCATTGCTGATAAAGTGTGACCCACACGCTGGGTAACGATGGGCTGTGCTCTCTTTGCATCACATCTGCCTGAAAAGGTGCACAAATTTTTCTTTCTTAAAATTTCTCCTGACATTTATTAAATATTTATAAGAACATTTTCATCAACTGAATCACTTGACTACTTGTCTGAAATGGCAATGCTTTCCTACCATGACAGAACAGGAATTTTCTTGGAGTGTAACAAACATAAAGTCACAGAATCTTTCACAAAGTCCAACCACAGCCTAACCCTGCCTAGTCCACCTCCAGACCATGTCATCAAGCACAACACCTTTCTAATACTTCCAGGGATGGCTACTCCACCACGTCCCTGGGCAGCCTGTTCCACTAGCTGGATACCCTTTCCATAAAGAAATTCTTCCTGATGTCTAACCTAAATCTCCCCTGGTATAATTTCAAGCCATTCCCTGTCATCCTATCGCTTGTTATCTGAGATAAGAGGCCAACCTGCACCTCTCTATATCCTTCTTGCAGGTACTTGTAGAGAGTGATAAGGTCTTCCTCAGCATCCTGAAGACTAAAACGCCCCAGTTACCTCAGTTGATCCTCACAGGACTTGTGCTGCAAACCTTTCACTGTCTACTCTGCCATTCTCTGGACACAATCCAGCATCTCAACGTCCTTCTTTTAGCAAGGGGCTCAAAACTGGACACAGTACTCAAGGTGTGGCCTCACCAGAGCTGAGTATAATGGAACAATCTCTTCCCTACTCCTGGCAGTCACACTATTCCTGATCCAGGCCTGGATGCCGCTGGCCTTCTTGGCCATCTGGGCAAAGCACTGGCTCATGTTCAGCTAACACCCCCATATCCTGTACTTCTAGGGAGCTCTCCAGCCACTCTGCTCCAGGACGGTTACCCTGCCTGTTGTTATTGTGACCAAAGCTCATGACCAAGCCCCATAAAGCCTCTGCCAATTGATCCAGCCTGTCCAGGTCGCTCTGCAGAGCCTTCCTGCCTTCCACAATTCGGTGTCATGTACCAACTTATTGAGGCTGCACTCAATCCCCTTGTCCAGATCATTAATAAAGATGTTAGAGAGGATGGGCCCCAGCACTGAGCCCTGTAGAACACCACATGTGACGTGCTGCCAGCTGGATTTAACTCCACTCACCACAGCTGTTTGGGCCCAGCCTTCAGCCAGTTTGTAACCCAGCAAAGAGTATACCCATCTAATCCATGAACAGGTGCTTCAGCAGGGTGCCCTGGGGGAAACTGATGAAGGCTTCACTGAAGTCCATGTAGATCACATCCACAGCCTTCCCCTCCTCCACTAAGCTGGTCACCTTGTCAGAGAAGGAGATCAGCAGCTTGAAGCACAATCTGCCTTTCCTAAACCCATGCTGATTGGGCCTGATGGCCTGAGTGTCCTGCATGTGCTGCATGATGGTACTCAAGATGATCTGTTCCATCTATTTCCCCAGCACTGAGGTCAGGCTGACAGGCCTGTAGTTCCCCAGGACCTCCCTCTGTCCCTTCCTGTAGATGGGTGTCACATGTGCCAGCTTCCAGTCAGGTGGAACCACCCCAGTCAGCCAAGACTGCTGGTAACTAAGGGAAAGTAGCTTGGGGAGGAAATCCAGCAGCTCCCTCAGTACCTTGGGGTGTTTCCCATCCAGACCCATCAACTCACGTGGATCTAAGCAGCTGAGCAGGTCAGTAACCAGTTCCCCATGGATGATGGGGACTTCAGTCCACTTCCCATCCCCATCTTTCCACTCAGGGGTCTGGGTATCAGGGGACCAATGGTGTTACTACTAAGGACTTAGGCAAAGTACATCAGCCTTTTCTTCATCCTCCATCACAGTGGTTCCCCCCGATCCAGTGAAGGTGGGAGATTCTCCCTGGCCCTCCTTTTGTTATTAATGAATTTATAGAATTAATAACAAAAGGATTACCAGGGAGAATCACCCACCATTATTGTAGGTCGCAAAGAAAAGTTGCAAGGGTTGAAAAAATTTCCTTTCTAGAAACCTGCCCAGGTAGCCCACTAGTAGCCCCAGTATCTTTGGGGGTCAGGGCTTTCCTAGCCAGGGGAACAGTCCTACGATTGCCCCACACAATTTTTGTGGCTCTACTAGTTTCTGCCTTTGAAAATTCTAAACATCAATAGCTCCCAAATAGATCTGTGAAGGCTGAAAGATGTTCCTGAGCTGAAACCTTACCAGTTAGCCAACAAGCAGCTCTTGTAAACTTTGGGCAAAGGGCATTCCTGGCTATGGGAATTGTCCAGGCATCATTTTCCAGCTCTACCAGCGTCCACATTCAAAGACATGAAATGCCCAGCAATAGCTCCACAACAAAAGGTTTGAGGGCTGAAATATCTTGGAAGTCTGAAAACTCCCCAGGATGCCCAAAAGCAGCCCCAGTAACCTTGAGGCTCAGAGCTTTTGTAGCTGAGGGAACGATCTCAACAGTGCCTGATGTCATTTTCAGTCTCTACCAGCATCCAACTTCAAATGTGCTGAATGTCCACCAATAGCACCAAAACACAAGGAGTGAGTGATTAAAGCTGTTCCTGGCCTGAAACCTACTCAGACATCCCATTAGCAGCCCCAGTAATCTTGGAGCTCAGGACTGTCCTTGTCAAAGGGCACAGTCCTTACAAGTGCCTGACCTCATCTTCCAGCTCCAGCAGCGTCAAGATTCAAAAATGCAAAATATCCAGCAAGAGCACCTAAACCTCCCCAGGTTGTGCACTGGGAGCACCAGTAAAGCTGACCCCCTTCTCACGCTGCTTGGCCGTAGCAGCAGCTGAGGAGAGAGATTTCATGGGTATTAAACTGTGTCATGTTGAACGGCTGTTTGTTGTCAGAGAAATCTGTCTGTGCCTGTGAGCACAGATGATGCCAGGAAAAGTGTTGGGAGTCCCAGGAGGCCAGTGAGGGACCTGCTGGGCTTGGGGAAGAGCAAGGTTCTCCATGCAGGGTTGGATCTCAAGAGACTGCTTTTCCTGCCTGTCCAGATCTCCTTAGGAGACTGACACCCATTGCATAATGTGGCTGTCACTGCTTCTATCAACTGAGCCATGACAGGAAATAGACATGAAGAGAAAATATCCTCCATTGTAATATTCCTTTGAACTGTTCATCATTAAATACCTAACTGAAATCCAATTATTTGTAGAAGTCTGGATTTTTTTAATGAAAAGCACTTGAACCGATATGCTTTTTAAGGCTTTCTGTATTTCCATGAGCCCCTATTGTATATTTGCTTCTGAGTCCACAGAACTCAGATACCAAGATGAGAGTGAAGAAACCTCTTAAAATGTCAGTCAGACTTAATGCCCAAAGAACCTTGAAGCGTTCATGGGCCCTACTGGGAGCCATTCCTGACAAAGCCTCCCCATGAACATCTTACACCTCACAACTGGAGGCCATGAGGACAAACCCAGGCAAAGCACAGGCAGCTCTGATGCTGAGGACACCCTGGCTTGGTCTGATGAAGCAGAAATGCCAAGTGATGACCCCCAGCCCCTGGCCAGGGAGATCCTGACCCTCACCTGTGTCTCAAGACTCTTGCATTGGATGTGGGGAGTGTGATGCCAAGGGAAGGAAAGGGGTATGACACATGGATGCCTCCCTAGGTTGAGTTCAAGGAGGCAACAATGCTCCATGGCTGTGAGGACAATGTGTCTTCTCTGAGGCCTCTGTGGGAGGGAAATCAGCCACAGCCAAGGGGGAAAAGTCAGCATTTCTATCAGGCCCTTTCAGCCTGGCCAGCACTCTTGGCCATCTGCACCACAGCCCATCTCACACTGCCCGACACCTGTGACAGTTTCCCTGCAGGCTGCAGGCACCCAACCCCTTTCCCCACCTTGTTCTCACCCCACCATGTCCCTGCCTGTACTGTTGTCTCCCCCTCCTCGCCAGCTGTTCCCAGAAAAACAAAGCCACCAGCTCATCCTGGTCGTCTGGTGTCCTTGTCGTTAGTTTTTGTTTTGCTTTTGGGTGTTTTGTGTTCATTGTAGTGTCCTATGTGCAGATCTTCAGGGCTGTGCTGAGGATCCCCTCGCAGCAGGGACGGCACAAAGCCTTTTCCACCTGCCTCCCTCACCTGACTGTGGTCTCCCTGTTTCTCAGCACTGGTGTGTTTACCTACCTGAAGCCTCCCTCCATCTCCTCCCTATTTCTGGACCTGGTATTGTCATTTCTTTACTCAGTGTTTCCACCAGCAGTGAACCCCCTCATCTACAGCATGAGGAACCAGGAGCTCAAGGATGCCATGTGGAAACTGAGGATTGGATGTTTCTAAGCATCAATAAACTGCTTGTGTTCTGAATACCACTGACAATGTATCTCCTGTTATGATCAGCTCATATTCAATAGGGGTTCTAGTTTGTAGTTTTTTGTTTCCTTCTAGTTTTTCTAAGCTATAGTAACATGGTCAACTTTCATCCCATTCCTAATATAGTATCACCTGCTCTTCCATGTAAGGATGAGCTGTGCTCTCTTTGCCTCATGTCTGCTTCCACAGAGCCACAATTTTCCTCTTTTTTCACCCTTTTATTAATAAAAATTTTACAAGAACATTTTCATCAGCTGAACAACTGGAGTACTTGTCTGTAATGGCAATGCTTTCCCACCGTGACAGGACGGGATAAGGACAGTGTACTGACAAAATTCTCCATGAATGTAGAACAATAATGGCCAGTTACACCCACACCCAGTGCTAACACAGGGTACCTTGTTTACCTGACAATTATAGAGTACTGGCTGAAAGGAAAGACAGACAGACAGACTGACTGACTGACTGACTGACTGACTGACTGACTGACTGACTGACTGACTGACTGACTGACTGACTGACTGACTCTTCTGGAGGCACCAAGCCCATACCCTTCCCCAACCAGCTTCTTTTATGTAGAAGTGGTGTCAGGTGGTGTGGAAAACAGCCCAGGTGAACTCAGATCACCTGTGCTGGCTGCTTGGGGAGGTTAACTCTTACCTGGCCAGAACCAGGACATTATCCACCCCTGTTTCCACACCATCTACATCATGGCCAGATCTTACATTTTCAGAGGACTGGGGACATTCATAACGTCATTGATCTATTATGTAGAATATCTGCCATGGACAGATTTAGTTATACTTCAAAAATTTCCTGGCTGTCCTTTCCTAGAACTAAACCCCCTTGGGGTACACACTGGACTTCCCCATCCTTTCGCATCCCCCACCAAGCGCACCCAGGTCCCTGAGCAAAAGCAACCCCATGAATGGGTTTGCCTTTATCTGAAGAAGGAACAAGCCAGAGTGTCTTCCCCAACAGGTTTTTCATGTGTAATACAGGGACTTTATTCCCCTCCACGGTCTGTTGAAGTCTGCGGTGGTTTGGCCCTGTCTAGAGGCCAAATGCCCATCAAAATCCCCCTATCACTCCCCTTTTCATCCAGAAAGGGGAGAACATAGATAGTGGGAGGCTTAGGATTTGAGATAAGGACAGAGAGCAATCACCCTGCAGTTAGTGTCATGAGAAAAACAGACTCAACACAAAATAAAGGAAAGAAAACTAATTTATTACACTAGAGCTACACACCCAGTGATGCCAGGGTCAGGTAATGAGAAGAGTGACCAGGTCTTAAAGCACCTTCCCTCACCCTTCCCTTCTTAGCAGACTTCACTTTAGTCATGATTTCTCTCCCATTCCCCCCCCCCCCCCAACAGTGGCACAGAGGGGAGCAGGGTCTGGGGGAATGGGGTTTCAGTCAGTTCCTCTAGAGTTGTTTTCCCTCTTAGCTGTGTGTCCTGGTTTTGGTCAGGATGGAGTTAACTTCATTTGCAGCAGCGGATGGGATGCTGTGTTTGAGAGTTAAAATGGGAGTAGTGCTGATAACACCCTGATGTTTCTAGTTGCTGTCAGACAGTCAAGGACTTTCTCAGCTCTTCATGAGACAGGAGGGGTGAAGCCAGGACAGGTGACCCAGCTGCCCAAAGAGAGTATTCCAGCCAGTTACGTCCTGCCCAGGATATCGGGGGCTGATGGGAGCTTCCAGCCTGGGGCGGCTCCGGGACGCGCGGTTCTTGGGGGACGGTCGGGTTCCAGGACGGCTCTGGGTGGCACGGCCTGAGCTGTGGGTTTGGTGAGAAACTGCATTGGGTATCAACAGCTTCATAGATTTTTTGCTCTAAAGCCCTGTTAGCATTGTTATATTGTATCGTTCTGTTATCTTAGTAAACTGTCCTTATCCCAACCCACGGGCCTCTGAGTTTCTTGGTTTTGGGGTTATTTGCCCCTTCCTTTTCCCTTCCCTTGCCTCTCACCCCTCTCTTCCCTCTTCCCCTGCTCTTTTCCTTTAAGGAGCAGGCAGCTGCGTGGATCTCGGCTCTCTGCCGGGGTAAAACCACGACACCTTGCTACAGAAAAACTGGCTTGAACAAGGACATAAATCAGCTCAGACTGGTAAGAACACTGCAAGCTTGCAAGACCCTCACATTCCAGGAGAAAGTTGAAAAGTACGTGGTGAGGAGCACTCATGGCTTTCTTCCAAGGACCACCAGAGACCCTTGCTCACAGTTCTTGGAAGGATCTGCGCAAGTGCAAAGGACTGATAAGCTCATGAACATGTGAAGTGAGAGTAGGTGGGTTCAGGTAATAATTACGTACAGGTGTTAATAGAATATTCATTGTTTTACTGCATAAATGTAGGGTCGGTCTGTTGCTTAGTGGAGCGGAGAGTCCCCGGCCCCCAGGGCTGTTTTGGCTGCTTCTTACTTGCTCAAATAAATTCTCTTTGGATACTCTAAACTAGAGTGAACAATTTGTCACGGCCGTTTTTAACCATGTCATGCTCAGCATAAAGGGGGCTGGTGGGGGGAGGAGCAGGCAGCTCCAGGACGCACAGTTTTGGGGACAGTCTGGTTTGGGGATGGCTCTGATCTGTGCTGCCTTAGCTGTGCAGTTTGGTGAGAAAATACATTGTGTGTCACCAGTTTCATATATTTATATATAGTTTAATATAATAGACCTATTATTGTTATCTCTCTCCTGACCCAGTAACTACCCTTGCTCCAACCTGCAAGTTTTGGGGTTTTTTTTGTTGGCTTTTCCTTCCCTTCTCCCCTCCCCCCTCTTAAAGCACTGTGTTTCTCTCCAACTGAAGGAGGTTACAGGAGTGGTTCCTTCAGGGTGTTTCACAGCAGGTTCCCCTGGAGCCCCAGAGAGACCTGGAGACATCCCAGAGGACAGCAGAGAGTGCTGCCTTGGGCTGGTCCTCTGCTGCTGAGCTGGGCTGGGCTCCTGGGATGGAGGGAGCTCATGGCAAGCAGGCATCAGTGAAGACACACAGTTCTGACCCAGGAGCAGCTCTTCTTCACAGTGAAGCAGAGCTGACAGCACTGCCAGTAAGCACTGAGGGGAGAAGAGCGAGACAGAGGGAGCTGAAAGGCAGTCTAGGCTGGGAGGACAGCTGAGGGTTCACTGGAAAAGAAATCTTTACATCCCTCTCTATGGTAAGTCTCTAAGCTGCAGAGCAATAGTAATGGGGATTCCACAGGGGTCTCCTCAGCCTGGTTCATCCCACAGTCTGTAGGAACTTTCAGGAGGGCTCTCACAGATTCCCAAGTACAGAAGTGAAGGATGTGCTCCACATCAGGCATTTTCTGCTGCCCCTTTGGAGGGACAGGGCATCATGACTGCCTTTTCCCAGGGATGCATCAGGGGTGTGACGCTGGTGGTGCAGCAAGGGGTGCACAGGACTGTCCTTCAGAGCAGGGTCTTTGCACCCCAGGGGCTGTGAGTCAGGAAAGAGATTGTGCTGCAGCGAGGGTCAGAACTCAGCCTGCCGGGGAGCTCCTACTCCCAGGGAGAGGCTGCACTGCGTGGAGAAGCTCAGGATGTAAGGAGTCACCTCTAGACAGGCAGGGCCCTTTTGCTGGTGAGAGGGTCCTGCCTGGGTCAGGTCTTCTCACAGCTCCTCATCACTCCCAGGACAGCTCTGGAGAGGATCTTTGAAGGCTTTCCTGCTTCAGTTTGTGCATTCCTGAGTCACAGAATCACAGAATATTAGCTGTTGGAAGGGATCTCCAAAGATCATCTAGTCCACCTCCCCCCCCCCCCCCCCATTTAGTCTTGGCATTAAAGGTTGGGCTGGGTGGGAATTGAAATAGATCTATCTATAGATCTGGGCATGGGCCATGCTCTGAGACACCATTAGTATTACAGCAAGAGACCCCAGGTCTGGCTCACCATGGGACTATTTCCAGAGGAGACTTTGCCATAGGAAGTACAGAGTTTGAACAGGACGCTGGGACTCCAGGAGCATTGTACTGAGAGATGGGCAGGTCTGCAAGGAACCTCAGATAGGCCACTAAGGTACTGCAGACAGCAGGACAGCATCACATTGGTGGCATCACTGGGACTTGTTTGAGCTGCTCCTTAGCTTCTGCACACACAGAGGTGCCCCTAGGCAGTGTCCTGCAGCCAGGAGGTGTCTGCAGGGCAGAGCTGAGCACGCAGCTGCTGGGACTGGCTCCCTGAGCACAGGCAGGCAAGAGAGCTGAGGACAGGGAGGAGAGCTGAGGACAAACTGCTCCTGGCAGGGACAGCTCCAGGCAGCAGAGACATGGGCAGGGAGGGAGAGGGAGCTATACTCAGGAGCACTGTGGGAGGGGGAGCTGGGTACCTCCCTGCCATCCCTTGCAGTGCAGAAACTCCCCTGGAGCACACACCACCCCCATCAGGTCTGCTCTCCCAGGTCTGCCTGTGGCCCTAAGGGTTGCAGGCTGTCACTGCGTCTCAGAGGGGCCACTGGTGAGGAGAAACTGCCGAGTACCCATCTGTCTGTCCTGCCTCTGTCAACCTGAGCACAGGGGCATCTGTCTCTGTTTTTCCTCCTGTCCATGCTGCATTTGTTTCCACTGGGATTGGAAACTCTGGGCAAGGTGTTTTGCAGGGCTGGGAGGAATCCAAGTCTCCTTTTGGATACCTCCTCTTTAGGACATTTGACTTTCCCTCGGGGGGGTCTTCCTGGGCTGCAGGCTACCTCCAGAAAGGCAGAGCTGTCCCATGGAAACCCCAGGTTATCCAGGAGACCCATAGGTAGGACACCTCAGTGGTGCTCAGGTGATGAAAATGCTGCTGGGGGGATGTGTGCAGGGAGCTGCAGAGAGCGCTGGGTGTTCCTGGCTGGGGTGGGAGGGCTGAGATCCCCCTCAGGTACAGCGGGAAAGGGTGGGAGGGTTGGAGATGTGCACTTGGGAAATGGATTCCTCTGCTCACAGCAGTGTCCAGTTCCTTTTGGGGGGAACATCTGGCTGTGATCATCCTCCAGCTGAAAGAGCTTCCAGCACAGGACAGCTGAGACC
Source organism: Gallinula chloropus (assembly GCF_964237585.1). NCBI lineage: Eukaryota > Metazoa > Chordata > Aves > Gruiformes > Rallidae > Gallinula > Gallinula chloropus. Next base: position 716,833 of record NC_140120.1, on the reverse strand, counting down.
AGGGCTGATGGAACGACCCACTCTCTTCACTCATGGCTAAGGGGCAGTCCCTTTGCTTCTCAGGACACACGGGGTTCCACTTGAAATGCAGCACGAATGCCAGGGCCTTCTGCCTGAAAACACTCCTCAGGAGTGGTGGGACAGCTAGAGCAGAGTAAACAAAATCCTACCAGCTCTGATCTGCCCTTGGGTGAAATGGGAGTCACAACAGTGCTGAAGAACTCTTGCATTATTGCAAGTGGACTTAATCCTCGACCAGCCTGTGTTCCCATGGACCTATTGCTGTGGGGCAAGGCTGGCTCCTCCAGAGCCCACAGCAGAGCCCCCTGCTCCCTGGGCATGCCTCAGCCAGCACCAGCCAGAGCCCACAAATGGGACCTCAGAAAGGTCTTCCTGAAATGAGAGAGGCAGTTTGGGGAGCATTATGGGATATGGAGAAGGCTGATGGGGTTGGGGAATAAGCTGATTTCTTTCTCCTTAATCTCAGGGAGGGGGGGTCCTGTGGGAAATGGCAAGAGCTGTTCCTCATGGAAGTCTCCCCTATCTTGTCACTGCCTCTACCTCCTTGGACAGGTTCCTGTTCCCAAAGGAAGCAGATGTCCAACAGCAGCTCCATCAGTGAGTTCCTCCTCCTGGCTTTTGCAGACACATGGGACCTGCAGCTTGTGCACTTCTGGCTCTTCCTGGGTATCTACCTGGCTGCCCTCATGGGCAATGGCCTCATCATCATTGCCATATTCTATGACCACAGCCTACACACCCCAATGTACTTCTTCCTCCTAAACCTCTCCCTTCTTGACCTGGGATCAGTCTCTGCATCAGTTCCCAAATCAATGCTCAATTCCCTGTGGGACACAAGGGCCATTTCCTACACAGGATGTGCTGCACAGCTCTTTACTCTTATCTTCATGATATTAGCAGAGTATTCTCTCCTCACTGTCATGGCCTATGACCGTTATGTTGCCATCTGCCACCCCCTGCACTACGGGACCCTCCTGGGCAGCCGAGCTTGTGTCCACATGGCAGCAGCTGCCTGGGCCAGTGGGTTTCTCCATGCTGTGCTGCACACAGCCAGTACATTTTCACTGCCTCTCTGCCATGGCAATGTCCTTGACCAGTTCTTCTGTGAAATCCCCCAGATCCTCAAGCTCTCCTGCTCAGACACCATCAGGGAAGTTGCACTTATTATGCTTAGTTCCTGTTTAGCCTTTGTGTGTTTTGTGTTCATTGTGGTGTCCTATGTGCAGATCTTCAGGGCTGTGCTGAGGATCCCCTCACAGCAGGGATGGCACAAAGCCTTTTCCACCTGCCTCCCTCACCTGGCCGTGGTCTCCCTGTTTGTCAGTACCGTCATAGTTGATCACCTGAAGTCCCCCTCCACCTCCTTGTCATCCCTGGACCTGGTGTTGGCAGTTTTGTACTCAGTGGTGCCTCCAGTCATGAACCCCCTCATCTACAGCATAAGAAACCAGGAGCTCAAGAAGGCCATTAGGAAAGTAATTACCTTGATGTTTGTCAGACCTTATAAACCTCCTGTCTTTCTTCGAAAGTGACTGGCAGAGTATCTGATAGAAGGCCTTGATTTTGTTTGTTTCTTTATCATTACTGTCATTGTTACCTGTTAGGGTCATGTCTTACTGGTTTTGTCTCTTATTGTGGTGGTTTGAGCCTGGATACAGGCCAGACACCCACAAATGTCACTCTATCGCTCCCCTTTTGAGCTGGACAGGAAAGAAAAATATGTATTGAGAGGCTGAGGAGTTGAAATAAGGACGTAGAGAGATGGTTCCACAGTTGCTGTCCTGGGCAAAAAATCTCTCAACACAGAATAAAGGAAAGAAAACTCTTTAATTTATTACATTACACTTGACAGACACAGAAAGGAGAGTCGGAGACGCACACCCAGATCTGAAAACACCACCCCCACCCACCCGCTTCTTTGCTGACTTCACTTTAATCTTGATTTCTCTCCCTTCTTCCCCCAACAATGGCATGGCATGGGGAGTGAGGGAGTGGCTGTTTCAGTCAGTTCCTCACGGGTTGTTTTCCTTCTTCGCTGGGGTGGTGGGGTGGGGGAGGGTGGGCACTGTGGGGTCCCACCCATGACAGACAGTCCTCCATAAACTTCTCCAACGTGAGTCCTTTTCCACAGGGCTTCAGCTCTTCCCCTGCTGCCCTAGCGTGGGTCACTGCTATGGGTGCAGCCATCAATCACAGCATGTCTCTCAGTCCCTCAGGCCCAGACTGCTTCAGCTGGGTCCTCCAAGGAGTCAGAAGCCCTCCCAGTAAACCTGTCCAGCATGGGTCTCTCTCTGTCTCTCCATGGGCTGCAGAGCCTGCAGATCTGCTGGCAAGGGCTTTCTCCAACGTGGGCCACAGCGTCTTCCACATGTTTCCACCCACTCCAGCGTGGGGCCTCTGTACAGGCTACAGGTGGGGTCTCTGCTCCTGTAGGGGCTGTAGGGGGACAGCTGGCCTCACCATGATCTTCTCCACAGGCTGCAGGGGAATCTTTCTCTCTGATGGCTGGACCGCTTCCCCTGCTCCCCCCTTCTTCACTGACCATGGTGTCTGCAGAGTCTCTTACATCTTCTCACTCCCTTCTCTGGTGGCAAAAGGTGTCTGCTTGCACTTGGTGTTTTCTCCTAAATGTGGTTCACAAAATTCCTGTCTGTTCTCTGAAAACCCACACAGGGACAGAGGGACATGGTGAGCTTTGATGAACATGGGCTTGGAATCTGTAACACCCATCATGCAACTAGCGCACGACACACTGGTGGTTCCTTCAAGCCTCATTTGTCAAGGAACGGAGTTGTGGGTACAAGGAGTCTCGTGCACACCTTTCCCAATATATGGGATCTGAGTATGAGCAAACTACTTGTCGTGGTTTTACCCCGGCTGAGAGCCGAGATCCACACAGCTGCCTGCTCTTTAAAGGGAAAGAGGAGGGGGAGAAGCGCGGGAGGGGGTGTGAGGGAAGGGAAGGTAAAAGGAAGGGGCAAATAACAACCCTGAAACCAAGAAACCAAAAGCCCGTGGGTTGGGATAAGGACAGTTTACTAAGATAACAGAAAGATCAAATATAACAATGCTAACAGGACTTTAGAGCAAAAAATATATGAAGCTGTTGCTACACAATGCAGTTTCTCACCGAACCCACAGCTCAGGCCGTGCCACCCAGAGCCGTCCCAGAACACAACTGTCCCCCAGAAACCGCACATCCCAAAGCCGCCCCCTTCCTAGAGCTGCCCATCATCCCCCTTTATACTGAGCATGATGTAATTGGCATGGAATACCCACTTTGGCCTGTTTGGGTCACCTGTCCTGGCTTCATCCCCTCCTTTCTCATGAACAGGGAAATATGAAGAACTGAAAAAGTCCTTGCTTGCTTGGCAACAACTAGAAACATCAGGGTGTTATCAGCACTGCTCCCATCCTAAAACCCAAACACAGCATTCCATCCACTGCTAGAAAAGGAAGTAACTCCATCCTAACCAAAACCAGGACACCCTGTAGTTCTGATCTAAGATGCAAAGGGAATGGACGATTTGTCTTTAAAAGGTCATTACTAGATTGGTGGCCACCATGTTTATCGAAAATGACCAAATAATTGGAGCAGAACATGTTATGTGGGTTATATACACCCCTTCTGGTTTTGGGTTTTTTTATTGTTGTTGCCAGACCAAAGTGGAAACAGTTTGGGAATTAAGGTCTATGACGACCTCAGTTGGTATCGAGGGTCCATTGATGTTTCTATAGCAGGTGGGAGTAGCCAGTCCTGGGGAAAAGACAGGTGGACCCTCCAATGTGTCGTACAACATTTTGGACCTGCAACCTAGAATCCTAACGAATGGATTAGGGCTGCTCGAGCCCCAATCTATAATCTAAATCCCATTATTCGTCTACAAGCCATCGTAGGAATTATTACTAATGAAAAAGCTCACGCCCTCCATCTATTGGCCAATCAGGGGGCACAAATGTGAAGAGCAATATTAACATATCACATGGTTCTCAATTACCTGCCAGCCAAAGGAGGAGGCATTTGTGGTCATAAATGATTCTAATTGTGGTTTGAAAATAGATGACAATGGCAAGGTTGTTAAACAAACCACAGCCAGAATACAGAAGTTAGCCCATGTCCCCGTTACAACATGGGAAGGCTGGGACATTGAGATGTTGTCCTGGCTCCCCGTTGGTCCATGAGTTAAGTGAATCCTATTTTATTTGACATGTGGATTCACCACATGGTTGTTTTTACCACATATTATTCCATGTTTTATACAATTGCTTCAACATGTCGTAGCCAATAGGCAATTTGTAACTCCTGCTCCACCTGAGGGCGTTAAAGAAATGCCCAACGACACTGTCAGCAGTATGGATCATATTAAAGAGGGTGTTTTTACTTGCCTTTGCTTCAATCTAGAACAGAAGTTTTGAGACCCCGACAAAACATGTGCCTTAGACTAAGGGGGTGTGGAAATCCATTTTCCTACTGTGTATGCCGACCCCAACCAGAACAGACCAGGGCAGCAGAGCACATGAACCACAAAGGCCACAATCACTCTGCTTTGTATCACCAAACCCACACAGGTACCAGAATGCATAGATGTTCTGAATTGATAATAATAGAATCACAGACTGGTCTGGCTTGGAAGGGACCCCAAGGATCATACAGTTCACACCCCCCTGCCACAGGTAGGGCCACCAACCTCCAGGCCTGGAGCTACACAAGGCTGCCCAGGGCCCCATCCAGCCTGGCCTTGAACACCTCCAGGGATCAGGCATCCACCACCTCTCCATGCAGCCTGTTCCAGCAGGAAGAGATTTACACTTTAAGAAGTAAAAATGCAATAGTTAATTGGATGTTGTTAGCTCTTGTGACCATGCTGTCTCTTTTCCTTCTTCCTCTCTTTACCTCCTGTCATTCATGCCACCGTGGCGTAACATGAACGAAACAGCCATGTGGAGCCATAGGGTGGTCTAGGGGACTGTGTCAAACAATGAAGAGACTGTGTCAGGTGTTTGTCTCAACACTGCTGGAACATTACACCACCAGCTCTCACCACTGTCAGCAGTGGAGCAACGGTCAGACTGCAAGACCAGATGCATCCTGCCTTCCTATGGACCTGATTGCAGAGCTGATGAAATTTAACCCAACCACTGTGCATGTGCCCGGACCCGGGGTCTGGGAGAGACAGGGGCCAGAGACCCCTGAAGACCACCTAAAACCTCCCAGTGATGGTATTGGGCAGACACACCACCGCTGAGTGGGGGATGCAGCTAAACAAAGTAGCTCTTGGAATATGCTAATTGATTCCTGGAAGGAGTGAATACAACACAATAAAAGAACAGAGGTGACCGACATGGAGGGAACGTTGCCCCACCAGACCTGAAGACATTGGCCTGACAGGACACTGCAGCTCCATGGTGGTAGATATCGCATTTCTTTCCCCCCCCCCCTTCTCTTGCACACTTGTTGTTGGCCAAATAAAGTGACTTGACCCTTGACTCGGTTTTGAGTCTTAATTCTGTTCCTGAAAATTGTGAAGACCTGGTCATGACAAAACTCCTAGTTGGACATTACTCAGGAGTTAAGCCCAGGTGCCCCCAGCTGCCCAGAGCACCCTGGGGTCATTTGAATCACAATGCACTTTGGTCACAATAACCACAGGCAATGCCACAGGCCTGGGGCAGAGCGGCTGGAGAGCTCCCTGGGGGAGAAGGATCTGGGGTGTTAGTGGACAGGCAGCTGAACATGAGGCAGCAGAGTGCCCAAGTGGCCAAGAAGGCCAACAGCAACCTGGCCTGTATCAGGAAGGGTGTGACTAGCAGGAGTAGGGAAGAGATTGTTCTGTTACACTCAGCTCTGGTGAGGCTGCACCTCGAGTCCTGTGTCCTGTTTTTGGCCCCTCACTATGAGAAGGACGTTGAGATGCTGGATCGTGTCCAGAGAAGGTCGATGAAGCGGGTGAAGGGTGTGGAGCACAAGCCCTGTTAGGACTGGCTGAGGGAACTGGGCTTTCTTAGTCTATAGGACACTGAGTGGTGACATTACCACTCTCTAAAACTCCGTACAAGGACGGTGTATAGACATGGGGGTCGGGCTCAGGTAACAAGCGATAGGACCAGACAATTTAACATTCTCCAGGGGAGATTTAGGTTAGATATCTGGAAGAATTACCTTATACATTTTTAATAAATTTCAAGAGAAGATTTAAGAAAGAAAATTTTGTGCACCTTTCCAGTCAGACACGGGAGCACAGCTCGACATTACCCAGGGTCTGGGGCACACAAGACCCAGAGAAACTGCATTAGGGATGGGATGAACATGCACCATGTTATTACAGCTTAGACAAAAGAGAAGGAAAACAGCCCAAGAACTAAAACCCCTACAAAGTATGGACATGTCCAGGCATGAAGTACATGGTCAGAGATATGAAGAAGAAGATGAGCGGTTTGTTGGCGATTAAAAATATCCAGTCCTCAGTTTCCACACAGCATCCTTGAGCTCCTGGTTCCTCATGCTGTAGATGAGGGGGTTCACTGCTGGTGGAAACACTGAGTAAAGAAATGCCAATAACAGGTCCAGAAATAGGGAAGAGATGGAGGGGGGCTTCAGGTTGCCAAAGACGGAAGTGCTGAGAAACAGGGAGACCACGGCCAGGTGAGGGAGGCAGGTGGAAAAGGCTTTGTGCCGTCCCTGCTGCGAGGGGATCCTCAGCACAGCCCTGAAGATCTGCACATAGGACACCACGATGAACACAAAACACCCAAAACCTAAACAAGCACTGAACACAATGAGTCCAGTTTCCCTGAGGTAGGCATCTGAGCAGGAGAGCTTGAGGATCTGGGGGATTTCACAGAAGAACTGGTCAATGACATTGCCATGGCACAGGGGCAGGGAAAATGTGTTGGCTGTGTGCAGCACAGAATAGAGAAACCCACTGGCCCAGGCAGCTGCTGCCATGTGGACACAAGCTCTGCTGCCCAGGAGGGTCCCGTAGTGCAGGGGGTGGCAGATGGCAACGTAGCGGTCATAGGCCATGACAGTGAGAAGACAGAACTCTGTTGAGATCAAAAATAGAAAGAAAAAGAATTGAGCCAGACATCCTGTGTAGGAAATGGCCCTGGTGTCCCACAAGGAATTGGCCATGGATTTGGGAACAGTGGAGGAAATGCAGCCAAGGTCAGTAAGAGAGAGGTTGAGGAGGAAGAAGTACATGGGGGTGTGGAGGTGGTGGTCACAGGCTATGGTGATGATGATGAGGCCATTGCCCAGGAGAGCAGCCAGGTAGATGCCCAGGAAGAGCCAGAAGTGCAGGAGCTGCAGCTCCCTTGTGTCTGCAAAGGGCAGGAGGAGGAACTGGCTGATGGAGCTGCTGCTGTTGGACATCTGCTGCCATCAAATGTGGAGACCTGTCTGAGGAGAAAAAAGTAGTGAGAATTTAGGGAACTCTTCTTTGAGGAAAACCTCTTCCAATTCACATTGACTCTCTGGATTCAGGAAGACTTTTGTCAGGTCCCTTTTGGGGTTCTGCTTTGTGCTGGCTTGAGCTTGCCACTGCTGGTAGGAGGGTCAGCTGTGGCTCTTGAGAACTCAGTCCTGCCTGGCAGCAGTCAGTACATAGAAGGATGGTTTGATCTCAGACTAAATCCCCTGTGGATAGGAATGAGCTTTTCAGCACTGACACTCCAGTTTCACCCCAGGGCAGAGCAGAGCTTTGGTAATGGTGGGACAAAGGCAGCAAGGATAGGAAGGGAAGCAGTGAGAAACAATCCAGCCAGGGCTGCAAGGACAGGAACAGACAGACAGGTACTCGCAGGTTTCTCAGACTGAAAACGTGGAAGTCTGGGTGCAGAGTCTGTGCTGGGTGGCAGAAACCAGGGGGTTGCTGTGGGAAAGTGTCAGCACGGTGGGTGATGTCAGGGAGGTACCAAATCCCCACTGCCAGGGCATTGCTGGGAGCAGCTCACTCTTCCTCCCTGACAATGCCTCTGCTGCCTGGAGCTGTCCCTGCAGCTGCTTCTCTTTGCCCATGTCACCTCCTGCTCTGTGCTCACAGACCTCATCCAACCTGCCCTGTGCTCAGCTCTGCTCTGCAGACCCCTCCTGGTATCAGGGCTCTGCCCCAGGGAACCTCTGTGTGTGCAGGGCTCAGCCCAGGCTCCAACATCTTCATGAGAATCAAGTTTTCACTGCATATTCTCAAGGGGAGAAATAAGTTCTCATCTCCCACAGTCAGCACAGCCCACAGGAGAGGAAAAGTCAAAGCAAAGACTCTGCCTTTGGAGAAATATTCTCTTTGGCATTTCTCAAGGATCAGCTCTGGCTGGGAGCAAAGCTGACCCAGGCAGCATTTTCTTACAGCAGAAGGACCTTGCGTTGCCCTTCCCTGGGTCACTGCTTTAACCCAGAGGTGTTGTCTATATCCCTGTGGAAAGCCCAGCAGGCAGGCTGAGTGCTGACCCTGGCAGCAGCAGAGTCCCTGCCCCAGCAAACAGACCCCGAGGGCATAGGGACCCTGCTCACAAGGACAGCCCTGGGCACCTCTCAACCATGCCCAGGAGAAGACAGCTGTCCTGCCCTGTCCCTCTGATGGAACACAAGGGCATCCCTTCCAGGCAGCACTTTCTGGTCCTACAGAGAACCTGTCCTCCTGACAGACCCCACACACTGCCCTATGTCCCAGCTTTAGGAGATCCCTCCAGGAACAGAACCTGCATTGCCCTGCACCCACAGACATACCAGGGAGAGGCTGTGGAGATTTCTCCTCCAGTGAGCTCTCAGCATCCATCAGCTCTCTCAGCCTCACAGGTCTCCCCTCGGTGCCTCCAGGCAGTGTCCCCAGCCCTGTGTGCTTGGCAGAGGAGCTGCTCCTGGCCAGAGCTGTATCTCTGCAGTGCTGCAATATTTCTGAGCTCCCACTGCCCATCCCAGGAGCCCAGCCCAGCTCACAGCAGAGGAGCAGGTGAAGACATCATACCCTCCATCCCCTCTGGGCTCCTCCCTAGAGCTCCAGGGAACCTACTTGGAAAGAAACTGAAGTTCTCACTGACTTTCCCTCCCTTGTCTGGGGAGAAATCCTTGTGTCCAGCAGAGTCCTTTCTCCTGATCAAACCAGAGCTGGGCAGGACAATCACCTTTCCTTCTCTCCCTAGGAGATAGGACACCCAGGAAGGGACAGGTAGGGGTCTCTGACTCCATGCAAAGGTTAAGGAGCATGGCTGCCTGGGAGCTGCTGGGAATTACTGAGGGTGGAGGCCAGGAGAGAGTTGCTCAGACACCAACCCCTGTTGTCACCCGAAGGGCCAAAGGTGGTCCAAGAGACATGAGTGGGTTCAAGGTCCAATAGAGCAATGCTGCCTGGGATGAGGAGCATTTTTGAGCCTGGTGGGGAATTCCTTTGGCCAAATGAAAAGACACCAGATGGTCACAGTTAGGACCATCATTACCCAAAGGCACCACATGTCCAGCAGCAGCTCCATCAGCCAGTTCCTGCTCCTGCCCTTTGCAGACACAGGGGAGCTGCAGCTCCTGCACTTCTGACTGGGCAACAGTTTAATGATCATTGTTCCAATCTCTCCAACATTTCCTCCTCCCTCAGCAGCCAGTCCCTGGCTGGTAGGGTTTGTGGAAGGATTTGGGCAGGTCGTAGGGCAGTTATCACCTCCTACAGCCTGTGACTTTACAGCTGAACAGGCAAACAACCCTGGTACACTGACAGGCCACCTGATCGATGGGTGCCTTGACTACATCATCCCAATCCCAGTCCCCATCCCAATCCTATCCCATCTGTCCTGGATCTTGCCAGGGCAGAGTTAACCTCCCCAGGCAGGCAGCACAGGAGAGCTGAGTTAGCCCAGGCTGTTTGCCACACCACTTGACATCACTCCCCCAGAAAAGGGGCTTGTTGGGGAGGGGCACTCCTGGTGCCTCCAGGGAAGTGCTAGTGCAGCCGAGTCATTGGGTTGGTCATCATGTTGTGCAGCTACTGGGTCATAACTGGGTATAAGTGAAATTCACTCTGGGTTATTCGCCTTTCATGGTGATTTGGTCAGTAAACTGTCCTTAGGCCAGCCCACGGAGGCTCTGTCTGTTCCCCCTGTGGGAGGGAGTAAGCAGCATGTGCTGCTCAGCCACTGGTTGGAGCTGAACCACCACAGCCCTTTTTGGAGCCCAAGGTAGGGCCTGAAGGTTTGTGATAAGGGTAGAGGATGAGGTGAGGGGTGCTTTCTCCTCCCCTTTTCCCTTTAGGCTTTTTACAGCATCTGTTGAGAACGTTGACTATCCCTGGGATGTTCAGACCAGCATATGTGTCTTGCTCTCTCTCCTGAATGTCTGTCTGGACCTATGTGTTACCAACAACTGTTCCAAGAATATTGCCAAGAGGTCTTCCCTGGGCTGAAGGGTCAGGGGTGGCATGGGGTGTGGGAGGGCATGAAAAATACCTAGACAAGAAAAACAGATCCAGAGGCACTGTGGCTGCCCAGGCCTCAGAAACCAACACCACAGCTGAGCCAGAAAGAACCCTTCCAACAGGCACTGGAGCTACCCGTGCCTCAGAGAGTGCAGCTCCTCCAGTCTCCCCAACAAGCACCATGGGTGCTCAAACCTCAGAGGCCAACCCCAGAGCTGATCCAGACAGCCAACCAGTACGCCTGTCAGTCACCTCTATCCAGAAGAAGAAATACATGGAGAAATCAGTCCTCATCGGGAGAGATGCTGATGAACTGGGACCATTGCAAGGCCCTGAAGAGGCAATACCAGAGGTTATAACCCGATCCTTGTCCTTGAGCTGAGAGACATGAGAAAAGACTTCAGCCGCCTTCCAGGGGAGCACATCATCACCTGGCTACTGCCATGCTGGGACAATGGGGCAGGCAGCAGGGAGAAGGCAGGGAGGCCAAGCAGCTGGGATCCCTGTCCAGAGAAGGAGGCAGTAACAAGGCGATTGGAAGGAAGGCTCAAGCTCTCAGCCTCTGGATGTGACTTCTATCAAGGGTAAGGGCAAGGTACCAGTTCATTGAAGATGTTGTGTATTGGCCAGACCAGTGGATGGCCATGGAGAGAGATATCCATTATCTGAGGGGATGAGCCATGTGAGAGATGATTTAGTGTGATCCTGATGATCTGCAGCTCCATGCATCCTGGGCATAGACTTCCTGCAGAGAGGGCATTTCAAAGACCCAAAAGGGTACCAGTGGGCTTTTGGAATAGCTGCCTCAGAGACAGAAGACATTGAACATGTGTCTCTTCTGCCTGGACTGTCAGAAGACCCTGCTGTTGTGGGGCTGCTAAAGGCTGAAGAACAGCGAGTACCAGTTGCTACCATGATGGTGCACAGGCAACAATACCACACCCAACAGAGACTCCCTGATTCCCATTCAGAAACTGATCATCAACTGGAGAGTCAGGGAGTGATTGGTAGAACGCGCTCACCCTTCAACAGTGCAATCTGGCCAGTGCAGAATCCCAGTGCAAAGTGGAGGCTGAGGCTGGACTATCGTGCCCTGAATGAGGTCACGCTGCCTCTGAGTGCTGCAGTGCCAGACCTGCTGGAACTCCAGTATGAACTGGACTCAAAAGCAGCCAGATGCTATGCCACAATGGACATTGCAAATGCTTTTTTCTTGATTCCTTTGGTGGCAGAGTGCAGGCCAGACTTTACTTTCAGTTGGAAGAGAATCCAGGACACCTGGGATCGACTGCCCCAGGGCTGGAAACACAGCCCCACCATCTGCCATGGACTGATCCAGTCTGCATTAGAGCAGGGTGAAGCCCCAGAGCACCTACAGTATATTGATGATGTCATGGCATGGGACAGCACAGCAGAGGAATTTTTTGAGAAAGGGAAGAAAATGATCTGAATTCTGCTAAAGTTGGTTTTGCCACCAGACAAACCAATGGCAAGGGACCTGCTTAAGGAATCCACTTTTTAGGAATAAAATAGCAGGATGGGTGTCATCAGATCCCAGTGGATGTTATCAATACAATAGCAGCCATGTCTCCATCCACCCTCAAAAAGGAGACCCAAGCTTTCCTAGGCACTGTGGGGTTCTGGAGAATGCATATCCCAAACCACAGTCTCATTGTCAGCCCTCTCTACCGTGTAACCTGGTAAGAGACCGATTTCCAATGAGCAGTGAGAAGCCTTTGAAGAGATCAAACAGGAGATAGTCTGTGTAGGAGCACTTGGGCCTGTCCAGACTGGGCCAGATGTGAAAAATGTGTTCTACAGGTCAGCCTGGGAGAATGGCCCTACCTGGAGACTCTGGCAGAAAGCACCAGGGGAGGCTCAAGGTCAGTCTCTGGGGTTTTGGAGTCGGGGCTACAGAGGATCCAGACACTCTAACAGAAAAGGAAATACTGGCAGCACAGGAAGGGGTTTGAGCCACTTAAGAAGTGATTGGGACTGAAGCCCAGCTCCTCCTGGCACCCAACTGCTGGTGCTGGGCTGGATGTTCAAAGGGAAGGCCCCTCCTACACACCATGCCACTGATGCTACGTTGAGCAAGTGGGTCACATTTATCCCACAGCAGGCTGGAATAGGAAACCCCAATCACCCAGGAACCCTGGGAGTGATCACAGACTGGCCAGAAGGCAAAGATTGTGGAATATCACCACAGTAACAGGTGCCACGTGCTGAAGAGGCCTCACTGTACAGTGAACTGCCAGAAAATGAGAAAAAATACGCCCTGTGCACCGATGGGTCCTGTGGCATTGCTGGTAAACATCAGAGGTGGAAGGCTGCTGTAGGGAGTCCCACACGCCAAGTTGCAGAAGCTGCCTATGGAGAAGGCAAATCCAGCCAGTTTGCAGAGGTGAAAGCCATCCAGCTGGATTTAGACATTGCCAAAGGAGAAAACAGGCCAAATATTACATATTTCTCTATACTATTTCCTGGATGGTGGTCCATGGCAGATGGTCTAAATAATAAATGATGTTATGAACCTCCCCAGTACTCTGAAAATGTAAGATCTGGGCAAGATGTAGATGGTGTGGAAACGGGTGGGTAATGTCCTGGTTCTGGCCAGGCCAGAGCTCACCTCCCCAAGAAGCTAGCACAGCTGTGCTGAGTTCGCCTGGGCTGTTTTCCACACCACCTGACATCACTTCCCCATCCAAGGGGCTGGATGGGGAGGGGTGGTCATGGCATGGTGCAGCACTCTGTTATTGTTGGGTTTGTAAGGTACTCTCTGTGCTATCACTGGGTGTGAGTGCAATTGGGGCTGTTATTGTTCCCCTTTTATGGTGCTTTTGTCAGTAAACTGTCCTTACCCCAACCCACAGAGGCTCTGTCTGTTTCTCCTCCGGGAGTGAGTGAGCAGCATGTGGTGCTCAGCCATTGTTTGGGGCTGAACCACCACAGTTTCCAAGCCACAAGCTGTAAGCTTCTCTAAGAGAAAGTTCTGGGCAGCACTGGGAGCAGTACGGCCACCCAGGCAAAGGCACTCACTGTCAGTTTGACTCAGCACTGGTGTGGACACCAGCAGAGAGTCCAGCAGTGGGAGGTCCCCAGCTCAGGACGAGTGTGGAGGAACAGTCACAAGGTTGAGAGAAATTCTGCTAAGATAGGGTTAGGGGTCTTGTGTGGAGAGGCTGAGAGATCTGGGCTTCTTTAGCCTGGGGAAGGGGAGTCTGAGCAGAGTATAGGGGTAGCTCCAGAGAGCTTGAAATTTCCTTTACAAATGAAAGGCAATTAAAACTAGAGGTGCAGATGGGTTATGATCATGGAGAAATGCCATTCTGAGGGTAGTGCTGTGGTGCTTGGAGTTACTTGGAGGAAGTGTGGATGAGCTGGCTGCTTGGATTATCTGGGAAAAGCTGGTGAGGAGGGAGAGACAGCAGTACAGGCAGGGACATGGTGGGGTGAGAACAAGGTGGGGAAAGGGGATGGGAACCTGCAGAGAAACAGGCACAGGTGTGGGGCAGTGTCACATGGGCTGTGGTGCAGAAGGTCAGGGGTGTTGGCCAGGCTGAAAGCACCTGATAGAAATGAGTCCTTTGCCCCCTTGGCTGTGGCTGATGTCCCTGCAGAGGCCTCAGAGGAGACACATTGTCCTTGTGGCCATGGAACATCATTGCTTCCTTGAACTCAACGTAGGGAGGCATCCCTGTGTCATACTCCTGTCCTACCCTTGGCATCACACTCCCCAAATCCAATGTAAGAGTCTTGAGACACAGGTTAGGGTCAGGATCTCCCTGCCCAGGGGCTGTGGGTCAGCACTTGGCATTTCTGCTTCATCAGACCAAGCCAGGGTGTCCTCAGCATCAGAGCTGCCTGTGCTTTGCCTGGGTTTGTCCTCATGGGCTCCAGTTGAGAGGTGTAAGATGTTCATGGGGCGGCTTTGTCAGTAATGGCTCACAGTAGGGCCCATGACTGTTTCAAGGTACTTTGGGCATTGAGTCTGACTGGCATTTTGAGAGTGTCTTCAGTGTCCTCTTAGTATCTGAGGTCTGTGGACTCAGAAGCAAATATACCATGGGTCTCATAAAAATACAGAAAGCCTTAAAAAGCATATCTCTTCAAGTCCTTTTCATTAAAAAAATCCAGACTTCTACAAATAATTGGATTTCAATTAGGTATTTAATGATGAACAGTTCAAAGGAATATTACAATGGAGGATATTTTTCCTTCATGGGTATTTTCTGTCATGGCTCAGTTGATAGAGCACAGCTCATCATTACACAGTGTCTGTGTCTCACCAGACCAGGAGATAGTCAATTTGGAATGGGATGCATGAGGACCATGTTATTATAGCTTAGACAGAACGTGATGAAAAAGAAACCAACAACTAAAATCCCTACTATAATCATAAAGGTCCTAACGTGTGTTACATGGCCAGTGACAGGCAGAAGATGAGGAGTTTATTGCTGCTTAGAAACGTCCAGTCACCTGTTTCCACACAGCACCCTTTAGCTCCTGGTTCCTCATGCTGTAGATGAGGGGGTTCACTGCTGGTGGAAACACACAGTAAAGAAATGCCACTACCAGGTCCAAAAAATGGGAGGAAATGGACGGGGGCTTCATGTAGGCGAACGTGGCAGTGCTGAGGAACAAGGAGACCACAGCCAGATGAGGGAGGCAGGTGGAAAAGGCTTTGTGCCGTCCCTGCTGTGAGGGGATCCTCAGCACAGCCCTGAAGATCTGCACATAGGACACCACGATGAACACAAAACAGCCAAAAAATAAGCAGACACTGACCACAATGAGTCCAGTTTCACTGAGATAGGCATCTGAGCAGGAGAGCTTGAGGATCTGGGGGATTTCACAGAAGAACTGGTCAAGGGCATTTCCATGGCAGAGGCGCAGTGAAAATGTACTGGCTGTGTGCAGCAGAGAATAGAGAAACCCACTGGCCCAGGCAGCTGCTGCCTTGTGGACACAAGCTCTGCTGCCCAGGAGGGTCCTGTAGTGCAGGGGGTGGCAGATGGCAACGTAGCGGTCATAGGCCATGACAGTGAGAATATAGTACTCTGTGGAGATCAAAAATAAAAAGAAAAATATTTGAGCCACACATCCTGTGTAGGAAATGGCCCTGGTGTCCCACAAGGAATTGGCCATGGATTTGGGAACTGTGGTGGAGATGAAGCCAAGGTCAGTAAGAGAGAGGTTGAGGAGGAAGAAGTACATGGGGGTGTGGAGGTGGTGGTCACAGGCTATGGTGATGATGATGAGGCCATTGCCCAGGAGGGCAGCCAGGTAGATGCCCAGGAAGAGGCAGAAGTGCAGGAGCTGCAGCTCCCGTGTGTCTGCAAAAGGCAGGAGGAGGAAATGGCTGATGGAGCTGCTGCTGTTGGACATCTGCTGCCATCAAGTGTGGAGACCTTTCCAAGGGGGGAAAGGCAGTGAGAAGTTAGGGAATGCTTCTTTGAGGAAAACCCCTTCTACTTCTCATGGAATGCCCTCATCATATCAGCACTATGGGGCTGCCAGGGACGTATCAAATCCCCACTGCCAGGGCACTGCTGGGAGCAGCTCCTTCTCCCTCCCTGACAATGTCTCTGCTGCCTGGAGCTGTCCCTGCAGCTGCTTCTCTTTGCCCATGTCACCTCCTGCTCTGTGCTCACAGAACTCATCCAACCTGATCTGCACTCAGCTCTGCTCTGCAGACCCCTCTTGGCATCAGGGCTCTGCCCCAGTGCAGGGCTCAGGAAAAGCTCCATATCAATGAGAATTGTGTTTTCATTTCACATTCTTGAGGAGAGTAATAAGTTCTCATCTACCACAGTCAGCACAGCCCACAGGAGAGAAGTCAAAGTAAAGATTAAGGATAATCAGGAAAGCATCAGGAAAATGTTTGCTTGATGTTATTCTTCCAAGTCCCTTTGGAATTTCTCAGGAATCAGCTGGAGCTGGAGCAAAGCTGACCCATTCAGCACTTTCTTACAGCAGGAGGACCTTATGCTGCCTTTCCTTGGGTCCCTCCTCAAACCCACAGGTGCTGTCTATATCGCTGCAGAAAGCCCATGAGCCAGGCTGTGCTGACCCTGCTCACAAGGACAGCCCTGGGCACCCCTGGGTGAACACACTGCTTCACACCTCTGCAGCCATGCCCAGGAGAAGACAGCTGTCCTGCCCTGACCCTCTGATGGGGCAGAAGGGCATCCCTTCCAGGCAGCACTTCCTGGTCCTAGAGAGAACCTGTCCCCCTGACAGACCCCACACACTGCCCCATGTCCCAGCTTTAGGAGATCCCTCCAGGAACAGAACCTGCATTGCCCTGCACCCACAGACATACCAGGCAGAGTGCTGTGGTGATTCCTCCTCCAGTGAGCTCTCAGCATCCATCAGCTCTCTCAGCCTCACAGGTCTCCCCTCGGTGCCTCCAGGCAGTGTCCCCAGCCCTGTGGGCTTGGCAGAGGAGCTGCTCCTGGCCAGAGCTGTCTCTCTGCAGCGCTGTAATGTTTCATGAGCTCCCACTGTCCCAGGAGCCCAGCCCAGCTCCCAGCAGAGGAGCAGGTGAATACATCACATACTCCATTCCCCACAGGCTCCTGTGAGGTGTCCCTGGAGCTCCAAGGAACTAACTTGGAAAAATACTGAAGTCCTCTCTGACGTTCCCTCCCTTGGCTGGGGAGAAATCCTTGTGTCCAGCAGAGTCCTTTCTGCTGATCAAACCAGAGCTGGGCAGGACAATCCCCTTTTCTTGTCTTCCCATGATACAGGACCCCCATGCAGGGACAGGGAGGGGACTCTTGTCCCTTGTGAAAAGAAAGGAGTCAGTCCAGTTATTGCAGACCCCTCATCCTTGCTTTGCAGACCTGGTGCTGGAAAGGAACACAACGCTGGCCCATGGAAGAGGCTTCAGCTCCTCATCCATACCTAGGAGTTTGTGACACAAACGAAGCATTTTAATTTTCCTTGTTATAAATGTCTCCTGACTTCTGTCTTTTACTTCTGCAACACTGTCCCATACCGAGAGGCAGCAAATATCCAACAGCAACTCCATCAGCCAGTTCCTCCTCCTGCCCTTTGCAGACACATGGGAGCTGCAGCTCCTGCACTTCTGGCTCTTCCTGGGCATCTACCTGGCTGCTCTCCTGGGCAAGAGTTTAATGATCATTACTGAAGCCTATGACCATTGACTCCACATGCCCATGGATTTGTTCCTCTTCCATATCTTGCTGAATGTGTGGTGCTCACTAAAGCTGCCCCTTCTTCAGCTGCACAGGGAAGAGAAGATGTAACGAAAGGTCAAGTGCTGGTAGAGTTTGAAGATGATGTCAGACACTGTTACAACCCATTCCCTTGGCTAGGAAAGCCCTGAGCCCCAAGGTTACTGGTGCTCCTAGTGAGGGAGTTTTCAGGCCAGTAAGATCCTTCATCCCTCACAGATGTTGTTTGGGGGCTGTTGCTGGGTATTGAGCATTTGTGAAACTTCATGCTGATAGAGCTGCAAGGTGATGTCAGGCAGTGTTAGGACTATTCCTTTCAATGGGATAGCCTGGAACCCCAAGGTTACTGGTTCTTCTAATCCCCACCCTGGGGAGGTGCCCAAAGCCTTTTTCACCACCCACACATTTTGCTTGGGAGGTATTTCTCTAAATTTGATGGTTTCAAAGGTGGAATCTGGTAGAATAAACTGGACACAACAATAAACCCATCCAGTTCTCTCCTTCCTCTGATTGAATGGCACGGGGGGACAGGGATTGGGGGTTGAGGTCAGGTCATCACACATTGTCTCAGCTGCTTTTTCCTTATCAGGGGGAGGACTCCTCACAGTCTCCCCTTGCTCCAGCATTGGGTCCCAGCCACAGGAGACAGTCCTCCATGAACCCCTCCAACGTGAGTTCTCCCCACATAGCTTCAGATCATCACCAACTGCTCCATGGTGGGTCACTTGAATGGGGTGCCATCCTTCAGCAACAGACTGCCCCAGCGTGGGTCCTCCACAGCCCTGCCAGCAAATCTGCTCCAGCACAGGCTTCCTATATGGTCACAGCCTCCTTCAGGGCTCTGCACCTGCCTGAGCACTGTGATGTCTACAGGCTGCATGTAGAATCACTGTTCCACATCATCCAGCATGGGCTGAGGGGGAACAGCCTCATTCACCATGGTCTTCTGCATGGGCTGCAAGGGTATCTCTGCAATGAGGCTGGGAGGACATTCTCCCCCTACTTCACCGAACTTGTTGTCTGCAAAGTTCCTTACACTTTCTCTCTCCTTTCTCTACAGCAAAAAGCAACAGATACATTTTAATTTCTTCTTAAATATATTGTCACAGCAAATATATTTTCACTGCCCCTCTGCCATGGCAATGCTGCTGACCAGTTCTTCTCTGAAATCCCCCAGATCCTCAAGCTCTCTTGCTCACAGGCCTCGCTCAGGGAAATTGTGGCCAGAGCATGTTTGGCTTTTGGGTGTTTTGTGTTCATTGTGGTGTCCTATGTGCAGATCTTCAGGGCTGTGCTGAGGATCCCCTTGGAGCAGGGATGGCACAAAGCCTTTTCCATGTGCCTTCCTTACATGGGAGTGGACTCCTTCTTTGTCAGCACTGACATGTTTGCCTACCTGAAGAGCCCCTCTAAATATCCTCCCTATTTACAGATTCACAGAATCACAGAATTGGAGTTGGAAGGGACCTCCAGAGATCATCCAGTCCAAGCCCCCCCTTCAAAAGCAGAGTCCTCGGACGGGTCGGACAGGATGGCATCCAGATGGGTCTTGAATATCTCCAGAGAAGGAGACTCTACTACCCACTCAGCAGACTGTCCCAGGGCTCTGTCACCTTTCCTTTGTTCCAACTTGGACCCGTTGGCCCCTGTCCAGTCTCCAGAGACCACTTAACCTGATAGAGGTATTTCTTTACATGGTGGTTCCACCAGCAGTGAACCCCCTCACCTACAGCATGAGGAACCAGGAGCTCAAGGATGCCGTGTGGAAACTGATGACTGGATGTTTCTAAGCAGCAATAAACTGATCATCTTCATTGTATTGCAGGCCCTGTCGATTCAATGAAATGTAATCATGCTGAATAGATTGATGGAGATGTCATTTAAGAGACAATTAATATAACTTTAATATAAGAATTTTCATGTTTTTAAGAATAGATTTGGTTTGGATTTTAGTAGATGTGGTTTTGCCCCAGCTGAGAGCTGAGCACCACACAGTTCCTTGTTCTTTAAAAGGAAGAGGGTGGGGGGACAAGTTGGAAGGGAGGGAGAGGAAAGGGAAAGGGGAAAAAACCTGAATCCAAGGAAACAAAACCTTGCAGGTTGGGATAAGGATAGTTTACTAGAATAACAGAAAGAGAGATATAAAAATGATAACAGGACTTTGTAGCAAAATATATGAAACTGATGATACACAATGGAGTTTGTCACTGAACCACACAACTCAGGCAAAGCAGCCCAGAGCTGTCCTGAAAACAGGACTGTCCCCAAAACTGCACGTCCTGGAGCTGCCTCCTACTCCTCCAACCAGCACCCCCTTTTATCCTGAGCATGATGTAATTGGCATGGAATAGCCCCTTTGGCCAGTTCGGGTCACCTGTCCTGGCTGTGTCCCCTTCCTTCTCCTTAGTAGGGAAATAGGAACAACTGAAAAGTCCTTGATTGCTTGGCAACAACCAGAAACATCAGGGTGTTATCAGCACTGCTCTCCTCCCAACTCCCAAACACAGCATTCCATCTGCTATTAGAAAAGAAATAAACTCCATCACAGCCAAAACAGGACACTGACATAATTTCCCTGTCAAAGGGGCTGGCTGGGGAGGGGTGGTCATGACATGGAGCAGCACTCTGTTATTGTTGGGTTTGTAAGGTACTCTCTGTGCTATCACTGGGTGTGAGTGCAATTGGGGCTGATATTGTTCCCCTTTTATGGTGCTTTTGTCTCTAAACTGTCCTTATCCCAACCCACAGAGGCTCTGTCTGTTTCTCCTCCGGGAGTGAGCGAGCAGCTCAGCCATTGCTTGGGACTGAACCACCACAGTTTCCAAGCCACAAGCAGTGAAATTTTCTAGGAGAAGGTGATGGGAAAATGCGTCCAAGGCCTTGCTGAAGTCAAGGTAGACAACATGCAGAGCCCTTCCCTTCTCCAAGAAGCAGGTCACCCTGTCATAGAGGGAGATCCAGTGGGTCAAACAGGACCTGCCCTTATGAACCCAAGCTGGCTGGGCCTGATCACCTGGGGGTTCTTCACGAACTGGATAATGCTGCTCAGGATGATCTGCTCCTTCAGCTTCTCTGGGACTGAAGTCAAACTCTCAGGCCTGTAATGTCCCTGATCATCCTTCTCTCCCTTCTTATATAGGGGGTTACACTGACTGATCCAGTCAGCCAGGACTGATGGAAAGTGGCTTGGTGAACCCCCCTTGCCAGCTCTTTCAGCACCCTTGGCTGCATCCCATTCAGCCCCACAGATCTCTGCACATCTCTGTGGTGCAGCAGTTCCATCTCCTCCTGGATTGAGGTGGGCTCATCCTGCTCCCTGTCCCTGTCTCCCAGCTCAGGGAATTGGATTCTCTCTGTACAACTGCTCCTGTTACGAAAGACAGTGGCAAAGATTTCATTAAGCACCTCAGCCTTGTCCCCATCTCTCAACAATGTTTCCTTCTGAATCTGAGAGGGGATGGAGGGTCTCCCTGCTCTTTCTTTCATTTAAATGGAGGCCAGATGAATTTCTAGCTGGGCTTTGGGCCAACAATGAGGAGAAACTCTCATCCTGTTGTTCTTCCCTCAGAATTACACACCCCACACTGCCACAGGAAGAGCCTGAGCAATGCCTGAGGGACAGGACCTGTCTTCCCTGGGCTGGGGTCAGGGCTTGGCCTTTCTGCTTCATCAAACCAACCCAGGGCTTGCTCAGCATCTCAGCTGCTTGTACATTGCCTTTGCCTACCAGCCAACATGGCCTCCAATTACCTGTGCTAACGAGTCCCTGGGGAGGCTCAGCCAGCAATGGCTCTCAGTGGGACTCATTAATACTTCAGGTACTTTGGCTTCTGCTTTTGACATGGAGTTTTCTGTGTAATTTCCTCTCAGTACCTGAGCTTCAAGGACTCAGCACCAAATGCACCCCAAGGCTCATTAAACTAACAAGCAAGCCCTAACGAGCTATGTCTCTTCATGTAATTATCTTCAAGTCTTCAAGAGATGTACAGATCATTGAAGCTGTTTCAAAGGGAGCTCAGAGTAAAATTGATTTCTTTTTAAGGGTGTAGGTTATTATTTTCACTGTAGAGGAGAGGTGACATCCTCTGACTGAGATTGATCCAGGGTGTCTCCTAAGGAGGTCTGGACTGCTCTGAAAAAGGGTCCCTTGAGGCAGTGGGGACACCCTTGCTGCACATCTCCACAAGCCCACCATGACTCTCACCAGCCAACTGGGACTTGCATCCCTTGTCCTTACATCAGCTCTCTCTCTGCACTCCACAGTGGGGCATTCCAGCCCCTCTGTACCAGCTCCCCTGCTTTCCTTAGAGAACTGGCTGCACACAGGCAGCACACAGGGAGTTATTTTCCCAACAACAGAAGAAACCTGACAAGATTCACCATTAAATTCAACACTCCTCACTCTGTGCCAAGTGCAATCTGCCACCAGTGAGGTTCACCTGCCACAAAGCTTAACCCTGTGAGAGATGTTCTAGTGAGGAAGGAGACTGTGAAATCACCACAACTCAACAGCTGGCTAAAGACAGAATGAGTCAGACAACTGCCAGAAAGGCAAGGGTTTAACTCCCTGAAACTCAGAGCAGCAGCTGGATGGTTGAGAGGTGTCTGAATGGTCCAAGGGGAAGGGAAATCTGGAGAGCCACCAGAAGCTCTGGTGTGATGATCCACTGCCAAGTGGTGATTTCAGACATGGTCACAGAATCATAGAATCTCCTGAACTGAAAGGGACCCATAAGTATCATCCAGTCCAACTCCTGGCTCCACACAGGGCCAGCCAAGTCAGAGCACGGGACTGAGCGCATCATCCAGATGCTTCCTGAACTTGGTCAAGCTCAGTGCTGTGACCCCCTTCCCTGGGCAGCCTGTTCCAGGGCCCGACCACCCTGTCAGTATAGAACCTCTCCCTCATATCTGGCCTAAACCTCCCCTGTCACAGCTTCATGCTGTTCCCTCAGGTTTTATCACTGGCCACCAAAGAGAGATCAGCACCTGCCCCTTCTCTCCCCCTCCTCAGGATGCCACAGACTGCAATGAGGTCTCCCCTCAGCCTCCTTTTCTCCAGGCTGAACAAACCAAGGGACTTCAGCCTCTCCCCATGAGACTTCCCCTCCAGACTCTTCACCATCCTCATTGTCTCCTCTGGATTCTTTCCAATATTTTAATGTCCCACTTGTCCTGTGGTGCCCAAAACTGCACCCAGCACTTGAGGTGAGGCTGCACCAGCACAGTGTAGAGCAGGATAATCCCCTCCCTGGACCGGCTGGCAATGCCATGCTTGATGCACCCCAGGATACCCTTGGCCCTCCTGGCTGCCTGGGCACACTGCTGGCTCGTGTTTAACTTGCTGTTGATCAAGACCCCCAAATCCCTCCAGCGTCTGACCCCCCAGTCTGTATGTGCAGCCAGGGCTGCCCCTTCCCAGGTGCAGGATCTGGTGCTTCCCCTTGTTAAACTCCATGGTGTTGGTGAGTGCTCAGCTCTGTGACCTGTCCAGGTCTCTGCAAGGCTTCTTCATGCTCAGCAGAGTCAACAGCTCCTCCCAATTTGTGTCATATGCAAATTTACTTAAGACACCCTCTAGTCCACTTGTCTGGTCATTTCTGAAAACATTAAAAAGAATCAGAGAATCACAAGGTTGGAAAAGACCTTTAAGATCATCGAGTCCAACTGTTCCCATCCTAAGCTAAACCATATCCCTAAAGTACCTCACCTACCCCTTTTTTTAAACACATCCATGGAAGGTGACTCAACCCCCTCCCTGGGCAGCCTATTCCAGCCCTGACAACTCTTTCAGTAAAAAATTCTTCCTCACATCTGATCTGACCCTGCCCTTGTGCAGCTTGAGGCCATTGACCCTTGTCCCATCTCCTGTCCCCTGGCTGAAGAGACCATCGCCCACCTCTCTGCACCCTCCTGTCAGGTCAGTGTAGGTGGGGAGAAGGTCTCCCCTCAGCCTCCTCTTCTCCAGGCTGAACACCCCCAGCTCCCTCAGCCGTTTTTCACAGGATTTGCCCTCCAGCCCCTTCCCCATCCTCATTACCCTTCTCTGGACTCACTGCAGGACCTCAATGTCCTTCTGATGGTGAGGAGCCCAGAACTGGACACAGCACTCGAGGTGCAGCCTCACCAATGCCCAGCACAGGGGCACAATCCCCTCCCCAGACCTACTGGCCACACTGTTTTTGATACAAGCCAAGATGCCCTTGTCCTTCCTGGCCTCCTGGGTGTTGCAGAATGGCTTGAGAAGCCAGGCCATAAGCCTGTGGAGCAGCTGCCCAAGCAGTCGCCTGTGTAGCTCAGTCAGACCAGGCCCCACGCCGTGTTGGTGAGAACAGAAGGGTCAACAATGGGTCAGGGTGTTCTTGTGTCTCGTGCAGCAAGGCCACAAGATGTGGGAGCAGGAGGTGTGATAAGGATTCAGTGCTCCTGGGACTGAGAAAGAGACATGATTCTCAGGCTGCCAGATGGGTGGCATATGTAAATGTCACCTTTAGCTAAGAGCCAATTAGAATACGACAAGTACAACACGTGGTAGGAACAGTATCAAAGGAAGGGTGTGCTTGCCATGAAGGTGAAGTTGCTTTATCAATCACACTGATTGGCAGCATCTTCCCTCTCGTCGTGGCACCCATCCTTGGTAACAGTCTGGTAATAGTCTCTTCCCTTGAGGGAATTTTGGGGAAAATGTGAGAATTAGGAAATTTGTGGGGGAAATAGAGGATTTTGGGGGAAACGTGAGGATTTTTGGGGAGATATGAGGATTTGGGGAAATTCCTGGTTCCTTGGGCATGGAGAACATCCTGGAGTGACCAGAGGTGAAGCTGGATGAGTTGTGGCCGGGATTCCGGAAAGAATTAGGGTGAAATAACAATGGTTTGGGGGGTTGTGCTTGAAAGAGACCTGGATCTTTGTGCCAGGATGCCAGGGAGATGCCAGGAGGTGGGGACATGGCAATAGGGTGGTGACCACCATCAGCACCACCACCACCATCTCTGGCACAGTAGTCGGTGGCCGTGGCATCGTCATTGACTGATGATGCGTATTGGGCGTCCCAACCATCTCCAGCCCCTTCCCAGAAAACCCATCACAGGGTCTTTGATGGTTGGATCAGGAGTTATCCCAGTTGTCCCAGCCCTTGGCCATTGGCCTCCGGCTTTGACCGTTTCCCTCCAACATCAACCCCTTTCACCCCAACACTCAACTGGTCACCCCAACCCTTGACTCCCTCAGTGTCAGGGCATTCTCTGTGTCCCTCCCCCTCCAGAGGATCATTTGGGTTTCTCGACAGTGGCAGAGATGTTACTCTGTGTGGGACTCCACATCAGTGCCTTTGGCAGCAGAGAGGCAGCAGGAGCCCCAGGGAGAAGGGAAATTGGGTTCCCCATTCTGGTTCCCCATGTCCAGGCAGCCCTGCAGCAGCCCTACTGCTGCCATCAGCTGAGCACATCAGCAGAGGGGGTGCTGCTCTGTGAGGGTGGGTTTAGAAAGGGCACAGATGCCAGACTGGGACAGGGGTAAGGGAGGAGGGGGGAACATGAGGAAAGATCCCAGACACACCAGGGTCAGTGAGGAAGGAGGGGGAGGAGGAGTTCCCTCCCACAGAGTTAAGAAGGAGAAAAATACCCCTTCCTACCCCAAAGGCTTTAATAGGAACAAGTGGGGAGGCACAGAGTAACCACAGGAGAATAAACAGAGAGCAAACCCCGGGCTGTTTCTGCTGCCCCTGGGAGAAGGGAGATGGGTCCCTGGTGCTCAGGGCTCTCCCAGCTGCACAGACCTCTCCTCCCTCCTGGCTGCACCCAGCTGCATGGCCGGGACGGGCTGTGCTGGCCCAGGGCTCAGGGGCTGCTGTGCACTGAGCTCTGGTGTCACAGCCTTGGTGTCCTCAGGGGGATGTGCCACAGACACCTCTTCAGCATCGTCATAGCCTGTGCTGTCCCGGGGAGGGGACCAGGCATCTCCCTCAGCTCCAGGGGCCTCAGCACATCTCTGGGGGTGCAGGTGTGTCCCTGCAAGCAGCAAGGCAGCCCACTGAGTGATCGTCCCACGAGGTGCCCGTCCTGACCTGTACATCACCTTCCTCCCTTCTCCTCACCAGTGCAGAAATATTCACCTCCCTCTTCCACCAAGGGTCCCCCCCAAGGGAAACACCCAGGGCAGGTTGGTCTATTGCCAGACTGTGGGCTCTCAATATGGCAGCAATTCATCTGGCACCCCAGGAACCCACAACACTGTCTGTCCCTCTCACCTCCAGGTGCATCCCTGGGACCAGCTCCATCCTCTGGTGCCCTGGGCATTTCCCAGTCTCCTTGCCCAGACACAGGATCCTCCCCAGGCTCAGAAACCTCCCTGGCATCGTCATAGCCATCTGCTGGGTCATCTCTGGGCAGGACAGGCATGTCTGAAAGGAGAGGGGAGATGCTGACAGTGAGGAGACACGTCCTGCAGAGCAGAGGAAGGGAGGAAGGGCAGGGACATGGGCCTCAGACACTGGATTTGGCAGCACCAGAGGATTCCCCTGCCCATATCCTCCCCTGCTTCTCAAGGTGACACTGGTGTCCATCACAAGTGTGCAGGGAGGGGAGATCCACCCCTTCCTGCCCCTCATTACCTGGTGCTGATCCTGGACCATCCTCCTCCTCAATGTCCTCATAGTGGGTCTGCATCTTGTTCAGGGACCCCTCTGAGTAGGAGCCTGGAGAGAGTGATGGAAGTTTTATGGGGTGAGTTCTGCTGACCCAGCTTGTGCTCAGTGCTGCTGGGGACAGGGGACCCACCGAGCCAGGGCTGCATTGGATGAGGGGTCAGGAGTTTCCTTGCTCTCCTGGGAAAACCCCAACTCACAGGGGCTCCCAGAGCTGCCTTGGGACAGCCCCTTCCCTCACCCCTCAGCTGACAATGGGATGTAGGGACACACAGAGAGGGGCTGTCCACTGGCTGGGACAGGATGAGCTGGTGAGGATGAAGCTCTTCTCCAGCTCCAAGACCTGGCTGCTCTCCCCACAGAACGCACAGCCCCAGTGCTGCAGGGACCTTGGGCCAGGGGGCTGCAGGGGGTCAGTCTTAGGTGGGGGCCAGGGGAAAGAGCCTTAGAGATACAGTCCCCATGAGGGACCCACACCCACCTGACATGCTGAACCTTGGCTGCTTCTCCAATGCTGGGCTGTACCCGATCTCCTCGTACAGGGCCTCAGGGAAGGGCTCCCAGGCTCGTTCAGAGGCTGCAGACAGAGGCAGGGCTGGCTCAGGGATGTGGCTCAGGGATGGGCAGAGAAGGGATGGATCCTGATCTGCTCCCCGTGCCCTGTTCCCCTGGCTCAGCCCAGGGCTGTCCCCACACCACAGCCCCACTGTGCTGTTCAGTCACTGCTGCCACTTCCTCAGGAAGGGCAATGTCCCCATGGAGATGGTCAGGGGCAGAAACACCCTCACACCCTCCCTCAGAGACCCCCGTTGTGCCCCTCTGGACCCTGGATCCTGTTCCTGGTGCTGAGCTTGGAGCAGCTCCTGCCTTTCCTCTCCCCTGGAGCTGTCCACTCTCTTCCCAGTGGATCCATTACACAGCCCCTGCCCTGCTGGGGGGAGGTAAGGGTTGGGTGGTGGAACAGCCAGGGGTCCTGATGCTGAAAGGATGGGAGGTGCTGCCCAATGATTCTCCCAGCATCTCGCACCCCCAGAGCCCCCTCCCCATCTCCCCAGAGCACTACCAGTGGCACATCCTCATCTATCCCCCCTTTATCCCATCTCCCCAGCCCAGCTGTGCCATTTCTCTCCTGGCCCCATCCCTGACTCCCCCCATGTCTGGACTCTCTCTCCCCCTTCCTGCTGGTTGCCCATGGTCAGGCAGTCAATGGGGTGACACATGGGACTGTGGGCAGCACACACTCCTGTCCCCCCAGCTCTGCCTGTACCACTCACTGACACCCCACAGCCCCCCTGGCCTTGCCAACACACATCTTCACCTGGGACCATGGAGAACAAACCCACCTCTGCGCCCAGCCCTGGCGCTCCACGCTTGCCCAGCCAGGAGGGCCAGGAGCAAGCAGAGAAGGGCTCCCAGGATGATGCAGATGATGACAAGCAAGGACTCTCTCCTGCTGCTGGTCAGACGGTCCCGGGTGGCATCTGCACAGGCAGGAAGCCAGAAATAGCAGCCCCAGGGCTGGGAGAGGTGGGGGGCTGTGACACCACAGTCCTGACCCCGTGACACCGGGGTAAGGGACCCCAGGGGGGAGTGATGGGGAAGGTCCCACCCTTCTGGGGACTGACATCCCACCTCGGTAAGTCCCACCCTGGCAAGGAGCCCCTTCCCCCTGGCTGTGGGTCACAGCCTGGCCCTGGGAAGAGCCGGCGCTGACACACAGGGCAGGTTACCTGCTCGGGGGGTTGGTGCTGCGGTCCTGGGTGCAGCTGCAGAGGAGGAGAAGGAGAGCTGTGGGTTAACTGGGATACTGTGGGTAATGGGAATACTGAGGGGCGGGTTACTGGGGACACTGTTGGGGTGGTTACTGGCAATACTGGTGGGGGTGCCATGGGGCTCTCCCAACCAGTATGCACCCACCCTCAAACCAGTACGAACCCCCCAAAAAACCATTATATACCCCCCGAAACTAGGATGAACCCTCCAAACCAGTACAGAACTACCCAAACCCAGTATAGACACCCGAAAACCAGTAAAACCCCCAAAACATGTATGAAAACCAAGAAACCGGTCTAGAACACCCAAGACCAGTATAAAACCTCACAAACCAGTATGAATTCCCCTAAACGAGTATGGACCACCAAAATGAGTACAGAATCTCGCAAACCAGTAAAGAACCCCCTCAAACCAGTATGAACCCCCAATAAAACCAGTACAGAATCCCCTCAAACCAGTATGGATCCCCCTGAAAACCAGAATGTACCCCCCGGACCAGTATGAACACCCCAAAACCAGTACAGCACCCCTCAAACCAGTATAGAACCCTGAAAAACAGCTTCAGAGGAGGAGGAGGAGGAGGAGAGCTGTGCTGAGAGGCTGGGTGTGCAGGTCCTGGGGAGCCTCCCCTCTGACACCCCGGGGGTGTGTGCACATGTGCAGACATCCCTGGCACATCCCACCCACACTGGCCCTCCTGTGGGGCTGCTCCTTCAGGGGTGGCCAGGCAGGAGCCCAGGGCCCTGCTCGAGGCCACGGGCAGGACAGTGCAGCCCCCGGGAGATGCTCACCCGAGCAGTTGACGGCAGCGTCCTCCTTATGCCGGCAGGCGCCGCTGTCCCCGGGCCGGGCCCAGCAGTGCTGCAGAGACGGCTCTGTGCCCCGGCACTCCACCTGCTCCAGCCAGATGGGGCCCGTCCCCTTCCCAAACGCCGCCTCGCCCAGGGCAGACACTGCGGGGCCACAGCCCAGCTGCCGGCACGCCACCGCCGCGTCCAGCATGTCCCAGGAGTCGTCGCACACCGTCCCCCAGGAGCCGCGGTGCCAGACCTCCACTCTGCCCGAGCACCCGCTCTCGCCTCCCACCGCACGGATCTTCTCCCTGTCTGGAGAAGGCAGAGACCCCTCAGGGCTCCAGGGCAGCAGGCAGAGCCCTGCCAGGGGAGAGAGGCCTGCAGAGGAGCAGCTACCTGTGCAGCTCCTGGAGTTTGGGCACGGGGAATCCAGGGCTGGGGCTGTTCTTGTCTCTCTGTCTGTAGAAGGAAATGCCGTGGTGAGGGGCTGCAGCAGGGGGGTCATGTGGCAGAGAGCGGGGCTGAGTTCTGCCCGTGCATCCCTGAGTCACCTTGCTCAAGGGAGCAGCTGAGTCCCGGTCACTCAGGGGACACACCCGGCAATGTGGGGGACCCTGACTGTTCAGCCCCCAAGGGAGCCTGGTTCACAGAGGGCAGGATGGGGGACACTGTTTGGAGCCCTGATGGGTCTCTGTTGAGAACCCTTCTGCAGACACCTCTGCCTCCCCCAGGCTCTGCTGGCAGCCTGGCTGCCCACTGCTGCTGAATGTGTGGGGTCTGAGAGCTGAAGGCTCCTTTGTGCCACCACCAGCAGCAGAAGGGTCTGGCATGGAAAGGAAAAGCCCCTGTGGGCTCTGTCTGTGCCTGACAGTGCCCAGAAGGGAGCAGAATCTGGGGATGCTGGTGCCCAGGTGGCTCATGGTTACCCTTGCAGGTGATGTGGGTCTCGTCGCGCAGGTCGGAGCAGGACTGTGGGTTCCAGGGAGTGGAGGGACACTGCCAGAAGGAGGTGTCACTCTTCCCACACTCCACACGAACCACCCAGGCACGGCCAGGCAGCGTTCCAGAAGTGAGGAATGGATCCAAGGATACTGCATCCCCACAGCCCAGCTCCTTGCACGCCAGAGACACCGTTTGGAGAGTCATTGAGTTGGAGCAAACGCTGCCCCAGGTCCCGTTATAGAAAACCTGCAGGCGCCCGGAGCAGCTGCCGTTCTTCTCCAGCCTCAGGGCCACAAACTCTGTGAGGAGAGACACCAAAGGGAAGAGGATGGTGCAGGGCTGTAGCATCAGGGGTGCCCCTGAAGCCCCCAGACAAGGAAAATGCATGGCCAGACAGTCGCCCTGGCAGCCCCTGACAGACAGACAACCCTTCCCTCCATTGTCTCCCAAGAGATGCCATGTGGGACAGAGAGGACCTGTGCGTGGGTGTCCCCAGCATGGGCTTGGGCAGGGGCTCAGCAGCAGCCAGGGACAGCCTCGGCCATTGCCGGCTCTCCCCTTGTCCCGAGCTCCCCTGTCCCTGGGCTCCCAGCACAGCTCCCAGCACAGACCTGAGCAGACGACTCCGGCGTCCTCTTTGTGCCCGCAGTCGGGCTGCCCCCAGGGCCGTGCCGGGCAGTCCCAGAGAGCAGCTTCGGCCCCCGAGCAGCTCACGCTGCCCAGCCAGACCTGCCCGGCGCCTTCCCCGAAGGCAGCAGAGCCAACGGCCTCCACCGCCCCTCCGCAGCCCAGCTGCTGGCAGACGACGGCGGCGTCGGGCAGGTCCCAGCCGTCATCGCAGACGCTCCCCCAGCTGCCTCGGTAGTAGATCTCCACTCTGCCTGCACAGCGCCCGGGCCCGTTCACCAGCCGCACCCGACGGCTCCCTGCAGCAGGAAGAAGCCCAGCTGCTGTCAGGGGATGGTGCCCACCCAGCCCAGAGCCCGGGGGTCCCTGCAGTGCCACTCACCCCGGCAAACGACCCCCACGTCCTCGGCAATCCCAGCTGCCAGCGCGCTCTCGGGCAGGGAGGTGTTGCAGAGGGTCAGGTTGGACTCATGCCCTGCGCACCGCACCCCTCGCAGCCCCACAGGACCCGTCCCTCTCTCAGGCTTTGGGGGGTTGTAGGCTCTCTCTGCCTCTCCACACCGCAGCTGCCGGCACACCACGCTGGCCTCCTGCACGTCCCACTGGTCATCCAGGACTCGGCCCCAGGTCCCGCGCTGGAAGATCTCCACTCGCCCGTCACACCGGCTGCCTCCACCCACCAGCCGCAGGGCCCCGGAGCTGTCTGAGCCTGGGGAGAGCAGCCATGGCCCAGCCTCAGCAGCACCAGAGAGCCCAGAGACCTGCAGTGCCTCCCTCTCCAGGCTCTGGAAGCCTGATGGAGCCCTTGAGACCTATTGCCTGCCCAAGCACTCTGCATTGAGCTTCAGGGGCAGCTTTTCTCATGGTTGGTTTCCCAGGGACTGAGCCCTGCTGGGCAAGACACTCTCTTTGCTCTTGGTGGGGCACAGACACCCAACATGTGCCTGCTGAGGCAGATGGGGCAGCTCCTGCAGGAGGGAGCAGCAGATGGTGGGATGGCCTGGGGATGGACAGCACCAGGAGAAGCCTTGCTCATCCTCTGCCCTGGCACTGCTGATACATGGGACACCCCACACATCTCTGCCCCTCTGCACCCCTGGGGATCAGGGACTGGGAGCTGGTTTGACCCCAAGTCTGCTGGTGGCTCAAGGGCCTGACCCCTGCCCCAGGAGGGCAGAGATGTCTGACCCTGTTCAGTGTCAGCTCTCCCACCTCAGAGCGTTCATTTGGAGCAGATCAAGCTCTCCAGATCACTCCAGGTGAAGGGAGTTTTTCTCCAGGGAGAAGCTCACCCTGCGCCCACCATGGGGTCCCTTGCTTTGGGTGGCCATGTCACACCCCAGGGGACAATGGGGGTAAGAGGCTGTTTTCCCAGCACTCACCTGAGCAAATGACAGCAGCGTCCCTGTCGTGGGAGCATGGGGAGGCTCCCAGGGCAGTCACTGGGCACTGTCCCAGCTGGGCTTCTGTCCCACCACAGTGGAATGACTCTCTCCAGGTGGGGCCGGTGCCTCTCCCAAAATGCCCTCCTCCAGGAAGGGCCTCAGCAAACCCGCAGCCGAGGTGGCGACAGAGAACGTGGGCGTCCAAGAGGTCCCAGTGGGAGTCACAGAGGGTGCCCCAGGTCCCCAGCACCTGGACCTCCACCCGCCCATCACAAGCCGTGCTGCCATTCACCAGCCTGAACCCTGTGTACTCTGGGGACAGAGGAAGAGGGGAAAAGGGGCATTGGTGCTCTTCACATATGGCAGCTGTAGGACTGTCCAGATGGACAGCCTTCCCTCCTCCTCCTTCTGCATTCTCTTAGGGCTGCAGAAAACCACATCACCCCTCCTGCCTTCAAACCCAGTTGTGTGTCCTTTCCCCATCCTGCTCCCTCCCCCCAGCTCATCCACATCACTCAGAACCCCACCCTGAGTCCTTACTTGTGCAGATGACACTGGCATCGTTGGCGTGGGTGCAGGGTGGGTCCTTGTGGGACCCTGTGGGGCAGAAGGCCAGAAAGGATTCATTCCCCAAACACTGCAGCTCTCTGTCCCAGATGGAACCAACACCTTCTCCAAAATGAGCTGCCCCAGGGATGGACAGGGCTACCCCACACTGCAGCTCTTCACAGACCACGGCAGCGGCTTTGGGACCAAAGTCTGAGTCACAGACAGTTTTCCACTGGTTCTCATCATGGATCTCCACTCGTCCTGAGCAGGGGCTGCCCCCTCCAACCAGCCGCACAAACCCTGGAGCAAGCAAAGACCCCTGTGAGTTCCCAGAGCCCTCTGGCAACGTCCTGAGCATGTCTCACCCCATCTCTCAGCTGGCTACAGGCAAAGAGTCTCAACCATCCCAGCAGCTCCCAGAGGGTGCTGATGGCACAAACACACCAGATCCCCTCCCTGCTCTCCAGAAATCAGCAGAGCACTGGGGGCTGGCTGTTCTCCCACAGCCACAGCCACAGGCACTGCTCAGATAAACTGCTGCTCTTCTGGAGACCCTGGACTGCTGGGCATGGACCCCAACCCCTGAAGGACCCATTGATGATGGACCCAAGGTGATGGGCCCAGGTGCTGTTGGCTGTGGCAGCCTGCTCTGCACCACCGAGCTCAGGCCCAGGCCCAGG
Organism: Gallinula chloropus; assembly: GCF_964237585.1. Lineage (NCBI taxonomy): Eukaryota > Metazoa > Chordata > Aves > Gruiformes > Rallidae > Gallinula > Gallinula chloropus. Next base: position 683,819 of record NC_140120.1, on the reverse strand, counting down.
AACCCCTTGGAGCCACCAGAAATGCCCCCCAGTCCCAGAGGGTTCTGCAGTGTGGGGGTACCCACAGCCACTGTCTGCACCAGCCCCCGGCTCCAGCACCCACCCAGGGAGGGGTCCTCATGCAGGGCAAGAGCGTACCACAGGTGTGCACAGCACCCATCTCCCTGCTTTAGGCACCCACAGAGGGTGGGCTGAGCCACAGCAGGGGTCAGGATGTTTCAGGCTCCTGCTGGGCTTTCCCTGAGGACCAGGAATGAGAATCCCAGCTCAGCAGTGTGAATGGCCACATGGGGCCCTTCTCCAGTACCCCCTTATTGCCCTGAGGGAATAGCCAGGTCCCTTCCCCCATCCTGGCCACTAAAGAGGGGAATGAGCTGCACCCTTACCTGAACATGTCACTCCAGCATCCTCAGTGTGATAACAGTATCCTTGAGACTGTTTTCGGCACTCAGACAGGGCAGACTCGGTGCCACGACACTGAAAACCATACTTCAAAATGGGGCCAGATCCTGGCCCAAAGTGTGCAATTCTATGAGCTTGAACAGCATCCCCACAGCCCAGTTGCCTGCAAACCACTGCAGCATCTTTCATGTCCCAGTTGTCATCGCACACAGTCTCCCACTGTCCCTGTTGTTTCACCTCCACTCTTCCAGCACAGCGTCCACCACCATTTTCCAGCCTCACCTCTGCAGCCCCTGCAAGCACAAACATGGGAACCTTCAGGAGAGCACTGAACACTAGACCACAGGTCTGGAGGTTCCTCCTTCCCAGGAACCAGTGTGCATGATGTACCCTTCCATGCTGTCCTCAGGCCAGTGTCAGGCTCACATTTCTCCCCATGGGCTGCAAAGGGCTGGAGGGGGCCAGTTCTAACCTTGATGGGTTATTCACCACCCAACAGCCAGCAGCACCTCCTCCCATCTCAACCATTCCCTGCCTAGACTGACCCAAACACATTTCCTGGATCTTCACAAGGCACCATCTCCCCACATGCCCAGACCCCCCTGCACAGCCCCATGCCCCCAGACCCACAGCTCCCTCTACACCCAGAGAGGAACAAGGAAAGAAACAAGTTCAGTTGACTCAAGCAACACCTGCCCCTTATCTCAGTGAATTCTCCAAAGATGCCCCTTTCCCAGAGATACACCAATGTTCACACTGGTGCTCGTTGACCCTGTCTATGGACAAGGATGCTGTACTTACCTCTGCACAGCTGAACCCAGAGCAGCAGCCACAGCACCCGAGGGGACAGGAGTCCCTCCATCCCCAGCTTCAGCCTCCTGTCCTACTGGAACAGCCTTACAGCACCACACTCCCTGTCACAGCTCCTGGGGACCCACAGAGACGACAGTGATGAAAGGGTAATATATCTCTTAGATGCAGACCCAGCTGCATGAGGAGCCAATCAAAGCAGCAGCCCCTTTTTAGTCGTTATCGGGAGGTATCTCCCCTCCGACACAGCCCAGCCCTCCAATGAACTCCTCCAGCTCCGTTCATGACCATATATGAGGGACACAGAGGTCCCGCTGCGCATGTCACGGTCACTGTGGCAGGGGATGGTCATGGGACAAGCTGGGTGTGGAGGAGAAATGGGTCTGTCCCCGCTCGGTCCCTGCTGGGGGCACTGGGAGCAACGAGCATCTCCTCTGCTGGGCTCATCCAAGAACCCAAGGCCAAGAACGTCCAGGCACCGCCAAGCCGTGGGAGCCACGGAGCTGGGACTGCTGCGGGTCTGTGTCAGGCTGGAAAGGAAACAGCCCCTGCTCCTGCTCCAGCCCCGCTGTGCTGGGAGCAGCAGCTGGGAAAAGCCCTTGGCCAGGGGCAGAGCTCCAGCCCAGGAGTGCTGGCTGGCCCCTTCCTCCCCGCAGAGCCCCACGGCGGGTCCCTGGCAGGAGCCCGGGCTGGGCCATGTCCCTGCCCTGGCAGCAGACACGCAGCCCAGGGGCTCAGCCGTGTCCCTGGCTCTCAGCGTGTCACCCAGGGGCCGTTATTCCCCCCGGGCAGAGCGGGAGCTGGAGCCTGCAGGTGCACAAACCACAGCCCACGTGACCTCGCAGCGCTCGCCCTGCTCCCCCCAGGCAGCAGCCTGTGGTTTCCTGCTGGCACCGTGCCCAGGCACATCCCTGCAGTGCCCTGAGACAGCCCCAGCCCCACTGCTCCAGCCCCACTGCAGCTCCTGAGCCCTGGGATGCCCCTCTGATGCACAGGGCTGCTCTGCACCCAGCCCATGGCCACGGGCTGCCCTCGGCCATGTGACCTCACACCCTCCTGCTGCCACCGCTCTCTGCTCCTCAGTTCAAGGGATGGTGACCTCACTCACTGTGTCCCACGGGGGTGGGTGCTGTGTGCAGGCTTCTGGGGATGATGGTTCTTCCTAAAAGCCATATTTGGGTGAGGCCCAACTCTGCTTTTGATGACATCAGAAGGGCGCCCACAAGCCATGTGCCTTCTCTTGGCATCACAGCGACTCCAGCACCAATGAAATCACAATGTCACACACAAGCCATGTGCACACTCCTGGCCCATCCACCCCTCAGGCAAAGGTGATGTCACAGCATCTACCACTGCCATGTCCCCATTGATTCAATGAAATACAATAATGCTGAGTCAATTGGTAGAGATTTAGCTTAAGAGACAATTAATACAACTTTAATATAAGAAGAATTTGCTTATTTTGAGAATAGAAAGAATTTGTGTGTTTTGAGAGTAGATTTGTTTTGGATTTCAGTAGGATATGGCTGTACCTGTGATTGAGAAACTATGGAGAAAACTGCAAAGAGCACATGCTGAGAGAGAAGAAGACATCCAGCCTTCATCCCTGAAGACCACCAGAAGACCCCCTGAGTGTCCCTGAGCATGCTCTGTCTGGGAGGAGTTAATGGAAATGGCTTCCTGGGAGTAATTTGCATCCCCCTGCCTTGCCTTAGAAATGTACTCACTGTGTGTATGGATCCAAGTGCCACAGCAGCTGGAATAGATGTAACTGCTTTCCACATGCTGATCCTTCTTTTATAAGGAATTACAGCCAGTCCTAAGCAAATTGCATGAGAGAGAGCAGAGGGGATTTGTCAGCACCACTCAGGTGCGACCTCCAGAGCTCTGTGTGGCTCCCAGCTGTGGGCAGGGATTCTCCCTGGCCCTCCTTTTGTTATTAATACATTATCATTTGTTATTAATGCATTATCATTATTAATAATGTTTTAAACAGTTTATAATATTTAAAAATATTTTAATATTTAAAAGATAAGTTTATTAATAATATCTTAAAATTATCATAATATTAAAATATTATAATATTCAAAATTATAATATTGTTAATAATGTTTTTAAAATATTATAATATTTAAAAATATTATATCTAAAAATTATAATGTTAATAATATTTTAAATATTATTATAATAAAATATTATAATATTTAAAAATAAAATATTATTAATAATATTTTTAAAATATTACAATAAAATCATTAAAACATCAATGAAAAGGAGAATCTCCCACATTTATTGGTTGGGGGAGGGGATCCATTGTGATTGAGGATGTGGAAAGGTCTGTGGTACTTGATGCCTTTCTTGCCTGTCTTTAGGAATCAGAGCAGTTTCTCTCCTGATATCCAGACCCCTGAGTGGAAAGATGGGGACAAGAAGTGGATGGAAGCACCCAGCATCCTAGGAGATCCCCCTCACTTGCATTTCAAAGCCTGTCTGGTTTCAAATGTGGTCTGTTGGATCCACCCACCCCAACCTATGGCTCAGTTTACCCCTTGGCTTTCATCCAGGCTCTGGCTGCTGAAATCAGCCAACTCGCACCCCAGGAAAAAGCACCAGGTGTCCAGCACCAGGTTTGTCCTTAGGAGCTGGGTGGCCAAGGAGATGTCAAGGATGCCAGGCAGCTGTGCCCTGTGCATGGCCACCATGGGCAGGGAGAGGGCCTGAGGCCTGCTGGGCACAGGGGTGCCTGGGGACCAGCACCCCAAAGGCCTTCCTCCAAAGGGTGCTGGGCTAAGGGGTGGTAGACAGGGCTGTGGTGGGCAGGACCACAATGGGTGAGGCGTGTGTGTGGGCGGGGCTCCAGTGGATGGAGCTTTGATGGACAGAACATTAGTGGGAGGGGCTTCTCTGGGTGGAGCTGTGGTGGGAGGGGCTTCAAACCTGGGATGGGATGGGATGGGATGGGATGGGATGGGATGGGACGGGACGGGACGGGACGGGACGGGACGGGACGGGATGGGATGGGATGGGATGGGATGGGATGGGATGGGATGGGATGGGATGGGATGGGATGTGAAGCGAATATGATGTGTTCTGCCTGATGAGCTCTGACCTGGGTCTGAGGGCTCCATGCAGGAGAGCAGCTCTCTGCAGTGCAGGTCCCAGGGCCAGCCAGGAGAAAGTGGCAGAGATGGGCACAGCTACACCAGGGCTCAGGCAGGGACATAACGCCCCTGGCTCAGCTAAGCCATGTCCCTGGAGCCCTTGGCAGGTGACAGTGTGGGTGCAGGTCCCAGGGGAGGTCGGTCCCAGCCAGTGAGACCCACGAGCCCCCCCAGGATCCTGATAGAAGTAGATTTTGAAGTTTCCAAGCCATAGAAAGTAAAATGTGGTCAGTCAGTGACTGTAAATAATACTTCTGTGTACATCAGTGCCCCTATTTGATTCCTTGATGTGTGGAGTGCAGGCTCCTTGAAGGGTTATTCCATGCTCTTTGCACCAAGGAAAAGGAGTCATTCCCAAGGGAAGCAGTGGTGCCTGTAGGTCCCTGTGACACCATCAACATCTAACTGAAACTGGCAGCTTGGCTTCCTCTCTGCTTGCAGTGGAGCAGATGTTCAAACAGACTCAAACCGAGCTGGTGAGGTCGAAGAACACAGGCAGCCACAGTGGTGAGCACATTGCCTGTCCCTCAGAAATCAGTACCAGTGATCCTCCCAGAGAGGAAAAGAGTGGCTTAAACCTGGAATTTCAGGCAAAAGGGAATGCACAATGCCTACCACTGTTGTACTGAACATCTCTGAAGTTTACACCATCCTTAGAGAGATGGGGCTGAAGGGCAGTCAGGAAAATGCGTCCTTCAGGTCCAATTCAGTAAACCGCGCCAAATTAGGTGCTAATTTAATTAGCAGTGGCTATGGATCTGCTACTACTGGATATAAATCTTCAGTTATTTTATTTGTAGCTCTGGGATCCTGTACATTTCAAATTGACACCTGTTAAGGTACCGCTCCTGTCTCCCCAAAAGGGAGGTGATGTATCTATGGCACCTCGTGCGCTTGGCTCGAGTACACAAACAGCATTCATGGCAGATCGGGCAGGCACTAATTCCTGCTCCACACCCAGGCCACCTGATATTATTTGACCCTGTACTTCCTCCCATCTCCTATTGATTTTTCACACTCTTTAAATTTCCACAAATTCCTAGTTTAAGCTGACCCGGATTAAAAACCTTATCCCAGTCAGACCAGGTCTCCCTGCATTCACCACACCAACAATTGTTTCCAAATTGTACAACCACCTCCTGCTTACATGTGAAACATTCAAATACAAACAGTGGTTGACATGAAAAATCTTCAGGCCCGTGTATAGAACACCAAGGAGCAACAGTTGGCTCCAAACTTGCCATGTGTTTAACTCCGTCACTCGCCACTCACACCAGAGTGAACTCATTTCACTCACACAAACAGTTCACCAAATCTAAATACTCAGCTCCTTATGGCAGGATCCAAAGGCAGTACCAATCAATCAATGCCCAGAGCAGCGACTCCCTGTGGGGAGTCAAACCCTGGTCTCCCTCGTGACAGGCAGGAGTTCTCCACTGAGCCACAGGGTACGCTGGTACAGAAGGGCGCAGCAAGTCTCCAGGCTCACTTTGTGCTCACTGAAACGTTCCCCATTCAAAGGGTGCCCCTCGTAACCAAACAATGGACGGTGCCATGGGGTGTTTTTAGAGCAGATGACAAAACTGGACACAACACACTCCAGCCACTATAGCAAGGAGGACCCAGACCGGCCTCAGATTCCCATATGCAACGTTGCTACCAACGTTGCTACAGAAAGCCCTTACAAGCATGTCTCTCCAACTCATTTTCATTAAAAAAATATCAGCCTTTTACAACTATTTGGATGTTAGTGATGTCCTTAGTGATGAAGGTTTCAAAGGAATTTTCCTGAAGGACCTTTTTTCCAGTCACAGGTATTTTCTGTCATGGCTCAGTTGATAGAAGAAGTGACAGCAGCATTCTGTGATGGACATGGGTCTGCTAAGGAGACCTGGACAGGCAGGAAAAGCAGTCTCTGGAGATCCAACCCTGTCTGGAGAACCTTGCTCTTCCCCAAGACCAGCAGTTCCCTCACTGGCCTCCTGGGACTCCCAACTCTTTTCCTCACATCATCTGTGCTCACAGGCACAGACAGATTTCTCTGACAACAAACAGCAGTTCAACATGATCCAGTTTAATAACCATGAAATCTCTCTCCTCAGCTGCTGCTACGGCCAAGCAGCGTGTGCAGGGGGTCAGCTTTCAGAGCAGATTCTCTCCCAGAACAGTGCTTTTAATCACATACACAGAAGGGTTATCAATACACTGCACTTCTGACAGAACAGTTCATGAGACTTCTGAGGGATGGGACATTTTCTAACCCTCTGAAGCTGAAAGCAGAAACCAGAGAGTTGAAAGGCATCTGAATGACCAAGAGCAAGCAGATATGGAAACCAATGAGAAAAGTGAAGTGCAAACATCCATCTAGTTTGCTGAAAATATGTCCTTAGGCATGGCCACTGATCAGGAGATGTGGAAACACCTGAATGACGAGGGAGATGAAAGGGACAGACTAATGCTAATGCAGGTACAGGGGAAGGGGAGTATTTCTCCTGTCATTGGTACAACTCAATTATAAAAAATTACAGTCCAATTATAAAAAATATGTGGTTTCTTATAATTTGAAAGGGGGAAAAAAATAAAATTGTGGGTGATTGCAGACAGATGTGATGCACAAAGAGCACAGCTGGTCATTAAGCAGTGGCTGGGTCACACAAGACCAGAAGATACTGCATTAGGACAGAGATGAATGTGCACCTTGTTATAGCTTAGAGACACTAGAAATAAGAAAAAACAAACCAATTACTAAACCCCCTATAAATACATAATGGTACTAACGTGACATGCATGGCAGGTGATACACAGAAGGAGATGAACAGTTTATTGCTGCTTAAAAACATACAGTGCTTAGTTTCCACATGGCATCCTTGAGCTCCTGGTTCCTCATGCTGTAGATGAGGGGGTTCACTGCTGGTGGAAACACTGAGTAAAGAAATGTCACTATGAGGTCCAAAAAAGAGAAGGAGTTGGAGGGAGGCTTCAGGTAGGCAAATATGATTGTGCTGATAAACAGGGAGACCACGGCCAGGTGAGGGAGGCAGGTGGAAAAGGCTTTGTGCTGTCCCTGCTGCGAGGGGATCCTCAGCACAGCCCTGAAGATCTGCACATAGGACACCACAATGAACACAAAACACCCAAAACCTAAAGTGGCACCAACCACAATGAGTCCACTTTCTCTGACATATGTGTCTGAGCAGGAGAGCTTGAGGATCTGGGGGATTTCACAGAAGAACTGGTCAATGGCATTGCCATGGCAGAGAGGGAGTGAAAATGTACAGCCTGTGTGCAGCAGAGAATTGAGAAACCCACTGGCCCAGGCAGCTGCTGCCATGTGGACACAAGCTCTGCTGCCCAGGAGGGTCCCGTAGTGCAGGGGGTGGCAGATGGCAGCGTAGCGGTCATAGGCCATGACTGTGAGGAGACAGAACTCTGTGACGATCAAAAATGTAAAGAAAAATATTTGAGCCAGACATCCTGTGTAGGAAATGGCCCTGGTGTCCCACAAGGAATTGGCCATGGCTTTGGGAACAGTGGTGGAGATGCAGCCAAAGTCCAGGACAGAGAGGTTGAGGAGGAAGAAGTACATGGGGGTGTGGAGGTGGTGGTCACAGGCTATGGTGATGATGATGAGGCCATTGCCCAGGAGAGCAGCCAGGTAGGTTCCCAGGAAGAGCCAGAAGTGCAGGAGCTGCAGCTCCCTTTTTTCTGCAAAGGGCAGGAGCAGGAACTGGCTGATGGAGCTGCTGCTGTTGGACATCTGCTGCCATCAAGTGTGGAGACCTGTCCAAGGAGGAACATGCATTGAGAGTGAGGAACATCTCTTTCACTCTTACAGAATATCCTCAGATTGACTGTCTGGATCTCAGACTAAATCCCCTCTGGATAGGAATGAGCTTTTCAGCATGGTCACTCCAGTTTCACCCAAGGGCAGAGCAGAGCTTTGGAGATTTGGTTTTCTCCTCACTGTACCTGAGGAGTGTTTCTTCTGTCAGAACTCCCTGACATTGCTGCTGCAGTGCCAGTGAAACCTTCCCCTGAGTGCAGAGTGGGGAGAGCTGCTCTGTCCATCAGCCCTGCTCTCAGATGCCCTGTGCTGGACGCTCAGTGATCACACCCTGCTGATCCCTGCAGAAGAAACTGGACCCCACTGAGAGCTGAGGAATCCAGTCTCACAGGGCAAAGCTCCAAAGCCCTACTGCGGTCTCATCCTACCCAAGGAGGATCTCAGCTCCCCGCTCCCAGCCAGGGACACACAGGGCTCAGTGCAGCTGCCCACACACAGGTGATGAGTGGCATTGCCACGGCCTCTGTGCCGAGATGTCTCCTGCATGGGGCTCCTCTCTGGGGCACAAGAGTCCCTGGGAGAGCGGTGCCATTGTGGGAGGCAGCTGCAGACCAGCAGGAGCCCCCAGGACGTCCTCAGTCCTACAGCTGGGGGTACAGAAGTGAGGGTTAGTTCAGTGCCAGCACCAGAAATGGACATGCCCAGAGCCCCAGGTAATAGTGGGACAAAGGCAGCAAGGACAGGAGGGGAAACAGCAAGAAATGCTCCAGCCAAGGCAGGAAGGACAGGGACAGACAGACAGACAGGCACTCAGGGGTTTCTGTTCATGGCTGCCAAGGAGAAGACTCAGTGTCAAACCATGGAATGCTGGGGTCAAGCTCTGTGCTGGATGACAGAAACCAGGGGGTTGCTGCAGGAAAGAGTCTTCACTGCAGGGGCTGTCAGGGAGGTACCAAATCCCCACTGCCAGGGCATTGCTGGGAGCAGCTCCTTCTTCCTCACTTGCCAATGTCTCTGCTGCCTGGAGCTGTCCCTGCAGCTGCTTCTCTTTGCCCATGTCACCTCCCACTCTGTGCTCACATTCCTCTTTCAACCTGCCCTGTGCTCAGCTCTGCTCTGCAGACCCCTCCTGGCATCAGGGCTCTGCCCTGGGAATCTGTGTGTGTGCAGGGCTCAGGCACAAATACGACATCTTAATGATAATTGAGTTTCCATTGCATATTCCTGTGGGGAGAAATAAGTCTGCACAGCCCACAGGAGAGGAAAAGTCAAAGCAAAGACTCTACCTACAGGAAAATGTTTCCTTGGTGTTGTTCTTCAAAGTCCCTTTGCAATTTCTCAAGGATCAGCTGGAGCTGGGAGAAAACCTGACCCATGCAGCACTTTCTTACAGCAGAAGGACCTTACACTGCCTTTCCCTGTGTCTCTCCATCAACCCACAGTTGCTGCCTCTATCCCTGTGGAAAGCCCACAAGGCAGGCTGAGTGCTGAGCCTGGCAGTAGAAGCATCTGCCTCAGCACACAGCCTCCAGGGCACAGGGACCCTGCTCACTAGGACAGCCCTGGGCACACCTGGGTGCACACGCTGCTTCACACCTCTGCAGCCATGCCCAGGAGAAGACAGCTGTCCTGCCCTGTCCTTCTGATGGGGCAGAAGGGCATCCCTTCCAGGCAGCACTTTCTGGTCCTAGAGAGAACCTGTCCTCCTGACAGAGCCCACACACTGCCCCATGTCCCAGCTTTAGGAGATCCCTCCAGGAACAGAACCTGCATTGCCCTGCACCCACAGACATACCAGGGAGAGGCTGTGGAGATTTCTCCTCCAGTGAGCTCTCAGCATCCATCAGCTCTCTCAGCCTCACAGGTCTCCCCTCGGTGCCTCCAGGCAGTGTCCCCAGCCCTGTGTGCTTGGCAGAGGAGCTGCTCCTGGCCAGAGCTGTCTCTTGTCAGGGCTGGTGGGTTGCAGTGAGCTCCCTCCATCCCAGGAGCCCAGCCCAGCTCCCAGCAGAGGAGCAGGCAAATACGTCACATACTCCATTCCCCAGAGTCTCCTGTGAGGTGTCCCTGGAGCTCCAAGTAACTAACTTGGAAAGACACTAAGTCTTTACTGCCTTTCCTTCCCTTGGCTGAGGAGAAATCCTTCTGTCCATCAGAGTCCTTTCTCCTGATCAAACCAGACCTGGGCAGAAGAATCACCTTTCCTTGTCTCCCCATGAGACAGGAACCCCAGGGAGGGACAGGGAGGTGACTCTTTCCCCCTGTGAGAGCCACTCCAGACCCCTCATCCTTGCTCTGCAGCCCTGGAGCTGGATGGGGACACAGCTCTGACCTTCGACTACCAATAACCCTTTGTGCCTTGAATTCCTCTTGCCCCAGTTTCTGTGGCACAAAAATCAAAACCTTCTGCCATGGAGCTGCTGTTCCCAGCTCCCATGGGAATTACTGGGGGCAGAGGCAAGTTTCCAAGATCCCCTTCTCCATGAGAGTGGACTTGATCTGATGGAAACTGTGTGTCACCCCCATTCACCTGTACCCATAACTGAAGACCAGGAATGACTCTTTGGGAGCCCATGCCAGAGGCTTCTGCTCCTCGTGCACACCTGGGAGTTTGAGAGACAAATCAAGATTGTAGTTTTCCTTGTTATAAATCTCTCCTCACTCCTGTCTTTTACTTCTACAAGGCTTTTCCATACCCAGAGGCAGCGGATGTCCAACTGCGGCTCCATCAGCCAGTTCCTCCTCCTGCCCTTTGCAGACACACGGGAGCTGCAGCTCCTGCAGTTCTGGCTCTTCCTGGGCATCTACCTGGCTGCTCTCCTGGGCAAGAGTGTCATGATCATTACTGTAGCCTATGACCATCGACTCCACATGCCCATGTACTTCATTTCAACCTCTTGTTGAAGGGAGTTGACCCAGGTGCTCACCAAAGCTGCTCTATCGCTCCCCTTCCTCTGCTGCATAAGGGAGAGAAGATGTAACAAAAGATGAGGATAAAGCCAGGGAGACATCATGCAGAGGTCACTCTCCTGAGTTACTCTCAATAAACCCATCTAATTCATTACCCAATCAAAGAGATCAGAGGAATGAGAAAGATAAATAAATTAAAACACCCACCCACATCCCCCCCTGTTTTTCCCAGGGTCCCCTTCACTCTCTAATTCTCTCCTTCCTCTAACTGAGCAGCACAGGAGGATGGGGAATGGGCATTGGGGTCAGTTCATCACACATTGTCTCAGCCACTCCTTCCCCCTCATGGGAGGACTCCTCACAGTCTCCCCTTGCTCCAGCTTTGGGTCCCACCCACAGGAGACAGTCCTGCATGAACCCCTCCAACGTGAGTCCTTCCCACATGGCTTCAGATCATCACCAGCTGCTCCAGGGTGGGACACCTGAATTGGCTGCTGTCCTTCAGCACCAGACTGCTCCAGCCTGGGTCCTCCACAGCCCCTTCAGCAAACCTGCTCCAGCACAGGCTTCCTAGGAGGTCACATACTCCATCAGAGCTCTGCACCTGCCTGAGCACTGTGATGTCTACAGGCTGCATGTAGAATCACTGTTCCACATCATCCAGCATGGGCTGAGGGGGAACAGCCTCATTCACCATGGTCTCCTGCATGGGTTGCAAGTGAATCTCTGCAATGAGGCTGGGAGGACCTTCTCCCCCTACTTCACTGAACTTGTTGTCCTTACACTTTCTCTCTCCTTTCTCTGACAGCAAAAAGCAACAGATAATTTTTAATTTCTTATTAAATATATTGTCACAGCAAATATATTTTAACTCCCCCTCTGCCATGGCAATGCTGCTGACCAGTTCTTCTGTGAAATCCCCCAGATCCTCAAGCTCTCTTGCTCACGGGCCACACTCAGGGAAATTGTGGGCAGGGCTTGTTTGGCTTTTGGGTGTTTTGTGTTCATTGTGGTGTCCTATGTGCAGATCTTCAGGGCTGTGCTGAGGATCCTCTTGGTTTAGGGACAGCACAAAGCCTTTTCCACACCTCTTCTTTACTTGGGAGTGGACTCCTTTTTTGTCAACACTGCCATGTTTGCCTGCCTGAAGAGCCCCTCAATCTCCTCCCTATTTTCAGATTCACTGATTCACAGAAGTCTAGGGGCTGGAAGGGGTTGGAAGGGGCCTCCAGAGGTCATCAAGTCCAACCCCTCTGCCAAAGCAGGGTCCCTAGGAAAGATTGCACGGGTCAGCATCCAGACAGGTCTTGAATATCTTCAGAGAAAGAGACTCCACAGCCCCCTGGGCAGCCTGTCCCAGGGCTCTGTCACCCTCACTGTGTAAAATTTCTTCTTAATTTTGGTGTTGAACTTCCTGTGCTCCAACTTGAAGCCATTGTCCCTTGTCCAGTCTCCACAGACCACTGAACCTGGTATAGGTATTTCATTACTCAGAGTTTCCACCAGCAGTGAACCCCCTCATCTACAGCATGAGGAACCAGGAGCTCAAGGATGCCTTGTGGAAACTGATGACTGGATGTTTCTAAGCAGCAACCAACTGATCATCTTCATTGTATTGCTGGCCCTGTCGATTCAATGAAATGTAATCATGCTGAATAGATTGATGGAGATGTCACTTAAGAGACAATTAATATAACTTTAATATAAGAATTTTCATGTTCTTAAGAATAGGTTTGTTTTGGATTTTAGTAGATGTGGTTTTATCCCTGCTGAGAGCTGAGCACCACACAGTCACTTGTTCTTTAAAAGGCAGTGAGGGGGGAAGTTAAGATGGAAGAGGGAGAGAGAAGGGAAAGGGAAAAAAACCCAAATCCAAGGAAACAAACCCCTGCAGGTTGGGTAAGGATAGTTTACTAGAATAGCAGAAAGAGAGATACAACAATGATATCAGGAATTTGTAGCAAAATATATGAAACTGGTGATACACAATGGAGTTTGTCACTGAACCACACAACTCTGGCCATGCAGCCCAGAGATGTCCTGAAAATGGTACTGTCCCCAAAAATGCACGTCCTGGAGCTGCCTCCTCCTCCTCCCACCAGCCTCCCTTTTATGCTGAGTATGATGCAATTGTCACCTGTCCTGGCTGTGTCCCCTTCCTTCTCCTTAGTAGGGAAATAGGAACAACTGAAAAGTCCTTGACTGCTTGGCAACAACCAGAAATATTAGGGTGTTACCAGCACTGCTTTCATCCCAACTCCAAAGCATGGCATTCCATGTCCTATTAGATAAGAAATTAACTCCATCCCAGCCAAAACCAGGACACTGACATAATTTCCCTGTCAAAGGGGCTGTTTGGGGAGGGGTGGTCATGGCACGGTGCAGCACTGTTATTGTTGGGTTTGTAAGGTACTCTCTGTGCTGTCACTGGGTGTGAGTGCAATTTGGGTTGTATTGCTCCCCTTTTATGGTGCTTTTGTCAGTAAACTGTCCTTATCCCAACCCACAGAGGCTCTGTCTGTTTCTCCTCTGGGAGTGAGCGAGCAGCATGTGGTGCTCAGCCATTGTTTGGGGCTGAACCACCACAGTTTCCAAGCCACAAGCAGTGAGCTTCTCTAGGAGAAGGTGGTGGGAAAATGTCTCCAATGCCTTACTAAAGTCAAGGTAGACAACATCCAGCGCCCTTCCCTTGTCCAAGAAGCAGGTCACCCTGTCATAGAGGGAGATTCAGTGGGTCAAACAGGACCTGCCCTTATGAACACAAGCTGACTGGGCCTGATCACTTGGGGGTTCTTCATGAACTGGATAATGCTGCTCAGGATGATCTGCTCCATCAGCTTCTCTGGGACTGAAGTCAAACCATCAGGCCTGTAATTTCCCTGATCATCCTTCTGTCCCTTCTTATATAGGGGGTTACATTGACTGATCCAGTCAGCCAGGACTGATGGAAAGTGGCTTGGTGAACCCCCCTTGCCAGCTCTTTCAGCACCCTTGGGTGCATCCCATTCAGCCCCATAGATCTCTGCACATCTCTGTGGTGCAACAGGACCATCTCCTCCTGGATTGAGGTGGGCTCATTCTGCTCCCTGTCCCTGTCTCCCAGCTCAGGGAATTGGATTCTCTCTGTACAACTGCTCCTATTACTAAAGACAGTGGCAAAGATTTCATTAAGCACCTCAGCCTTGGCCTCATCTTTCAACAATGTTTCCTCCTGAATCTGAGAGGGGATGGAGGGTCTCCCTGCTCTTTCTTTTATCTAAATGGAGGACAGATGAATTTCTACCTGGGCTTTGGACCAACAATGAGGAGAAACTCTCATCCTGTTGTTCTTCCCTCAGCATTACACACCCCACGCTGCCCCAGGAAGAGCCTGAGCAATGCCTGAGGGACAAGGACCTGTCTTCCCTGGGCTGGGGGTCAGGGCTTGGCCTTTCTGCTTCATGAAACCAACCCAGGGCTTGCTCAGCATTTCAGCTGCTTGTACTTTGCCTTTGCCTACCAGCCAACATGGCCTCCAATTACCTGTGCTAACGAGTCCCTGGGGAGGCTCAGCCAGCAATGGCTCTCAGAGGGACTCATTAATACTTCAGGTACTTTGGCTTCTGCTTTTGACATGGAGTTTTTTGTGTAATCTCCTCTCAGTACCTGAGCTTCAAGGACTCAGCACCAAATGCACCCCAGGGCTCATTAAAAGTAAAAAGCAAGCCCTAACGAGCTCTATCTCTTCATGTAATTATCTTCAAGTCTTCAAGAGATGTACAGACCATTGAAGCTGTTTCAAAGGGAGCTCAGAGTAAAATTGATTTCTTTTTAAGGGTGTAGGTTATTATTTTCACTGTAGAGGAGAGGTGACAACCTCTGACTGAGATTGATCCAGGGTGCCTCCTAAGGAGGTCTGGACTGGTCTTAAAAAGGGTCCCTTGAGTCAGTGGGGACAACCTTGCTGCACATCTCCACAAGCCCACCATGACTCTCACCAGCCAACTGGGACTTGCATCCCTTGTCCTTACATCAGGTCTCTCTCTGCACTCCACAGTGGGGCATTACAGCCCCTCTGTACCAGCTCCCCTGCTTTCCTTAGAGAACTGGCTGCACACAGGCAGCACACAGGGAGTTATTTTCCCTCCAACAAAAGGAACCTGACAAGATTCACCATTAAATTCAACACTCCTCACTCTGTGCCAAGTGCAATCTGCCACCCGTGAGGTTCACCTGCCACAAAGCTTAACCCTGTGAGAGATGTTCTAGTGAGGAAGGAGACTGTGAAATCACCACAACTCAAGAGCTGGCTAAAGACAGAATGAGTCAGACAACTGCCAGAAAGGCAAGGGTTTAACTCCCTGGAACTCAGAGCAGCAGCTGGATGGTTGAGAGGTGTCTGAATGGTCCAAGGGGAAGGGAAATCTAGAGAGCAACCACAAGTGCTGGTGTGCAGATCCACTGCTAAGTGGTGCTTTCAGTCATGGTCATAGAATCATAGAATCTCCTGAGTTGGAAGGGACCCATAAGGATCATCTAGTCCAACTCCTGTCTCCACACAGGGCCAGCCAAGGCAGATCACGGGACTGAGCGCATCATCCAGATGCTTCTTGAACTTGGTCAAGCTCAGTGCTGTGACCCCTTCCCTGGGCAGCCTGTTCCAGGGCCTGACCAGCCTCTCAGTAAAGAACCTCTCCCTCATATCTAGCCTAAACCTCCCCTGTCACAGCTTCATGCTGTTCCCTCAGGTTCTATCACTGGCCACCAAAGAGAGATCAGCACCTGCCCCTTCTCTCCCCATCCTCAGGATGCCACAGACTGCAATGAGGTCTCCCCTCAGCCTCCTTTTCTCCAGGCTGAACAAACCAAGGGACTTCAGCCTCTCCCCGTGAGACTTCCCCTCCAGACTCTTCACCATCCTCATTGTCTCCTCTGGACACTTTCCAATATTTTAATGTCCCACTTGTCCTGTGATGCCCAAAACTGCACCCAGCACTTGAGGTGAGGCTGCACCAGTGCAGTGTAGAGCGGGACAATCCCCTCCCTGGACCGGCTGGCAATGCCATGCTTGATGCACCCCAGGACACGCTTGGCCCTCCTGGCTGTCTGGGCACACTGCTGGCTCGTGTTTAACTTGCTGTCGACCAAGAGCCCCAAATCCCTCCAGTGTCTGACCCCCCAGTCTGTATGTGCAGCCAGGGCTGCCCCTTCCCAGGTGCAGGATCTGGTGCTTGCCCTGCTTAACCTCCATGGTGTTGTGATTGCCCAGCTCTCTGATCTGTCCAGGTCTCTGCAAGGCTTCTCCACCCTCAGCAGAGTCAAAAGATCCTCCCAATTTGTTGTGATATGCAAATTTACTCAAGACCTGTCCAGTTATATGGTCATTTATTAAAACATTAAAAAGAATCAGAGAATCACAAGGTTTGAAAAGACCTTTAAGATCATGGAGTCCAACTGTTCCCATCCTAAGCTAAACCAGATCCTTAAGTACCTCATCTACCCTTATTTTGAACACATCCAGGGAAGGTGACTCAACCCCCTCCCTGGGCAGCCTGTTCCAGCCCTGACAACTCTTTCAGTAAAAAATTCTTCCTAACATCTGACCCTTCCCTTGTCCAGCTTGAGGCCATTTCCCCTTGTCCCATCTCCTGTCCCCTGGCTGAAGAGACCATCTCCCACCTCTCTGCACCCTCCTGTCAGGGCAGTGATAAGGTCTCCCCTCAGCCTCCTCTTCTCCATGCTGAACACCCCCAGCTCCCTCAGCTGCTCCTCACAGGATTTGCCCTCCAGCCCCTTCACCTTCTTGGTTGCCTTTCTCTGGACTCACTCCAAGACCTCAATGTCCTTCTTATGCTGAGGGGCCCAGAAATGGACACAGCACTCAAGGTGCAGCCTCATCAGTGCCCAGTACATGGGCAAAACCACCTCCCTAGACCTACTGTCCACACTGTTTTTGATACAAGCCAAGATGCCATTGGCTTTTCTGGCCATGTTCAGTTGACAGTCACCAAACACCCCCTGGCCCTTCTATGCCTGACAGCTCTCCAGCCAGTCTCCCCCAAACCTGTGGCGCTGCATGGGGTTGTTCTGTCCCATGTGCAGCACTCTGCCCTTGGCCTTGTTAAACCTCATCCCATTGGTCTCAGCCCATCGGTCCAGTCTGTCCAGACCCCTCTGAAGAGCCTCCCTACCCTCCGGCAGATCAACACTTCCTCCCAGCTCAGTGTCATCTGCAAACTGACTGAGGGAGCATCCAATCCCTTCATCCAGGTCATGGATAAAGATATTGAACAGAACTGGACCCAGGACTGAGCCCTGGGGGTGCCACTCGTGACCGGCCTCCAGCTGGATTTGGTTCCATCCACCACCACCCTTTGGGCCAGGCCATCCAGCCAGTTTTGAACCCAGCTGAGGGTCCACCTGTCCAGGCCAGTGGCAGCCAGTTCCTCAGTCAGAATGCTGTGAGAAACCGTGTCAAAGGCTTTACTGAAGTCCAGGTAGACACATCCACAGCCTTCCCCTTGTTTATTAATATTTGAGCTCCCTCAGGTTCATCTCACCACACACACACCATGTCTGTACCTTGTAAACATGGACCTCTGACAGTCCCCTGGTGTCCCTCCATGGAGGGACAAACAACCCCTCTTAGCCGGGGTGGGAGGCCAGTGTGGAAATGATTGTCACTGGCTGGTAACGACTGCTCTGGGGCAGCTTTTCAGGATGTCCCACACACATGGGCACAGACCAGGTCCTGCTCTACTAGTGCTTCACATCTCCCCCAGGAGGTCTGGCTGTGTGAGGACACTTCTGTCTGCCCCCAGCCTGTACACACACACAGAGCTGAGTTGTACAGGGATTATTTTTATTTCCCTGGCCCTTGCCAGACCACACTCACCACTTGCCCATCCCAGCATTCACCACTCCCCTCTCCCAGACAAGCAGAACATCCCAGTCTGTGCAAGACGTGGTTTCCTGCTCTTCTCCCAGGACATCCCACCTCTCCACAGTGCCCTTCCTCAAAACAGGAACATCTGTGTGGGCCTGGCTGGCCATTCTTACACTCCCTACCCATGCTCTGCACTACCCTTGGGTTGGCTGTGCTGCTCTGCAGAGCAAGTGGGCTGTGGGCCTGGGCTCACAGGATGACTCTGCAAGGGACATGCTGATTGGGCTTGGTGCCAAACCCAGCTCTGGGACATCGCTGCTACTCACTGCCTCCTACAGAAGCTCTTAGGTGGCCATGGAGTGTAGTCAGAAATGTCCTGACTTCCTGCAGTGCTGTGAGACGTGTTTGGATGCTGCACCAGATCCAGCCTATGGAAGTGCACTTTTGGTAAACCAAATAATTCACCAGGCTCCTGTCCCTGTGCCTGCTGCCCTGTGCCTGCTGTGTCCCCTGCAGTTGCAGAACTCTCACTTCATGGTTCACACCCAGATTTAGCATTTGATCTCTGGGTCACTTCACCTTGGAAAGGCTCGTGCCCACTGGGATCCATTCAGTTCTGGAATCCTGGCACACGCCCTCCCTTCAGAACTCCTGTGCTCTCCTGGAAGCTCCTGATTCCTTCCAGAAAATCACCCCCTGTAATCAGACCTGTCACAGCCTGTAGAGCCAATGGCAGGTTAGTTGGAGTCCATTCACCATCTACGTGAGTGCTGGCCTCTTACAAGGGATATCCAAGCCACACCTCAGTCCACAGAGAACATGGAACTCTGCTCTCACCCTACTGCCCATGGAAAAACAAGCATAGCAACAGTTTCTTTTGAGTCTGTTCCTTGGGCTTGTTCTTGAGAGAATCTCTGGCAAAAGACTTAATTATGATACGAGTGATATGCAGAAGACAACAGGCACTACATGGGATCTGAAAAGCACCAAGTCAGCAGTTTCCACACAGCATCCTTGAGCTCCTGGTTCCTCATGCTGTAGATGAGGGCATTCACTGCTGGAGGCACCACCGAGTACAAGCAAGCCACCACCAAGTCCAGGGATGGGGAGGAGATGGACGTGGGCTTCAGGTAGGCAATCATGCCTGTGCTGATGAACAGGGAGACCATGGCCAGGTGAGGGAGGCAGGTGGAAAAGGCTTTGTGCCGTCCCTGCTGCGAGGGGATCCTCAGCACAGCCCTGAAGATCTGCACATAGGACACCACAATGAACACAAAACACACAAAGAATAAACAGGCACTAAGAACAATAAGAGCAGATTCCCTCAGGAAGTCTTCTGGGCTGGAGAGCTTGAGGATCTGTGGAATGTCACAGAAGAACTGGTCCAGTTTATTGCCATGGCAGAGAGGTATAGCAAATGTACTGGCTGTGTGCAGCACAGCATAGAGAAACCCACTGGCCCAGGCAGCTGCTGCCATGTGGACACAAGCTCTGCTGCCCAGGAGGGTCCCGTAGTGCAGGGGGTGGCAGATGGCAACGTAGCGGTCATAGGCCATGACTGTGAGAAGGGAAAACTCTGCTGAAAGCAGAAAGTAAAAGAAAAAGACCTGTGAAGCACAGGCTGTGTAGGAGATGGCCGTGGTTCCCCAGAGGGAATTGACCATGGCTTTAGGGACAGTGGTGGAGATGGATCCCAGGTCGAGGAGGGAGAGGTTGAGGAGGAAGAAGTACATGGGGGTGTGGAGGTGGTGGTCACAGGCTATGGTGATGATGATGAGGCCATTGCCCAGGAGAGCAGCCAGGTAGATGCCCAGGAAGAGCCAGAAGTGCAGGAGCTGCAGCTCCCTCGTGTCTGCAAATGCCAAGAGGAGGAACTCAGTGATGCAGCTGCTGTTGGACATTATCTGGTTCTTTGCATGGGGGCATTGTTCTAAAAAGGAGAAGACAGAGGAAAATTAGAACAGACATTTTTAATCCACATCCCAGCCCAATCCAAACCTCAAGGCATTTCCTCTCTTTGCTCTGTGCTGGCTGAGAGTGCTTTAAGGAGCAGGACCTCTTCCAGTGTGCTGCCACAGAATCAGCTCTGTCCTGTTGCAATGAGTACATGGGAATGAGTGCTTCACATCTCTGATGATCAGAAAGGATTTCATACACAATTCACCCTTAATAGAAATTTTCAGTTTCCATTGATTGGAAGAGTGGAAGAGAGGCTCAGCATGTCTTTATGTGGACTTGCTCATAAAGTGTTTCTTTCTGTCCACCATCACATCACGCCAGTACTATTTTTAGAGGTAGAAAACCTCTGAGCAGGTGTGGAGCAGCCAGGCAAAAGGGCTCAGCAAGCTGGGGCTCAGTGCAGAGACAGGAGAGTTGTGATGCCCATCGGTCCCATTCCCACCTGCCCTGTGCTTTCCCTTTTTCTTCCTCGATGATGACTGTGCACATAAAATCACTCTTTAAAGAAATTGTAACTTTACCCTGATGGAAGCAGGGGAATTCTGTTTCAAAGGATACATCTATGAACTCTTTTTCCAGCACAGAGGTGGAGTTGTGATGGAGAGGGCAGGAAACAGCCCCTCTCAGAAAAAAGCAAGGGAACCTGAGAGGAGACTGGGAACCCACAAGACGTGGCTCAGCACTCTTTTAGGCACTACAGGAGGGTGATGCCTTTAAAGGGGGGCAGCATTAAATCCCAGTGGGATGGAAAAAGCAGAAAGGCAGGTCTCTTGAAGATGAGATGTCTTAATTGGACAGCCAGCTTATTGCCCAGCAGACATCCACAGTGCAGGACCAAAAGACAACTGCCTGAATGAATCCTGTCTGAGTCCTGTTAGAAGTTTCCTCTCACTCCTTGACCATGGCTCTGCTGTTTGGAGCTCTGTTTGCCAGGAAGTGTTTCTTCTTCCCCACACCTCCTCCCTGTGCTTGCTGACAGACCCCATCCCACCTTCTGAGTGCTCAGGTCTGCCCTGCAGACACCTTCTGAGCACCACACACTGCCCAGGGGCACCTCTCTGTTGGAGAGTTCAAATAAACCCTGAAGAGACCACAGAGGTGATGATGATGCTGTCTGTAGGCTGAGGTGGGTGATGTGACTCTTGGGTTCTTTGAAAAACCTGCTCATCTCTCACTGTAATGCTCATCATCTACTGTGCAGATCTGGCAGCTCCATCTACCATTCAATCTGAAAGGAGAAGCACTGACCCCAGAAAGCACCTTTGTCCCAAGTAGCCCCTACCTTGATAGTGCCTGTGAAATGTCCCAGGGGAGGCATTTGGACATCTGGAGCTGTGACCAGCCTGGACACACACACACAGCACCCCTATCGATAGCAGAAGGACCCTGGCCTGGTCTAGGAGGAAGTTACTCCTTCCACCCACAGCTTCTCCCTACAGCACCATGGGGAGCTCCCTGGGCAGACTGACTGCTGACCCTGGAAGGCAGCAGAGTCCCTGCCCCAGCAAACAGCCCCTGGGGTGCAGGGACCCTCCTCTGAAGCAACAGCCCTTGGTACCTCCAGCTACACACTGTGGCTTCACAACTATTCAGAAATTGCCTAAAAACAGCCCCCTCCTTACAGATCCCTTGGGCTGTGCCAGCTTTAGGAGATGCCTCCAGGACTCACACCTGCACTTCCCTGCACCCTGAGCCTTACTGTGTCAGAGGCTGCAAAGCTTCCTCTTCTGTTGAGCTCTCAGTCATCCTCCCAGTCCTGACAGCCTTTAAGGTCTTATTCTGCCTTGCTCATCTCCCTGAGGTACCCTGGGGGTGACCTTCTCCCTGCTGCTCTTTGCAGAAGAGCTGCTCCTTGGCAGAGCTGTCTGCAGAGCAGCCTGCTGCCAAGAGCTCCTTCCATCCCAGGAGCCTGGAGCAGCTCAGCAGCAGAGGATCAGCCCAAGGCATGTTAATGACCCCTCTGGCGGGTTTGAGGCTGAGTCCATGCACTTCAAACCCTGAGGGGAAGCTGATGAAACTTCAGCAGGAATTACAGTCATGCAGACTCCAACGTCTCTTGGAGCAGTAATGGGTACCCTGAGGGCCATCACTGACAGAGCAACACTGGGGCTGGTTAGAGTGGCAGACAGGAGGCCGTGATGACAGGTAGGCAAAGGCAATGTCAAGGTGGCTCTGACGCTGGGTAACCCTGCCCCCAGCCCCTGGGAAGGGCTGTCCTGTCCCACCCACACAGCTCAGGGCTCTTCCTCAGATCCAGCCTCAACTACAAAGGTTTCTCTTGGTTCCATTCTTTCCTTCTCGTGCTGCTTCCCAACGTTGAGTAAAACGTCACCACCTCTGACACCACACTTCATCCATCTCCAGATCAGCTGGGTGGCCATGCTTTTGAGGTGCAGACGAGTATGCTGGTAGCCTTGTTCATGGTGAGTGTGCACCACTGGTGTGTGTGGTCCTTCTCCGAGGTGTTACTGCTCAGCCAGTCAGGTGAAGGCCTGCCTTGAGGAATGAGGTTCTTCTTCCTTCTTCAGCAGGACTGGCCATTTCTCCTTGTGACCTTCCAGAGGTTCGTGTTGGCCAGAATGGAATAGTTTCTGAGGTTTCCCTGGAATGAATCTCCATTTGGTCAGCTGTTAATGCCTGTTTCAGGTAGTTTCCTCTGATGGTGGTGTCTGTCACCAGACAACAGCATGAGGAGTTTGTAGAATCAGAGGATCATTAAGGTTGGAAAAGACCTTCAAGATATCATCAAGTCCCCTTGTCAGACCTGCCCCAACACAACCAGCAAACCATCTCCCAAAACTCCACATCTACCTGTTTGTTGAACAGCCCCAGGTACCTCGATTCCCCCACCTACCTGGGCAGCCTCTTCAAGGGCTTCACCCCCTTTTTTGGTGAAGACGTTTTTCCTAATACCCAACCTGAACCTCCCCTGGATTAACTTGAGACCACTTCCTCTTGTCCTGTCACTAGCTTTTAGGGAGAAGAGGCCAGTACCCACCTGTTGCCTTTGTTAGGCGCGGCGACCTGGTTCAGGAACGGCAACGGCGCCACACTCTGGCAGCACGGTCCATCAGCTCACAGACACCAATGTGGTGGACGGCAAATGGCGTTTATTAGCGAGGGGCACAGTGTTTTATAGCCTAGGGCTACGATGCCACTTCCATCTGCATACATCACTGGCTACCTACTATTGGTTACCTGAGGATGGGGGGGGTCCTACCTTTCCGTACAGCCTGAAATCTTCCGACCCCAAGGCCCCATCTACCGACATTTCCCCCCTCCCTGTGCTCACTAAAACTACTCACAGTGCAAAGTGCAACAGTGACACACAATACTGATATATATAAAGGTGACAGCTTATAACAGTGTTGGACTACAGTAGTGACAATATATAATAGTGATAATACATAATAGTGATAATAATAGTGATAATATGTTAGTGATAATATATAATAGTGATAAGTTATAATATTGATAGCTTATAATTGTGACAGCTTATAATGCTGATAGCATAAGGTACATTAAGTGAGTGATAGTCAGAAGTAGCCTAGACAGCAGGGTGTACTAGGGACAACTACAGAATAGTAGAGGTAGTGCTCAGTGGTTACTTTCTTAAAGCATCTGTCTGTTTTCTACAAAGAGAATGTTAACCCTCTCTAGATGACTCTTGACGAATGCTGTGAGCTTGTTCAGTACGCAGGGTCCGAAAATCAGTGCTATTATGATCATTGCAACTGGTCCCAACAAGGTAGATATTAAGGTGGTTAGCCATGGCGAGTAACTAAACCATGATCCCAACCATCCTCGTTGGGCCTCTCTTTCCTTTTTCCTCTGAGCTAACCTTTCTCTCAGTTGAGCCATCGAATCCCTGACTAACCCAGTGTGGTCAGCATAAAAGCAGCATTCCTCTTTCAAGGCGGCACAAAGGCCTCCTTGTTGCATGAACAGGAGGTCTAATCCTCGTCTGTTCTGCAAGACAACCTCTGAGAGTGAAGAGACAGATTGTTCTAGAAGGGTCATAGATTCCTCGAGTCTTTGCAGATCTTCGTCGATGGCAGTTTGTAGTCGAGCCAGGTCTTGGTGATGGTTCACCGGAGAGGTCACAGGTGCAAGATACCCCTGGTTATAAGGGCAGGCTGTCCTTTAATGCACCATGGTACAGAGGCATGAGGTGCCAGACACACTGGGTGCAGAGGAACGGGGTGCCAGGCACACCCGTTACAGAGACAAGCTTTCCATTACGACACCCCTGTTACATGGGCAGGCTGTCCATTACCACACAGCCTGTGCAGACACACAGGTTGCAAGAAACCCATGATACAGAGGCAGGTTGTCCTTTACAGCACCCCAGCACAGAGACAAACAGGGCTGGACACACCCTGAACAGAGGCAGGCTGTCCATCACGATACCTGCTGCACAGAAGCAGGGTGTCCCTTTGGACACCCCCGGTACAGAGACAGGCTGTCCACTGTGACATCCACGATACACAGGGATGGGGAGAAGAATGGGAAGACAAAAGGTAAACTTTATGGGTTCACTTCAGAAGAGTGTACTGGGACAGAGAGCGGAGGGGGAAATCACAACAGCACTTAGGTTGAAATATGCACAGTGGGTGACACACAGGGCAGCTTCTCGCCTGATGGCCAAATAACCACACACAACCGACCACCACTGAGACCTTCCCAGAGACACATCACCGTGAAACACTAATCACAAAGTAATTCTGTCTTGTTCACACACATTTCTAAACCCACCTGTGATGGATTGAGCCCAGACTGTTTCTAAACACCCACCAGACATTCAATCATTGTCCTCACAGTGGGCTGGGAGAGAGAAACAGAAGGGTCAATGTAATAAAACCTTTGGGCTCAAGATACAAAGAGCATCAAAAGTGAAGGAAAACCCAGGGCCTCAGCGCCCCACCCCCAACAGAAGTGGTGTAAAGGCAGTCACTGACCAACTCTCACCTCCCACTGACTGATGCCCAACCAGGCTCTCCTTGTAAAGAAAGCCCTGCCCAGTTTTATCTCCAAGCCTGATGTCATGTTGATGGAATAACCCCTTTGGTCAGCTTTGTCCCCTCCCACACCCTTGCCAAGCCCCAGCCACCTCCCTGGGATGGGCAGAGTGAGAACAGAGAAGGCCTTGATGCTGTGCAAGCCCTGCTCAGCAATAGCTAAAGCATCTGTGTGATCTCAGCACAGTTTGGATCACAGATCTAAAGCACAGCACTGTGCAGACTGCTGGGAGCAAAACCAACTGCGTGCCAGCCTCAGCCAGTCCAAAGATGCTTCTCCGCCCCCTCTCTGGGCAGCCTGTTCCAGCCCCTCGCCACTCTCTCTGTAAAATCTCCCCTCTAATATCCAATCTAAACCTTCTGTCCTTTAGTTTTAATCCATCCCCCTTGTCCTGCCATTATCTACCCCTTTAACAAGCTGATTCCCTCCTGTTTCTCTGCTCCCTTCAGGGACTGGGAGGCTGCAATGAGGTCCCCCCACAGCCTTCTCTTCTCCAGGCTGACCCAGCCCACCTCCCTCAGCCTCTTCCTGTAGGGGAGCTGCTCCAGCCCTCTGAGCATCCGAGGGTCCAGGTGCCCCCCCCACCTGATGGACCCTGGGGGCCAGTGTCCTTCCCATGCACTGACTGGGGACACCAGTGGGTGCTGCAGAGCAGTGGGACCCTGGCCACTTCTCTCCATCCCATGGCTTACAGCTGCACTGCTGCCCCTGGCTCCATGGCAGGGGAGGATGGTGAGCTCTGCAGGGCTTCTCCAGAGGAATTCCCTTGCCCTGGCCATGGCTCTCCAGAGGAAAAGGCCCGAGTGCC
The DNA here is from genome assembly GCF_964237585.1 of Gallinula chloropus. Classification (NCBI taxonomy): domain Eukaryota; kingdom Metazoa; phylum Chordata; class Aves; order Gruiformes; family Rallidae; genus Gallinula; species Gallinula chloropus. Next base: position 658,104 of record NC_140120.1, on the reverse strand, counting down.
TCTGGCACCTGCAGGGATGGGTGGTGGCTGTAATCTCCTGGAGCAGGTTTTCCATCCAGCAGATGGGCTCTAAAGGTGGCTTTGCCAGCAGCCAAGTAGATCCATTAGCCTCTTCCTGCTTTTGTTCTGCCTCCCTCCACCTGTGCCAGGGAATTTCAGCTGCTCCTGAAGGGCTCCCTCTGAGGAGGTCTTCTAGCTGTCCCTGTGGCAGCTCTGTCTGTGGGACAGGGCAGGCTGCTGCCTTTCATGCTGCCTGGGGACAGGGTGAGTCTGTGTTTCCAGGTGACATCAAAGCTCCATCCACTGGAGCCACACACACACACTCCTCACCCACTGAAGTCCTGCCCACCACAGCCCTGTCTGCCACCCCTTAGCCCAGCACCCTTTGGAGGAAGGCCTTTGGGGTGCTGGTGCCCAGGTATCCCTGTGCCCAGCAGCCCTCAGGCACTCTCCCTGCCCATGGTGGCCATGCACAGGGCACAGCTGCCTGGCATCCTTGACATCTCCTTGGCCACCCAGCTCCTAAGGACAAACCTGGTGCTGGACACCTGGTGCTTTTCCTGGGGTTTGTGAGTTGGCAGATTTTAGCAGCCAGAGCCTGGATGAAAGCCAAGGGGTAAACTGAGTCATAGGTTGGGGTGGGTGGATCCAACAGACCACATTTGAAACCAGGCAGGCTTTGAAAAGCAAGTGAGGAGGATCTCCTAGGATGTTGGGAGCTTCCATCCACTTCCCGTCCCCATCTTTCCAATCAGGGGTCTGGGTATCAGGAGAGAAACTGCTCTGATTCCTAAAGACAGGCCAGAAAGGCATCAAGTACCTCAGACCTTTCCACATCCTCAATCACAATGGATCCCCCCCAACCAATCAAGGTGGGAGATTCTCCTTTTCATTGATGTTTTAATGATTTTAGTGTAATACTTTTAAAATATTATTAATAATATTATAATTTTAAATATTATAAAAATTTATTGTTATAATCAAAAATATTGGTAACATTATAATTTAAAAATATTATATTTTTGAATATTATAATAATTTTAAACATTAATAATAATGTTATAATGTTAAATATTATAATATTTTATTATTATAATATTTAAAATATTAGTACTAATATTATAATTTTAAATATTATATTTTTGAATATTGTAAGATTTTAAAATACTATTAATAATATTATAATTTTAAATATTATAATATTTTTAAATAGTATAATATTTTAAAAACTTTATTAATAATATTATAATTTAAATATAATATTTTTAAATATTATAACCTTTTAAAAACATTATTAACAATGCTAATGCATTAATAACAAATGATAATGTATTAATAACAAATGATAATGTATTAATAACAAAAGGAGGGCCAGGGAGAATCTCTGCCCACAGCTGGGAGCCACACAGAGCTCTGGAGGTCGCACCTGAGCGGTGCTGACAGATCCCCTCTGCTCTGTATCCTGCACTTTGCTTGGGACTGGCTCTAATTCCTTACAAAAGAAGGATCAGCATGTGGAAAGCAGTTAAATCTATTCCAGCTGCTGTGGCACTTGGATCCATATACACAGTCAGTACATTGCTAAGGCAAGGCAGGGGGATGCAAATTACTCCCAGGAAGCCATTTCCATTAACTCCTCCCAGACAGAGCATGCTCAGGGACACTCAGGGGGTCTTCTGGTGGTCTTCAGGGATGAAGGCTGGATGTCTTCTTCTCTCTCAGCATGTGCTCTTTGCAGTTTTCTCTATAGTTATATTAATTGGCACATGGCTTGTGGGCGCCCTTCTGATGTCATCAAAAGCAGAGTTGGGCCTCACCCAAATATGGCTTTTAGGAAGAACCATCATCCCCAGAAGCCTGCACACAGCACCCACCCCCGTGGGACACAGGGACTGGTGAGTGAGGTCACCATCCCTTGACCTGAGGAGCAGAGAGTGGTGGCAGCAGGAGGGTGTGAGGTCACATGGCCGAGGGCAGCCCGTGGCCATGGGCTGGGTGCAGAGCAGCCCTGTGCATCAGAGGGGCATCCCAGGGCTCAGGAGCTGCAGTGGGGCTGGAGCAGTGGGGCTGGGGCTGTCTCAGGGCACTGCAGGGATGTGCCTGGGCACGGTGCCAGCAGGAAACCACAGGCTGCTGCCCGGGGGGAGCAGGGCGAGCGCTGCGAGGTCACGTGGGCTGTGGTTTGTGCACCTGCAGGCTCCAGCTCCCGCTCTGCCCGGGGGGAATAACGGCCCCTGGGTGACACGCTGAGAGCCAGGGACACGGCTGAGCCCCTGGGCTGCGTGTCTGCTGCCAGGGCAGGGACATGGCCCAGCCCGGGCTCCTCCTGCGAGGGACCCGCCGTGGGGCTCTGCGGGGAGGAAGGGGCCAGCCAGCACTCCTGGGCTGGAGCTCTGCTCCTGGCCAAGGGCTTGTCCCAGCTGCTGCTCCCAGCACAGCGGGGCTGGAGCAGGAGCAGGGGCTGTTTCCCTTCCAGCCTGACACAGACCCGCAGCAGTCCCAGCTCCGTGGCTCCCACGGCTTGGCGGTGCCTGGACGTTCTTGGCCTTGGGTTCTTGGATGAGCCCAGCAGAGGAGATGCTCGTTGCTCCCAGTGCCCCCAGCAGGGACCGAGCGGGGACAGACCCATTTCTCCTCCACACCCAGCTTGTCCCATGACCATCCCCTGCCACAGTGACCGTGACATGCGCAGCGGGACCTCTGTGTCCCTCATATATGGTCATGAACGGAGCTGGAGGAGTTCATTGGAGGGCTGGGCTGTGTCGGAGGGGAGATACCTCCCGATAACGACTAAAAAGGGGCTGCTGCTTTGATTGGCTCCTCATGCAGCTGGGTCTGCATCTAAGAGATATATTACCCTTTCATCACTGTCGTCTCTGTGGGTCCCCAGGAGCCGTGACAGGGAGTGTGGTGCTGCAGGGCTGTTCCAGCAGGGCAGGAGGCTGAGGCTGGGGATGGAGGGACTCCTGTCCCCTCAGGTGCTGTGGCTGCTGCTCTGGGTTCAGCTGTGCAGGGGTAAGTGCAGCATCCTTGTCCCACAGAGAGGGTCAGCGGGCACTAGCGGGAACATCGAGGTGTCTCTGAGAATGGGGTGTCTTTGGAGGTGCCACTGAGATGAGGGGCAGACAGTGCTCAAGTCAACTGAACTTGAGCCTTTCCCTGTGTGTCTGGGGGCACAGGGCTGTTGCAGGGGGGGTCTGGGCTTGTGGGGAGATTGTGCCCTATGAAGATCCGGGCACAGTGTATGGGTGGGAAGGAGAAGGTGGTGGTTGAGTTTGGAGGAGGTGCTGCTGGCTGTGGGGTTGTGAATAACCCAGTGGGGTTAAAGCTGAGCACCTCCAGCATGGTGAGAGCCTTGGGGACCAATGTGAGCCTGACACTGCCCTGAGGACAGCATGAAAGTGTACATCATGCACACTGGTTCCTGGGAAGGAGGACCCTCCAGACCTGTGGTCTAGTGTTCAGTGCTCTCCGGAAGGTTCCCATGTTTGTGCTTGCAGGGGCTGCAGAGGTGAGGCTGGAAAATGGTGGTGGACGCTGTGCTGGAAGAGTGGAGGTGAAACAACAGGGACAGTGGGGGACAGTGTGTCATTACTCATGGGACAAGACTGATGCTGCAGTGGTTTGCAAGCAGCTGGGCTGTGGGGATGCTGTTGAAACTCATGACTTTGCACACTTTGGGCAAGGATCTGGCCCCATTTGGATGGCTGATGTTGAGTGTCGTGGCACCGAGTCTGCCCTGTCTGACTGTGCAAACAGAGTATGGGTTCGAACGCTTTGTGATCACAGCTTGGATGCTGGAGTGACATGTTCAGGTAAGGCTGCAGCCCATTCCCCACTTTTGTGGCTGGGATTGGGGAGGGGACCTGGCTCTGCCATCAGGGAAGCAAGGGGGTACTGGAGAAGGACCCAGTGTTGCCAGTCACACTGCTGAGCTGGGATTCTCATTCCTGAGTACCCTGGTCCCCAAGGAAAGCCCAGCAGGAACCTGAAACAGGCTGACCCCTGCTGTGGCTCAGCCCACCCTCTGTGGGTGCCTAAAGCAGGGAGATGGGTGCTGTGCACACCTGCGGTACGCTCTTGCCCTGGATGAGGACCCCTCCCTGGGTGGGGGCTGGAGCCGGGGGCTGGTGCAGACAGTGGCTGTGGGTACACCCACACTGCAGAACCCTCTGGGAATGGGGGGCATTTCTTGTGGCTCCAAGGGGTTCCTGGGCCTGAGCTTGGTGGTGCAGAGCAGGCTGCCACAGCCAACAGCACCAGGGCCCATCACCCTGGGTCCATCACCCATGGGTGCTTCAGGGCCTGCGGCCCGTGCCCAGCAGCCCAGGGTCTCCAGAAGAGCAGCAGTTTATCTGAGTGGTGCCTGTGCCTGTGGCTGTGGGAGAACAGCCAGCCCCCAGTGCTGTGCTGATTTCTGGGGAGTGAGAGGGGCTCTGGTGTGTTTGTGCCATCACCACCCAATGGGAGCTGCTGGGATGGTTGTGAGGCTCTTGGCCTGTAGCCAGCTGAGAGAAGGGGTGAGACATGCTCAGGACGTTGCCAGAGGGCTCTGGGAACTCACAGGGGTCTTTGCTTGCTCCAGGGTTTGTGCGGCTGGTTGGAGGGGGCAGCCCCTGCTCAGGACGAGTGGAGATCCGTGATAAGAACCAGTGGAAAACTGTCTGTGACTCAGACTTTGGTCCCAAAGCTGCTGACGTGGTCTGTGAAGAGCTGCAGTGTGGGGTAGCCCTGTCCATCCCTGGGGCAGCTCCTTTTGGAGAAGGTGTTGGTTCCATCTGGGACAGAGAGCTGCAGTGTTTGGGGAATGAATCCTCTCTGGCCTTCTGCCCCACAGGGTCCCACAGGGACCCACCCTGCACCCACGCCAACGATGCCAGTGTCACCTGCACAAGTAAGGACTCAGGGTGGGGTGTTGAATGCTGTGGATGAGCTGGGGGGAGGGAGCAGGATGGGGACAGGACACACAACTGGGTTTGAAGGCAGGAGGGGTGATGTGGTTTTCTGCAGCACTAAGAGATTGCAGAAGGAGGAGAAGGGAAGGCTGTCCATCTGGCCAGTCCTACAGCTGCCAAATGTGAAGAGCACCAATGCCCCTTTTCCCCTCTTCCTCTGTCCCCAGAGTACACAGGGTTCAGGCTGGTGAATGGCAGCACGGCTTGTGATGGGCGGGTGGAGGTCCAGGTGCTGGGGACCTGGGGCACCCTCTGTGACTCCCACTGGGACCTCTTGGACGCCCACGTTCTCTGTCGCCACCTCGGCTGCGGGTTTGCTGAGGCCCTTCCTGGAGGAGGGCGTTTTGGGAGAGGCACCGGCCCCACCTGGAGAGACTCATTCCACTGTGACGGGACTGAAGCCCAGCTGGGACAGTGCCCAGTGACTGCCCTGGGAGCCTCCCCATGCTCCCACGACAGGGACGCTGCTGTCATTTGCTCAGGTGAGTGCTGGGAAAACAGCGTCTTACCCCCATCGTCCCCTGGGGTGTGGCATGGCCACCCAAAGCAAGGGACCCCATGCTGGGCCCAGGGTGAGCTTCTCCCTGGAGAAACCCTCCCTTCACCTGGAGTGATCTGGAGAGTTTGATCTGCTCCGACTAAACGCTCTGAGGTGGGAGAGCTGACACCGAACAGGGTCAGACATCTCTGCCCTCCTGGGGCAGGGGTCAGGCCCTTGAGCCACCAGCAGACTTGGGTTCAAACCAGCTCCCAGTCCCTGATCCCCAGGGGTGCAGAGGGGCAGAGATGTGTGGGGTGTCCCATGTATCAGCAGTGCCAGGGCAGAGGATGAGCAAGGCTTCTCCTGGTGCTGCCCATCCCCAGGGCATCCCACCATCTGCTGCTCCCTCCTGCAGGAGCTGCCCCATCTGCCTCAGCAGGGACATGTTGGGTGTCTGTGCCCCACCAAGAGCAAAGAGAGTCTCTTGCCCAGCAGGGCTCAGTCCCTGGGAAACCAACCATGAGAAAAGCTGCCCCTGAAGCTCAATGCAGAGTGCTTGGGCAGGCAATAGGTCTCAAGGGCTCCATCAGGCTTCCAGAGCCTGGAGAGGCACTGCAGGTCTCTGGGCTCTCTGGTGCTGCTGAGGCTGGGCCATGGCTGCTCTCCCCAGGCTCAGACAGCTCCGGGGCCCTGCGGCTGGTGGGTGGAGGCAGCCGGTGTGACGGGCGAGTGGAGATCTTCCAGCGCGGGACCTGGGGCCGAGTCCTGGATGACCAGTGGGACGTGCAGGAGGCCAGCGTGGTGTGCCGGCAGCTGCGGTGTGGAGAGACAGAGAGAGCCTACAACCCCCCAAAGCCTGAGAGAGGGACGGGTCCTGTGGGGCTGCGAGGGGTGCGGTGCGCAGGGCATGAGCCCCACCTGACCCTCTGCAACACCTCCCTGCCCGAGAGCGTGCTGGCAGCTGGGATTGCCGAGGACGTGGGGGTCGTTTGCCGGGGTGAGTGGCACTGCAGGGACCCCCGGGCTGTGGGCTGGGTGGGCACCATCCCCTGACAGCAGCTGGGCTTCTTCCTGCTGCAGGGAGCCGTCGGGTGCGGCTGGTGAACGGGCCCGGGCGCTGTGCAGGCAGAGTGGAGATCTACTACCGGGGCAGCTGGGGGAGCGTCTGCGATGACGGCTGGGACCTGCCCGACGCCGCCATCGTCTGCCAGCAGCTGGGCTGCGGAGGGGCGGTGGAGGCCGTTGGCTCTGCTGGCTTCGGGGAAGGCGCCGGGCAGGTCTGGCTGGGCAGCGTGAGCTGCTCGGGGGCCGAAGCTGCTCTCTGGGACTGCCCGGCACGGCCCTGGGGGCAGCCCGACTGCGGGCACAAAGAGGACGCCGGAGTCATCTGCTCAGGTCTGTGCTGGGAGCTGTGCTGGGAGCCCAGGGACAGGGGAGCTTGGGACAAGGGGAGAGCCAGCAATGGCTGCTGCTGAGCCCCTGCCCAAGCCCATGCTGGGGACACCCACGCACAGGTCCTCTCTGTCCCACATGGCATCTCTGGGGAGACAATGAAGGGAAGGGTTGTCTGTCTGTTTAGGGCAGCCAGGGCGACTGTCTGGCTATGCATTTTCCTTGTCTGGGGGCGTCAGGGGCACCCCTGATCCTACAGCCCTGCACCATCCTCTTCCCTTTGGTGTTTCTCCTCCCAGAGTTTGTGGCCCTGAGGCTGGAGAAGAACGGCAGCTGCTCCGGGCGCCTGCAGGTTTTCTATAACGGGACCTGGGGCAGCGTTTGCTCCAACTCAATGACTCTCCAAACCGTGTCTCTGGCATGCAAGGAGCTGGGCTGTGGGGAGGCATTATCCTTGGACCCATTCCTCACTTCTGGAACGCTGCCTGGCCGTGCCTGGGTGGATCGTGTGGAGTGTGGGAAGAGTGACACCTCCTTCTGGCAGTGTCCCTCCGCTCCCTGGCACCCACAGTCCTGCACTGACCTGCGCGATGAGACCCACATCACCTGCCAGGGTAACTCTGAGCCACCTGGGCACCAGCATCCCCAGATTCTGCTCCCTTCTGGGCACTGTCAGGCACAGACAGCCCACAGGGGCTTTTCCATGCCAGACCCTTCTGCTGCTGGTGGTGGCACAAAGGAGCCTTCAGCTCTCAGACCCCACACATTCAGCAGCAGTGGGCAGCCAGGCTGCCAGCAGAGCCTGGGGGAGGCAGAGGTGTCTGCAGGGGAGGTCTCAACAGAGACCCATCAGGGCTCCAAACAGTGTCCCCCATCCTGCCCTCTGTGAACCAGGCTCCCTTGGGGGGTGAGCAGTCAGGGTCCCCCACATTGCCGGGTGTGTCCCCTGAGTGACCGGGGTTCAGCTGCTCCCTTGAGCAAAGTGACTCAGGGATGCACAGGCAGAACTCAGCCCCGCTCTCTGCCACACGACCCCCCTGCTGCAGCCCCTCACCACGGCATTTCCTTCTACAGACAGAGAGACAAGAACGGCCCCGGCCCTGGATCCCCCGTGCCCAAACTCCACGAGCTGCACAGGTAGCTGCTCCTCTGCAGGCCTCTCTCCCCTGGCAGGGCTCTGCCTGCTGCCCTGGAGCCCTGAGGGGTCTCTGCCTTCTCCAGACAGGGAGAAGATCCGTGTGGTGGGAGGCGAGAGCGGGTGCTGGGGCAGAGTGGAGGTCTGGCACCGCGGCTCCTGGGGGACGGTGTGCGACGACTCCTGGGACATGCTGGACGCGGCGGTGGTGTGCCGGCAGCTGGGCTGTGGCCCCGCAGTGTCTGCCCTGGGTGAGGCGGCGTTTGGGAAGGGGACGGGCCCCATCTGGCTGGAGCAGGTGGAGTGCCGGGGCACAGAGCCGTCTCTGCAGCACTGCTGGGCCCGGCCCGGGGACAGCGGCGCCTGCCGGCATAAGGAGGACGCTGCCGTCAACTGCTCGGGTGAGCATCTCCCGGGGGCTGCACTGTCCTGCCCGTGGCCCCGAGCAGGGCCCTGGGCTCCTGCCTGGCCACCCCTGAAGGAGCAGCCCCACAGGAGGGCCAGTGTGGGTGGGATGTGACAGGGATGTCTGGACACATGCACACACCCCCGGGGTGTCAGAGGGGAGGCTCCCCAGGACCTGCACACCCAGCCTCTCAGCACAGCTCTCCTCCCCAACCTCTCCAGCCATTTTTCAGGGTTCTATACTGGTTTGAGGGGTGCTATACTGGTTTTGGGGTGCTATACTGTTCTGGGGTATATATTCTGGTTTTCAGGGGGATCTATACTGGCTTGAGGAGATTCTGTACTGGTTTTATTGGTGGTGCATACCGCTTTGAGGGCATTGTGTACTGGTTTGGTGTTCTATACTGATTTGGGAGATTCTATACTGGTTTTTGCAGTCCATACTCGTTTAGGGGAATTCATAATGGTTTGTGAGGTTTTATACTGGTCTTGGGAGTTCTATACTTGTTTCTTGGTTTTCATACATGTTTTGGGTTTTTTACTGGTTTTAGGGCATCTAAACGGGGTTTGGGTAGTTCTGTACTGGTTTGGAGGGTTCATACTAGTTTCGGGGGGTATATAATTTTTTTTTGGGGGGTTCGTACTGGTTTGAGGGTGGGTGCATAATGGTTGGGGAAACCCATGGCAGCCCCACCAGTATAGCCAGTAACCACCCCACTAGTGTCCCCAGTAACCAGCCCCTCAGTATTCCCATTACCCACAGTATCCCAGTTAACCCACAGCTCTCCTTCTCCTCCTCTGCAGCTGCACCCAGGACCGCAGCACCAACCCCCCGAGCAGGTAACCTGCCCTGTGTGTCAGCGCTGGCTCTTCCCAGAGCTGGGCTGTGACCCACAGCCAGGGGGAAGGGACTCCTTGCCAGGGAAGGACTCACTGAGGTGGGATGTCAGTCCCCAGAAGGGTGGGACCTTCCCCACCACTCCCCCCTGGGGTCCCTTACCCCGGTGTCACGGGGTCAGGACTGTGGTGTCACAGCCCCCCACCTCTCCCAGCCCTGGGGCTGCTATTTCTGGCTTCCTGCCTGTGCAGATGCCACCCGGGACCGTCTGACCAGCAGCAGGAGAGAGTCCTTGCTTGTCATCATCTGCATCATCCTGGGAGCCCTTCTCTGCTTGCTCCTGGCCCTCCTGGCTGGGCAAGGGTGGAGCGCCAGGGCTGGGCGCAGAGGTGGGTTTGTTCCCCATGGTCCCAGGTGAAGATGTGTGTTGGCAAGGCCAGGGGGGCTGTGGGGTGTCGGTGAGTGGTACAGGCAGAGCTGGGGGGACAGGAGTGTGTGCTGCTCACAGTCCCATGTGTCACCCCGTTGACTGCCTGACCACGGGCAACCAGCAGGAAGGGGGAGAGAGAGTCCAGACATGGGGGGATTCTGGGATGGGGCCAGGAGGGAAATGGAACAGCTGGGCTGGGGAGATGGGGTAAAGGGGGATAGATGAGGATGTGCCACTGGGAGTGCTCTGGGGAGATGGGGGGAGGGCTCTGGGTTGGGGAGATGGGATAAAAGGGGGATAGATGAGGATGTGCCACTGGGAGTGCTCTGGGGAGATGGGGAGGGGGCTCTGGGAGTGCAAGATGCTGGGAGAATCATTGGGAAGCACCTCCCATCCTTTCAGCATCAGGACCCCTGGCTGTTCCTCCATCCAACCCTTACCTCCCCCCAGCAGGGCAGGGGCTGTGTAATGGATCCACTGGGCAGAGAGTGGACAGCTCCAGGGGAGAGGAAAGGCAGGAGCTGCTCCAAGCTCAGCACCAGGAACAGGATCCATGGTCCAGAGGGGCACAAGGGGGGTCTCTGAGGGACAGTGTGAGGGTATCGTTGCCCCTGACCATCTCCAAGGGGACTTTGCCCTTCCTGAGGAAGTGGCAGCAGTGACTGAACAGCACAGTGGGGCTGTGCTGTGGGGACAGCCCTGGGCTGAGCCAGGGGAACAGGGCAGCGGGAGCAGATCAGGATCCATCCCTTCTCTGACCATCCCTGAGCCACATCCCTGAGCCAGCCCTGCCTCTGTCTGCAGCCTCTGAGCGAGCCTGGGAGCCCTTCCCTGAGGCCCTGTACGAGGAGATCGGGTACAGCCCAGCACTGGAGAAGCAGCCAAGGTTCAGCATGTCAGGTGGGTGTGGGTCCCTCATGGGGGCCATATCTCTAAGGCTCTTTCCCCTGGCCCCCACCTAACACTGACCCCCTGCAGCCCCCTGGCCCAAGGTCCCTGCAGCACTGGGGCTCTGTGGTTCAGCCAGGTCTTGGAGCTGGAGAAGAGCTTCATCCTCACCAGCTCATCCTGTCCCAGCCAGTGGACAGCCCCTCTCTGTGTGTCCCTACATCCCATTGTCAGCTGAGGGGTGAGGGAAGGGGCTGTCCTGGGGCAGCTCTGGGAGCCCCTGTGAGTTGGGGTTTTCCCAGAATAGCAAGGAAACTCCTGAGCCCTCATCCAATGCAGCCCTGGCTCGGTGGGTCCCCTGTCCCCAGCAGCACTGAGCACAAGCTGGGTCAGCAGAACTCACCCCATAAAACTTCCATCACTTCTCTCCAGGCTCCTACTCAGAGGGGTCCCTGACCAAGATGCAGACCCACTATGAGGACATTGAGGAGGAGGATGGTCCAGGATCAGCTCCAGGTAATGGGAGGCAGGAAGGGGTGGATCTCTCCTCCCTGCACACTTGTGATGGACACCAATGTCACCGTGAGCAGCAGGGGAGGATATGGGCAGGGGAATCCTCTGGTGCTGCCAAATCCAGTGTCTGGGGCCCATGTCCCTGCACATCCTCCCTTCCTCTGCTCTGCAGGACGTGTCTCCTCACTGTCAGCATCTCCCCTCTCCTTTCAGACATGCCTGTCCTGCCCAGAGATGACCCAGCAGATGGCTATGACAATGCCAGGGAGGTTTCTGAGCCTGGGGAGGATCCTGTGTCTGGGCAAGGAGACTGGGAAATGCCCAGGGCACCAGAGGATGGAGCAGAACCCAGGGATGCACCTGGAGGTGAGAGGGACAGACAGTGCTGTGGGTTCCTGGGGTGCCAGATGAATTGCTGCCATATTGAGAGCCCACAGTCTGGCAATAGACCAACCTGCCCTGGGAGTTTTCCTGGGGGGGGACCCTTGGTGGGAGGGGGAGGTAAATATTTCTCCTCTGGTGAGGAGAAGGGAGGAAGGTGATGTACAGGTCAGGACGGGCACCTCGTGGGACGATCACTCAGTGGGCTGCCTTGCTGCTTGCAGGGACACACCTGCACCCCCAGAGACGTGCTGAGGCCCCTGGAGCTGAGGGAGATGCCTGGTCCCCTCCCCAGGACAGCACAGGCTATGACGATGCTGAAGAGGTGTCTCTGGCACATCCCCCTGAGGACACCAAGGCTGTGACACCAGAGCTCAGTGCACAGCAGCCCCTGAGCCCTGGGCCAGCACAGCCCGTCCCGGCCATGCAGCTGGGTGCAGCCAGGAGGGAGGAGAGGTCTGTGCAGCTGGCAGAGCCCTGAGCACCAGGGACCCATCTCCCTTCTCCCAGGGGCAGCAGAAACAGCCCGGGGTTTGCTCTCTGTTTATTCTCCTGTGGTCACTCTGTGCCTCCCCACTTGTTCCTATTAAAGCCTTTGGGGAACGAAGGGGTATTTTTCTCCTTCTTAACTCTGTGGGAGGGAACTCCTCCTCCCCCTCCTTCCTCACTGACCCTGGAGTGTCTGGGATCTTTCCTCATGTTTCCCCTCCTCCTCCCTTACCCCTGTCCCAGTCTGGCATTTGTGCCCTTTCTAAACCCACCCTCACAGAGCAGCACCCCCTCTGCTGATGTGCTCAGCTGATGGCAGCAGTAGGGCTGCTGCAGGGCTGCCTGGACGTGGGGGAACCAGAATGGGGAACCCAATTTCTCTTCTCACTGGGGCTCCTGCTGCCTCTCTGCTGCCAAAGCCACTGATGTGGAGTCCCACACAGAGTAACATCTCTGCCACTGTCACGAAACCCAAATGATCCTCTGGAGGGGGAGGGACAGAGAGAATGCCCTGACACTGAGGGAGTAAAGGGTTGGGGTGACCATTTTAGTGTTGGGGTGACCAGCTGAGGGTTGTGGTGATCGTTGAGTGTTGGGGTGAAAGGGGTTGGAGGGAAACCGTCAAAGCCGGAGGCCAATGGCCAAGGGTTGGGTCAACTGGGTCAACTCTTGATCCAACCATCAAAGACCCTGGGATGGGTTTTCTGGGAAGGGGCTGGAGATGGTTGGGACGCCCGATACGCATCATCAGTCAATGACGATGACACAGCCACCGACTACTGTGCCAGTGATGGTGGTGGTGGTGCTGATGGTGGTCACCACCCCATTGCCATGTCCCCACCTCCTGGCATCTCCCTGGCATCCTGGCACAAAGATCCAGGTCTTGTTCAAGCACAAACTCCAAAACCATTGGAATTTCACCCAAATTCTTCCCGGAATCCCGGCCACAACTCATCCAGCTTCACCTCTGGTCACTCCAGGATGTTCTCCATGCCCAAGGAACCAGGAATTCCCCCAAATCCTCATATCCCCCCAAAATCCTCACATTTCCCCCAGAATCCTCTATTTTCCCCCCAAATTCCCTAATTCCCACAATTTCCCCAAAACTCCCAGAAGGGAAGAGACTATTACCAAGACTATCACCAAGGATGGTGACAGCACATGGTAGAGGTCATCGGTCCAGGGGCGCTTTACAATCTGCAAGAACAACTCCCAGAGCACGGTGACACTGCAGATGAACAGCCTCAGGGACGGTGACACAGCCACCTACTACTGTGCCAAAGAAGATGGTTCTGGTGATTATGGTAGTGGTGGGGACTTGTGGTTGGGGCTGGAGGTGGCCCTGACCCTGTCACTGTGTCCCCACCTCCCTGGAGTACAATTTTTGCTCATTATCAGCATTTTCTAACCCAACTTTGAGTATTTTCAGCCCAAATCTTTCCCACTGTTGTTCAGAACTGACCTGTGGTGCCCACCCACCCCTTGAGCTCTTTGCCCAGCCCTTGGCCATTGGCCACATGGAGCCAAACCTGATCAGCTGCCTGAAGCAGCTTGAGCTGGGTCAGAATGGCAAAGCTGGGCAACGTGTTGCTCCAAGAGACAAGGGCTGGGTAAACGGCTCAAGGGGTTGGTGGGAACCACAGGCAGGTTTTGAAGGAAATTGGTGAATATTTGAGCTTAAAATACTCAAAGACAGGTCCAAAAGTGCTGATAATGGGCCAAAAGTGTTCTCCAGGTAGGTGGGGACACAGAGACGGAGTCGGGGCCACCAGCATTAGTACCACCACCACTATAACCATCCTTGGATCAGTAGTAGGTGGCCGTGTCACCATTCCTGAGGCTGTTCATCTGCAGTGTCACCATGCTCTGGGAGTTGTCCCTGGAGATGCTGAACGGGCCCTGGACCGACAGCGCATAGGCTGCGATGACACTACCCATGTAAATACTCCTGACCCACTCGAGCCCCTTCCCAGGCTCCTGAGAAGCCCAAACCATGTAGTTGCTGCTGAAGTCAAAGCCAGACCCCTTGCAGAGGAGGCGTAGGGACGCCCCTGGGTGTCTGGAGGCCCCTCCAGACTCAACCAGCATCATGGCTACCTGTAGCCCTGGGGAAGGAGGAAGGACACCAGTGAGTCACCCGCTCTCACCATCATCATCATCATCATCATCATCATCATCATCATCATCATCATCATCATCATCATCATCCCCATTGCCACGTCCTCACCACCCCCTTATCACCTGTGAGGGTGACGAGGAAGAGGAGGACGGCAGAGGCCCAGTGGGTGCCCATGGTGATGGGTGGTGGGTTTGGGGAGGGGGGTGATGGCACCATGACAGGGGTCGGGGGGTTCCTATAGGGCGGAGGGGTGGGGGGTGATTTGCGTAATGCGGCAGGGAGGGGGATAGGAGGGGTGGGCTCATTAGCAACACCTTCTGTGGGTATCACTGTTAGCACAATTACCTTGGCATGGAATGCCCTGAACCCCAAGGTTACTGGTGCTGCTAGTGCTAGGTTTTAGCCCAGAAACATCTTTCATCCCTTGCACCTTCTGTTCAGGAGCTATTGCCACATGTTTAGCCATTTCCAAGTATGACACTGGTAGAGCTGGAAAATGACATCAGGCGATGTTACACCCATTCCCCGTGCTAGACATGCCCTGAGCCTCAAGGTTACTGACACTGCTAGTTGGCTGCCTGGGGAGGTTTCAGGCCAAGAACATTATTCCACCCTTGCACCATTTGTTTTGGAGCTACTGATGTATTTTTTAGCATTTTTAAAGGTGGATGCTGGTAGAACAACCAAATGATGTCAGGCACTGATAGGACCGTTCTCTTGGCTATGAAAACCCTGAGCCTCAATGTTACTGGGTTGGCTACTGGTCTTCAATGGGAGGTTTCAGGACACTAATTTTTTTCATCCCTCTTAACTTTTGTTTGTGACCTACAATAAAGGTGGGAGATTCTCCCTGGCCCTCCTCTTGTTATTAGTTTTATAAATACATTAATAACAAAAGGAGAACCAGGGAGAATCTCCCACCTCCATTGGATGCGGGGGAACCATTGTGATGGAGGACAAAGGAAAAGCTGATGTACTAATGCCTTCGTTTCCCTCAGACTTTAGTAGTAAGACCAGTTGTCTCCTGATAGCCAGAGCCCTGAGAGGAAAGAATGGGATGGGAAGTTGACCGAAGACCCCATAATCCCAGGGGAATGCATGTGATGGGATACATGTGATGTAACTGAGAGAACTGCAGAAGTTCTCAACAAGCCACTTTATTTACCAGCAGTCCTGGCTGACTGAGGTGGTCTGTGAGACCCATCTACAAGAAGGGCCAGAAGGAGGACCAGGGGAACTACAGGCCTGTCAGCCTGGCCTCTGTGCTTGGGAAGGTGATGGAATAAATCATCTTGAGTCCCATCATGCAACACAAGCAGGACCCTCAGGGGATCAGGCCCAGTCAGCATGGGTTTAGGAAAGGCAGATCGTGCTTGACCAACCTGATCTCCTTGTATGACAAGGTGACCTGCTCAGTGGATGAGGGGAAGGATGTGGATGGGGCACACTTGGATTCAGTAAATCCTTCAACACTGTCTCCAACAGCATTCTCCTGGAGAAATTGTGCACCTTGCCAGGCAGACAAGCTGCAAGGAGAGCACAGCTTCCTGTTACAGAGCATCTAGTTCACAAGTGACTGGGAGATCCTCCATCAGGAACGGGATAAATGTGCCTCACGTTATTAAAACTCAGAAAAACTAGAAGGAAAAAAAAAGACAACTAAAAATCCTACTAAATACAAACTGGTCCTAATGTGAGCTACATGGTCAGCAATGCACAGAAGAAAATGAGCAGTTTATTGCTGCTTAGAAACATCCCGTCATCTACACGGCATCCTTGGGGTTACTTGTCATCGTTGGGAGGGACAGATGACACGTACATCAGCAGTGCAGGCAAAAGCAGAGAGCTATCTTCATTGCTACCTCGCTATTTTTATATCCTCTAAGTGCACCTGTGTTTTCATATCAGTGGTTATCTAAAGGTGTGTTAACAAACAGTTGGTTGACATCTCTCACTCATCACAAAGCCCTTTCCTTCTGCCAAGACCTGTATCTGTGATCAGCAACTTCCTCAGAGTTGTTGGCTTCTCCAGGTGTCAGCATTCTTTCAAGGGAACAATTTCTTTCCCTCAAGGGAACAATTTTATCTTGTCAAGGTCGAACACTGTTTCTTTCACCAAAGAGTCCCCGGAACCACCACAGTTCCCCACAGATCCTCATGTGGGGGTTCACTGCTGGTGGAACCACCGAAAGAAATGCCAATACCAGGTCCAGAGAAAGGAAGGAGATGGAGGGGGGAAAACAAGGCAGCGCTGACAAACATGAAGAAGTCACGTGGGAAAGAATTTCTTCTGTGCCTGCTCCAAGGGGATCCTCAGTATGTCCCTGAAGATCTGCACATAGGACACCACGATGAACACAAAAACCCAAAACCAAAATAAGCTCTGATTCCATTTTACCTTAGGTAGGCTTCTGAGCAGGAGAGCTTGAGGATCTGGGGGATTTCACAGAAGAACTGGTCAGCAGCACTGCCATGGCAGAGGGGCAGTGACAATGTATTGTCCATGTGGAGCAGAGCATTGTGAATAGCCACTCTGTGACAACATTTTTTAAGAAGGAAAATAAAAATTAGCAGCTGCTTTTTGCTGCCAGAGAAAGGAGTGAGAAAGTGTAAAGGAATTTTGCAGAGAGCAATGTCAGTGAAGTAGGGGGAGAAGGTCCTCCAAGCCCCACAGCAGAGATTCCCCTGCAGCCTGTGGAGAAGCCCATGGTGAATGAGGCTGTTCCCCCCCAGCCCATGCTGGATGATGTGGAACAGTGATTCTACATGCAGCCTGTAGACATCACAGTGCTCAGGCAGGTGCAGACACCTGAAGGAGGCTGTGACCTCATAGGAAGCCTGTGCTGGAGCAGGTTTGCTGGCAGGGCTGTGGAGGACCCAGGCTGGGACAATCTGGTGCTGAAGGAGGGCACCCCATTAAAGTGACCCACCCTGGAGCAGTCTGGTGATGATCTGAAGCCATGTGGGAAGGACTTGGAGGGGTTCATGCAGGACTGTCTCCTGTGGGTGGGACCCAATGGTGCAGCAAGGGGAGACTGTGAGGAGTCCTCCCATGAGGGGGAAGGAGCGGCCGAGACAATGTGTGATGAACTGACCCCAATGCCCATTCCCCATCCTCCTGTGCTGCTCAGTTAGAGGAAGGAGAGAATTAGAGAGTGAAGGGGACCCTGGGAAAAACAGGGGGGGATGTGGGTGGGTGTTTTAATTTATTTATCTTTCTCATTCCTCTGCTCTCTTTGATTGGATAACGAATTGTATTGGTTTATTGAGAGTAACTCAGGAGAGTGACCTCTACATGATCTCTCACTGTCCTTATGTTGACCTTTCATTACATCTTCTTTCACTTATGCAGCAGAGGAAGGGGAGTGATAGAGCAGCTTTGGTGAGCACCTGGGTCAATACACTTCAACAAGAGGTTGAAAGGAAGAAGCACATGGGCATGTGGAGTCGATGGTCATAGGCTACAGTAATGATCATGACACTCTTGCCCAGAAGAGCAGCCAGGTAGATGCCCAGGAAGAGCCAGAAGTGCAGGAGCTGCAGCTCCCGTGTGTCTGCAAAGGGCAGGAGGAGGAACTGGCTGATGGAGCTGCTGTTGGACATCTACTGACAATGGGTATGGAAAAGTGTTTTCAGAAGTAAAAGACAGGAGTGAGGAGAGATTTATAACAGGGAAAACTACAATCTTGATTTGTCTCTCAAACTCCCAGGTGTGCATGAGGAGCAGAAGCCTCTGGCATGGGCTCCCAAAGAGTCATTCCTGGTCTTCAGTTTTGGGTACAGGTGAATGGGGGTGACACACAGTTTCCATCAGATCAAGTCCACTCTCATGGAGAAGGGGATCTTGGAAACTTGCCTCTGCCCCCAGTAATTCCCATGGGAGCTGGGAACAGCAGCTCCATGGCAGAAGGTTTTGATTTTTGTGCCACACAAACTGGGGCAAGAGGAATCCCAGCTGCAATGGGTTTGTGGCAGTCATAGGTCAGAGCTGTGTCCCCTTCCAGCCCCAGGGCTGCAAAGCAAGGATGTTGGGTCTGGATTGACTCTCACTGGAGGAAAGAGTCCCTCTTCTGTCGCGACCAGGGGGTCCTGTCTGATGGGGAGACATGGAAAGGTGACTTTTCTGCCCAGCTCTGGTTTGATCAGGAGAAAGGACTCTGCTGGACAGAAGGATTTCTCCCCATCCAAGGGAGAGAAAGTCAGTAAAGCCTTAGTGTCTTTCCAAGTTAGTTACTTGGAGCTCCAGGGACACCTCACAGGACACTCTGGGGAATGGAGTATGTGACGTATTCGCCTGCTCCTCTGCTGTGAGCTGGGGTGGGCTCCTGGGATGGAGGGAGCTCACTGCAACCCAGCAGCCCTGACAAGAGACAGCTCTGGCCAGGAGCAGCTCCTCTGCCAAGCACACAGGGCTGGGGACACTGCCTGGAGGCACCGAGGGGAGACCTGTGAGGCTGAGAGAGCTGATGGATGCTGAGAGCTCACTGGAGGAGGAATCTCCACAGCACTCTGCCTGGTATGTCTGTGGGTGCAGGGCAATGCAGGTTCTGTTCCTGGAGGGATCTCCTAAAGCTGGGACATGGGGCAGTGTGTGGGGTCTGTCAGGAGGACAGGTTCTCTCTAGGACCAGAAAGTGCTGCCTGGAAGGGATGCCCTTCTGCCCCATGAGAGGGACAGGGCAGGACAGCTGTCTTCTCCTGGGCATGGCTGCAGAGGTGTGAAGCAGCGTGTGCACCCAGGGGTGCCCAGGGCTGTCCTTGAGAGCAGGATCCCTGTGCCCTGGGGGTCTGTGTGCTGGGGCAAAGACTGCTGCTGCCAGGGTCAGAACTCAGCCTGCCTCGTGGGCTTCCATCAGCATTGCTGCAGAAATATGTTATAGGTGTAAAGTGTGACACATAGGAGGACAGTGGAGGGTCCTTTTGCTCTAAGAAATGGTGCTGCACAGCCCCGAATTGCTCCCAGGTCCAGCAGATCCACGTCAACTTAGAGGGACTTTTCAAGAACACCAAGGATGCATTTTCCACTCCAGGGAAAAAGACTTTGCTTTGAATTTTCTGCTCTTGTGGACTGGGTGGGAAGTGAGAGCTGAGATTTCTTGATAACTTTGCAGCAGGCAGTGCCAACTCATTGGTCATTAGGACTTGTCAGAGCATCTCCTGAGCCCTGCACACACAGAGGTTCCCAGGGCAGAGCCCTGATGCCAGGAGGGGTCTGCAGAGCAGAGCTGAGCACAGGGCAGGTTGGATGAGGTCTGTGAGCACAGAGCGGGAGGTGACATGGGCAAAGAGAAGCAGCTGCAGGGACAGCTCCAGGAAGCAGAGTCATTGTCAGGGAGGGAGAAGGAGCTGCTCCCAGAAATGCTGTGGCAGTGGGGATTTGGTACCTCCCTGACATCCCCGACAGCGAAGACACTGATGTACTAAAGGGAACAGCAGGGTGTGATCACAGAGCGTCCAGCACGGGGCAGCTGAGACCAGGGCTGATGGACAGAGCAGCTCTCCCCACTCTGCACTCAGGGGAAGGTTTCACTGGCACTGCAGCAGCAATGTCAGGGAGTTCTGACAGGAGAAACACTCCTCAGGTACAGGCAGGAGAAAACCAAAGCTCCAAAGCTCTGCTCTGCCCACGGGTTAAACTGGAGTGACAGTGCTGAAAAGCTCATTGCTATCCACAGGGGATTTAGTCTGAGATCACACCATCCTTCTATTCACTGACTGCTGCCAGGCAGGACTGAGTTCTCAAGAGCCCACAGCTGACCCTCCTCGCAGCAGTGGCACACTCAAGCCAGCACAAAGCAGATCGCCCAAATGAGACTTGTCAAAAGTCCTCCTGAATACAGAGAGTCAATCTGAGGGTATTCCCTAAGAATTGGAAAAATTTTTCCTCGAAGAAGAGTTCTCTGACTTCTCATTTTGCCTTTTCCTTCTCTGACAGGTCTCCTCACTTGACAGCAGCAGATGTCCAACAGCAGCTCCATCAGCCAGTTCCTCCTCCTGCCCTTTGCAGACACACGGGAGCTGCAGCTCCTGCACTTCTGGCTCTTCCTGGGCATCTACCTGGCTGCTCTCCTGGGCAATGGCCTCATCATCATCACCATAGCCTGTGACCACCACCTCCACACCCCCATGTACTTCTTCCTCCTCAACCTCTCTCTTACTGACATTGGCTGCATCTCCACCACTGTTCCCAAATCCATGGCCAATTCTCTGTGGGACACCAGGGCCATTTCCTACACAGGATGTGTGGCTCAACTCTTTTCCTTTTTATTTTTGATCACAACAGAGTTCTGTCTTCTCACAGTCATGGCCTATGACCGCTACGTTGCCATCTGCCACCCCCTGCACTACGGGACCCTCCTGGGCAGCAGAGCTTGTGTCCACATGGCAGCAGCTGCCTGGGGCAGTGGGTTTCTCTATTCTTTGCTGCACACAGCCAATACATTTTCATTGCCCCTCTGCAGGGGCAATGCCCTTGACCAGTTCTTCTGTGAAATCCCCCAGATCCTCAAGCTCTCCTGCTCAGATGCCTACCTCAGGGAAACTGGACTCATTCTGGTTGGTATCTGCTTATTTTTTGGTTGTTTTGTGTTCATTGTGGTGTCCTATGTGCAGATCTTCAGGGCTGTGCTGAGGATCCCCTCAAAGCAGGGACGGCACAAAGCCTTTTCCACCTGCATTCCTCACCTGGCCGTGGTGTCCTTGTTTGTCTGCACTGCTGTGTTTGCCTACCTGAAGCCCCCCTCCTTCTCCTCATTATTTCTTGACCTGGTAGTGGCATTTCTTTACTGCGTGTTTCCACCAGCAGTGAACCCCCTCATCTACAGCATGAGGATCCAGGAGCTCAAGAATGCCATGTGGAAACTGAGGACTGGATATTTATAAAGTATAATAAACTGCTCCTGGCACAGATCATGTAATTCACATCACAACCACTCCCTACTTAGAAAGGTTTTCTAGCTTGGGGAGGAGAAGCATTTGGTTTCTTTTTTTGCCCTCAAGTCTGTCTAAGCTATAAGAGCATGGTCCATGTTCATCCCATTCCTAACGAAGTATCTCCCGGTCTTGTGTGACCCAGACACTGTGCTCTCTTTGCATCATGTCTGCCTGCAAAGGCCATTTTTCCCTTCTTTTTATTTTTTCCTTATATTTAGAAATAAATTACAAGCGTATTTATTTCAGCTGAATCAGTCGACTACTTATTTGCAATGTGAATGCTTTCCCACCGTGACAGAAGGGGAATTTCCAGGATTGGTGCCCATGGCAGCAGAAGAAACACTCACCTACCTTCCCCTGTACCGGCATTACCGCTCAGCTGTGTCTTTCATCTCCCTCATCATTCAGGTGTTTCCAGCACTCCTGATGATTTGGCCATGCCTAAGGACATCCTTTCAGCAGACTAGATGGACATATGCACTTCTCTTTGATCACTGGTTTCCATTTCTGCTTGCTCCTTGGTCATTCAGATGCCACCCAGGTCTCTGGTGTCTGCTTTGAGTTGGAAAACATCCCATGTCTCAGAAGTCCAATGAACTGTCAGAAGTTCAGTGTGTTGATAAGTGACCTTTCTATGTATCTGATCAAAACTCTTCTGGGAGAGAATCTCCTCTGAAAGCTGACCCCCTTCACACGCTGCTTGGCCGTAGCAGCAGCTGAGGGGAGAGATTTCATGGTTATTAAACTGTGTCATGTTGAACTGCTAAACTATTTAAATGGCTAAACTGTTCAAACCCAAGTAAAATCCAAGTAGTTGTGGAAGTCTTGAGTTCTTTCATTAAAATTACTTGAAGAGCCATGCTTGTAATGGCTTTCTGGATGCTAATGAGCCCCACGATTCGTTTTCTTATGAGTCCACAGACCTCAGCTACCAAGAGGAGAGTGATGAAACCTCTCAAGAAGTTAAGTCAGGAATAATGCCCAAAGTACCTTGAAACATTTCTAGGCCCTGCTGGAAGCCACTACTGACAAACCTCCCCATGGGCTTGTTAGAGCAGACAACTAGAGGCCATGAGGACAAACCCAGGCAAGGCGCAGGCAGCTCTGATGCTGAGGACACCCTGGCTTGGTCTGATGAAGCAGAAATGCAGAGTGCTGACCCCCAGTCCCTGGGAAGGGAGATCTTCACCCTTGACTGTGTCACTCTCCTTAGGTGTGTGATTCCAAGGGAAGGACAGGGCTATGACACATGTGGCCTCCCCTGCAGTGGGTGCAAGGAGGCAATGATGCTCCATGCCTGTGAGGACAATATGGCTCCTCTGAAGCCTTTGGGTCAGGGACATCAGCCATAACCAAGGGGGCAAAGACCTTGTTTCTATCAGGGCATTTCAACCTGGCCAGCACCCTTTGCCATCTGCACCACAGCCCATCCCACCCTGCCCCACACCTGTGCCTGTTTCCCTGCAGGCTGTAGGAACCCAATGCACTCCCCCACCTCATTCTCACCCCACCATGTCCCTGCCTGTACTGCTGTCTCTCCCTCCTCTCCAGCTGTTCTCACAAACACAAAGCCACCAGCTCAACCAGGCTGCCTCCAAGGCATTTCTTGCATCACAGCGCTACCAGAAGGTCAGAATGACATTTCTTTATGCTCACTTCCACTCTCTGACCTCCAAAGCTGTGGTTTCACGTGGACTTCCTTTCTTATATTATTTCTCTGTAGCACAGTTTGCTTCCCTCAGCACTCCACCAGCCCCTAAGAAGAAAATTAACTTTATCTTGGCCAGAACCAGGCCACCTTTGCAGACAACAAGTACAACACAATGGTGGGCTCACTCCTGCAGTCATACAGTATGGATAAGCCTGTTGGTCAGTTATGATCAGCTGGGCCTGTTCTGTCCCCTTCCAGGTACTTGTGCACTCCCAGTTGACTCATTTCTGGAGCAAAATTAGTCAAAAGCCCTTGATGCTGTGCAAGCCCTGCTCAGCAAGGAACAAACAGGTTTATTCAGTCTTTTTTGCTTACAAATCCAAACCACAGAACTCTAGGGGCTGCCAGCATGAGAATTCATTCCAGTCCAGCCAAAATATGGTCAAGAGGAGATCTCTCCTGGTTTAAAACATTCTCAATATTCCTGTTCATCAAATTCCCAGAGTTTGTCAAGGTCTGTTTGAAGTGAAGTGCCATTTTCTTAGCAGTACACATCTCCTTGCAGGTGGCTCTTCAAAGTTGTGGTGCATTAAAGTAAATGACAGCAAGAGGTGTCAAAGAACCTGGGACTCTATTGCTGGATGTGTAGCATCTTCAAATGTCAATGAACCTGAAAATGATACAGGCATTGCAAGGACCATTCCCTTGGCTGGGAATGCCCTGAGCTCCAAGCATAATGGTGCTCCTAGTGTGGTTCCTGGGGAGGTTTCTGGCCCAGAACATCTTTCAGCCCTCACACCTTTTCTTTGTGTGCTATTACTCTATGTTTGTCATGTTCAAATTTGGACACTGGTAGAATCTGAAAATGATACCAGGTGCTTTTAGGACCGACCCTTGGCAAGGAAGTTACTGGGGCTGCCAGTGTGCTACCTGGGGAGGTTTCAGGCCAGGAACATCTTTCATCCCTCCCACCTTTTGCCTGGGATGTACTGTTGGGCATCTAACAGATTGAAAGGTGGACACTGGTATAGCTGGAACGTATAGCACCATATTACTGGACTAAACCTCCCCTTTCACCCCTCAGATTCCCCCATATCCCCCCCTCAGATTCCCCCTACAACATCCCCATGCCCACCCTCAGCACCTATGGGTGCACCCCCTCCCTTGCTCCCCCTTAAATTTTGTAGCCTAACTTTTGTACACCCCAGTACTATATTTCCCTCCTAAAACATTCCTTTCCTCCTCCAAATCCCCCCCATATCTCACCCAAGCGCCCCTCTACGCCCCCTCCATAAGCCCTCCCTTCAGCAATTATGCGTGCCCACCATGCATTAATCTCCCCCCCCAGCCCATCCTTAACCCCTGCCCCAGTACCCCTGGCAGCCCCCCAAGACCCCCATACTTCCCAACCTTTTTTTATCCCTCCTAAATCTCCCCATATCTCCCCTCAGCGTCCCCTATGCCCCCTCCACACCTCTGCGACCACCTATGGGTTCCCCCCAATTCCTTAACCTCCTACCAAAGCCCTCCCAGTGCTTTTCTTGAAACTGAGCACTTGTCAGTTGGACCAAATGTTCCTTGAGCTTCCTTCCAGCCTGGTACTCCATGACTTTGTGATTCTATTAATATCATCACTGTCCTCCAGCAGGTGCCTAGCTCAAGGAAAATTGAATCAGAGCCTGTTCAGGTTTTGGGGGGTTTGTGTTCATTGTGGTGTCCTATGTGCAGATCTTCAGGGCTGTGCTGAGGATCCCCTCGGAGCAGGGATGGCTCCTTTTCCAAATCTCCCCCACCTGACCATGAGTTGCCGTTTCTAAGCACTGGTGTGTTTGCCTTCCTGATTCCCCCCTCCATCTCCACCCTATTCTTGGACCTGGTAGTGTCATTTCTTTACTCTGTGTTTCCACCAGCAGTGAACCCCCTCATCTACAGCATGAGGAACCAGGAGCTCAAGGATGCTGAGGGAAACTGAGGACTGGATGTTTCTAAGCACAAATAAACTGCTCATCTTCTTCTGTGTATTACTGACCATGTAACTCACATTAGGACCAGTCTATACCTAATAGGTTTTTAGTTTGTTTTATTTTTTCTTCTACTTTGTCTATTCTCTAATACCATGGGGCACATTCATCCCATTGCTAATGCAGAATCTCCTGGTCTTGTGTGACCCAGACACTCCATAATGAAAAGCTCTGCTCTTTTTGTATCATGTCTTCCTGGAAAGGTGTACACAGTTTTGCATGATGATGCTGTGGAGACAGTGAAGGCTTCCCTGAAGTCTATGTAGACCACATCCACAGCCTTCCCCTTATCCACTAAGCAGGTCACCTTGTCATAGAAGGAAATGAGGTTGGTCAAGCACAATCTGCCTTTCCTAAACCCATGCTGAGTGGGCCTGATTGCCTGAGTTCCTGCCTCTGTTACATGATGGAACTCAAGATGATTTGTTCCATCACCTTCCCCAGCACAGGCTGACAGGCTTGCAGTTCCCTGGGACCGCCTCTGGCCCTTCTTGTAGATGAGTGTCACATGTGCCACCTTTGAGTCAGGCAGAACCACCTCAGTCAGCCACGACAGCCTGTAAATAAGGGAATGTGGTTTGGTGAGCACTTCTGCCAGCTCCCTCAGTGCCCTCAGGTGTATCCCATCTGGACCCATCGACTTGTGCAGATCAAAGCGGCTGAGCAGGACACTAACAAATTCCCCTGGGATCATGGGGGCTTCTGTCTACTTCCTGTCCCCATCTTTCTTCTCAGGGGTCTGGGTATCAGCAGAGAAACTGGTCTTAATACTAAAGACTGAGGGAAAGAAAGGCATTAGTACCTCAGCCTTTCCTTTGTCCTCCATCAGAATGGCTGCACCCACCCCCCGCCCTGCCAGCAACCAATGAAGGTGGGAGATTCTCCCTGGACCTCCCCTTGGTGTTAGTTTTATAAGTACATTAAAAAATCCTCCATTGTGAAACTCCTTTGAAATTTTCATCACTCAAATAAAACCTTACTAATTAGTTAAACAAGTCTCATTTTTTTTAAAGACAATTACGTGGAGAGACATGTTTGTAATGACTTTCTGGATGTTAATGATCCACATGGTGTCTTTTCTTCTGAGTCCAAAGACCTCAAGATACCAAGAAGAGAGTCAAGAATCCTCTCCAGAAGTCCAAGTCAGGAGTAATGGCCAAAGTACCTTGAAGCACTAACAGGCCCTGTCATTGTAGAGACGGACACGACACACCATTCAGTGATCAGTGTGTTTTAATATGCTCCAGCAGCTTTATTGCAACTACACAGATTCTTTATAGTATTAACCAAACAACACATAAGAACACTATAGGCTAAAGGGTCGTTTTACACTTTTTTCATTGGTCATCTTTTTCCACCTTGTTGGCTCCAGGCAGTCTGCACCTGGGCCTGACTATCACCCTGTTCCATGAGCTTGTTGCAGAGTGCATTCTCCACACAAGGGAATGCAGGAATGTTGTCAAGGTCAGTTTCTTCAGTCATCAGGACCGGGTTGCTAGCAGACATGCTGCTGCCTCCCCTGACAATTCCCCCTTTTTGTATTTGTCTTCCAAAAACTGCTGTAGAGATTTCTGCAGGGCCCTTTGCAGGAAGCTCAACAAACATGGCAGTAAGAGTAAGACAACTACTACAATCACCCAAACCAACAATCTGGTTTTGACCATTGACAATATACATCCTGAAATTCACCACTCATTAAATAAGGTGTCCAGTCCAAAGAATCTGTTTTCTTTCTGTATCTTTTGTGTTTGATCTATTAATTTCTGCATGCTCACGTGAATCGACTGAGAGTGGTCAGACAGATTCCTGCAGCACATCAAAATCCTGACATCCATGCCCATGAGTCAGTAACAAGAAGTCAATTCCTGCACAATTCTGTGAAGTAGCGTGTCTCACAGAATCCACATCTGTAGCCAGGGCATTTAGTGTCTTTGCTG
The DNA here is from genome assembly GCF_964237585.1 of Gallinula chloropus. Classification (NCBI taxonomy): domain Eukaryota; kingdom Metazoa; phylum Chordata; class Aves; order Gruiformes; family Rallidae; genus Gallinula; species Gallinula chloropus. Next base: position 631,537 of record NC_140120.1, on the reverse strand, counting down.
TTACATTTGTTTGCTTTGCCAACCAACAGGCTGCCTTATTTAATTGAGTCAAACCCTTTGCAGCAGCAGCTCCTGGAAGAAACAAGCTGGCAGCAATTATCTCCCCTCTATTCAGGTAATACCGGCTTCACATCTCTTGAAGGTACCCATTGTGGTCCATGATCTGTAGAGACACAAGCATAACCCCTTCCCTAGGTCAAAGGGTCATGGGGACCAGACCATTGGCCTGTGACTAGGTCTTTTATTTGGACCCTAACTCCTTTTTGCAGGGTCGATTTAGAAAAAAAAGAACTGAAGAAAATTTGGAGGAACATCAGAATCGTCTCTGCAAGAGAAATAGTTAAGAACATAAAGGGCTTTGTCCAGCCGTGCCTGTGGTGGTTCTCCCAACATTCCCCCTTTTTGTATTTGAAGCTGATGCTTCAGTGTGCCATGAGCATGTTCAACAATTGCTTGTCCTGCCAGGGAATAGGGAATACCAGTAATGTGAGAAACCCCCCACAAAGCAAAAGAGACTGGACTTTCCATGAAACATAAGCCAGACCATTGTCTGTTTTCACTTGCCCTGGCACCCCCAAAATGGAAAGTGCCTTTTGGAAGTGTCACATAACATCCTTTCCATTTTCCCATGTGTGGGCTGTAGCTACCAGTGCATGAGAGTCTGTATCCACAGTTACATGCACACATTTCAAGTGCCCACATTCATTAACATGTGTAACATCTGATTGCCAAAGCTGCAACGCTTGCAGTCTGCAGGGGTTGGTACCACAGAACACTGGTATGTGATTCCCTTGACATTCTGGACAGGCAGCCACAATGCAGCATGCTTCTGAATGTGATAATCCAAACTGTTCCCTCAAGGCTAAAAAACCTTGGTGAAAAAACTGATTAGAAAGGTTAGGTTGTTGGAAAATGTTAGGGACAGGCCCTAGGGCAAGAGCAGAAACCAGTGTGTCTGCCTGGGCATTTCCTTCAGCGTAAAACCCTGGTAAATCTGTCTGACTGCAGATGTGCCTGACAAAATACAGTTCTTGTCTTTGCTGTATCAGCTTCCACACAGCAAGCAGCACTGCAAGCAGTAGTCGATTGTCCAAGGCAGTAAGAACACCTTATCCAGCCGTTTCACTAAATTTGCTACATAGGCTGAGTCTGTAATGATATTTACAGGGCCTGGAAACCGTTCAAAGGTTAAAACCATAGCACACAATTCTACCACTCGGGGAGATCCTTGTTGCAGTGCTATTTCAGATTCCCACTGTCCGTTCTCTTGCCAGACTACTGCAGCCTTTCCAGTTTTTCCTGATCCATCTGTCAACACTGTTGGACCAGGCAGGGGTTCAGATTGGCTGAGTAGCTTCTGGCCAAAAAGGTATTTATTGTGCTAATTTTATCACAGGGTGTGAGGTAACCTGTCTCTCAGGTCCCTCACCACTCTCTCTGTAAAAAACTTCCCCCTAATATCTAATGTAAACCTTCCTTCCTTTAGCTTTAATCCATGCCCCTTGTACTGCCAGTCTCTACCCTTTTAAAAAGTTTATTTCCCTCCTGTTTGTATGTTCCCTTCAGGGACTGGAAGGCTGCAATGAGGTCCCCCACAGCCTTCTCTTCTCCAGGCTGAACAAGTCCAGCTCTCCTCGCAGGGGAGGTGCTCTAGCCCTCTAATCATCATCTTTGTGGCTCCTCTGAACCCTCTCCAACAGTTCCACATCTTTCTTGTATTGGGGGCCCCAGATCTGGACACAGGACTCCAGATGGGGCCTCACGAGGGCAGAGCAGAGAGGGACAATCACCCCCCTGTCCCTGCTGGCCACCCCTCTTCTGATGGAGCCCAGGATACCATTGGTCTTGTGAGCTGCAAGAGCCACTGCTGGCTCATGTGAAGTTTCTCATCCACCAGAATCCCCAGGTCCTTCTCAGCAGGGCTACTCTCCAGGAGCTCTTCTCTCAGTCTGTATCTGTGTCTGGGATTCCTCCAGCCCAAGTGCAACACCTGACACTTGGCAGTGTTGAACCTCATCAAGTTCACCCACCTTTCCAGCCTGTCAAGATCCCTCTGGACAGCTCATGTCCTTCTGGTGTGTCAACCACAATCTTGCTGAGGGTGCACTCAAATCCATCATCGATGTCACTGATAAAGATGTTAAAGAGCACCGGTCCCAAGACAGACCCCTGGGGGACACCGCTGGTCACCGGCCTCCACCTGGACACAGACCCATTGACCACCACCCTTTGGCTACGGTCTGTTAACCAGTTTCTTCTCCACTGGATGCTCCACCCATCAAATCCACTTCTCTCCAGTTTAGAGATAAGGATGTGGTGGGGGACTGTGTCAAAGGCCTTGCACAAGTCCAAGTAGATGACATCGGTTCCTTCCCTTTATCTACCGATGCTGTCATTCCATCAGAGAAAGTCACCAGATTGGTGAGGCACGACCTTCCCTTGGTGAAGCCGTGCTGGCTGTCCCGGATCACATGCTCTTCCCTCATGTGCTCCAACATGTTATCCAGGAGGATCTGTTCCATGATCTTCCCAGGCACAGAGGTGAGGCTCACCGGTCTGGAATTCCCTGGGTCTTCCTTGCTCCCTTTCTTATAAATGGGAGTGACATGACCCTTTCTCCAGTCCCCAGGGACCTCTCCTGACAGCCATGACTTTTCAAATATGATGGAGAGCGGCTCAGCAACCACATCAGCAGCTCCTTCAGGCCCCTGGGATGCATGTCATCCGGCCCCAGAGACTTGTAGACATTCAGTCTCATGAGGCGGTCTGGGACTTGCTCTGCTCTTACAGTAGGGGGGGGGATTTACTCCCCCATTTCCCACCTTGAGTTTTAGGGATGCAAGGTTCTGGGATTTGAGAATGATGAGAATCCTGGCTGCCAGAGAAGACCAAGGCAAAGAACTCATTCAGTCCCTCAGCCTTCTCCTCATCAGTTGCAGCCAATTCTCCTTTCTCATTTCCCAAGGGGGGTACGTTCTCTTTGGCCTGTCTCTTCTGGCCAATGGACCTGTCAAATCCCTTCCTGTTGTTTTTAACATGCCTTGCCAAGTTCAGTTCCATCTGCGCCTTGGCTTTCCTGATCCCATCTCTGCAAGTCCAAACAGCATCCCTGTATTCTCTCCAGGCTACACACCCTTGCTTCCAGAGCTTGTATTTGCCTTTCTTTTCCCTCAGTTTGACCAGTAGGTCCTTGCCCAGCCATGCTGGCCTCCTGCCCCTCTTGCCCACTTTCTTATTCAGGGGGATAGAGAGTCTCTGAGCTCTCAGAAAGGCATTCTGAGAGAGCAGCCAGCTGTCCTCAACATTTCTGTCTCTAAGGACCACCTCCCAGGAGATCTTGGCCAACAAGTCCTTAAACAACCTCAAGTTTGCTCTCTTAAAGTTCAGGGTCCTGGTCCCACATTTCGCCAGGCCCACATTCCTTGAGATTACCAACTCAACTAGGGCATGGTCACTGCAGCCCAGGCTGTCTCCAACCTTAAGACCTTTAATGATCTCCCCCACATTGGTGAGCACCAGGTCCAGCAGTGCATCGCCTCTGGTCGGTCTATCCACTATTTGAACCAGAAAGTTGTCATCTACACACTCCAGGAGTCTCCTGGACCTCTTGCAGCTCACCATGTGGTTTTCCCAGCAGATATCCGGGTGGTTAAAGTCCCCCATCAGGATGAGTGCCTGTGACCGGGATGCCTCCTGCAGCTGAAGGAGGAAAGCCTCATCAATAGTCTCTCCTTGATCAGGTGGCCTGTAGTAGACCCCTATCACCAGCTGTCCTTTCTTAGTCCCATCCCTAATTCTGACCCACAGGCTCTCAACCTGCTCCTCGCCACTTCTCAGAGGGAGCTCCTCACAGTCTATCCACTTTCTAACATAGAAGGCAACTCCCCCACCCTTCCTACCTAGCCTATCCCTACTAAAAAGGTGATACCCTTCTACAGGGGTGTTCCAGCTGTGGGAATCATCCCACCATGTTTCCCTGATAGCAACTAGATCATAATTTTCCAGTGACATCACGGTTTCCAGCTCCTCCTGCTCATTACCCAAGCCATGTGCGTTGGTGTGAAGACACTTCAGCTGGGCTTTCTGGCTCACCACCTTTTATGAGGAGCCCTCCCTCAACCCTCTGGGAAGAATCTGAAGTTTTCCCCCACTGCCTCCTAGAGGGACATTAGAAGTTTCCGGAAGGCGAGTCAGCCATACTACCTCCTCTGAGGGGTCCCTAGAAGTTCCTATGGGGGCTACTTGCCCTACACTAGCAAGCCTCGTTATATCCCCTCCCCCCTTCCTAACTAGTTTAAAGCCCTATCAATGAGCCCTGCCATCTCCTGGGCAAGGATCTGCTTCCCCCTGTAAGACAGGTGAGCCCCGTAGGCAGTACTCATGCCAGGAGCAGAGTGCATCGTTCCTTGATCAAAAAACCCAAAGTTCTTTTGCCGGCACCAGCCTTTCAGCCAGATATTCAACTCATGGGTTCTCCTGACCTGCTCTGAACCCATCTTTCCACAAGTGGGGATAGAGGAGAATATTATTTGGGCTCCCCCCCCTTCAACAAAGCTCCCTAGGTCTTGGAATTCTCTCTTAACAGTGTGCAGGCTACACTTTGTAATAGCGTCCCTGCCTGCTTGAACTATCAATAACGGATAGTAATCAGAAGGTTTTACCAGCCCTGGGAGCCTTCTGGTGATGTCCCTAACCCGGGCTCCAGGAGGGCAGCACACCTCCCTGCATGTAGGGTCTGGCCTACATATGGGGCCCTCTGTCCCTCTGAGAAGGGAATCCCCTACCACAACTACCCTTCTCTCTTGCCTGACAGGGGCAGTCTCGAGGCGTGTGGGTGGTCGCCTCACCCTAGGTTTCTGCCTCCTCTGAGGCAGAGGGGCTGCATTAATCTCCTCACTTACCTCTTTCTCAACTTCCAGGGCTACAAACCTGTTGCTTAGGGAGACCTGGGGAAGTGGAGTAGGTAAGGAGGGGGAGTGCTTATGGCGGCGAGATAGGACTGTCTTCCAGCCCTCCTCAGGCTTTGGTTCACTCCCATTTCCCTGGCTAGGACAGGGAATGGGGACCTTCTTCAGGTGTGATGTGTCTTCCCGGCACTCTTCCTTCTGGGATGCCAGGGAGCTACTCCACCAGTCAATCTCTCACTCACAATCCCTGACTGCTCTCAGTCTTTCATTCTCCTCCTTTAGTTCTACTGCCAAAGCAAGCAGATCATCGACCTGCTCACACCTCACACAGGTGAGGTGCTTGCCCCTTTTTCCTGGTAAGAGCAGACTCTGGCATTCGCTGCAGCCAGAGACCTGAACAGCAGCATCCCTACGCAGGCCCTCTGTCGGGACTGCCCCAGTTGTGGAGGGATAAGCTCTGCACCTGGTGGAGACCATGGTTAGCTGCCTCTACACACTTACACACACTGCAGACAGGGAAACCTTGGCTCTCCCTGTGCACCCTGGGAGCCGGTCCGCTCAATTTACCCCGCTGAGCTAGGAGGGGAGGCTCGCCCTGCCTGCGCGAACTGCTGCGCCACGCCCTTCTGACATGCCACGCCCTTCTGACGCGTCACGCCCTGTTTGCCCGTCCTGTTCACCATGATCTGGGTCCCTGGCGCTCCCAGAGGACCCTCTTATGGAAGGGGGTTCCAGCTGTCACCCTTGGCTCCGCCCCCGATGACACACAGATGAGTGAGTCACCGATGAGCCACCACTCCAGGCAGCTCAGGTGGCCCGAACAATGGCTGTGGCTCACTGGCCGGTCGTTGTCGGTCGTTATTGTTTTCAGATAAAGGAGTCCCTCGATGGAGTCTCCTTTTGCAGAGCCCTTTTCCTCAGCAACACTGTTTCCTCCTGAATCTGATAGGGGATGGAGGGTCTCCCTGATCTTTCTTTTATTTAAATGTAGGACAGATGAATTTCTAGCTGGGCTTTGGACCAACAATGAGGAGAAACTCTCATCCTGTTGTTCTTCCCTCAGCATTACACACCCCACGCTGCCCCAGGAAGAGCCTGAGCAATGCCTGAGGGACAGGACCTGTCTTTCCTGGTGCTGGGGGTCAGGGCTTGGCCCTTCTGCTTCATCAGACCAACCCAGGGCTTGCTCAGCGTCTCAGCTGCTTGTTCATTGCCTTTGCCTACCAGCCAACATGGCCTCCAATTACCTGTGCTAACGAGTCCCTGGGGAGGCTCAGCCAGCAATGGCTCTCAGTGGGACTCATTAATACTTCAGGTACTTTGGCTTCTGCTTTTGACATGGAGTTTTTTGTGTAATCTCCTCTCAGTACCTGAGCTTCAAGGACTCAGCACCAAATGCACCCCAGGGCTCATTAAACTAACAAGCAAGCCCTAACGAGCTGTGTCTCTTCATGTAATTATCTTCAAGTCTTCAAGGGATGTACAGATCATTGAAGCTGTTTCACAGGGAGCTCAGAGTAAAATTGATTTCTTTTTAAGGATGTAGGTTATTATTTTCACTGTAGAGGAGAGGTGACAACCTCTGACTGAGATTGGTCCATGTTGCCTCCTAAGGAGGTCTGGACTGGTCTGAAAAAGGGTCCCTTGAGGTCCAGTGGGGACAACCTTGCTGCACATCTCCACAAGCCCACCATGACTCTCACCAGCCAACTGGGACTTGCATCCCTTGTCCTTGCATCAGGTCTCTCTCTGCACTCCACAGTGGGGCATTCCAGCCCCTCTGTACCAGCTCCCCTGCTTTCCTTAGAGAACTGGCTGCACACAGGCAGCACACAGGGAGTTATTTTCCCTCCAACAAAAGGAACCTGACAAGATTCACCATTAAATTCAACACTCCTCACTCTGTGCCAAGTGCAATCTGCCACCAGTGAGGTTCACCTGCCACAAAGCTTAACCCTGTGAGAGATGTTCTAGTGAGGAAGGAGACTGTGAAATCACCACAACTCAAGAGCTGGCTAAAGACAGAATGATTCAGACAACTGCCAGAAAGGCAAGGGTTTAACTCCCTGAAACTCAGAGCAGCAGCTGGATGGTTGAGAGGTGTCTGAAATGTCCAAGGGGAAGGGAAATCTATAGAGCAACCAGAAGCACTGGAGTGCAGATCCACTGTTGGAACGATGATTTCAGACGCTGAGAATTGACTTTGGCCAGGTAGAAATATGTGACAGACGGGGGAGATTAAATGCACAGCTGTCCTGTTTCAGGCCAGGCAAGAGTTCACCTCCCCAAGCAGCCAGCAGAGGTGAGCTAAGTTAGCAGAGGTGACCTTAGTTAGCACAGCTGAGCTGAGTGTGTCCAGGCTGTTTTACACACCACCTGACATCACTCCCCCATAAAAGGGGCTGGTTGGGGAGGGGCACTCCTGGTTTCCTTAAGGGCAGTCTGAGTGTGGCTGGGGCATTTGGTTGGTCCTTGCATTGTGCAGTACCTTGTGATCCTTTGGTCAGTAAAGTACTGTCTGTTATCACTGGAAGTGAGAGTAGTTTGTGATGTACTGTTATCATTTTTTTAAAGTGATTTTGTCAGTAAACTGTCCTCCTCCCAGCCTACGGAGGGCCTGTCTGTTTCTCCTCCAGGAGTGAGCATTATAACCTGATCCTTGTACATGAGTGAGCTGGGAGAAATGAGAGAAGATTTCAGCTGCCTTCCAGGGGAGCACATCATCCCCTGGCTACTGCGATGCTGGGACAATGGGGCACACAGCTTGGAATTAGAAGGCAGGGAGGCCAAGCAGCTGCGATCCCTGTTCAGAGAAGGAGTCATTGACAAGGTGATTGGAAAGAAGTCTCAAGCCCTCAGCCTCTGGAGGCCACTTCTGTCCAGTGTGGGGGAAAGGTACCTGTTCAGTGAAGATGTCATGTGTTGGCCAGGCAAGTGCATGACCACAGAGCAGAGTGTGGAGTGTTTGTTGGGATCAGCCATGTGAGAGATGAATTACTATGATCCTGATGATCTGCAGCTACCCACCAATCCTGATGAAGTCCAATGTCCCTCACCCATGTGGTGTAAGTCTGTGTGGAGTGCACCAGCATCATACGCCAACTGCCTGGCAGTAATAGATTGGGGAAAGGAAGAAGCACCGACAGTGGCTGAGGTGTCTGGCAAACACCTGTGTGGGTGCCCTGTGGGGGTGGTTGCAGCAATGGAAACAAAGCAACTGGGAGTGCAGAGGCAAACCCATCTGGCCATGATGTAGATGGTGTGCAAAAAGGGGTGGATATTGTCCTGGTTCTGGTCAGGCCACAGTTATCTCACCTGTGCTGGCTGCCTGGGGAGGCTGAGTTAGCCCTGGCTGTTTTCCACACCACCTGACAGCACTTCTCCATAAAGGAGCTGGTTTGGGCACCACTCCTGGGTGCCTCCAGGGCAGTCTGAGTGCAGCTGGGGTGTTGGGTTGGTCCTCCTGTCCTGCAGCACTCTGTAATCCTCAAGTGGGTAAGGTACTCTGTGTTCCCACCGGGTATGAGTGTCATGGGCTGTTTATTGTTCTAGTTTCATGGTGCTTTTTTCAGTGAACTCTCCTTATCCCAACCGACAGAGGCTCTGTCTCTTTCTCCTCTGGGAGTGAGCCAGTGGTGTGTGGTGCTGAGACACTGTTTGGGGCTGAACCACCACAAGCATTTACAGCACTCTCTCCTCTTTTTATTGATTTTCTATCATGTCCTTTAATGCCTCTTGCTGAGGCACCACAAGTCAGCTGAGGCTTCTACACTCACACATTAACCACTGACACATCGGAGCTTCACTTCCAGCAGACCCTGGCAAAACCCTCCGTGGTTTTACAAAGAGAAACCTCAAGAACTTTTCCAACCAGAGCTGACCTGCCCCTTCTGATCTTGTGATGTTCTGCATCAGGGGATAACCACAACAGGGGTAGAACCAACACATCGTCCTGTTTTGTGACCAATCCAGCACTGGTGACACATGATAATTTATTCATTGCTGCCCAGTGCTTGCCCAGCATCAAGGCCCTTCCTGATTCACATGCTGCTGCACTAGAAAGTAAGCTGAGGGAGCACTGGTTGTTGTGAGGGAGGACTGCCAGGGCAGCTGCTGCCAGCTGCCCAAAAGAATCTCCCATGCATGATGACATCATCAGTGAGCAGGGTTAAACCTCAACACCTGCACATCAAGGGAATTCAGACATGACTGGTGGAGCAGCAGTGTCAAGGAGGAGGCTTTGGGCGTTCTGAGGGATGCCACAGCAGCCAGGGCTGCTACACAGGAACCTGGCCATGAGCACGTTGGGCAGCACTGGGAGCAGTACGGCCACCCAGGCAAAGGCACTCACTGTCAGTTTGACTCAGCACTGGTGTGGACACCAGCAGAGTGTCCAGGAGGTGGGGGGTCCCCAGTCAGGACGAGTGTGGAGGAACTGTCACAAGGTTGAGAGAAATTCTGCCAAGATAGGGTTAGGGGTCTTGTGTGGAGAGGCTGAGAGATCTGGGCTTCTTTAGCCTGGGGAAGGGGAGTCTGAGGAGAGTATAGGGGTAGCTCCAGAGAGCTTGAAATTTCCTTTTCAAATGAATGGCAGTTAAAACTAGAGGTGCAGATGGGTTATGAGCATGGAGAAATGCCATTCTGAGGGTAGTGCTGTGGTGCTTGGAGTTACTTGGTGGAAGTGTGGATGGGCTGGAGACTTTGTTTTTCTGGGAACAGCTGGCGAGGAGGGAGACACAGCAGTACAGGCAGGGACATGGTGGGGTGAGAACAAGGTGGGGAAAGGGGTTGGGTGCCTGCAGCCTGCAGGGAAACAGGCACAGGTGTCGGGCAGTGTGAGATGGGCTGTGGTGCAGATGGCCAAGGGTGCTGGCCAGGCTGAAAGGGCCTGATAGAAATGAGATCACAGCCCTTGGCTGTGGCTGATGTCCCTGCAGAGGCCTCAGAGGAGACACATTGTCCTCGTGGCCATGGAACATCATTGCTTCCTTGAACTCAACGTAGGGAGGCATCCATGTGTCACACCCCTGTCTTACCCTTGGTATCACACTCCCCACATCCCATGTAAGAGCCCTGAGACACAGGTGGGGGTCAGGATCTCCCTGCCCAGGGGCTGGGGCTCAGCACTGGCATTTCTGCTTCATCAGACCAAGCCAGGGTGTCCTCAGCATCAGAGCTGCCTGCGCTGTGTCTGGGTTTGTCCTCATGGCCTCCAGTTGTGAGGTGTAAGATGTTCATGGGGCGGCTTTGTCAGTAATGGCTCCCAGTAGGGCCCATGAACGCTTCAAGGTTCTTTGGGCATTAAGTCTGACTGGCATTTTCAGAGGTTTCTTCACTCTCATCTTGGTATCTGAGGTCTGTGGACTCAGAAGCAAATATACAATAGGGCTCATGAAAATACAGAAACCCTTAAAAAGCATATCTGTTCAAGTGCTTTAAATTAAAAAAATCCAGACTACTACAAATAATTGGATTTCAGTTAGGTATTTAATGATGAACAGTTCAAAGGGATATTACAATGGTGGATATTTTTCCTTCATGGCTCTTTTCTGTCATGGCTCAGTTGATAGAAGTGACAGCAGCATTCTGTGATGGATATGAGGCTGCTAAGGAGATCTGGACAGGCAGGAAAAGCAGTTTCTTGACATCCAAACCTGCATGGAGAACCTTGCTCTTCCCCAAGCCCAGCAGGTCCCTCACTGGCCTCCTAGGACTCCCAAAACTCTTCCTGGCATCATCTGTGCTCACAGGCAGGGACAGATTTCTCTGACAACAAACAGCAGTTACACATGACACAGTTTAATACCCATGAAATCTCTCTCCTCAGCTGCTGCTACGGCCAAGCAGCGTGTGAAGGGGGTCAGCTTTCAGAGGAGATTCTCTCCCAGATCAGATTTAATCAGGTACATAGAAAGGTCACTTATCAACACACTGACCTTCCGTCAGAGCAGTTCATTAGACTTCTGAAAGATGGGACGTTTTCCAACTCTCAGAGTCTCAAAGCAGTAACTGGAGACTGAGCAGCATCTGAATGACCAAAGAGCAATCTGAGGTGGAATTCAGTGAGGATACGTCCATCTAGTCTGCTGAAAAGCTGTCCTTAGGCATGGCCACATCATCAGGAGAGGTGGAAACACCTGCATGGTGTGGGAGGTGAAAGAGACAAACTAGTGTTGAAATGAGTAGTTCATTGCTGTTTAGAACATCCAGTCATCAGTTTCCACAAGGCATCCTTGAGCTCCTGGTTCCTCATGCTGTAGATGAGGGGGTTCACTGCTGGTGGAAAAACTGAGTAAAGAAATGACAATACCAGGTCAAGAAAGAAGGAGAAGAGGAAGGAAGGCTTCAGGTTGGCAAACACACCAGTGCTTAGAAACAGGGAGATCACAGCCAGGTGAGGGAGGCAGGTGGAAAAGGCTTTGTGCTGTCCCTGCTGCGAGGGGATCCTCAGCACAGCCCTGAAGATCTGCACATAGGACACCACAATGAACACAAAACACCCAAAAAATAAGCAGGCACTGACCACAATGAGTCCAGTTTCCCTGAGGTAGGCATCTGAGCAGGAGAGCTTGAGGATCTGGGGGATTTCACAGAAGAACTGGTCAACAGCATTACCATGGCAGAGGGGCAGGGAAAATGTACTGGTTGTGTGCAGAATGGAATAGAGAAACCCACTGGTCCAGGCAGCTGCTGCCATGTGGACACAAGCTCTGCTGCCCAGGAGGGTCCCGTAGTGCAGGGGGTGGCAGATGGCAACGTAGCGGTCATAGGCCATGACAGTGAGAAGAAAATACTCTGTTGAGATGAAAAACACAAAAGAAAAGAGTTGAGCCAGACATCCTGTGTAGGAAATGGCCCTGGTGTCCCACAGGGAATTGGCCATGGATTTGGGAACAGTGGTGGAGATGCAGCCAAGGTCAGTAAGAGAGAGGTTGAGGAGGAAGAAGTACATGGGGGTGTGGAGGTGGTGGTCACAGGCTATGGTGATGATGATGAGGCCATTGCCCAGGAGAGCAGCCAGGTAGATGCCCAGGAAGAGGCAGAAGTGCAGGAGCTGCAGCTCCCGTGTGTCTGCAAAGGGCAGGAGGAGGAACTGGCTGATGGAGCTGCTGCTGTTGGACATCTGCTGCTGTCAGGTGTGGAGACCTGTCAGAGGAGGAACATGCATTGAGAGTGAGGAACATCTCTTTCACTCTTACAGAATATCCTCAGATTGACTCTCTGGATCTCAGACTAAATCCCCTCTGGATAGGAATGAGCTTTTCAGCACTGTCACTCCAATTTCACCTGACAGCAGAGCAGAGCTTTGGAGCTTTGGTTTTCTCCTCACTGTACCTGAGGAGTGTTTCTTCTGTCAGAACTCCCTGACATTGCTGCTGCAGTGCCAGTGAAACCTTCCCCTGAGTGCAGAGTGGGGAGAGCTGCTCTGTCCATCAGCCCTGATCTCAGCTGCCCTGTGCTGGACGCTCTGTGATCACACCCTGGTGTTCCCTGCAGAAGAAACTGGACCCCACAGAGGGCTGAGGAATCCAGTCTCACAGGGCAGAGCTCCAAAGCCCTCCTGCAGTCTCATCCTGCCCAAGGAGGATCTCAGCTCCCCGCTCCCAGCCAGGGACACACAGGGCTCAGTGCAGCTGCCCACACACAGGTGATGAGTGCCATTGCCACGGCCTCTGTGCCGAGATGTCTCCTGCATGGGGCTCCTCATTGTGGGAGGCAGCCTGCAGCCCAACAGGAGCCCCCAGGAAGTCCTCAGTCCTACAGATGGGATCCCTGCAGTGAGGGTCAGCTCAGTGCCAGCCCCATCAATGGTTGTGTCCAGAGACCCAGATAATGTTGGGACAAAGGCAGCAAGGACAAAGGTGAAAATGCAAAAAATTCTCCAGCCAAGGCTGGAAGGGCAGGGACAGACAGACAGGCACTTAGGGGTTCCTCTTCACTAGAGTTCTGGCTACAAAGGAAAGGGCTCATCCTGAAACCCTGGAACTCTGTGTTCAGAGTCTGTGCTGGATGGCAGAAACCAGGGAGTCGCTGTGGGAAAGGGTCTGCACTGCAGGGATATCAGGGAGTTACCAAAACCCCACTATCATGACATTTCTGGGAGCAGCTCCTTCTCCATCCCTCACAATGTCTCTGCTGCCTGGAGCTGTCCCTGCAGCTGCTTCTCTTTACCCATGTCACCTCCTGCTCTGTGCTCACAGACCTCATCCCACCTGCCCTGCACTCAGCTCTGCTCTGCAGACCCCTCCTGGCATCAGGGCACTGCCCTGGGAACCTCTGTGTGTGCAGGGCTCAGGAGAAGCTCTGACAAGTCCTAATGACCAATGAGTTTGCACTGCCTGCTGCAAATTATCAATAAAACCTCAGCTCCCACTTCCCACTGACTCCACAAGAGCAGAAAATTCAAAGCAATATCTTCTACCTCTCTCGTCCAGTGAGCTCTCAGCATCCATCAGCTCTCTCAGCCTCACAGGTCTCCCCTCGGTGCCTCCAGGCAGTGTCCCCAGCCCTGTGTGCTTGGCAGAGGAGCTGCTCCTGGGCAGAATTGTTTCTTGTCAGCGCTGCCGGGTTGCCATGAGCTCCCTCCATCCCAGGAGCCTGGCCCATCTCAGCAGGAGAAGACCAGTTCTTCAAGGCTCCCTCCTGGTGTCTCAGGCCTCATGGGGATCATTCTATGATCTCATCTCTGACGTTCCCTCCCTCAGCTGGGGAGAAATCCTTCTGTCCAGCAGAGTCTTTTCTCATGCTCAAACCAGAGCTGAGCAGGAGAACCACCTTTCCTTGTCTCCCCAGGAGACAGGACCCCCAAAGCTGGGACAGGGAGTGGACTCTTTCCCCCTGTGAAAGGAAGGGAGTTAGGTGAGCATTTCAGCATTTCTCTGTGTTTCACAGGAACCAATTGAGGAAAAACAAATTTACTAAGCTCTGCTCTGCAGTTGGGGGAAGTGGAAACCTCCACCCAGAAAAGATCATATAGATCAAAAGAGACAGACCTTCTGCTGCAAGGACAAACTGACACCTGGAGAGCCCCATACAGCCAGTGGCACCCTCAGCCAGCAGGAAATGGACATCCCAAAAAGGACCTTTCCAGTGTCTAATAGAACAGGGAGAGGCAGTCCTTGGGTCTCCGATGAGATTGTTTTGCTCAGGGAAGAGTGCCCCAAGTTCTCACTGCCTTGTTCTCCTTGCTCAGGGCTTCCTGCAAAGAGGCAGAGAATGTCCAAGGGCAGCCTCATTCCCCACTTCCTCCTCCTGCCCTTGGCAGACACACGGGAGCTGCAGCGGGTTTCTCAGTGCTGTGCTGCTCACGGCCAAGACATGTTCCCTGCCCCTCTGCAAGGGCAATGCTGGTGACTCCTCTGGAGTCCCCCAGATCCTCAGCCTCACATGCTCAGATGCCTACCCCAGGGAGACTGGTCTCCTTGTATTTAGTACCTGCTTAGTTTGGTTGTTTTGTGGGCTACCTGGGGAGGTTTCAGGCCAGGAACATCTTTTGGACCTCGCACCTTTTGTTTGGGGAGCTACAGCTGGTCATTTTTCTTAGTTGTGAAAATTGTCCCTGGTAGAGCCTGACAATGACATCAGGTAATTTTAGGACCACTCCCTTTGCATGGAATGCCCTGAGCCCCAAGGTTCTGTTGCTTCTCATCCGATACCTGAAGAGGTTTCATGCCAGGAAGATCTTTCAGCCCTCACACCTTTTACTGTGCTGTTATTGGTGGACGGTTAGCATATTTGATCTGGAAAATTCTCTCTGTTTCAGTTAGGACTGTTTCCTTTGAAGAAATGCCCTGAGCCTGAAGGTATATAGGGGCTGCTAGTGGGACACCTGGGGAGAGTTCAGGCCGGGAATATCTTCAAGCCCTCGCTCCTTTTGTTTGAGACCTATTGCTGGAGGTTTAGCAGTTCTGAAGGTTGTTACTGGTAGCTCAGAAAATGATGTCAGGCACTGTTAGGACTGTTGCCTTGTCTAGGCATGGCCTGAAACTCAAGATTGGTTGTACTGCTGGTCTACTACTTGGGGAGGTGTTAGGTCACAAAAGTTTTTCAACCCTGACACCAACTTGTTTGGGAGCTGTTCCTGGATGTTTTTCAGTTTCAAAGGTGGGCGCTTGTAGAGCTTGAAAATGAAGTCAGGCAATCTTAGGATTGTTCCCTTAGCTACGAAAGCTCTGAGCCCCAGAGTTGCTGGGGCTGCTTTTGGGTTACCTGGGGAGGTTTCAGGCTCCCAAATATATATCAGCTCTCAAACCTTATGTTTGGGAACAGTTGCTGGACACAGCATGTTTGACTGGGGATGCTGGTAGAGCCAGAATACGATGTCTGGTCTTACAGGACCATTCTCGTTGCTGGGAATGCCCTTCACCCCAAGGTTACCAGGGCTGCTTGCGGGCTACCTGGGGAGGTTTCAGGCCAGGCTCATTCAGCCTTCATAGATCTGCTTCACATGTACTTACAGATGGCTCCCCAAATTGTGGTGCCTTTAGCAAAATGACAGCAATAGGTGTTAAAGAACCTGGGTCAGAACTGCTGGACGTTCAGCATGTTTGAAGATCGATGAAGGTAGAGATCAAAAATGATATCAGACATTGTTAGGACCATTCCTGTGGCAAGGAATGCCCTGAGCCTCAAGGTTACTGGGGCTGCTCGCCTCTCCCTGTGGAGGTTTTACGCCAGGAACATCTTTCATCCCTCGCAGCTCTTGTTTGGAATATATTGCTGGACATTCAGCATGTTCAAAGGTGGATGCTGGTAGTGCCGGAAACATGAGATCAGACACTATTAGGACTGTTCCCTTGGCAAGGACATTCCTGAGCCCCAAGGTTACTGGGTCTTCTGGTCCTCTCCCTCAGGAGGTTTCAGGCCAGGAACATCCTTCATCTTTTACAACTTTTGTTTGTGTCCTATTACTCGACCTTTAACATGGTTGAAGTTGGACACTGGTAGAGTCCGACAATGATGTCAGGTACTTTTAGGACTGACCCTTGGAAACGGAAGCCCTGAGATCCAAACTTACTGGGGCTGCCAGTGTGCTACCTGGAGAGGTTTCAGACCAGGAACATTTTTCTGCCCTCACACCTTTTTTTTGGGTTATATTGCTGGATATTTAGCAGTTTCCAAGGTGGACACCGTTAAAGCCAGAACATGTCATCAGGCAGAAATCTGTCCACTCCCATGGCTATGAAAGCCCTGACCCCCAAGTTAATGAGGCTGCTACTGTGCTACCTGGAGAGGTTTAACACCACAAACATCTTTCATCCGTCACACCTTTTGTTTTGGATGGATTGCTGTATGTTTTGCACCTCCAAATGTGATCACTGGTAGAGCCGGAAAACGACGTCAGGCCCTGTCAGGATGGTTGCATGATCTATGACATTCCTGAGCCCCAAGGTTACTGGGCCTGCTAGTGGGCTACCTTGGGAGGTTTCAGGCCAGGAAAATTACTGGGTCCTTGCAACTTTTGTTTGGGAGCTTTTGCTGGACGTTTAGAAGTTTCAAAACTAGAAGCTGGTAGAGCTGAAAACTGATGTCTTGCACTGTTCTGACTGTTCCACTGTCTATAAAAGCCCTGAGCGCCAACGTTACTGGGGTGTCTTTTGGGCTACCTGGGGAGGTTTCTGGCCAAGAATATCTTTATTCCCTTGCACCTTTTGATTGGCAGCTATAGCTAGATGTTTAGCATTTTTGAAGGTGGATGCTGTTAGAGCCAGAAAATGATGTCAGGCACTGTTACAACCGTTCTTTTGGAAAGGAAAGCCCTGATCCCCAAGGGTACTGGGGCTTCTAGAGGGCTACCTAGTCAGGTTTCAGGCCAGGAACATCATTCATCCTTTGAGTCTTTTATTTGTGAGCTACTGCTGGACGTTCAGCATTTCTGAAGAGGGATGCTGGTAGAGTCTGAAAATGACATCAGGCACTGTTGGGACCATTACCTTGGTAAGGAAAGACCTGAGTCTCAAGGTTACTGGAGCTGCTAGTGGGACACCTACTGAGGCTTCAGGGCAGGAACATCTTTCATTCCTCAATTTTTTTTTTTTTTTTGGGGGGGGGTGTATTTATTGCTGTAGGTTTAGCTTCAAACTGGGTGCTGGTAGAGGTGGAAAATGACATCAGGTACAGTTCGGACCAACCCATTGTCTTTGAAAGCTGTGAGCCCCAAGGCTACTGGGGCTGCTACTGGCCTACCTGTGGAGGTTTCCGGCTGAGGGGGTTTGACCCAGGCTAGAGGCCAAACGCACACCAAAGCTGCTCTATCACTCCCCTTTTCAGATGGAAAAGGAACAAAATATGTATTGGGAGGTTTAGGATTCGAGATAAGGCCAGGGAGAGATCACTCTGCAATCAGCATCATGGGCAAAAGAGACTCAACATGGAATAAAGGAAAGAAAACTCATTTATTAAAACTACACCACACCCCCAGTGACACCAGAGCCAGGTAATGAGAAGTGAGGCCAGCTCTTAAAGCACCTTCCCCCCACCCTTCCCTTCTTAACAGACTTCATTTTATTCCCCATTTTTCTCCCTTCTTCCCCACCACCATGGCAGGGGGAAGGGCAGGGAATGGGGGAGTGGGGGTTTTGTCACTTCCTCACAAGCTGCTTTCCTTCTCCAGATCTTAAACCACCTGTACATCCCCCCATCCCTCCCCTCTTAGCAGACTTTACTTTAATCATAAATTCACTCCCTTCATCCCCCCATCACAGCATAGGGAAATGCAGGGAATGGGGAGGGGGGGTTTCAGTCTGTTCCTACTGAGTTGTTTTCCTTCTTAGCTTGGGAGGGGATTCCACACCCCCTTTCCCTGAGGCACCGTGGGGTCCCACCCACAGCAGACAGTCCTGCATGAACTTCTCCAATGTGAGTCCTCTCTATCAGGGAGTCATCTCCTCACCAATTGCCTCAGCATGGCTCCTTCCATGGGGTGCTGACCTTCGGGCCCAGACTGCTCCAGGATGGTCCCCCACAGAGTCACAAGTCCCCCAGCAAACCTGCTGCAGCATGGGTCGGTCTCCTCATAGGCCGTAGATGTTCTCTGGTCCTGTCCTTATCCACAGGCTGCAAAGGGAAGGTCTGCTTCACCAGGGTCTTCTCCACAGGCTGCAGGGGAATCTCTCTCTCTGGCACCTGGACCACCTCATTTTCCACCCCCCTCCTTCTTCCCTGGCCTTTGTGTCTGCACAGCTTCCTACATCTTCTCCCTCCCCCCCAGCTTCCTACATCTTCTCACCCATCCCCCCCCACCCCCCCCAACATACACAACCACGTAGAGACAGAGACCAGCAGTGTGGTGCTCAACTCTAGGCTGGGGCCAAACCCTGGTGAAAGGTTCCAGCACAACACCCACACATGAAGGCAGCTCTGACATGATGGGTAGAGAACCAGCCACAAGGGGAAGAATTTGGTCATTCCAGGGGATGCCATATCAGTCAGAGGTGCTGAACTGGAATCTGGTCATGAGCAAATTGGGCTACACTGGGAGGAGTGTAGCCACCCTTCTGGTCCATCTGGACTCTGCATGGGTGAGGCCACCGCTGGAGCAGTCAGTCTCAGTGTGGGGCTCCCCAGTTCTGAGGAATGGGGAGGAACTGTCACATGGGCAGAGAAAGTCTGCCAAAATACAGTGAGGGGTCTTGTGTGGAGAGGCTGAGAGACCCGGGCTTCTTTAGCCTGGGGAAAGGGGAGGCTGAGGGAAGCCCTCTTTGTGCTACAGGAAAAGAACGTAAGAAAGGAAGTCAAGGTGAAACTGCAGCTTTGAAGGTCAGAGTTGCCATGAGGATAAAGAAATATCACTCTGAGGGCAGAGCTGTGGTGCTTAAAGTCACTGGGAGGAAGTGTGGATGAGCTGGTGCCTTTCCGTGTGTGGGAACAGCAGGTGAAGATTGAGAGAGAGCAGAACAGGCAGAGACATCATGGAGTGAGATCAAGGTGGGGAAGGGGGTTGGGTGCCTGCAGCCTACAGGGAAACAGCACAGGCGTGGGGCAGTGTGGGATGGGCTGTGGTGCAGACGGACAAGGGTGCCAGCCAGGACTTTGGCTCCTTGACTAGAGATGATATCCCTGCCACAGAGGCCTCAGAGGCACCACATTGTCCTCACAGTCATAGAGGATCATTGCCTCCTTACACCCATGCCAGGGGAGGACACCATGTGTCATACCACTGTCTGTCCCTTGGCGTCACTCCCCACATCCCAAGGAAGAGTCTTGAGACACAGGTGGGGGTCAGGATCTCCCTGCCCAGGGGCTGGGGGTCAGCACTTGGCATTTCTGCTTCATCAGACCAAGCCAGGGTGTCCTCAGCATCAGAGCTGCCTGTGCTTTGCCTGGGTTTGTCCTCATGGCCTCCAGTTGTCTGCTCTAACGAGCCCCTGGGGAGGCTTTGTCAGGAATGGCTGCCAGTGTGGTCTGTCAGTGCTTCAAGGTGCTTTGGGCATTACTCCTGACTTGAACTTCTTGGGAGGTTTCTTGAGTCTCCTTTTGGTATCTTGAGGTCTGTGGACTCAGAAGAAAAGACACCATGGGGCTCATTAACATCCAGAAATCCCTTACAACCATGGCTCTTCAACACATTTTAATTAAAAACATTAAGACTTGTATGACTAATTGGAGAGGTTTTATTTGAGTGATGAAAATTTCAAAGGAGTTTCACAATGGAGGGTTTTTTCATAGGAAAAAAGTTTCTGTCATATCTCAGATCATGGAAGACAGTTCAGCAGCATGCTGCAATGGGGGCTGGGGCAGAGTTCTCCTAAGGAGATCTGGACAGGCAGGAAAAGCAGTCTCTGGAGATCCAACACTGCATGGAGAACCTTGCTCTTCCCCAAGCCCAGCAGTTCCCTCACTGGCCTCCTGGGACTCCCAACACTTTTCCTCACATCATCTGTGCTCACAGGCACAGACAGAATTCTCTGACAACAAACAGCAGTTCAACATGACACAGTTTAATACCCATGAAATCTCTCTCCTCAGCTGCTGCTACGGCCAAGCAGCGTGTGCAGGGGGTCAGCTTTCAGAGCAGATTCTCTCCCAGAACAGTTTTAGTCAGATACATAGAAAGGTCACTTATCAACACACTGACCTCCTGACAGAACAGTTCATTGGACTTCTGAGAGATGGGATATTTTATAACTCTCTGAAGCTCAAAGCAGAAACCAGAGAGCTGAGCAGCATCTGAATGACCAAAGAGCAAGTGGAGGTGCAAGCCTGTGAGCAAAGTGAAACACATACAACCAGAAAGACTGCTGAAAAGTTGTCCTTAGTCATGGCTGTATCATCAGGAGAGGTGGAAACACCCGCATGGTGAGGGAGATGAAAGAGACACACTGACAGTAATGCAGGTACAGGGGAAGGGGAGTATTTCTTCTTCTGCATTGAGTACCAATCCTGGCAATTCCCATTCTGTCCTTGTGGGAAAGCATTGCCATTCCAGAGAAGTAGTTCAGTGATACAGCTGCTAAAAAATGTGTTTATATTCTTTTTATAACTTTAAGAAAATAAAAAAGCAGAAAAACTAGGCCTTTGAAGGTAGACATAATGCAAAGAGAGAACAGTGTCTGTGTCACACTAGACCAGGTGATACTTCATTATGAATGGGATGAACACTGATCATGTTATTATAGCTTACAGAAACAAGAAAGAAAAATGAAACTAAACCAAAAGAACCCCAAAAAACCCCCCCAACAACCAAAATAACCCCTACTAAATAGGAAATGGTCATAGTGTGAGTTACATGGTTGGTAACAGGAGCAGTTTACAGTTGCATAAAAATACCAGTCATGAGTTTCCACAGGGCATCCTTAAGCTCCTGGTTCCTCATGCTGTAGATGAGGGCATTCACTGCTGGTGGAACCACCGAGTAAAGAAATACCGATACCAGGTCCAGAAATAGGGAGGAGATGGAGGGGGGTTTCAGGTAGGAAACCATGGTAGTGCTGACAAAGAGGGAGACCACGGCCAGGTGAGGGAGGCAGGTGGAAAAGGCTTTGTGCCGACCCTGCTGCGAGGGGATCCTCAGCACAGCCCTGAAGATCTGCACATAGGACACCACAATGAACACAAAACACCCAAAACCTAAAAAGACACTGACCACAATGAGTCCAGTTTCCCTGAGGTAGGCATCTGAGCAGGAGAGCTTGAGGATCTGGGGGATTTCACAGAAGAACTGGTCAATGGCATTGCCATGGCACAGGGGCAGTGAAAATGTATTGGCTGTGTGCAGCACAGAACAGAGAAACCCACTGGCCCAGGCAGCTGCTGCCATGTGGACACAAGCTCTGCTGCCCAGGAGGGTCCCGTAGTGCAGGGGGTGGCAGATGGCAACGTAGCGGTCATAGGCCATGACGGTCAGAAGAGACAACTCTGCACCAGCATAGAAGAAAACGAAGAAGACCTGTGCAGCACATCCCAAGAATGAGATTGCCCTGGTGTCCCACAAGGAATTGGCCATGGATTTGGGAACAGTGGTGGAGATATAGCCAAGGTCAGTAAGAGAGAGGTTGAGGAGGAAGAAGTACATGGGGGTGTGGAGGTGCTGGTCACAGGCTATGGTGATGATGATGAGGCCATTGCCCAGGAGAGCAGCCAGGTAGATGCCCAGGAAGAGGCAGAAGTGCAGGAGCTGCAGCTCCCGTGTGTCTGCAAAGGGCAGGAGGAGGAACTGGTGTATGGAGCTGCTCCTGTTGGTCATCTGCTGCTCTCAAGTGTGGAGACCTGTCAGAGGATAAAAAGGTAATGAGAAGTTAGTGAACGATTCTTTGAGGGAAGCAGTTTCCAATTCACACTGAGTCTCTGTATTCAGGAAGCCTTTTTTTCAGGTCCCTTTTGGGATCTCTGCTTTGTGCTGGCTTGACCGTGCCACTGCTGGGAGGAGGGTCAGCTGTGGGCTCTTGAGAACTCAGTCCTGCCTGGCAGCAGTCAGTAAATAGAAGGATGGAGTGATCTCAGACTAAATCCCCTGTGGATAGAAAGGAGCTTTTCAGCACTGTCACTCCAGTTTCACCCAAAGCAGAGCAGAGCTTTGGAGCTTTGGTTTTCTCCTGACTGAGAGCTGAGGAATCCAGTCTCACAGGGCAGAGCTCCAAAGCCCTCCTGCGGTCTCATCCTACCCAAGGAGGATCTCAGCTCCCCGCTCCCAGCCAGGGACACACAGGGCTCAGTGCAGCTGCCCACACACAGGTGATGAGTGGCATTGCCACGGCCTCTGTGCCGAGATGTCTCCTGCATGGGGCTCCTCTCTGGGGCACAAGAGTCCCTGGGAGAGCGGTGCCATTGTGGGAGGCAGCTGCAGACCAGCAGGAGCTGCCTGGAATTCCTCAGTCCTACAGCTGGGTGTACAGAAGTGAGGGTCAGTTCAGTGCCAGCACCAGAAATGGACATGCCCAGAGCCCCAGGTAATAGTGGGACAAAGGCAGCAAGGACAGGAGGGGAAACAGCAAGAAATGCTCCAGCCAAGACAGGAAGGACAGGGACAGACAGACAGACAGGCACTCAGGGGTTTCTGTTCATGGCTGCCAAGGAGAAGACTCAGTGTCAAACCATGGAATGCTGGGGTCAAGCTCTGTGCTAGATGACAGAAACCAGGGGGTTGCTGCAGGAAAGAGTCTTCACTGCAGGGGCTGTCAGGGAGGTACCAAATCCCCACTGCCAGGGCATTGCTGGGAGCAGCTCCTTCTCCCTCACTTCCCAATGTCTCTGCTGCCTGGAGCTGTCCCTGCAGCTGCTTCTCTTTGCCCATGTCACCTCCCACTCTGTGCTCACATTCCTCTTCCAACCTGCCCTGCGCTCAGCTCTGCTCTGCAGACCCCTCCTGGCATCAGGGCTCTGCCCTGGGAACCTCTGTGTGTGCAGGGCTCAGGCAAAAATATGACATCTTAATGATAATTGAGTTTCCATTGCATATTCCTGTGGGGAGAAATAAGTCAGCACAGCTACAGGAGAGGAAAAGTCTAAGCAAAGACTCTACCTACAGGAAAATGCTTCCTTGATGTTGTTCCTCAATGTCCCTTTGCAATTTCTCAAGGATCAGCTGGAGCTGGGAGGAAACCTGACCCATGCAGCACTTTCTTACAGTAGAAGGACCTTACACTGCCTTTCCCTGTGTCTCTCCTTCAACCGACAGCTGCTGCCTGTGGAAAGCCCACCAGGCAGGCTGAGTGCTGACCGTGGCAGTAGAAGCATCTCTGCCCCAGCACACAGCCTCCAGGGCACAGGGACCCTGCTCACTAGGACAGCCCTGGGCACCCCTGGGTGCACTCACTGCTTCACAGCTCTGCAGCCATGCCCAGGAGAAGACAGCTGTCCTGCTCTGACCCTCTGATGGGGCAGAAGGGCATCCCTTCCAGGCAGCACCTTCTGGTCCTAGAGAGAACCTGTCCTCCTGACAGACCCCACACACTGCCCCATGTCCCAGCTTTAGGAGATGCCTCCAGGAACAGAACCTGCATTGCCCTGCACCCACAGACATACCAGGGAGAGTGCTGTGGAGATTTCTCCTCCAGTGAGCTCTCAGCATCCATCAGCTCTCTCAGCCTCACAGGTCTCCCCTCGGTGCCTACAGGCAGTGTCCCCAGCCCTGTGTGCTTGGCATAGGAGCTGCTCCTGGCCAGAGCTGTCTGTTTTCAGGAGCTGCTGGGTTTCCATGAGCTCCCTCCATCCCAGGAGCCCAGCCCAGCTCCCAGCAGAGGAGCAGGTGAAGCTGTCACGTACTCCATCCCCTCTGGACTCCTTCGTGGTGTCTCTGGAGCTCAAAGGAACTAACTTGGAAAGATACTGAAGTCCTTTGTAATGTTCCCTCCCTTGTCTGGGGAGCAATCCTTCTGTCCATCAGAGTCCTTTCTCCTGACCAAACTAGAGTTGGGCAGCAGAATCACCTTGCCTTGTCTCCCTATGAGACACGACCCACAGGAAGGGACAAGGAAGGGTCTCTTTCCCCCTGTGAATGGAAGGGAGTCAGTCGAGTAATTCCAGACCCTTCATCCTTGCTTTGCAGCCCTGGGGCTGGAAGGACTTGCTGCTCTGACCTCTGGCTGCCACAAACCCATTGGAGTTTCAAATCCTCTTGCCCCAGTTCTGGTGGCACAAATAGGCACCTTCTGTATGGGAGCTGCTGGTCACAGCTCCCTTAGGAATGGAGGCAAGTTGTAATTTACTCTTCTCCATGAGAGTGAGCCTCATCAGATGGAAAGTGGGTGTCACCCACATTTGCTCGTACCCAAAACTATCGCCGTGAACGGCGTGGTGACCTGGTTCAGGAACGGCACCGGCGCCACACTCTGGCTGCTCGGTCCATCAGCTCACAGACACCAATGTGGTGGGCGGCAAATGGCGTTTATTAGAGAGGGGCACAGGGCTTTATACCCCAGGGGTCTGATGTCACTTCCGTCCGCTTACCTCACCAGCTACCTACTATTGGTTACCTAAGGAGAGGGGGGGGGTCCTACCTTTCCGTACAGCCCGAAATCTTCTGACCGCCAGGCCCTATCTACCGACATTTCCCCCCTCCCTGTGCTCACTAAAACAAGTCAGAGTGCAAAGTGCAACAGTGACACACAATACTGATATATAAAAAGGTGATAGCTTATAACAGTGTTGGACTACAGTAGTGACAATATATAATAGTGATAATACATAATAGTGATAATAATGGTGATAATATGTTAGTGATAATATATAATAGTGATAAGTTATAATATTGATAGCTTATAATAGTGATAGCATAAGGCACATTGAGTGACTGATAAGTCAGAGGTAGCTTAGACAGTAGGGTATACTAGGGACAACCACAGAGGTAGTGCTCAGTGGTTACTTTCTTAAAGCATCTGTCTGTTTTCTACAAAGAGAATGTTAACCCTCTCTAGACGACTCTTGACGAATGCTGTGAGCTTGTTCAGTACGCAGGGTCCAAAAATCAGTGCTATTATGATCATTACAACTGGTCCCAACAAGGTAGATATTAAGGTGGTTAGACATGGCGAGTAACTAAACCATGATCCCAACCATCCTTATTGGGCCTCTCTTTCCTTTTTTCTCTGAGCTAACCTTTCTCTCAGTTGAGCCATCGAATCCCTGACTAACCCAGTGTGGTCAGCATAAAAGCAGCATTCCTCTTTCAAGGCGGCACAAAGGCCTCCATGTTGCATGAACAGGAGGTCTAAACCCCGTCTGTTCTGCAAGACAACCTCTGAGAGTGAAGAGACAGATTGTTCTAGATGGGTCATAGATTCCTCGAGTCTTTGCAGATCTTCATCGATGGCAGTTTGTAGTTGAGCCAGGTCTTGGTGATGGTTCAGCATAGCGGTCGCTCCTGTGGCTGTACCAGCTACTCCCAGGCCGAGCAGTGTTGCTATTGTCAGTGCTGTCAGTATTTCTCTCTTTTGGATCCTGCTGCCTACATCTCCCCAGTAATGGCTCATTTCTTCATCCGAATGATATAGGACCCTGGGAATAATCAAAACTTGTACACAAATGTCAGTTGATGAGTTAAAACGCTTAATGGACACACAGGGGGTCAGACCTGTCTGATGACAGATCCACATCCCTGATGCGGATGGAATTGCCCATTTATGGGTTCTATCAATTGCAACAGTTTCTGCACAGACCGCGCTGTTCCAGCTCGCTAAGGTGGCATTGCCAAAACATATGCCTTGGCCTCTAACCTGGTTCAAAGTGATTCCTCTCCGTGGTGTATCCCACTTGCACTGAGTCGGGTTATCTTTCGATGAGTAGCTAAAAGGAGTGTTGAGGGCAATACCCTCATAGTAAGGGGGATAAGCATCATAACACAGCCAACATGCATCAGTAAGATTGGGGTTGGATTGATTCAGTGATAGGAAAGTAGCATCTAACACACCAAAGAATGATTTGCCAGCCAAAAGTTGAGAGTCTGGGATCGAATTGCCTAAGGGAACCTTTCGTTCAGCTGGTAGGGGACTGGTTGGGGCCGAAGTAGGAACTGGCAAGTTGTCTTTTCCCTGTTGGTTATTGCTTTCGATCCCGACATTGGGACCGATTGCTGAGGTGGTTCTCAGCTCCTGTCTTCAAATAAAAATTAGTCCCCCCCTATAAATGCCACCTTCCCAGTACCTAAAGCCCCAGGTTTTGCCAGTAGTCCATCCCCAGTCATTCTCATTTGTTACATTTAGCATAAAATATCTACATAACTCTCCCTCCTTAGGTCTTTTTACACTTGGAGCCCTCCAAGATCTCTCCACTATTAGTTTTCTGTACCTAACGCAATTGTAAGGTCCCAGTTGAATTCTGAGGCACCTGTCTGGTCCTGCTGCTGTTGTCCAGTCAGAGGCTATGGTCTCGCATCCCCAAGTAGGACAATAGAATTGACTAGGGGAGTAGCACTGAGGTCTGCCTGGATTAAAGCTGGGACATACATAGTACCTTGCATCCCACAGACAAGGGTCCACTGGGACAAAGCTACAGAGATGCACTTTAAAGCGAGGAGGGCCTGTGGTGACGATTTTCTGGAGTATTTTCTGATCCTCCCATCTTCCTAACACCCATTCCCATGGTTGATGTTCGTACAAACCAGTAGACGGCACGACAAACCCTAAAAGTAAAATCACCCAGAGACATTGTGGCCCTTTGCCACGGGGGTTTGTCTCACCATCGTCTGGATTCTGCCGGTGTGGAACCTCCAGGTGTGGACAGGGTGTTTGCTGACTTGTTGTCCTCCTCAGCCACCAGGGTGCACGGGTTACAAAGGCGCCCGATGATCTGGTCCTTTTTGCTTTTGATGGAGAGAATTTGGCTTTTAATTTGATCAGTTGTGAGCCACTCGCCTTGGCTGGTATTCCACTCGGAGCCGGAACTCGACTGACTGGCCACTTCCGGTTTTCCACTCCTTTTTGTTGGGCTCCGACCCCGCCCACCAGCTTTGTGGGTGGGTTCTTGTTCCCTCCCCCTCGACCCGCCCCCCCTCCTCGGCGGGTTCTGATTGGCTCTCCGCCTGTCGCTCATGTTCCTGTCCCTTCCTTCTCTATCTCTACCACCCTTCCTTTTCACGTCAGCCAGCTCTGGAATTTCCTCCCTGTTCCCACCAAAAGGATTTTTGCCCCGCCCTTCTTCTCCGCTCTCGACACCATGTTTGGGTACATAGGGAGGTGGCTCCGAGCAGCTTCCTGAGATTCTGATTCCTTAGCGGCAGCCCTGGCCTCCTCGGCTAGCCCATCCCAGAAAGATTTCACTCACTCCTGCCCCTCCGTAAAAGGTTTTGCTCGATCTGATCCTCCATAAGTGTATCTGGGTTCGGGGATGGAGGAGGCTTATCACCCTCTCAATCTTTGGGCTCGGCAGGCTTATCACCATCTGGGGGCTGCAAAGTTTGTGTAGCCGCCCTGATTCCCAATTTTGGGGTGACCAATAAACATTCTTTCGCCGTCCTCCAAGTCTCCTGCTCTTGTATCGCCTTCCGGAGTGTCTGCATGACCCTCCCCCACGATTTAAGGTTTTTCCCACTACCTGAGGACATAATTTCCTCGGCCAAAGCTTTAGTACATTTATCCCACACCTCAGGGTGGAGAATATCAACCAGCTGGTCGATGACCCTGATTTGTAAAAGTCTCGCAACGACGAGAGTAAAATCTTTAGCCTGACACTCAATACCCCACTGCTTATGCAATTCCAATACGACCTTCACAAGGGCTTCCATCCTCCTTTTTGATCCAGGAGCGTCCTCCCCACCAGGCTGGTCCTGCCGTTCACCCGAATCCAGGCGAGTTTCCTGGGTTTCGGCACCACTTCTTGCCTTTGTTCGGCGTGGCGACCTGGTTCAGGAACGGCAACGGCGCCACACTCTGGCAGCACGGTCCATCAGCTCACAGACACCAATGTGGGGGACGGCAAATGGCGTTTATTAGCGAGGGGCACAGTGTTTTATAGCCTAGGGCTACGATGACACTTCCGTACGCTTACATCACCGGCTACCAACTATTGGATACCTGAGGGGGGAGGGGATGCCCTATCTTTCCGTACAGCCTGAAATCTTCCGACTGCAAGGCCCTATCTACCGACACCAGACACACCTGGTACAGAGTAAAGTTTTCCATTACAGCACCCCCAGTAGAGAGGCAGGCTGCCAAATACAACACCCCCTGTGCAGACACACAGGGTGTAAGAAACCCCCATTACAGAGTCAGTCTGTCCTTTAGTGCACCCCGGTACCGAGGCAAGGGGTGCTAGACACACCCTGTACAGAGGCAGGCTGTCCATTATGACACACCCAGTACAGAGGTAAATGGTCCGTTATGACACCCCCGGTAGAGAGGCAGGCTGTCCACTGTGACATCCCTGGTACAGAGGAAGGATTTTGATTACCACACACCCCATACAGAGGCACCTGGTGCAAGACAACCTTGGCATAGAGGCAGGTTGCCCTTTATAGCACCCTGGTACAGAGGCACGGGGTGCAGGGCTCCATGGACAGAGGCAGGTTGTTGATTGTGACATCCCCAGTACAGAGGCAGGTTGTTCATTGTGACATCCCCAGTACAGAGGCAGGCTGTCCATTGTGACATCCATGGCACACAGGGAGGTTGTCCATCATGACAGAGGAAGGCTTCCTATTCTGGCATCTCATGTACATGGCTGCGGGGTTGCAGACACACTTCTTCCACAGGCAGGCTGTCCGTTACCACACACACGGTACAGACACACAGGGTGCAAGATACCCCTGGTATAAGGGCAGGCTGTCCTCTACTGCACCCTGGTACAGAGGCATGGGGTGCCAGACACACCCTGTACAGAGACAAGCTTTCCATTACGACACCCCTGTTACATGGGCAGGCTGTCCATTACCACACAGCCTGTGCAGACACACAGGATGCAAGAAACCCCCGATACAGAGGGAGGCTGTACAGCACCCCAGTACAGAGACAAACAGGGCTAGACACACCCTGTACAGAGGCAGGCTGTCCATTGTGACATCCACAGTAGCTGGGGAGGCTGTCCATTATGACATCCCTGGTACAGAGGCAGGTTGTGCATTAAAACACCCCCAGTACAGAAGAAGGCTTTAAATTCCCACACACCCCTTATAGAGACTTATGGTGCAAGTCACCCCCAGTAGAGAGGCAGGTTGTCCTTTATAACACCCTGGTACAGAGGCATAGTGTGTGAGATGACCCAGACAGAGGCAGATTGTCCATTCTGACACCCCCAGTACAGAGGCAGGCTGTCCATTATGACAACTGGGGTACAGAGGCACCGGGTTCAAGACACCACCGTTATGGAGTCACCCTGTCCATTACAACACCCCCAGTTTAGAGGTAGGCTGTCCGTTACCACACACCCTGTACAGACACACAGGGTACAAGACACCCCTGGTACAAGGGCAGGCTGTCTTTTAATGCACCATGGTCCAGAGTCATGGGGTGCCAGACACACCCACTACAGAGACAAGCTTTCCATTACAACACCCCTGTTACATGGGTAGGCTGTCCATTACCACACAGCCTGTGCAGACACACAGGATGCAAGAACCCCCCAATAGAAAGGCAGGTTGTCCTTTACAGCACCCCAGTACAGAGACAAACAGGGCTGGACACACCCTGTACAGAGGCAGGCTGTCCATCACGATACCTGCTGCACAGAAGCAGGGTGTCCGTTTGGACACCCCGGGTACAGAGTCACGTTGTCTGTTATGACACCCCCGGTACAGAGACAGGCTGTCCACTGTGACATCCACGGTACACAGGGACGGGGAGAAGAATGGTAAGACAAAAGGTAAACTTTATGGGTTCACTTCAGAAGAGTGTACTGGGACAGAGAGCGGAGGGGGAAATCACAACAGCACTTAGGTTGAAATATGCACAGTGGGTGACACACAGGGCAGCTTCTCGCCTGATGGCCAAATAACCACACACAACTGACCACCATGAGACCTTCCCAGAGACACATCACCGTGTAAACACTAATCACAAAGTAATTCTGTCTTGTTCACACACATTTCCAAACCCACCTGTGATGGATTGAGCCCAGACTGTTTCTAAACACCCATCAGACATTCAATCATTGCCCCACAGTGGGCTGGGAGAGAGAAACAGAAGAGTCAATATAATAAAACCTTTGGACTCAAGATACAAAGAGCATCAAAAGTGAAGGGAAACCCAGGGCCTCAGCGCCCCACCCCCAACAGAAGTGGTGTAAAGGCAGTCACTGACCAACTCCCACCTCCCACTGACTGATGCCCAACCAGGCTCCCCTTGGAAAGAAAGCCCTGCCCAGTTTTATCTCCAAGCGGGATGTCATGTTGATGGAATAACCCCTTTGGTCAGCATTGTCCCCTCCCACACCCTTGCCAAGCCCCAGCCACCTCCCTGGGATGGGCAGAGTGAGAACAGAGAAGGCCTTGATGCTGTGCAAGCCCTGCTCAGCAATAGCTAAAGCATCTGTGTGATCTCAGCACAGTTTGGGTCACAGATCTAAAGCACAGCACTGTGCAGACTGCTGGGAGGAAAACCAACTGCGTGCCAGCCCCAGCCAGCCCAAAGATGCTTCTCCACCCCCTCTCTGGGCAGCCTGTTCCAGCCCCTCGCCACTCTCTCTGTAAAAAACTCCCCCCTAATACCCAATCTAAACCTTCCCTCCTTTAGTTTTAATCCATCCCCCTTGTCCTGCCATTATCTACCCCTTTAACAAGCTGATTCCCCTCCTGTTTATCTGCTCCCTTCAGGGACTGGGAGGCTGCAGTGAGGTCCCCCCACAGCCTTCTCTTCTCCAGGCTGACCCAGCCCACCTCTCTCAGCCTCTCTCCATAGGGGAGCTGCTCCAGCCCTCTGAGCATCCGAGGGTCCAGGTGCCCCCCCCGCCTGATGGACCCTGGGGGCCAGTGTCCTTCCCTTGTGCCTGCTGGGGACACCAGCGGGTGCTGCAGAGCAGTGGGACCCTGTCCACTTCTCTCCATCCCATTGCTTACAGCTGCACTGCTGCCCCTGGCTCCATGGCAGGGGAGGATGCTGAGCTCTGCAGGGCTTCTCCAGAGGAATTCCCTTGCCCTGGCCATGGCTCTCCAGAAGAAAAGGCGCCTCTGGCACCTGCAGGGATGGGTGGTGGCTGTAATCTCCTGAAGCAGCTTTTCCATCCAGCAGATGGGGTCTAAAGGTGGCTTTGCCAGCAGCAAAGTAGATCCATTAGCCTCTTCCTGCTCTTGTTCTGCCTCCCTCAAGCTGTGCCAGGGAATTCCAGCTGCTCCTGAAGGGCTCCCTCTGAGGAGGTCTTCTAGGTGTCCCTGTGGCAGCTCTGTCTGTGGGACAGGGCAGGCTGCTGCCTTTCATGCTGCCTGGGGACATGGTGACAGCACTGTGAGGTGGCAGTGATGTCTGGTGTGAAGCCCCGCCCACCGCAGCTCCCCCCAGGGAAGCCCCTCCCACTTCAGTTCTGTCCATCAAAGTTCCAACAGACCATGTTTGAAACCAGACAGGCTTTGATAAACAAGTTGGGAAGATCTACTAGGATGTTTGGGACTTCCATCCACTTCTTGTCCCGATCTTTCCACTCAGGGGTCTGGGTATCAGGAGAGAAACTGCTCTGATTACTAGAGACAGGCCAGAAAGGCATCAAGTACCTCAGACCTTTCCACATCCTCAATCACAATGGATTCTCCCCCAACCAATAAAGGTGGGAGATTCTCCTTTTCATTAATGTTTTAATGATTTTATTGTAATATTTTTAAAATATTATTAATAATATTAAATTTTATAATATTTTCATCATTATATTTTAAAATATTATTAATAACATCATAATTTTAAAATATAATATTTTAAATGTTTTAAAAATATTATTAATAATATTATAATTTAAAACATTATGTTTTTGAATATTATAAGATTTTTAAATATTATTAATAATATTATAATTTTAAATATTATAATAGTTTATTATTATAATAATTTAAAATATTATATTTTTAAAACAATATTAATATTATATTTTTAAATATTATAATATTTTTAATATTATAATATTTTAAAAATACTATTAATAATATTATAATTTTTAAATATTATAATTTTAATATATTTTAAAATATCATAATATTTTAAAAACATTATTAATAATACTATAATGTTAAATATTATAATGTTTTCAATATTATAATATTTCTAAATACTATTAATAATATTATAATTTTTAATTATTAGAATATTTTAAAATGATATAATATTTTAATGATATTATTAATAATATTGTAATTTTAAATATTATAATATTAAAAAAATTATAATATTTTAAAAAGATTATTAATAATATTATAATTTTAAAATCTTTTAAAATATTATAACCTTTTTAAAACATTATTAATAATGATAATGCATTAATAACAAATGATAATGTATCAATAACAAAAGGAGGGCCAGGGAGAATCCCTGACCACAGCTGGGAGCCACACAGAGCTCTGGAGGTCGCACCTGAGCGGTGCTGACAGATCCCCTCTGCTCTGTATCCTGCACTTTGCCTGGGACTGGCTCTAATTCCTTACAAAAGAAGGATCAGCATGTGGAAAGCAGTTAAATCTATTCCAGCTGCTGTGGCACTTGGATCCATACACACAGTCAGTACATTGCTAAGGCAAGGCAGGGGGATGCAAATTACTCCCAGGAAGCCATTTCCATTAACTCCTCCCAGACAGAGCATGCTCAGGGACACTCAGGGGGTCTTCTGGTGGGATTCAGGGATGAAGGCTGGATGTCTTCTCTCTCAGCATGTGCTCTTTGCAGTTTTCTCCATAGTTTCTCAATCACAGGTACAGCCATATCCTACTGGAATCCAAACCAAATCTACTCTCAAAACACTCAAATTCTTTCTATTCTCAAAACAAGCAAATTCTTCTTGTATTTAAGTTATATTAATTGTCTCTTAAGCTGAATCTATATCAATTGACTCAGCATTATTGTATTTTATTGACTCACTGGGGACATGGCAGTGGTAGATGCTGTGACATCACCTTTGCCTGAGGGGTGGATGGGCCAGGAGTGTGCACATTGCTTGTGTGTGACATTGTGATTTCAGTGGTGCTGGAGTCGCTGTGATGCCAAGAGAAGGCACATGGCTTGTGGGCGCCCTTCTGACGTCATCAAAAGCAGAGTTGGACCTCACCCAAATATGGCTTTTAGGAAGAACCATCATCCCCAGAAGCCTGCACACAGCACCCACCCCCGTGGGACACAGGGACTCGTGAGTGAGGTCACCATCCTTTGAACTGAGGAGCAGAGAGCGGTGGCAGCAGGAGGGTGTGAGGTCACATGGCCGAGGGCAGCCCGTGGCCATGGGCTGGGTGCAGAGCAGCCCTGTGCATCAGAGGGGCATCCCAGGGCTCAGGAGCTGCAGTGGGGCTGGAGCAGTGGGGCTGGGGCTGTCTCAGGGCACTGCAGGGATGTGCCTGGGCACGGTGCCAGCAGGAAACCACAGGTGCTGCCCGGGGGGAGCAGGGCGAGCGCTGCGAGGTCACGTGGGCTGTGGTTTGTGCACCTGCAGGCTCCAGCTCCCGCGCTGCCCGGGGGGAATAACGGCCCCTGGGTGACACGCTGAGAGCCAGGGACACGGCTGAGCCCCTGGGCTGCGTGTCTGCTGCCAGGGCAGGGACATGGCCCAGCCCGGGCTCCTGCCAGGGACCCGCCGTGGGGCTCTGCGGGGAGGAAGGGGCCAGCCAGCACTCCTGGGCTGGAGCTCTGCCCCTGGCCAAGGGCTTTTCCCAGCTGCTGCTCCCAGCACAGCGGGGCTGGAGCAGGAGCAGGGGCTGTTTCCTTTCCAGCCTGACACAGACCCGCAGCAGTCCCAGCTCCGTGGCTCCCACGGCTTGGCGGTGCCTGGACGTTCTTGGCCTTGGGTTCTTGGATGAGCCCAGCAGAGGAGATGCTCGTTGCTCCCAGTGCCCCCAGCAGGGACCGAGCGGGGACAGACCCATTTCTCCTCCACACCCAGCTTGTCCCATGACCATCCCCTGCCACAGTGACCGTGACATGCGCAGCGGGACCTCTGTGTCCTTCATATATGGTCATGAATGGAGCTGGAGGAGTTCATTGGAGGGCTGGGCTGTGTCGGAGGGGAGATACCTCCCGATAACGACTAAAAAGGGGCTGCTGCTTTGATTGGCTCCTCATGCAGCTGGGTCTGCATCTAAGAGATATAGTACCCTTTCATCACTGTCGTCTCTGTGGGTCCCCAGGAGCTGTGACAGGGAGTGTGGTGCTGCAGGGCTGTTCCAGCAGTGCAGGAGGCTGAGGCTGGGGATGGAGGGTCTCCTGTCCCCTCAGGTGCTGTGGCTGCTTGTCTGGGTTCATCTGTGCAGGGGTAAGTACAGCATCCTTGTCCCACAGAGAGGGTCAGCGGGCACTAGTGGGAACATGGAGGTATCTCTGAGAATGGGGTGTCTTTGGAGGTGCCACTGAGATGAGGGGCAGACAGTGCTCAAGTCAACTGTACTTGTGCCTTTCCCTGTGGTTCTGGGGGCACAGGGCTGTTGCAGGGGGGTCTGGGCTTGTGGGGAGATTGTGCCCTATGAAGATCCGGGCACAGTGTATGGGTGGGAAGGGGAAGGTGGTGGTTGAGCTTGGAGGAGGTGCTGCTGGCTGTGGGGTTGTGAATAACCCAGTGGGGTTAGAGCTGAGCACCTGCAGAACGGTGAAAGCCTTGGAGACAAATGTGAGCCTGACACTGCCCTGAGGACAGCATGGAAGAGTACATCATGCACACTGGTTCCTGGGAAGGAGGAACCTCCAGACCTGTTCAGTGCTCTCCTGAAGGTTCCCATGTTTGTGCTTGCAGGGGCTGCAGAGGTGAGGCTGGAAAATGGTGGTGGACGCTGTGCTGGAAGAGTGGAGGTGAAACAACAGGGGCAGTGGGGGACCGTGTGTCATTACTTATGGGACAAGACTGATGCTGCAGTGGTTTGCAAGCAGCTGCGTTGTGGGGATGCTGTTGAACCTCATTGGTCTGCACACTTTGGGCCAGGATCTGGCCCCATTTGGATGTACGGTGTTAGGTGTGATGGCACCGAGTCTGCCCTGTCTGACTGTGAAAGCACAGAAGGGATTCAAGAGTATTGTTATCACAGCTGGGATGCTGGAGTGACATGTTCAGGTAAGGGTGCAGCCCATTCCCCTCTTTTGTGGCCAGGATTGGGGAGGGGACCTGGCTGTGCCATCAGGGAAACTAGGGGGTACTGGAGAAGGACCCGGTGTAGCTGGTCACACTGCTGAGTTGGGATTCTCATTCCTGGGTTCCCTGATCCCTGAGGTAAGCCCAGCAGGAACCTGAAACATCCTGACCCCTGCTGTGGCTCAGCCCACCCTCTGTGGGTGCCTGAAGCAGGATGATGGGTGCTGTGCACACCTGCGGTACGCTCTTGCCCTGCATGAGGACCCCTCCCTGGGTGGGGGCTGGAGCCGGGGGCTGGTGCAGACAGTGGCTGTGGGTACACCCACACTGCAGAACCCTCTGGGACTGGGGGACATTTCTGGTGGCTCCAAGGGGTTCCTGGGCCTGGGCCTGAGCTCGGTGGTGCAGAGCAGGCTGCCACTGACAACAGCACATGGGCCCATCACCTTGGTCCCATCACCAGGGACTTGGTCCCGTGCCCAGCAGCCCAGGGTCTCCAGAAGAGCAGCAGTTCATCTGAGTGGTGGTTGTGACTGTGGGAGAACAGCCAGCCCCCGGTGCTGTGCTGATTTCTGGAGAGCAGGGAGGGGATCTGGTGGGTTTGTGCCATCAGCACCACTGGGAGCTGCTGGGATGGTTGTGAGGCTCTTGGCCTGTAGCCAGCTGAGAGATGGGGTGAGACATGCTCAGGACATTGCCAGAGGGCTCTGGGAACTCACAGGGGTCTTTGCTTGCTCCAGGGTTTGTGCGGCTGGTTGGAGGGGGCAACCCCTGCTCAGGACGAGTGGAGATCCATGATGAGAACCAGTGGAAAACTGTCTGTGACTCAGACTTTGGTCCCAAAGCCGCTGACGTGGTCTGTGAAGAGCTGCAGTGTGGGGTAGCCCTGTCCATCCCTGGGGCAGCTCCTTTTGGAGAAGGTGTTGGATCCATCTGGGACAGAGAGCTGCAGTGTTTGGGGAATGAATCCT
Organism: Gallinula chloropus; assembly: GCF_964237585.1. NCBI lineage: Eukaryota > Metazoa > Chordata > Aves > Gruiformes > Rallidae > Gallinula > Gallinula chloropus. The sequence goes on along the minus strand of NC_140120.1, from coordinate 595,554 downwards.
TTCTGGCCTTCTGCCCCACAGGGTCCCCCAGGGACCCACCCTGCACCCACGCCAACGATGCCAGTGTCATCTGCACAAGTAAGGACTCTGGTTGGGGTGTTGAATGCTGAGGATGAGCTGGTGGGAGGGAGCAGGATGGGGACAGGACACACAACTGGGTTTGAAGGCAGGAGGGGTGATGTGGTTTTCTGCAGCCCTAAGAGATTGCAGAAGGAGGAGAAGAGAAGGCTGTCCATCTGGTCAGTCCTCCCATTGACACAGGTGAAGAGCACCAAGGCCCATTTTTCCCCTCTTCCTCTGTCCCCAGAGTACACAGGGTTCAGGCTGGTGAATGGCAGCACAGCTTGTGATGGTCGGGTGGAGGTCCAGGTGCTGGGGACCTGGGGCACCCTCTGTGACTCCCACTGGGACCTCTTGGACGCCCACGTTCTCTGTCGCCACCTCGGCTGCGGGTTTGCTGAGGCCCTTCCTGGAGGAGGGCGTTTTGGGAGAGGCACCGGCCCCACCTGGAGAGAGTCATTCCACTGTGATGGGACTGAAGCCCAGCTGGGACAGTGCCCAGTGACTGCCCTGGGAGCCTCCCCATGCTCCCACGACAGGGACGCTGCTGTCATTTGCTCAGGTGAGTGCTGGGAAAACAGCCTCTTACCCCCATTGTCCCCTGGGGTGTGGCATGGCCACCCAAAGCAAGGGACCCCATGGTGGGCGCAGGGTGAGCTTCTCCCTGGAGAAAAACTCCCTTCACCTGGAGTGATCTGGAGAGTTGTGATCTGCTCCAACTGAACGCTCTGAGGTGGGAGAGCTGACACTGAACAGGGTCAGACATCTCTGCCCTCCTGGGAAACTGGCAGGCTCAGAGTCAAACCAGCTCCCAGTCCCTGAACCCAGGGGTGCAGAGGGGCAGAGATGTGTGGGGTGCCCCATGGCTCAGCAGTAGCAATGCTAATCCTGAGGATGAGCAAGTTTTGTCCTACTTCTGCCCATCCCCGTTGTACCATCTAGTCCTCCCTCCTGTGGGAGCTGCTCCATCTGCCTCAACAGGGAGGTTTTGGGTGTTGTCTTGCCCAGGAGAGCTCAAGGACCATGGGCAAACCTGCTCCTAAAGGTCACTGCACAGCCCTGGGGCAGGAAGCAGAGCTGTGAGGTTTCTAGAGACTGGAGAGGCACTGCAGGTCTCTGGGCTCTCTGGTGCTGCTGAGGCTGGGCCATGGCTGCTCTCCCCAGGCTCAGACAGCTCCGGGGCCCTGCGGCTGGTGGGTGGAGGCAGCCGGTGTGACGGGCGAGTGGAGATCTTCCAGCGCGGGACCTGGGGCCGAGTCCTGGATGACCAGTGGGACGTGCAGGAGGCCAGCGTGGTGTGCCGGCAGCTGCGGTGTGGAGAGGCAGAGAGAGCCTACAACCCCCCAAAGCCTGAGAGAGGGACGGGTCCTGTGGGGCTGCGAGGGGTGCGGTGCGCAGGGCATGAGTCCAACCTGACCCTCTGCAACACCTCCCTGCCCGAGAGCGCGCTGGCAGCTGGGATTGCCGAGGACGTGGGGGTCGTTTGCCGGGGTGAGTGGCACTGCAGGGACCCCCGGGCTCTGGGCTGGGTGGGCACCATCCCCTGACAGCAGCTGGGCTTCTTCCTGCTGCAGGGAGCCGTCGGGTGCGGCTGGTGAACGGGCCCGGGCGCTGTGCAGGCAGAGTGGAGATCTACTACCGGGGCAGCTGGGGGAGCGTCTGCGATGACGGCTGGGACCTGCCCGACGCCGCCGTCGTCTGCCAGCAGCTGGGCTGCGGAGGGGCGGTGGAGGCCGTTGGCTCTGCTGCCTTCGGGGAAGGCGCCGGGCAGGTCTGGCTGGGCAGCGTGAGCTGCTCGGGGGCCGAAGCTGCTCTCTGGGACTGCCCGGCACGGCCCTGGGGGCAGCCCGACTGCGGGCACAAAGAGGACGCCGGAGTCGTCTGCTCAGGTCTGTGCTGGGAGCTGTGCTGGGAGCCCAGGGACAGGGGAGGTGGGGACAAGGGGAGAGCCGGCAATGGCTGCTGCTGAGCCCCTGCCCAAGCCCATGCTGGGGACACCCACACACAGGTCCTCTCTGTCCCACATGGCATCTCTGGGGAGACAATGGAGGGAAGGGTTGTCTGTCTGTCAGGGGCTGCCAGGGCGACTGTCTGGCCATGCATTTTCCTTGTCTGGGGGCTTCAGGGGCACCCCTGATCCTACAGCCCTGCACCATCCTCTTCCCTTTGGTGTCTCTCCTCCCAGAGTTTGTGGCCCTGAGGCTGGAGAAGAACGGCAGCTGCTCCGGGCGCCTGCAGGTTTTCTATAACGGGACCTGGGGCAGCGTTTGCTCCAACTCAATGACTCTCCAAACGGTGTCTCTGGCGTGCAAGGAGCTGGGCTGTGGGGATGCAGTATCCTTGGACCCATTCCCGACTTACGGAAGGCTGCGTGGCCCTGCCTGGGTGGATCGTGTGGAGTGTGGGAAGAGTGACACCTCCTTCTGGCAGTGTCCCTCCGCTCCCTGGCACCCACAGTCCTGCACTGACCTGCGCGATGAGACCCACATCACCTGCCAGGGTAACTCTGAGCCACCCGGGCACCAGCATCCCCAGATTCTGCTCCCTTCTGGGCACTGTCAGACACAGACCGAGCCCACAGGGGCTTTTCCTTTCCATGCCAGACCCTTCTGCTGCTGAAAGTGGCACAAAGGAGCCTTCAGCTCTCAGACCCCACACATTCAGCAGCAGTGGGCAGCCAGGCTGCCAGCAGAGCCTGGGGGAGGCAGAGGTGTCTGCAGGAGAGGTCTCAACAGAGACCCATCAGGGCTCCAAACAGTGTCCCCCATCCTGCCCTCTGTGAACCAGGCTCCCTTGGGGGCTGAGCAGTCAGGGTCCCCCACATTGCCGGGTGTGTCCCCTGAGTGACCGGGGTTCAGCTGCTCCCTTGAGCAAGGTGACTCAGGGATGCACAGGCAGAACTCAGCCCCGCTCTCTGCCACACGACCCCCCTGCTGCAGCCCCTCACCACAGCATTTCCTTCTACAGACAGAGAGACAGGAAAGGCCCCAGCCCTGGATCCCCCGTGCCCAAACTCCAGGAGCTGCACAGGTAGCTGCTCCTCTGCAGGCCTCTCTCCCATGGCCGGGCTCTGCCTGCTGCCCTGGAGCCCTGAGGGGTCTCTGCCTTCTCCAGACAGGGAGAAGATCCGTGCGGTGGGAGGCGAGAGCGGGTGCTCGGGCAGAGTGGAGGTCTGGCACCGTGGCTCCTGGGGGATGGTGTGCGACGACTCCTGGGACATGCTGGACGCGGCGGTGGCGTGCCGGCAGCTGGGCTGTGGCCCCGCAGTGTCTGCCCTGGGCGAGGCGGCGTTTGGGAAGGGGACGGGCCCCATCTGGCTGGAGCAGGTGGAGTGCCGGGGCACAGAGCCGTCTCTGCAGCACTGCTGGGCCCGGCCCGGGGACAGCGGCGCCTGCCGGCATAAGGAGGACGCTGCCGTCAACTGCTCGGGTGAGCATCTCCCGGGGGCTGCACTGTCCTGCCCGTGGCCCCGAGCAGGGCCCTGGGCTCCTGCCTGGCCACCCCTGAAGGAGCAGCCCCACAGGAGGGCCAGTGTGGGTGGGATGTGACAGGGATGTCTGCACACGTGCACACAGCCCCGGGGTGTCAGAGAGGAGGCTCCCCGGGACCTGCACACCCAGCCTCTCAGCACAGCTCTCCTCCTCCTCCTCTGCAGCTGGTTTTCAGGGTTCTATACTGGTTTCAGGGGTGCTATACTGGTCTGGGGGTACATACTGCTTTTCAGGGGGATCTATACTGGTTTGAGGGGATTCTCTACTGGTTTTGTTGGGGGTTCATACTGGTTTGAGAGGGTTCTTTACTGGTTTGGTGTTCTACACTAGATTGGGAGATTCTATAATGGTTTTGGTGGTCCATGCTGTTTTAGGGGAATTCATACTTGTTTGTGAGGTTTTATACTGGTCTTGGGAGTTCTGTACTGGTTTCTGGGGTTTCATACATGTTTTAGGGGTTTTAGGATGTCTATATTGGGTTTGAGTATTTCTGTACTGGTTTGGAGGGTTCATACTAGTTTCGGGGGGTATATAATGGTTTTTGGGGGGTTCGTACTGGTTTGGGGGTGGGTGCATACTGGTTGGGAGAGCCCCATGGCAGCCACATGGCAGCCCCACCAGTATTGCCAGTAACCACCCCACTAGTGTCGCCAGTGACCAGCCCCTCAGTATTCCCATTACCCACAGTATCCCAGTTAACCCACAGCTCTCCTTCTCCTCCTCTGCAGCTGCACCCAGGACCGCAGCACCAACCCCCCGAGCAGGTAACCTGCCCTGTGTGTCAGCGCCGGCTCTTCCCAGGGCCGGGCTGTGACCCACAGCCAGGGGGAAGGGGCTCCTTGCCAGGGAAGGACTCACTGAGGTGGGATGTCAGTCCCCAGAAGGGTGGGACCTTCCCCATCACTCCCCCCTGGGGTCCCTTACCCCGGTGTCACAGGGTCAGGACTGTGGTGTCACAGCCCCCCACCTCTCCCAGCCCTGGGGCTGCTATTTCTGGCTTCCTGCCTGTGCAGATGCCACCCGGGACCGTCTGACCAGCAGCAGGAGAGAGTCCTTGCTTGTCATCATCTGCATCATCCTGGGAGCCCTTCTCTGCTTGCTCCTGGCCCTCCTGGCTGGGCAAGCGTGGAGCGCCAGGGCTGGGCACAGAGGTGGGTTTGTTCTCCATGGTCCCAGGTGAAGATGTGTGTTGGCAAGGCCAGGGGTGCTGTGGGGTGTCAGTGAGTGGTACAGGCAGAGCTGGGGGGACAGGAGTGTGTGCTGCCCACAGTCCCATGTGTCACCCCATTGACTGCCTGACCACGGGCAACCAGCAGGAAGGGGGAGAGAGAGACCAGACCTGGGGGGAGTCAGGGATGGGGCCAGGAGAGAAATGGAACAGCTGGGCTGGGGAGATGGGATAAAGGGGGGATACATGAGGATGTGCCACTGGGAGTGCTCTGGGGAGATGGGGCTCTGGGCTGGGGAGATGGGATAAAAGGGGGATAGATGAGGATGTGACACTGGGAGTGCTCTGGGGAGATGGGGAGGGGGCTCAGGGGAGATGGGAAGGGGGCTCTGGGCTGGGGAGATTGGATAAAGGGGGGATAGATTAGGATGTGACACTGGGAGTGCTCTGGGGAGATGGGGAGGGGGCTCTGGGCTGGGGAGATGGGATAAAGGAGGGATAGATGAGGATGTGGCACTGGGAGTGCTCTGGGGAGATGGGGAGGGGGCTCTGGGCTGGGGAGATGGGATAAAGGGGGATAGATGAGGATGTGACACTGGGAGTGCTCTGGGGAGATGGGGAGGGGGCTCTGGGGGTGCGAGATGCTGGGAGAATCATTGGGCAGCACCTCCCATCCTTTCAGCATCAGGACCCCTGGCTGTTCCTCCACCCAACCCTTACCTCCCCCCAGCAGGGCAGGGGCTGTGTAATGGATCCACTGGGCAGAGAGTGGACAGCTCCAGGGGAGAGGAAAGGCAGGAGCTGCTCCAAGCTCAGCACCAGGAACAGGATCCAGGGTCCAGAGGGGCACAAGGGGGGTCTTTTTGGGAGGGTGTGAGGGTGTTGCTGCCCCTGACCATCTCCTTGGGGACTTTGCCATTGGGGCTGTGCTGTGGGGACAGCCCTGAGCTGAGCCAGGGGAACAGGGCAGGGGGAGCAGATCAGAATCCATCCCTTCCCTGCCCATCCCTAAGCCACATCCCTGAGCCAGCCCTGCCTCTGTCTGCAGCCTCTGAGCGAGCCTGGGAGCCCTTCCCTGAGGCCCTGTACGAGGAGATCGGGTACAGCCCAGCATTGGAGAAGCAGCCAAGGTTCAGCATGTCAGGTGGGTGTGGGTCCCTCATGGGGGCCATATCTCTAAGGCTCTTTCCCCTGGCCCCCACCTAAGACTGACCCCCTGCAGCCCCCTGGCCCAAGGTCCCTGCAGCACTGGGGCTGTGGGTTCTGTGGGGAGAGCAGCCAGGTCTTGGAGCTGGAGAAGAGCTTCATCCTCACCAGCTCATCCTGTCCCAGCCAGTGGACAGCCCCTCACTGTGTGTCCCTACATCCCATTGTCAGCTGAGGGGTGAGGGAAGGGGCTGTCCTGGGGCAGCTCTGGGAGACCCTGTGAGTTGGGGTATTCCCAGGAGAGCAAGGAAACTCCTGACCCCTCATCCAATGCAGCCCTGGCTCGGTGGGTCCCCTGTCCCCAGCAGCACTGAGCACAAGCTGGGTCAGCAGAACTCACCCCATAAAACTTCCATCACTTCTCTCCAGGATCCTACTCAGAGGGGTCCCTGAACAAGGTGCAGACCCACTATGAGGACATTGAGGAGGAGGATGGTCCAGGATCAGCACCAGGTAATGGGAGGCGGGAAGGGGTGGATCTCTCCTCCCTGCACACTTGTGATGGACACCAGTGTCACCGTGAGCAGCAGGGAGGATTTGGGCAGGGGAATCCTCTGGTGCTGCCAAATCCAGTGTCTGAGGCCCATGTCCCTGCCCTTCCTCCCTTCCTCTGCTCTGCAGGACGTGTCTCCTCACTGTCAGCATCTCCCCTCCTCTTTCAGACATGCCTGTCCTGCCCAGAGGTGACCCAGCAGATGGCTATGACGATGCCAGGGAGGTATCTGAGCCTGGGGAGGATCCAGTGTCTGGGCAAGGAGACTGGGAAATGCCCAGGGCACCAGAGGATGGAGCTGGTCCCAGGGATGCACCAGGAGGTGAGAGGGAAAGACAGTGCTGTGGGTTCCTGTCGTTCCAGATGAGTTGCTGCCATATTGAGAGCCCACAGTCTGGCAATAGACCAACCTGCCCTGGGTGTTTTTCTTGGGGGGGACCCTTGGTGGAAGAGGGAGGTAAATATTTCTCCTCTGATGAGGAGAAGGGAGGAAGGTGATGTACAGGTCAGGACGGGCACCTCATGGGACGATCACTCAGTGGGCTGCCTTGCTGCTTGCAGGGACACACCTGCACCCCCAGAGAAGTGCTGAGGCCCCTGGAGCTGAGGGAGATGCCTGGTCCCCTCCCCAGGACAGCACAGGCTATGACGATGCTGAAGAGGTGTCTCTGGCACATCCCCCTGAGGACTCCAAGGCTGTGACACCAGAGCTCAGTGCACAGCAGCCCCTGAGCCCTGGGCCAGCACAGCCCATCCCGGCCATGCAGCTGGGTGCAGCCAGGAGGGAGGAGAGGTCTGTGCAGCTGGGAGAGCCCTGAGCACCAGGGACCCATCTCCCTTCTCCCAGGGGCAGCAGAAACAGCCCGGGGTTTGCTCTCTGTTTATTCTCCTGAGGTTACTCTGTGTCTCCCCACTTGTTCCTATTAAAGCCTTTGGGGTAGGAAGGGGTATTTTTCTCCTTCTTAACTCTGTGGGAGGGAACTCCTCCTCCCCCTCCTTCCTCACTGACCCTGGTGTGTCTGGTGTCTTTACTCATGTTCCCCCTCTCCTCCCTTACCCCTGTCCCAGTCTGGCATCTGTGCCCTTTCTAAACCCACCCTCACAGAGCAGCACCCCCTCTGCTGATGTGCTCAGCTGATGGCAGCAGTAGGGCTGCTGCAGGGCTGCCTGGACGTGGGGGAACCAGAATGGGGAACCCAATTTCCCTTCTCACTGGGGCTCCTGCTGCCTTTCTGCTGCCAAAGCCACTGATGTGGAGTCCCACACACAGTAACATCTCTGCCACTGTCAAGAAACCCAAATGATCCTCTGGAGGGGGAGGGAAAGAGAGAATGCCCTGACACTGAGGGAGTAAAGGTCGGGGTGACCAGTTGAGGGTTGGGGTGATCGTTGAGGGTTGGGGTGAAAGGGGTTGAAGTTGGAGGGAAACAGCCAAAGCCGGAGGCCAATGGCCAAAAGATGGGTCAACTGGGACAACTCTTGATCCAACCATTAAAGATCCCAGGGCATAAGGATTCCATGGGAAGGGGCTGGAGATGGTTGGGATGCCCAATACGCATCATCAATCAATGACGATGACACGGCCACAGACTACTGTGCCAGAGATGGTGGTGGTGGTGCTGATGGTGGTCACCACCCCATTGCCATGTCCCCAGCTCCTGGCATCTCCCTGGCATCCTGGCACAAAGATCCAGGTCTCTTTCAAGCACAAACTCCAAAACCATTGGAAATTCACACAAATTCTGCCCAGAATCCCGGCCACGACTCATCCAGTTTCACCTCTGGTCACTCCAGGATGTTCTCCATGCCCAAGGAACCAGGAATTCCCCAAAATCCTCATATCTCCCCAAAAATCCTCGTATTTTCCCCAAAATCCTCTATTTCCCCCCCCCCAAATTCCCTAATTCCCATATTTTCCCCAAAATTCCCTCAAGGGAAGAGACTATTACCAGACTGTTACCAAGGATGGGTGCCACGACGAGAGGGAAGATGCTGCCAATCAGTGTGATTGATAAAGCAACTTCACCTTCATGGCAAGCACACCCTTCCTTTGATACTGTTCCTACCACGTGTTGTACTTGTCGTATTCTAATTGGCTCTTAGCTAAAGGTTACATTTACATACCCCACCCATCTGGCAGCCTGGGAATCATGTCTCTTTCTCAGTCCCAGGAGCACTGAATCCTTATCACACCTCCTGCTCCCACATCTTGTGGCCTTGCTGCACGAGACACAAGAACACCCTGACCCATTGTTGACCCTTCTGTTCTCACCAACACGGCGTGGGGCCTGGTCTGACTGAGCTACACAGGTGACTGCTTGGGCAGCTGCTCCACAGGCTCATGGCCTTGCTTCTCAAGCCATTCTGCCACACCCAGGAGGCCAGGAAGGACAACGGCATCTTGGCTTGTATCAAAAACAGGGTGGCCAGTAGGTCTGGGGAGGGGATTGTGCCCCTGTACTCGGCTTTGGTGAGGCTGCACCTCGAGTGCTGAGTCCAGTTCTGGGCTCCTCACCATAAGAAGGACATTGAGGTCCTGGAGTGAGTCCAGAAAAGGGCAACCAGGCTGGGGAAGGGGCTGGAGGACAAATCCTGTGAGGAGCAGCTGAGGGAGCTGGGGGTGTTCAGCCTGGAGAAGAGGAGGCTGAGGGGAGACCTTATCACTGCCCTGCCAGGAGGGTGCAGAGATGTGGGCGATGGTCTCTTCAGCCAGGGGACAGTAGATGGGACAAGGGGAAATGGGCTCAAGCTGTCCCAGGGCAGGGTCAGATCAGATGTTAGGAAGAAGTTTTTACTGAAAGAGTTGTCAGGGCTGGAACAGGCTGCCCAGGGAGGGGGTTGAGTCACCTTCCATGGATGTGTTCAAAAAAGGGGTAGGTGAGGTACTTAGGGATATGGTTTAGCTTAGGATGGGAACAATTGGACTCGATGATCTTAAAGGTCTTTTCCAACCTTGTGATTCTCTGATTCTTTTTAATGTTTCCATAAAGGACCAGACAACTGGACTGGAGGGTGTCTTAAGTACATTTGCATATGACACCAAATTGGGAGGAGCTGTTGACTCTGTTGAAGGTGGAGAAGACTTGCAGAGACCTGGACAGGTCAGAGAGCTGGGCAGTCACCAACACCATGGAGTTTAACAAGGGCAAGCACCAGATCCTGCACCTGGGAAGGGGCAGCCCTGGCTGCACATACAGACTGGGGGGTCAGACACTGGAGGGATCTGAGGGTCTTGGTCGACAGCAAGTTAAACACGAGCCAGGAGTGTGCCCAGGCAGCCAGGAGGGCCAAGGGTATCCTGGGGTGCATCAAGCATGGCATTGCCAGCCGGTCCAGGGAGGAGATTGTCCCGCTCTACACTGTGCTGGTGCAGCCTCACCTCAAGTGCTGGGTGCAGTTTTAGGCTCCACAGTACAAGTGGGACATTAAAATATTGGGAAGTGTCCAGAGGAGACAATGAGGATGGTGAAGAGTCTGGAGGGGAAGTCTCATGGGGAGAGGCTGAAGTCCCTTGGTTTGTTCAGCCTGGAAAAAGGAGGCTGAGTGGAGACCTCATTGCAGTCTGTGGCATCCTGAGGAGGGGGAGAGAAGGGGCAGGTGCTGATCTCTCCTTGGTAGCCAATGACAGAACCTGAGGGAACAGCATGAAGCTGTGACAGGGGAGGTTTAAGGTAGATGTTAGTGAGAGGTTCTTTACTAAGAGGCTGGTCAGGCCCTGGAACAGACACCCCAGGGAAGGGGTCACAGCACTGAGCTTGACCAAGTTCAAGAAGCATCTGGATGATGCGTTCAGTCCCATAATCTGATTGGCTGGCCCTGTGTGGAGCCAGGAGTTGGACTGGATGATCCTTATGGGTCCCTTCCAACTCAGGAGATTCTATGATTCTATGACCATGACTGAAATCACCACTTAGCAGTGGATCTGCACAGCAGCACTTGTGGTTGCTCTCTAGATTTCCCTTCCCCTTGGACCATTCAGACACCTCCCAACCATCCAGCTGCTGCTCTGAGTTTCAGGGAGTTAAACCCTTGCCTTTCTGGCAGTTGTCTGACTCATTCTGTCTTTAGCCAGCTCTTGAGTTGTGGTGATTTCACAGTCTCCTTCCTCACTAGAACATCTCTCACAGGGTTAAGCTTTGTGGAAGGTGAACCTCACTGGTGGCAGATTGCACTTGGCACAGAGTGAGGAGTGTTTGATTTAATGGTGAATCTTGACAGGTTTCTTGTGTTGTTGGGAAAATAACTCCCTGTGTGCTGCCTGTGTGCAGCCAGTTCTCTAAGGAAAGCAGGGGAGCTGGTACAGAGGGGCTGTAACGCCCCACTGTGGAGTGCAGAGAGAGACCTGATGTAAGGACAAGGGATGCAAGTCCCAGTTGGCTGGTGAGAGTCATGGTGGGCTTGTGGAGATGTGCAGCAAGGTTGTCCCCACTGCCTCAAGGGACCCTTTTTCAGACCAGTCCAGACCTCCTTAGGAGGCACCCTGGATCAATCTCAGTCAGAGGTTGTCACCTCAGCTCTACAGTGAAAATAATAACCTACACCCTTAAAAAGAAATCAATTTTACTCTGAGCTCCCTTTGAAACAGCTTCAATGGTCTGTACATCTCTTGAAGACTTGAAGATAATTACATGAGACATAGCTCGTTAGGGCTTGCTTTTTACCTTTAATGAGCCCTGGGGTGCATTTGGTGCTGAGTCCTTGAAGCTCAGGTACTGAGAGGAGATGACACAAAAAACTCCATGTCAAAAGCAGAAGCCAAAGTACCTGAAGTATTAATGAGTCCCGCTGAGAGCTATTGCTGGCTGAGCCTCCCCAGGAACTCGTTAGCACAGGTAATTGGAGACCATGTTGGCTGGTAGGCAAAGGCAATGTTCAAGCAGCTGAGTTGCTGAGCAAGCCCTGGGTTGGTTTGATGAAGCAGAAAGGCCAAGCCCTGACCCCCAGCCCAGGGAAGACAGGTCCTGTCCCTCAGGCATTGCTCAGGCTCTTCCTGGGGCAGCGTGGGGTGTGTAATGCTGAGGGAAGAACAACAGGATGAGAGTTTCTCCTCATAGTTGGCCAAAAGCCCAGCTAGAAATTCATCTGTCCTCCATTTAAATAAAAGAAAGAGCAGGGAGACTCTCCATCCCCTATCAGATTCAGGAGGAAACATTGTGGAGAGATGAGGCCAAGGCTGAGGTGCTTAATGAAATCTTTGCCACTGTCTTTAGTAATAGGAGCAGTTGTACAGAGAGAATCCAATTCCCTGAGCTGGGAGACAGGGACAGGGAGCAGAATGAGCCCACCTCAATCCAGGAGGAGATGGTCCTGCTGCACCACAGAGATGTGCAGAGATCTGTGGGGCTGAATGGGATGCAGCCAAGGGTGCTGAAAGAGCTGGCAAGGGGGGTTCACCAAGCCACGGACCATCAGTCCTGGATGACTGGATCAGTTACTCTAACCCCTATATAAGAAGGGATAGAAGAATGATCAGGGAAATTACAGGCCTGATGGTTGGACTTCAGTCCCAGAGAAGCTGATGGAGCAGATCATCCTGAGTAGCATTAACCAGTTCATGAAGAACCCCCAAGTGATCAGGCCCAGCCAGCTTGGGTTCATAAGGGCAGGTCCTGTTTGACCCACTGAATCTCCCTCTATGACAGGGTGACCTGCTTCTTGGACAAGGGAAGGGCTCTGGAAGTTGTCTACCTTGACTTTAGCAAGGCCTTGGACACAGTTTCCCAAGACCTTCTCCTAGAGAAGCTCACTGCTTGTGGCTTGGAAACTGTGGTGGTTCAGCCCCAAGCAATGGCTGAGCACCACATGCTGCTCGCTCACTCCCGGAGGAGAAACAGACAGAGCCTCTGTGGGTTGGGGTAAGGACAGTTTACTGACAAAAGCACCATAAAAGGGGACCAATAACAGCCCCAATTGCACTCACACCCAGTGATAGCACAGAGAGCACCTTACAAACCCAACAATAACAGTGCTGCACCATGCCAGGACCACCCCTCCCCAGCCAGCCCCTTGGATGGGGAAGTGATGTCAGGTGGTGTGGAAAACAGCCCAGGTGAACTCAGCTCAGCTGTGCTGGCTGCTTGGGGAGGTGAGCTTTGGCCTAGATAGAACCAGGACATTATCCACCCCTGTTTCCACACCATCTACATCATGCCCAGATCTTACATTTTCAGAGTACTGGGGAGGTTCATAACATCATTTATTATTTAGACCCTCTGCCATGGACCACCATCCAGCAAATAGTATAGAGAAATATGTAATATTTGGGCTTTTTTCTCCTTTGGCAATGTCTAAAGCAGCTGGATGGCTTTCACCTCTGCAAACTGGCAGGATTTGCCTTCTCCATAGGCAGCTTCTGCAACTTGGCGTGTGGGACTCCATACAGCAGCCTTCCACCTCTGATGTTTACCAGCAATGCCACAGGACACATCGGTGCACAGGGCATATTTTCTTTCATTTTCTGGCAGTTCACTGTACAGTGAGGCCTCTTCAGCATGTGGCACCTGTTCCTCTGGTGATATTCCACAGTCTTTGCCTTCTGGCCAGTCTGTGATCACTGCCAGGGTTCCTGGGTGATTGGGGTTTCTTATTCAAGCCTGTTGAGGGATAAGTGCAACCCACTTGCTCCACGTAGCATGAGTGGCATGGTGTGTAGGAGGGGCATTCCCTTTGAACATCCAGCCCAGCACTGGCAGTCGGGGTGCCAGGAGGAGCTGGGCTTCAGTCCCCATCACTTCTTAAGTGGCTCAAACCCCTTCCTGTGCTGCCAGCTTTTCCTTTTCTGTTAGAGTGTCTGGATCCTCTGTAGCCCCGACTCCAAAACCCCAGAGCCTGACCTTGAGCCTCCCCTGGTGCTTTCTGCCAGAGTCTCCAGGTAGGGCCATTCTCCCTGGATGTAGTGTAGAGCACATTCTTTACACCTGGCCCTGTTGGGACTGGCCCAAGGGCTACACGGACTATCTCCTGTTTGATCTCTTCAAAGGCTTCTCACTGCCCATGGCCCCATTGGAAATGGGTCTCTTACCAGGTTACACGGTAGAGAGGGCTGACAATGAGACTGTGGTTTGGGATATGCATTCTCCAGAACCCCACAGTGCCTAGGAAAGCTTGGGTCTCCTTTGTGTTGGTTGATGGAGACATAGCTGCTGTTGTATTGATAACATCCACTGGGATCTCACAATGTCCATCCTGCTATTTTAGTCCTAAAAACTGGATTTCTGAAGTGGGTCCCTTGACATTACTCTATTTAACAGAAAACCCAGCTTTAGCAGAAGTAGGATATTCATCTTCCCTTTCTCAAAAAATTCCTCTTCTGTGTTGCCCCAGTTGATGATCAGTTTCTGAATGGGAATCAGGGAGTCTCTGTTGGGTGTGGTATTGTTGCCTGTGACCATCATGGTAGCAACTGGTACTCGCTGTTCTTCAGCCTTTAGCAGCCCCACAACAGCAGGGTCTTCTGACAGCCCAGGCAGAAGAGACACTTGTTCAATGTCTTCTGTCTCTGAGGCAGCTATTCCAAGAGCCCACTGGTACCCTTTTGGGTCTTTGAAGTGCCTTCACTGCAGGAAGTCTATACCCAGTATGCACAGAGCTGCAGATCATCAGGATCACACTAAATCCTCTCTCACATGGCTAATCCCCTTAGATAATGGATATCTCTCTCCATGGTCATCCACTGGTCTGGCCAATACACAGCATCTTCAATGAACTGGTACCGTGCCCTTACACTTGATAGAAGTCACCTCCAGAGGCTGAGGGCTTGAGCCTTCCTTCCAATTGCCTTGTTACTGCCTCCTCTCTGGACAGGGATCCCAGCTGCTTGGCCTCCCTGCCTTCTCCCTGCTGCCTGCCCCATTGTCCCAGCATGGCAGTAGCCAGGTGATGATGTGCTCCCCTGGAAGGCGGCTGAAGTCTTTTCTCATGTCTCTCAGCTCAAGGACAAGGATCGGGTTATAACCTCTGGTATTGCCTCTTCAGGGCCTTGCAATGGTCCCAGTTCATCAGCATCTCTCCCGATGAGGACTGATTTCTCCATGTATTTCTTCTTCTGGATAGAGGTGACTGACAGGCGTACTGGTTGGCTGTCTGGATCAGCTCTGGGGTTGGCCTCTGAGGTTTGAGTACCCATGGTGCATGTTGGGGAGACTGGAGGAGCTGCACTCTCTGAGGCACGGGTAGCTCCAGTGCCTGTTGGAAGGGTTCTTTCTGGCTCAGCTGTGGTGTTGGTTTCTGAGGCCTGGGCAGCCACAGTGCCTCTGGATCTGGTTTTCTTGTCTAGGTATTTTTTCATGCCCTCCCACACCCCATGCCACCCCTGACCCTTCAGCCCAGGGAAGACCTCTTGGCAATATTCTTGGCACAGTTGTTGGTAACACATAGGTCCAGACAGACATTCAGGAGAGAGAGCAAGACACATATGCTGGTCTGAACATCCCAGGGATAGTCAACATTCTCAACAGATGCTGTAAAAAGCCTAAAGGGAAAAGGGGAGGAGAAAGCACCCCTCACCTCATCCTCTACCCTTATCACAAACCTTCAGGCCCCACCTTGGGCTCCAAAAAGGGCTGTGGTGGTTCAGCTCCAACCAGTGGCTGAGCAGCACATGCTACTCACTCACTCACTCCCACAGGAGAAACAGACAGAGCCTCCGTGGGCTGGCCTAAGGACAGTTTACTGACCAAATCACCATGAAAGGAGAATAACCCACAGTGAATTTCACTTATACCCAGTTATGACCCAGTAACTGCACAACATGATGACCAACCTGATGACTCGTCTGCACTTGGACTGTCCTGGAAGCACCAGGAGTGCCCCTCCCCAACAAGCTCCTTTTCTGGGGGAGTGATGTTCAAGTGGTGTGGCAAACAGCCTGGGCTAACTCAGCTCACCTGTGCTGCCTGCCTGGGGAGGTTAACTCTTCCCTGGCAATATCCAGGACAGATGGGATGGGATTGGGATGGGGATAGGATCGGGATGGGGATGGGATTGGGATGATGTAGTCAAGGCACCCATCGATCAGGTGGTGTGTCAGTTTGCCAGGGTTGTTTGCCTGTGCAGCTGTTAAGTCACAGGCTGTAGGAGGTGATAACTGCCCTACAACCTGACCAAATCCTTCCACAAACTCTGCCAGCCAGGGACTGGCTGCTGAGGGAGGGGGAAATGTTGGAGAGACTGTAACAATGACCATTAAACTGTTGCCCAGAGGAGCAGCCAGGTAGATGCCCAGGAAGAGGTAGAAGTGCAGGAGCTGCAGCTCCCATGGGTTCTGTAAAGGCCAGGAGGAGGAACTGGCTGATGGAGCTGCTGCTGGACATGTGGTGCCTCTGGGTATGGATGGTCTTAACTGTGACCAACTGTTGTCTTTTCATTTGGCCAAAGGAATTCCCCACCAGGCTCAAAAATGCTCCTCATCCCAGGCAGCATTGCTCTATTGGACCTTGAACCCACTCATGTCTCTTGGACCACCTCTGGCCCTTCAGGTGACAACAGGTCTTGGTGTCTGAGCAACTCTCTCCTGGTCTCCACCCTCAGTAATTCCCATGGGCACGGGGACCAGCAGCTCCCAGGCAGCCATGCTCCTTGACCTTTGCAGGGGGACAGAGACCCCTGCCTGTCCCTGCCTGGGGGTCCTGTCTCATGCAGAGACAAGGAAAGGTGATTGTCCTGCCCAGCTCTGGTTTGATCAGGAGAAAGGACTCTGCTGGACACAAGGATTTCTCCCCAGCCACGGGAGGGAACGTCAGAGAGGACTTCAGTTTCTTTCCAAGTTAGTTCCTTGGAGCTCCAGGGAGGAGTCCAGAGGGGATGGAAAGTATGATGACTTCACCTGCTCCTCTGCTGGGAGCTGGGCTGGGCTCCTGGGATGGACAGTGGGAGCTCAGAAATATTGCAGTGCTGCAGAGAGACAGCTCTGGCCAGGAGCAGCTCCTCTGCCAAGCACACAGGGCTGGGGACACTGCCTGGAGGCACCGAGGGGAGACCTGTCAGGCTGAGAGAGCTGATGGATGCTGAGAGCTCACAGCAGGAGAAATCTCCACAGCCTCTGCCTGGTATGTCTGTGGGTGCAGGGCAATGCAGGTTCTGTTCCTGGAGGGATCTCCTCAAGCTGGGACATGGGGCAGTGTGTGGGGTCTGTCAGGAGGACAGGTTCTCTCTAGGACCAGAAAGTGCTGCCTGGAAGGGATGCCCTTGTGCCCCATCAGAGGGACAGGGCAGGACAGCTGTCTTCTCCTGGGCATGGCTGAGGGGTGCCCAGGGCTATCCTTGTGAGCAGGGTCCCTGCAACCTGGGGTCTGTGTGCTGGGGCAGGGACTCTGCTGCTGCCGGGGTCAGAACTCAGCCTGGCTTGTGGGCTTTCCACAGTGATAGAGACAGCAGCTGTGGGTTGAAGGAGTGACCCAGGGAAGGGCAGCACAGGTTCCGTCTTCTGTAAGAAAATGCTGCCAGGGTCAGCTTTACTTCCAGCTCCAGCTGATTCTTGAGACATTCCAAAGGGACTTGGAAAAACAACATCAAGGAAGCATTTTCCTGCAAGGCAGTGTCTGCTTTGACTGTTCCTCTCCTGTGGGCTGTGCTGTGGTAGATGAGAACTTATTTCTCCACAAAGAATATGCAATGAAAACTCAATTCTCATTAAGACGTTTGGGCTTTTCCTGAGCCCTGCACACACAGAGGTTCCCAGGGCAGTGCCCTGATGCCAGGAGGGGTCTGCAGAGCAGAGCTGAGCACAGGGCAGGTTGGATGAGCTCTGTGAGCACAGAGCAGGAGGTGACATGGACAAAGAGAAGCTACTGCAGGGACAGCTCCAGGCAGCAGAGACGTTTTCAGGGAGGGAGAAGGAGCTGCTCCCAGCAATGCCCTGGCAGTGGGGATTTGTTAACTCCCTGATGTTCTCCACAGTGCAGTCACTTTCCCACAGTGATCCCCAGGTTTCTGTCACTCAGCACAGACTCTAAACGCAGAGTTCCAGGGTTTCAGGCTGAGTCATGTCCTTGGTAGCCCAACACCCAGTGAGGAGAAACTTTTGAGTGCTTGTCTGTGTGTTCCTCTCCTTACAGACTCGTGTGGAGCATTTCTTGCTGTTTCCTCTCCTGTCCTTGTTGCCTTTGTACAACCATTAATAGGGACTCTGAGACTCAGCATTGGTGGGGCTGGCACTGAGCTCACCCTCACTTCAGGACCCGCATCTGTAGTTTCAAAGCTCTGCTCTGCCCTCGGGTGAAACTGGAGTGACAGTTCTGAAAAGCTCCTTCCTATCCACAGGGGATTTAGTCTAAGATCACACCATCCTTCTATTTACTGATTGCTGCCAGGCAGGACTGAGTTCTTGAGAGCCCACAGCTGACCCTCCTCCCAGCAGTGGCACGCTCAAGCCAGCACAAAGCAGAGCTCCCAAAAGGGACCTGATAAAAGTCCTCCTGAATCCAGAGAGTCAATGTGAATTGGAAGAGGTTTTCCTCAAAGAAGAGTTCCCTAACTTCTCACTGCATTTTCCGACTCTCACAGCTCTCCCCACTTGATGCCAGCAGATGTCCAACAGCAGCAGCTCCATCAGCCATTTCCTCCTCCTGCCCTTTGCAGACACACTGGAGCTGCAGCTCCTGCACTTCTGCCTCTTCCTGGGCATCTACCTGGCTGCTCTCCTGGGCAATGACCTCATCATCATCACCATAGCCTGTGACCACCACCTCCACACCCCCATGTACTTCTTCCTCCTCAACCTCTCTGTTCTTGACCTTGGCTGCATCTCCACCACTATTCCCAAATCCATGGCCAATTCCTTGTGGGACACCAGGGCCATTTCCTACACAGGATGTGTGGCTCAAAACTTTTTCTTTGTATTTTTGATCTCCACAGAGCTCTGTCTTCTCACTGTCATGGCCTATGACCGCTACGCTGCCATCTGCCACCCCCTGCACTACGGGACCCTCCTGGGCAGCAGAGCTTGTGTCCACATGGCAGCAGCTGCCTGGGGCAGTGGGTTTCTCAATGCTTTACTGCAAACATCCAATACATTTTCACTCCCCCTTTGTAAGGGCAATACAGTTGACCAGTTCTTCTGTGAAATCCCCCAGATCCTCAAGCTCTCCTGCTCAGATGCCTACCTAAGGGAAATTGGACTCATTGTGGTCAGCATTTGTTTAGCTTTTGGTTGTTTTGTGTTCATTGTGGTGTCCTATGTGCAGATCTTCAGGGCTGTGCTGAGGATCCCCTCACAGCAGGGACGGCACAAAGCCTTTTCCACCTGCCTCCCTCACCTGGCCGTGGTCTCCCTGCTTGTCAGCACTGGCATGTTTGCAAACCTGAATCCCCCCTCCATTTCTTCCATGTCTATGGACATGGCAGTGTCGTTTCTTTACTCGGTGTTTCCACCAGCAGTGAACCCCCTCATCTACAGCATGAGGAACCAGGAGCTCAAGGATGCCATGTGGAAACTGATGACTGGATGTTTTAAGCAACAATAAACTGCTCATATCACCAACACTGTAACTCATTTCATGACTCTTTAGTAGGGCTTTTAGGTAATATTTTGGGGTTTTTTTTTCCCTTCTAGTTTTTGTAAGGTAACTAAAATCCAAATAGTTGTAGAAGTCTTGACTTCTTTAATGAGAACGACTTGAAGAGACATGCTTGTAAGGCTTTTCTCTATTTTAATGATATCTTTTCTTCTGTGTCTACAGACCTCACATACTAAACGGAGCGTGATGAAACCGCTGAAGAAGTTAAGTCAGGAGTAATGCCCAAAGTACCTTGAAGCATTAACAGGCCCCATCGACAGCCATTACTGACAAAGCCTCCCCATGGGCTCGTTAGAGCAGACAACTGGAGGCCATGAGGACAAACCCAGGCAAAGCACAGGCAGCTCTGATGCTGAGGACACCCTGGCTTGGTCTGATGAAGCAGAAATGCCAAGTGCTGAGCCCAGCCCCTGGGCAGGGAGATCCTGACCCTCACCTGTGTCTCAGGGCTCTTCCTTGGGATGTGGGGAGTGTGACACCAAGGGATGGACAGGGATGTGACACATGGAGGCCTACCCTAGGGTGGGTGCAAGGGGAAAACAATGCTCTGTGGCCATGAGGACAATATGTCTCCTCTGAAGCCTCTGTGGCAGGGCCATCAGCCACAGCTAAGGGGGCAAAGACCTTGTTACTATCAGGCCCTTTCATCCTGGCTGGCACCCTTGGCCATCTGCACCACAGCCCATCCCACACTGCCCCACACCTGTGCCTGTTTCCCTGTAGGCTGCAAGCACCCAGCACCCTTCCCAACCTTGATCTCACCCCCTGATGTCCCTGCCTGTTCTGATGTCTCTCCCTCCCCACCAGCTCCTCCCACAAGCACAAAGCCACCAGCTCATCCACACTTCCTCAAAGTGACATTTTACACCACAGCACTGCCCTCAGAGTGACATTTCATTATCCTCACGTCCACTCTGACCTTCAAAGCTGCAGTTTCAGTGGATTTGACACCCTATGTTCTTTCCACATACCACAGACAGGGGTTCCTTTAGCCTCCCCTTCCCTGACCTATAGAAGCAATGGTCACTCAACCTCTCCACACAAGACCCCTAATTGTAACTTGGCAGACTTTTACTGCCCACACGAGTGTTCCTCCCCATTTCTCCAGACTGGGGAGCCCCACACTGGGACTGACTGCTCCAGAAGTGGCCTCACTAGTGCTGCATCCAGATGGACAAGAAGGGCCCTTGTCTGTGTGGCCACGCTCCTCCCAGTGCAGCCCAATGTGCTCATGGCCAGATCCCTGTTCAGCACCTCTGACTGCTATGGCTTCCCCCAGAATGACCAAATTCTTCTTGTGCCCGGTTCTCCACCCATCATGTCTGAGCTGCCTTGATGTGCGGGTGTTGTGCTGGAACCTTTGGTCATGGTTTCATCCCAGCTGAGGGCCGGGTGCCACACAGCTACTCTCTCTCTTTAACAGGGTGTGGGGGTGGATTATGGCTGGGATGAAGGGAGAAAAAAGGAAACCAAAATACCCAAAACATCGTGGGTTGGGATAAGAACAGTCTACTGGGCCAGCAGAGAGAGACTAACAACAACAGGACTTTGTAGCACAATATACAAACTGGGGCTGCACAGTGCAGGTTCTCACTGACCCGCACAGCTCAGGGGGAGCAGCTCAGAGCTGTCCTGAACCTGGACACTCCCCAAAACTGCATGTCCTGGATCTGTACGATCCTCTCCCCTCCAGCCATCATCTGAGCATGACACAATTGAATGGAATACGCTCTTTGGCCAGTTTGGGTCACCTGGCTGTGTCCTGGCTGTGTCCCCGCCCAGCTCCCTGGGTGCAACTCGTGTTCTCGGAAACAGGGCAGCATAAAAACCTGAAAAGTCCCTGACTGCTTGGACACAACTCGACCATCCCTGTGTTATCAGCACTGCTCTCACCTGAACTCCCAAACACGGCATTACACCCACTGCCAGAAAGAAAATCAACTCTATCCTGGCTGAAACCAGCCCACCTTTGCAGACAACAAGTGCAACACAACAGTGGGCTCACTCTTGTAATTGTACAGTATGGATAATCCCTTGTGTCAGTTATGGTCAGCTGGGCCTGTTCTGTCCCCTTCCCAGCACTTGTGCACTCCCAGTTGACTCATTTCTGGAGCAGAATTAGTCCAAAGCCCTTGATGCTGTGCAAGCCCTGCTCAGCAAGGAACAAACACATTTAGTTAGACTTTTTTGCTTACAAATCCACCCCACAGAACTCTGGGGGCTGCAAACATGAGAATTCATTCCAGCCCAGACAAAATATGGTCAGGAGGAGAAGATCTCTTCTGGTTGGAAACCTTCTGGATGTTTCTGGTCTGGAAATCCCAGCGTTTGTCAAGGTCAGTTTGGAGTGCAGCTCCATTTTGTTGACAGTGCACATGTGTGCATGCAGGTATCTCTCCAAATTGTGTTCCCTCGAACAAAATGACAGCAATTGGTGTTAAAGAACCTGGGACTCTATGGCTGGACGTTCAGCATGTTTGAAGGTCGATGAAGGTAGATGCTGAAAATGAAATCAGGCCTTTTTAGGACCATTCTCGTGGCTAGGAATGCCCTGAGCTCCAAGCTTACCAGTGCTCCTAGTGCAGTGCCTGGGGAGGATTCAGTCCCCACACCTTTTGCTTTGGTGCTATTGTGTTACATGTAGAAGTTTTGAATGTGGATGCAGGTAGATCTGTAAGTTGACATCAGGCCCTGTTAGTACTGTTCCCTGTCTGGGAGTGCCCTGAGCCTCAAGGTTAATGGGGTTGCTCATGGGCTACCTGGGGGAGTTTCAGGCCAGGAACCTCTTTAATTCCTCACACCTTTGGTTGGGGAACTATTGCTATACATTTAGAATATTATAAGGGTGACGCTGGTAGAGCTTGAAAATGACATCAGACTCTGTTAGGATAGTTCCCATGGCAAGGAATGCCCTGATCTCAAGGGTTACTGGGGCTACTCACCTCTCACAGTGGAGGTTTCACCCTACGAACATCTTTCATCCCTCAAATTTTATTTAGGATGGAGTTATTGCTGGAGCTTTAGCAGTTTGGAAGCTGGATGGTAGCAGAGCCTGGAAAGGACATCAAGAACTCTTAGGACTCTTCTCCTAGCAAGCAAATCTCTGAGCCCCAAGGTTACTGGGGCTGCTAGTTGGCTACCTGGGCATGTTTCATTCCAAGGAACTTTTTTCAACCTTCTCACTTTTTCTTTGGGAGATATTGCTGGACGTTTAGCAGTTTCCAAGTTGGATGCTGGTAGAGCCTGGAAATGACATCAGGAACTGTTACAACCATTCCCTTCGTAAGGACTGACCTGAGTCCAAGTATAACTGGAGCTGATAGTGGGCTACCTAGTGAGGTTTCAAGGCAGGACAATCTCTCAGCCCTTGATTTTCTTTTGGGGGATTTATTGCTGGATGATTTGCAGTTTCAAACCTGGACGTTGGTAGAGCCCGAAAAATGATGTCAAGCACTGCCAGGAAGATTCTGTCGTCTATGAAAGCCCTGAGCCCTAAGGGTACTGGGGCTGCTTGTGGACTATCTCAGGAGCTTTCAATCCAGGAACATCTTTCATCCCTCAAAGCTTTTTTTAAGGATCTATTGCTGTTCGTTTAGCAGTTGGAAAGTGTATACTGGTAGAGCCCAAAAGTGACATCAGGCACTGTCAGGATTGTTCCCTTTCTAAGGAAAGCCCTGAGCCCCAAGGTTCCTGGTGCTGCTAGTGTGCTACCTGGGGCGGCTGTAGTCCAGACCCATCTTTCATCCCTCGCACATTTTGTTTGGGAGATATTTCTGGATGTTCAGTGTGTTTGAAGGTGGACACTGGTAGAGTCCTAAAATGGCATCAGGCAATTTTAGGACTGTTCCCTTGGTTCTCATGTACAAGGGTCAGGTTATAATGCTCACACCCGGAGGAGAAACAGACAGACGCTCTGTGGGCTGGGAGGAGGACAGTTTACTGACAAAATCACTGTGAAAAAATATTAACAGCACATCACAAACTACACTGACATCCAGTGATATCAGAGAGTACTTTACTGACCAAAGGATCACAAGGTACTGCACAATGCAAGGACCAGCCAAACGTCCCAGCCACACTCAGACTGCCCTTAAGGAACCCAGGAGTGCCCCTCCCCAACCAGACCCTTTGATGGGGGAGAGATGTCAGGTGGTGTGGAAAACAGCCTGGACTAACTCAGCTGAGCTGTGCTAACTCAGGTCACCTCTGCTAATTTAGCTCACCTCTGCTGGCTGCTTGGGGAGGTGAACTCTTGCCTGGCCAGAAACAGGACAGCTGTGCATTTAATCTCCCCTGTCTGTCACATATTTCTACCTGTCCAAAGTCAATTGACCATTGTTCCAACAGTGGATCTGCACACCAGTGCTTCTGGTTGGTCTCTAGATTTCCCTTCCCCTTGGACCATTCAGACACCTCTCAACCATCCAGCTGCTGCTCTGAGTTTCAGGGAGTTAAACCCTTGCCTTTCTGGCAGTTGTCTGACTCATTCTGTCTTTAGCCAGCTCTTGAGTTGTGGTGATTTCACAGTCTCCTTCCTCACTAGAACATCTCTCACAGGGTTAAGCTTTGTGGCAGGTGAACCTCACTGGTGGCAGATTGCACTTGGCACAGAGTGAGGAGTGTTTGATTTAATGGTGAATCTTGTCAAGTTTCTTCTGTTGTTGGGAAAATACCTCCCTGTGTGCTGCCTGTGTGCAGCCAGTTCTCTAAGGAAAGCAGGGGAGCTGGTACAGAGGGGCTGTAATGCCCCACTGTGGAGTGCAGAGAGAGACCTGATGTAAGGACAAGGGAGGCAAGTCCCAGTTGGCTGGGGAGAGTCATGGTGGGCTTGTGGAGATGTGCAGCAAGGTTGTCCCCACTGCCTCAAGGGACCCTTTTTCAGAGCAGTCCAGACCTCCTTAGGAGGCACCCTGGATCAATCTCAGTCAGAGGTTGTCACCTCTCCTCTACAGTGAAAATAATAACCTACACCCTTAAAAAGAAATCAATTTTACTCTGAGCTCCCTTTGAAACAGCTTCAATGATCTGTACATCCCTTGAAGACTTGAAGGTAATTACATGAAGAGACATAGCTCGTTAGGGCTTGCTTTTTAGATTTAATGAGCCCTGGGGTGCATTTGGTGCTGAGTCCTTGAAGCTCAGGTACTGAGAGGAGATTACACAACAAACTCCATGTCAAAAGCAGAAGCCAAAGTACCTGAAGTATTAATGAGTCCCGCTGAGAGCCATTGCTGGCTGAGCCTCCCCAGGGACTCGTTAGCACAGGTAATTGGAGGCCATGTTGGCTGGTAGGCAAAGGCAATGTACAAGCAGCTGAGATGCTGAGCAAGCCCTGGGTTGGTTTGATGAAGCAGAAAGGCCAAGCCCTGACCCCCAGCCCCAGGGAAGACAGGTCCTGTCCCTCAGGCATTGCTCAGGTCTCTTCCTGGGGCATCGTGGGGTGTGTAATGCTGAGGGAAGAACAACAGGATGAGAGTTTCTCCTCATTGTTGGTCCAAAGCCCAGCTAGAAATTCATCTGTCCTCCATTTAAATAATAGAAAGAGCAGGGAGACCCTCCATCCCCTATCAGATTCAGGAGGAAACATTGGCAAATGATGAGGACAAGGCTGAGGTGCTCAATGAAATCTTTGCCACTGTCTTTAGTAATAGGAGCAGTTGTACAGAGAGAATCCAATTCCCTGAGCTGGGAGACAGGGACAGGGAACAGAATGAGCCCCCCTCAATCCAGGAGGAGATGGTCCTGCTGCACCACAGAGATGTGCAGAGATCTGTGGGGCTGAATGGGATGCAGCCAAGGGTGCTGAAAGAGCTGGCAAGGGGGGTTCACCAAGCCACTTTCCATCAGTCCTGGCTGACTGGGTCAGTCAGTGTAACCCCCTATATAAGAAGGGAGAGAAGGATGATCAGGGAAATTACAGGCCTGATGGTTTGACTTCAGTCCCAGAGAAGCTGATGGAGCAGATCATCCTGAGCAGCATTAACCAGTTCATGAAGAACCCCCAAGTGATCAGGCCCAGTCAGCTTGGGTTCATAAGGGCAGCTCCTGTTTGACCCACTGAATCTCCCTCTATGACAGGGTGACCTGCTTCTTGGAGAAGGGAAGGGCTCTGGATGTTGTCTACCTTGACTTTAGCAAGGCCTTGGACACGGATTCACGACACCTTCTCCTGGAGAAGCTCACTGCTGTGGCTTGGAAACTGAGGTGGTTCAGCCCTGAACAATGGCTGAGCAGCACATGCTGCTCGCTCACTCCTAGAGGAGAAACAGACAGAGCCTCTGTGGGTTGTTGTAAGGACAGTTTACTGACAAAAGCAGCATAAAAGGGGAACAATAACAGCCCCAATTGCACTCACACCCAGTGATAGCACAGAGAGTACCTTACAAACCCAACAATAACAGAGTGCTGCACCATGCCATGACCACCCCTCCCCAGCCAGCCCCTTGGATGGGGAAGTGATGTCAGGTGTTGTGGAAAACAGTCCAGGTGAACTCAGCACAACTGTGCTGGCTGCTTGGGGAGGTGAGCCTGGCCTGTCCAAAACCAGGACATTATCCACCCCTGTTTCCACACCATCTACATCATGCCCAGGCCTTACTTTTGCAGAGTACTGGGAAGGTTCATAACATCATTTATTATTTAGACCATCTGCCATGGACCACCATCCAGGAAATAGTATAGAGAAATATGTAATATTTGGCCTGTTTTCTCCTTTGGCAATGTCTAAAGCCAGCTGGATGGCTTTCACCTCTGCAAACTGGCTGGATTTGCCTTCTCCATAGGCAGCTTCTGCAACTTGTTGTGTAGGAATCCACACAGCAGCCTTCCACCTCTGATGTTTACCAGCAATGCCACAGGACACATCAGTGAATAGGGCATATTTTTTCTCATTTTCTGGCAGTTCACTGTACAGTGAGGCCTCTTCAGCATGTGGCACCTGTTCCTGTGGTGATATTCCACAATCACTCACTCCCACAGGAGGAACAGACAGAGCCTCCTTGGGCTGGCCTAAAGAGAGTTTACTGACCAAATCGCCATGAAAGGAGAACAGCCCACAGTGAATTTCACTTCTACCCAGATATGGCCCAGTCACTGCACAACATGATGACCAACCCGATGACTCAGCTGCACTCCTTGCCCTGGAGTCACCCAGGTGTGCCCCTCCCAAACAAGCCCCTTTTCTGGGGGAGTGATGTCAAGTGGTGTGGCAAACAGCCTGGGCTAACTCAGCTCTCCTGTGCTGCCTGCCTGGGGAGGTTAATTCTGCCCTGGCAAGATCCAGGACAGACGGGATAGGATTGGGATGGGATTGGGATTGGGATGATGTAGTCAGGGCACCCATCGATCAGGTGGCCTGTCAGTGTACCAGGGTTGTTTGCCTGTGCAGCTGTAAAGTCACAGGCTGTAGGAGGTGATAACTGCCCTACGACCTGTTCAAATCCTTCCACAAACTCTGCCAGCCAGGGACTGGCTGCTGAGGGAGGGGGAAATGTTGGAGAGACTATAACAATGATCATTAAACTGTTGCCTAGAGGAGCAGTCAGGAAGATGCCCAGGAAGAGCCAGAAGTGCAGGAGCTGCAGCTCCCGTGTGTCTGCAAAGGGCAGGAGGAGGAACTGGCTGATCGAGGTGCTGCTGGACATGTGGTGCCTTTGGGTATGGATGGTCCTAACTGTGACCATCTGGTGTCTTTTCATTTGGCCAAAGGAATTCCCCACCAGGCTCAAAAATGCTCCTCATCCCAGGCAGCATTGCTCTATTGGACCTTGAACCCACTCATGTCTCTTGGACCACCTCTGGCCCTTCAGGTGACACCAGGTCTTGGTGTCTGAGCAACTCTCTCCTGGCCTCCACCCTCAGTAATTCCCATGGGCACTGGGACCAGCAGCTCCCAGGCAGCCATGCTCCTTAACCTTTGCAGGGGGACAGAGACCCCTGCCTGTCCCTGCCTGGGCGTCCTGTCTCCTAGGGAGAGAAGGAAAGGTGATTGTCCTGCCCAGCTCTGGTTTGATCAGGAGAAAGGACTCTGCTGGACACAAGGATTTCTCCCCAGCCAAGGGAGGGAAAGTCAGTGAGAACTTCAGTTTCTTTCCAAGTAGGTTCCCTGGAGCTCTAGGGAGGAGTCCAGAGGGGATGGAGAGTATGATGTCTTCACCTGCTCCTCTGCTGTGAGCTGGGCTGGGCTGCTGGGATGGACAGTGGGAGCTCAGAAATATTGCAGCACTGCAGAGAGACAGCTCTGGCCAGGAGCAGCTGCTCTGCCAAGCACACAGGGCTGGGGACACTGCCTGGAGGCACCGAGGGGAGACCTGTGAGGCTGAGAGAGCTGATGGATGCTGAGAGCTCACTGGAGGAGAAATCTCCACAGTCTCTGCCTGGTATGTCTGTGGGTGCAGGGCAATGCAGGTTCTGTTCCTGGAGGGATCTCCTAAAGCTGGGACATGGGGCAGTGTGTGGGCTCTGTCAGGAGGACAGGTTCTCTCTAGGACCAGAAAGTGCTGCCTGGAAGGGATGCCCTTCTGCCCCATCAGAGGGACAGGGCAGGACAGCTGTCTTCTCCTGGGCATGGCTGAGGGGTGCCCAGGGCTATCCTTGTGAGCAGGGTCCTTGTGACCCAGGGTCTGTGTGCTGGGGCAGGGACTCTGCTGCTGCCAGGGGTCAGAACTCAGCCTGGCTTGTGGGCTTTCCACAGTGATAGAGACAGCAGCTGTGGTATAGTTGAGTGTCCCAGGGAAGGGCAGCACAGGTTCCCTCTTCTGTAAGAAAATGTTGCCTGGGTCAGCTTTACTTCCAGCTCCAGCTGATTCTTGAGACATTCCAAAGGGACTTGTAAAAAAAAAATCAAGGAAGCATTTTCCTGCAAGGCAGTGTCTGCTTTGACTGTTCCTCTCCTGTGGGCTGTGCTGTGGTAGATGAGAACTTATTTCTCTCCAAAGAATATGCAATGAAAACTCAAATGTTACTAAGACTCTGGAGCTGTGCCTGAGCCCTGCACACACAGAGGTTCCCTGGGCAGTGCCCTGATGCCAGGAGGGGTCTGCAGAGCAGAGCTGAGCAAAGGGCAGGTTGGATGAGGTCTGTGAGCACAGAGCAGGAGGTGACATGGGCAAAGAGAAGCAGCTGCAGGGACAGCTCCAGGCAGCAGAGACATTGGCAAGGAGGAAGAGTGAGCTGCTCCCAGCAATGCCCTGGCAGTGGGGATTTGGTACCTCCCTGACATCACCCACCGTGCTGACACTTTCCCACAGCAACCCCCTGGTTTCTGCCACCCAGCACAGACTCCGCACCCAGACTTCCACGTTTTCAGTCTGAGAAACCTGCGAGAACCTGTCTGTCTGTCCCTGTGCTTGCAGCCCTGGCTGGACTGTTTCTCACTGTTTCCCTTCCTGTCCTTGCTGCCTTTGTCCCACCATTACCAAAGCTCTGCTCTGCCCTCAGATGACACTGGAGTGACAGTGCTGAAAAGCTCATTACCATCCACAGGGGATTTAGTCTGAGATCACACCATCCTTCTCTTTACTGACTGCTGCCAGGCAGGACTGAGTTCTCCAGAGCCACAGCTGACCCTCCTCCCAGCAGTGGCACGCTGGAGCCAGCACAAAGCAGACCTCCCAAAAGGGACCTGCCAAAAGTCCTCCTGAATGCAGGGAGTCAATCTGAGGACATTTACTAAGAATTAGAAGACGTTTTCCTAAAAGAAGAGTTCCATCACTTCTCACTGTGTCTTTTCCTCCTTTCACAGGTCTCCACACTTGACAGCAGCAGATGTCCAACAGCAGCAGCTCCATCAGCCAGTTCCTCCTCCTGCCCTTTGCAGACACACGGGAGATGCAGCTCCTGCACTTCTGGCTCTTCCTGGGCATCTACCTGGCTGCTCTCCTGGGCAACGGCCTAATCATCATCACCATAGCCTGTGACCACCACCTCCACACCCCCATGTACTTCTTCCTCCTCAACCTCTCTCTTACTGACCTTGGCTCCATCTCAACCACTGTTCCCAAATCCATGGCCAATTCCCTGTGGGACACCAGGGCCATTTCCTACACAGGATGTCTGGCTCAACTCTTCTTCTTTTTCTTTTTGATCTCCACAGAGCTCTTTCTTCTGACTGTCATGGCCTATGACCGCTACGTTGCCATCTGCCACCCCCTGCACTACGGGACCCTCCTGGGCAGCAGAGCTTGTGTCCACATGGCAGCAGCTGCCTGGGCCAGTGGGTTTCTCTATTCTCTACTACACACAGCCAACACATTTTCCCTGCCCCTGTGCCATGGCAATGCTGTTGACCAGTTCTTCTGTGAAATCCCCCAGATCCTCAAGCTCTCCTGCTCAGATGCCTACCTCGGGGCAACTGGGGTGATTGTGGTCGGTGCCTGTTTAGCTTTTGGTTGTTTTGTGTTCATTGTGGTGTCCTATGTGCAGATCTTCAGGGCTGTGCTGAGGATCCCCTCGCAGCAGGGACGGCACAAAGCCTTTTCCACCTGCCTGCCTCACCTGGCCGTGGTCTCTCTGTTTCTCAGCACTGGCATGTTTGCCAACCTGAATCCCCCCTCCATCTCCTCCCTATTTCTGGACCTGTTAGTGGCATTTCTTTACTCGGTGTTTCCTCCAGCAGTGAACCCCCTCATCTACAGCCTGAGGAACCAGGAGCTCAAGGATGCTGTGTGGAAACTGATGACTGGATTTTTAAGCAGCAATATCATATCAAAAATCGTGTAACTGATGTTATGACCACTTGCTATTTAGTAGTGTTTTTAGTGTTTTGTTTGGGGTATTTTTCCTTCTAGTTTTTCCAAGCTCTAATAACATGCTCCATGTTCATCCCATTCCTAATTCAGTATCTACAGGTCTTGTCTTACCTAGAGACGGCATAATGATGAGCTGGGCTCTCTTTGTTTCAGGTCTACCTTCCTTACTTTTGCTTTTTTCTTACATTTATTAAAAAATTACAATCAGGTTTTCATCAGCTGAATCTCTCCAGTACTTGTCTGAAATGGCAGTGCTTTCCCACCATGACAGACAGGAATTTCCAGGAAATTTATACATGGCAACAGAAGAAATACTCACCTTCCCCTCTACCTGTGTTACTGTTAGTCTGTCTCTTTCATCTCCCCATCATCCAGGTGTTTCCACCTATCCTGATGATACAGCCATGCCTTAGGACATCTTGTCAGCAGAATAGATTGACACCTGTAATTCACTTTGATCACAGGATTCCCCCTCAGCATGCTCTTTGGTCCTTGTAGCTGCTGATCAACTCTCCAGTTTCTGCTTTGTGCTACAGAGTGTTGGAAAACATCCCATCTTTCAGAAGTCTAATGAACTGTTCTGTCAGGAGTTCGGTATATTAATAACTGACCTTTCTATGTATCTGATTGAAACTGTTCTGGGAGAGAATCTCCTCTGAAAGCTGACCCCCTGCACGCGCTGCTTGGCCGTAGCAGCAGCTGAGGAGAGAGATTTCATGGGTATTAAACTGTGTCATGTTGAACTGCTGTTTGTTGTCAGAGAAATCTGTCCATGCCAGGTACTTGTGCACTCCCAGTTGACTCATTTATGCAGCAGAATTAGAAGAAAGGCCTTGAAGCCCTGCTCAGCAAGGAACAAACATGTTTAGACTCTTTTGCTTACAAATCCAAACCACAGAACTATAGGGGACACATTAAAATTAATTCCACCCCATCTATTCCATAAGATCAGGAGCAGAATATCTCTCATGGCTGGAAATCTTGATGTGCCTGTTGATGAAATCCCAGAGTTTCTCAAGGTCTGTTTGATGTGAAGCTCCATTTTCTTAACAGTTCACATCTCCTTGCAGATGGCTCTTCAAAGCTGTGCTGCATTAAACAAAATGACAGCAATAAGTGTCAAAGAACCTGGGACGTTCAGCTTCTTCAAAGGTCGGTTATGGTAGAGCTTGAAAATGACATCAGGCATTTTTAGGACCATTCCTGTGGCTGGGAATGCCCTGAGCTCCAAGCTTAACAGTGCTCGTAGTGAAGTACTTGGGAAGGTATCAGCCTACAAACATCTTTCAGCCCTCCCACCTTCTGTTTTGTTCCTCTTCCTGAACCTTTAAAGTTTTGAATGTGGATTCTGGTAGAGCCTGTTAGTACCATTCCTTGTCTGGGAATGCCCTGATCTCCAAGGTTACTGGGGCTGACACCTTTTTCTGTGGAGGTTTCAGGCCAGCAACATCTTTCATCCCTCACAGCTTTTCTTTGGGATATATTGTTGGATGTTTACTGTTTTTGAAGGTGGGTGCTGGTAGAGCTGGAAAATATCAGGCACTTTTAGGACTGCTCCCTTGGCATGGATAGTCGTGAGCCACAAGGTTACTGGGTCTTCTTCTCCACTCACTCATGAGGATTCAGGCCAGGATCGTCTTTCATCTTGCACAACTTTTCTTTGCATGCCATTACTCTGTGTTTAGCACGTCTGAAGTTGGACTCTGATAGGGTCCAAAAATGATGTCAAGTACTTTGAGAACAGACACTTGGAAAGGAAAGCCTTGAGCCCTAAAGTGCTTCCTGGAGAGGTTTCAGGCCAGGAACATTCATCTTCTTTGGCACCTTTTGCTTGGCAGCTATTCCTGGACATTCTGCAGTTTTGATGGTGGACACTGTTAAAGGCAGAAAGTGACATCAGGCAGAATTAGGTCCACTCCCATGGCTATGAAAGCTCTTCCCCCCAAATTAATAGGACTGGGCTGACTGGAGAGGTTTAAGGCCATGATCATCTTTCATCGCTCACACCTTTTGTTTGGGATGCATTGCTGTACGTTTAGCAAGTCCAAAGGTGGTCGCTGGTAGAGCCAGAAAATGATGCCAGGCACTGTTAGAATGATTCTGTTGTCTATGACAGTCCATGAGCCCAAAGGTCACTGGGCCTGCTAGTGGGCTACCTTGGGAGGTTTCAGTCCATAAACATGTTTCAGCTCTCTCAGCTGTTGCTTGGGATCTATTACTGGATGTTCAGCATTTCTGAAGGTGGACGCTGGTAGAGGTAGAAAATGACAGCAAGTACTTTTAGGACTATTCCATCGTATATGAAAGCACTGAGCCCCACGGTTACTGGGGCTGCCTTTACCTGGGGAGGTTTCAGATCAGGAGTATCTTTCAACCCTCACACATTTAGTTTGTGAGCTACTGTTGTACCTTAAGCATGTTCAGAGGTGGATGCTGGTAGAGCTTGAAAATGACGCCAAGCACAGTTAAGGGAGTTGCCTTGGGTTCGAAAGCCTTGAACCCCAAGCTTACTGGGGCTTCTAAGTGGGCTGCCTTTGGAGTTTTCAGACAAGGAACATGTTTGAACCCTCACACCTTTTGTTTGGGAGCTATTGCTGGACATTTAGCAGTTTCCAAGATTGACACTGGTAGAGATGGAAACTGACATCAGGCAATGTTATGACCGTTCCCTATGCCACGCGTGCCCTGAGCCTCAAGGTTACTGAGGCTGCTTGTTGGCTGCCTGGGGAGGTTTCAGGCCGGGAACATTATTCCACCCTGGCACCATTTGTTTGCGAAATACAATAGAGGTGGGAGATTCTCCCTGGGGCTCATTTTGTTATTAATAAATTACCATTATTAATAATATTATTAAAACATTAATGGCAAAAGAGAATTGGGGAGAATCTCCCACCTTTGTTGGATGTGGGGGGGTACCATTGTGATTGAGGATGAAGAAAAGTCTGAGATACTTAATGACTTTCTGGCCTGTCTTTAGTAATCAGAGCAGTTTCTCTCCCGATACCCAAACCCCTGAGTGGAAAGATGGGGACGAGAAGTGGACGGAAGACCTCAACATCCTAGGAGATCCTTCTCACTTGCTTTTCAAAGACTCTCTTGTTTCAAACGTGGTCTGTTGGATCCACCCACCCCAACCTGTGACTCAGTTTACCCCTTGGCTTTCATCCAGGCTCTGGCTGCCAAAATCAGCCAACTTACACTGCAAGAAAATCACCAGGTGTCCAGCACCAGGTTTGTCTTTAGCAGCTGGGTGGCCAAGGAGATGTCAAGATGCCAGGCAGCTGTGCCCTGTGCATGGCCACCATGGGCAGGGAGAGTGCCTGAGGCCTGCTGGGCACAGGGATGCCTGGGGACCAGCACCCCAAAGGCCTTCCTCCAAAGGGTGCTGGGCTAAGGGGTGGCAGACAGGGCTGTGGTGGGCGGGACCATGGTGGGTGAGGTGTGTGTGGGCGGGGCTCCAGTGGATGGAGCTTTGATGGACAGAACATTAGTGGGAGATGCTTCTCTGGGTGGAGCTGTGGTGGGAGGGGCTTCAAACCTGGCATGGCATGGGATGGGATGGGATGGGATGGGATGGGATGGGATGGGATGGGATGGGATGGGATGGGATGGGATGGGATGGGATGGGATGGGACGGGATGTGAAGCGAATATGATGTGTTCTGCCTGATGAGCTCTTACCTGGGTCTGAGGGCTCCATGCAGGAGAGCAGCTCTCTGCAGTGCAGGTCCCAGGCCCAGCCAGGAGAAAGTGGCAGAGATGGGCACAGCTGCACCAGGGCTCAGGCAGGGACATAAGGCCCCTGGCTCAGCTAAGCCATGTCCCTGGAGCCCTTGGCAGGAGACAGTGTGGGTGCAGGTCACAGGGGAGGTCGGTCCCAGCCAGTGAGACCCACGAGCCCCCCAGGATCCTGAAGTAGATTTTGAAAAGTTTCCAAGCCATAGAAAGTAAAATGTGGTCAGTCAGTGACTGTAAATAATACTTCTGTGTACATCAGTGCCCCTATTTCATTCCTTGACATGTAAAGTGCAGGCTCCTTGAAGGGTTATTCCATGCTCTTTGCACCAAGGAAAAGGAGTCATTCCCAAGGGAAGCAGTGGTGCCTGCAGGTCCCTGTGACACCATCACCATCTAACTGAAATTGGCAGCTTGGCTTCCTCTCTGCGTGCATTGGAGCAGATGTTCACACAGACTCAAACCGAGCTGGTGAGGTCGAAGAACACAGGCAGCCACAGTGGTGAGCACATTGCCTGTCCCTCAGAAATCAGTACCAGTGATCCTCCCAGAGAGGAAAGGAGTGGCTTAAAGCTGGAATTTCAGGCAAAAGGGAATGCACAATGCCTACCACTGATGTATTGAACATCTCTGAAGTTTACACCATCCTTAGAGAGATGGGGCTGAAGGGCAGTCAGGAAAATGCTTCCTTCAGGTCCAATTCGGTAAACCAAGACAAATTAGGTGCTAATTTGGTTAGCAGTGGATATGGATCTGCTACTACTGGATATAAATCTTCAGTTATTTTATTTATAGCTCTGAGATCCTGTACACTTCACATTGACACTTGTTAAGGTACCGCTCCTGTCTCCCCAAAAGGGAGGTGATGTATCTATGGCACCTCGTGCGCTTGGCTCGAGTACACAAACAGCATTCATGGCAGATTGGGCAGGCACTAATTCCTGCTCCACACCCAGGCCACCTGATATTATTTGACCCTGTACTTCCTCCCATCTGCTATTGATTTTTCACACTCTTTAAATTTCCACAAATTCCTAGTTTAAGCTGACCCGGATTAAAAACGTTACCCCAGTCAGACCAGGTCTCCCTGCATTCACCACACCAAAAATTGTTCCCAAATTGTACAACCACCTCCTGCTTCCATGTGAAACATTCAAATACAAAGAGTGGTTTACATGAAAAATCTTCAGGCCCGTGTATAGAACACCAAGGAGCAACAGTGGGCTCCAAACTTGCCATGTGTTTAACTCAGTCACTCGCCACTCACACCAGAGTGAACTCATTTCACTCAACAAACAGTTCACCAAATCTAAATACTCAGCTCCTTAAGGCAGGATCCAAAGGCAATACCAATCAATCAATGCCCAGAGCAGCGACTCCCTGTGGGGAGTCAAACCCTGGTCTCCCTCGTGACAGGCAGGAGTTCTCCACTGAACCACAGGGTACGCTGGTACAGAAGGGCGCAGCAAGTCTCCAGGCTCACTTTGTGCTCACTGAAACGTTCTCCATTCAAAGGGTGCCCCTCGTAACCAAACAATGGATGGTGCCATGGGGTGTTTCTAGAGCAGATGACAAAACTGGACACAACACACTCCAGCCACTATAGCAAGGAGGACACAGACCGGCCTCAGATTCCCATATGCAACGTTGCTACCAACGTTGCTACAGAAAGCCCTTACAAGCATGTCTCTCCAACTCATTTTCATTAAAAAAATATCAGCCTTTTACAACTATTTGGATGTTAGTTATGTCCTTAGTGATGAAGATTTCAAAGGAATTTTCCTGAAGGACCTTTTTTTCAGTCATGGGTATTTTCTGTCCTGGCTCAGTTGATTGATAGAAGCAGTGACAGCAGCATTCTGTGATGGACATGGGTCTGCTAAGGAGACCTGGACAGGCAGGAAAAGCAGTCTCTGGAGATCCAACCCTGCATGGAGAATCTTGCTCTTCCAAAGCACAGCAGTTCCCTCACTGGCCTCCTGGGACTCCCAACTCTTTTCCTCACATCATCTGTGCTCTGACAACAAACAGCAGTTCAACATGATACAGTTTAATACCCATGAAATCTCTCTCCTCAGCTGCTGCTACGGCCAAACAGCATGTGAAGGGGGTCAGCTTTCAGAGGAGATTCTCTCCCAGAACATTGCTTTTAATCACATACACAGAAAGGTTGTCAACACCCTGCACTTCTGACAGAACAGTTCACGAGACTTCTGAGGGATGGGACATTTTCTAACCTTCTGAAGCTGAAAGCTGAAACCAGAGAGTTGAAAGGCATCTGAATGACCAAGAGCAAGCAGAAATGGAAACCAATGAGCAAAGTGAAGTGCAAACATCCATCTAGTTTGCTGAAAAGATGTCCTTAGGCATGGCCACTGATCAGGAGATGTGGAAACACCTGAATGACGAGGGAGATGAAAGGGACAGACTAATGCTAATGCAGGTACAGGGGAAGGGGAGTATTTCTCCTGTCATTGGTACAACTCAATTATAAAAAATTACAGTCCAATTATAAAAAAAGATGTGGTTTCTTATAATTTGAAAGGGGGAAAAAAATAAAATTGTGGGTGATTGCAGACAGATGTGATGCACAAAGAGCACAGCTGGTCATTATGCAGTGGATGGGTCACACAAGACCAGGAGATACTGCATTAGGACAGAGATGAATGTGCACCATGTTATAGCTTAGAGACACTAGAAATAAGAAAAAACAAACCAATTACTAAACCCCCTATAAATACATAATGGTACTAACGTGACATGCATGGCCAGTGAAACACAGAAGGAGATGAACAGTTTATTGCTGCTTAAAAATATACAGTGCTTAGTTTCCACATGGCATCCTTGAGGTCCTGGTTCCTCATGCTGTAGATGAGGGGGTTCACTGCTGGTGGAACCACCGAGTAAAGAAATGTCACTATGAGGTCCAAAAAAGAGAAGGAGAGGGAGGGAGGCTTCAGGTGGGCAAATATGATTGTGCTGACAAACAGAGAGACCACAGCCAGGTGAGGGAGGCAGGTGGAAAAGGCTTTGTGCCGTCCCTGCTGTGAGGGGATCCTCAGCACAGCCCTGAAGATCTGCACATAGGACACCACAATGAACACAAAACACCCAAAACCTAAACAGATACCAACCACAATGAGTGCAGTTTCCCTGAGGTAGGCATCTGAGCAGGAGAGCTTGAGGATCTGGGGGATTTCACAGAAGAACTGGGAAACAGCATTGCCATGGCAGAGGGGCAGTGAAAATGTACTGCCTGTGTGCAGCACAGCATGGAGAAACCCACTGGCCCAGGCAGCTGCTGCCATGTGGACACAAGCTCTGCTGCCCAGGAGGGTCCCGTAGTGCAGGGGGTGGCAGATGGCAATGTAGCGGTCATAGGCCATGACAGTGAGAAGAGAGAGCTCTGTTGTCATCAAAAACACAAAGAAAAAGAGTTGAGCCAGACATCCTGTGTAGGAAATGGCCCTGGTGTCCCACAGGGAATTGGCCATGGATTTGGGAACAGTGGTGGAGATGCAGCCAAGGTCAGTAAGAGAGAGGTTGAGGAGGAAGAAGTACATGGGGGTGTGGAGGTGGTGGTCACAGGCTATGGTGATGATGATGAGGCCATTGCCCAGGAGAGCAGCCAGGTAGATGCCCAGGAAGAGGCAGAAGTGCAGGAGCTGCAGCTCCCGTGTGTCTGCAAAGGGCAGGAGGAGGAACTGGCTGATGGAGCTGCTGTTGGACATGTTTTTGCTGGCATATGGACCTGTCCAAGGAGGAAAAGGCAGTGAGAAGTTAGGGAACTCTGAGGAAAAACTGTGTTTTGGAAGAATTTTCCAGGTCCCTTTTGGGAGCTCTGCTTTGTGCTGGCTTGAGTGTGCCACTGCTGGGAGGAGGGTCAGCTGTGGCTCTCAAGAACTCAGTCCTGCCTGGCAGCAGTCAGTAAATAGAAGGATGGTGTGAGCTCAGACTAAATCCCCTGTGGATAGGAATGAGCTTTTCAGCACTGTCACTCCAGTTTCACCCGAGGGCAGAGCAGAGCTTTGGAGCTTTGGTTTTCTCCTAACTGATACTGAGGAGTGTTTCTCCTGTCAGAACTCCCTGACATTGCTGCTGCAGTGCCAGTGAAACCTTCCCCTGAGTGCAGAGTGTGGGGAGCTGCTCTGTCTATCAGCCCTGGTTTCAGCTGCCCTTTGCTGGACACTCTGAGATCATCCCCTGGCGTTCCTCATAGAAGATACTGGACCCCACTGAGAATGGAGGAATCCAGTCCTCAGTCCTACAGATGGGGGTCCTGAAGTGAGGGTCAGCTCAGTGCCAGCCCCACCAACTGTCATGCCCAGAACCCCAGCTAACGGGGGGACAAAGGCAGCAAGGACAGGATGGGAAAGAGGGAGAAATTCCCCTGCCAAGCCAGGAAGGACAGGGATGGACAGACAGGCACCCAGGGATTTGTCCTCAACATTGGTTGGGCTGCCAAGGAGAAGACTCAGTCTGAAACCCTGGACTGCTGGGTGCAACGTCTGTGCTGGGTGGCAGAAACTAGGGGGTCTCTGCACTGCTGGGGATGTCAGGGAGGTACCAACTGCCAGGGCATTTCTGGGAACAGCTCCTTCTGCCTCCCTGACAATGACTCTGCTGCCTGCATCTGTCCCTGAAGCTGCTTCTCTTTGCTCATGTCACCTCCTGCTCCGTGCACACAGACCTCATGCAAACTGCCCTGTGCTCAGCTCTGCTCTGCAGACCCCTCCTGGCATCAGGGCTCTGCCCTGGGAACCTCTGTGTGTGCAGGGCTCAGGAGATCCTCTGATGTGGACATTCTTGAGGGGAGAAATTAGTTCTGATACACCACAGTCAGCACAGCCCACAGGAGAGGAAAAGTCAAAGCAAAGACTCTGCCTGGCAGGAAAATGCTTCCTTGATGTTGTTCTTCAAATTCCCTTTGAAATTTCTCAAGGATCAGCTGGAGCTGGGAACAAACCTGACCCAGGCAACACTGTCTTACTGCAGAAGGACCTTGCGCTGCTTTTCCCGTGGTCATTCCTTCATCCCCCAGGTCCTTCTATATCCCTGTGTAAAGCCCAAAAGCCAGGCTGAGTGCTGACCCTGGCAGCAACAGAGTCCCTTCCCCAGCACACAGACCCCAGGGTGCAGGGACCCTGCTCACAAGGACAACCCTGGGCACCCCTGGGTGCACACGCTGCTTCACACCTCTGCAGCCATGCCCAGGAGAAGACAGCTGTCCTGCCCTGTCCCTCTGATGGGGCAGAAGGGCATCCCTTCCATGCAGCACCTTCTGGTCCCATAGAGAACCTGTCCTCTTGACAGACCCCACACACTGCCCCATGTCCCAGCTTGAGGAGATCCCTCCAGGAACAGAACCTGCATTGCCCTGCACCCACAGACATACCAGGCAGAGTGCTGTGGAGATTTCTCCTGCTGTGAGCTCTCAGCATCCATCAGCTCTCTCAGCCTCACAGGTCTCCCCTCGGTGCCTCCAGGCAGTGTCCCCAGCCCTGTGTGCTTGGCAGAGGAGCTGCTCCTGGCCAGAGCTGTCTCTCTGCAGCACTGCAATATTTCTGAGCTCCCACTGTCCATCCCAGGAGCCCAGCCCAGCTCACAGCAGAGGAGCAGGTGAAGACATCATACTCTCCATCCCCTCTGGGCTCCTCCCTAGAGCTCCAGGGAGCCTACTTGGAAAGAAACTGAAGTTCTCACTGACTTTCCCTCCCTTGGCTGGGGAGAAATCCTTGTGTCCAGCAGAGTCCTTTCTCCTGATCAAACCAGAGCTGGGCAGGACAATCACCTTTCCTTGTCTCTGCATGAGACAGGACCCCCAGGCAGGGACAGGCAGGAGTCTCTGTCCCCCTGCAAAGGTTAAGGAGCATGGCTGCCTGGGAGCTGCTGGTCCCAGTGCCCAAGGGAATTACTGAGGGTGGAGGCCAGGAGAGAGTTGCTCAGACACCAACCCCTGTTGTCACCTGAAGGGCCAGAGGTGGTCCAAGAGACATGAGTGGGTTCAAGGTCCAATAGAGCAATGCTGCCTGGGATGAGGAGCATTTTTGAGCCTGGTGGGGAATTCCTTTGGCCAAATGAAAAGACACCAGATGGTCACAGTTAGGACCATCCATACCCAGAGGCACCACATGTCCAGCAGCAGCTCCATCAGCCAGTTCCTCCTCCTTCCCTTTACAGAACCCATGGGAGCTGCAGCTCCTGCACTTCTGCCTCTTCCTGGGCATCTTCCTGGCTGCTCCTCTGGGCAACAGTTTAATGATCATTGTTACAGTCTCGCCAACATTTCCCCCTCCCTCAGCAGCCAGTCCCTGGCTGGCAGAGTTTGTGGAAGGATTTGGGCAGGTCATAGGGCAGTTATCACCTCCTACAGCCTGTGACTTTACAGCTGCACAGGCAAACAACCCTGGCAAACTGACATGCCACCTGATCGATGGTTCCTTGACTACATCATCCCAATCCCATTCCCATCCCAATCCCATCCCATCAGTCCTGGATATTGCCAGGGCAGAGTTAATCTCCCCAGGCAGGCAGCACAGGTGAGCTGAGTTAGCCCAGGCTGTTTGCCACACCACTTGACATCACTCCCCCAGAAAAGGGGCTTGTTGGGGAGGGGCACTCCTGGTGCCTCCAGGGCAGTCAAAGTGCAGCCGAGTCATCGTGTTGGTCATCATGTTGTGCAGTGATTGGGTCATAACTGGGTATAAGTGAAATTCACTGTGGGCTGTTCTCCTTTCATGGCGATTTGGTCAGTAAACTGTCCTTAGGCCAGCCCACGGAGGCTCTGTCTGTTTCTCCTGTGGGAGTGAGTGACTGGCTTGTGCTGCTCAGCCACTGGTTGGAGCTGAACCACCACAGCCCTTTTTGGAGCCCAAGGTGGAGCCTGAAGATTTGTGATAACGGTAGAGGATGAGGTGAGGGGTGCTTTCTCCTGCCCTTTTCCCTTTAGGATTTTTACAGCATCTGTTGAGAATGTTGACTGTCCCTGGGATGTTCAGACCAGCATATGTGTCTTGCTCGCTCTCCTGAATGTCTGTCTGGACCTCTGTGTTACCAACAACTGTTCCAAGAATATTGCCAGGAGGTCTTCCCTGGGCTGAAGGGTCAGGGGTGGCATGGGGAGTGGGAGGGCTTTGAAAAATACCTAGACAAGAAAACCAGATCCAGAGGCACTGTGGCTGCCCCGGCCTCAGAAACCAACACCACAGCTGAGCCGGAAAGAACCCTTCCAACAGGCACTGGAGCTCCCCGTGCCTCAGAGAGTGCAGCTCCTCCAGTCTCCCCAACAAGCACCATGGGTGCTCAAACCTCAGAGGCCAACCCCAGAGCTGATCCAGACAGCCAACCAGCACGACTGTCAGTCACCTCTATCCAGAAGAAGAAATACATGGAGAAATCAGTCCTCATCGGGAGAGATGCTGATGAACTGGGACCATTGCAAGGCCCTGAAGAGGCAATACCAGAGGTTATAACCCGATCCTTGTCCTTGAGCTGAGAGACATGAGAAAAGACTTCAGCCGCCTTCCAGGGGAGCACATCATCACCTGGCTACTGCCATGCTGGGACAATGGGACAGGCAGCAGGGAGAAGGCAGGGAGGCCAAGCAGCTGGGATCCCTGTCCAGAGAAGGAGGCAGTAACAAGGCAATTGGAAGGAAGGCTCAAGCCCTCAGCCTCTGGAGGTGACTTCTATCAAGTGTAAGGGCACGGTACCAGTTCATTGAAGATGTTGTGTATTGGCCAGACCAGTGGATGCCCATGGAGAGAGATATCCATTATCTGAGGGGATTAGCCATGTGAGAGATGATTTAGCGTGATGCTGATGATCTGCAGCTCCATGCATACTGGGCATAGACTTCCTGCAGAGAGGGCACTTCAAAGGACTCAGCACCAAATGCACCCCAAGGCTCATTAAACTAACAAGCAAGCCCTAACGAGCTATGTCTCTTCATGTAAAGATCTTCAACTCTTCAAGAGATGTACAGATCATTGAAGCTGTTTCAAAGGGAGCACAGAGTAAAATTGATTTCTTTTTAAGGGTGTAGGTTATTATTTTCACTGTAGAGGAGAGGTGACAACCTCTGGCTGAGATTGATCCAGGGTGCCTCCTAAGGAGGTCTGGACTGGTCTGAAAAAGTGTCCCTTTAGACAGTGGGGACAACCTTGCTGCACATCTCCACAAGCCCACCATGACTCTCACCAGCCAACTGGGACTTGCATCCCTTGTCCTTACATCAGGTCTCTCTCTGCACTCCACAGTGGGGCATGACAGCCCCTCTGTACCAGCTCCCCTGCTTTCCTTAGAGAACTGGCTGCACACAGGCAGCACACAGGGAGTTATTTTACCAACAACACAAGAAACCTGACAAGATTCACCATTAAATTCAACACTCCTCACTCTATGCCAAGTGCAATCTGCCACCAGTGAGGTTCACCTGCCACAAAGCTTAACCCTGTGAGAGATGTTCTAGTGAGGAAGGAGACTGTGAAATCACCACAACTCAAGAGCTGTCTAAAGACAGAATGAGTCAGACAACTGCCAGAAAGGCAAGGGTTTAACTCCCTGAAACTCAGAGCAGCAGCTGGATGGTTGGGAGGTGTCTCAGTGGTCCAAGGGGAAGGGGAAGGGAAATCTAGAGAGCAACGAGAAGCACTGGTGTGCAGATCCACTGTTGGAATGATGATTTCAGACATGGACAATTTACTTTGGCCAGGTAGAAATATGTGACAGACAGGGGAGATTAAATGCACAGCTGTCCTGTTTCAGGCCAGGCAAGAGTTCACCTCCCCAAGCAGCCAGCAGAGGTGAGCTAAGTTAGCAGAGGTGACCTGAGTTAGCACAGCTGAGCTGAGTGTGTCCAGGCTGTTTTCCACACCACCTGACATCTCTCCCCCATCAAAGGGGCTGGTTGGGGAGGGACACTCCTGGGTTCCTTAAGGGCAGTCTGAGTGTGGCTGGGGCATTTGGCTGGTCCTTGCATTGTGCAGCACCTTCTGATCCTTTGGTCAGTAAAGTACTCTCTGATATCACTGGATGTCAGTGTAGTTTGGGATGTGCTGTTATCATATTTTCACAGTGATTTTGTCAGTAAACTGTCCTCCTCCCAGCCCGCAGAGGGTCTGTCTGTTTCTCCTCCAGGAGTGAGCATTATAACCTGACTCTTGTACATGAGTGAGCTGGGAGAAATGAGAAAAGATTCCAGCTGCCTTCCAGGGGAGCACATCATCCCCTGGCTACTGCGATGCTGGGACAATGGGGCACACAGCCTGGAATTAGAAGGCAGGGAGGCCAAGCAGCTGGGATCCCTGTTCAGAAAAGGACTCATTGACAAGGTGATTGGAAAGAAGTCTCAAGCCCTCAGCCTCTGGAGGCCACTTCTGTCAAGTGTGGGGGAAAGGTACCCGTTCAGTGAAGATGTCATGTGTTGGCCAGGCAAGTGCATGGCCACAGAGCAGAGTGTGCAGTGTTTGAGGGGATCAGCCATGTGAGAGATGAATTACTATGATCCTGATGATCTGCAGCCACCCACCAATCCTGATGAAGTCCAATGTCCCTCACCCATGTGGTGTAAGTCTGTGTGGAGTGGACCAGCATCATATGCCAACTGACTGGCAGTAATAGATTGGGGAAAGGAAGAAGCACCTACAGTGGCTGAGGTGTCTGGCCAACTCCTGTGGGGGTGACCTGTGGGGGTGGTTGCAGCAATGGAAACAAAGCAACTGGGAGTGCAGAGGCAAACCCATCTGGGCATGATGTAGATGGTGAGCAAAAAGGAATGGTTAATGTCCTGGTTCTGGTCAGGCCACAGTTATCTCACCTGTGCTGGCTGCTTGGGGAGGCTGAGTTAGCCCTGGCTGTTTTCCACACCACCTGACAGCACTTCTCCATAAAGGAGCTGGTTTGGGCACCACTCCTGGGTGCCTCCAGGGCAGTCTGAGTGCAGCTGGGGTGTTGGGTTGGTCCTCCTGTCCTGCAGCTCTCTGTAATCCTCAGGTGGGTAAGGTACTCTGTGTTCCCACCGGGTATGAGTGTCATGGGCTGTTTATTGTTCTAGTTTCATGGTGCTTTTTTCAGTGAACTCTCCTTATCCCAACCGACAGAGGCTCTGTCTCTTTCTCCTCTGGGAGTGAGCCAGTGGTGTGTGGTGCTGAGACACTGTTTGGGGCTGAACCACCACAAGCATTTACAGCACTCTCTCCTCTTTTTATTGTTTTTCTATCATGTCCTTTAATGCCTCTTGCTGAGGCACCACAAGTCAGCTGAGGCTTCTACACTCACACATTAACCACTGACACATCGGAGCTTCACTTCCAGCAGATCCTGGCAAAACCCTCCGTGGTTTTACAAAGAGAAACCTCAAGAACTTTTCCAACCAGAGCTGATCTGCTCCTTCTGATCTTGTGATGTTCTGCATCAGGGGATAACCACAACAGGGGGTAGAACCAACACATCGTCCTGTTGTGTGACCAATCCAGCACTGGTGACACATGATAATTTATTCATTGCTGCCCAGTGCTTGCACAGCATCAAGGCCCTTCCTGATTCACATGCTGCTCCACTAGAAAGTAAGCTGAGGGAGCACTGGCTGTTGTGAGGGAGGACTGCCAGGGCAGCTGATGCCAACTGCCCAAAAGACTCTCCCATGCATGATGACATCATCAGTGAGCAGGGTTAAACCTCAACACCCGCACATCAAGGGAATTCAGACATGACTGGTGGAGCAGCAGTGCCAAGGAGGAGGCTTTGGGCGTTCTGAGGGATGCCACAGCAGCCAGGGCTGCTACACAGGAACCTGGCCATGAGCACGTTGGGCAGCACTGGGAGCAGTACGGCCACCCAGGCAAAGGCACTCACTGTCAGTTTGACTCAGCACTGGTGTGGACACCAGCAGAGAGTCCAGGAGAGTGTGTGTGTGTGCGGGGGCAGGGGGGGGGGGGGTAGAGACAAATGTGGAGGAACTGCCTCAAGGTTGAGAGAAATTCTGCTAAGATAGGGTTAGGGGTCTTGTGTGGAGAGGCTGAGAGATCTGGGCTTCTTTAGCCTGGGGAAGGGGAGTCTGAGGAGAGTATAGGGGTAGCTCCAGAGAGCTTGAAATTTCCTTTTCAAATGAATGGCAGTTAAAACTAGAGGTGCAGATGGGTTATGAGCATGGAGAAATGCCATTCTGAGGGTAGTGCTGTGGTGCTTGGAGTTACTTGGAGGAAGTGTGGATGAGCTGGTTGCTTGGTTTATCTGGGAACAGCTGGCGAGGAGGGAGAGACAGCAGTACAGGCAGGGACATGGTGGGCTGAGAACAAGGTGGGGAAAGGGGTTGGGAACCTGCAGAGATACAGGCACAGGTGTGGGGCAGTGTCA
The DNA here is from genome assembly GCF_964237585.1 of Gallinula chloropus. NCBI lineage: Eukaryota > Metazoa > Chordata > Aves > Gruiformes > Rallidae > Gallinula > Gallinula chloropus. The sequence goes on along the minus strand of NC_140120.1, from coordinate 550,784 downwards.
CATGGGCTGTGGTGCAGAAGGTCAGGGGTGTTGGCCAGGCTGAAAGCACCTGATAGAAATGAGTCCTTTGCCCCTTGGCTGCGGCTGATGTCCCTGCAGAGGCCTCAGAGGAGACACATTGTCCTCGTGGTAATGGAACATCATTGCTTCCTTGAACTCAACGTAGGGAGGCATCCCTGTGTCATACTCCTGTCCTACCCTTGGCATCACACTCCCCACATCCAATGTAAGAGTCTTGAGACACAGGTGAGGGTCAGGATCTCCCTGCCCAGGGGCTGTGGGTCAGCACTTGGCATTTCTGCTTCATCAGACCAAGCCAGGGTGTCCTCAGCATCAGAGCTGCCTGTGCTTTGCCTGTGTTTGTCCTCATTAAAAAAAATCCAGACTTCTACAAATAATTGGATTTCAATTAGGTATTTAATGATGAACAGTTCAAAGCAATATTACAATGGAGGATATTTTTCCTTCACGGGTATTTCCTGTCATGGCTCAGTTGATAGAGCACAGCTCATCATTACACAGTGTCTGTGTCTCACCAGACCAGGAGATAGTCAATTTGGAATGGGATGAATGAGAACCATGTTATTATAGCTTAGACAGAACGTGAAGAAAAAGAAACCAACAACTAAAAACCCTATTAAATCAGAATGGTCCTAATGTGTTACACGGCCAGTGATAGGCAGAAGATGAGTTTATTGCTGCTTAGAAACATCCAATCCTCAGTTTCCACATGGCATCCTTGAACTCCTGGTTCCTCATGCTGTAGATGAGGGGGTTCACTGCTGGTGGAAACACCGAGTAAAGAAATGCCACTACCAGGTCCAAAGATAGGGAGGAGATGGACGGGGACTTCATGTAGGCGAACGTGGCAGTGCTGAGGAACAAGGAGACCACAGCCAGGTGAGGGAGGCAGGTGGAAAAGGCTTTGTGCCGTCCCTGCTGCGAGGGGATCCTCAGCACAGCCCTGAAGATCTGCACATAGGACACCACAATGAACACAAAACAGCCAATAACTAAACAGACACTGACCACAATGAGTCCAATTTCCCTGACATATGTGTCTGAGCAGGAGAGCTTGAGGATCTGGGGGATTTCACAGAAGAACTGGTCAAGGGCATTGCCATGGCACAGGGGCAGTGAAAATGTATTGGCTGTGTGTAGCACAGCATGGAGAAACCCACTGGCCCAGGCAGCTGCTGCCATGTGGACACAAGCTCTGCTGCCCAGGAGGGTCCCGTAGTGCAGGGGGTGGCAGATGGCAACGTAGCGGTCATAGGCCATGACAGTGAGAAGAAAGTACTCTGCTGAGAGCAAAAATGAAAAGAAAAAGAGTTGAGCCACACATCCTGTGTAGGAAATGGCCCTGGTGTCCCACAAGGAATTGGCCATGGATTTGGGAACAGTAGTGGAGATGCAGCCAATGTCAGTAATGGAGAGGTTGAGGAGGAAGAAGTACATGGGGGTGTGGAGGTGGTGGTCACAGGCTATGGTGATGATGATGAGGCCATTGCCCAGGAGAGCAGCCAGGTAGATGCCCAGGAAGAGGCAGAAGTGCAGGAGCTGCAGCTCCCGTGTGTCTGCAAAGGGCAGGAGGAGGAACTGGCTGATGGAGCTGCTGCTGTTGGACATCCGCTGGGATCCAGTGTGGAGACCTGTCCAAATAGAAATATACAGTGAGAGTTTAGGGAACTCTTCTTTGAGGAAAACCTATATCAATTCTGAATGAATACCCTGTATTCAGGAAGTACTTCAACCTTGTGAGTTTTGGGAGCTCTGTTTTGTGTTGGCTTGAGTGTGCCACTGCCGTGAGCAGGATTTGCTGCGATCTCTCAAGAACTCCTTTGTAGCTTCTCTTTTCTCCTCTCTGTACCTGAGGAATGTTTCTACTGTCAGAACTCTCTGACATTGCTGCTGCAGTGCCAGTGAAACCTTCACCTGAGTGCAGAGTGGGGTGAGCTGCTCTGTCCATCAGCCCTGGTCTCAACTGCCCTATGCTGGACACTCTGTGATCATACCCTGGTGTTCCCTGTTAAATATCAGTGTCTGCACTGTATGGGATATCAGCGAGGTACCAAATCCCCACTTCCATGGCATTTCTGGGAGCAGCTCCATCTTTCCCCCTCCCTGCCAACGTATCCGCCGCCTAGATCTTTCCATGGAGCTGCTTCTCTTTGCCCATGCCAACTCACACTCTGCTCACAGACCTCATTAATCCTGCCCTACGCTCAGCTTTGCACTGCAGACCCCTTCTGGCATCAGGGCACTGCCTCACGGAACCTCTGTGTGTGCAGGGCTCAGGAGATCCTCTGATGTGGACATTCTTGAAGGGAGAAATAAGTTCTAATATACCACAGCCAGCAAAGCCCACAGGAGAGGAAAAGTCGAAGCAAAGACTGTGCCTGGCAAGAAATCGCTTCCATGATGTTGTTCTTGAAATTCCCTTTGGAATTTCTCAATGATCAGCTGGAGCTGGGAACAAACCTGACCCAGGCAGCACTGTCTTACTGAAGAAGGAATTTGTGCTGCTCTTCCCTTGGTCACTCCTTCATCCCACAGGTCCTTTTCTATCCCTGTGGAAAGCCCAGCAGGCAGGCTGAGTGCTGACCCTGGCAGTGGCAGAGTCCCTGCCCCAGCACACAGACCCCAGGGTGCAGGGACCCTGCTCACAAGGAAAACACTGGGCACCCCTGGGTGCACACACTGCTTCACACCTCTGCAGCCATGCCCAGGAGAAGACAGCTGTCCTGCCCTATCCCTCTGATGGGGCACAAGGGCATCCCTTCCAGGCAGCACTTTCTGGTCCTAGAGAGAACCTGTCCTCCTGACAGACCCCACACACTGCCCCATGTCCCAGCTTGAGGAGATCCCTCCAGGAACAGAACCTGCATTGCCCTGCACCCACAGACATACCAGGCAGAGGCTGTGGAGATTTCTCCTCCAGTGAGCTCTCAGCATCCATCAGCTCTCTCAGCCTCACAGGTCTCCCCTCGGTGCCTCCAGGCAGTGTCCCCAGCCCTGTGTGCTTGGCAGAGGAGCTGCTCCTGGCCAGAGCTGTCTCTCTGCAGCGCTGCAATATTTCTGAGCTCCCAATGTCCATCCCAGGAGCCCAGACAAGCTCACAGCAGAGGAGCAGGTGAAGACATCATACTCTCCATCCCCTCTGGACTCCTCCCTGGAGCTCCAGGGAACATTCTTGGAAAGAAACTGAAGTTCTCACTGACATTCCCTCCCTTGGCTGGGGAGAAATCCTTGTGTCCAGCAGAGTCCTTTCTCCTGATCAAACCAGAGCTGGGCAGGACAATCACCTTTCCTTGTCTCTGCATGAGACAGGACCCCCAGGCAGGGATAGGGAGGGGTCTCTGTCCCCCTGCAAAGGTTAAGGAGCATGGCTGCCTGGGAGCTGCTGGTCCCCGTGCCCATGGGAATTACTGAGGGTGGAGGCCAGGAGAGAGTTGCTCAGACATCAACCCCTGTTGTCACCTGAAGGGCCAGAGGTGGTCCAAGAGACGTGAGTGGGTTCAAGGTCCAATAGAGCAATGCTGCCTGGGATGAGGAGCATTTTTGAGCCTGGTGGGGAATTCCTTTGGCCAAATGAAAAGACACCAGATGGTCACAGTTAGGACCATCCATACCCAGAGGCACCACATGTCCAGCAGCAGCAGCTCCATCAGCCAGTTCCTCCTCCTGCCCTTTGCAGACAAAGGGGAGCTGCAGCTCCTGCACTTCTGCCTCTTCCTGGGCATCTTCCTGGCTGCTCCTCTAGGCAACAGTTTAATGATCATTGTTGTAGACTCTCCAACATTACCCTCCCCCTCAGCAGCCAGTCCCTGGCTGGCAGAGTTTGTGGAAGGATTTGGGCAGGTCATAGGGCAGTTATCACCTCCTACAGCCTGTGACTTTACAGCTGCACAGGCAAACAACCCTGGTACACTGAAACGCCACCTGATCTATGGGTGCCTTGACTACATCATCCCAATCCCATCCCAATCCCATCCCATCTGTCCTGGATATTGCCAGGGCAGAGTTAAACTCCCCAGGCAGGCAGCAGAGGTGAGCTGAGTTAGCCCAGGCTGTTTTCCACACCACTTGACATCACTCCCCCAGAAAAGGGGCTTGTTGGGGAGGGGCACTCCTGGTGCCTTCAGGGCAGTGCAAGTGCAGCCAAGTCATCGGGTTGGTCATCATGTTGTGCAGTTACTGGGTCATAACTGGGTATAAGTGAAATTCACTGTGGGCTATTCTCCTTTCATGGTGATTTGGTCAGTAAACTGTCCTTAGGCCAGCCCATGGAGGCTCTGTCTGTTTCTCCTGTGGGAGTGAGTGAGCGGCATGTGCTGCTCAGCCACTGGTTGGAGCTGAACCACCACAGCCCTTTTTGGAGCCCCAGGTGGGGCCTGAATCTTTGTGATAATGGTAGAGGATGAGGTGAGGGGTGCTTTCTCCTCCCCTTTTCCCTTTAGGCTTTTTACAGCATCTGTTGAGAATGTTGACTATCCCTGGGATGTTCAGACCAGCATATGTGTCTTACTCTCTCTCCTGAATGTCTGTCTGGACCTACGTGTTACCAACAACTGTTCCAAGAATATTGCCAAGAGGTCTTCCCTGGGCTGAAGGGTCAGGGGTGGCATGGGGTGTGGGAGGGCATGAAGAAATACCTAGACAAGAAAACCAGATCCAGAGGCACTGTAGCTGCCCAGGCCTCAGAAACCAACACCACAGCTGAGCCAGAAAGAACCCTTACAACAGACACTGGAGTTACCCGTGTCTCAGATAGTGCAGCTCCTCCAGTCTCCCCAACAAGCACCATGGGTGCTCAAACCTCAGAGGCCAACCCCAGAGCTGATCCAGACAGCCAACCAGTACGCCTGTCAGTCACCTCTATCCAGAAGAAGAAATACATGGAGAAATCAGTCCTCATCGGGAGAGATGATGATGAACTGGGACCATTGCAAGGCCCTGAAGAGGCAATACCAGAGGTTATAACCCGATCCTTGTCCTTGAGCTGAGAGACATGAGAAAAGACTTCAGCCGCCTTCCAGGGGAGCACATCATCACCTGGCTACTGCGATGCTGGGACAATGGGGCAGGCAGCAGGGAGAAGGCAGGGAGGCCAAGCAGCTGGGATCCCTGTCCAGAGAAGGAGGCAGTAACAAGGCAATTGGAAGGAAGGCTCAAGCCCTCAGCCTCTGGAGGTGACTTCTATCAAGTGTAAGGTCAAGGTACCAGTTCATTGAAGATGTTGTGTATTGGCCAGACCAGTGGATGACCATGGAGAGAGATATCCATTATCTGAGGGGATGAGCCATGTGAGAGATGATTTAGTGTGATCCTGATGATCTGCAGCTCTGTGCATCCTGGGTATAGACTTCCTCTGGAGAGGGTACCTCAAAGACCCAGAAGGGTACCAGTGGTCTTTTGGAATAGCTGCCTCAGAGACAGAAGACATTGAACAAGTGTCTCTTCTGCCTGGGCTGTCAGAAGACCCTGCTGTTGTGGGGCTGCTAAAGGTTGAAGAACAGCGAGTACCAGTTGCTACCGTGATGGTGCACAGGGAACAATACCACACCCAACAGAGACTCCCTGATTCCCATTCAGAAACTGATCATCAACTGGAGAGTCAGGGAGTGATTGGTAGAACCCGCTCACCCTTCAACAGTGCAATCTGGCCACTGCAAAAGTCCAATGGAGAGTGGAGGCTGAGGCTGGACTATCGTGCCCTGAATGAGGTCACGCTGCCTCTGAGTGCTGCAGTGCCAGACCTGCTGGAACTCCTGTATGAACTGGAGTCAAAAGCAGCCAAGTGCTACACTACAACTGACATTGCAAATGTGGTTTTCTCGACTCCTTTGGCAGCAGAATCCAGGCCACAGTTTGCTTTCAGTTGGAAGAGAATCCAGGACACCTGGGATCGACTGCCCCAGGGCTGGAAACACAGCCCCACCATCTGCCATAGATTGATCCAGTCTGCATTAGAGCAGGGTGAATCCACAGAGCACCTACAGTATGCTGATGTTACATGGTATGGGACTGCACAGCAGAGGAATTTTTTGAGAAAGGGAAGAAAATGATCTGAATTCTGCTAAAGCAGGTTTTGCCATCAAACAAAGTAAGGGCAAGGGACCTGCTTAAGGAATCCAATGTTTAGGAATAAATTATCAGGATGGGTGTCGTCAGATCCCAGTGGATGTTATCAATACAATTGCAGCTATGTTTCTATCAACCAGCACAAAGGAGACACAAGCTTTCCTAGGCACTGTGGGTTTCTGGTGAATGCATATCCCCAGCTATAGTCTCGTTGTCGGCCCTCTTTACTGTGTAACCTGGTAAGAGAATAATTTCCAATGGGGCCCTGAGCAGCAACAGGCTTTTGTACATATCAAACAGGAGTCAGTTTGTGCAGTAGCACTTGGACACGTCCAAACAGGGCCAGTTGTAAAGAATATGCTCTACACTGCAGCCAGGGAGAATGAACCTACCTGGAGACTCTGGCAGAAAGCACCAGGGGAGGCTCAAGGTCAGTCTCTGGGTTTTGGAGTCGGGGCTACAGAGGATCCAGACACTGTAACAGAAAAGGAAATACTGGCAGCACAGGAAGGGGTTCGAGCCACTTAAGAAGTGATTGGGACTGAAGCCCAGCTCCTCCTGGCACCCCGATGGCTGGTGCTGGGCTGGATGTTCAACGGGAAGGCCCCTCCTACACACCATGCCACTCATGCTGCGTGGAGCAACTGGGTCACATTTATCCCACAGCAGGCTTGAATAAGAAACAAAAACACCCAGGTACCCTGGAAGAGATCACAGACTGGCCAGAAGGCAAAGATTGTGGAATATCACCAGAGGAATAGGTGCCACCTGCTGAAGAGACCTCACTGTACAGTGAACTGCCAGAAAATGAGAGAAAATATGCCGTGTGCACCGACGGGTCCTGTGGCATTGCTGGTAAACATCAGAGGTGGAACGCTGCTGTATGGAGTCCCACAAAACAAGTGGCAGAAGCTGACTATGGAGAAGGGAAATCCAGCCAGTTTGCAGAGGTGAAAGCCATCCAGCTGGATTTAGACATTTCCAAAGGAAAAAAGTGGCCACATATGTAGCTCTATACTGATGCCTGAATGGTGGTCCATGGCAGATGGTCTAAATAAAAAATGATGTTATGAACCTCCCAAATACTCTGAAAACATAAGATCTGGGCCTGGTGTTGAAACAGGGGTGGATAATTTCCTGGTACTGGACAGGCCATAGTTCACCTCCCCAAGAAGCCAGCACAGGTGACCTGAGTTTGCCTGGGCTGTTTTCCACACCACCTGACATCACTTCCCCATCCAAGGGGCTGGCTGGGGAGGGGTGGTCCTAGCATGGTGCAGCACTGTTATTGTTGGGTTTGTAAGGTACTCTCTGTGCTATCACTGCGTGTGAGTGCAATTGGGGCTGATATTGTTCCCTTTTTATGGTGCTTTTGTCAGTAAACTGTTCTTCTCCCAACCCACAGAGACTCTGTCTGTTTCTCCTCCGGGAGTGAGTGAGCAGCATGTGGTGCTCAGCCATTGCTTGGGGCTGAACCACCACAGTTTCCAAGCCATAAGCAGTGAGCTTCTCTAGGAGAAGGTGGTGGGAAACTGTGTCCAAGGCCTTGCTAAAGTCAAGGTAGTCAACACCCAGAGCCCTTCCCTTGTCCAAGAAGCAGGTCACCCTGTCATAGAGGGAGATTCAGTGGGTCTAACAGGACCTGCCCTTATGAACCCAAGCTGACTGGGCCTGATCACCTGGGGGTTCTTCATGAACTGGATAATGCTGCTCAGGATGATCTGCTCCATCAGCTTCTCTGGGACTGAAGTCAAACCATCAGGCCTGTAATTTCCCTGATCATCCTTCTGTCCATTCTTACATAGGGGGTTACGTTGACTGATCCAGTCAGCCAGGACTGATGGAAAGTGGCTTGGTGAACCCCCCTTTCAGCACCCTTGGCTGCATCCCATTCAGCCCCGCAGATCAGTGCACATCTCTGTGGTGCAGCAGGACCATCTCCTCCTGGATTGAGGTGGGGTCATTCTGCTCCCTGTCCCTGTCTCCCAGCTCAGGGAATTGGATTCTCCCTGTACAACTGCTCCTATTACTAAAAGACAGTGGCAAAGATTTCATTGAGCACCTCAGCCATGGCCTCATCTTTCCACAATGTTTCCTCCTGAATCTGATAGGGGATGGAGGGTCTCCCTGCTCTTTCTTTTATTTAAATGGAGGCCAGATGAATTTCTAGCTGGGCTTTGGACCAACAATGAGGAGAAACTCTCATCCTGTTGTTCTTCCCTCAGCATTACACACCCCACGCTGCCCCAGGAAGAGCCTGAGCAATGCCTGAGGGACAGGACCGGTCTTTCCTGGGGCTGGGGGTCAGGGCTTGGCCTTTCTGCTTCATCCAACCAACCCAGGGCTTGCTCAGCATCTCAGCTGCTTGTACATTGCCTTGGCCTACCAGCCAACATGGCCTCCAATTACCTGTGCTAACGAGTCCCTGGGGAGGCTCAGCCAGCAATGGCTCTCAGTGGGACTCATTAATACTTCAGGTACTTTGGCTTCTGCTTTTGACATGGAGTTTTTGTGTAATTTCCTCTCAGTACCTGAGCTTCAAGGACTCAGCACCAAATGCACCCCAGGGCTCATTAAAAATACAAAGCAAGCCCTAACGAGCTATGTCTCTTCATGTAATTATCTTCAAGTCTTCAAGAGATGTACAGATCATTGAAGCTGTTTCAAAGGGAGCTCAGAGTAAAATTGATTTCTTTTTAAGGGTGTAGGTTATTATTTTCACTGTAGAGGAGAGGTGACACCCTCTGGCTGAGATTGATCCAGGGTGCCTCCTAAGGAGGTCTGGACTGGTCTGAAAAAGGGTCCCTTGAGGCAGTGGGGACAACCTTGCTGCACATCTCCACAAGCCCACCATGACTCTCACCAGCCAGCTGGGACTTGCATCCCTTGTCCTTACATCAGGTCTCTCTCTGCACTCCACAGTGGGGCAGTACAGCCCCTCTGTACCAGCTCCCCTGCTTTCCTTAGAGAACTGGCTGCACACAGGCAGCACACAGGGAGTTATTTTCCCAACAACACAAGAAACCTGACAAGATTCACCATTAAATTCAACACTCCTCACTCTGTGCCAAGCGCAATCTGCCACCAGTGAGGTTCACCTTCCACAAAGCTTAACCCTGTGAGAGATGTTCTAGTGAGGAAGGAGACTGTGAAATCACCACAACTCAAGAGCTGGCTAAAGACAGAATGAGTCAGACAACTGCCAGAAAGGCAAGGGTTTAACTCCCTGAAACCCAGAGCAGCAGCTGGATGGTTGGGAGGTGTCTGAATGGTCCAAGGGGAAGGGAAATCTAGAGAGCAACCACAAGTGCTGGTGTGCAGATCCACTGCCACGTGGTGATTTCAGTCATGTTCATAGAATCATAGAATCTCCTGAGTTGGAAGGGACCCATAAGGATCATCCAGTCCAACCCCTGGCTCAACACAGGGCCAGCCAAGTCAGAGCACGGGACTGAGCACATCATCCAGATGCTTCTTGAACTTGGTCAAGCTCAGGGCTGTGACCCCTCCCCTGGGCAGCCAGTTCCAGTGCCCGACCACCCTCTCAGTAAAGAACCTCTCCCTCATATCTAGCCTAAACCTCCCCTGCCACAGCTTCATGCTGTTCCCTCAGGTTCTACCACTGGCCACCAAAGAGAGATCAGCACCTGCACCTTCTCTCCCCCTCCTCAGGATGCCACAGACTGCAATGAGGTCTCACCTCAGCCTCCTTTTCTCCAGACTGAACAAACCAAGGGACTTCAGCCTCTCCCCATGAGACTTCCCCTCCAGAATCTTCACCATCCTCATTGTCTCCTCTGGATTCTTTCCAATATTTTAATATCCCACTTGTACTGTGGCTCATGTTCAACTTGCTGTCGACCAAGACCCACAAATCCCTCCAGCGTCTGACCCCCCCATTCTCTATGTGCAGCCAGGGCTGCCCCTTCCCAGGTGCAGGATCTGGTGCTTCCCCTTGTTAAACTCCATGGTGTTGGTGACTGCCCAGCTCTCTGACCTGTCCAGGTCTCTGCAAGGCTTCTCCACCCTCAACAGAGTCAACAGCTCCTCCCAATTTGGTGTCACATGCAAATTTACTTAAGATACCCTCCAGTCCAGTTGTCTGGACATTTCTGGAAACATTAAAAAGAATCACAGAATCACAAGTTTGGAAAAGACCTTTAAGATCATCGAGTCCAACTGTTCCCATCCTAAGCTAAACCATATCCCTAAGTACCTCATCTACCACTTTTTTTGAACACATCCAGGGAAGGTGACTCAACCCCCTCCCTGGGCAGCCTGTTCCAGGCCCTGACAACCCCTTCAGTAAAAAATTCTTCCTCACATCTGATCTGACCCTGCCCTTGTGCAGCTTGAGGCCATTTCCCCTTGTCCCATCTCCTGTCCCCTGGCTGAAGAGACCATCGCCCACCTCTCTGCACCCTCCTGGCAGGGTAGTGTAGGTGGTGAGAAGGTCTCCCCTCAGCCTTCTCTTCTCCAGGCTGAACACCCCCAGCTCCCTCAGCTGCTCCTCATAGGATTTGCCCTCCAGCCCCTTCCCCAGCCTCATTACCCTTCTCTGGACTCACTCCAGGACCTCAATGTCCTTCTTATGGTGAGGAGCCCATAACTGGACCCAGCACTCGAGGTGCAGCCTCCCCAGTGCCCAGCACAGGGGCACAATCCCCTCCCCAGACCTCCTGGCCACACTGTTTTTGATACAAGCCAAGATGCCATTGTCCTTCCTGGCCTCCTGGGTGTTGCAGAATGGCTTGAGAAGCCAGGCCATGAGCCTGTGGAGCAGCTGTCCAAGCAGTCGCCTGTGTAGCTCAGCCAGACCAGGCCCCACGCCGTGTTGGTGAGAACAGAAGGGTCAACAATGGGTCAGGGTGTTCTTGTGTCTCATGCAGCAAGGCCACAAGATGTGGGAGCAGGAGGTGTGATAAGGATTCAGTGCTCCTGGGACTGAGAAAGAGACATGATTCCCAGGTTGCCAGATGGGTGGGGTATGTAAATGTAACCTTTAGCTAAGAGCCAATTAGAATACGACAGGTACAACACGTGGTAGGAACAGTATCAAAGGAAGGCTGTGCTTGCAATGAAGGTGAAGTTGCTTTATCAATCACACTGATTGGCAGCCTCTTCCCTCTCGTCGTGGCACCCATCCTTGGTACACAGTCTGGTAATAGTCTCTTCCCTTGAGGGAATTTTGGGGAAAATGTGAGAATTAGGGAATTTGGGGGGAAATAGATGATTTTTGGGGAAACGTGAGGATTTTGGTGGAGATATGAGGATTTGGGGGAATTCCTGGCTCCTTGAGCATAGACAACATTCTGGAGTGATTAAAGGTGAAGCTGGATGAGTCGTGGCTGGGATTCCGGGAAGAATTTGGGTGGAATTCCAAAGGTTCTGGGGTTTGTGCTTGAACGAGACCTGGATCTTTCTGCCAGGATGCCAGGGAGATGCTGGGAGGTGGGGACATGGCAATGGGGTGGTGACCACCATCAGCACCACCACCACCATCTCTGGCACAGTAGTCGGTGGCCGTGTCATTGTCATTGACTGATGATGCGTATCGGGTGTCCCAACCATCTCCAGCCCCTTCCCAGGGAATCCTTATGCCCTGGGATCTTTGATGGTTGGATCAAGAGTTGACCCAGTTGACCCATCCCTTGGCCATTGGCCTCTGGTTTTGACCGTTTCGCTCCAACATCAACCCCTTTCACCCCAACCCTCAACTGGTCACCCCAACCCTTTACTCCCTCAGTGTCAGGCCAATCTCTCTTTCCCTCCCCCTCCAGAGGATCATTTGGGTTTCTTGACAGTGGCAGAGATGTTACTCTGTGTGGGACTCCACATCAGTGGCTTTGGCAGCAGAGAGGCAGCAGGAGCCCCAGTGAGAAGGGAAATTGGGCTCCCCATTCTGGTTCCCCCATGTCCAGGCAGCCCTGCAGCAGCCCTACTGCTGCCATCAGCTGAGCACATCAGCAGAGGGGGTGCTGCTCTGTGAGGGTGGGTTTAGAAAGGGCACAGATGCCAGACTGGGACAGGGGTAAGGGAGGAGGGGGGAACATGAGGAAAGATCCCAGACACACTACGGTCAGTGAGGAAGGAGGGGGAGGAGGAGTTCCCTCCCACAGAGTTAAGAAGGAGAAAAATACCCCTTCCTACCCCAAAGGCTTTAACAGGAACAAGTGGGGAGGCACAGAGTGACCACAGGAGAATAAACAGAGAGCAAACCCCGGGCTGTTTCTGCTGCCCCTGGGAGAAGGGAGATGGGTCCCTGGTGCTCAGGGCTCTCCCAGCTGCACAGACCTCTCCTCCCTCCTGGCTGCACCCAGCTGCATGGCCGGGATGGGCTGTGCTGGCCCAGGGCTCAGGGGCTGCTGTGCACTGAGCTCTGGTGTCACAGCCTTGGTGTCCTCAGGGGGATGTGCCAGAGACACCTCTTCAGCGTCGTCATAGCCTGTGCTGTCCTGGGGAGGGGACCAGGCATCTCCCTCAGCTCCAGGGGCCTCAGCACTTCTCTGGGGGTGCAGGTGTGTCCCTGCAAGCAGCAAGGCAGCCCACTGAGTGATCGTCCCACGAGGTGCCCGTCCTGACCTGTACATCACCTTCCTCCCTTCTCCTCACCAGAGGAGAAATATTTACCACCCTCTTCCACCAAGGGTCCCCCCCAAGGGAAACTCCCAGGTCAGGTTGGTCTCTTGCCAGACTGTGGGCTCTCAATATGGCAGCAATTCATCTGGCACCCCAGGAACCCACAGCACTGTCTTTCCCTCTCACCTCCAGGTGCATCCCTGGGACCAGCTCCATCCTCTGGTGCCCTGGGCATTTCCCAGTCTCCTTGCCCAGACACAGGATCCTCCCCAGGCTCAGAAACCTCCCTGGCATTGTCATAGCCATCTGCTGGGTCACCTCTGGGCAGGACAGGCATGTCTGAAAGGGGAGAGACGATGCTGACAGAGAGAAGACACGTCCTGCAGAGCAGAGGAAGGGAGGAAGGGCAGGGACATAGGCCTCAGACACTGGATTTGGCAGCACCAGAGGATTCCCCTGCCCATTTCCTCCCCTGCTGCTCATGGTGACACTGGTGTCCATCACAAGTGTGCAGGGAGGAGACATCCACCCCTTCCTGCCCCATTACCTGGTGCTGATCCTGGACCATCCTCCTCCTCAATGTCCTCATAGTGGGTCTGCATCTTGTTCAGGGACCCCTCTGAGTAGGAACCTGAGGAGAGTGATGGAAGTTTTATGGGGTGAGTTCTGCTGCCCCAGCTTGTGCTCAGTGCTGCTGGGGACAGGGGACCCACCGAGCCAGGATGAGGGGTCAGGAGTTTCCTTGCTCTCCTGGGATAAACCCCAACTCACAGGGGCTCCCAGAGCTGCCCCAGGACAGCCCCTTCCCTCACCCCTCAGCTGACAATGGGATGTAAGGACATGCAGTGAGGGGCTGTCCACTGGCTGGGACAGGATGAGCTGGTGAGGATGAAGCTCTTCTCCAGCTCCAAGACCTGGCTGCTCTCCCCACAGAACCCACAGCCCCAGTGCTGCAGGGACCTTGGGCCAGGGGGCTGCAGGGGGTCAGTCTTAGGTGGGGGCCAGGGGAAAGAGCCTTAGAGATATGGCCACCATGAGGGACCCACACCCACCTGACATGCTGAACCTTGGCTGCTTCTCCAATGCTGGGCTGTACCCGATCTCCTCGTACAGGGCCTCAGGGAAGGGCTCCCAGGCTTGCTCAGAGGCTGCAGACAGAGGCAGGGCTGGCTCAGGGATGTGGCTCATGGATGGGCAGAGAAGGGATGGATGCTGATCTGCTCCCCCAGCCCTGTTCCACTGGCTCAGCCCAGGGCTGTCCCCACAGCACAGCCCCACTGTGCTCTCCAGTCACTGCTGACACTTCCTCAGGAAGGGCAATGTCCCCTTGGAGAATGTCAGGGGCAGCAACACCCTCACACCCTCCCTCAGAGACAGCCCTTGTGCCCCTCTGGACCCTGGATCCTGTTCCTGGTGCTGAGCTTGGAGCAGCTCCTGCCTTTCCTCTGCCCTGGAGCTGTCCACTCTCTGCCCAGTGGATCCATTACACAGCCCCTGCCCTGCTGGGGGGAGGTAAGGGTTGGGTGGAGGAACAGCCAGGGGTCCTGATGCTGAAAGGATGGGAGGTGCTGCCCAATGATTCTCCAAGCATCTCGCACCCCCAGAGCCCCCTCCCCATCTCCCCAGAGCACTCCCAGTGGCACATCCTCATCTATCCCCCTTTATCCCATCTCCCCAGCCCAGAGCCCCCTCCCCATCACCCCAGAGCACTCCCAGTAGCACATCCTCATCTATCCCCCCTTTATCCCATCTCCCCAGCCCAGAGCCCCCTCCCCATCTCACCAGAGCACTCCCAGTGTCACATCCTCATCTATCCCCCTTTATCCCATCTTGCACCTCCAGAGCCCCCTCCCCATCTCCCCAGAGCACTCCCAGTGTCACATCCTCATCTATCCCCCTTTTATCCCATCTCCCCAGCCCAGAGCCCCCTCCCCATCTCCCCAGAGCACTCCCAGTGTCATATCCTCATCTATCCCCCTTTATCCCATCTCCCCAGCCCAGCTGTTCCATTTCTCTCCTGGCCCCATCCCTGACTCCCCCCAGGTCTGGTCTCTCTCTCCCCCTTCCTGCTGGTTGCCCGTGGTCAGGCAGTCAATGGGGTGACACATGGGACTGTGGGCAGCACACACTCCTGTCCCCCCAGCTCTGCCTGTACCACTCACTGACAGCCCCCCTGGCCTTGCCAACACACATCTTCACCTGGGAGCATGGAGAACAAACCCACCTCTGCGCCCAGCCCTGGCGCTCCACGCTTGCCCAGCCAGGAGGGCCAGGAGCAAGCAGAGAAGGGCTCCCAGGATGATGCAGATGATGACAAGCAAGGACTCTCTCCTGCTGCTGGTCCTACGGTCCCGGGTGGCATCTGCACAGGCAGGAAGCCAGAAATAGCAGCCCCAGGGCTGGGAGAGGTGGGGGGCTGTGACACCACAGTCCTGACCCTGTGACACCGGGGTAAGGGACCCCAGGGGGGAGTGATGGGGAAGGTCCCACCCTTCTGGGGACTGACATCCCACCTCGGTAAGTCCTTCCCTGGCAAGGAGCCCCTTCCCCCTGTCTGTGGGTCACAGCCCGGCCCTGGGAAGAGCCAGTGCTGACACACACGGCAGGTTACCTGCTCGGGGGGCTTGTGCTGCGGTCCTGGGTGCAGCTGCAGAGGAGGAGAAGGAGAGCTGTGGGTTAACTGGGATACTGTGGGTAATGGGAATACTGAGGGGCTGGTTACTGGGGACACTGGTGGGGTGGTTACTGGCAATACTGGTGGGGCTGCCACAGGGCTGCCATGGGGCTCTCCCAACCAGTATGCACCCACCCCCAAA
Source organism: Gallinula chloropus (assembly GCF_964237585.1). Classification (NCBI taxonomy): domain Eukaryota; kingdom Metazoa; phylum Chordata; class Aves; order Gruiformes; family Rallidae; genus Gallinula; species Gallinula chloropus. Next base: position 535,305 of record NC_140120.1, on the reverse strand, counting down.
CCAGTACGAACCCCCCAAAAACATTATATACTCCCTGAAACTAGTATGAAACCTCCAAACCAGTACAGAACTACCCAAACCCTGTATATATGCCCTAAAACCAGTAAAAAACCCAAAACATGTATAAAACCCCAGAAACAAGTATAGAGCTCCCAGGACCGGTATAAAACCGCACAAACCAGTATGAATTCCGCTAAATCAGTATGGACCGCCTAAACCAGTATAGAGTATCCCAAACCAATATAGAACCCCAAACCAGTACAGAACCTCCTCAAACCAGTATGAACCCCCAATAAAACCAGTACAGAATCCCCTCAAACCAGTATAGACCCCCCTGAAAACCAGAATGTACCCCTGAGACCAGTATGAACACCCCAAAACCAGTAGAGCACCCCTCAAACTAGTACAGAACCCTGAAAAACAGCTGCAGAGGTGGAGGAGGAGACGTGCTGAGAGGCTGGGTGTGCAGGTCCTGGGGAGCCTCCTCTCAGACACCCCGAGGGTGTGTGCCTCCCCCAGGCTCTGCTGGCAGCCTGGCTGCCCACTGCTGCTGAATGTGTGGGGTCTGAGAGCTGAAGGCTCCTTTGTGCCACCACCAGCAGCAGAAGGGTCTGGCATGGAAAGGAAAAGCCCTTGTGGGCTCTGTCTGTGTCTGACAGTGCCCAGAAGGGAGCAGAATCTGGGGATGCTGGTGCCCAGGTGGCTCAGAGTTACCCTGGCAGGTGATGTGGGTCTCATCGCGCAGGTCAGTGCAGGACTGTGGGTGCCAGGGAGCGGAGGGACACTGCCAGAAGGAGGTGTCACTCCTCCCACACTCCACACGATCCACCCAGGCAGGGCCAGGCAGCTTTCCATAAGTCAGGAATGGGTCCAAGGATAATGCATCCCCACAGCCCAGCTCCTTGCACGCCAGGGACACCGTTTGGAGAGTCATTGAGTTGGAGCAAACGCTGCCCCAGGTCCCGTTATAGAAAACCTGCAGGCGCCCGGAGCAGCTGCCATTCTTCTCCAGCCTCAGGGCCACAAACTCTTGAGGAGAGACACCAAAGGGAAGAGGATGGTGCAGGGTTGTAGGATCAGGGGTGCCCCTGACGCCCCCAGACAAGGAAAATGCATGGCCAGACAGTCGCCCTGGCAGCCCCTGACAGACAGACAACCCTTCCCTCCATTGTCTCCCCAGAGACGCCATGTGGGACAGAGAGGACCTGTGTGTGGGTGTCCCCAGCATGGGCTTGGGCAGGGGCTCAGCAGCAGCCATTGCCGGCTCTCCCCTTGTCCCCACCTCCCCTGTCCCTGGGCTCCCAGCACAGCTCCCAGCACAGACCTGAGCAGACGACTCCGGCGTCCTCTTTGTGCCCGCAGTCGGGCTGCCCCCAGGGCCGTGCCGGGCAGTCCCAGAGAGCAGCTTCGGCCCCCGAGCAGCTCACGCTGCCCAGCCAGACCTGCCCGGCGCCTTCCCCGAAGGCAGCAGAGCCAACGGCCTCCACCGCCCCTCCGCAGCCCAGCTGCTGGCAGACGACGGCGGCGTCGGGCAGGTCCCAGCCGTCATCGCAGACGCTCCCCCAGCTGCCCCGGTAGTAGATCTCCACTCTGCCTGCACAGCGCCCGGGCCCGTTCACCAGCCGCACCCGACGGCTCCCTGCAGCAGGAAGAAGCCCAGCTGCTGTCAGGGGATGGTGCCCACCCAGCCCACAGCCCGGGGGTCCCTGCAGTGCCACTCACCCCGGCAAACGACCCCCACGTCCTCGGCAATCCCAGCTGCCAGCGCGCTCTCGGGCAGGGAGGTGTTGCAGAGGGTCAGGTGGGGCTCATGCCCTGCGCACCGCACCCCTCGCAGCCCCACAGGACCCGTCCCTCTCTCGGGCTTTGGGGGGTTGTAGGCTCTCTCTGCCTCTCCACACCGCAGCTGCCGGCACACCACGCTGGCCTCCTGCACGTCCCACTGGTCATCCAGGACTCGGCCCCAGGTCCCGCGCTGGAAGATCTCCACTCGCCCGTCACACCGGCTGCCTCCACCCACCAGCCGCAGGGCCCCGGAGCTGTCTGAGCCTGGGGAGAGCAGCCATGGCCCAGCCTCAGCAGCACCAGAGAGCCCAGAGACCTGCAGTGCCTCTCCAGGCTCTGGAAGCCTGATGGAGCCCTTGAGACCTATTGCCTGCCCAAGCACTCTGCATTGAGCTTCAGGAGCAGCTTTTCTCATGGTTGGTTTCCCAGGGACTGAGCCCTGCTGGGCAAGAGACTCTCTTTGCTCTTGGTGGGGCACAGACACCCAACATGTCCCTGCTGAGGCAGATGGGGCAGCTCCTGCAGGAGGGAGCAGAGGATGGTGGTATGGCCTGGGGATGGGCAGCGCCAGGAGAAGCCTTGCTCATCCTCTGCCCTGGCACTGCTGATACATGGGACACCCCACAGATCTCTGCCCCTCTGCACCCCTGGGGATCAGGGACTGGGAGCTGGTTTGACCCAAGGCTGCTGGTGGCTCAAGGGCCTGACCCCTGCCCCAGGAGGGCAGAGATGTCTGACCCTGTTCAGTGTCAGCTCTCCCACCTCAGAGCGTTCAGTTGGAGCAGATCAAGCTCTCCAGATCACTCCAGGGGAAGGGAGGGTTTCTCCAGGGGGAAGCTCACCCTGCGCCCGCCGTGGGGTCCCTTGCTTTGGGTGGCCATGTCACACCCCAGGGGACAATGGGGGTAAGATGCTGTTTTCCCAGCACTCACCTGAGCAAATGACAGCAGCGTCCCTGTCGTGGGAGCATGGGGAGGCTCCCAGGGCAGTCACTGGGCACTGTCCCAGCTGGGCTTCAGTCCCATCACAGTGGAATGACTCTCTCCAGGTGGGGCCGGTGCCTCTCCCAAAACGCCCTCCTCCAGGAAGGGCCTCAGCAAACCCGCAGCCGAGGTGGCGACAGAGAACGTGGGCGTCCAAGAGGTCCCAGTGGGAGTCACAGAGGGTGCCCCAGGTCCCCAGCACCTGGACCTCCACCCGCCCATCACAAGCCGTGCTGCCATTCACCAGCCTGAACCCTGTGTACTCTGGGGACAGAGGAAGAGGAGAAAAGGGGCATTGGTGCTCTTCACCTATGGCAGCTGTAGGACTGGCCAGATGGACAGCCTTCCCTTCTCCTCCTTCTGCAATCTCTTAGGGCTGCAGAAAACCACATCACCCCTCCTGCCTTCAAACCCAGTTGTGTGTCCTGTCCCCATCCTGCTTCCTCCCACCAGCTCATCCACAGCACTCAGCACCCCACCCTGAGTCCTTACTTGTGCAGATGACACTGGCATCGTTGGCGTGGGTGCAGGGTGGGTCCCTGGGGGACCCTGTGGGGCAGAAGGCCAGAAAGGATTCATTCCCCAAGCACTGCAGCTCTCTGTCCCAGATGGAACCAACACCTTTTCCAAAATGAGCTGCCCCAGGGATGGACAGGGCTACCCCACACTGCAGCTCTCCACAGACCACGGCAGCGGCTTTGGGACCAAAGTCTGAGTCACAGACAGTTTTCCACTGGTTCTCATCATGGATCTCCACTCGTCCTGAGCAGGGGCTGCCCCCTCCAACCAGCCGCACAAACCCTGGAGCAAACAAAGACCCCTGTGAGTTCCCAGAGCCCTCTGGCAACGTCCTGAGCATGTCTCACCCCATCTCTCAGCTGGCTACAGGCAAAGAGTCTCAACCATCCCAGCAGCACCCAGAGGGTGCTGATGGCACAAACCCACCAGAGCCCCTCCCTGCTCTCCAGAAATCAGCACAGCACTGGGGGCTGGCTGTTCTCCTACAGGCACAGGCACCACTCAGATAAACTGCTGCTCTTCTGGAGACCCTGGGCTGCTGGGCAAAGGCCCCAGGCCCTGATGTACCCATTGGTGATGGGCCCAAGGAGATGGGCTCAGGTGCTGTTTGCTATGGTAGCCAGATCTACACTACCAAGCTCAGGGCCAGGAACCCCTTGGAGCCACCAGAAATGTCCCTCAGTCCCAGAGGGTTCTGCAGTGTGGGTGTACCCACAGCCACTGTCTGCACCAGACCCCGGCTCCAGCACCCTCCCAGGGAGGGGTCCTCATCCAGGGCAAGAGCGTACCGCAGGTGTGCACAGCACCCATCTCCCTGCTTTAGGCACCCACAGAGGGTGGGCTGAGCTACAGCAGGGATCAGCCTGTTTCAGGTTCCTGCTGGGCTTTCCCTGAGGACCAGGAATGACAATCCCAGCTCAGCAGTGTGACTGGCCACATGGGGCCCTTCTCCAGTCCCCACTTATTGCCCTGAGGGAATAGCCAGGTCCTTTCCCCCATCCTGGCAACTAAAGAGGGGAATGGGCTGCATCCTTACCTGAACATGTCACTCTAGCATCCTCAGAGTGATAACACTCAACTTGAGACTGTTTTTGGCACTCAGACAGGGCAGACTCGGTGCCACGACACTGAAAACCGTACTTCAAAATGGGGCCAGATCCTGGCCCAAAGTGTGCAAACCCTTGAGCTTCAACAGCATCCCCACAGCCCAGCTGCTTGCAAACCACTGCAGCATCTTTCATGTCCCAGTTGTCATCACACACTGTCCCCCACTGTCCCTGTTGTTTCACCTCCACTCTTCCAGCACAGCGTCCACCACCATTTTCCAGCCTCACCTCTGCAGCCCCTGCAAGCACAAACATGGGAACCTTCAGGAGAGCACTGAACACTAGACCACAGGTCTGGAGGGTCCTCCTTCCCAGGAACCAGTGTGCATGATGTACTCTTCCATGCTGTCCTCAGGGCAGTGTCAGGCTCACATTTGTCCCCAAGGCTTTCACCATGCTGGAGGTGCTCAGCTCTAACCCCACTGGGTTATTCACCACCCCACAGCCAGCAGCACCTCCTCCAAACTCAACCACCACCTTCCACTTCCCACCCATACACTGTGCCCGGATCTTCACAGGGCACAATCTCCCCACAAGCCCAGATCCCCCCTGCAACAGCCCTGTGCCCCCAGACCCACAGGGAAAATCTCAAGTTCAGTTGACTTGAGCACTGTCTGCCCCTCATCTCAGTGGCACCTCCAAAGACACCCCATTCTCAGAGTTACCTCGATGTTCCCACTAGAGCCAGCTGACCCTCTCTGTGGGACAAGGATGCTGCACTTACCCCTGCACAGATGAACCCAGAGCAGCAGCCACAGCACCCGAGGGGACAGGAGTCCCTCCATCCCCAGCCTCAGCCTCCTGTCCTGCTGGAACAGCCCTACAGCACCACACTGCCTGTCACAGCTCCTGGGGACCCACAGAGACGACAGTGATGAAAGGGTACTATATCTCTCAGATGCAGACCCAGCTGCATGAGGAGCCAATCAAAGCAGCAGCCCCTTTTTAGTCGTTATCGGGAGGTATCTCCCCTCCGACACAGCCCAGCCCTCCAATGAACTCCTCCAGCTCCGTTCATGACCATATATGAGGGACACAGAGGTCCCGCTGCGCATGTCACGGTCACTGGGGCAGGGGATGGTCATGGGACAAGCTGGGTGTGGAGGAGAAATGGGTCTGTCCCCGCTCGGTCCCTGCTGGGGGCACTGGGAGCAACGAGCATCTCCTCTGCTGGGCTCATCCAAGAACCCAAGGCCAAGAACGTCCAGGCACCGCCAAGCCGTGGGAGCCATGGAGCTGGGACTGCTGAGGGTCTGTGTCAGGCTGGAAAGGAAACAGCCCCTGCTCCTGCTCCAGCCCCGCTGTGCTGGGAGCAGCAGCTGGGACAAGCCCTTGGCCAGGGGCAGAGCTCCAGCCCAGGAGTGCTGGCTGGCCCCTTCCTCCCCGCAGAGCCCCACGGCGGGTCCCTGGCAGGAGCCCGGGCTGGGCCATGTCCCTGCCCTGGCAGCAGACACGCAGCCCAGGGGCTCAGCCGTGTCCCTGGCTCTCAGCGTGTCACCCAGGGGCCGTTATTCCCCCCGGGCAGAGCGGGAGCTGGAGCCTGCAGGTGCACAAACCACAGCCCACGTGACCTCGCAGCGCTCGCCCTGCTCCCCCCGGGCAGCAGCCTGTGGTTTCCTGCTGGCACCGTGCCCAGGCACATCCCTGCAGTGCCCTGAGACAGCCCCAGCCCCACTGCTCCAGCCAGGGCTGCAGCTCCTGAGCCCTGGGATGCCCCTCTGATGCACAGGGCTGCTCTGCACCCAGCCCATGGCCACGGGCTGCCCTCGGCCATGTGACCTCACACCCTCCTGCTGCCACCGCTCTCTGGGCCTCAGTTCAAGGGATGGTGACCTCACTCACCAGTCCCTGTGTCCCACGGGAGTGGGTGCTGTGTGCAGGCTTCTGGGGATGATGGTTCTTCCTGAAAGCCATATTTGGGTGAGGCCCAACTCTGCTTTTGATGACATCAGAAGGGCGCCCACAAGCCATGTGCCTTCTCTTGGCATCACAGCGACTCCAGCACCACTGAAATCACAATGTCACACACAAGCAATGTGCACACTCCTGGCGAATCCACCCCTCAGGCAAAGGTGATGTCACAGCATCTACCACTGCCATGTCCCCATTCCTGGCTTGTCAGGTACTGAGGCAGACCTGACATCACAAGGACATTTCCTAAACATCGGCCAGTTCCTGGCCTATCATCCACTCAGGTACCAGTAGCCTCAGAAGCTCCCACACTATCTATAATTGTGCTCCTGGCCTATTAGCTACTCAGGCTAACTAGATTTCCTGAGAACCCAGACAGCCAATAGGCCCTTTCCTGGCCTCTCATGCATTCAGGCAGAAATGATCTCCCAACCCTCCAAACTTTGGACTTTTGTCTCTCCTATCAGCTACTCAGGAACCTGTGACACAACAACCACCCACACAGATTATCTGCTTGCTCCTGCCTGGTCAGCTCTTCAGGAAGGCCCAGTGTGCAAATGGTTCCTGATGTGTGAATGGCTCCTGGTGTGTGAATGGCCCCTGATATCTCTCCTGATATATTTCAGGTGGGATGTGGAAGGAATGCTCTCTTGATGTCTTCAGGGTGGCTCCTTGCATAGTCATTAGGTCCTTGGCACAAGCCACTTTAAGACTGATGGGTGGTGCTGAGGTGGTGTGGTAGGAATGAGATTTTGTAGGTGAGAGGAAATAGGGGGGGATGGTTCAGTTGGTGATTGTTAAAGTATATTTCCAGTACCTCACAAGACTAATAGAATGTTTATTAGAGTGACAGAGGTGAAAGGTCGCGATTGCCATTGCTCAATGAACTTACTGCAAGAGAGGCAATATAATATATTCTGCTTGAGAAACTGGCTACCACCAGCCTGGACAGACACAGTCTGTGTAAAAAACTGGCTGGATGGCCAGGCCTGAAGAGTTGTGGTAAATGGAGCCAAATCCAGCTGGAGACTGGTCACAAATGGTGTACCCCAGGGCTCAGTCCTGGGTCTGGTTCTGTTCAATGTCTTCATCAGTGACCTGGATGAAGGGATCAAATGTTCTCTCAGTAAGTTTGCAGATGACCCTAAGCTGGGAGGAAGTGCCAATCAGCCTGAGGGGAGGGAGGCTCTTCAGAGGGATCTGGACAGGCTGGATCAATGAGCTGAGATCCTTGGGATGAGCTTCAACAAGACCAAGGTCCTGAACTTGGAACATAACAACCCTGTGCAGTGCTACAGGCTTGGGGAAGAGTGGCTAGGACGCTGCCTGGCAGAGAAGGACCTGGGGCTGTTGGTTGAAATCTGGCTGAAAAGGAGCCAGCAGTGTGCCCAGGTGGACAAGAAAGCCAACAGCATCCTGGCTTGTATCAGGAACAGTGTGACCAGTGGGGCCAGGGAGGTGATCTTACCCCTATCGCCACCTTTGTGAGGTCTCACCTTGACTACTGTGTGCAGTTTTCAGCACCACAGTATAGAAAGGACATCGAGGTGCTGGAGAGGGTGCAGAGAAAGGAAAATAGGCTGATTAGGGGTCAGGAGAACAGGTCTTATGAGGAGAGGCTGAGGAGGTAGGGCTCTTCAGCCTGGAGAAGAGGAGGCTGAGGGGAGACGTTCTTGCTCTCTACAGCTACCTGAGCAGAGGTTGTAGTGAGGTGGGTACTGGCCTCTTCTCCCTAAAAGCTAGTGACAGGACAAGAGGAAGTGGCCTCAAGTTAATCCAGGGGAGGTTCAGGTTGGGTATTAGGAAAAACATCTTCACCAAAAAACAGTGGTGAAGCCCTTGAAGAGGCTGCCCAGGTAGGTGGGGGAATCGAGGTACCTGGGGCTGTTCAACAAACAGGTAGATGTGGAGTTTTGGGAGATGGTTTGCTGGTTGTGTTGGGGCAGGTCTGACAAGGGGACTTGATGATATCTTGAAGGTCTTTTCCAACCTTAATGATCCTCTGATTCTACAAACTCCTCATGCTGTTGTCTGGTGACAGACACCACCATCAGAGGAAACTACCTGAAACAGGCATTAACAGCTGACCAAATGGAGATTCACTCCAGGGAAACCTGAGAAACTATTCCATTCTGGCCAACACGAACCTCTGGAAGGTCACAAGGAGAAATGGCCAGTCCTGCTGAAGAAGGAAGAAGAACCTCATTCCTCAAGGCAGGCCTTCACCTGACTGGCTGAGCAGTAACACCTCGGAGAAGGACCACACACACCAGTGGTGCACACTCATCATGAACAAGGCTACCAGCATACTCGTCTGCACCTCAAAAGCATGGCCACCCAGCTGATCTGGAGATGGATGAAGTGTGGTGTCAGAGGTGGTGACGTTTTACTCAACGTTGGGAAGCAGCACGAGAAGGAAAGAATGGAACCAAGAGAAACCTTTGTAGTTGAGGCTGGATCTGAGGAAGAGCCCTGAGCTGTGTGGGTGGGACAGGACAGCCCTTCCCAGGGGCTGGGGGCAGGGTTACCCAGCGTCAGAGCCACCTTGACATTGCCTTTGCCTACCTGTCATCATGGCTTCCTGTCTGCCACTCTAACCAGCCCCAGTGTTGCTCTGTCAGTGATGGCCCTCAGGGTACCCGTTACTGCTCCAAGAGACGTTGGAGTCTGCATGACTGTAATTCCTGCTGAAGTTTCATCAGCTTCCCCTCAGGGTTTGAAGTGCATGGACTCAGCCTCAAACCCACCAGAGGGGTCATTAACATGCCTTGGGCTGATCCTCTGCTGCTGAGCTGCTCCAGGCTCCTGGGATGGAAGGAGTTCTTGGCAGCAGGCTGCTCTGCAGACAGCTCTGCCAAGGAGCAGCTCTTCTGCAAAGAACAGCAGGGAGAAGGTCACCCCCAGGGTACCTCAGGGAGATGAGCAAGGCAGAATAAGACCTTAAAGGCTGCCAGGACTGGGAGGATGACTGAGAGCTCAACAGAAGAGGAAGCTTTGCAGCCTCTGACACAGTAAGGCTCAGGGTGCAGGGCAGTGCAGGTGTGAGTCCTGGAGGCATCTCCTAAAGCTGGCACAGCCCAAGGGATCTGTAAGGAGGGGGCTCTTTTTAGGCAATTTCTGAATAGTTGTGAAGCCACAGTGTGTAGCTGGAGGTACGAAGGGCTGTTGCTTCAGAGGAGGGTCCCTGCACCCCAGGGGCTGTGTGCTGGGGCAGGGACTCTGCTGCCTTCCAGGGTCAGCAGTCAGTCTGCCCAGGGAGCTCCCCATGGTGCTGTAGGGAGAAGCTGTGGGTGGAAGGAGTAACTTCCTCCTAGGCCAGGCCAGGGTCTTTCTGCTATCGATAGGGGTGCTGTGTGTGTGTGTCCAGGCTGGTCACAGCTCCAGATGTCCAAATGCCTCCCCTGGGACATTTCACAGGCACTATCAAGGTAGGGGCTACTTGGGACAAAGGTGCTTTCTGGGGTCAGTGCTTTTCCTTTCAGACTTGAATGGTAGATGGAGCTGCCAGATCTGCACAGGAGATGATGAGCACTACAGTGAGAGATGAGCAGGTTTTTCAAAGAACCCAAGAGTCACATCACCCACCTCAGCCTACAGACAGCATCATCATCACCTCTGTGGTCTCTTCAGGGTTTATTTGAACTCTCCAACAGAGAGGTGCCCCTGGGCAGTGTGTGGTGCTCAGGAGGTGTCTGCAGGGCAGACCTGAGCACTCAGAAGGTGGGATGGGGTCTGTCAGCAAGCACAGGGAGGAGGTGTGGGGAAGAAGAAACACTTCCTGGCAAACAGAGCTCCAAACAGCAGAGCCATGGTCAAGGAGTGAGAGGAAACTCCTAACAGGACTCAGACAGGATTCATTCAGGCAGTTGTCTTTTGGTCCTGCACTGTGGATGTCTGCTGGGCAATAAGCTGGCTGTCCAATTAAGACATCTCATCTTCAAGAGACCTGCCTTTCTGCTTTTTCCATCCCACTGGGATTTAATGCTGCCCCCCTTTAAAGGCATCACCCTCCTGTAGTGCCTAAAAGAGTGCTGAGCCACGTCTTGTGGGTTCCCAGTCTCCTCTCAGGTTCCCTTGCTTTTTTCTGAGAGGGGCTGTTTCCCGCCCTCTCCATCACAACTCCACCTCTGTGCTGGAAAAAGCGTTCATAGATGTATCCTTTGAAACAGAATTCCCCTGCTTCCATCAGGGTAAAGTTACATTTTCTTTAAAGAGTGATTTTATGTGCACAGTCATCAACGAGGAAGAAAAAGGGAAAGCACAGGGCAGGTGGGAATGGGACTGATGGGCATCGCAACTCTCCTGTCTCTGCATTGAGCCCCAGCTTGCTGAGCCCTTTTGCCTGGCTGCTTCACACCTGCTCAGAGGTTTTCTACCTCTAAAAATAGTACTGGTGTGATGTGATGGTGGACAGAAAGAAACACTTTATGAGGAGTCCTCATAAAGACGTGCTGAGCCTCTCTTCCACTCTTCCAATCAATGGAAACTGAAATTTTCTATTTGTGTATGAAATCCTTTCTGATCATCAGAGATGTGAAGCACTCATTCCCATGTACTCATTGCAACAGCACAGAGCTGATTCTGTGGCAGCACACTGGAAGAGGTCCTGCTCCTTAAAGCACTCTCAGCCAGCACAGAGCAAAGAGAGGAAATGCCTTGGGATTTGGATTGGGCTGGGATGTGGATTAAAAATGTCTGTCCTAATTTTCCTCTGTCTTCTCCTTTTTAGAACAATGCCCCCATGCAAAGAACCAGATAATGTCCAACAGCAGCTGCATCACTGAGTTCCTCCTCCTGGCATTTGCAGACACGAGGGAGCTGCAGCTCCTGCACTTCTGCCTCTTCCTGGGCATCTACCTGGCTGCTCTCCTGGGCAATGGCCTCATCATCATCACCATAGCCTGTGACCACCACCTCCACACCCCCATGTACTTCTTCCTCCTCAACCTCTCCCTCCTCGACCTGGGATCCATCTCCACCACTGTCCCTAAAGCCATGGTCAATTCCCTCTGGGGAACCACGGCCATCTCCTACACAGCCTGTGCTTCACAGGTCTTTTTCTTTTACTTTCTGCTTTCAGCAGAGTTTTCCCTTCTCACTGTCATGGCCTATGACCTCTACGTTGCCATCTGCCACCCCCTGCACTACGGGACCCTCCTGGGCAGCAGAGCTTGTGTCCACATGGCAGCAGCTGCCTGGGGCAGTGGGTTTCTCTATGCTGTGCTGCACACAGCCAATACATTCGCTATACCTCTCTGCCATGGCAATAAACTGGACCAGTTCTTCTGTGACATTCCACAGATCCTCAGGCTCTCCAGCCCAGAAGACCTCCTGAGGGAATCTGCTCTTATTGTTCTTAGTGCCTGTTTATTCTTTGGGTGTTTTGTGTTCATTGTGGTGTCCTATGTGCAGATCTTCAGGGCTGTGCTGAGGATCCCCTCGCAGCAGGGACGGCACAAAGCCTTTTCCACCTGCCTCCCTCACCTGGCCATGGTCTCCCTGTTCATCAGCACAGGCATGATTGCCTACCTGAAGCCCACGTCCATCTCCTCCCCATCCCTGGACTTGGTGGTGGCTTGCTTGTACTCGGTGGTGCCTCCAGCAGTGAATGCCCTCATCTACAGCATGAGGAACCAGGAGCTCAAGGATGCTGTGTGGAAACTGCTGACTTGGTGCTTTTCAGATCCCATGTAGTGCCCGTTGTCTTCTGCATATCACTCGTATCATAATTAAGTCTTTTGCCAGAGATTCTCTCAAGAACAAGCCCAAGGAACAGACTCAAAAGAAACTGTTGTTATGCTTGTTTTTCTATGGGCAGTAGGGTGAGAGCAGAGTTCCATGTTCTCTGTGGACTGAGGTGTGGCTTGGATATCCCTTGTAAGAGGCCAGCACTCACGTAGATGGTGAATGGACTCCAACTAACCTGCCATTGGCTCTATAGGCTGTGATAGGTCTGATTACAGGGGGTGATTTTCTGGAAGGAATCAGGAGCTTCCAGGAGAGCACAGGAGTTCTGAAGGGAGGGCGTGTGCCAGGATTCCAGAACTGAATAGATCCAAGTGGGCATGAGCCTTTCCAAGGTGAAGTGACCCAGAGATCAAATGCTAAATCTGGGTGTGAACCATGAAGTGAGAGTTCTGCAACTGCAGGGGACACAGCAGGCACAGGGACAGGAGCCTGGTGAATTATTTGGTTTACCAAAAGTGCACTTCCATAGGGTGGACCTGGTGCTGCATCCAAACACGTCTCACAGCACTGCAGGAAGGCAGGACATTTCTGACTACACTCCATGGCCACATAAGAGCTTCTGTAGGAGGCAGTGAGGAGCAGCGATGTCCCAGAGCTGGGTTTGGCACCAAGCCCAATCAGCACGTCACTTGCAGAGTCATCCTGTGAGCCCAGGCCCACAGCCCACTTGCTCTGCAGAGCAGCACAGCCAACCCAAGGGTAGTGGACAGCATGGGTAGGGAGTGTAAGAATGGCCAGCCAGGCCCACACAGATGTTCCTGTTTTGAGGAAGGGCACTGTGGAGAGGTGGGATGTCCTGGGAGAAGAGCAGGAAACCACGTCTTGCACAGACTGGGATGTTCTGCTTGTCTGGGAGAGGGGAGTGGTGAGTGCTGGGATGGGCAAGTGGTGAGTGTGGTCTGGCAAGTGCCAGGGAAATAAAAATAATCCCTGTACAACTCAGCTCTGTGTGTGTGTACAGGCTGGGGGCAGACAGAAGTGTCCTCACACAGCCAGACCTCCTGGGGGAGATGTGAAGCACTAGTAGAGCAGGACCTGGTCTGTGCCCATGTGTGTGGGACATCCTGAAAAGCTGCCCCAGAGCAGTCCTTACCAGCCAGTGACAATCATTTCCACACTGGCCTCCCACCCCGGCTAAGAGGGGTTGTTTGTCCCTCCATGGAGGGACACCAGGGGACTGTCAGAGATCCATGTTTACAAGGTACAGACATGGTGTGTGTGTGGTGAGATGAACCTGAGGGAGCTCAAATATTAATAAATGAGGGGAATGCTGTGGATGTGTCTACCTGGACTTCAGTAAAGCCTTTGACACGGTTTCTCACAGCATTATGACTGAGGAACTGGCTGCCACTGGCCTGGACAGGTGGACCCTCAGCTGGGTTCAAAACTGGCTGGATGGCCGGGCCCAAAGGGTGGTGGTGAATGGAACCAAATCCAGCTGAGGCCGGTCACGAGTGGTGTCCCCCAGGGCTCAGTCCTGGGTCCAGTTCTGTCCAACATCTTTATCAATGACCTGGATGAAGGGATTGAATGCTCCCTCAGTCAGTTTGCAGATGACACTGAGCTGGGAGGAAGTGTTGATCTGCCTGAGGGTAGGGAGGATCTTCAGAGGCATCTGAACAGACTGGACCCATGGGCTGAGACCAATGGGATGAGGTTTAACAAGTGTAGAGTGCTGCACATGGGACAGAACAACCCCCTGCAGCGCTACAGGCTGGGGGAGACTGGCTGGAGAACTGTCAGGCAGAGAAGGACCTGGGGGTGTCGGTTGACTGCAGGCTGAATATGAGCCAGCAGTGTGCACAGGCAGCCAGGAAGGCCAATGGCATCTTGGCTTGTATCAGAACCAGTGTGGCCAGTAGGTCTGTGGAGGGAATTGTGCCCCTGGACTGGGCACTGGTGAGGCTGCACTTTCATTGCTGTGTGCAGTTCTGGGCTCCTCACTATCAGAAAGACATGGAGGTCCTGGAGTGAGTCCAGAGAAGGGCAACCAGGCTGGGGAAGGGGCTGGAGGGCAAATCCTCTGAGGAGCGGCTGAGGGAGCTGGGGGTGTTCAGCCTGGAGAAGAGGAGGCTGAGGGGAGACCTTATCACTGCCCTGACAGGAGGGTGCAGAGCAGTGGGAAATCGTCTATTCAGCAAGGTGACAGGTGATAGGATAAGGGGAAATGGCCTCAAGTTGTGCCAGGGCAGCGTCAGATCAGATGTTAGGAAGATATCTCCTACTGAAAAAGTTGTGAGGGTGTGGAACAGGCTGCCCATGGAGGGGGGTGAATCACTCAGGGATCTGGTTTAGCTTAGGATGGGAACAGTTGGACTCGATGATCTTAAAGGTCTTTTCCAACCTTGTGATTCTGTGATTCTTTTTAATGTTTTCATAAATGACCAGAGAACTGGACTGGAGGGTGTCTTGAGTAAATTTGCATGGTGAAGAGTCTGGAGAGGAAGTCTTATGAGGAAAGTCTGAAGTCCCCTGGTTTATTCAGTCTAGAAAAAAGGAGGCTGAGGGGAGACCTCATTGCAGTCTGTGGCATCCTGAGGAGGGGGAACAAAGGCACAGGTGCTGATCTGTCTTTGGTGACCAGTGATAGAACCTGAGGGAACAGCATGAAGCTGTGACAGGGGAGGTTTAAGGTAGATGTTAGTAAGAGGTTCTTTACTGAGAGGGTGGTCAGGCCCTGGAACAGGCTGCCCAGGGGAGGGGTCACAGCCCTGAGCTTGACCAAGTTCAAGAAGCATCTGGATGATGCACTCAGCCTCATGCTCTGACTTGGCTGGCCCTGTGTGGAGCCAGGAGTTGGACTGGATGATCCTTATGGGTCCCTTCCAACTCAGGAGAATCTATGATTCTATGACCATGACAGAAATCACCACTTAGCAGTGGATCTGCACACCAGCACTTGTGGTTGCTCTCTAGATTTCCCTTCCCCTTGGACCACTGAGACACCTCCCAACCATCCAGCTGCTGCTCTGAGTTTCAGGGAGTTAAACCCTTGCCTTTCTGGCAGTTGTCAGACTCATTCTGTCTTTAGCCAGCTCTTGAGTTGTGGTGATTTCACAGTCTCCTTCCTCACTAGAACATCTCTCACAGGGTTAAGCTTTGTGGCAGGTGAACCTCACTGGTGGCAGATTGCACTTGGCACAGAGTGAGGAGTGTTTGATTTAATGGTGAATATTGTCAGGTTTCTTGTGTTGTTGGGAAAATAACTCCCTGTGTGCTGCCTGTGTGCAGCCAGTTCTCTAAGGAAAGCAGGGGAGCTGGTACAGAGGGGCTGTAATGCCCCACTGTGGAGTGCAGAGAGACACCTGATGTAAGGACAAGGGATGCAAGTCCCAGTTGGCTGGTGAGAGTCATGGTGGGCTTGTGGAGATGTGCAGCAAGGTTGTCCCCACTGCCTCAAGGGACCCTTTTTCAGAGCAGTCCAGACTTCCTTAGGAGACACCCTGGATCAATCTCAGTCAGAGGTTGTCACCTCTCCTCTACAGTGAAAATAATAACCTACACCCTTAAAAAGAAATCAATTTTACTCTGAGCTCCCTTTGAAACAGCTTCAATGATCTGTACATCTCTTGAAGACTTGAAGATAATTACATGAAGAGACATAGCTCGTTAGGGCTTGCTTTTTCTTTTTAATGAGCCCTGGGGTGCATTTGGTGCTGAGTCCTTGAAGCTCAGGTACTGAGAGGAGATGACACAACAAACTCCATGTCAAAAGCAGAAGCCAAAGTACCTGAAGTATTAATGAGTCCCACTGAGAGCCATTGCTGGCTGAGCCTCCCCAGGGACTCGTTAGCACAGGTAATTGGAGGCCATGTTGGCTGGTAGGCAAAGGCAATGTTCAAGCAGCTGAGATGCTGAGCAAGCCCTGGGTTGGTTTGATGAAGCAGAAAGGCCAAGCCCTGACCCCCAGCCCCAGGAAAGACAGGTCCTGTCCCTCAGGCATTGCTCAGGCTCTTCCTGGGGCAGTGTGGGGTGTGTAATGCTGAGGGAAGAACAACAGGATGAGAGTTTCTCCTCATTCTTGATCCAAAGCCCAGCTAGAAATTCATCTGTCCTCCATTTAAATCAAAGAAAGAGCAGGGAGACCCTCCATCCCCTCTCAGATTCAGGAGGAAACATTGTTGAGACATGAGGCCAAGGCTGAGGTGCTTAATGAAATCTTTGCCACTGTCTTTAGTAATAGGAGCAGTTGTACAGAGAGAATCCAATTCCCTGAGCTAGGAGACAGGGACAGGGAGCAGAATGAGCCCACCTCAATCCAGGAGGAGATGGTCCTGCTGCACCACAGAGATGTGCAGAGATCTGTGGGGCTGAATGGGATGCAGCCAAGGGTGCTGAAAGTGCTGGCAAGGGGGTTTCACCAAGCCACTTTCCATCAGTCCTGGCTGACTGGATCAGTCAACGTAACCCCCTATATAAGAAGGACAGAAGAATGATCAGGGACATTAGAGGCCTGATGGTTTGACTTCAGTCCCAGAGAAGCTGATGGAGCAGATCATCCTGAGCAGCATTATCCAGTTCATGAAGAACCCCCAAGTGCTCAGGCCCAGTCAGCTTGGGTTCATAAGGGCAGGTCCTGTTTGACCCACTGAATCTCCCTCTATGACAGGGTGACCTGCTTCTTGGACAAGGGAAGGGCTCTGGATGTTGTCTACCTTGACTTTAGCAAGGCCTTGGACACAGATTCCCACCACATTCTCCTACAGAAGCTCACTGCTTGTGGCTTGGAAACTGTGGTGTTTCAGCCCCAAGCAATGGCTGAGCACCACATGCTGCTCGCTCACTCCCGGAGGAGAAACAGACAGAGCCTCTGTGGGTTGGGATAAGGACAGTTTACTGACAAAAGCACCATAAAAGGGGAACAATAACAGCCCCAATTGCACTCACACCCAGTGATAGCACAGAGAGTACCTTACAAACCCAACAATAACAGAGTGCTGCACCATGCCATGACCACCCCTCCCCAACCAGCCCCTTGGATGGGGAAGTGATGCCAGGGGGTGTGGAAAACAGCCCAGGTGAACTCAGCTCAGCTGTGCTGGCTGCTTAGGGAGGTGAGTTCTGGCCTAGCTAGAACCAGGACATTATCCACCCCTGTTTCTACATCATCTACATCAAGCCCAGGTCTTATGTTTTCAGAGGACTGGGAGGGTTCATAACATGATTTATTATTTAGACCATCTGCCATGGACCACCATCCAGGAAATAGTATATAGAAATATGTAATATTTGGCTTTTTTTCTCCTTTGGCAATGTCTAAATCCAGCTGGATGGCTTTCACCTCTGCAAACTGGCTGGATTTGCCTTCTCCATAGGCAGCTTCTGCAACTTGTTGTGTAGGACTCTATACAGCAGCCTTCCACCTCTGATGTTTACCAATATTGCCACAGGACACATCGGTGAAAAGGGCATATTTATTCTCATTTTCTGGCAGTTCACTCTACAGTGATCTTTGCCTTCTGGCCAGTCTGTGATCACTCCCAGGGTTCCTGGGTGATTGGGGTTTCCTATTCCAGCCCACTGTGGGATAAGTGTGACCCACTTGCTCCACGTAGCATGAGTGGCATGGTGTGTAGAAGGGGCCTTCCCTTTGAACATCCAGCCCAGCACAGGCAGTCGGGGTGCCAGGAGGAGCTGGGCTTCAGTCCCAATCACTTCTTAAGTGGCTCAAACCCCTTCCTGTGCTGCCAGCATTTCCTTTTTTGTTAGAGTGTCTGGATCCTCTGTAGCCCCGACTCCAAAACCCCAGAGACTGACCTTGAGCCTCCCCTGGTGCTTTCTACCAGAGTCTCCAGGTAGGGTCATTCTCCCAGGCTGACCTGTAGAACACATTGTTTACATCTGGCCCAGTCTGGACGGGCCCAAGGGCTACTGCATGGACTATCTCCTGTTTGATCTCTTCAAAGTCTTCTCACTGCTCATTAGAAATCGATCTCTTACCAGGTTACACAGCAGAGAGGGCTGACAATGAGACTGTGGTTTGGGATATGCATTCTCCAGAACCCCACAGTGCCTAGGAAAGCTTGTGTCTCCTTTTTGAGGTTGGATGGAGACATATCTATTATTATAATGATAACATCCATTGGGATCTTATGACACCCATCCTGCTATTTTATTCCTAAAAAGTGGATGCCTTAAGCAGGTCCCTTACCCTTACTCTGCTTGATGGCAAAACCAGCTTGTAGCAGAATTTAGATCATTTTCTTCCCTTTCTCAAAATATTCCTCTTCTGTGTTGTCCCATGCCATGACATCATCAATATACTGGAGGTGCTCTGGGGCTTCATCCAGCTCTAATGCAGACTGGATCAGTCCATGGCAGATGGTGGGGCTGTGTTTCCAGCCCTGGGGCAGTCGATCCCAGGTGTACTGGATTCTCTTCAAACTGAAAGCAAACTGTGGCCTGTGTTCTGCTGCCAAAGGAGTCGAGAAAACCACATTTGCAATGTCAGTTGTAGTGTAGCACTTGGCTGCTTTTGACTCCAGTTCACACTGGAGTTCCAGCAGGTCTGGCACTGCAGCACTCAGAGGCAGCGTGACCTCATTCAGGGCACGATAGTCCAGCCTCAGCCTCCACTCTGCACTGGGCTTCTGCTCTGGCCAGATTGCACTGTTGAAGGGTGAGCGGGTTCTACCAGTCACTCCCTGACTCTCCAGTTGATGATCAGTTTCTGAATGGGAATCAGGGAGTCTCTGTTGGGTGTGGTATTGTTGCCTGTGCACCATCATGGTAGCAACTGGTACTCGCTGTTCTTCAACCTTTAGCAGCCCCACAACAGCAGGGTCTTCTGACAGCCCAGGCAGAAGAGAAACTTGTTCTGTCTCTGAGGCAGCTATTCCAAAAGCCCACTGGTACCCTTTTGGGTCTTTGAAGTGCCCTCTCTGCCCAGTCTATGCCCAGTATGCATGGAGCTGCAGATCTTCAGGATCACACTAAATCATCTCTCACATGGCTAACATGGGAACAAGGCAGACCCAGGGAATTACAGGCCGGTGAGCCTCACCTCTGTGCCTGGGAAGATCATGGAACAGATCCTCCTAGATGACATGTTGGAGCACATGAGGGATGAGCGTGTGATCCAGGACAGCCAGCACGGCTTCACCAAGGGAAGGTCGTGCCTCACCAATCTGGTGACCTTCTCTGATGGAGTGACAGCATCGGGGGATAAAGGGAAGGAACCGATGTCATCTACTTGGAATTGTGCAAGGCCTTTGACACAGTCCCCCACCACATCCTTATCTCTAACTTGGAGAGAAGTGGATTTGATGGGTGGACCGTCCACTGGATAAGAAACTGGTTAACAGACCGTAGCCAAAGGGTGGTGGTCAATGGGTCTATGTCCAGGTGGAGGCCGGTGACAAGCGGTGTCCCCCAGGGGTCTGTCTTGGGACCGGTGCTCTTTAACATCTTTATCAGTGACATGGGTGATGGAATTGAGTGCACCTTCAGCAAGTTTGTGGATGACATCAAGCTGAGTGGTGTGGTCAACACCCCAGAAGGAAAGGAGCCATCCAGAGGGATCTTGACAGGCTGGAAAGATGGGCCCGGGGGAACCTGATGAGGTTCAACACTGCCAAGTGTCAGGTGTTGCACTTGGGCCAGAGGAATCCCAGACATAGATACAGACTGGGATAGGAGCCCCATGAGAGTAGCCCTGCTGAGAAGGACCTTGGGGTTCTGGTGGATGAGAAACTTACCACGAGCCAGCAGTGGCTCTTGCAGCTCGTAAGGCCAATGGTATCCTGGGCTCCATCAGGAAAGGGGTGGCAGCAGGGACAGGGAGCTGATTGTCCCTCTCTGCTCTGTCCTTGTGAGTTCCCATCTGGACTTCTGTGACCAGATCTGGGGCCCCCAATACAAGAAAGATGTGGAACTGTTGGAGAGGGGTCAGAGGAGCCACAAAAATGATCAGAGGGCTGGAGCACCTGCCCTACAAAGAGAGGCTGAGGGAGCTGGGCTGGTTCAGCCTGGAGAAGAGAAGGCTGTGGGGGGACCTCATTGCAGCCTTCCAGTCCCTGAAGGGAACAGAGAAACAGGAGGGGATTCAACTTTTTAAAAGGGTAGACAACGGCAGGACAAGGGGGAATGGATTAAAACTAAAGGAAGGAAGGTTTAGATTAGATATTAGGGGGGAGTTTTTTACAGAAAGAGTGGTGAGGTGCTGGAACAGGCTGCCCAGAGAAATTGTAGATGCCCTGTCCCTGGAAGTGTTCAAGGCCAGGTGGGATGGGGCCCTGGTCAACCTTGTGTAGATCCAGGCCTGAGGTTGGTATCCCTGCCTGTGGCAGGGGGTTGGAGCTCTATGATCCTTGGGGTCCCTTCCAGCCCATGCCATTCCTTGATTCTATGATTCTATGATAAAAATGTTTAACAGAACTGGACCCAGGATGCCACTCATGACCGGCCTCCAGCTGGATTTGGCTCCATTCACCACCATCCTTTGGGCCCGGCCATCCAGCCAGTTTTTAACCCAGCTGAGGGTCCACCTGTCCAGGCCAGTGACAGCCAGTTTCTCAGGCAGAATGCTGTGAGACACCATGTCAAAGGCTTTCCTGAAGTCCAGGTGGACAAATCCACAGCCTTCCCCGCGTCCATTAAGTGTCCATTAAGTAGGGTAGAGTTAATTTCCTTCTAGTATCTGGTGGAATGCCATGTTTTGGAGTTAGGATGGGAGCAGTGCTGGTAACACCCAGATGGTTTAGTTGTTGCCAAGCAGTCAGAGACTTTTCAGTTGTTCATACTGCTCTGCTAACGAGAAGGTGGGGGGCACATAAGGAGCTGGGAGGAGACACAGCCAGGACAGGTGGCCCAAACTCATCAAAGCGGTATTCCATTCAATTGTGTCATGCTCAACAGAGGGTTGTTGGGGGAGGATTGTAGAGATCCAGGACACACAGTTTTTGGCACTCTCCACCCTCAGGACAGCTCTGAGCTGTGCAGTCTGAGCTGTGCAGTTCTGTGAGAACCTGCATGGTGCATCACCAGTTTTCTATATAGAATCACAGAACCACAAGGTTGGAAAAGACCTTTAAGATCATAGTGTCCATCCATTCCTGTCCCTAAGTAACTGATCTACCCTTTTTTTTAATCACACCCAGAGAAGGTGACTCAACCCCTCCCTGGGCAGCCTGTTCCAGGCCCTGAAAACTTTCTGTAAAAATTTTTTCTTAACATCTAATTGGAACCCGCCCTGGCACAGCTTTGTGCCATTTCCCCTTGTTCTGTCACCTGGCTGAAGAGACCATTGCCCACCTCTCTACACCCTCCTGTCAGGTAATTATAGGCAGTGATTAGGTCTCCCCTCAGCCTCCTTTTCTCCAGACTGAACATCCCCATGTCTCTCAGCTGCTCCTCATAGGATTTGCCCTCCAGCCCCTTCCCCAGCCTAGTTGCCCTTCTCTGGACTCACTCAAGGACCTCAATGTCCTTATGATAGTGAGGAGCCCAGAACTGGACACAGCACTCGAGGTGCAGCCTCACCAATGCCCAGTACAGGGGCACAATCCCTTCCCCAGACCTACTGGTCACGCTATTTTCTGATACAAGCCAGGATGTCATTGGCCTTCCTGGCTGCCCGTGCACACTGCAGGCTCATATTCAGCCTGCAGTCACCCAACACCCCCAGGTCCTTCTTTGCCTGAGAGCTCTCCCAGCCTGTAGCTCTGCATGGGTTTGTAATGTCCCGTGTGCAGCTCCAGGACTGTCGGAACTCAGGGCTTTCCTGTCCAAGGGAATGGTCCTAACATGATGACATCACTTTCAGGCTCTCTCAGCCTCCAAAGTTGAAACTTCATAATATCAGTCAATAGCTTCCAGACAAAAGGTGCAAGGGTGGAAAGATTTTCCTGGCCTGATACCTCCCACGGAAGACTACGAGCAGCTTCAGTAACCTTGGGGATCAGAGCTTTCCTTGCCATGAAATGGTCCTAAACAATGCCTGACACCATTTGGCAGCTCCACCAGTGTCCACCTTCAAAAATGCTAAACATCCACCAATAGCTTCCAAACAAAAGGTGCAAGAGCTAAGAGCTGTTCCTGGCCTGAAACCCCCCTGGGTAGCCCACAAGTGGATCCAGTACCCTTGGGCTCAAGGCAACCCTAGCCTCAGGAAGGGTCCTAATATTGCCTGGCATCATTTTCAGGCTCTACCAGAACATGTGAAGCGTCCAGCAATAGCTCCCCAAAATATTTTTGAAGGGATAAAACACATTCCAGGCCGTAAATCTGCCAAGGTAGCTAACTAGTAGCCCCAGTAACCTTGTAGATCGGGGTTTTCAATGCAAAGGGAAATTTCTTAATTGTTCCTGGAGGCATTTTCTGGCTCTACCAGCCTCCAGCTTCAAAACTGCTTAATGTCCAGTAATACGTCTCAAGCAAAAGGTGTGAGGGCTGAAAGATGTTCCTGGCCTGAAACTTCCCCTTGTAGACTACTAACAGCACCAGTAACCTTGAATCTCCGGGCACACTGAGCCACGAGAACGGTCCTAACATTGCCTGAGGTTATTTTTGCTTTTAACAGCGTCCTCGTTGGAACATGCTCAACCTACAGCAATAGCTCCAAAACAAAAGGTGCAAGGGCTTAAAGAGGCTCCTGGCCTTTAAACTGCCTAGGTAGCCCATTAGCAGCAGGCTTTTCTTACCAAGGGAACAGTCCTAAAATTGCCTGATGCCAGTTTAGGGCTCTACCAGCCTCCACCTTCAAAACGGTAAACGAACAACTATAGTTCAAAAAGAAGGTACGAAAGCCAAAAGGCTGATCCTGGCCTGAAACCTCTGCAGGAAGCCTACGAGTTGCCCCAATAACCTTGAGGACCAGGACATCCGGAAGACTGGAGGAAAGCAAATCTCACTCCAGTCTTTAAAAAGGGCAAGAAGAAGAACCCGGGTAAATACAGACTCACTTCCATCCCTGGAAAGGTGATGGAAAGATGTATCCTTGGTGCTGTCTCTAGGCACATAAAGAGAAGAGGGTTGTTAGGAGCAGTCAACATGGTTTTACCAAGAGAAAGTCATGCTTGACTAATCTACTAGCCTTTTATGAGGATATAACTAGGTGGATAGATGATAGTAGGGCAGTAGATGTGGTCTACCTTGGCCTCAGGTAAAGCATTTGACCAGTCTCCCACAGCATCCTCGTGGCTAGGCTGAGGAAATGGGGTCTGGAAAATCGAGCAGTGAGGTGGATTGAGAGCTGGGTGAAGGGAAGAAGCCAGCGAGTTTGGGTCAATGGGATAGAGTCTGGCTGCAGGCCTGTATCTAGCGGAGTCCCTCAGGGGTCACTCCTGGGACCTCTGATATTCACTGTATTTATTGATGAGCGGGATGAGGGAATGGAGTGTCCAGTCAGCAAGTTTTCTGAGCACACAGAACTGGGAGGGGTGGCTGACACACCAGAGGGTTGTGCTGCCCTGAAGGCTGGAGAGCTGGGCAGGGCGAAGTTTAATGAGATTGAACAAGGGCAAGTGTAGGGTCTGGCATCTGGGGAAGAACAACCCCATGTACCAGTGTAGGTTGGGGACTGGCCTGTTGGGAGAGCAGCATAGGGGAGAGAGACCTGGTGTCCTGGGGGACATCAGGATGACCATGAGACAGCAATGTCCCTCCTGGCTAAGAAGGTCAATGGCATCCTGGGGTGTGTTAGAAGGGGTGTGGTTAGTAGGTTAAGAAGGACATAAAACTCCTTAAAAGAGTCCAGGGCAGGGACACCAAGATTGTTCCTTATGAGGAAAGGCTGAGGGAGCTGGGCCACTTGAGCTTGGAGAAGAGGAGACTGAGGGGTGACCTTACTAATGTTTCTAAACATGTAAATGGTGAGAGTTGGGGGGATGGAGCCAGGCCCTTCTCAGTGATGGCCAGCGATAGGACAAGGGACAATGGATGCAACCTGGAGCAGAAGAAGTTCCATGTGAATGTAAGGAGAAACTTTTTCACTGTGATGGTGACAGAGCCCTGGGACAGACTGTCCAGAGAGGTTGTGGAGTCTCCATCTCTAGAGACATTCAAAGACTGCCGGGATACGTTCCTGTGTGATTCACCCAATGTGGTCCTGCTCTGGCCACAGGGGTTTGTCTAGATGATCTTTCTAGGTCCCTTCAAGCTCACAAAGTTCTGGGATTCTCTGATTCTGTTATTCCTACCCAAGGGAATGATCCTAAAAGCTCCTGATGTCATTTTCAGGTTGTACCAGCATCCACCGTAGAAACTGCTCAATGTCCAGGTACAGCTGAAACAAAAGCTTTGAGTGGTGACGATGTTCCTGGCCTGAAACCTCCCCAGTAGCCATTTAGCAGCCCCAGTACCCTTGGGACTCGGGCTTTCCTTGCCAAGGGAATGGTTCTAACAGTGCCTGACCTCTTTTTCAGGCTCTACCAGTATCCATCTTCAAAAATGCTAAAGGTCCAGCTACAGATCCCAAGAACAAGGTGTGAGGGCCAAAAATGTTCCTAGACTTAAAGCTCCATAGGCAGCCAAAAAAACACCCCAAAACTAAACAGGTACTAGATGCAAGAAGACCAATCTCCCTGGGGTAGGCATCTGAGCATGTGAGGCTGAGGATCTGGGGGACTGCAGAGAAGAACTGGTCACCAGCATTGCCCTTGCAGAGGGGGAGGGAACATGTACTGGCCGTGTGCAGCACAGCACTGAGAAACCAGCTGCAGCTCCCGTGTGTCTGCAAAGGGCAGCAGGAGGAAGTGGGGAATGAAGCTGCTGTTGGACACTCTCTGCCTCTTTGCATGGAGCCCTCTGCAAGGAGAACAAGGCAGTGAGAACTTGGGTCACTCTTCCCTGAGCAAAACGTTCTCATTGGAGACCCAAGGACTTCCTCTCCCTGTTCTAATAGACATTGGGGAGGTCCTTTTTGGGAGGTGCATTTCCTGCTGTCTGAGGGTGCCACTGGCTAAATGGGGCTCTGATGGGAGTTCTTCAGGTGTCAGTTTGTCCTTGCAGCAGAAGGTCTGTCTTTTTTGGATGTTTCCTGGATGCTGGTTCCCATATCCCCAAACTGCAGAGCAGAGCTTCGTAGATTTCTTTTTCCTAATTTTGTTCTTGTGAAACACTGATAAATGCCCAAATGCCCATATGACTCCCTTCCTTTCACAGGAGGAGAGAGTCCCCTGCCTGTCCCTGGGTGTCCTGTCTCATGGGGAGACAAGGAAAGGTGATTGTCCTGTCCCGCTCTGGTTTGATCAGGAGAAAGGACTCTGCAGGACACAAGGATTTCTCCCCAGCCAAAGAATGAAAATTGAGAGATGAGATCATAGAGTGATCCCCAGGAGGCCTGAGGCACCAGGAGTGAGTCTACAAGACTGCTGAGCTGGGCCAGGCTCCTGGGATGGAGGGAGCTCACTGCAACCCAGCAGCAATGACAAGAGGCAGCTCTGCCCAGGAGCACCTCCTCTGCCAAGCACACAGGGCTGGGGACACTGCCTGTAGGCACTTAGGGGAGACCTGTGAGGCTGAGAGAGCTGATGGATGCTGAGAGCTCACTGGAGGAGAAATCTCCACAGCCTCTGCCTGGTATATCTGTGGGTGCAGGGCAATGCAGGTTCTGTTCCTGGAGGGATCTCCTCAAGCTGGGACATGGGGCAGTGTGTGGGGTCTGTCAGGAGGACAGGTTCTCTCTAGGACCAGAAAGTGCTGCCTGGAAGGGATGCCCTTCTGCCCCATCAGAGGGACAGGGCAGGACAGCTGTCTTCTCCTGGGTTTGGCTGCAGAGGTGTGAAGCTGTGGGTGGAGAGTTTGACCCATGGAAGGACAGTGTAAGGTCTTACTGATGTCAAAGTGAGCTGCGTAGGCCAAGTTTGCTCCCAGTTCCAGCTGATCCCTGGAAACTTCCCGGGACTTTTCAAGAACACCAAGGATGCATTTTCCACTCCAGGTAAAGAGACTTTGCTTTGAATTTTCTGCTCGTGCTCTGGGTGGCAAGTGTGAGCTGAGCTCACTGCAGAAGGCAGTGCAAACTCATTGGTCATTAGGACTTGTCAGAGCATCTCCTGAGCCCTGCACACACAGAGGTTCCCTGGGGCAGTGCCCTGATGCCAGGAGGGGTCTGCAGAGCAGAGCTGAGCACAGAGCAGGTTGGATGAGGTCTGTGAGCACAGAGCAGGAGGTGACATGGACAAAGAGAAGCAGCTCCAGGTACAGCTACAGGCAGCAGAGACATTGTCAGGGAGGGAGAAGGAGCTGCTCCCAGAAATGGCCTGGCAGTGGGGATTTGGTACCTCCCTGACATCCATGGCAGAACAGACCCTGATGTACTACAGTCAAAAGCAGGGTGTGATCACAGAGCGTCCAGCACAGGGCAGCTGAGACCAGAGCTGATAGACAGAGTAGCTCTACCCATTCTGCACTCAAGGGAAGGTTTCACTTGCACTGCAGCAGCAATGTCAGGGAGTCCTGACAGAAGAAACACTCCTCAATTGCAGTCAGGAGAAAACCAAAGCTCCAAAGCTCTGCTCTGCCCTCAGGTGAAACTGGAGTGACAGTGCTGAGAAGCTCATTCCTATCCACAGGGGATTTAGTGTGAGATCACATCATCCTTTGATTTACTGACTGCTGTCAGGCAGGACTGAGTTCTTGAGAGCCCACAGCTGATCTTCCTCCCAGCAGTGGCACCCTCAACCCAGCACAAAACAAACCTGCCAAAAGGGGCCTGACAAAAGTCTTCCTGAATCCAGAGAGGCAATGTGAATTGGTAGAGGTTTTCCTCAAAAACCATTTACCTGTTTTCTCACTGCCTTTTCCTCCTTGGATAGGTCTCCACACTTGATGGAAGCAGATGTCCAACAGCAGCAGCTCCATCAGCCAGTTCCTCCTCCTGCCCTTTGCAGACACACGGGAGCTGCAGCTCCTGAACTTCTGCCTCTTCCTGGGCATCTACCTGGCTGCTCTCCTGGGCAATGGTCTCATCATCATCACCATAGCCCATGACCACCGCCTCCACACCCCCATGTACTTCTTCCTCCTCAACCTCTCTGTTACTGACCTTGGCTGCATCTCCACCACTGTTCCCAAATCCATGGCCAATTCCTTGTGGGACACCAGGGCCATTTCCTACACAGGATGTGTGGCTCAACTCCTTTTCTTTGTGTTTTTGATGACAACAGAGTTCTGTCTTCTCACTGTCATGGCCTATGACCGCTACGTTGCCATCTGCCACCCCCTGCACTACGGGACCCTCCTGGGCAGCAGAGCTTGTGTCCACATGGCAGCAGCTGCCTGGGCCAGTGGGTTTCTCAATGCTGTGTTTCACACAGCCAATACATTTTCCCTTCCCCTCTGCCATGGCAATGCTGTTGACCAGTTCTTCTGTGAAATCCCCCAGATCCTCAAGCTCTCCTGCTCAGATGCCTACCTCAGGGAAACTGGACTCATTGTGTTCAATGTCTGTTTAGGTTTTGGGTGTTTTGTGTTCATTGTGTTGTCCTATGTGCAGATCTTCAGGGCTGTGCTGAGGATCCCCTCGCAGCAGGGACGGCACAAAGCCTTTTCCACCTGCCTCCCTCACCTGGCCGTGGTCTCCCTGTTTGTCAGCACTGCCATGGTTTCCTACCTGAAGCCCCCTTCCATCTCCTCCGTATTTCTGGACCTGCTAGTGGCATTCCTTTACTCGGTGTTTCCACCAGCAGTGAACCCCCTCATCTACAGCATGAGGAACCAGGAGCTCAAGGATGCTGTGTGGAAACTTATGACTGTTATTTTTATGCAACTGTAAACTGCTCACGTTACCAACCACGTAACTCACACTATGACCATTTCCTATGTAGTAGGGTTTTTTTGGTTGTTGGTTTTTTTGGTTGTTTTGGTTTAGTTTTCTTTCTTGGTTGTGTAAGCTATAAAAAAATAATGCTTGCTCATCCCATTCATAATGAAGTATCTCCTGGTCTTGTGTGACACAGAGACTGTGCTCTCTTTGCATTATGTCTACCTGCAAAGGCCTAGTTTTGTCTGATTTTTTATTTTCTTAAAGTTATAAAAAGATTATAAGCATATATTTTAGCAGCTGTATCACTGAACTACTTGTCTGGAATGGCAATGATTTCCCACCAGGACAAAATGAGAATTGCAGGATTGGTACTCAATGCAGAAGAAAAAATATTCACCTTCCACTGTACCTGCATTACTGTCAGTGTGTCTCTTTCATCTCCCTCATCATGCAGGTGTTTCCACCTCTCCTGATGATATGGCCATGACTAAGGACAGATTTTCAGCAGTCTTTCTGGTGGAATGTGTTTCATTTTGCTCATGGGCTTGCACCTCCACATGGTCTTTGGTTATTCAGATGCTTCTCAGCTCTTTAGTTTATGTTTTGAGCTTCAGAGACTTATAAAATGTCCCATCTTTCAGAAGTCAAATGAACTGTTCTGTCAGAAGGTCAGTGTGTTGATATGTGACCTTTCTATGTATCTGATTCAAACTGTTCTGGGAGAGAATCTCCTCTGAAAGCTGACCCCCTGCACACGCTGCTTGGCCGTAGCAGCAGCTGAGGAGAGAGATTTCATGGGTATTAAACTGTGTCATGTTGAACTGCTGTTTGTTGTCAGAGAAATCTGTCTGTGCCTGTGAGCACAGATGATGCCAGGAAAAGTGTTGGGAGTCCCAGGAGGCCAGTGAGGGAACTTCTGGGTTTGGGGAAGAGGAAGGTTCTCCATACAGGGTTGGATCTGCAGAGACTGCTTTTCCTGCCTGTCCAGATCTCTTTAGGTGACCTCAGGACCAGCCCCCATTGCACATGCTGCTGAACTTTCTTCCATGATCTGAGATGTGACAGAAACATTTTTCCTATGAAAAAATCCTCCATTGTGATACTCCTTTGAAATTTTCATCACTCAAATAAAACCTCTCCAATTAGTTATGCAATTTCTATTGAATTTAAAGAAAATTACGTGGAAAGACATGCATGTAAGGGCTTTCTGGTTGTTAATGAGCCCCATGGTGTGTTTTCTTCTGAGTCCACAGACCTCAGATACCAAGAGGAGAGTGAAGAAAACTCTCAAGATATCAAAGTCAAGAATAATCCTCAAATTGTCTTGAAGCATTCAGTGACCCCAGTGGGAACCATTATTGACCAAGCCTCCCCATGGGCTCGTTAGAGCAGACAACTGGAGATCATGAGGAAAAACACAGACAAAGCACAGGCAGCTCTGATGCTGAGGACACCCTGGCTTGGTCTGATGAAGCAGAAATGCCAAGCGCTGAACCCCAGCCCCTGGGCAGGGAGATCCTGACCCTCACCTGTGTCTCAGGGAAGGACGGAGTAAAACACATGGTGACCTCCCCTCGGGTGGGTGCAAGGAGGCAACGATGCTCCATGGCCGTGAGGACAATGTGTCTCCTCTGCGGCCTCTGTGGCAGGGATATCAAGCCATAGGCAAGAGGGCAAAGACCTTGTTTCTCTCAGGTCCTTTCAGCCTGGGCAGCACACTTGGGCATCTGCAGGACAGACCATATCACATTGCCACCTGTTTTCCTGCAGGCTGTAGGCATCAATGTCCCTCCCCCACAACCCTGTCACCCTACAATATCCCTGCAGTTCTGCTGTCTCTCCCTCCTCACCAGCTTATCCCAGAAACACAAAGCCACCAACTCATCCACACTTGCTCTTGAGTGACATTTTGCACCACAGCACTGTCCTCAGAATGACATTTCTTTATCTTCATTCCCACCCTGTCCTTCAAAGCTGCAGTTTCACACAAACTTCCTTTCTTGTTTTTATTCCATGTTGCACAGAGTGGGTTTCCCTCAGACTCCCCTTCCCCAGACTAAAGAAGCTTGGTGTCTCAGCCTTTCCACAGAAGACTCCTAGCCATATCTGGGCAGACTTTTATCTGACAACGTGACAGTTCCTCCCCTTCCTCCAGACCGGGGAGCCCCACACTGGGACTGACTGCTTCAGAGGTGGCCTCTCTGGTGCTGAGTCCAGATGGACCAGATGGGCCCTTCTCTGCGTAGCCACACTCCTGACAGTGCAGCCCAATGTGCCCATGGTCAAATTCCTGTTCAGCATCTCTGACTGCTATGGCTTCCCCTGGAATGACCAAATTCTTCTCCTTGCAGCCAGTTCTCCACCCATCATCTCTGAGCTGCCTTGATGTGGGGCTGTTGTGCTGGAAACTTTTCTCATGGTTTCACCTCATGGGGGCGACAACATGAAAATTAATTCCACCCCAGATAATTAAGATCAGAATAAGAAGATCTCTTCTGGATGGGAATCTTCTTGATGTTTTTACTCAAATCTAATCCCAGAGTTTCTCAAGGTTGGTTTGAAGTGACACTCCATTGTGTCAATGGTTCCTGTGTGCTTGCAGGTGGCTCTCCAACTTGGGGTGCCACTAACCAAGTGACAGCAACAGGTGTTAAAGAAGGTGAGAAATAAGAAATAAAACCAAGAGATCCTTTCTAAATGACATTGGAGTGGGCCACTGGAAGAAGCCTCATGTCCTCACAGCCTGCTCCCCCTTGTCTTGGAACAGAACCACTCTTGTAGCTGTCTGAGGGTCAATATAGGAGGGCTCAACTCATGAGAATGCTTTTGGAGGACAGTGATGATGTTACTAGACTCTGACAATCACAGAGTACCCAGCTGAAAGGGAACTCAGGGACTATTTGGTCCAACCATTTTCAGCAAGGGCTCAGTCTCAAGAAAAGCACCACACAGACCAACTGGCCCCACCCCCCATCCCACTGACTCTTACAAATGTCTGATGTTGGGGAATCCATCACTTCCCACGGAACATTGTGCAAACCCTGGTTCTCAGGGTAAAAGTTTCTTCCTATGTCCTTGGGAATCTCTCCAGCAGGAACTTGCACCCATTATTCCTCAGCTATTTCATGTGATTCCTTCTAAAAACAGGAGTCTCTCCCTTCTTTGTAGACAGCCTTTCAGTACTGGAACCTGTTGGTGAGGTCTCCCCTAAGCCTTTTTGTTCTGAAGGCTGAACAAACCCATCTCCCTCAGCCTTTCCTCAGATGGCAGGCTGCCCAGGCCTTGGGTCATCTTTTTGGCCCTTCTCTGCACCTTCTCCAACCTGCACAGAACTTCTTTCTTTTTACAGCAGCGACCAAAACTTCACCCAGTATTCCAGGCATGGCCTGACAAGTGCTGAGTGGAGTGGGACAGCAACTTCTTTATGTCTGCTGGTGATCCCCATGCTGAGGCACCTCAGAGTTGTTTGCCACAGCAGCACTCTGTTTATTCCTAGTGAGCTGCTTGTTCACAAGAACCCCCAGGTCCCTTTGCACAGAGCTCTTCTCCATCCAGGTGGATCCCAGTCAGTGCTGCACTCCTGGGTTATGCTTTCTTACCTCCTAGACCCCACACTTGACCTTGCCCACTCTTCCAGCCTGTCCATATCTTCCTGCTGGGTGGCAACCCCTTCCCAAGTGTCTACTTTCCCTGCTGAGTTCAGTATGTTCTTCAGGGGAAGAACAACCTCAGATACCAGTATATGTTGGGGACTGGCCTGTGGAGAGCAGCATAGGAGAGAGGGACCTGGGTGTCCTGGTGCACAACAGGGTTACCATCAGCCAGCAATGTGCCCTCCTGGCTAAGAAGGCTAATGGCATCCTGGGGTGTTTTAGAATGGGTGTGGGTAGTAGGTCAAGAGATGTCCCTCTCCTGCTCTCCTCTGCCCTAGTGGGATGGCACCTGGAATGTTGTGTCCAGTTCTGGGCCCCTCAGTTCAAGAAGGACAGAGAACTCATGGAAAGAGCCCAGTACAGAACAATCAAGAGGGTTAAGGGAGTGGAACACCTTCCTTATGAGGAAAGGCTGAGGGAGCTGGGCCTCTTGAGCTTGGAGAACAGGAGACTGACGGGTGACCATATCCATGTTTATAAATAGATGAAGAGCAGGAGTCATGAGGATGGAGCCAGGCTCTTCTAAGTGATGGTCAGTGATAGGACAAGGCACAATGGGTACAAGCTGGAGCAGAGGAAGTTCCATGTGAATGTAAGGAGGAACTTTTACACTGTGAGGATGACGGAGCCCTGGGACAGACTGCCCACAGAGGGTGTGGAGTTTCCTTCTCTGGAGACATTCAAACCCACCTGTGTGATTTAGTCTAGATGATCCTTCTCTAGCAGGGGAGGTTGGACTGTGTGATCTTTCAAGGTCCCTTCTAATCCCCAGTGTTCTGTGATTCTGTGATTCTGTGGCACTACTTCTATCACCTGTTGCAAAGTCTCCTTTTCCTTCAGAAGTGCCATTCCCATTTCCTTACTTTAGCGGGGGGTGGGGCTGGTGTTGGGCTTTTTACAGTGTAGGACAAAGGCATTTTCTCCTCATTCCCTTTCCTGCTATTCCAAACACACCTGCTTTATTTCTATCCATGCCAGTCCCTTCCCTTCTGCAGATGAACAGGCTGAGGAACAACAGCTCATTCCCAGGAGCAAAATGAGCCAGCAGAAGAAGGATGAGGCAAAGCAAGATGGCCCATTTAAGATTGAACATGCTTGATCTCAGCACTGGCATAAATGAGACCTTTCTCCTGCCAAGCACTTACTTTCACACCCCCTCAGCACCATATTGCCCCCTGCTACAGCAGGGTTAGGGGGGGTTGCATGGTGTTTGGGGGTATAAACATGCTTGGGGAATTAAGACAGGGCTGGAGAGGCAGGGGGGACACTTACTGTTGCTGGGGGGGGTGTAGGGGTTGAGGCAGGGTCTTGGGGGAAGGTATGGTGGAATTTGAAGGTGAAAAGGAAGGGGTTTGGAGGAGTAATGTGGTGCTGGTGGGTATAGAGTTTGCTGGGTTATTAACGTTTGGCTGAGGGGGCTTAAGTGGTGCTGAGGAACCCATTAGTGCTGGGGAGGTGGGGCGTGGGGGACACAGGGTAGGTCTGCGGGGGACATGGGAGGATTTTTTTGGGGAATGGTGGAGTTTGAGGTTTATGGGGCATTTGAGGGGCAACAAGGTGTACTAGGTAGGTTTAAGGCTGGGCTGGGCTGGATGTGGGGGTTAAATTGGGGGGAACACATAGGTGGTCGGGGAGGTGTTTTGGGGGGAGGTATAGTGCGTACTGGGGAGAGATATATTGGGACTTGAGGGGGAAAATAAGAGGTTTGGGATTATGGGGAGTGTTGGGGGACCACCAGTGGTGCTGGGGGTTTAACACAGTGCTGGGGAGTGAGGGGCGGCACCCGTGGGTTCTGTAGGGAGCCTGGGGGTGGTGTAGGCAGTGCTGGGGGTGTATGAGTGGGATATCTATGGGGGGATCAGGGGGTCAAGGGGAATACAGGGGGGTGGGGCGTGCCTGCCAGGGTGCCTGGGAAGGGTTAAGGGTGGGCTGGGGCACAGGATGAAGGTGTGGAGGGCACCCATGATTGCAGAAGGGAGGGCACCTGGGCGGTGTAGAGGAGTGTTTGGGTGAGATATGAGGGGATTTGGAGGTGAAAATGAAGGGGTGGGGGTAATTAGGTTTTTGGGATCCACCAGGTGTGCTGGGAGGGTTAATTGTGGGGGGACCCATAGGTGATGGGAGGGGTGTGGGGATGTTGTACAAATGTTCTGGGGGTGGATATAAGGGAATTTTGGGGGTAAAAGGGGAGGTTCAGGGTAGTAATATGGTGCTATACGTTCCAGCTATACCAGTGCCCACCTTCCATCCTGGTAAAGGTCCAGCAGTACGTCCCAAGCAAAAGGTGTGAGGGATGGCAGATGTTCCTGGCCTGAAACCTCCCAGGAGTACACAAGCAGCCCCATAAATCTTGAGGCTCATGAATTCCCAGCCAAGGGAACAGTCCTAACAGTGCCAGATGTCATTTTCTGGCTCTTCCATAGTCCAACATCCAACATGCTGAACGTCCAGCAATGGAGTCCCAGGGTCTCTAACACCTATTGCTGGCATTTCATTGAAGGCACCACAAGTTGGAGAGACACCTGCAAGCACATGTGGACCATTAAAAAGATGGAGTTTCCCTTCAAAAAGACCTCGATAAACCTTCAGAGGTGACCCAAAATTGGCCAAAGAGGGTGTTCCATGCCAATTCCATCAAGCTCAGCATAAAGGGGGCTGGTGGGGGGGAGGAGTACAGGGCTCCGAGCTGTAGGGCCTGAGCTGTGTGGTTTGGTGAGAAACTTCACTGTGCATCACCAGTGTGGTATAATTTACTATTTTTTAATGTTTGATATTTCCTCCCTTCCCCCTGTCTCCAATCCCCCCCACCCCACATCATCCTCCTAGAGAGAAATTGGCCTCTTGGTCCAGCTCTTGGCTGGAACGAAACCAGGACAAAAGGTTCCAGCACAACACCCACACATCAAGACAGGCTCAGACATGACGGGTGGAGAACAGGCTGCGGGGAGAAGATTTTGGTCATTCCAGGGGAAGCCATAGCAGTGAGAGGTGCTGAACTGGAATCTGGCCATGAGCACATTGGGCTGCACTGGGAGGAGAGTGGCTGCACAGACAAGAGCTGTTCTTGTCCATGTGGACTCAGCACCAGTGAAGACACCTCTGGAGCAGTCAGTCCCAGTGTGGGGCTGCCCAGTTGTGGAATGTGGAGAAACCCTTGTGTGGTCACAGAAAGTCTGACAAGATACAGTGAGGGGTCTTGTGTGGAGAGGCTGAGAGACCCGGGCTTCTTTAGCCTGGGGAAGTGCAGCCTGAGGGCAGCCCTCTTTGTGCTACAGTGAAAGAATGTAAGAAAGGAAGTCCACGTGAAACTGCAGCTTTGAAGGTCAGAGTGGACGTGAGGATAAAGAAATGTCATTCTGAGGGCAGTGCTGTGGTGCAAAATGTCACTTTGAGGAAGAGTGGGTGAGCTGGTGGCTTTGTGCTTGTGGGAACAGCTGGCTAGTATGGAGACACAGCAGTACAGGCAGGGACATCGTGGGGTGAGAACATGGTTGGGAAAGGGGATAAGGTGCCTGCAGGGAAACAGGCACAGGTGTGGGGAACTGTAGGATGGACTGTGGTACAGATGGCCGAGGGAGCTGAACAGGCTGAAAGGGCCTGATCGAAACGAGGTCTTTGTCCCTTTCGCTGTGGCTGATTTCCCTGCCACAGAGGCCTCAGAGGAGACACATTGTCCTCGTGGCCATGGAGCATCATTGCCTCCTTGCACCCACGCCAGGGGAGGACACCATGTATTATGCCCCTGTCCTTCCATGGGGTCACACTGCCCACATCCCAAGGAAGAGTCCTGAGACACAGGTGGGGGTCAGGATCTCCCTGCCAAGGGGCTGGGATCAGCACTTGGCATTTCTGCTTCATCAGACCAAGCCAGGGTGTCCTCAGCATCAGAGCTGCCTGTGCTTTGCCTGGGTTTGTCCTCATGGCCTCCAGTTGTCTGCTCTAACGAGCCCCTGGGGAGGCTTTGTCAGGAATGGCTCCCAGTGGGGCCTGTTAGTGCTTCAAGGTACTTTGGGCATTACTCCTGACTTGAACTTCTTGGGAGGTTTCTTGAGTCTCCTTTTGGTATCTTGAGGTCTGTGGACTCTGAAGAAAAGACACCATGGGGCTCATTAACATCCAGAAATCCCTTACAACCATGGCTCTTCAACACATTTTAATTAAAAACATTAAGACTTGTATGACTAATTGGAGAGGTTTTATTTGAGTGATGAAAATTTCAAAGGAGTTTCACAATGGAGGGTTTTTTCATAGGAAAAAAAGTTTCTGTCATATCTCAGATCATGGAAGACAGTTCAGCAGCATGCTGCAATGGGGGCTGGGGCAGAGTTGTCCTAAGGAGATCTGGACAGGCAGGAAAAGCAGTCTCTGGAGATCCAACACTGCATGGAGACCCTTGCTCTTCCCCAAGCCCAGCAGTTCCCTCACTGGCCTCCTGGGACTCCCAACACCTTTACTCACATCATCTGTGCTCACAGGCACAGACAGATTTCTCTGACAACAAACAGCAGTTACACATGACACAGTTTAATACCCATGAAATCTCTCTCCTCAGCTGCTGCTACGGCCAAGCAGCGTGTGCAGGGGGTCAGCTTTCAGAGGAGATTCTCTCCCAGAACAGTTTGAATCAGATACATAGGATGGTCACTGATCAACACAATGAACTTGTGACAGAACAGTTCACTAGACTTCTGAAAGATGGAACGTTTTCTAACTCTCTGAATATCAAAGCAGAAACCAGGTAGCAGAGCAGCATCAGAATGACTAAAGAGAAAGCTGAGGTGGAAATCTGTAAGCATACATCCAGTCAGTCTGTAGAAAAGGATGTCCTTAGGCATGGCCACATCATCAGGAGAGGTGGAAACACCTGAATGATGAGGGAGATGAAACAGAGAGATGAGTAGTAATGCAGGTACAGGAGAAGGTGAGTGTTTCTTCTGCTGCCATGGGCACCAATCCTGGAAATTCCTGCTCCGTCATGGTGGGAAAGAACTGCCATTTCATTCAAGTAGTCAAGTGATTCAGCTGAGGAATATGTGCTTGTAATTTTTTATAAATGTAATAGAAAAAAAAAAAAAAAAATAAAGGAAAGAAAGTGGCGTTGTCCAGGCAGACATGATGCAAAGAGAGCACAGCTCGTCATTACAGCCTGTCTGAGAACCACAAGAGCAGGAAATACAGCAGGAATGGGATGAACATGCACCATGATATTATAGCTCAGACATACTAGAAGAAAAAATTAAACAACTAAAATAGCTACAAGACTAGTCCTAATGTGAGTTAAATGGACAGTGATAAGCAGAAGAAGATGAGATGACTTTTGCTGCTTAGAAACATAGAGTCATGAGTTTTCACACAGCATCCTTGAGCTCCTGGTTCCTCATGCTGTAGATGAGGGGGTTCACTGCTGGTGGAACCACTGAGTAAAGAAACGCCAATAACAGGTCCAGAAATAGGGAGGAGATGGAGGGGGGTTTCAGGTAGGCAAAAATGCCAGTGCTGATAAACAAGGAGACAACAGCCAGGTGAGGGAGGCAGGTGGAAAAGGCTTTGTGCCGTCCCTGCTGCGAGGGGATCCTCAGCACAGCCCTGAAGATCTGCACATAGGACACCACAATGAACACAAAACACCCAAATGATAAACAGAGACTGAATGCAAGGACTCCAGTTTCCCTGAGGTAGGCATCTGAGCAGGAGAGCTTGAGGATCTGGGGGATTTCACAGAAGAACTGGTCAACAGCATTGCCCTTGCACAGGGGGAGGGAAAATGTATTGGCTGTGTGCAGCACAGCATGGAGAAACCCACTGGCCCAGGCAGCTGCTGCCATGTGGACACAAGCTCTGCTGCCCAGGAGGGTCCCGTAGTGCAGGGGGTGGCAGATGGCAACGTAGCGGTCATAGGCCATGACAGTGAGGAGACAGTACTCTGTTGCAATAAAAAATACAAAGAAAAAGAGTTGAGCCACACATCCTGTGTAGGAAATGGCCCTGGTGTCCCACAAGGAATTGGCCATGGACTTGGGAACAGTGGTGGAGATGCAGCCAAGGTCAGCAAGAGAGAGGTTGAGGAGGAAGAAGTACATGGGGGTGTGGAGGTGGTGGTCACAGGCTATGGTGATGATGATGAGGCCATTGCCCAGGAGAGCAGCCAGGTAGATGCCCAGGAAGAGGCAGAAGTGCAGGAGCTGCAGCTCCCGTGTGTCTGCAAAGGGCAGGAGGAGGAACTGGCTGATGGAGCTGCTGTTGGTCATTTGCTGCTGTCAAGTGTGGAGACCTGTCCAAGGAGAAAAAGGCACAGTGAGAAATTAGGGAATCTTTTTTGAGGAAAATCCCTTTCACTACTATGGAATGCCCTCAAATTGACTCTCTGGATTCAGGAAGACTTTTGTCAGGTCGCTTTTGGGAGATGTGCTGTTTTTTGCTGGCTTGAGTGTGCCACTGATGGGAGGAGGGTCATCTGGGTTAGGAACTGGGGGTCCTGAGATGAGGGTCAGCTCAGTGCCAGCCCCACCTATGGACGTGCCCAGTGCCCCAAGTAACGATGGGACAAAGGCAGCAAGGACAGGAGAGGAAACAGCAAGAAATGCTGCAGCCAAGGCTATAAGGACAGGGACAGACTGACAGGCACTCAGGGGTTGCTCCTCACTGGGTTTGGGCTGCCAAGAAGAAGACTCTGAAACTCTGGAACTCTGGGTGTAGAGTCTGTGCTGGGTGGTAGAAACAAAGGGGTTGCTGTAGGAAAGTGTCAGCAATGTAGGGGATGTCAGGGAGGTCCCACATCCGCACTGCCAGGACATTTCTGTGAGCAGCTCCATCCCCATCCCTGATAATGTCTCTGCTGCCTGGATCTGTCCCTGCAGCTGCTTTTCTTTGCCCAAGTCACCTCCTGCTCTGTGCTCACAGACCTCATCCAACCTGCCCTGTGCTCAGCTCTGCTCTGCAGACCCCTCCTGGCATCAGGGCTCTGCCCTGGGAACCTCTGTGTGTGCAGGGCTCAGGAGAAGCTCCAAAGTCTTAATAAGAATTGAGTTTTCATTGCATATTCTTTGGGGAGAAATAAGTTCTCTCAAGACTTAATGAGAATCGAGATTTCATTGGCTATGACTGAGGTGAGAAGTAAGTTCTCATCTACAACAGTCAGCACAGCCCACAGGAGAGGAAAAGCCAAAGCAAAGACTCAACCTACAGGAAAATGTTTCCTTGATGTTGTTCTTCAATGTACCATTGGAATTTCTCAGGGATCAGATGGAGCTGGGAGAAGACATGATCCATGCAGCACATTATTACTGCAGAACAATCTTATGCTCCTCTTCCCTGGGTCACTCCTCCCACTCTCCATTTCCCGGTGCAAATCTCACCAGACAGCCCTAGTGCTGACCCTGGCAGCAGCAGAGTCCCTGCCCCAGCACACAGCCCCCGGGGCGCAGGGACCCTGCTCACAAGGACAGCTCTGGGCACCCCTGGGTGCACACACTGTTTCACACCCCTCAGCCATGCCCAGGAGAAGACAGCTGTCCTGCCCTGTCCCTCTGATGGGGCAGAAGGGCATCCCTTCCAGGCAGCACTTCCTGGTCCTAGAGAGAACCTGTCCTCCTGACAGACCCCACACACTGCCCCATGTCCCAGCTTTAGGAGATCCCTCCAGGAACACAACCTGCATTGCCCTGCACCCACAGACATACCAGGGAGAGATTTCTCCTCCAGTGAGCTCTCAGCATCCATCAGCTCTCTCAGCCTCACAGGTCTCCCCTCGGTGCCTCCAGGCAGTGTCCCCAGCCCTGTGTGCTTGGCAGAGGAGCTGCTCCTGGCCAGAGCTGTCTCTTTTCAGGAGCTGCTGGATTGCCATGAGCTCCCTCCATCCCAGGAGCCCGGCCCAGCTCCCACCAGAGGAGCAGGTGAAGCTGTCACGTACTCCATCCCCTCTGGACTCCTTCGTGGTGTCTCTGGAGCTCAAAGGAACTAACTTGGAAAGATACTGAAGTAGTTTGTAATGTTCCCTCCCTTGTCTGGGGAGCAATCCTTGTGTCCATCAGAGTCGTTTCTCCTGATCAAACCAGAGTTGGGCAGGACAATCACCTTTCCTTGTCTCCCTATGAGACACGACCCACAGGAAGGGACAAGGAGGGGTCTCTTTCCCCCTGTGAATGGAAGGGAGTCAGTCCAGTAACTCCAGACCCTTCATCCCTGCTTTGCAGCCCTGGGGCTGGAAGGACTTGCTGCTCTGACCTATGGCTGCCACAAACCCATTGGAGTTTCAATTCCTCTTGCCCCAGTTCTGGTGGCACAAATAAGCACCTTCTGTATGGGAGCTGCTGGTCACAGCTCCCTTAGGAATGGAGGCAAGTTGTAATTTACTCTTCTCCATGAGAGTGAGCCTCATCAGATGGAAAGTGGGTGTCACCCACATTTGCTCATACCCAAAACTGAAGACCAGGAATGACTCTTTTGGAGCCTATGGGAGAGGCTTCTGCTCTCCCTGGGTATTTGAGAGACAAATCCAGCATTTTCATTTACCTTGTTATAAATCTCTCCAAACTTCTTTTACTTCTGCAGCACTTTTCCATACCCAGAGGCAGCAGATGTCCAACAGCAGCTCCATCAGCCAGTTCCTCCTCCTGCCCTTTGCAGACACACGGGAGCTGCAGCTCCTGCACTTCTGCCTCTTCCTGGGCATCTACCTGGCTGCTCTCCTGGGCAAAACTTTAATGATCATTACTGCAGCCTACGACCACTGACTTCACATGCCCATGTATTTTTTCCCTTTCCACATCTTTTTCAATGTGTGGTGTTCACCAAAGCTGCTCAACCATTCCTCCTCCTCAGCTGCATAGTGAAGAGAAGATATAACAAATGCTCAAGATAAGGAGAGGGAGAGATCCTGCAGTGGTCACTCTCATGGGCAGAGCAGGCTCGACACAACAACAAAACTCATCTAATGCTGTCCTTCCTCTGACTGAGTCACACAGGGGACAAGGAATGGGTGTTGGGGTCATCACTGCCATGTTTGCTTACCTGATGCCTCCGTCCATCTGCTCCCTATTGTTGGGACCTGGTGTTGGCATTTCTTTCCTCATTGGTTCCTGCAGCACTCAACCCCTCACTTACAGCATGAGGAACCAGGAGCTCAAGGATGCCATGTGGAAAATGATGACTGGATGTTTCTAAGCAGCAATAAACTGCTCATCTTCTTCTGCATATCGCTGGTCATGGAACTCACATTAGGACCACTCTGTATTTAGTAGGGACTTTTCGTTTCTGTGGGCTTTTTCCATCTGTTTTGTCTCTGATGTAATAACACCTTCATCCCATTCCTCATGCAGTGTCTCTGGTCTTGTTTGACTCAGACATGGCAGCAGAAGAAACACTCCCCTTCCCCTGTACCTGCCTCACCATCAGTCTGCCTCTTTCATCTCCCTGGTCAGTCATGTGTTTCCACCTCTCCTGATGACACAGCCATGCCTAGGGGCAACTTTTCAGCAGACTGGCTGAATGTGTGCACTTCACTTTGATCACAGGATTCCAGCTCTGCTTGCTTTTGGACATTCAGATGCTGCTCAGCTCTCTGGTACTTCCTTTGAGTTTCAGAGAGTTGGAAACGTCCCATCTCTCAGCAGTCTAATGAACTGATCTGTCAGGAGTTCAGTGTGTTGAAAAGTGACCTTTCTATGGATCTGATTGAAACTGTTCTGGGAGAGAATCTCCTCTGAGAGCTGACCCCCTGCACACGCTGCTTGGCCGTAGCAGCAGCTGAGGAGAGAGATTTCATGGGTATTAAACTGTGTCATGTTGAACTGCTGTTTGTTGTCACAGAAATCTGTCTGTGCCTGTGAGCACAGATGATGGGAGGAAAAGTGCTGGGAGTCCCAGGAGGCCAGTGAGGGAACTGCTGGGCTTTGGAAGAGCAAGGTTCTCCAGACAGGTTTGGGTCTCAATAGACTGCTTTTCCTGCCTGTCCAGATCTCCTTAGGAGACCCATGTCCATCCCAGAATGCTGCTGTCATTTCTTCTATCAACTGAGCCATGACAGGAAATACCCGTGAAGGAAAAATATCCTCCATTGTAATATTGCTTTGAACTGTTCATCATTAAATACCTAACTGAAATCCAATTATTTGTAGAAGTCTGGATTTTTTTAATGAAAAGGTCTTGAACAGATATGCTTTTTAAGACTTTCTGTACTTCCATGAGCCCCATGGTATATTTGCTTCTGAGTCCACAGACCCCAGATACTAAGAGGAGAGTGAAGAAACCTCTGAAAATGTCAGTCAGACCTAATGCCCAAAGAACCTTGAAGCGTTCATGGGCCCTACTGGGAGCCATTACTGACAAAACCTCCCCATGAACATCTAACACCTCACAACTGGAGGCCATGAGGACAAACCCAGGCAAAG
Source organism: Gallinula chloropus (assembly GCF_964237585.1). NCBI lineage: Eukaryota > Metazoa > Chordata > Aves > Gruiformes > Rallidae > Gallinula > Gallinula chloropus. The sequence continues at coordinate 493,506 of NC_140120.1, read as the reverse complement.
CGCAGGCAGCTCTGATGCTGAGGACACCCTGGCTTGGTCTGATGAAGCAGAAATGCCAAGTGCTGAGCCCCAGCCCCTGAGCAGGAAGATCCTGACCCTCACCTGTGTCTCAGGGCTCTTACATTGGATGTGGGGAGTGTGATGCCAAAGGTAGGACAGGGGTGTGACACATGGATGCCTCCCTAGGTTGAGTTCAAGGAGGCAATGATGTTCCATGGCCACGAGGACAATGTGTCTCCTCTGAGGCCTCTGCAGGGACATCAGCCACACCCAAGGGCTGTGATCTCATTTCTATCAGGCCCTTTCAGCCTGGCCAGCACCCCTGACCTTCTGCACCACAGCCCATCTCACACTGCCCGACACCTGTGCCAGTTTCTCTGCAGGCTGCAGGCACCCAACCCCTTTCCCTATCTTGTTCTCACCCCACCATGTCCCTGCCTGTACTGCTGTCTCTCCCTCCTCGCCAGCTGTTCCCACAAAAACCAAGCCACCAGCTCATCCACACTTCCACCAAGTAACTCCAAGCACCACAGCACTACCCTCAGAATGGCATTTCTCCATGCTCATAACCCATCTGCACCTCTAGTTTTAATTGCCATTCATTTGAAAAGGAAATTTCAAGCTCTCTGGAGCTACCCCTATACTCTCCTCAGACTCCCCTTCCCCAGGCTAAAGAAGCCCAGATCTCTCAGCCTCTCCACACAAGACCCCTAACCCTATCTTAGCAGAATTTCTTTCAACCTTGTGACTGTTCCTCCACACTCGTCCTGAGCTGGGGACCTCCCACTGATGGACTCTCTGCTGGTGTCCACAGCAGTGCTGAGTCAACCTGACAGTGAGTGCCTTTGCCTGGGTGGCCGTACTGCTCCCAGTGCTGCCCAACATGCTCATGGCCAGGTTCCTGTGTAGCAGCCCTGGCTGCTGTGGCATCCCTCAGAACGCCCAAAGCCTCCTCCTTGACACTGCTGCTCCACCAGTCATGTCTGAATTCCCTTGATGTGCGGGTGTTGAGGTTTAACCCTGCTCACTGATGATGTCATCATGCATGGGAGAGTCTTTTGGGCAGTTGGCATCAGCTGCCCTGGCAGTCCTCCCTCACAACAACCAGTGCGCCCTGAGCTTAATTTCTAGTGCAGCAGCACGTGAATCAGGAAGGGCCTTGATGCTGTGCAAGCACTGGGCAGCAATGAATAAATTATCATGTGTCACCAGTGCTGGATTGGTCACACAACAGGACAATGTGTTGGTTCTACCCCTGTTGTGGTTATCCCCTGATGCAGAACATCACAAGATCAGAAGGGGCAGATCAGCTCTGGTTGGAAAAGTTCTTGAGTTTTCTCTTTGTAAAACCACGGAGGGTTTTGCCAGGGTCTGCTGGAAGTGAAGCTCCGATGTGTCAGTGGTTAATGTGTGAGTGTAGAAGCCTCAGCTGACTTGTGGTGCCTCAGCAAGAGGCATTAAAGGACATGATAGAAAAACAATAAAAAGAGGAGAGAGTGCTGTAAATGCTTGTGGTGATTCAGCCCCAAACAGTGTCTCAGCACCACACACCACTGGCTCACTCCCAGAGGAGAAAGAGACAGAGCCTCTGTCGGTTGGGTTAAGGAGAGTTCACCGAAAAAAGCACCATGAAACTAGAACAATAAACAGCCCATGACACTCATACCCGGTGAGAACACAGAGTACCTTACCCACCTGAGGATTACAGAGTGCTGCAGGACAGGAGGACCAACCCAACACCCCAGCTGCACTCAGACTGCCCTGGAGGCACCCAGGAGTGGTGCCCAAACCAGCTCCTTTATGGAGAAGTGCTGTCAGGTGGTGTGGAAAACAGCCAGGGCTAACTCAGCGTCCCCAAGCAGCCAGCACAGGTGAGATAACTGTGGCCTGACCAGAACCAGGATAATATCCACCCCATTTTGCTCACTATCTACATCATGCCCAGATGGGTTTGCCTCTGCACTCCCAGTTGCTTTGTTTCCATTGCTGCAACCACCCCCACAGGGCACCCCAACAGGAGTTGGCCAGACACCTCAGCCACTGTCGGTGCTTCTTCCTTTCCCCAATCTATTACTGCCAGGCAGTTGGCATATGATGCTGGTGCACTCCACACAGACTTACACCACATGGGTGAGGGACATTGGACTTCATCAGGATTGGTGGGTAGCTGCAGATCATCAGGATCATAGGAATTCATCTCTCACGTGGCTAATCCCCTCAAACACTGCACACTCTGCTCTGTGGTCATGCACTTGCCTGGCCAACACATGACATCTTCACTGAACGGGTACCTTTCCCCCACACTGGACAGAAGTGGCCTCCAGAGGCTGAGGGCTTGAGACTTCTTTCCAATCACCTTGTCAATGGCTCCTTCTCTGGACAGGGATCCCAGCTGCTTGGCCTCCCTGCCTTCTAATTCCAGGCTGTGTGCCCCATTGTCCCAGCATCGCAGTAGCCAGGGGGTGATGTGCTCCCCTGGAAGGCAGCTGGAATCTTCTCTCACTTCTCCCAGCTCACTCATGTACAAGGGTCAGGTTATAATGCTCACTCCCGGAGGAGAAACAGACAGACCCTCTGTAGGCTGGGAGGAGGACAGTTTACTGACAAAATCACTGTGAAAAAAATGATAACAACACATCACAAACTACACTGACATCCAGTGATAACAGAGAGTACTTTACTGACCAAAGGACCACAAGGTACTGCACAACGCAAGGACCAACCAAAGGCCCCACTCACACTCAGACTGTCCTTAAGGAAAGCATGAGTGTCCCTCCCCAACCAGCCCCTTTTATGGGGGAGAGATGTCAGGTGGTGTGGAAAACAGCCTGGACACACTCAGCTCAGCTCTGCTAACTCAGGTCACCTCTGCTAACTTAGCTCACCTCTGCTGGCTGCTTGGCCAGAAACAGGACAGCTGTGCATTTAATCTCCCCTGTTTGTCACATATTTCTACCTGTCCAAAGTCAATTCACAGTGTCTGAAATCATTGCTCCATCTGTGATCTGCACACCAGTGCTTCTGTTTGCTCTCTAGATTTCCCTTCCCTTCCCCTTGGGCCTTTCAGACACCTCTCAACCATCCAGCTGCTGCTCTGAGTTTCAGGGAGTTAAACCCTTGCCTTTCTGGCAGTTGTCAGACTCATTCTGTCTTTAGCCAGCTCTTGAGTTGTGGTGATTTCACAGTCTCCTTCCTCACTAGAACATCTCTCACAGGGTTAAGCTTTGTGGCAGGTGAACCTCACTGGTGGCAGATTGCACTTGGCACAGAGTGAGGAGTGTTTGATTTAATGGTGAATCTTGTCAGGTTTCTTGTGTTGTTGGGAAAATAACTCCCTGTGTGCTGCCTGTGTGCAGCCAGTTCTCTAAGGAAAGCAGGGGAGCTGGTACAGAGGGGCTGGAATGCCCCACTGCGGAGTGCAGAGAGAGACCTGATGTAAGGGCAAGGGATGCAAGTCCCAGTTGGCTGCTGAGAGTCATGGTGGGCTTGTGGAGATGTGCAGCAAGGGTGTCCCCACTGCCTCAACAGCCCCTTTTTCAGACCAGTCCAGACCTCCTTAGGAGGCACCCTGGATCAATCTCAGTCAGAGGCTGTCACCTCTCCTCTACAGTGAAAATAATAACCTACACCCTTAAAAAGAAATCAATTTTACTCTGAGCTCCCTTTGAAACAGCTTCAATGGTCTGTACATCTCTTGAAGACTTGAAGATAATTACATGAAGAGACATAGCTCGTTAGGGCTTGCTTTTTACTTTTAATGAGCCCTGGGGTGCATCTGGTGCTGAGTCCTTGAAGCTCAGGTACTGAGAGGAGATTACACAAAAAACTCCATGTCAAAAGCAGAAGCCAAAGTACCTGAAGTATTAATGAGTCCCACTGAGAGCCATTGCTGGCTGAGCCTCCCCAGGGACTCGTTAGCACAGGTAATTGGAGGCCATGTTGGCTGGTAGGCAAAGGCAATGTACAAGCAGCTGAGATGCTGAGCAAGCCCTGGGTTGGTGTGATGAAGCAGAAAGGCCAAGCCCTGACCCCCAGCCCCAGGGAAGGCAGGTCCTGTCCCTCAGGCATTGCTCAGGCTCTTCCTGGGGCAGCATGGGGTGTGTAATGCTGAGGGAAGAACAACAGGATGAGAGTTTCTCCTCATAGTTGGTCCAAAGCCCAGCTAGAAATTCATCTCTCCTCCATTTAAATAAAAGAAAGAGCAGGGAGACCCTCCATCCCCTATCAGATTCAGGAGGAAACATTGTGGAGAGATGAGGACAAGGCTGAGGTGCTTAATGAAATCTTTGCCACTGTCTTTAGTAATAGGAGCAGTTGTACAGAGAGAATCCCATTCCCTGAGCTGGGAGACAGGGACAGGGAGCAGAATGACCCCACCTCAATTCAGGAGGAGATGGTCCTGCTGCACCACAGAGATGTGCACAGACCTGTGGGGCTGAATGGGATGCAGCCAAGGGTGCTGAAAGAGCTGGCAAGGGGGGTTCACCAAGCCACTTTCCATCAGTCCTGGCTGACTGGATCAGTCAACGTAACCCCCTATATAAGAAGGGACAGAAGGATGATCAGGGAAATTACAGGCCTCATAGTTTGACTACAGTCCCAGAGAAGCTGATGGAGCAGATCATCCTGAGCAGCATTATCCAGTTCATGAAGAACCCCCAGGTGATCAGACCCAGTCAGCTTGGGTTCATAAGGGCAGGTCCTGTTTGACCCACTGGATCTCCTTCTATGACAGGGTGACCTGCTTCTTGGACAAGGGAAGGGCTCTGCATGTTGTCTACCTTGACTTTAGCAAGGCCTTGGACACATTTTTCCAGAACCTTCTCATAGAGAAGCTCACTGCTTGTGGCTTGGAAACTGTGGTTGTTCAGCCCCCAAAAAATGGCTGAGCACCACATGCTGCTCGCTCACTCTCAGAGGAGAGACAGACAGAGCCTCTGTGGGTTGGGATAAGGACAGTTTACTGACAAAAGCACCATAAAATGGGAACAATATCAGCCCCAATTGCACTCACACCCAGTGATAGCACAGAGAGTACCTTACAAACCCAACAATAACAGTGCTGCTCCGTGCCAGGACCACCCCTCCCCAACCAGCCCCTTTGACAGGGAAATTATGTCAGTGTCCTGGTTACAGCTGGGATGGAGTTAATGTCTTTTCTAATAGCAGATGGAATGCTGTGTTTGGGAGTTGGGAGGAGAGCAGTGCTGATAACACCCTGATGTTTCTGGTTGTTGCCAAGCAGTCAAGGACTTTTCAGTTGTTCCTGTTTCCCTACTAAGGAGAAGGAAGGGGACACAGCCAGGACAGGTGACCCGAACTGGCCAAAGGGGGTATTCCATGCCAATTACATCATGCTCAGCATAAAAGGGGGGCTGGTTGGAGGAGGAGGAGGCAGGCTCAGGATGTGCAGTTTTGGGGACGGTCCCATTTTCATGAAAGCTCTGGGCTGCACAGCCTGAGTTGTGTGGTTCAGTGACAAACTGCATTGTGTATCACCAGTTTCATATATTTTGCTACAAAGTCCTGTTATCATTGTTATATCTCTCTTTCTGCTATTCTAGTAAACTATCCTTATCCCAACCTGTGAGGTTTTGTTTCCTGGGATTTGGGTTTTTTTCCCTTTCTCTTTCCTCTCCCTCCCTTCCAACTTGTCCCCCCAACTTCTTCCTTTTAAAGAACAAGGAACTGTGTGGTGCTTGGCTCACAGCTGGGGCAAAACCACATCTACTAAAATCCAAAACAAATCTGTTCTTAAGAACATGAAAATTCTTATATTAAAGTTATATTAATTGTCTCTTAAGCAACATCTGCATCAATCTATTCAGCATGATTACATTTCATTGACTCGACAGGGCCAGCAATACAACAAAGAAAATGATCAGTTTATTGCTGCTTAGAAAGATCCAGTCCCGTTTCCACAAGGCATCCTTGAGCTCCTGGTTCCTCATGCTGTAGGTGAGGGGGTTCACTGCTGGTGGAACCACCGAGTAAAGAAATACCTCTACCAGGTTAAGTGGTCTCTGGAGACTGGACAGGGGCCAACAGCTCCAAGTTGGAACAAAGTAAAGGTGACAGAGCCCTGGGACAGTCTGCTGAGTGGGTAGTCGAGTCTCCTCTCTGGAGATATTCAAGACCCATCTGGATGCCATCCTGTCCGACCCGTCCAAGGACTCTGCTTTTGAAGGGGGGGCTTGGACTTGATGATCTCTGGAGGTCCCTTCCAACTCCACTTCTGTGAATCAGTGAATCTGTAAATAGGGAGGATATTTAGAGGGGCTCTTCAGGTAAGCAAACATGTGAGTGCTGACAAAGAAGGAGTCCACTCCCATGTAAGGAAGGCAGGTGGAAAAGGCTTTGTGCCATCCCTGCTCCGCATGGATCCTCAGCAGAGCCCTGAAGATCTGCACATAGGACACCACAATGAACACAAAACACCCAAAAGCCAAACAAGCTTTGGCCACAATTTCCCTGATCGAGGCCTGTGAGCAAGAGAGTTTGAGGATCTGGGGGATTTCACAGAAGAACTGGTCAGCAGCATTGCCATGGCAGAGGGGGAGGGAAAATATATTTGCTGTGACAATATATTTAAGAAGGAATTAAAAATTATCTGTTGCTTTTTTCTGTCAGATAAATAAGAGAGAAAGTGTAAGGAACTTTGCAGACAACAAGGTCAGTGATAGAGGGGGAGAAGGTCCTCCCAGCCTCATTGCAGAGATACCCTTGCAGCCCATGCAGAAGCCCATGGTGAATGAGGCAGTTCCCCCTCAGCCCATGCTGGATGATGTGGAACAGTGATTCTACATGCAGCCTGTAGACATCACAGTACTCAGGCAGGTGCAGAGCCCTGAAGGAGGCTGTGACCTCATAGGAAGCCTGTGCTGGAGCAGGTTTGCTGGCAGGGCTGTGGAGGACCCAGGCTGGGGCAGTGTGTTGCTGAAGGAGGGCACCCCATTAAAGTGACCCACCCTGGAGCAGTTGGTGATGATCTGAAGCCATGTGGGAAGGTCTCATGTTGGAGGGGTTCATGGAGGACTGTCTCCTGTGGGTGGGACCCAAAGCTGGAGCAAGGGGAGACTGTGAGGAGCCCTCCCATGAGGGGGAAGGAGCGGCCGAGACAATGTGTGATGAACTGACCCCAATGCCCATTCGCCATCCTCCTGTGCTGCTCAGTTAGAGGAAGGAGAGAATTAGAGAGTGAAGGGGACCCTGCGAAAAACAGAGAGGGATGGTGGGGGGTGTTTTAATTTGTTTTTCTTTCCCTTTCCTCTGCTCTCTTTGATTGGGTAACGAATTGCATTGGTTTATTGAGAGTAACTCAGGAGAGTGACCACTGCAGGATCTCTCCCTGTCCTTATGTTGACCTTTTGTTACATCTTCTTATCCTTATGCAGCAGAGGAAGGGGAACGATAGATCAGATTTGTGAGCACCTGGGTCAAAACACTTCAACAAGAGGTTGAAGAGGAAGAAGTACATGGGCATGTGCAGTCAATGGTCGTAGGCTACAATAATGATCATTAAAATTTTGCCCAGGAGAGCAGCCAGGTAGATGCCCAGGAAGAGGCAGAAGTGCAGGAGCTGCAGCTCCCCTCTGTCTGCAAAGGGCAGGAGGAGGAACTGGCTGATGGAGCTGCTGCTGTTGGACATGTGGTGCCTCTGGGTATGGATGGTCCTAACTGTGACCATCTGGTGTCTTTTCATTTGGCCAAAGGAATTCCCCACCAGGCTCAAAAATGCTCCTCTTCCCAGGCAGCATTGCTCTATTGGACCTTGACCCCACTCATGTCTCTTGGACCACCTCTGGCCCTTCAGGTGACAATAGGGGTTGGTGTCTGAGCAACTCTCTCCTGGCCTCCACCCTCAGTAATTCCCATGGGCCCTGGGACCAGCAGCTCCCAGGCAGCCATGCTCCTTGACCTCTGCAGGGGGACAGAGACCCCTGTCTGTCCCTGCCTGGGGGTCCTGTCTCATGGGGAGACAAGGAACGGTGATTGTCCTGCCCAGCTCTGGTTTGAAGAAAGGACTCGAGAAAGGACTCTGCTGGACACAAGGATTTCTCCCCAGCCAAGGGAGGGAAAGTCAGTGAGAACTTCAGTTTCTTTCCAAGAAGGTTCCCTGGAGCTCTAGGGAGGAGCCCAGAGGGGATGGAGAGTATGATGTCTTCACCTGCTCCTCTTCTGTGAGCTGGGCTGGGCTCCTGGGATGGACAGTGGGAGCTCAGAAATATTGCAGTGCTGCAGAGAGACAGCTCTGGCCAGGAGCAGCTCCTCTGCCAAGCACACAGGGCTGGGGACACTGCCTGGAGGCACCGAGGGGAGACCTGTGAGGCTGAGAGAGCTGATGGATGCTGAGAGCTCACTGGAGGAGAAATCTCCACAGCCTCTGCCTGGTATGTCTGTGGGTGCAGGGCAATGCAGGTTCTGTTCCTGGAGGGATCTCCTCAAGCTGGGACATGGGGCAGTGTGTGGGGTCTGTCAGGAGGACAGGTTCTCTCTAGGACCAGAAAGTGCTGCCTGGAAGGGATGCCCTTGTGCCCCATCAGAGGGACAGGGCAGGACAGCTGTCTTCTCCTGGGCATGGCTGAGAGGTGCCCAGGGCTGTCCTTGTGAGCAGGGTCCCTGCAACCTGGGGTCTATGTGCTGGGGCAGGGACTCTGCTGCTGCCAGGGTCAGCACTCAGCCTGGCTTGTGGGCTTTCCACAGCAATAGAGACAGCAGCTGTGGGTTGAAGGAGTGACCCAGGGAAGGGCAGCACAGGTTCCCTTTTCTGTAAGAAAATGCTGCCTGGGTCAGCTTTACTTCCAGCTCCAGCTGATTCTTGAGACATTCCAAAGGGACTTTGAAAAAAAAAATCAAGGAAGCATTTTCCAGCAAGGCAGTGTCTGCTTTGACTGTTCCTCTCCTGTGGGCTGTGCTGTGGTAGATGAGAACTTATTTCTCCCCAAAGAATATGCAATGAAAACTCAATTCTTATTAAGACGTTTGAGCTTCTCCTGAGCCCTGCACACACAGAGGTTCCCAGGGCAGAGCCCTGATGCCAGGAGGGGTCTGCAGAGCAGAGCTGAGCACAGGGCAGGTTGGATGAGGTCTGTGAGCACAGAGCAGGAGGTGACATGGGCAAAGAGAAGCATATGCAGGGACAGCTGCAGTTAGCAGAGACATTGGCAAGGAGGAAGAGTGAGCTGCTCCCAGCAATGCCCTGGCAGTGGGGATTTGGTACCTCCCTGACATCACCCACCGTGATGACACTTTCCCACAGCAACCCCCTGGTCTCTGCCACCCAGCACAGACTCTGCACCCAGACTTCCACGTTTTCAGTCTGAGAAACCTGCGAGTACCTGTCTGTCTGTCCCTGTCCTCGCAGCCCTGGCTGGACTGTTTCTCACTGTTTCCCTTCCTGTCCTTGCTGCCTTTGTCCCACCATTACCAAAGCTCTGCTCTGCCCTCAGGTGAAACTGGAGTGACAGTGCTGAAAAGCTCCTTCCTATCCACAGGGGATTTAGTCTGAGATCACACCATCCTTCTATTTCCTGACTGCTGCCAGGCAGGACTGAGCTCTCGAGAGCCACAGCTGACCCTCCTCCCAGCAGTGGCACGCTCAAGCCAGCAGGAAATACACCTCCCAAAAGGGACCTGACAAAAGTCTCCTGAATACAGAGAGTCAATCTGAGGGCATTTACTAAGAATTAGAAGACGTTTTCCTAAAAGAAGAGTTCCATCACTTCTCACTGTGTCTTTTCCTCCTTGGACAGGTCTCCATACCTGACAGCAACAGATGTCCAACAGCAGCAGCTCCATCAGCCAGTTCCTCCTCCTGCCCTTTGCAGACACACGGGAGCTGCAGCTCCTGCACTTCTGCCTCTTCCTGGGCATCTACCTGGCTGCTCTCCTGGGCAATGGCCTCATCATCATCACTATAGCCTGTGACCACCACCTCCACACCCCCATGTACTTCTTCCTCCTCAACCTCTCTCTTACTGACCTTGGCTGCATCTCCACCACTGTTCCCAAATCCATGGCCAATTCCTTGTGGGACACCAGGGCTATTTCCTACACAGGATGTGTGGCTCAAATCTTTTTCTTTTTATTTCTGCTCTCAACAGAGTTCTGTCTTCTCACAGTCGTGGCCTATGACTGCTACGCTGCCATCTGCCACCCCCTGCACTACGGGACCCTCCTGGGCAGCAGAGCTTGTGTCCACATGGCAGCAGCTGCCTGGGCCAGTGGGTTTCTCCATGCTGTGCTGCACACAGCCAATACATTTTCCCTGCCCCTGTGCCATGGCAATGCCCTTGACCAGTTCTTCTGTGAAATCCCCCAGATCCTCAAGCTCTCCTGCTCAGATGCCTACCTCAGGGAAATTGGACTCATTGTAGTCAGTGCCTGCTTATCTTTTGGGTGTTTTGTGTTCATTGTGGTGTCCTATGTGCAGATCTTCAGGGCTGTGCTGAGGATCCCCTCGCAGCAGGGACGACACAAAGCCTTTTCCACGTGCATCCCACACATGGCAGTGGTCTTCCTGTTTGTCAGCACTGCCATTTTTGCCTACCTGAAGCCCCCCTTCATCTCCTCCCTATTTCTGGACCTGATATTGGCATTCCTTTACTCAGTGTTTCCACCAGCAGTGAACCCCCTCATCTACAGCATGAGGAACCAGGAGCTCAAGGATGCCCTGTGGAAACTGATGACTGGGTATTTCTCAGCAACAACCAACTGATCTTCTTCTCTGTTAATAAGTAAGCTTTATCCATATATATGTATGGATAATACTGTTCTGGGAGAGAATCTCCTCTGAAAGCTGACCCCCTGCACACGCTGCTTGGCCGTAGCAGCAGCTGAGGAGAGAGATTTCATGGTTATTAAACTGGATCATGTTGAACTGCTGTTTGTTGTCACAGAAATCTGTCCCTTCCTGTGAGCAGAGTGTTGTGAGGAAAAGTGTTGGGAGTCCCAGGAGGCCAGCAAGGGCACTGCTTGTCTTGGGGAAGAGCAAGGTTCTCCATGCAGGCTTGGATCTGAAGAGACTGCTTTTCCTGCTTGTCCTGATCTCCTTAGGAGCCCGATATCCATCCCAGAATGCTGCTGTCACTCCTCCTATCAACTGAGCCATGACAGGAAATAGTCATGAAGAGAAAATATCCTCCATTGTAATATTGCTTTGAACTGTTCATCATTAAATACCTAACTGAAATCCAATTATTTGTAGAAGTCTGGATTTTTTAATGAAAAGGACTTGAACAGATATGCTTTTTAAGACTTTCTTATTTCCAGGAGCCCTATTGTGTATTTGCTTCTGAGTCCACAAACCCCAGATACTAAGAGGAGAGTGAAGAAACCTCTTAAAATGTCAGTCAGACCTAATGCCCAAAGAACCTTGAAGCGTTCATGGGCCCTACTGTGAGCCATTACTGACAAAGCCTCCCCATGAACATCTTACACCTCGCAAGTGGAGGCCATGAGGACAAACCCAGGCACAGCGCAGGCAGCTCTGATGCTGAGGACACCCTGGCTTGGTCTGATGAAGCAGAAATGCCAAGTGCTGAGCCCCAGCCCCTGGGCAGGGAGATCCTGACCCTCACCTGTGTCTCACGGCTCTTACATGGGATGTGGGGAGTGTGATGCCCAGGGAAGGACAGGAGTATGACACATGGATGCCTCCCTAGGTTGAGTTCAAGGAGGCAATGATGTTCCATGGCCATGAGGACAATGTGTCTCTTCTGAGGCCTCTGCAGGGACATCAGCCATAGCCAAGGGGGAAAAGACCTTGTTTCTATCAGGCCCTTTCAGCCGGCCAACACCCTTGGCCATCTGCACCACAGCCCCACACTTGTCCTTGTTTTCCTGCAGGCTGCAGGCACCCAAACCCTTTCCCCACCTTGTTCTCACCCCACCATGTCCCTGCCTGTACTGCTGTCTCCCCCTCCTCACCAGACGTTCCCAAATAAACCAAGCAGCCACCTCATCCACACTTCCTCCAAGTAACTCCAAGCACCACAGCACTACCCTCAGAATGGCATTTCTCCATGCTCATAACCCATCTGCACCTCTAGTTTTAATTGCCATTCATTTGAAAAGGAACTTTCAAGCTCTCTGGAGCTACCCCTATACTCTCCTCAGACTCCCCTTCTCCAGGCTAAAGAAGCCCAGATCTCTCAGCCTCTCCACACAAGACCCCTAACCCTATCTTAGCAGAATTTCTTTCAACCTCGTGACTGTTCCTCCACACTCGTCCTGAGCTGGGGACCTCCCACTGATGGACTCTCTGCTGGTGTCCACAGCAGTGCTGAGTCAAACTGACAGTGAGTGCCTTTGCCTGGGTGGCCGTACTGCTCCCAGTGCTGCCCAACATGCTCATGGCCAGGTTCCTGTGTAGCAGCCCTGGCTGCTGTGGCATCCCTCAGAACGCCCAAAGCCTCCTCCTTGACACTGCTGCTCCACCAGTCATGTCTGAATTCCCTTGATGTGCGGGTGTTGAGGTTTAACCCTGCTCACTGATGATGTCATCATGCATGGGAGAGTCTTTTGGGCAGTTGGCATCAGCTGCCCTGGCAGTCCTCCCTCACAACAACCAGTGCTCCCTGAGCTTACTTTCTACTGGAGCAGCATGTGAATCAGGAAGGGCCTTGATGCTGTGCAAGCACTGGGCAGCAATGAATAAATTATCATGTGTCACCAGTGCTGGATTGGTCACAAAACAGGACGATGTGTTGGTTCTACTCCTGTTGTGGTTATCCCCTCATTCAGAACATCACAAGATCAGAAGGAGCAGATCAGCTCTGCTTGGAAAAGTTTCTCTTTGTAAAACCACGGAGGGTTCTGCCAGGGTCTGCTGGAAGTGAAGCTCCGATGTGTCAGTGGTTAATGTGTGAGTGTAGAAGCCTCAGCTGACTTGTGGTGCCTCAGCAAGAGGCATTAAAGGACATGATAGAAAAACAATAAAAAGAGGAGAGAGTGCTGTAAATGCTTGTGGTGGTTCAGCCCCAAACAGTGTCTCAGCACCACACACCACTGGCTCACTCCCAGAGGAGAAAGAGACAGAGCCTCTGTCGGTTGGGATAAGGAGAGTTTACTGAAAAAAGCACCATGAAACTAGAACAATAAACAGCCCATGACACTCATACCCAGTGAGAACACAGAGTACCTTACCCACCTGAGCGTTACAGAGTGCTGCAGGACAGGAGGACCAACCCAACACCCCAGCTGCACTCAGACTGCCCTGGAGGCACCCAGGAGTGGTGCCCAAACCAGCTCCTTTATGGAGAAGTGCTGTCAGGTGGTGTGGAAAACAGCCAGGGCTAACTCAACCTCCCCAAGCAGCCAGCACAGGTGAGATAACTGTGGCCTGACCAGAACCAGGACAATATCCACCCCTTTTTGCCCACTATCTACATCATGGCCAGATGGGTTTCCCTCTGCACTCCCAGTTGCTTTGTTTCCATTGCTGCAACCACCCCCACAGGGCACCCCCACAGGAGTTGGCCAGACACCTCAGCCACTGTTGGTGCTTCTTCCTTTCCCCAATCTATTACTGCCAGGCAGTTGGCATATGATGCTGGTGCACTCCACACAGACTTACACCACATGGGTGAGGGACATTGGACTTCATCAGGTTTGGTGGGTAGCTGCAGATCATCAGGATCATAGTAATTCATCTCTCACATGGCAGATCCCCTCAAACACAGCACACTCTGCTCTGTGGTCATGCACTTGCCTGGCCAACACATGACATCTTCACTGAACGGGTACCTTTCCCCCACACTGGACAGAAGTGGCCTCCAGAGGCTGAGGGCTTGAGACTTCTTTCCAATCACCTTGTCAATGACTCCTTCTCTGGACAGGGATCCCAGCTGCTTGGCCTCCCTGCCTTCTAATTCCAGGCTGTGTGCCTCATTGTCCCAGCATCAGAGTAGCCAGGTGATGATGTGATCCCCTGGAAGGCAGCTGAAATCTTTTCTCATTTCTCCCAGCTCACTCATGTACAAGGGTCAGGTTATAATGCTCACTCCTGGAGGAAAAACAGACAGACCCTCTTTGGGTTTGGAGGAAGACAGTTTACTGACAAAATCTCTGTGAAAAATTGATAACACATTTGCATATTGCAAACTACACTGACATCCAGTGATAACAGAGAGTACTTTACTGACCAAAGGATCACAAGGCGCTACACAATGCAAGGACCAACAAAACACCCCAGCAACACTCAGACTAACCTTAAGGAAACCATGAGTGTCCCTCTCCAACCAGCCCCTTTGATGGGGGAGAGATGTCAGGTGGTGTGGAAAACAGCCTGGACACACTCAGCTCAGCTGTGCTAACTCAGGTCACCTCTGCTAACTTACCTCACCTCTGCTGGCTGCTTGGGGAGGTGAACTCTTGCCTGGCCTGAAACAGGACAGCTGTGCATTTAATCTCCCCTGTCTGTCACATATTTCTACCTGTCCAAAGTCAATTGTCCATGTCTGAAATCCTTGTTCCAACAGTGGATCTGCACTCCAGTGCTTCTGGTTGCTCTCTAGATTTCCCTTCCCCTTCCCCTTGGACCATTCAGACACCTCCCAACCATCCAGCTGCTGCTCTGAGCTTCAGGGAGTTAAACCCTTGCCTTTCTGGCAGTTGTCAGACTCATTCTGTCTTTAGCCAGCTCTTGAGTTGTGGTGATTTCACAGTCTCCTTCCTCACTAGAACATCTCTCACAGGGTTAAGCTTTGTGGCAGGTGAACCTCACTGGTGGCAGATTGCACTTGGCACAGAGTGAGGAGTGTTGAATTTAATGGTGAATCTTGTCAGGTTTCTTCTGTTGTTGGGAAAATAACTCCCTGTGTGCTGCCTGTGTGCAGCCAGTTCTCTAAGGAAAGCAGGGGAGCTGGTACAGAGGGGCTGGAATGCCCCACTGTGGAGTGCAGAGAGAGACCTGATGTAAGGACAAGGGATGCAAGTCCCAGTTGGCTGGTGAGAGTCATGGTGGGCTTGTGGAGATGTGCAGCAAGGTTGTCCCCACTGCCTCAAGGGACCCTTTTTCAGACCAGTCCAGACCTCCTTAGGAGGCACCCTGGATCAATCTCAGTCAGAGGTTGTCACCTCTCCTCTACAGTGAAAATAATAACCTACACCCTTAAAAAGAAATCAATTTTACTCTGAGTTCCCTTTGAAACAGCTTCAATGATCTGTACATCTCTTGAAGACTTGAAGATAATTACATCAAGAGACACAGCTCGTTAGGGCTTGCTTTTTACTTTTAATGAGCCCTGGGGTACATTTGGTGCTGAGTCCTTGAAGCTCAGGTACTGAGAGGAGATTACACAAAAAATTCCATGTCAAAAGCAGAAGCCAAAGTACCTGAAGTATTAATGAGTCCCACTGAGAGCCATTGCTGGCTGAGCCTCCCCAGGGACTCGTTAGCACAGGTAATTGGAGGCCATGTTGGCTGGTAGGCAAAGGCAATGTACAAGCAGCTGAGATGCTGAGCAAGCCCTGGGTTGGTGTGATGAAGCAGAAAGGCCAAGCCCTGACCCCCAGCCCAGGGAAGACAGGTCCTGTCCCTCAGGCATTGCTCAGGCTCTTCCTGGGGCAGTGTGGGGTGTGTAATGCTAAGGGAAGAACAACAGGATGAGAGTTTCTCCTCATTGTTGTTCCAAAGCCCAGCTAGAAATTCATCTCTCCTCCATTTAAATAAAAGAAAGAGCAGGGAGACCCTCCATCCCCTATCAGATTCAGGAGGAAATATTGTTGAGAGATGAGGCCAAGGCTGAGGTGCTTAATGAAATCTTTGCCACTGTCTTTAGGAATAGGAGCAGTTGTACAGAGAGAATCCAATTCCCTGAGCTGGGAGACAGGGACAGGGAGCAGAATGAGCCCACCTCAATCCAGGAGGAGATGGTCCTGCTGCACCACAGAGATGTGCACAGACCTGTGGGGCTGAATGGGATGCAGCCAAGGGTGCTGAAAGAGCTGGCAAGGGGGGTTCACCAAGCCACTTTCCATCAGTCCTGGCTGACTGGATCAGTCAATGTAACCCCCTATATAAGAAGGGACAGCAGGAAGATCAGGGAAATTACAGGCCTGATAGTTTGACTTCAGTCCCAGAGAAGCTGATGGAGCAGATCATCCTGAGCAGCATTATCCAGTTCATGAAGAACCCCCAAGTGATCAGGCCCAGTCAGCTTGGGTTCATAAGGGCAGGTCCTGTTTGACTCACTGAATCTCCCTCTATGACAGGGTGACCTGCTTCTTGGACAAGGGAAGGGCTCTGGATGTTGTCTACCTTGACTTTAGTAAGGCATTGGAGACATTTTCCCACCAACTTCTCCTAGAGAAGCTCACTGCTTGTGGTTTGGAATCTGTGGTGGTTCATCCCCAAACAATGGCTGAGCACCACATGCTGCTCGCTCACTCCAGGGCGAGAAACAGACAGAGCCTCTGTGGGCTGGGATAAGGACAGTTTACTGACAAAAGCACCATAAATTGGGAACAATAACAGCCCCAATTGCACTCAGACCCAGTTATAGCACAGAGAGTACCTTACAAACCCAACAATAACAGTTCTGTACCATGCCAGGACCACCCATCCCCAAACAGCCCCTTTGACAGGGAAATTGTGTCAGTGGCCTGATTTCGGCTGGGATGGAGTTAATTTCTTTTCTAATAGCGGATGGAATGCCGTGTTTTGGAGTTGGGATGAGAGCAGTGCTGATAACACCCTGATGTTTCTGGTTGTTGCCAAGAAATCAAGGACTTTTCAGTCGTTTCTATTTCACTAGTAAGGAGAAGGAAGGGGACACAGCCAGGAAAGGTGACCCGAACAGTCAAAAGGGGCTGTTCCATGCCGGTTACATCATGCTCAGCGTAAAGTGGGGGCTGGTTGGAGGAGGAGAAGGCAGCTCCAGGACGTGCAGTTTATAGGGGACGGTGGGGTTCCTGGACAGCTCTGGGCTGCACGGCCTGAGTTGTGTGGTTCAGTGACAAACTCTATTGTCACCAGTTTCATATATTTTGCTACAAAGTCCTGTTACCATTATTATATCTCTCTTTCTGCTATTCTAGTAAACTATCCTTATCCAACCTGCAGGGTTTTGTTTCCTTGGATTTGTTTTTTTTTCCCTGTCCCTTCACTCCTACTCCCGCCCATAACTTCCCCCCCCCCACCTTTTAAAGAACAAGTGACTGTGTGGTGCTCAGCTCTCAGCTGGGGCAAAACCACATCTACTAAAATCCAAAACAAATCTATTCTTAAGAACATGAAAATTCTTATATTAAAGTTCTATTAATTGTCTCTTAAGCTGCATCTCCATCAATCTATTCAGCATGATTACATTTCATTGAATCAACAGGGCCAGCAATACAATGAGTATCATCAGTTGGTTGCTGCTTAGAAACATCCAATCATCAGTTTCCACATGGCATCCTTGAGCTCCTGGTTCCTCATGCTGTAGATGAGGGAGTTGACTGCTGGTGGAACCACCATGTAAAGAAATACCTCTACCAGGTTAAGTGGTCTGTAGAGACTGGACAAGGGGCAATGGTTTCAAGTTGGAGAATAGGAGGTTCAACACCAAATGGAGAAGAAATATTCACAGTGAGGGCGACAGAGCCCTGGGACAGGCTGCCCAGTTGGGTTGTGGAATCTCCTTCGCTGGAGATATTCAAGATCTGTCTGGACACCGAACTGTGCAATCTTTCCTAGGGACCATGCTTTGGGAGAGGGGTTGGACAGGATGATCTCTGGAGGTCCCTTCCAACTCCAATTCTGTGAATCTGTTAATCTGTAAATAGGGAGGAGATTTAGGGGCTCTTCAGGTAGGAAAACATGTCAGTGCTGACAAAGGAGTCCACTCCCAGGTAAGGAAGGGATGTAGAAAAGGCTCTGTGCCATCCCTACTCCAAGGGGATCCTCAGTACAGCCCTGAAGATCTGCACATAGGACACCACAATAAACACAAAAACACCCAAAAGCCAAACAAGTTCTGGCCACAATTTCCCTGAGCGTGGCCCGTGAGCAAGAGAGCTTGAGGATCTGGGGGATTTCACAGAAGAACTGGTCAGCAGCATTGCCTGGGCAGAGGGGGAGGGAAAATGTATTTTCTGTGACAATATATTTAATAATAAATTAAAAATTATCTGTTGCTTTTGGCACCAGAGAAAGGAGTGAGAAAGTGTAAGGAACTTTGCAGACAACAAGATCACTGATGTAGGGGGAGAAGGTCCTCCCAGCCTCATTGCAGAGATACCCTTGCAGCCCATGCAGAAGACCATGGTGAATGAGGCTGTTCCACCTCAGCACATGCTGGATGATGTGGAACAGTGATTCTACCTGCAGCCTGTAGACATCACAGTGCTCAGGCAGGTGCAGACACCTGAAGGAGGCCGTGACCTCATAGGAAGCCTGTGCTGGAGCAGGTTTGCTGGCAGGGCTGTGGAGGACCCAGGCTGGAGCAGTCTGGTGCTGAAGGACAGCACCCCATTAAAGTGACCCACCCTGGAGCAGATGGTGATGATCTGAAGCTATGTGGGGAGAACTCACGTTGGAGGGGTTCATGCAGGACTGTCTCCTGTGGGTGGGACCCAATGGTGCAGCAAGGGGAGACTGTGAGGAGTCCTCCCATGAGGGGGAAGGAGCATCAGAGACAATGTGTGATGAACTGACCTCAATGCCCATTCCCCATCCTCCTGTGCTGCTCAGTTAGAGGAAGGAGAGAATTAGAGAGTGAAGGGGACCCTGGGAAAAACAGGGAGGGATGTGGGTGGGTGTTTTAATTTATTTTTCTTTCTCATTCCTCTTCTCTCTTTGATTGGATAACGAATTATATTGGTTTATTGAGAGAAATTCAGGAGAATGACCTCTGAATGATCTCTCCCTGTCCTTATCCTGACCTTTTGTTACATCTTCTTTCCCTTATGCAGCAGAGGAAGGGGAGTGATAGAGCAGCTTTGGTGAGCACCTGGGTCAACTCCCATCAAAAAGAGGTTGAAATGAAGATGTACATGGGCATGTGGAGTCAATGGTCATAGGCTACAGTAATGATCATTAAATTCTTGCCCAGGAGAGCAGCCAGGTAGATGCCCAGGAAGAGCCAGAAGAGCAGGAGCTGCAGCTCCCATGTGTCTGCAAAGGGCAGGAGCAGGAACTGGCTGATGGAGCTGCTGTTGGACATCTGCTGCCTCTGGGTATGGAAAAGTGTTTTCAGAAGTAAAAGACTGGAGTGAGGAGAGATTTATGACAAAGAAATTAAAATGCTGGATTTGTCTCACAAACTCCCAAGTGTGTATGAGGAGCAGAAGCCTCTGGCATGGGCTCCCAAAGAGTCATTCCTGGTCTTCAGTTATGGGTACAGGTGAATGGGGTGACACACAGTTTCCATCAGATCAAGTCCACTCTCATGGAGAAGGGGATCTTGGAACCTTGCCTCTGCCCCCAGTAATTCCCATGGGAGCTGGGAACAGCAGCTCCATGGCAGAAGGTTTTGATTTTTGTTCCACAGAAACTGGGGCAAGAGGAATCCCAGCTGCAATGGGTTTGTGGAAGTCATAGGTCAGAGCTGCGCCCCCTCCCATCCACAGAGCTGCAAAGCAAGGATGAGGGGTCTGGAGTGACTCTCACAGGGGGGAAGAGACGTCTCCCTGTCCCTGCCTGGGGGTCCTGTCTCATGGGGAGACAAGGAAAGGTGATTCTCCTGCCCAGCTCTGGTTTGATCAGGAGAAACAACTCTGCTGGACAGAAGGATTTCTCCCCAGCCAAGGGAGGGAAAGGCAGTAAAGACTTAGTGTCTTTCCAAGTTAGTTACTTGGAGCTCCAGAGACGCCTCACAGGAGACTCTGGGGAATGGAGTATGTGACGTATTCGCCTGCTCCTCTGCTGTGAGCTGGGCTGGGCTCCTGGGATGGAGGCAGCTCACTGCAACCCAGCAGCCCTGACAAGAGACAGCTCTGGCCAGGAGCAGCTCCTCTGCCAAGCACACAGGGCTGGGGACACTGCCTGGAGGCACCGAGGGGAGACCTGAGAGGCTGAGAGAGCTGATGGATGCTGAGAGCTCACTGGAGGAGAAATCTCCACAGGCTCTCCCTGGTATGTCTGTGGGTGCAGGGCAATGCAGGTTCTGTTCCTGGAGGGATCTCCTAAAGCTGGGACATGGGGCAGTGTGTGGGGTCTGTCAGGAGGACAGGTTCTCTCTAGGACCAGAAGGTGCTGCCTGGAAGGGATGCCATCCTGCCCCATCAGAGGGACAGGGCAGGACAGCTGTCTTCTCCTGGGCATGGCTGCAGAGGTGTGAAGCAGTGTGTGCACCCAGGGGTGCCCAGGGCTGTCCTTGTGAGCAGGGTCGCTGTGCCCTAGAGGCTGTGTGCTGGGGCAGGGAATCTGCTGCTGCCAGGGTCAGCCCTCAGCCTGGCTTGTGGACTTTCCACAGGGATAGAGAAGGACCTGTGGATTGAAGGAGTTACCCAGGGAAGAGCAGCATAAGTTCCTTCTGCAGTAAGATAGTGCTGCCTGGGTCAGCTTTGCTCCCAGCTCCAGCTGATCCTTGAGACATTCCAAAGGGACTTTGAAGAACAACATCAAGGAAGCATTTTCCTTCCAGGCAGAGTCTTTGCTTTGACTTTTCCTCTCCTGTGGGCTGTGCTGACTGTGGGAGATGAGAACTTATTTCTCCCCTCAAGAATGTCCACATCAGAGGATTTCCTGAGCTCTGCACACACAGAGGTTCCCAGGGCAGAGCCTTGATGCCAGGAGGGGTCTGCAGAGCAGAGCTGAGCGCAGGGCAGGTTGGATGAGCTCTGTGAGCACAGAGCAGAACGTGACATGGGCAAAGAGAAGCAGCTGCAGGGACAGCTGCAGGCAGCAGAGACATTGTCAGGTTGGGAGAAGGAGCTGCTCCCAGCAATGCCCTGGCAGTGGGAATTTGATACCTCCCTGGCAGCCCCGCAGTGCTGATATGATGAGGGCATTCCATGAGAAGTAGAAGGGGTTTCCCTCAAAGAAGCATTCCCTAACTTCTTACTGCCTTTTCCTCCTTGGACAGGTCTCCACACCTGACAGCAGCAGATGTCCAACAGCAGCTCCATCAGCCAGTTCCTCCTCCTGCCCTTTGCAGACACTCGGGAGCTGCAGCTCCTGCACTTCTGGCTCTTCCTGGGCATCTACCTGGCTGCTCTCCTGGGCAATGGCCTCATCATCATCACCATAGCCTGTGACCACCACCTCCACACCCCCATGTACTTCTTCCTCATCAACCTCTCTGTTACTGACCTTGGCTTCATCTCCACCACTGTTCCCAAATCCCTGGCCAATTCCTTGTGGGACACCAGGGCCATTTCCTACACAGGATGTCTGGCTCAACTCTTTTTCTTTTTATTTTTGATCACAGTAGAGTTCTGTCTTCTGACTGTCATGGCCTATGACCGCTACATTGCCATCTGCCACCCCCTGCACTACGGGACCCTCCTGGGCAGCAGAGCTTGTGTCCACATGGCAGCAGCTGCCTGGGCCAGTGGGTTTCTCTATTCTCTACTGCACACAGCCAATACATTTTCACTGCCCCTCTGCCATGGCAATGCCCTTGACCAGTTCTTCTGTGAAATCCCCCAGATCCTCAAGCTCTCCTGCTCAGATGCCTACCTCAGGGAAATTGGACTCATTGTGGTCAGTGTCTGCTTATTTTTTGGCTGTTTTGTGTTCATTGTGGTGTCCTATGTGCAGATCTTCAGGGCTGTGCTGAGGATCCCCTCTGAGCAGGGACGGCACAAAGCCTTTTCCACCTGCCTCCCTCACCTGGCTGTGGTCTCCTTGTTCCTCAGCACTGCCACGTTCGCCTACATGAAGTCCCCATCCATTTCTTCCCATTTTTTGGACCTGGTAGTGGCATTTCTTTACTCGGTGGTTCCACCAGCAGTGAACCCCCTCATCTACAGCATGAGGAACCAGGAGCTGAAGGATGCCATGTGGAAACCGATTACTGGATATTTCTAAGCAGCAATAAACTGCTCATCTTCTTCTGCCTATCACTGGCCATGGAACTCAATTTAGGACCAGCCCATGTTTAATACTTGTTGGGATTTTTTTTTCTTTCTTGTTTGTCAAAGCTCTATTAACATGGGACATGTTTATCTTATTCCTAATTAAGTTTCTCCAGGTCTCATGTGACCCAGACACTTTGTAATGACCAGCTCTGCTCTCTTTCCATCATACCTGCCTGAAAGGTACATAAAGTTTTCTTTTATTTTCTCCTGGCATTTACAATAATTTTACAAGCACATTTTCACCAGCTGAATCACTTGAGAGCTTCTCTGAATTGGCAGTGCTTTCCCACCATGACAGAACGTGAATTTCCTGCAAATGTATCACAGAATCTATTAGGTTGGAGGGGACCTTTACGATCTTTGAGTCCAACTACACCTAACCCCGCCCAGTTGTATGGGGCTCTGATTTGAGACCATGTCCTCAAGCACAACATCTACACACCTTTTAAATCCCTCCAGGGATGGTGACTCCACCACTTCCCTTCTCAGCCTTTTCCAATACTTGGCTACACTTTCAGTAAAGAAATTCTTCCTGATATCTGACCTAACCCTCCCCTGGTGCAATTTCAAATCCTCTCATCCTATAACTTGTAACCTGAGATATGAGACCCAACCCCACCTCTCTAGACTCCCCTTGAAGGTAGTTGTAGAGAGTGATTAAGGTCTCAGCCTCCATTTCATAGACTAAAAAGCCCCACTTCCCTCAGCCACTCCTCACAGGACTTGTGCTCCAAAACCTTCTTCAGATTCTTTGTCCTTTTCTGGACATAATCCAGCATCTAAACCTCCTTTTTGTATGAGGGTCCCTAAACTGGACACAGTAGTCAAGATGTGGTTCCTGGAGGGATCTCATAAAGCTGGGAGATGAGAAAGTGTGTGGGCTTTCCATCATTCAGATGTTGGAGCTGTGCCTGAGCCCTGCACACACAGAGGTTTCCCAGGGCAGAGCCCTGATGACAGGAGGGGTCTGCAGAGCAGAGCTGAGCGCAGAGCAGGTTGGATGAGGTCTGTGAGCAAAGAGAAGCAGCTGCAGGGACAGCTCAAGGCATCCCCCACAGTGCAGACACTTTCCCACAGCAAGCCCCTGGTTTCTGCCACCCAGCAAAACTCTGTACCCAGAGCTCCAGGGTTTCAGGCTGAGTCTTCTTTGCAGCCCAACCCCCTGTAAGGAGAAACCCCTGAGTGCCTGTCTGTCTGTCCCTCTCCTCCAGCCTTGGCTGGAGCATTTCTTCCTGGTTTCCCTCCTCTCCCTGCTGCCTTAGTCCCACCCTTACCTGTGGCTCTGACCACATCAGTTGGTGGTGCTGGCACTGAGCTAACCCTTTACTTCAGTACCCTCATCTGTAGGACTGAGGACTTCCCAGGGGGCTCCTGCTGGGCTGCAGGCTGCCTCCCACAATGGCACCACTCTCCTAGGGACCCTTGTGCCCCAGAGAGGAGCTCCAGGCTGAAGACACCTCAGCACTGAGATTTTTCTCAATTCTTTGCTGCAAATGGCCAATACATTTTCACTGCCCCTCTGCCATGGCAATGCCAATGGGTTTTGGGTGTTTTGTGTTCATTGTGGTGTCCTATGTGCAGATCTTCAGGGCTGTGCTGAGGATCCCCTCGCAGCAGGGACGGCACAAAGCCTTTTCCACCTGTCTCCCTCACCTGGCCGTGGTCTCTCTGTTTGTCAGCACTGCCATGTTTGCCTACCTGAAGCCCCCCTCCATCTCCTTCATATTTGTAGATGTAGTAGTGTCATTTCTTTGCTCAGTGTTTCCACCAGCAGAGAACCCCCTCATCTACAGCATGAGGAACCAGTAGCTACAGCATGATGTTTGGAAACTGATGCCTGGATGTTTCTAAGCAGCAATCAGCTGCTCATCTTGTTCTGCATATGGGTAGCCATGTGCTTCACATTATGACCAGTGTGCATTTAGTATGTTTTTTAGTTTTTTGTTCTTTTCCCATTTATTTTTCTCATGGCATCAGGACCCTGAACTTTAGGAGAGCAAACTTGAGGCTGTTTAAGGACTTGTTGGCCAAGATCTCCTGGGAGGTGGTCCTTAGAAACAGAAATGTTGAGGACAGCTGGCTGCTCTTTCAGGATGCCTTTCTGAGAGCTCAAGGGCTCTCTGTCCCTCTCAATAAGAAAGTGGGCAGGAGGGGCAGGAGACCAGCATGGCTGGGCAAGGACCTGCTGGCCAAACTGGGGGAAAAGAAAGGCAAATACAAGTTCTGGAAGCAAGGGTGTGTAGCCTGGAAAGAATCCAGGGATGCTGTTGGGACTTGCAGAGATGGGATCAGGAAAGCCAAGGTGCAGATGGAACTGAACTTGGCAAGGGATGTTCAAAACAACAAGAAGGGATTTGACAGGTCCATTGGCCAGAAGAGACAGGCCAAAGAGAACGTACCCCCCTTGGTAAGTGAGAAAGGAGAATTGGCTGCGACTGATGAGGAGAAGGCTGAGGGACTGAATGGGTTCTTTGCCTTGGTCTTCTCTGGCAGCCAGGATTCTCATCATTCTCAAATCCCAGAACCTTGCATCCCTAAAACTCAAGGTGGGAAATGGGGGAGTAAATCCCCCCCCACTGTAAGAGCAGAGCAAGTCTGAGACCGCCTCATGAGACTGAATGTCGACAAGTCTCTGGGGCCGGATGACAGGCATCCCAGGGGCCTGAAGGAGCTGCTGATGTGGTTGCTGAGCCGCTCTCCATCATATTTGAAAAGTCATGGCTGTCAGGAGAGGTCCCTGGGGACTGGAGAAAGGGTCATGTCACTCCCATTTATAAAAAAGTGTGCAAGGCAGACCCAGGGAATTCCAGGCCGGTGAGCCTCACCTCTGTGCCTGGGAAGATCACGGAACAGATCCTCCTGGACGACATGTTGGAGCACATGAGGGAAGAGCATGTGATCCAGGACAGCCAGCACGGCTTCACCAAGGGAAGGTCGTGCCTCACCAATCTGGTGACTTTCTCTGATGGAGTGACAGCATCGGGAGATAAAGGGAAGGCGACCAATGTCATCTACTTGGACTTGTGCAAGGCCTCTGACACAGTCCCCCACCACATCCTTATCTCTAAATTGGAGAGATGTGGGTTTGATGGGTGGACCATCCAGTGGATAAGAAACTGGTTAACAGACCGTAGCCAAAGGGTGGTGGTCAATGGGTCTGTGTCCAGGTGGAGGCCGGTGACCAGCGGTGTCCCCCAGGGGTCTGTCTTGGGACCGGTGCTCTTTAACATCTTTATCAGTGACACTGATGATGGAATTGAGCGCACCCTCAGCAAGTTTGCTGATGACACCAAGCTGAGTGGTGTGGTCGACACCCCAGAAGGAAAGGAAGCCATCCAGAGGGATCTTGACAGGCTGGAAAGGTGGGACTGGGTGAACCTAATGAGGTTCAACACTGCCAAGGGTCAGGTGTTGCACTTGGGACGGAAGAATCCCAGACACAGATACAGACTGGGAGAAGAGCTTCTTGAGAGTAGCCCTGCTGAGAAGGACTTGGGGATTGTGGTGGATGAGAAGCCTGACATGAGCCAGCAGTGGCTCTTGCAACTCGTAGGGCCAATGGTATCCTGGGCTCCATCAGCAGAGGAGTGGCCAGCAGGGACAGGGAGGGGATTGTCCCTCTCTACTCTGCCCTCGTGAAGCCCCAGCTGGAGTCCTGTGTCCAGATCTGGGGCCCCCAATACAAGAAGGATGTGGAACTGTTGGAGAGGGGTCAGAGGAGCCACAAGGATGATTAGAGGGCTGGAGCACCTCCCCTATGAAGAGAGGCTGGGGGAGCTGGGCTGGTTCAGCCTGGAGAAGAGAAGGCTGCGGGGGGACCTCACTGCAGCCTTCCAGTACCTGAAGGGAGCAGAGGAACAGGAGGGGAATCAGCTTGTTAAAGGGCAGAGACTGGCAGGACAAGGGCGCTGGAGTGAAGCTGGAGGAGGGAAGGGTGAGAGGAGAGTTTGGGGGGAAGTTCTGTACAGAAAGAGTGGTGAGGTGCTGGAACAGGCTGCCCAGAGAGGTAGTGGATTCCCTGTCCCTGGAGGTGTTCAAGGCCAGGTTAGATGTGGACCTGGGCAGCCCTGTGTAGCTCCAGGCCTGGAGGTTGGTGTCCCTGCCTGTGGCAGGGGGGTTGGAGCTCTGTGATCCTTGGGGTCCCTTCCAACCCATGCCATTCTATGATTCTATGATTCTGTGATTCTATGATTTTAAAAGCAAGGGAATAGAGATTACTCCACAGAAAATTCAAAAGCAGACAGTATTTTACTGATCTGCTTAGGTACTTAAATGACAACACCACTTGTTTGCAGAGCCCAAAGGGATTGTCGTTGTGCCCGGACTGTCAGCAGTTCACCAGTGGCCTTGCCCCTGGTGTGAATCCTTGTGGCACAGGCTCACTGGAAGTTTGGAAAAAATAGAATAAAATAAAAAGTAAAAATAGTTCCTTTTTTTTTCTGGCAGTGTGAGCTACTACACAAAGGGGGGAATCTAGTAAATGTGCTCTGCTATAGCAGCACTTCAATACCCTGTGAAATCAAACCCGACAACTACAGCACAGAATAGATATCACACACAATACCAACCTTTTTCTTTTACAATTATGGGACATTAACTTTTACCTATGACATTACCTATGGTACAGGGACACCCCATTTGCCCGCAGGCCAGGCCAGGGTGGAACGTATGAATCAAACTCTCAAGTGTTTTGCTGCATGAACAAAAAGGGGAGAAAGGGGCATCTCTCCAGCTGAATGATCAAACAAAGCTCGGTATGTTTTGAACTCTTTATGTCTGTCACAGGACAGTTGGGTACCACCAATGGTGAAACATGCAGTAGGTTTAAAAGAAGGTTTGAAAGGGAATAAGAAAAACCAAACCAAACCAAACCAAAAGAACCTGAGAAATAAATAAAAAATAATTTTAAAAACCTAGAGAAAAAAAAAGGAAAAAAGAGAAAAAAAGAGGAAAAAAAAGAAAAAATAAAAGAAGGTTAATGTTGGGTGTTAGTAAGAAATGAAGTTACAGGTAGTACCTTGGGAAGGAGATCTGCCTGTGTGGTTACAGATACGGGAGCCAAGTGGATAAAGCTGTGGATCCAGAACAATTCCAGCTTGCATGAACCAGGAGGAGATCCTGATCCCAGTAACTGAAGTCAAGTGTTCCAACTGCAGCCACATGGACTATGAGTTTTGCTGCAGGACATTTTGAACCATCTAACAGTCTGTGAAATATGCATGTGTTTGTGGTAAATGAAAATCAGGGAAATAGTGGTTTCTGCACAGCCTGAGGCCACTGCAGCAACTGATTGTTGTTGCTGCCTCCCGATACGTGCTGCATGAATCTGTCTGGCCACTCAGCATTCAGAAAATAATAGATCCAACACAAAAGATACATCAAAACCAAACAACAACAACAGCAACAACAGGGGAAAATTCTTTGGATTGGACAATTGGCTTCATGACTGGGGAGTTTCAGGATGGATGTTGTCAATGGTCAGATTTGGATTATTGGGTTTGGTAATTGTGGTACTTGTCTTACATTTACTGTCGTGTTCATTGAGCTCTCTGCAAAGGGCCCTTGCAGAGACCTCAAAAAGCAGTTTTTGTAACACAGAGACTAAAAGGGAAAAATTGGCAAGGTGATCAGCAGGCGTGCCAGCGGCCTGGCTCTCCTCACAGAACACAGAGGCCCTGACAAGATCCCTGAATCCCAAAAACCAGGAAAATTACTCATGCTGAGGTATTTGGTAATTACATTTTCACAACACAGCGGCCTTGAAGGCAGAGGTACAGACTGCCTCAACCCAAGAAGGAGTTGTAGGAAGGTGTTTGGGAGTAAGTGAACATGTCAGGAACCAGCCATGCTCAGATGGCCAAACCACAGCAGGTGTGCAGAGAACTTTTAGACATCAAAGGTAAACTAACAACATTTAGCTATAAGATACGCTTATCAGAACTCATTATAATTACTAATTAATCACTTTGGTGTGAGCAGTGTGTGCAGCCAATCAGTAGTTTTAGCTTGCCATGTTCTAAGGTATGGCTTTCTGTTTATGGGATGGCTTTTAGGTTTAGTTCAATAAGGATTTAGGTTTCTGTCAGTTATTTCTGCCTCAGTGTTCTCTTTGCTGTGTGTGTCACGGTGCTTCTCTTGCAGGATGGATCATGCTCTGCAGGTCCGTCAACAAGAAGGGGGAATTGTAGCAATGCATTGTGAGAAGGATGGGTTTTGTGGCCCATCCACATTTATTCCTGACCCCAAATAATCAGGCCTGGGGCAGGCAGCAGAGACACGTCAGGATGCAGCAACAGGAGGGCAGATGTCCGTGGGAACACGAGCTTGGGACAAAACCCACGGGATCACAAACTGCAGGAACGTTCCCAACTGCCTTAAAAAGGAACAAAGAGACTGTGCAGCCTCAACCAATTGTTAGCAACAGTGAGACGCCTGTAAGGTGGGTGAACAGAGCATGTAGCCAATAGCAGGGTAATGTAACTCGTGGAACTGATATAGAAACCTATATAAGCTCTGTGTGTGTGTTTCAATAAACAAGCTCAGCACTGATCACATGGATCCAAGCTGAGCAAAACATGGGCTCAGGCAGAGGGCAGCCCTGTTGGTGCCATGTGGGCAGAAAATAAGAACGGAAGTCCAGTGAAACTGCGGCTTTGAAGGTCAGAGTGGGCGTGAGGATAAAGAAATGTCATTCTGAGACTACTGCTGTGGTGCTAAAAGTAACTTGGAGGAATTGTGGATGGGCTGGTGGCTTTGTGTTTGTGGGAACACCTGTGAGGACAGAGAGACAACTATACAGGCAGGGACACCCAGGGGTGAGAATAAGGTGGGGAAGGGCGTTGGGTGAGTTACACGGCACGAGATATGCAGAAGATGAGCAGTTTATTGCTGCTTAGAAACATCCAGTCATCAGTTTCCACATGGCATCCTTGAGCTCCTGGTTCCTCATGCTGTAGATGAGGGGGTTCAGAACTTGTGGAACTACTGAGTAAAGAAATGCCACTACCAGGTCCAGAAGTAGGGATGAGCTGGAGGGGGGCTTCAGGTAGGCAATCACGCCAGTGCTGAGGAACAAGGAGACCACGGCCAGGTGAGGGAGGCAGGTGGAAAAGGCTTTGTGCCGTCCCTGCTGCAAGGGGATCCTCAGCACAGCCCTGAAGATCTGCACATAGGACACCACAATGAACACAAAACACACAAAACCTAAACAGACACTGACCACAAGGACTCCAGTTTCCCTGAGGTAGGCATCTGAGCAGGAGAGCTTGAGGATCTGGGGGATTTCACAGAAGAACTGGTCAACAGCATTGCCATGGCACAGGGGCAGTGAAAATGTATTGGCTGTGTGCAGCAGAGAATAGAGAAACCCACTGGCCCAGGCAGCTGCTGCCATGTGGACACAAGCTCTGCTGCCCAGGAGGGTCCCGTAGTGCAGGGGGTGGCAGATGGCAACGTAGCGGTCATAGGCCATGACAGTGAGGAGAAAATACTCTGCTGAGAGGAAGAAGAAAAAGAAAAAGAGTTGAGCCACACATCCTGTGTAGAAAATGGCCCTGGTGTCCCACAGGGAATTGGCCACGGACTTTGGGATTGTGGTGGAGATGCAGCCAAGGTCAGTGAGAGAGAGGTTGAGGAGGAAGAAGTACATGGGGGTGTGGAGGTGGTGGTCACAGGCTATGGTGATGATGATGAGCCCATTGCCCAGGAGAGCAGCCAGGTAGATGCCCAGGAAGAGGCAGAAGTGCAGGAGCTGCAGCTCCCGTGTGTCTGCAAAGGGCAGGAGGAGGAACTGGCTGATGGAGCTGCTGTTGGACATCTGCTGCCATCAAGTGTGGAGACCTGTCAGAGGAGGAACATGCATTGAGAGTGAGGAACATCTCTTTCACTCTTACAGAATATCCTCAGATTGACTCTCTGGATCTCAGACTAAATCCCCTCTGGATAGGAATGAGCTTTTCAGCACTGTTACTCCAATTTCACCTGACAGCAGAGCAGAGCTTTGGAGCTTTGGTTTTCTCCTCACTGTACCTGAGGAGTGTTTCTTCTGTCAGAACTCCCTGACATTGCTGCTGCAGTGCCAGTGAAACCTTCCCCTGAGTGCAGAGTGGGGAGAGCTGCTCTGTCCATCAGCCCTGCTCTCAGCTCCCTATGCTGGACACTCTGTGATCACACCCTGGTGTTCCCTGTGGAACAAACTGGACCCCACAGAGAGCTGAAGAATCCAGTCTCCCAGGGCAGAGCTCCAAAGCCCTCCTGCAGTCTCATCCTATCCAAGGAGGATCTCAGCTCCTCCTCCCAGCCAGGGACACACAGGGCTCAGTGCAGCTGCCCACACACAGGTGATGAGTGGCATTGCCACGGCCTCTGTGCCGAGATGTCTCCTGCATGGGGCTCCTCATTGTGGGAGGCAGCCTGCAGCCCAAAGGGAGCTCCCAGGAAGTTCTCAGTCCTACAGATGGGACCCCTGCAGTGAGGGTCAGCTCAGTGCCAGCCCCATCAATGGTTGTGTCCAGAGACCCAGGTAATGGTGGGAGAAAGGCAGCAAGGACAGAAGGTGAAAATGCAAAAAATGCTCCAGCCAAGGCTGGAAGGGCAGGGACAGACAGACAGGCACTTAGGGGTTCCTCTTCACTAGAGTTCTGGCTACAAAGGAAAGGGCTCATCCTGAAACCCTGGAACTCTGTGTTCAGAGTCTGTGCTGGATGGCAGAAACCAGGGAGTCGCTGTGGGAAAGGGTCTGCACTGCAGGGATATCAGGGAGTTACCAAAACCCCACTATCATGACATTTCTGGGAGCAGCTCCTTCTCCCTCACTGACAATGTCTCTGCTTCCTGTAGCTATCCCTGCAGCTGCTCCTCTTGCCCATGTCATCTCCTGCTCTGTCCTCACAGACCTCATCCCACCTGCCCTGAGCTCAGCTCTGCTCTGCAGACCCCTCCTGGCATCAGGGCACTGCCCTGGGAACCTCTGTGTGTGCAGGGCTCAGGAGAAGCTCTGACAAGTCCTAATGACCAATGAGTTTGCACTGCCTGCTGCAAATTATCAATAAAACCTCAGCTCCCACTTCCCACTGACTCCACAAGAGCAGAAAATTCAAAGCAATATCTTCTACCTCTCTCGTCCAGTGAGCTCTCAGCATCCATCAGCTCTCTCAGCCTCACAGGTCTCCCCTCGGTGCCTCCAGGCAGTGTCCCCAGCCCTGTGTGCTTGGCAGAGGAGCTGCTCCTGGGCAGAATTGTTTCTTGTCAGCGCTGCCGGGTTGCCATGAGCTCCCTCCATCCCAGGAGCCTGGCCCATCTCAGCAGGAGAAGACCAGTTCTTCAAGGCTCCCTCCTGGTGTCTCAGGCCTCATGGGGATCACTCTATGATCTCATCTCTGACGTTCCCTCCCTCAGCTGGGGAGAAATCCTTCTGTCCAGCAGAGTCTTTTCTCATGCTCAAACCAGAGCTGAGCAGGAGAACCATCTTTCCTTGTCTCCCCAGGAGACAGGACCCCCAAAGCTGGGACAGGGAGTGGACTCTTTCCCCCTGTGAAAGGAAGGGAGTTAGGTGAGCATTTGGGCATTTCTCTGTGTTTCACAGGAACCAATTGAGGAAAAACAAATTAACTAAGCTCTGCTCTGCAGTTGGGGGAAGTGGAAACCTCCACCCAGAAAAGATCATATAGATCAAAAGAGACAGACCTTCTGCTGCAAGGACAAACTGACACCTGGAGAGCCCCATACAGCCAGTGGCACCCTCAGCCAGCAGGAAATGGACATCCCAAAAAGGACCTTTCCAGTGTCTAATAGAACAGGGAGAGGCAGTCCTTGGGTCTCCGATGAGATTGTTTTGCTCAGGGAAGAGTGCCCCAAGTTCTCACTGCCTTGTTCTCCTTGCTCAGGGCTTCCTGCAAAGAGGCAGAGAATGTCCAAGGGCAGCCTCATTCCCCACTTCCTCCTCCTGCCCTTGGCAGACACACGGGAGCTGCAGCGGGTTTCTCAGTGCTGTGCTGCTCACGGCCAAGACATGTTCCCTGCCCCTCTGCAAGGGCAATGCTGGTGACTCCTCTGGAGTCCCCCAGATCCTCAGCCTCACATGCTCAGATGCCTACCCCAGGGAGACTGGTCTCCTTGTATTTAGTACCTGCTTAGTTTGGTTGTTTTGTGGGCTACCTGGGGAGGTTTCAGGCCAGGAACATCTTTTGGACCTCGCACCTTTTGTTTGGGGAGCTACAGCTGGTCATTTTTCTTAGTTGTGAAAATTGTCCCTGGTAGAGCTTGACAATGACATCAGGTAATTTTAGGACCACTCCCTTTGCATGGAATGCCCTGAGCCCCAAGGTTCTGTTGCTTCTCATCCGATACCTGAAGAGGTTTCATGCCAGGAAGATCTTTCAGCCCTCACACCTTTTACTGTGCTGTTATTGGTGGACGGTTAGCATATTTGATCTGGAAAATTCTCTCTGTTTCAGTTAGGACTGTTTCCTTTGAAGAAATGCCCTGAGCCTGAAGGTATATAGGGGCTGCTAGTGGGACACCTGGGGAGAGTTCAGGCCGGGAATATCTTCAAGCCCTCGCTCCTTTTGTTTGAGACCTATTGCTGGAGGTTTAGCAGTTCTGAAGGTTGTTACTGGTAGCTCAGAAAATGATGTCAGGCACTGTTAGGACTGTTGCCTTGTCTAGGCATGGCCTGAAACTCCAGATTGGTTGTACTGCTGGTCTACTACTTGGGGAGGTGTTAGGTCACAAAAGTTTTTCAACCCTGACACCAACTTGTTTGGGAGCTGTTCCTGGATGTTTTTCAGTTTCAAAGGTGGGCGCTTGTAGAGCTTGAAAATGAAGTCAGGCAATCTTAGGATTGTTCCCTTAGCTACGAAAGCTCTGAGCCCCAGAGTTGCTGGGGCTGCTTTTGGGTTACCTGGGGAGGTTTCAGGCTCCCAAATATATATCAGCTCTCAAACCTTATGTTTGGGAACAGTTGCTGGACACAGCATGTTTGACTGGGGATGCTGGTAGAGCCAGAATACGATGTCTGGTCTTACAGGACCATTCTCGTTGCTGGGAATGCCCTTCACCCCAAGGTTACCAGGGCTGCTTGCGGGCTACCTGGGGAGGTTTCAGGCCAGGATCATTCAGCCTTCATAGATCTGCTTCACATGTACTTACAGATGGCTCCCCAAATTGTGGTGCCTTTAGCAAAATGACAGCAATAGGTGTTAAAGAACCTGGGTCAGAACTGCTGGACGTTCAGCATGTTTGAAGATTGATGAAGGTAAAGCCCGAAAATGACATCAGACATTGTTAGGACTATTCCTGTGGCAAGGAATGCCCTGAGCCTCAAGCTTACTGGGGCTGCTTGTCTCTCCCTGTGGAGGTTTTACGCCAGGAACATCTTTCATCCCTCGCAGCTCTTGTTTGGAATGTATTGCTGGACATTCAGCATGTTCAAAGGTGGATGCTGGTAGTGCCGGAAACATGAGATCAGACACTATTAGGACTGTTCCCTTGGCAGGGACATTCCTGAGCCCCAAGGTTACTGGGTCTTCTGGTCCTCTCCCTCAGGAGGTTTCAGGCCAGGAACATCCTTCATCTTTTACAACTTTTGTTTGTGTCCTATTACTCGATCTTTAACATGGTTGAAGTTGGACACTGGTAGAGTCCGACAATGATGTCAGGTACTTTTAGGACTGACCCTTGGAAACGAAAGCCCTGAGATCCAAACTTACTGGGGCTGCCAGTGTGCTGCCTGGAGAGGTTTCAGACCAGGAACATTTTTCTGCCCTCACACCTTTTTTTTGGGTTATATTGCTGGATATTTAGCAGTTTCCAAGGTGGACACCGTTAAAGCCAGAACATGTCGTCAGGCAGAAATCTGTCCACTCCCATGGCTATGAAAGCCCTGACCCCCAAGTTAATGAGGCTGCTACTGTGCTACCTGGAGAGGTTTAACACCACAAACATCTTTCATCCGTCACACCTTTTGTTTTGGATGGATTGCTGTATGTTTTGCACCTCCAAATGTGATCACTGGTAGAGCCGGAAAACAACGTCAGGCCCTGTTAGGATGGTTGCATGATCTATGACATTCCTGAGCCCCAAGGTTACTGGGCCTGCTAGTGGGCTACCTTGGGAGGTTTCAGGCCAGGAAAATTACTGGGGCCTTGCAACTTTTGTTTGGGAGCTTTTGCTGGACGTTTAGAAGTTTCAAAACTAGAAGCTGGTAGAGCTGAAAACTGATGTCTTGCACTGTTCTGACTGTTCTACTGTCTATAAAAGCCCTGAGCGCCAACGTTACTGGGGTGTCTTTTGGGCTACCTGGGGAGGTTCCTGGCCAAGAATATCTTTATTCCCTTGCACCTTTTGATTGGCAGCTATAGCTAGATGTTTAGCATTTTTGAAGGTGGATGCTGTTAGAGCCAGAAAATGATGTCAGGCACTGTTACAACCGTTCTTTTGGAAAGGAAAGCCCTGATCCCCAAGGGTACTGGGGCTTCTAGAGGGCTACCTAGTCAGGTTTCAGGCCAGGAACATCATTCATCCTTAGAGTCTTTTATTTGTGAGCTACTGCTGGACGTTTAGCATTTCTGAAGAGGGATGCTGGTAGAGTCTGAAAATGACATCAGGCACTGTTGGGACCATGACCTTGGTAAGGAAAGACCTGAGTCTCAAGGTTACTGGAGCTGTTACTGGGCTTCCTACTGAGGTTTCAGGGCAGGAACATCTTTCATTCCTCAATTATTTTTTTTCTGGGGGGGTATATTTATTGCTGTAGGTTTAGCTTCAAAGCTGGATGCTGGTAGAGGTGGAAAATGACATCAGGCACAGTTCGGACCAACCCATTGTCTTTGAAAGCTGTGAGCCCCAAGGCTACTGGGGCTGCTACTGGCCTACCTGTGGAGGTTTCAGGCTGAGGGGGTTTGACCCAGGCTAGAGGCCAAACGCACACCAAAGCTGCTCTATCACTCCCCTTTTCAGATGGAAAAGGGACAAAATATGTATTGGGAGGTTTAGGATTCGAGATAAGGCCAGGGAGAGATCACTCTGAAATCAGCATCATGGGCAAAACAGACTCAACATGGAATAAAGGAAAGAAAACTCATTTATTAAAACTACACCACACCCCCAGTGACACCAGAGCCAGGTAATGAGAAGTGAGGCCAGCTCTTAAAGCACCTTCCCCCCACCCTTCCCTTCTTAACAGACTTCATTTTATTCCCCATTTTTCTCCCTTCTTCCCCACCACCATGGCAGGGGGAAGGGCAGGGAATGGGGGAGTGGGGGTTTTGTCACTTCCTCACAAGCTGCTTTCCTTCTCCAGATCTTAAACCACCTGTACATCCCCCCATCCCTCCCCTCTTAGCAGACTTTACTTTAATCATAAATTCACTCCCTTCATCCCCCCATCACAGCATAGGGAAATGCAGGGAATGGGGAGGGGGGGTTTCAGTCTGTTCCTACTGAGTTGTTTTCCTTCTTAGCTTGGGAGGGGATTCCACACCCCCTTTCCCTGAGGCACCGTGGGGTCCCACCCACAGCAGACAGTCCTGCATGAACTTCTCCAATGTGAGTCCTCTCTATCAGGGAGTCATCTCCTCACCAATTGCCTCAGCATGGCTCCTTCCATGGGGTGCTGACCTTCGGGCCCAGACTGCTCCAGGATGGTCCCCCACAGAGTCACAAGTCCCCCAGCAAACCTGCTGCAGCATGGGTCGGTCTCCTCATAGGCCGTAGATGTTCTCTGGTCCTGTCCTTATCCACGGGCTGCAGAGGGAAGGTCTGCTTCACCAGGGTCTTCTCCACAGGCTGCAGGGGAATCTCTCTCTCTGGCACCTGGACCACCTCATTTTCCACCCCCCTCCTTCTTCCCTGGCCTTTGTGTCTGCACAGCTTCCTACATCTTCTCCCTCCCCCCCAGCTTCCTACATCTTCTCACCCCCCCCCCCCCCCAACATACACAACCACATAGAGACAGAGACCAGCAGTGTGGTGCTCAACTCTAGGCTGGGGCCAAACCCTGGTGAAAGGTTCCAGCACAACACCCACACATGAAGGCAGCTCTGACATGATGGGTAGAGAACCAGCCACAAGGGGAAGAATTTGGTCATTCCAGGGGATGCCATATCAGTCAGAGGTGCTGAACTGGAATCTGGTCATGAGCAAATTGGGCTACACTGGGAGGAGTGTAGCCACCCTTCTGGTCCATCTGGACTCTGCATGGGTGAGGCCACCGCTGGAGCAGTCAGTCTCAGTGTGGGGCTCCCCAGTTCTGAGGAATGGGGAGGAACTGTCACATGGGCAGAGAAAGTCTGCCAAAATACAGTGAGGGGTCTTGTGTGGAGAGGCTGAGAGACCCGGGCTTCTTTAGCCTGGGGAAAGGGGAGGCTGAGGGAAGCCCTCTTTGTGCTACAGGGAAAGAACGTAAGAAAGGAAGTCAAGGTGAAACTGCAGCTTTGAAGGTCAGAGTTGCCATGAGGATAAAGAAATATCACTCTGAGGGCAGAGCTGTGGTGCTTAAAGTCACTGGGAGGAAGTGTGGATGAGCTGGTGCCTTTCCATGTGTGGGAACAGCAGGTGAAGATTGAGAGAGAGCAGAACAGGCAGAGACATCATGGAGTGAGATCAAGGTGGGGAAGGGGGTTGGGTGCCTGCAGCCTACAGGGAAACAGCACAGGCGTGGGGCAGTGTGGGATGGGCTGTGGTGCAGACGGACAAGGGTGCCAGCCAGGTCTTTGGCTCCTTGACTAGAGATGATATCCCTGCCACAGAGGCCTCAGAGGCACCACATTGTCCTCACAGTCATAGAGGATCATTGCCTCCTTACACCCATGCCAGGGGAGGACACCATGTGTCATACCACTGTCTGTCCCTTGGTGTCACTCCCCACATCCCAAGGAAGAGTCTTGAGACACAGGTGGGGGTCAGGATCTCCCTGCCCAGGGGCTGGGGGTCAGCACTTGGCATTTCTGCTTCATCAGACCAAGCCAGGGTGTCCTCAGCATCAGAGCTGCCTGTGCTTTGCCTTAGTTTGTCCTCATGGCCTCCAGTTGTCTGCTCTAAGGAGCCCATGGGGTGGCTTTGTCAGTAGTGACTGTCGGTGGGGCCTGTAAATGTTTCAAGGTACTTTGGGCATCACTTCTGACTAAACATCTGGAGAGGTTTCATCATTCTTCTCTTGCTACCTTGAGGTCTGTGGACTAAGAATAAAACACACCATGGGGCTCATTAACATCCAGAAAGCCCTTACAAGCATGGCTCTTCAAGTCATTTGCTTTAAAAAAAACAATAAGCCTTGTACAACTAATAGAGGAGAGGTTTGATTTGAGCGATGAAAATTTCAAAGGAGTTTCACAATGGAGGGTTTTTTCATAGGAAAAAATGTTTCTGTCATATCTCAGATCATGGAAGAAAGTTGAGCAGCATGCTGCAATGGGGGCTGGTCCTGAGGTCACCTAAAGAGATCTGGACAGGCAGGAAAAGCAGTTTCTTGACATCCAACCCTGCATGGAGAACCTTGCTCTTCCCCAAGCCCAGCAGTTCCCCTGCTGGCCTCCTGGGACTCCCAACACTTTTCCTGGCATCATCTGTGCTCACAGGCACAGACAGATTTCTCTGACAACAAACAGCAGTTCAACATGATCCAGTTTAATACCCATG
The DNA here is from genome assembly GCF_964237585.1 of Gallinula chloropus. Classification (NCBI taxonomy): domain Eukaryota; kingdom Metazoa; phylum Chordata; class Aves; order Gruiformes; family Rallidae; genus Gallinula; species Gallinula chloropus. The sequence continues at coordinate 455,862 of NC_140120.1, read as the reverse complement.
AAATCTCTCTCCCCAGCTGCTGCTACGGCCAAGCAGCGTGTGAAGGGGGTCAGCTTTCAGAGGAGATTCTCTCCCAGAACAGTTTTAATCAGATACATAGAAAGGTCACTTATCATCACACTGACCTTCAGACATAACAGTTCATTGGACTTCTGAGAGATGGGACATTTTCCAACTCTCTGAAACTCAAAGGAAGAACCAGAGAGCTGAGCAGCATCTGAATGTCCAAAAGCAAGTGGAGGTGGAATCCTGTGATCAAAGTGAAGTTCATCCGTCCCACAAGTCTGCTGAAATGATGCCCTTAGGCATGGCTGTGCCATCAGGAGAGGTGGAAACACCTGAACGACAAGGGAGATGAAAGAGGCAGACTGGTGGTGAGGCAGGTACGGGGGAAGGGGAGTGTTTCTTCTGCTGCCATGTCTGAGTCAAAAAAGACCAGAGATACTGCATGAGGAATGGGATGAAGGTGTTATTACATCAGAGACAAAACAGAAGGAAAAAGCCCCACAGCACCTAAAAATCCCCACTAAATACTGACTGGTCCTAATGTGAGTTCCATGACCAGCGATATGCAGAAGGAGATCAGCAGTTTGTTGCTGCTTAGAAACATCCTGTCATCCATTTCCACAGGGCATCCTTGAGCTCCTGGTTCCTCATGCTGTAGATGAGGGGGTTCACTGCTGGTGGAATCACTGTGTAAAGAAATGACAATACCAGGTCAAGAAATAGGGAGGAGATGGAGGGAGGCTTCACATAGGCAAACAGGCCAGAGCTGACAAACAGGGAGACCACGGCCATGTGAGGGAGGCAGGTGGAAAAGGCTTTGTGCCGTCCCTGCTGCGAGGGGATCCTCAGCACAGCCCTGAAGATCTGCACATAGGATACCACAATGAACACAAAACACCCAAAAAATAAGCAGGCTCCAACCACAAGGACACCAGTTTCCCTTAGGTAGGCATCTGAGCAGGAGAGCTTGAGGATCTGGGGGATTTCACAGAAGAACTGGTCAAGGGCATTGCCATGGCAGAGGGGCAGTGAAAATGTGTTGGCTGTGTGTAGTAGAGAATAGAGAAACCCACTGGCCCAGGCAGCTGCTGCCATGTGGACACAAGCTCTGCTGCCCAGGAGGGTCCCGTAGTGCAGGGGGTGGCAGATGGCAACGTAGCGGTCATAGGCCATGACAGTGAGAAGACAGAACTCTGTGACGATCAAAAATAAAAAGGAAAAGAGTTGAGCCACACATCCTGTGTAGGAAATGGCCCTGGTGTCCCACAAGGAATTGGCCATGGATTTGGGAACAGTGGTGGAGATGCAGCCAAGGTCAGCAACAGAGAGGTTGAGGAGGAAGAAGTACATGGGGGTGTGGAGGTGGTGGTCACAGGCTATGGTGATGATGATGAGGCCATTGCCCAGGAGAGCAGCCAGGTAGATGCCCAGGAAGAGGCAGAAGTGCAGGAGCTGCAGCTCCCGTGTGTCTGCAAAGGGCAGGAGGAGGAACTGGCTGATGGAGCTGCTGTTGGACATCTGCTGCTGTCAAGTGTGGAGACCTATGAAAGGAGGAAAAGACACAGTGAGAGGTGATGGAACTCTTCTTTTAGGAAAACGTCTTCTAATTCTTAGTAAATGCCTTCAGATTGACTCCCTGGATTCAGGAAGACTTTTGTCAGGACCATTTTGGGATCTCTGCTTTGTTCTGGCTTGAGCGTGCCACTGCTGGGAGGAGGGTCAGCTGTGGGCTCTCGAGAACTCAGTCCTGCCTGGCAGCAGTCAGTAAGGATGGTGTGATCTCAGACTAAATCCCCTGTGGATAGGAATGAGCTTTTCAGCACTGTCACTCCAGTTTCACCCGAGGACAGAGCAGAGCTTTGGTAATGGTGGGACAAAGGCCGCAAGGACAGGAAGGGAAACAGTGAGAAACAGTCCAGCCAGGGCTGCAAGGACAGGGACAGACAGACAGGTACTCGCAGGTTTCTCAGACAGAAAATGTGGAAGTCTGGGTGCAGAGTCTGTGCTGGGTGGCAGAGACCAGGGGGTTGCTGTGGGAAAGTGTCAGCACGGTGGGTGATGTCTGGGAGGTACCAAATCCCCACTGCCAGGGCATTGCTGGGAGCAGCTCACACTTCCTCCTTGCCAATGTCTCTGCTAACTGCAGCTGTCCCTGCAGCTGCTTCTCTTTGCCCATCTCACCTCCTGCTCTGTGCTCACAGACCTCATCCAACCTGCCCTGTGCTCAGCTCTGCTCTGCAGACCCCTCCTGGCATCAGGGCTCTGCCCTGGGAACCTCTGTGTGTGCAGGGCTCAGGCAAAGCTCCAAAGTCTTAATAAGAATTGAGTTTTCATTGCATATTCTTTGGGGAGAAGTAAGTTCTCATCAACCACAGCACAGCCCACAGGAGAGGAACAGTCAAAGCAGACACTGCCTTGCAGGAAAATGCTTCCTTGATGTTGTTTTTCAAAGCCCCTTTGGAATGTCTCAAGAATCAGGTGGAGCTGGAAGTAAAGCTGACCCAGGCAGCATTTTCTTACAAAAGAGGGAACCTGTGCTGCCCTTCCCTGGGTCACTCCTTCAACCCACAGCTGCTGTCTCTATCACGGTGGAAAGCCCACAAGCCAGGCTGAGTTCTGACCCCTGGCAGCAACAGAGTCCCTGCCCCAGCACACAGCCCCTGGGTCACAAGGACCCTGCTCACAATGATAGACCTGGGCACCCCTCAGCCATGCCCAGGAGAAGACAGCTGTCCTGCCCTGTCCCTCTGATGGGGCAGAAGGACATCCCTTCCAGGCAGCACCTTCTGGTCCTAAGGAGAACCTGTCCTCCTGACAGAGCCCACACACTGCCCCATGTCCCAGCTTTAGGAGATCCCTCCAGGAACAGAACCTGCATTGCCCTGCACCCACAGACATACCAGGGAGAGATTTCTCCTCCAGTGAGCTCTCAGCATCCATCAGCTCTCTCAGCCTCACAGGTCTCCCCTCGGTGCCTCCAGGCAGTGTCCCCAGCCCTGTGTGCTTGGCAGAGGAGCTGCTCCTGGCCAGAGCTGTCTCTCTGCAGCACTGCAATATTTCTGAGCTCCCACTGCCCATCCCAGGAGCCCAGCCCAGCTCACAGCAGAGGAGCAGGTGAAGACATCATACTCTCCATCCCCTCTGGGCTCCTCCCTAGAGCTCCAGGGAACCTTCTTGGAAAGTAACTGAAGTTCTCACTGACTTTCCCTCCCTTGGCTGGGGAGAAATCCTTGTGTCCAGCAGAGTCCTTTCTCCTGATCCAACCAGAGCTGGGCAGGACAATCACCTTTCCTTGTCTCTGCATGAGACAGGACCCCCAGGCAGGGACAGGCAGGGGTCTCTGTCCCCCTGCAGAGGTTAAGGAGCATGGCTGCATGGGAGCTGCTGGTCCCAGTGCCCATGGGAATTACTGATGGTGGAGGCCAGGAGAGAGTTGCTCAGACACCAACCCCTGTTGTCAGCTGAAGGGCCAAAGGTGGTCCAAGAGACATGAGTGGGTTCAAGGTCCAATAGAGCAATGCTGCCTGGGATGAGGAGCATTTTTGAGCCAGGTGGGGAATTCCTTTGGCCAAATGAAAAGACACCAGATGGTCACAGTTAGGACCATCCATACCCAGAGGCACCACATCTCCAACAGCAGTTCCATCAACCAGTTCCTCCTCCTGGCCTTTACAGAACCCATGGGAGCTGCAGCTCCTGCACTTCTGCCTCTTCCTGGGCATCTTCCTGGCTGCTCCTCTGGGCAACAGTTTAATGATCATTGTTACAGTCTCTCCAACATTTCCTCCTCCCTCAGCAGCCAGTCCCTGGCTGGCAGAGTTTGTGGAAAGATTTGACCAGGTCGTAGGGCAGTTATCACCTCCTACAGCCTGTGACTTTACAGCTGCACAGGCAAACAACCCTGGCAAACTGACACACCACCTGATTGATGGGTGCCTTGACTACATCATCCCAATCCCATCCCCATCCCAATCCCATCCCTACTGTCCTGGATCTTGCCAGGGAAGAGTTAGCCTCCCCAGGCAGGCAGCACAGGTGAGCTGAGTTAGCCCAGGCTGTTTGCCACACCACTTGACATCACTCCCCCAGAAAAGGGGCTTGTTGGGGAGGGGCACTCCTGGTGCCTCCAGGGTAGTACAAGTGCAGCCGAGTCATCAGATTGGTCATCATGTTGTGCAGCTACTGGGTCATAACTGGGTAGAAGTGAAATTCACTGTGGGCTGTTCTCCTTTCATGGTGATTTGGTCAGTAAACTGTCCTTAGGCCAGCCCATGGAGGCTCTGTCTGTTTCTCCTGTGGGAGTGAGTTAGCGGCATGTGCTGCTCAGCCACTGGTTGGAGCTGAACCACCACAGACCTTTTTGGTGCCCAATATGGGGCCTGAAGGTTTGTGATAACGGTGGAGGATGAGGTGAGGGGTGCTTTCTCCTCCCCTTTTCCCTTTAGGATTTTTACAGCATCTGTTGAGAACGTTGACTATCCCTGGGATGTTCAGACCAGCATATGTGTCTTGCTCTCTCTCCTGAATGTCTGTCTGGACCTACGTGTTACCAACAACTGTGCCAAGAATATTGCCAAGAGGTCTTCCCTGGGCTGAAGGGTCAGGGGTGGCATGGGGTGTGGGAGGGCATGAAAAAATACCTAGACAAGAAAACCAGATCCAGAGGCACTGTGGCTGCCCAGGCCTCAGAAACCAACACCACAGCTGAGCCAGAAAGAGCCCTTCCAACAGGCACTGGAGCTACCCGTGCCTCAGAGAGTGCAGCTCCTCCAGTCTCCCCAACAAGCACCAGGGGTGCTCAAACCTCAGAGGCCAACCCCAGAGCTGATCCAGACAGCCAACCAGCACGCCTGTCAGTCACCTCTATCCAGAAGAAGAAATACATGGAGAAATCAGTCCTCATCGGGAGAGATGCTGATGAACTGGGACCATTGCAAGGCCCTGAAGAGGCAATACCAGAGGTTATAACCCGATCCTTGTCCTTGAGCTGAGAGACATGAGAAAAGACTTCAGCCGCCTTCCAGGGGAGCACATCATCACCTGGCTACTGCGATGCTGGGACAATGGGGCAGGCAGCAGGGAGAAGGCAGGGAGGCCAAGCAGCTGGGATCCCTGTCCAGAGAAGGAGGCAGTAACAAGGCAATTGGAAGGAAGGCTTAAGCCCTCAGCCTCTGGAGGTGACTTCTATCAAGGGTAAGGGCAAGGTACCAGTTCATTGAAGATGTTGTGTATTGGCCAGACCAGTGGATGGCCATGGAGAGAGATATCCATTATCTGAGGGGATGAGCCATGTGAGAGATGATTTAGTGTGATTCTGATGATCTGCAGCTCCATGCATACTGGGCATAGACTTCCTCTGGAGAGGGCACTTCAAAGACCCAAAAGGGTACCAGTGGGCTTTTGGAATAGCTGCCCCAGAGACAGAAGACATTGAACAAGTGTCTCTTCTGCCTGGGCTGTCAGAAGACCCTGCTGTTGTGGGGCTGCTAAAGGCTGAAGAACAGCAAGTACCAGTTGCTACCATGATGGTGCACAGGCAACAATACCACACCCAACAGAGACTCCCTGATTCCCATTCAGAAACTGATCATCAACTGGAGAGTCAGGGAGTGATTGGTAGAACCCGCTCACCCTTCAACAGTGCAATCTGGCCAGTGCAGAAGCCCAGTGCAGAGTGGAGGCTGGTGCTGGACTATCGTGCCCTGAATGAGGTCACGCTGCCTCTGAGTGCTGCAGTGCCAGACCTGCTGGAACTCCAGTATGAACTGGAGTCAAAAGCAGCCAGATGCTACACTAAAACTGACATTGCAAATGTGGTTTTCTTGACTCCTTTGGCAGCAGAATCCAGGCCACAGTTTGCTTTCAGTTGGAAGAGAATCCAGGACACCTGGGATCGACTGCCCCAGGGCTGGAAACACAGCCCCACCATCTGCCATGGACTGATCCAGTCTGCATTAGAGCTGGATGAAGCCCCAGAGCACCTACAGTATATTGATGATGTCATGGCATGGGACAACATGGAAGAGGAATTTTTTGAGAAAGGGAAGAAAATGATCTGAATTCTGCTAAAGCTGGTTTTGCCATCAGACAAAGTTTGGGTAAGGGACCTGCTTAAGGAATCCACTTTTTAGGAATAAAATAGCAGGATGGGTGTCGTAAGATCCCAGTGGATGTTATCAATACAACAGCAGCCATGTCTCCATCCACCCTCAAAAAGGAGACCCAAGCTTTCCTAGGCACTGTGGGGTTCTGGAGAATGCATATCCCAAACTACAGTCTCATTGTCAGCCCTCTCTACCCTGTGACCAGGTAACAGAACGATTTCAAATGAGCAGTGAGAAGCCTTTGAAGAGATCATACAGGAGATAGTCCATGCAGTGGCCCTTGGGCCTGTCCAGACTGGGCCAGATGTAAAAAATGTGTTCTACAGGTCAGCCTGGGAGAATGGCCCTACCTGGAGACTCTGGCAGAAAGCACCAGGGGAGGCTCAAGGTCAGTCTCTGGGGATTTGGAGTTGGGGCTACAGAGGATCCAGACACTGTAACAGAAAAGGAAATACTGGCAGCACAGGAAGGGGTTTGAGCCACTTAAGAAGTGATTGGGACTGAAGCCCAGCTCCTCCTGGCACCCTGACTGCTGGTGCTGGGCTGGATGTTCAAAGGGAAGGCCCCTCCTACACACCATGCCACTCATGCTACGTGGAGCAAGTGGGTCACACTTATCACACAGCGGGCTGGAATAAGAAACCCCAATCACCCAGAAACCCTGGAAGTGATCACAGACTGGCCAGAAGGCAAAGATTGTGGAATATCACCAGGGGAGCAGGTGACACGTGCTGAAGAGGCCTCACTGTACAGTGAACTGCCAGAAAATGAGAAAAAATATACCCTGTTCACTGATGTGTCCTGTTGCATTGCTGGTAAACATCAGAGGTGGAAGGCTGCTGTGTGGAGTCCCACACGCCAAGTTGCAGAAGCTGCCTATGGAGAAGGCAAATCCAGCCAGTTTGCAGAGGTGAAAGCCATCCAGCTGGATTTAGACATTGCCAAAGGAGAAAACAGGCCAAATATTACATATTTCTCTATACTGTTTCCTGGATGGTGGTCCATGGCAGATGGTCTAAATAATAAATGATGTTGTGAACCTCCCCAGGACTCTGAAAACGTAAGATCTGGGCATGATGTAGATGGTGTGGAAACAGGGGTGGATAATGTCCTGGTTCTATCTAGGCCAGAGCTCACCTCCCCAAGCAGCCAGCAAAGCTGAGCTGAGTTTACCTGGGCTGTTTTCCACACCCCCTGACATCACTTCCCCATGAAAGGGGCTGGTTGGGGAGGGGTGGTCATGGCATGGTGCAGCACTCTGTTATTGTTGGGTTTGTAAGGTACTCTCTGTGCTATCACTGGCTGTGAGTGAAATTGGGGCTGTTATTGTTCCCCTTTTATGGTGCTTTTGTCAGCAAAATGTCCTTATCCCAGCCCACAGAGGTTCTGTCTGTTTCTCCTCCGGGAGTGAGCGAGCAGCATGTGGTGCTCAGCCATTGCTTGGGGCTGAACCACCACAGTTTCCAAGCCACAAGCAGTGAGATCTCCAGGAGAAGGTGGTGGGAATCTGTGTCCAAGGCCTTGCTAATGTCAAGGTAGACAACATCCAGAGCCCTTCCCTTGTCCAAGAAGCAGGTCAGCCTGTCATAGAGGGAAATCCAGTTGCTCAAACAGGAGCTGCCCTTATGAACCCAAGCTGACTGGGCCTGATCACCTGGGGGTTCTTCATGAACTGGATAATGTTGCTCGGGATGATCTGCTCCATCAGCTTCTCTGGGACTGAAGTCAAACTATCAGGCCTGTAATTGCCCTGATCATCCTTCTGTCCCTTATTATATAGGCGGTTACGTTGACTGACCCAGTCAGCCAGGACTGATGGAAAGTGGCTTGGTGAACCCCCCTTGCCAGCTCTTTCAGCACCCTTGGCTGCATCCCATTCAGCCCCACAGATCTGTGCACATCTCTGTGGTGCAGCAGGACCATCTCCTCCTGGATTGAGGTGGGCTCATTCTGCTCCCTGTCCCTGTCTCCCAGCTCAGGGAATTGGATTCTCTCTGTACAACTGCTCCTATTACTAAAGACAGTGGCAAAGATTTCATTAAGCACCTCAGCCTTGGCCTCATCTTTCCACAATGTTTCCTCCTGAATCTGATAGGGGATGGAGGGTCTCCCTGCTCTTTCTTTTATTTAAATGGAGGACAGATGAATTTCTAGCTGGGCTTTGGACCAACAATGAGGAGAAACTCTCATCCTGTTGTTCTTCCCACACATTACACACCCCATGCTGACCCATGTAGAGCCCTGAGTAATGCCTGAGGGACAGATCCTGTCTTCCCATGGGCTGGGGGTCAGGGTTTGGCCTTTCTGCTTCATCCAACCAACCCAGGGCTTGCTCAGCATCTCAGCTGCTTGTACATTGCCTTTGCCTACCAGCCAACATGGCCTCCAATTACCTGTGCTAACGAGTCCCTGGGGAGGCTCAGCCAGCAATGGCTCTCAGCGGGACTCATTAATACTTCAGGTACTTTGGCTTCTGCTTTTGACATGGAGTTTTTTGTGTAATTTCCTCTCAGTACCTGAGCTTCAAGGACTCAGCACCAAATGCACCCCAGGGCTCATTAAACATAAAAAGCAAGCCCTAACGAGCTATGTCTCTTCATGTAATTATCTTCAAGTCTTCAAGAGATGTACAGATCATTGAAGCTGTTTCAAAGGGAGCTCAGAGTAAAATTGATTTCTTTTTCAGGGTGTAGGTTATTATTTTCACTGTAGAGGAGAGGTGACAACCTCTGACTGAGACTGACCCAGGGGGTCTCCTAAGGAGGTCTGGACTGGTCTGAAAAAGGGTCCCTTGAGGCAGTGGGGACAACCTTGCTGCACATCTCCACAAGCCCACCATGACTCTCACCAGCCAACTGGGACTTGCATCCCTTGTCCTTACATCAGGTCTCTCTCTGCACTCCACAGTCGGGCATTACAGCCCCTCTGTACCAGCTCCCCTGCTGTCCTTAGAGAACTGGCTGCACACAGGCAGCACACAGGGAGTTATTTTACCAACAACACAAGAAACCTGACAAGATTCACCATTAAATCAAAGACTCCTCACTCTGTGCCAAGTGCAATCTGCCACCAGTGAGGTTCACCTGCCACAAAGCTTAACCCTGTGAGAGATGTTCTAGTGAGGAAGGAGCCTGTGAAATCACCACAACTCAAGAGCTGGCTAAAGGCAGAATGAGTCAGACAACTGCCAGAAAGGCAAGGGTTTAACTCCCTGGAACTCAGAGCAGCAGCTGGATGGTTGAGAGGTGTCTGAATGGTCCAAGGGGAAGGGAAATCTAGAGACCAACCACAAGTGCTGGTGTGCAAATCCACTGCTAAGTGGTGATTTCAGTCATGGTCATAGAATCATAGAATCTCCTGAGTTGGACGGGACCCATAAGGATCATCCAGTCCAACCCCTGGCTCCACACAGGGCCAGACAAGGCAGAGCACTGGACTGAGCGCATCATCCAGATGCTTCTTGAACTTGGTCAAGCTCAGTGCTGTGACCCCTTCCCTGGGCAGCCTGTTCCAGGGCCTGACCAGCCTCTCAGTAAAGAACCTCTTACTAACATCTAGCTTAAACCTCCCATCACAGCTTCATGCTGTTCCCTCAGATTCTATTACTGGCCAACAAAGAGAGATCAGCACCTGCCCCTTCTCTCCCCCTCCTCAGGATGCCACAGACTGCAATGAGGTCTCCCCTCAGCCTCCTTTTCTCCAGGCTGAACAAACCAGGGGGCTTCAGACTCTCCCAGTAAGACTTCCCCTCCAGACCTTTCACCATCCTCATTGTCTCCTCTGGACACTTTCCAATATTTTTATGTCCCACTTGTACTGTGGTGCCCCAAACTGCACCCAGCACTTGAGGTGATGCTGCACCAGCACAGTGTAGAGCGGGACAATCCCCTCCCTGGACCGGCTGGCAATGCCATGCTTGATACACCCCAGGATACGCTTGGCCCTTCTGGCTGCCTGGGCACACTGCTGGCTCGTGTTCAACTTGCTGTCGACCAAGATCCCCAAATCCCTCCTGTGTCTGACCCCCCCAGTCTGTATGTGCAGCCAGGGCTGCCCCTTCCCAGGTGCAGGATCTGGTGCTTGCCCTGGTTAACCTCCATGGTGTTGTGATTGCCCAGCTCTCTGAGCTGTCCAGATGTCTGCAAGGCTTTTCCACCCTCAACAGAGTCAAAAGATCCTCCCAATTTGTTGTGATATGCAAATTTACTCAAGACCTGTCCAGTTATATGGTCATTTATTAAAACATTAAAAAGAATCAGAGAATCACAAGGTTTGAAAAGACCTTTAAGATCATCGAGTCCAACTGTTCCCATCCTAAGCTAAACCAGATCCTTAAGTACCTCATCTACCCTTATTTTGAACACATCCAGGGAAGGTGACTCAACCCCCTCCCTGGGCAGCCTGTTCCAGCCCTGACAACTCTTTCAGTAAAAAATTCTTCCTAATATCTGACCCTTCCCTTGTGCAGCTTGAGGCCATTTCCCCTTGTCCCATCTCCTGTCCCCTGGCTGAAGAGACCATCTCCCACCTCTCTGCACCCTCCTGTCAGGGCAGTGATAAGGTCTGATCTCAGCCTCCTCTTCTCCAGGCTGAACACCCCCAGCTCCCTCAGCTGCTCCTCACAGGATTTGCCCTCCAGCCCCTTCACCTTCTTGGTTGCCTTTCTCTGGACTCACTCCAAGACCTCAATGTCCTTCTTATGCTGAGGGGCCCAGAAATGGACACAGCACTCAAGGTGCAGCCTCATCAGTGCCCAGTACATGGGCAAAACCACCTCCCTAGACCTACTGTCCACACTGTTTTTGATACAAGCCAAGATGCCCTTGGCTTTTCTGGCCATGTTCAGTTGACAGTCACCCAACACCCCCAGGTCCCTCTCTGCCTGATAGCTCTCCAGCCAGTCTCCCCCAGCCTGTAGCGCTGCATGGGATTGTTCTGTCCCATGTGCAGCACTCTGCCCTTGGCCTTGTTAAACTCCATCCCGTTGGTCTCAGCCCATCGGTCCAGCCTGTCCAGACCCCTCTGAAGAGCCTCCCTACCCTCAGGCAGACCAACACTTCCTCCCAGCTCAGTGTCATCTGCAAACTGACTGAGGGAGCATCCAATCCCTTCATCCAGGTCATGGATAAAGATGTTGAACAGAACTGGACCCAGGACTGAGCCCTGGGGGTGCCACTCGTGACCGGCCTCCAGCTGGATTTGGTTCCATCCACCACCACACTTTGGGCCCGGCCATCCAGCCAGTTTCTAACCCAGCTGAGGGTCCCCCTGTCCAGGCCAGTGGCAGCCAGTTCCTCCGTCATAATGCTGTGAGAAACCCTGTCATAGGCTTTACTGAAGTCCAGGTAGACACATCCACAGCCTTCCCCTCGTTTATTAATATTTGAGCTCCCTCAGGTTCATCTCACCACACACACACCATGTCTGTACCTTGTAAACATGGACCTCTGACAGTCCCCTGGTGTCCCTCCATGGAGGGACAAACAACCCCTCTTAGCTGGGGTGGGAGGCCAGTGTGGAAATGATTGTCACTGGCTGGTAACGACTGCTCTGGGGCAGCTTTTCAGGATGTCCCACACACATGGGCACAGACCAGGTCCTGCTCTACTAGTGCTTCACGTCTCCCCCAGGAGGTCTGGCTGTGTGAGGACACTTCTGTCTGCCCCCAGCCTGTACACACACACAGAGCTGAGTTGTACAGGGATTATTTTTATTTCCCTGGCCCTTGCCAGACCACACTCACCACTTGCCCATCCCAGCACTCACCACTCCCCTCTCCCAGACAAGCAGAACATCCCAGTCTCTGCAAGACATGGTTTCCTGCTCTTCTCCCAGGACATCCCATCTCTCCATAGTGCCCTTCCTCAAAACAGGAACATCTGTGTGGGCCTGGCTGGCCATTCTTACACTCCCTACCCATGCTCTCCACTACCCTTGGGTTGGCTGTGCTGCTCTGCAGAGCAAGTGGGCTGTGGGCCTGGGCTCACAGGATGACTCTGCAAGGGACATGCTGATTGGGCTTGGTGCCAAATCCATCTCTGGGACATCGCTGCTCCTCACTGCCTCCTACAGAAGCTCTTAGGTGGCCATGGAGTGTAGTCAGAAATGTCCTGCCTTCCTGCAGTGCTGTGAGACGTGTTTGGATGCTGCACCAGATCCAGCCTATGGAAGTGCACTTTTGGTAAACCAAATAATTCACCAGGCTCCTGTCCCTGTGCCTGCTGCCCTGTGCCTGCTGTGTCCCCTGCAGTTGCAGAACTCTCACTTCATGGTTCACACCCAGATTTAGCATTTGATCTCTGGGTCACTTCACCTTGGAAAGGCTCGTGCCCACTGGGATCCATTCAGTTCTGGAATCCTGGCACACGCCCTCCCTTCAGAACTCCTGTGCTCTCCTGGAAGTTCCTGATTCCTTCCAGAAAATCACCCCCTGTAATCAATCAGACCTATCACAGCCTGTAGAGCCAATGGCAGGTTAGTTGGAGTCCATTCACCATCTACGTGAGTGCTGGCCTCTTACAAGGGATATCCAAGCCACACCTCAGTCCACAGAGAACATGGAACTCTGCTCTCATCCTACTGCCCATGGAAAAACAAGCATAGCAACAGTTTCTTTTGAGTCTGTTCCTTGGGCTTGTTCTTGAGAGAATCTCTGGCAAAAGACTTAATTATGACACGAGTGATATGCAGAAGACAACAGGCACTACATGGGATCTGAAAAGCACCAAGTCAGCAGTTTCCACACAGCATCCTTGAGCTCCTGGTTCCTCATGCTGTAGATGAGGGCATTCACTGCTGGAGGCACCACCGAGTACAAGCAAGCCACCACCAAGTCCAGGGATGGGGAGGAGATGGACGTGGGCTTCAGGTAGGCAATCATGCCTGTGCTGATGAACAGGGAGACCATGGCCAGGTGAGGGAGGCAGGTGGAAAAGGCTTTGTGCCGTCCCTGCTGCGAGGGGATCCTCAGCACAGCCCTGAAGATCTGCACATAGGACACCACAATGAACACAAAACACACAAAGAATAAACAGGCACTAAGAACAATAAGAGCAGATTCCCTCAGGAAGTCTTCTGGGCTGGAGAGCTTGAGGATCTGTGGAATGTCACAGAAGAACTGGTCCAGTTTATTGCCATGGCAGAGAGGTATAGCAAATGTATTGGCTGTGTGCAGCACAGCATAGAGAAACCCACTGGCCCAGGCAGCTGCTGCCATGTGGACACAAGCTCTGCTGCCCAGGAGGGTCCCGTAGTGCAGGGGGTGGCAGATGGCAACGTAGAGGTCATAGGCCATGACAGTGAGAAGGGAAAACTCTGCTGAAAGCAGAAAGTAAAAGAAAAAGACCTGTGAAGCACAGGCTGTGTAGGAGATGGCCGTGGTTCCCCAGAGGGAATTGACCATGGCTTTAGGGACAGTGGTGGAGATGGATCCCAGGTCAAGGAGGGAGAGGTTGAGGAGGAAGAAGTACATGGGGGTGTGGAGGTGGTGGTCACAGGCTATGGTGATGATGACGAGGCCATTGCCCAGGAGAGCAGCCAGGTAGATGCCCAGGAAGAGGCAGAAGTGCAGGAGCTGCAGCTCCCTCGTGTCTGCAAATGCCAGGAGGAGGAACTCAGTGATGCAGCTGCTGTTGGACATTATCTGGTTCTTTGCATGGGGGCATTGTTCTAAAAAGGAGAAGACAGAGGAAAATTAGGACAGACATTTTTAATCCACATCCCAGCCCAATCCAAATCCCAAGGCATTTCCTCTCTTTGCTCTGTGCTGGCTGAGAGTGCTTTAAGGAGCAGGACCTCTTCCAGTGTGCTGCCACAGAATCAGCTCTGTGCTGTTGCAATGAGTACATGGGAATGAGTGCTTCACATCTCTGATGATCAGAAAGGATTTCATACACAATTCACCCTTAATAGAAATTTTCAGTTTCCATTGATTGGAAGAGTGGAAGAGAGGCTCAGCACGTCTTTATGAGGACTCCTCATAAAGTGTTTCTTTCTGTCCACCATCACATCACACCAGTACTATTTTTAGAGGTAGAAAACCTCTGAGCAGGTGTGAAGCAGCCAGGCAAAAGGGCTCAGCAAGCTGGGGCTCAATGCAGAGACAGGAGAGTTGCGATGCCCATCGGTCCCATTCCCACCTGCCCTGTGCTTTCCCTTTTTCTTCCTCGTTGATGACTGTGCACATAAAATCACTCTTTAAAGAAAATGTAACTTTACCCTGTTGGAAGCAGGGGAATTCTGTTTCAAAGGGTACATCTATGAACGCTTTTTCCAGCACAGAGGTGGAGTTGTGATGGAGAGGGCGGGAAACAGCCCCTCTCAGAAAAAAGCAAGGGAACCTGAGAGGAGACTGGGAACCCACAAGACGTGGCTCAGCACTCTTTTAGGCACTACAGGAGGGTGATGCCTTTAAAGGGGGGCAGCATTAAATCCCAGTGGGATGGAAAAAGCAGAAAGGCAGGTCTCTTGAAGATGAGATGTCTTAATTGGACAGCCAGCTTATTGCCCAGCAGACATCCACAGTGCAGGACCAAAAGACAACTGCCTGAATGAATCCTGTCTGAGTCCTGTTAGGAGTTTCCTCTCACTCCTTGACCATGGCTCTGCTGTTTGGAGCTCTGTTTGCCAGGAAGTGTTTCTTCTTCCCCACACCTCCTCCCTGTGCTTGCTGACAGACCCCATCCCACCTTCTGAGCGCTCAGGTCTGCCCTGCAGACACCTTCTGAGCACCACACACTGCCCAGGGGCACCTCTCTGTTGGAGAGTTCAAATAAACCCTGAAGAGACCACAGAGGTGATGATGATGCTGTCTGTAGGCTGAGGTGGGTGATGTGACTCTTGGGTTCTTTGAAAAACCTGCTCATCTCTCACTGTAATGCTCATCATCTACTGTGCAGATCTGGCAGCTCCATCTACCATTCAACCTGAAAGGAGAAGCACTGACCCCAGAAAGCACCTTTGTCCCAAGTAGCCCCTACCTTGATAGTGCCTGTGAAATGTCCCAGGGGAGGCATTTGGACATCTGGAGCTGTGACCAGCCTGGACACACACACACAGCACCCCTATCGATAGCAGAAGGACCCTGGCCTGGCCTAGGAGGAAGTTACTCCTTCCACCCACAGCTTCTCCCTACAGCACCATGGGGAGCTCCCTGGGCAGACTGACTGCTGACCCTGGAAGGCAGCAGAGTCCCTGCCCCAGCAAACAGCCCCTGGGGTGCAGGGACCCTCCTCTGAAGCAACAGCCCTTGGTACCTCCAGCTACACACTGTGGCTTCACAACTATTCAGAAATTGCCTAAAAACAGCCCCCTCCTTACAGATCCCTTGGGCTGTGCCAGCTTTAGGAGATGCCTCCAGGACTCACACCTGCACTGCCCTGCACCCTGAGCCTTACTGTGTCAGAGGCTGCAAAGCTTCCTCTTCTGTTGAGCTCTCAGTCATCCTCCCAGTCCTGACAGCCTTTAAGGTCTTATTCTGCCTTGCTCATCTCCCTGAGGTACCCTGGGGGTGACCTTCTCCCTGCTGCTCTTTGCAGAAGAGCTGCTCCTTGGCAGAGCTGTCTGCAGAGCAGCCTGCTGCCAAGAGCTCCTTCCATCCCAGGAGCCTGGAGCAGCTCAGCAGCAGAGGATCAGCCCAAGGCATGTTAATGACCCCTCTGGTGGGTTTGAGGCTGAGTCCATGCACTTCAAACCCTGAGGGGAAGTTGATGAAACTTCAGCAGGAATTACAGTCATGCAGACTCCAACGTCTCTTGGAGCAGTAATGGGTATCCTGAGGGCCATCACTGACAGAGCAACACTGGGGCTGGTTAGAGTGGGAGACAGGAGGCCGTGATGACAGGTAGGCAAAGGCAATGTCAAGGTGGCTCTGACACTGGGTAACCCTGCCCCCAGCCCCTGGGAAGGGCTGTCCTGTCCCACCCACACAGCTCAGGGCTCTTCCTCAGATCCAGCCTCAACTACAAAGGTTTCTCTTGGTTCCATTCTTTCCTTCTCGTG
Source organism: Gallinula chloropus (assembly GCF_964237585.1). Taxonomy (NCBI): domain Eukaryota; kingdom Metazoa; phylum Chordata; class Aves; order Gruiformes; family Rallidae; genus Gallinula; species Gallinula chloropus. The sequence goes on along the minus strand of NC_140120.1, from coordinate 439,753 downwards.
CTGCTTCCCAACGTTGAGTAAAACGTCACCACCTCTGACACCACACTTCATCCATCTCCAGATGAGCTGGATGGCCATGCTTTTGAGGTGCAGATGAGTATGCTGGTAGCCTTGTTCATGATGAGTGTGCACCACTGGTGTGTATGGTCCTTCTCCGAGGTGTTACTGCTCAGCCAGTCAGGTGAAGGTCTGCCTTGAGGAATGAGGTTCTTCTTCCTTCTTCAGCAGGACTGGCCATTTCTCCTTGTGACCTTCCAGAGGTTCGTGTTGGCCAGGATGGAATAGTTTCTCAGGTTGCCCTGGAGTGAATCTCCATTTGGTCAGCTGTTAATGCCTGTTTCAGGTAGTTTCCTCTGATGGTGGTGTCTGTCACCAGACAACAGCATGAGGAGTTTGTAGAATCAGAGGATCATTAAGGTTGGAAAAGACCTTCAAGATATCATCAAGTCCCCTTGTCAGACCTGCCCCAACACAACCAGTAAACCATCTCCCAAAACTCCACATCTACCTGTTTGTTGAACAGCCCCAGGTACCTCGATTCCCCCACCTACCTGGGCAGCCTCTTCAAGGGCTTCACCACTCTTTTTTGGTGAAGACGTTTTTCCTAATACCCAACCTGAACCTCCCCTGGATTAACTTGAGACCACTTCCTCTTGTCCTGTCACTAGCTTTTAGGGAGAAGAGGCCAGTACCCACCTGTTGCCTTTGTTAGGCGCGGCGACCTGGCTCAGGAACGGCACCGGCGCCACACTCTGGCAGCACGGTCCATCCGCTCACAGACACCAACGTGGTGGACGGCAAATGGCGTTTATTAGCGAGGGGCACAGTGTTTTATAGCCTAGGGCTACGATGCCACTTCCATCTGCATACATCGCTGGCTACCTACTATTGGTTACCTGAGGATGGGGGGGGGTCCTACCTTTCCGTACAGCCTGAAATCTTCCGACCGCCAGGCCCCATCTACCGACATTTCCCCCCTCCCTGTGCTCACTAAAACTACTCACAGTGCAAAGTGCAAGAGTGACACACAATACTGATATATAAAAAGGTGATAGCTTATAACAGTGTTGGACTACAGTAGTGACAATATATAATAGTGATAATATATAATAGTGATAATAATAGTGATAATATGTTAGTAATAATATATAATAGTGGTAAGTTATAATATTGAGAGCTAATAATAGTGACAGCTTATAATGCTGATAGCATAAGGTACATTGAGTGACTGATAAGTCAGAGGTAGCCTAGACAGTAGGGTATACCAGGGACAACCACAGAGGTAGTGCTCAGTGGTTACTTTCTTAAAGCATCTGTCTGTTTTCTACAAAGAGAATGTTAACCCTCTCTAGACGACTCTTGATGAATGCTGTGAGCTTGTTCAGTACACAGGGTCCGAAAATCAGTGCTATTATGATCATCAGAACTGGTCCCAACAAGGTAGATATTAAGGTGGTTAGCCATGGCGAATAACTAAACCATGATCCCAACCATCCTCCTTGGGCCTCTCTTTCCTTTTTTCTCTGAGCTAACCTTTCTCTCAGTTGAGCCTTCGAATCCCTGACTAACCCAGTGTGGTCAGCATAAAAGCAACATTCCTCTTTCAAGGCGGCACAAAGGCCTCCTTGTTGCATGAACAGGAGGTCTAATCCTCATCTGTTCTGCAAGACAACCTCTGAGAGTGAAGAGACAGATTGTTCTAGACGGGTCATAGATTGCTCGAGTCTTTGCAGATCTTCGTTGATGGCAGTTTGTAGTCGAGCCAGGTCTTGGTGATGGTTCAATATAGCGGTCGCTCCCGTAGCTGTACCAGCTCTTCCCAGGTCGAGCAGTGTTGCTATTGTCAGTGCTGTCAATATTTCTCTCTTTTGGATCCTGTTGTCTGCATCTCCCCCTTAGTTGCTCATCTCTTCATCCGAATGATATAGGACCCTGGGAACAATCAAAACTTGTACACAAAAGTCAGTTGTAGAGTTGAAACGCTTAATGGACACACAGGGGGTCAGACCTGTCTGATGACAGATCCACATCCCTGATGCTGATGGAATTGCCCATTTATAGGTTGTATCGATCGCAACGGTTTCTGCACAGACCGCGCTGTTCCAGCTCGCTAAGGTGGCATTGCCAAAACATATGCCTTGCCCTCTAACCTGGTCCAAAGTGATTCCTCTCCGTGGTGTATCCCACTTGCACTGAGTCAGGTTATCTTTCCATGAGTAGCTAAAAGGAGTGTTGAGGGCAACACCCTCATAGTAAGGGGGATAAGCGTCATAACATAGCCAACATGCCTTAGTAAGATTGGGATTGGATTGATTCAGTGATCGGAAAGTAGCATCTAACACACCTAAGAATGATTTGCCAGCCGAAAGGTGAGAGTCTGGGATCGAATTGCCTAAGGGAACCTTTTGTTTAGCTGGTAGGGGACTGGTTGGGGCCAAAGTAGGAACTGGCAAGTTGTCTCTTCCTTGTCGGTTATTGCTTTTGATCCCGACATTGGGACCGGTTGCTGAGGTGGTTCTCAGCTCCTGTCTTCTAATAAAAATTAGTCCCCCCCTATTAATGCCACCTTCCCAGTACCTAAAGCCCCAAGTTTTGCCAGTAGTCCATCCCCAGTCATTCTCATTTCTTACATTTAGCATAAAATATCTACATAACTCTCCCTCCTTTGGTCTTTTTACACTCAGAGCCCTCCAAGATCTCTCCACTATCAGTTTTCTGTACCTAACACAATTGTAAGGTCCGAGTTGAATTCTGAGGCACCTGCCTGGTCCTGCTGCTGGTGTCCAGTCAGAGGCTATGGTCTCGCATCCCCAAGTAGGACAATAGAATTGACTAGGGGAGTTGCACTGAGGTCTGCCTGGATTAAAGCTAGGACATACATAGTAACTTTCATCCCACAGACAAGGGTCCACTGGGACTGAGCTACAGAGATGCACTTTAAAGCGAGGAGGGCCTGAGGTGACGATTTTCTGGAGTATTTTCTGATCCTCCCATCTCCCTAACACCCATTCCCATGGTCGATGTTCGTACAAACCAGTAGACGGTACGACAAACCCTAAAAGTAAAATCACCCAGAGACATTGTGGCCCTTTGCCACGGGGGTTTGTCTCGCCATCCTTTGGATTCTGCTGGCGTGGAACCTCCAGGGGCAGACAGGCTGTTTGCTGACTTGTTGTCCTCCTCAGCCACCAGGGTGCACGGGTCACAAAGGCGCCCGATGATCTGGTCCTTTTTGCTTTTGATGGAGAGAATTCAGCTTTTAATTTGATCAATTGTGAGCCACTCGCCTTGGCTGGTATTCGACTCGGAGCCGGAACTCGACTGACTGGCCACTTCTGGTTTTCCACTCCTTTTTGTTGGGCTCTGACCCCGCCCACCAGCTTTGTGGGTGGGTCCTTGTTCCCTCCCCCTCTACCTGCCCCTCCTCCTCGGTGGGTTCTGATTGGCTCTCCGCCTGTTGCTCATGTTCCTGTCCCTTCCTTCTCTATCTCTACCACCCTTCCCTTTCACGTCAGCCAGCTCTGGAATTTCCTCCCTGTTCCCACCAAAAGGATTTTTGCCCCGCCCTTCTTCTCCACTCTCGGCGCCATCTTTGGGCACATAGGGAGGTGGCTCCGAGCAGCTTCCTGAGATTCTGATTTCTTAGCAGCAGCCCTGGCCTCCTCGGCTAGCCCTTCCCAGAAAGATTTCGCTTGCTCCTGCCCCTCCGTAAAAGGTTTTGCCCGATCTGACCCTCCGTAAGTGGATCAGGGTTCGGGTATGGAGGCGGCATATCGCCCTCTCAATCTTTGGGCTCGGCAGGCTTATCACCATCTGGGGGCTGCAAAGTTTGTGTGGCCGCCCCGATGCCCAATTTTGGGGTGACCAACAAACATTCCTTTCCCACCATCCAAGTGTCCTGCTCTTGTATCGCTTTCCAGAGTGCCTGCACGACCCTCCCCCACGATTTAAGATTTTTCCCACTACCTGAGGACGTAGTTTCCTCGGCCAAAGCTTTAGTACATTTATCCCACACCTCAGGGTGGAGAATATCAACCGGCTGGTCAATGACCCCGATTTGTAAAAGTCTCGCAACGGTGAGAGTAAAATCTTTAGCCTGACACTCAATACCCCACTGATTATACAATTCCAATATGACCTTCACAAGGGCCTCCATCCTCCTTGTTGGTCCGAGGGCGTCCCCTCCGCCGGGCTGGTCCCGCCGCCCGGCCGCCGTTCAACTGACGCAGGCGAGTTTCCCGGATTTCCGGCACCATTTGTTGCCTTTTGGTAAGGCATGGCGACCTGGTTCAGGAACGGCAACGGCGCCACACTCTGGCAGCACGGTCCATCAGCTCACAGACACCAATGTGGTGGACGGCAAATGGCGTTTATTAGAGAGGGGCGCGAGGCTTTATACCCCAGGGATCGGATGTCACTTCCGTCCATTTACCTCATCGGCTACCTACTATTGGTTACCTAAAGAGGGGGGGGGGGGGGGTCCTACCTTTCCGTACAGCCCGAAATCTTCCGACCGCCAGGCCCTATCTACCGACAAGGGACAGCTCCAGGCAGCAGAGATGTTGTCAGGGAGGGAGAGTGAGCTGCTCTCAGAAATGCCCTGGCAGTGGGGATTTGGGACCTCCCTGTCATCCCCCACCGTGCTGATATTTTCCCACAGCAACCCCCTGGTTTCTGCCACCCAGCACAGACTCTGCACCCAGAGTTCCAGGGTTTCAGGCTGAGTCTTGTTGTTGGCAACCCAACTCCCTAGTGAGTAGAAACCCATGAGTGCCTGTCTGTCTGTCTGTCTGTCCCTGTCCTTCCAGTTTTGGCTGGAGCATTTTTCACTGTTTCCTCTCCTGTAGTTGCTGTCTCTGTCCCACCCTTACCTGGGGCTCTGGGCATGTCCTTTTGTGGGTCTGGCACTGAGCTGACCCTCACTTCAGGACCGCCATCTGTAGGACTGAAACTATTCACTGACTGCTGCCAGGCAGGACTGAGTTCTCCAGAGCCCACAGCCAACCCTCCTCCCACCAGTGGCACACTGAAGCCAGCACAAAGCAGAGCTCCCAAAAGGGACCTGACAAAAGTCTTCCTGAATACAGAGTCAATCTGAGGGTGTTTCCTAAGACTTGCTAGAGGTTTTTGTCAGAGGAGCTCCTTAACTTCTTGCTTCCTTTTCCTCCTTGGACAGGTCTCCACACTTGACAGCAGCAGATGTCCAACAGCAGTTCCATCAGCCAGTTCCTCCTCCTGCCCTTTGCAGACACAAGGGAGATGCAGCTCCTGCACTTCTGGCTCTTCCTGGGCATCTACCTGGCTGCTCTCCTGGGCAATGGCCTCATCATCATCACCATAGCCTGTGACCACCACCTCCACACCCCCATGTACTTCTTCCTCCTCAACCTCTCTCTTACTGACCTTGGCTGCATCTCCACCACTGTTCCCAAATCCATGGCCAATTCCTTGTGGGACACCAGGGCCATTTCCTACACAGGATGTGTGGCTCAACACTTTTTCTTTTCATTTTTGATCTCCACAAAGTACTTTCTTCTGACTGTCATGGCCTATGACCGCTACGTTGCCATCTGCCACCCCCTGCACTACGGGACCCTCCTGGGCAGCAGAGCTTGTGTCCACATGGCAGCAGCTACCTGGGCCAGTGGGTTTCTCTATTCTGTGCTGCACACAGCCAACACATTTTCACTGCCCCTCTGCAAGGGCAATGCTGTTGACCAGTTCTTCTGTGAAATCCCCCAGATCCTCAAGCTCTCCTGCTCAGATGACTACCTCAGGGCAACTGGGGTGATTGTGGTCGGTGCCTGTTTAGGTTTTGGGTGTTTTGTGTTCATTGTGGTGTCCTATGTGCAGATCTTCAGGGCTGTGCTGAGGATCCCCTTGCAGCAGGGACGGCACAAAGCCTTTTCCACCTGCCTCCCTCACCTGGCTGTGGTCTCTCTGTTTCTCAGCACTGCCATATTTGCCAACCTTAATCCCTCCTCAATTTCCTCCCTATTTATGGACCTTGTTGTGGCATTTCTTTACTTGGTGTTTCCATCAGCAGTGAACCCCCTCATCTACAGCATGAGGAACCAGGAGCTCAAGGATGCTGTGTGGAAACTGATGACTGGATTTTTAAGCAGCAATGTCATATCAAAAATCGTGTAACTGATATTATGACCACTTGCTATTTAGTAGGGGTTTTAGTTTTTTGTTTGGGGTATTTTTCCTTCTAGTTTTTCCAAGCTCTATTAACATGCTCCTCGTTGATCCCATTCCTAATTCAGTATCTACAGGTCTTGTGTTACCCAGAGACTGCGTAATGATGAGCTGTGCTCTCTTTGTTTCAGGTCTACCTTCCTTACTTTTGCTTTTTTCTTACATTTATTAAAAAATTACAATCAGATTTTCATCAGCTGAGTCTCTCCAGTACTTGTCTGAAATGGCAGTGCTTTCCCACCATGACAGACAGGAATTTCCAGGAAGTTTATACATGGCAACAGAAGAAATACTCACCTTCCCCTCTACCTGTGTTACTGTTAGTCTGTCTCTTTCATCTCCCCCATCATCCAGGTGTTTCCACCTATCCTGATGATACAGCCATGCCTTAGGACATCTTGTCAGCAGAATAGATTGACACCTGTAATTCACTTTGATCACAGGTTTCCACCTCAGCATGCTCTTTGGTCCTTGTAGATGCTGATCAACTCTCCAGTTTCTGCTTTGTGCTTCAGAGTGTTGGAAAACATCCCATCTTTCAGCAGTCTAATGAACTGTTCCGTCAGGAGTTCAGTATATTGATAAGTGACCTTTCCTTGTATCTGATTCAAACTGTTCTGGGAGAGAATCTCCTCTGGAAGCTGACCCCCTTCACACGCTGCTTGGCCATAGCAGGCAGCTGAGGAGAGAGATGTCATGGTTATTAATCTGTGCACACTACACCCAGTGCATCACCTTTCTGAGGCTCTGCTTTGTGATTTGATCCCACAGCTGTGCCACAACTCTCCTTTTTACGTCCAGCATGGGCAATGGTGGAGTCTGTAGGGGGCAAAACCAAAGCTGTTGGCCCCTGATTCCCACTGTGGACGAGAGAGCTGAGCCCCAGCCTGACTTTGGAGAGCAGATCCCGTGGAGCTGGGATTTAATGCCCTGGCCTTTCATTTCTGGACACTCAGACACCGTAGCACAAGCTCTCTTTTCTTGTTGCACATGTTCAGCATCTTCCCTTCAAAGCCCCTTGTCCCCCACCCTGCTTGGCATTGTAGGGGCAGACCTACCCCATCCGCTCATGCCCTGGCCTGTGCCCTGTGGCTGGATGTCCCCATGGGGTCAGCAAACAGCTTTTGCCTCTCAAGAATGCTTTGGGGTCCCTGGACAGTCACGGGAGGGTTTGTTGTCAGGGGTTCAGGACTCTTTGGATTGAAGGTAGGGACTGGGGTGCGTGTTGGGGGCAACTGATTCCAGGACTCCATCCCCATCTGTCCCACAGCTGCACACCCCCACCTCTATGTCCTGAGTGAGGATGTTAGCCCAGTCACCCTGCCCCATAGGTAGGTCACCATGGGGTGCAGAGGCACTCTCAGGCAACACAGGACACTCAAGCAGGAGAAGGACACCAGCACCAGGCCATACCTGCTCACACAAAACTCCAACCCCAGCTGATCAAACGGTGGCCCTTCTGCCTACCCCACCATGCAAAATCTCACCGGTGACAGCCAGGTGCTGAGGAGCATGGAGGGCAGAGCTCCTCACTCAGCTGCTCTTCTCCCTGTGCTGGTACCCACACACATGAGTCCCAGGGAGATGTTCAGAAGCACCACGTAGCTCAAAAGCCTCCATTGCACTTTCAGGATGTGCTCCCTCAGCCCATCCTTGCCCAAGATGTCACAGGGAGCTGATAGATCCCAGCAGAGTGCAATACCCAGCCAGAACTATGTCACCATTGTGTGCAAAACGTAAAGTCATGGGAGGAATGAGGGAGGTTGGATGGAGAAGGTGGCAAGGCAGGGATGTTACGGGTCAGAGTTACAAATGGCAGAATGGGTTTTATTAGAGGAGCAGCAACCTGCCTCATCCAGATGCCCCTGAGCAGCTGCCCACTGCGGAGTCCTTGCTGGGACAGCCCCTTCCCACACAGGCACCTCCATCCCGTATCTCCTTGACCCATATCATCTCCATGTCAAGCAAGGCATCTCTTCTGGACTCTCACCACATTCACCAGGTGTCTTTGACTCTTTTTCTCCAACCTCTACCTCTCCTTACCCATTTCAGAGCTCTGCATGCCAGCAATGAAGGGCCCTCAATGTATCACAGAATCAAGCAGGTCTGGGTCAGAAGGGACATGCCAGATTATCTAATTCCCATACCACTGCCATGGGCAGGGACGCCCTCCACTAGACCTGGGGCCCAAAGCATCATCCAAGCTGCCCTTAAACCCTTCCATGAAAAGCCTGTTTGCCCCTAATTTCACCCCACTTCTGGTAGCAGTGGTTGCATCTGTGGTTACATCTATTGCATCTGTGGTTGCAGAGCAGGGATGCTGGGGTTTGACTGAATTGCACCCAACTTGTAGAATCATTTTCTCCCCTTGCCCAACCTGCTGACCTTCCCTGGCTGCTCTGTTCCCATGTGGCCAACTAGCACTGAGCAACTTGTGTCTGGCTCACGGGCGGTGGGGAAGTCTCAAACCACAACCACAGCTCGTCCCCTTTGGTTTCAGAGTATAACAAGCACTTTAAAACTGGGATGGAGGTGAGAACTGAAGAGTGAAATTGAGAAAACTTGTGTGTTGTGTTAGAGGCAGTTTAATAGGTCAAGCAACAGCCGTGCAGACAAGAAAAGCAAACCAAGGAATCCATTCACTGTGCCCCATGGGCAATAAAATGCACTGGGAGCACCAGTAAAGCTGGCCCCCTTTCACACGCTGCTTGGCCATAGCAGCAGCTGAGGAGAGAGATTTCATGGGTATTAAACTGTGTCATGTTGAACTGCTGTTCGTTGTCAGAGAAATCTGTCTGTGCCTGTGAGCACAGATGATGCCAGGAAAAGTGTTAGGAGTCCCAGGAGGCCAGTGAGGGAACTGCTGGGCTTTGGAAAAGAGCAAGGCTCTCCATACAGGGTTGGAACTCAAGAGACTGCTTTTCCTGCCTGTCCAGATCTCCTTAGGACACCTCTGCCCCAGCCCCCATTGCAGCATGCTGCTCAACTTTCTTCCCTGATCTGGGATGTGACAGAAACATTATTTCCTATGAAAAAATCCTGCATTGTGAAACTCCTTTGAAATTTTCATCACTCAAATAAAACCTCTCCAATTTGTTATACAAGTCTTTTTTTTTTTTAAGAGAAAATTACATGAAGAGCCATGGAGGTAAGGGCTTTCTGGATGTTAATGAACCCCATGGTGTGTTTTCTTCTGAATCCAGAGACCTCAGATACCAAGAGGAGAGTGAAGAAACCTCTCCACAAGTTGTCAGGAGTAATGCCCAAAGTACGTGAACATTATTGAGAAAGCCTCCCCAGGGGCTCGTTAGAGCAGACAACTGGAGGCCATGAGGACAAACCCAGGCACAGCGCAGGCAGCTCTGATGCTGAGGACACCCTGGCTTGGTCTGATGAAGCAGAAATGCCAAGTGCTGACCCCCAGCCCCTGGGCAGGGAGATCCTGACCCTCACCTGTGTCTCAGGGCTCTTCCTTGGGATGTGGGGAGTGACGCCAAGGGATAGACAGTGGTATGACACATGGTGTCCTCCCCTGGCATGGGTGTAAGGAGGCAATGATACTCCATGGCTGTCAGGACAATGTATCTCCTCTGAGGCCTCTGTGGCAGGGATATCAGCTCTAGTCAAGGAGTCTAATACCTGGCTGGCACCCTTGGCCATCTGCACCACAGCCCATGCCACACTGCCCCACGCCTGTGCTGTTTCCCTGTAGGCTACAGGCACCCAACCCCCTTTCCCCACCTTGATCTCACTCCATGATGTCCCTGCCTGTTCTGCTGTCTCTTCCTCCTTACCAGCTGTTTCTAGAAACACAAAGCCACCAGCTCATCCACATTTCCTCCAAGTGTCTTTTATCACGAAATCACTGCCCTCAGAGTGACTTTTCTTTATCCTCATGGCCACTCTGACTTTCAAAGCAGCAGTTTCACATGGACTTCCTTTCTTATGTTCTTTCCCTGTAGCACAAAGAGGGCTGCCCTCAGCCTCCCCTTCCCCAGGCTAAAGAAGCCCAGGTCTCTCAGCCTCTCCATGTAAGACCCCTAACCATATCTGGGCAGAATTTTATCTGAAAATGTGACAGTTCCTCCCCTTCCTCCAGACCGGGGAACCCCACACTGGGACTGACTGCTCCAGAGGAGGCCTCTCTGGTCCTGAGTCCAGATGGACCAGATGGGCCCTTGTCTGTGTGGCCACACTCCTGACAGTGCAGCCCAACGTGCTCATGGCCAGATTCCTGTTCAGCACCTCTAACTGCTATGGCAGCCCCTGCAATGCCCGAATTCTTCTCCTTGCAGCCGGTTCTCCATTTAGTCATGTCTGAGCTGCCTTGGTGAGCAGGTGTTGTGCTGGGACCTTTTGCCATGGTATCTCCCCGGATGAGATACAAGCACCACACAGCTGGTCTCGGTCTCCATGTGGTTGTGTATGTTGGGAGGGAGTGAGAAGGTGTAAGAAGCCGTGCAGACACAAAGGCCAGGGAAGAAGGAGTGGGGGGGGGAAATGAGGTGCTCCATGTGCCAGAGAGAGATCCCCTGCAGCCTGTAGGGAAGACCATGGTGAAGCAGGCTGTCCTGCTGCAGCCCATAGATAAGGACAGGACCAGAGACCATCTGTGGCCTATGAAGAGACCAACCCATGCCCAGCAGGTTTGGTGGGGGACTTGTGACCCTGTGGGGAACCAGGCTGGAGCAGCCTGAGTCGGAAGGTCAGCACCCCAAGGAAGGGAGCCGTGCTGAGGTATGTGGTGAGGAGATGATGCCCAAATAGAAAGGATTCAAGTTGGAGAAGTTCTTGGAGGACTGTGTGCCGTGGGTGGGATCCCACAGCGCAGCAGGGGAAGGAGGTGTGTATCACCCCCCACCCCCCCACCCCCCCAGCTAAGAAGTAAAACAACTCAGGAGGAACTGACTGAAACCCCATTCCCTCAGTCCCTGCCCCTCCCTGCACGACTGTCAGGGGGATGATGGGAGAAAAATCCTGACTAAAGTGAAGTCTGCTAAGAAAGGAGGGGTGGGGGAAGGTGCTTTAAGACCTGGTCACTCTTCTCATTACCTGACTCTGGCATCACTGGATGTGTAGTTGTAGTGTAATAAATATGTTTTTTTTCATTTATTCTGTGTTGAGTCTGTTTTTCTCATGACACTAATTCCAGGGTGATACCTCTTTGTCCTTATCTCAAATCCTAACCCTCCCACTATCTATGTTCTCCCCTTTCTGGATGAAAAGGGGAGTGATAGGGGGATTTTGATGGGCATTTTGCCTCTAGCAAGGGCCAAATCACCGCAGTCCTCAACAGACCGTGGAGGGGCATAAAGTCCCTGTATTACACATGAAAAACCTATTGGGAAGACACTCTGGGATGTTCCTTCTCCAGACAAAGGCAAACCCACTAATGGGATTGCTTTTGCTCAGGGACCTGGGTGCACTTGGTGGGGGATGTGAAAAAATGGGGAAGTCCAGCATGTACACAAAGGGGTTTTAGTTCCAGGTAAGGATAGCCAGTAAATTTTTGGTGCATAACAAAATCTGTCCGTGAAAGATGTTCTACACAATAGATCAATGATGTTATGAATGTCCCCAGTACTCTGAAAATGTAAGATCTGGCCATGATGTAGATGGTGTGGAAACAGGGGTGGATAATGTACTGGTTCTGGCAGTCTGTCTTTGCTGCCAGGCAGCACTCTAATCGTCAGGTCAATAAGGAACCCTCTGTTAGCACTGGGTGTGAGTGTAACTGGCCAATATTATTCTACATTCATGGTGAATTTTGTCAGTAAACTGTCCTTATCCCATCCTGTCATGGTGGGAAAGCATTGCCATTACAGACAAGTACTCGAGCTGTTCATCTGATGAAATTGTGCTTGCAAATTTTTTATTAATAAAAGGGGGGAAAAAAAAGAGGAAAATTATATTTCTGGGGAAGCAGATGTGAGGCAAAGAGAGCACAGCTCATCCTTACACGGAAGAGCAGGAGATACTGCATTAGGAATGGGATGAACGTTGACTGTCTTACTATAGTTTAGACAAACTTGAGCAAAACCAAAACCCAACAACTAAAACCCAGTTAAATATGAACTGATCATAACAGGAGTTACATTGTCAGTGCTATTCAGAAGACAAGCAGTTTATTGCTGCATAGAAACGTCCAGTCATCAGTTTCCACTCGGCATCCTTGAGCTCCTGGTTCCTCATGCTGTCGAAGAGGGGGTTCACTGCCGGCAGCTGGATTTAACTCAGTTCACCACAACCCTTTGGGCCTGGCTGCCCAGCCAGTTTCTAACCCAGCACAGAGTGTACCCATCGAATCCATGAGCGGGTAGTTTCTCCAGCGGGGGAAAGGCTTTGGGAGACAGTTTTGAAGGCTTCACTGAAATCTAGACAGACCACATCTACAACCTTCCCCTCATCCACTCAGCAGCTGGTCACCTTGTCATAGAAGGAGATTGGGTTGGTCCAGCAGGATCTGCCTCTCCTAAACCCATGCTGACTGGGCCTGATCACCTGAGTGTCCTGCATGTGTTGCATGATGTGACTCAGGTTGATTTGTTCTATCACATTCCCCAGCACCGAGGTCAGGCTGACAGGCCTGCAGTTCCCTGGGACCTCCCTCTGGCCACTCTTCAGGATGGGCATTGCAGCTGCTTGTGGTTTTTTTCTCCTGTATGTGATTCCCAGAGGCTCTGTGACCATCACCGATTCGCTCGGCCCTGGTCAGCAGCACCTATGGCCTTGAACTGACCGATGTTTACTCTTCAGGACCTGCAGAGAGCTCTAGCTGTTCGTTACACCAGACATTTTCTGCAGCCCCAGTTCTCTCCCAGCACCCAGCTACACAAAACTGCGACAGTCACAAAATCCTTACCTCACAATCCACTTAACTCACAATCTAACTATCAAATTCCTTACCTCACAAACTATCTATCAGTCAATCTCCTTACCTCACAATCTGTTTATTAGTCAATCTCTTTACCTGACAGTCTATCTATGAATCAATCTCCTTACCTTAAAATCCGCTTTCCTCACAATCCCCTTACCTCATAATCTATGCATCAATCTCCTTACCTCACAGCCAATAAATCCATCAATCTATTTACTATTTATCTATTTATCTATCAGTCAATCCCATTACCTCACAATCCCCTTACCTCACAATCCCCTTACCTCACAATCCCTTTACCTCACAATCCCCTTACCTCACAATCCCTTTACCTCACAATCGATTAGTTACTCTCCTTACCACACAATCTACCTCAGTCAATCCCCTTACCTCACAATCTATCTGTCAATCAATTCTGTGACTTCACAATCCCCTTAACTCACAATCATCATACCTCACAATCCCTTTACCTCACAATCCCCTTATCTCATAATCTATCAATCACATTACCTCACATCTATCTACCAGTCCATGTTCTTACCTCACAGTCAATCACCTTACCTCATAATCCCCTTATGTCACAATCTCTCTATCAATCCCCTTACCTCACAATCTGCTTATATGTCTATCGTCTTACCTCACATCTATCTATCAGCCTCACAATCTATGTATCTATCAGTCACAGAGTCACAGAATTGTAGGGGTTGGGGGGACCTCAAGAGATCATTGGGTCCAACCCCCCAGCCAAAATAGGTTCCCTAGGACAGGTCGCACAGGTCAGTGTCCAGAGGGGTCTTGAATATCTCCAGAGCGGGACACTTCACAGCCCCTCTGGGCAGCCTGTCCCAGGGCTCCATAACCCTCACTGTGAAAAAGTCTTTCTGCATGTTGGTGTGGAACTTCCTGTGCTCCAGCTTGCAGCCATTGTCCCTTGTTCTGCCCACACAGACCATTGATAAGAGGCTGGCCATTTTCCCCTGTGTCCAACACTTCAGATACTTACAAACATTAATAGGACCACCTCTTAACCTTCTTTTCTCAAGGCTGAATAGTCCCAGCTCACTCAGCCTTTCCTCGTAGTGGAGATGCTTCAGGCCCTTCATCATCTTTGTAGCCCTTCTCTGGACTCTCTCCAGGAGATCCCTGGCTTTTTTGTCCTGGGGAGCCTAGAACTGGACACAATACTCCAGGTGGGGCCTGACCAGGGCAGAGTAGAGGGGGAGGATCACCTCCTTTGACCTGCTGGCCACTGTCCTCTTGATGCCCCCCAGGATCCCATTGGCTCTCTTAGACACCAGGGCACACTGCTGGCTCATGGCCAACCTGTCACCCACCAGCACCCCCAGGCCGTTCTCTGCAGAGCTCCTCTCCAACAGGTCATCCCCCAGCCTGTACTGATTCCAGCAGTTATTCCTTCCCAGGTGATGATGTCAGGCACTGTTAGGAACGATCCCTTTGTAGGGACAAACATGAGTCCCAAGGTTACTGGGGCTGCTACTGGGCTACCTGGGATGGTTTCAGGACAGGAACATATTTCTGCCCTCAATCCTCTTGTTTGGGAGCTACTGCTGGAGCTTTATCAGTTTGAAATATGGACACTGTTAGCACATGAAAGTGACATAGGCATCGTTAGGACCATTCCCTTGCCAAGGAAAGTCCTGAGCTCAAAGGTTATTTGGGCTGCTATTGGCTTCCTTGGGAGGTTTCAGGCCAGGAACATCGTTCAGCACTTAAACCTGTTGTTTTGGAGCATTATCTGGGCATTTAGCATTTTCTAATGTGGACACAGGTAGAGCCTGAAAAGGACATGAGGAGCTTTTAGGATCATTCCCTTGGCCTCGGAGGAGACACATTGTCCTCATAGCAAAGTGGTGGAGTCACCATCCCTGGTATTATTTAAAAGGTGTGTAGATGTTGTGCTTGAGGACATGGCCGAGAGGTGGACTTGGCAGGGTTAGGCAGTGCTTGGAAACAATGATCGGAAGGGTCTCTTCCAACATAAGCGATTCCATGATTCCATGGCACACTGCCAGGAAACTCCTGTTCTGTCTTGGTGGGAAAGTATTGTCATTGCTGACAAGGAGTCGAGTGGTTCAGATGATGAAAATGTGCTTGTAAAATTTTTATAAATGTCAGGAGACAATGAAAGAAAGAAAAATTCATGCACATTTCCAGGCAAATCTAATGGAAATAGAGCCCAGCTCATCATTGCAACGTGTATGGGTCATGTAAGACCTGGAGATACTTAATTAGGAGTAAGATGAACTTCACCCATCTTATTATAGCTTAGACAAAGAAGAAACACAAAATGCAAAAAACTAAAAATACCTATATAGGTCCTAACGTGAGTTCCGTGGCCAGCGATATGCAGAAGAAGGTGAACAGTTTGTTGCTGCTTAGAAACACCCAGTCATCAGTTTCCACAGGGCATCCTTGAGCTCCTGGTTCCTCATGCTGTAGATGAGGGGGTTCACTGCTGGTGGAACCACTGAGTAAAGAAATGCCAATACCAGGTCCACAATAAGGGAGGAGATGGAGGGGGGCTTCAGGTTGGCAAACACAGCAGTGCTGATGAACAGGGAGACAACGGCCAGGTGAGGGAGGCAGGTGGAAAAGGCTTTGTGCCGTCCCTGCTGCGAGGGGATCCTCAGCACAGCCCTGAAGATCTGCACATAGGACACCACAATGAACACAAAACACCCAAAACCTAAACAGACACTGACCACAATGAGTCCAGTTTCCCTGAGGTAGGCATCTGAGCAGGAGAGCTTGAGGATCTGGGGGATTTCACAGAACAACTGGTCAACAGCGTTGCCATGGCAGAGGGGCAGTGAAAATGTGTTGGCTGTGTGCAGCACAGCATGGAGAAACCCACTGGCCCAGGCAGCTGCTGCCATGTGGACACAAGCTCTGCTGCCCAGCAGGGTCCCATAGTGCAGGGGGTGGCAGATGGCAACGTAGCGGTCATAGGCCATGACAGTGAGAAGAAAGTACTCTGTTGAGAACAAAAATAAAAGGAAAAAGAGTTGAGCCACACATCCTGTGTAGGAAATGGCCCTGGTGTCCCACCAGGAATTGGCCAGGGATTTGGGAACAGTGATGGAGATGTAGCCAAGGTCAGTAAGAGAGAGGTTGAGGAGGAAGAAGTACATGGGGGTGTGGAGGTGGTGGTCACAAACTATGGTGATGATGATGAGGCCATTGCCCAGGAGAGCAGCCAGGTAGATGCCCAGGAAGAGCCAGAAGTGCAGGAGCTGCAGCTCCCGTGTGTCTGCAAAGGTCAGGAGGAGGAACTGGCTGATGGAGCTGCTGCTGTTGGACATCTGCTGCCATCAACTGTGGAGACATGTCCAAGGAGGAAAAGGCAGCAAGAAGTTAAGGAGCTCCTCTTTGACAAAAACCTCTAGCAAGTCTTGGGGAACATCCTCAGATTGACTCTGTATTCAGGAAGATTTTGTCAGGTCCCTTTTGGGACCTCTGCTTTGTGCTGGCTTGAGTGTGCCACTGCTGGGAGGAGGGTTGGCTGTGGGCTCTGGAGAACTCAGTCCTGCCTGGCAGCAGTCAGTAAACAGAAGGATGGTGTGATCTCAGAATAAATCACCTGTGGATAGAAATGAGCTTTTCAGCACAGTCATGCCAATCTGACCCGAGGGCAGAGCAGAGCTTTGGAGCTTTGGTTTTCTCCTGCCTGTACCTGAGGAGTGTTTCCCCTGTCAGAACTCCCTGACATTGCTGCTGCAGTGCCAGTGAAACCTTCCCCTGAGTGCAGAGTGGGGAGAGCTGCTCTGTCCATCAGCCCTGCTCTCAGCTGCCCTGTGCTGGACGCTCTGTGATCACACCCTGCTGTTGCCTGCAGAAGAAACTGGACCCCACAGAGAGCTGAGGAATCCAGTCTCGCAGGGCAGAGCTCCAAAGCCCTCCTACGGTCTCATCCTACCCAAGGAGGATCTCTGCTCCCTGCTCCCAGCCAGGGACACACAGGGCTCAGTGCAGCTGCCCACACACAGGTGATGAGTGGCATTGCCACGGCCTCTGTGCCGAGATGTCTCCTGCATGGGGCTCCTCTCTGGGGCACAAGAGTCCCTGGGAGAGCGGTGCCATTGTGGGGGGCAGCTGCAGCCCAGCAGGAGCTGCCTGGAAAACCTCAGTCCTACAGATTGGGGTCCTGAAGTGAGGGTCACTCAGTGGCAGCTCCACCAGATCTCCAGGAAATGCTGGGACACAGACAGCAAGGACAGGAGGGTAAAAATTGAGAAATGTTCTAGTCAAGGCTGGAAGGACAGGGACACACACACAGGCACTCAGGGGTTTCTCCTCATGTGGGTTATTTTGCCAAGGAGAAGACTCAGCCTGAAACACTGGATCTCTGGGTGCTGACTCTATGCTGGGTGGCAGAAACCTGGTGTTTGCTGTGGGAAAGTTTCAGCACTGCTGGGGATGTCAGGGACGTCTCAAATCCCCACTGCCAGGGCATTTCTGGGAGCAGCTCCTTCTCCCTCCCTGAACAATGCCTCTGCTGCCTGGAGCTGTCCCTGCAGATGCTTCTCTGTGACTATGTCACCTCCTGCTCTGTGCTCACAGACCTCATCCAACCTGCCCTGTGCTCAGCTCTGCTCTGCAGACCCCTTCTGGCATCAGGGCACTGCCCAGGGAACCTCTGTGTGTGCAGGACTCAGGAGATCCTCTGATGTGGACATTCTTGAAGGGAGAAATTAGTTCTGATACACCACAGTCAGAACAGCCCACAGGAGAGGAAAAGTCAAAGCAAAGACTCTGCCTGGCAGGAAAATGCTTCCTTGATGTTGTTCTTCAAATCCCTTTAGAATTTCTCAATGATCAGCTGGAGCTGGGAGCAAAGCTGACCCAGGCAGCACAGTCTTTACAGCAGAAGGACCTTACGCTGCTCTTCCCATGGTCACTCCTTCCTCCCCCAGGTCCTTCTATATCCCTGTGGAAAGCCCACAAGCCAGGCTGAGTGCTGACCCTGGCAGCGGCAGAGTCCCTGCCCCAGGACACAGCCCCCAGGGTCCAGGGACCCTGTTCACAAGGACAGCCCTGGGCACACCTGGGTGCACACGCTGCTTCACACCTCTGCAGCCATGCCCAGGAGAAGACAGCTGTCCTGCCCTGTCCCTCTGATGGGGCAGAAGGGCATCCCTTCCAGGCAGCACTTTCTGGTCCTAGAGAGAACCTGTCCTCCTGACAGACCCCACACACTGCCCCATGTCCCAGCTTTAGGAGATCCCTCCAGGAACAGAACCTGCATTGCCCTGCACCCACAGACATACCAGGCAGAGGCTGTGGAGATTTCTCCTCCAGTGAGCTCTCAGCATCCATCAGCTCTCTCAGCCTCACAGGTCTCCCCTCGGTGCCTCCAGGCAGTGTCCCCAGCCCTGTGTGCTTGGCAGAGGAGCTGCTCCTGGCCAGAGCTGTCTCTCTGCAGTGCTGCACTATTTCTGAGCTCCCACTGCCCATCCCAGGAGCCCAGCCAAGCTCACAGCAGAGGAGCAGGTGAAGACATCATACTCTCCATCCCCTCTGGACTCCTCCCTGGAGCTCCAGGGAACCTTCTTGGAAAGAAACTGAAGTTCTCTCTGACGTTCCCTCCCTTGGCTGGGGAGAAATCCTTGTGTCCAGCAGAGTCCTTTCTCAAGTCCTTTCTTCAAACCAGAGCTGGGCAGGACAATCACCTTTCCTTGTCTCTGCATGAGACAGGACCCCCAGGCAGGGACAGACAGGGGTCTCTGTCCCCCTGCAAAGGTTAAGGAGCATGGCTGCCTGGGAGCTGCTGGTCCCAGTGCCCATGGGAATTACTGAGGGTGGAGACCAGGAGAGAGATGCTCAGACACCAACCCCTGTTGTCACCTGAAGGGCCAGAGGTGGTCCAAGAGACATGAGTGGGTTCAAGGTCCAATACAGCAATGCTGCCTGGGATGAGGAGCATTTTTGAGCCTGGTGGGGAATTCCTTTGGCCAAATGAAAAGACACCAGATGGTCAGAGTTAGGACCATCCATACCCAGAGGCACCACATGTCCAGCAGCAGTTCCATCAGCCAGTTCCTCCTCCTGGCCTTTACAGAACCCATGGGAGCTGCAGCTCCTGCACTTCTGGCTCTTCCTGGGCATCTTCCTGACTGCTCCTCTGGGCAACAGTTTAATGATCATTGTTATAGTCTCTCCAACATTTCCTCCTCCCTCAGCAGCCAGTCCCTGGCAGGCAGAGTTTGTGGAAGGATTTGAACAGGTCGTAGGGCAGTTATCACCTCCTACAGCCTGTGACTTTACAGCTGCACAGGCAAACAACCCTGGTACACTGACAGGCCACCTGATCGATGGGTGCCCTGACTACATCATCCCAATCCCAATCCCATCCCAATCCTATCCCGTCTGTCCTGGATCTTGCCAGGGCAGAATTAACCTCCCCAGGCAGGCAGCACAGGAGAGCTGAGTTAGCCCAGGCTGTTTGCCACACCGCTTGACATCACTCCCCCAGAAAAGGGGCTTGTTGGGGAGGGGCACTCCTGGTGCCTCCAGGGCAGTCAAAGTGCAGCCGAGTCATCGGGTTGGTCATCATGTTGTGCAGTTACTGGGTCATAACTGGGTATAAGTGAAATTCACTGTGGGCTGTCCTCCTTTCATGGTGATTTGGTCAGTAAACTGTCCTTAGGCCAGCCCACGGAGGCTCTGTCTGTTTCTCCTGTGGGAGTGAGTGAGCAGAATGTGCTGCTCAGCCACTGGTTGGAGCTGAACCACCACAGCCCTTTTTGGAGCCCAAGGTAGGTCCTGAAGGTTTGTGATAACGGTAGAGGATGAGGTGAGGGGTGCTTTCTCCTCCCCTTTTCCCTTTAGGCTTTTTACAGCATCTGTTGAGAACGTTGACTATCCCTGGGATGTTCAGACCAGCATATTTGTCTTGCTCTCTCTCCTGAATGTCTGTCTGGACCTATGTGTTACCAACAACTGTTCCAAGAATATTGCCAAGAGGTCTTCCCTGGGCTGAAGGGTCAGGGGTGGCATGGGGTGTGGGAGGGCATGAAAAAATACCTAGACAAGAAAAACAGATCCAGAGGCACTGTGGTTGCCCAGGCCTCAGAAACCAACACCACAGCTGAGCCAGAAAGAACCCTTCCAACAGGCACTGGAGCTACCCGTGCCTCAGAGAGTGCAGCTCCTCCAGTCTCCCCAACAAGCACCATGGGTACTCAAACCTCAGAGGCCAACCCCAGAGCTGATCCAGACAGCCAACCAGCACGCCTGTCAGTCACCTCTATCCAGAAGAAGAAATACATGGAGAAATCAGTCCTCATGTGAGAGATGATGAACTGGGACCATTGCATGGACCTGAAGAGGCAATACAAGAGGTTATAACCCGATCCCTGTCCTTGAGCTGAGAGACATAAGAAAAGACTTCAGTCACCTTCCAGGGGAGCACATCATCCCCTGGTTACTCTGATGCTGAGACAATGGGGCACGCAGCCTAAAATTAGAAGGCAGGGAGGCCGAGCAGCTGGGATCCCTGTTCAGAAAAGGAGTCATTGACAAGGTGATTGGAAAGAAGTCTCAAGCCCTCAGCCTCTGGAGGTCACTTCTGTAAAGTGTGGGGGAAAGATACCCTTTCAGTGAAGATGTCATGTGTTGGCCATGTAAGTGCATGACCACAGAGCAGAGTGTGCAGTGTTTGAGGGGATCAGCCATGTGAGAGATGAATTACTATGATCCTGATGATCTGGAGCTACGCACCAATCCTGATGAGGTCCAATGTCCCTCACCCATGTGGTGTAAGTCTGTGTGGAGTGCACCAGCATCATATGCCAACTGACTGGCAGTGATAGATTGGGGAAAGCAGGAAGCACCGACAGTGGCTGAGGTGTCCGGCCAACTCCTGTGGGGGTGCCCTGTGGGGGTGGTTGCAGCAATGGAAACAAAGCAACTGGGAGTGCAGAGGCAAACCCATCTGGGCATGATGTGGATAGTGTGCAAACAGTGGTGGATAATGTCCTGGTTCTGGTCAGGCCACAGTTATCTCACCTGTGCTGCCTGCTTGGGGAGGCTGAGTTAGCCCTGGCTGTTTTCCACACCACCTGACAGCACTTCTCCATAAAGGAGCTGGTTTGGGCACCACTCCTGGGTGCCTCCAGGGTAGTCTGAGTGCAGCTGGGGTGTTGGGTTGGTCCTCCTGTCCTGCAGCACTCTGTAATCCTCAGGTGGGTAAGGTACTCTGTGTTCTCACCGGGTATGAGTGTCATGGGCTGTTTATTGTTCTAGTTTCATGGTGCTTTTTTCAGTGAACTCTCCTTATCCCAACCAACAGAGGCTCTGTCTCTTTCTCCTCTGGGAGTGAGCCAGTGGTGTGTGTTGCTGAGACACTGTTTGGGGCTGAATCACCACAAGCATTTACAGCACTCTCTCCTCTTTTTACTTATTTTCTATCATGTCCTTTAATGCCTCTTGCTGAGGCACCACAAGTCAGCTGAGGCTTCTACACTCACACATTAACCACTGACACATCGGAGCTTCACTTCCACCAGACCCTGGCAAAACCCTCCGTGGTTTTACAAAGAGAAACTTCAAGAACTTTTCCAACCAGAGCTGATGTGCTCCTTCTGATCTTGTGATGTTCTGCATCAGGGGATAACCACAACAGGGGGTAGAACCAACACATCGTCCTGTTGTGTGACCAATCCAGCACTGGTGACACATGATAATTTATTCATTGCTGCCCAGTGCTTGCCCAGCATCAAGGCCCTTCCTGATTCACATGCTTCTCCACTAGAAAGTAAGCTCAGGGAGCACTGGCTGTTGTGAGGGAGGACTGCCAGGGCAGCTGATGCCAACTGCCCAAAAGACTCTCCCATGCATGATGACATCATCAGTGAGCAGGGTTAAACCTCAACACCCGCACATCAAGGGAATTCAGACATGACTGGTGGAGCAGCAGTGTCAAGGAGGAGGCTTTGGGCGTTCTGAGGGATGCCACAGCAGCCAGGGCTGCTACACAGGAACCTGGCCATGAGCACATTGGGCAGCACTGGGAGCAGTATGGCCACCCAGGCAAAGGCACTCACTGTCAGTTTGACTCAGCACTGGTGTGGACACCAGCAGAGAGTCCAGCAGTGGGAGGTCCCCAGCTCAGGACGAGTGTGGAGGAACAGTCACGGGGTTGAAAGAAATTCTGCCAAGACAGGGTTAGGGGTCTTGTGTGGAGAGGCTGAGAGATCTGGGCTTCTTTAGCCTGGGGAAGGGGAGTCTGAGGAGGGTATAGGGGTAGCTCCAGAGAGATTGAAAGTTCCTTTTCAAATGAATGGCAATTAAAACTAGAGGTGCAGATGGGTTATGAGCATGGAGAAATGCCATTCTGAGGGTAGTGCTGTGGTGTTTGGAGTTACTTGGAGGAAGTGTGGATGAGCTGGTGGCTTGGTTTATCTGGGAACAGCTGGCGAGGAGGGAGAGACAACAGTACAGGCAGGGACATGGTGGGGTGAGAACAAGGTGGGGAAAGGGGTTGGGTGCCTGCATCCTGCAGGGAAACTGGCACAGGTGTTGGGCAGTGTGAGATGGGCTGTGGTGCAGATGGCCAAGAGTGCTGGCCAGGCTGAAAGGGCCTGATAGAAATGCAGACTTTTCCCCCTTGGCATTGTTGCCTCCTTGAACTCAACCTAGGGAGGCATCCATGTGTCATACCCCTGTCCTTCCCTTGGCAACACACTCCCCATATCCAATGTAAGAGTCTTGAGACACAGGTGAGGGTCGGGATCTCCCTGCCCAGGGGCTGTGGGTCAGCACTTGGCATTTCTGCTACATCAGACCAAGTCAGGGTGTCCTCAGCATCAGAGCTGCCTGTGCTTTGCCTGGGTTTGTCCTCATGGCCTCCAGTTGAGAGGTGTAAGATGTTCATGGGGCGGCTTTGTCAGTAATGGCTCCCAGTAGGGCCCATGAACGCTTCAAGGTACTTTGGGCATTGAGTCTGACTGGCATTTTGAGAGTGTCTTCAGTGTCCTCTTAGTATCTGAGGTCTGTGGACTCAGAAGCAAATATACCATGGGTCTCATAAAAATACAGAAAGCCTTAAAAAGCATATCTCTTCAAGTCCTTTTCATTGAAAAAATCCAGACTTCTACAAATAATTGGATTGCAGTTAGGTATTTAATGATGAACAGGTCAAAGGAATATTACAATGGAGGATATATTTCCTTCATGGGTATTTTCTGTCATGGCTCAGTTGATAGAGCACAGCTCATCATTACACAGTGTCTGTGTCTCACCAGACCAGGAGATAGTCAATTTGGAATGGGATGGATGAGGACCATGTTATTATAGCTTAGACAGAACATAATGAAAAAGAAACCAACAACTAAAATCCCTACTATAATCAGAAAGGTCCTAACGTGTGTTACATGGCCAGTGACAGGCAGAAGATGAGCAGTTTATTCCTGTTTAGAAACATCCAGTCACAAGTTTCCACATGGCATCCTTGAGCTCCTGGTTCCTCATGCTGTAGATGAGGGGGTTCACTGCTGGTGGAAACACAGAGTAAAGAAATGACACTACCAGGTCCAAAAAATGGGAGGAAATGGACGGGGGCTTCATGTAGGCGAATGTGGCAGTGCTGAGGAACAAGGAGACCACAGCCAAGTGAGGGAGGCAGGTGGAAAAGGCTTTGTGCCGTCCCTGCTGCGAGGGGATCCTCAGCACAGCCCTGAAGATCTGCACATAGGACACCACAATGAACACAAAACAGCCAAAAAATAAGCAGACACCGACCACAATGAGTCCAATTTCCCTGAAGTAGGCATCTGAGCAGGAGAGCTTGAGGATCTGGGGGATTTCACAGAAGAACTGGTCAAGGGCATTACCCTTGCACAGGGGCAGTGAAAATGTATTGGCTGTGTGCAGCACAGCATGGAGAAACCCAGTGCCCCAGGCAGCTGCTGCCATGTGGACACAAGCTCTGCTGCCCAGGAGGGTCCCGTAGTGCAGGGGGTGGCAGATGGCAACGTAGCGGTCATAGGCCATGACAGTGAGAAGACAGAACTCTGTTGAGAGCAAAAATGAAAAGAAGAGTTGAGTGACACATCCTGTGTAGGAAATGGCCCTGGTGTCCCACAAGGAATTGGCCATGGCTTTGGGAACAGTCGTGGAGATGCAGCCAAGGTCAGTAAGAGAGAGGTTGAGGAGGAACATGGGGGTGTGGAGGTGGTGGTCACAGGCTATGGTGATGATGATGAGGCCATTGCCCAGGAGAGCAGCCAGGTAGATGCCCAGGAAGAGGCAGAAGTGCAGGAGCTGCAGCTCCCGTGTGTCTGCAAAGGGCAGGAGGAGGAACTGGCTGATGCAGCTGCTGTTGGACATCTGCTGCCATCAAGTGTGGATACTTGTCAGAGAAGGAAAAACAGTGATTAGTTAGGGAACTCTTCTTTGAGGAAAACCTCTCCTAACACTTAGGGAATGCCCCCAGACTGATTGTCTGTATGTAGGAGGACTTTTGGCAGGTCTCTTTTTGGGAGGACTCTTTTGTTCTGCCTTGAGAGTTCCACTGCTGGGAGGAGGGTCAGCTGTGGGCTCTTGATAACTCAGTCCTGCCTTGCAGCAAAAAGTAAATATAAGTATGGTGTGATGGGCTAATTGAACCTTCCCAAACGCGTGGTGATGAGCAGCATTGCCATGGCCTTCTGCATGGGGCTCCTCTCTGGGGCACAAGGCTCCCTAGGAGAGTGGTGCTATTTTAGGAGGCAGCCTGCAGCCCAGCAGGAGCCCCCGGAAGTCCTCAGTCCTACAGATGGGGGTCATGATGTGAGGGTGAGCTCGGTGCACCAGCAATTGATGTGCCCAGAGCCTCAGGTAATGGTGAAGCAAAGGCAGCAAGGACAGGAGGGGAAAGAGCAAGAAATGCTCCAGAAGAGGCTGGATGCTCAGGGACAGACAGGCACTCAGGTGTTTCTCCTCACTGGGGGTTGGGCTGTCAAGAAGACTCCTGATGTTAAGTCTGTGCTGGGTGGCAGAAACCAGGGTGCTGCTGTGAGAAAATGTCTGTACTGTAGGGGATGTCATGGGGGTACCAAATCCCCACTGCCATGGCATTGCTGGGAACAGCTCACTCTTCCTCCTTGCCAATGTCTCTGCTAACTGCAGCTGTCCCTGCAGCTGCTTCTCTTTCCCCATGCCACCTCCTGCTCTGTGCTCACAGACCTCATCCAACCTGCCCTTTGCTCAGCTCTGCTCTGCAGACCCCTCCTGGCAACAGGGCACTGCCCAGGGAACCTCTGTGTGTGCATGGCTCAGGCAAATCTCCAAAGTCTTAATAAGAATTGAGTTTTCATTGCATATACTTTGGGGAGAAATAAGTTCTCATCTACCACAGCACAGCCCACAGGAGAGGAACAGTCAAAGCAGACACTGCCTTGCTGGAAAATGCTTCCTTGATTTTTTTTTTCCAAGTCCCTTTGGAATGTCCCAAGAATCAGCTGGAGCTGGAAGTAAAGCTGACCCAGGCAGCATTTTCTTACAGAAGAGGGAACCTGTGCTGCCCTTCCCTGGGTCACTCCTTCAACCCACAACTGCTGTCTCTATTGCTGTGGAAAGCCCACAAGCCAGGCTGAGTGCTGACCCTGGCAGCAGCAGAGTCCCTGCCCCAGCACACAGACCCCGGGGCACAGGGACCCTGCTCACTAGGACAGCCCTGGGCACCTCTCAACGATGCCCAGGAGAAGACAGCTGTCCTGCCCTGTCCCTCTGATGGGGCACAAGGGCATCCCTTCCAGGCAGCACTTTCTGGTCCTAGAGAGAACCTGTCCTCCTGACAGAGCCCACACACTGCCCCATGTCCCAGCTTTAGGAGATCCCTCCAGGAACAGAACCTGCATTGCCCTGCACCCACAGACATACCAGGCAGAGGCTGTGGAGGTTTCTCCTCCAGTGAGCTCTCAGCATCCATCAGCTCTCTCAGCCTCACAGGTCTCCCCTCGGTGCCTCCAGGCAGTGTCCCCAGCCCTGTGTGCTTGGCAGAGGAGCTGCTCCTGGCCAGAGCTGTCTCTCTGCAGAGCTGCAATATTTCTGAGCTCCCACTGTCCATCCCAGGAGCCCAGCCCAGATCACAGCAGAGGAGCAGGTGTAGATATCATACTCTCCATCCCCTCTGGACTCCTCCCTGGAGCTCCAGGGAACCTACTTGGAAAGAAACTGAAGTTCTCACTGACATTCCCTCCCTTGTCTGGGGAGAAATCCTTGTGACCAGCAGAGACCTTTCTCCTGATCAAACCAGAGCTGGGCAGGACAATCACCTTTCCTTGTCTCTGCATGAGACAGGACCCCCAGGCAGGGACAGGCAGGGGTCTCTGTCCCCCTGCAAATGTTAAGGTGCATGGCTGCCTGGGAGCTGCTGGTCCCATTTCCCATGGGAATTACTGAGGGTGGAGGCCAGGAGAGAGTTGCTCAGACACCAACCCCTGTTGTCACCCGAAGGGCCAGAGGTGATCCAAGAGACATGAGTGGGATCAAGGTCCAATGGAGCAATGGTGAAAGAGGGCAGTGCCTGGGAGCAGCATTTTTGAGCCTGGTGGGGAATTCCTTTGGCCAAATGACAAGACACAGTTACGACCATCCATGCCCAGAGGCACCACATCTCTAACAGTAGTTCCATCAGCCAGTTCTTCCTCCTGCCCTGTACAGACACACGGGAGCTGCAGCTCCTGCACTTCTGGCTCTTCCTGGGCATCTTCCTGGCTGCTCCTCTGGGCAACAGTTTAATGATCATTGTTATAGTCTCTCCAACATTTCCCCCTCCCTCAGCAGCCAGTCCCTGGCTGGTAGGGTTTGTGGGAGGATTTGAGCAGGTCGTAGGGCATTTATCACCTCCTACAGCCTGTGACTTTAGAGATTCACAGGCAAACAACCCTGGCAAACTGACACGCCACCTGATCTATGGGTGCCTTGACTATATCATCCCAATCCCATCCCAATCCCATCCCCACCCCAATCCCATCCCATCTGTCCTGGATATTGTCTGGGCAGAATTAACCTCCCCAGGCAGGCAGCACAGGTGAGCTGAGTTAGCCCAGGCTGTTTTCCACACCACTTGACATCACCCCCCCATAAAAGGGGCTTGTTGGGGAGGGGCACTCCTGGTGCCTCCAGGGCAGTCAAAGTGCAGCCGAGTCATCGGGTTGGTCATCATGTTGTGCAGTTACTGGGTCATAACTGGGTATAAGTGAAATTCACTGTGGGCTGTTCTCCTTTCATGGTGATTTGGTCAGTAAACTGTCCTTAGGCCAGCCCACGGAGGCTCTGTTTCTCCTGTGGGAGTGAGTTAGCGGCATGTGCTGCTCAGCCACTGGTTGGAGCTGAACCACCACAGACCTTTTTGGTGCCCAATATGGGGCCTGAAGGTTTGTGATAACGGTGGAGGATGAGGTGAGGGGTGCTTTCTCCTCCCCTTTTCCCTTTAGGATTTTTACAGCATCTGTTGAGAACGTTGACTATCCCTGGGATGTTCAGACCAGCATATGTGTCTTGCTCTCTCTCCTGAATGTCTGTCTGGACCTATGTGTTACCAACAACTGTGCCAAGAATATTGCCAAGAGGTCTTCCCTGGGCTGAAGGGTCAGGGGTGGCATGGGGTGTGGGAGGGCATGAAAAAATACCTAGACAAGAAAACCAGATCCAGAGGCACTGTGGCTGCCCAGGCCTCAGAAACCAACACCACAGCTGAGCCAGAAAGAACCCTTACAACAGACACTGGAGCTACCCATGCCTCAGAGAGTGCAGCTCCTCCAGTCTCCCCAACAAGCACCATGGGTGCTCAAACCTCAGAGGCCAACCCCAGAGCTGATCCAGACAGCCAACCAGTACGCCTGTCAGTCACCTCTATCCAGAAGAAGAAATACATGGAGAAATCAGTCCTCATCGGGAGAGATGCTGATGAACTGGGACCATTGCAAGGCCCTGAAGAGGCAATACCAGAGGTTATAACCCGATCCTTGTCCTTGAGCTGAGAGACATGAGAAAAGACTTCAGCCGCCTTCCAGGGGAGCACATCGTCACCTGGCTACTGCGATGCTGGGACAATGAGGCAGGCAGCAGGGAGAAGGCAGAGAGGCCAAGCAGCTGGGATCCCTGTCCAGAGAAGGAGGCAGTAACAAGGCAATTGGAAGGGAGTCTCAAGCCCTCAGCCTCTGGAGGTGACTTCTATCAAGTGTAAGGGCAGGGTACCAGTTCACTGAAGATGTTGTGTATTGGCCAGACCAGTGGATGCCCATGGAGAGAGATATCCATTATCTGAGGGGATGAGCCATGTGAGAGATGATTTAGTGTGATCCTGATGATCTGCAGCTCTGTGCATACTGGGTATAGACTTCCTCTGGAGAGGGCACTTCAAGAACCCAAAAGGGTACCAGTGGTCTTTTGGAATAGCTGCCTCAGGGACAGAAGACATTGAACAAGTGTCTCTTCTGCCTGGGCTGTCAGAAGACCCTGCTGTTGTGGGGCTGCTAAAGGTTGAAGAACAGCAGGTACCAATTGCTACCATGATGGTGCACAGGCAACAATACCACACCCAACAGAGACTCCCTGATTTCCATTCAGAAACTGATCACCAACTGGAGAGTCAGGGAGTGATTGGTAGAACCCGCTCACCCTTCAACAGTGCAATCTGGCCAGTGCAGAAGCCCAGTGCAGAGTGGAGGCTGGTGCTGGACTATCGTGCCCTGAATGAGGTCACGCTGCCTGTGAGTGCTGCAGTGCCAGACCTGCTGGAACTCCAGTATGAACTGGAGTCAAAAGCAGCCAAGTGCTACACTACAACTGACATTGCAAATGTGGTTTTCTTGATTCCTTTGGCAGCAGAATCCAGGCCACAGTTTGCTTTCAGTTGGAAGGGAATCCAGGACACTTGAGATCGACTGCCCCAGGGCTGGAAACACAGCCCCACCATCTGCCATGGACTGATCCAGTCTGCATTAGAGCAGGGCGAAGCCCCAGAGCACCTCCAGTATATTGATGATGTCATGGCATGGGGCAACACAGCAGAGGAATTTATTGAGAAAGGGAAGAAAATGATCTGAATTCTGCTAAAGCTGGTTTTGCCACCAGACAAACCAATGGCAAGGGACCTGCTTAAGCAATCCACGTTTTAGGAATAAAATAGCAGGATGGGTGTCATCAAAACCCAGTGGATGTTATCAATATAATAGCAGCTATGTCTCCATCCACCCTCAAAAAGTAGACAGAAGCTTTCCTAGGCACTGTGGGGTTCTGGAGAATGCATATCCCAAACCACAGTCTCATTGTCAGCCCTCTCTACCGTGTAACCTGGTAAGAGAACGATTTCCAATGAGCAGTGAAAAGCCTTTGAAGAGATCAAACAGGAGATAGTCCATGCAGTAGCACTTGGGCCCGTCCAGACTGGGCCAGATGTAAACAATGTGTTCTACAGGTCAGCCTGGGAGAATGACCCTACCTGGAGACTCTGGCAGAAAGCACCAGGGGAGGCTCAAGGTCAGTCTCTGGGGTTTTGGAGTCGGGGTTACAGAGGATCCAGACACTGTAACAGAAAAGGAAATACTGGCAGCACAGGAAGGGGTTTGAGCCACTTAAGAAGTGATTGGGACTGAAGCCCAGCTCCTCCTGGCACCCCGACTGCCAGTGCTGGGCTGGATGTTCAACTGGAAGGCCCCTCCTACACACCATGCCACTCATGCTACGTGGAGCAAGTGGGTCACACTTACTACACAGTGAGCTGGTATAGGAAACCCCAATCACCCAGGAACCCTGGAAGTGATCACAGACTGGCCAGAAGGCAAAGATTGTGGAATATCACCACAGGAACAGGTGCCACGTGCTGAAGAGGCCTCACTGTACAGTGATCTGCCAGAAAATGAGAAAAAATATGCCCTGTGCACCAATGGGTCCTGTGGCATTGCTGGTAAACATCAGAGGTGGAAGGCTGCTGTGTGGAGTCCTACACAACAAGTTGCAGAAGCTGCCTATGGAGAAGGTAAATCCAGCCAGTTTGCAGAGGTGAAAGCCACCCAGCTGGATTTAGACATTGCCAAAGGAGAAAAAAGTCCAAAAATTACATATTTCTCTATACTATTTGCTGGATGGTGGACCATGGCAGATGGTCTAAATAATAAAAGATGTTATGAACCTTCCCAGTACTCTGCAAAAGTAAGACCTGGGCATGATGTAGATGGTGTGGAAACAGGGGTGGATAATGTCCTGGTTCTATCTAGGCCAGAGCTCACCTTCCCAAGCAGCCAGCACAGCTGAGCTGAGTTCACCTGGGTTGTTTTCCACACCACCTGACATCACTTCCAGATCCAAGGGGCTGGCTAGGGAGGGGTGGTCCTGGCATGGTGCAGAACTCTGTTATTGTTGGGTTTGTAAGGTACTCTCTGTGCTATCACTGGGTGTGAGTGCAATTGGGGCTGTTATTCTTCCTCTTTTATGGTGCTTATGTCAGTAAACTGTTCTTATCCCAACCCACAGAGGCTCTGTCTGTTTCTCCTCCGGGAGTGAGCGAGCAGCATGTGGTGCTCAGCCATTGTTTGGGGCTGAACCACCACAGTTTCCAAGCCACAAGCAGTGAGCTTCTCCAGGAGAAGGTGGTGGGAATCTGTGTCCAAGGCCTTGCTGAAGTCAAGGTAGACAACATGCAGAGCCCTTCCCTTGTCCAAGAAGCAGGTCACCCTGTCATAGAGGGAGATTCAGTTGGTCAAACAGGAGCTGCCCTTATGAACCCAAGCTGACTGGGCCTGATCACCTGGGGGTTCTTCATGAACTGGATAATGCTGCTCAGGATGATCTGCTCCATCAGCTTCTCTGGGACTGAAGTCAAACTCTCAGGCCTGTAATGTCCCTGATCATCCTTCTGTCCCTTCTTATATTGGGAATTACGTTGACTGATCCAGTCAGCCAGGACTGATGGAAAGTGGCTTGGTGAACCCCCCTTGCCAGCTCTCTCAGCACCCTTGGCTGCATCCCATTCAGCCCCACAGATCTCTGCACATCTCTGTGGTGCAGCAGGACCATCTCCTCCTGGATTGAGGGGGGCTCATTCTGCTCCCTGTCCCTGTCTCCCAGCTCAGGGAATTGGATTCTCTCTGTACAACTGCTCCTATTACTAAAGACAGTGGCAAAGATTTCATTAAGCACCTCAGCCTTGGCCTCATCTCTCAACAATGTTCCCTCCTGAATCTGATAGGGGATGGAGGGTCTCCCTGCTCTTTCTTTTATTGAAATGGAGGAGAGATGAATTTCTAGCTGGGCTTTGGACCAACAATGAGGAGAAACTCTCATCCTGTTGTTCTTCCCTCAGCATTACACACCCAATGCTGCTCCAGGAAGAGCCCTGAGCAATGCCTGAGGGACAGGACCTGTCTTCCCTGGAGCTGGGGGTCAGGGCTTGGCCTTTCTGCTTCATCAAACCAACCCAGGGCTTGCTCAGCATCTCAGCTGCTTGTACATTGCCTTTGCCTACCAGCCAACATGGCCTCCAATTACCTGTGCTAACGAGTCCCTGGGGAGGCTCAGCCAGCAATGGCTCTCAGCGGGACTCATTAATAATTCAGGGGACTTTGGCTTCTGCTTTTGACATGGAGTTTTTTGTGTAATCTCCTCTCAGTACCTGAGCTTCAAGGACTCAGCACCAAATGCACCCCAGGGCTCATTAAAAAACAAGCCCTAACGAGCTATGTCTCTTCATGTAATTATCTTCAAGTCTTCAAGAGATGTACAGATCATTGAAGCTGTTTCAAAGGGAGCTCAGAGTAAAATTGATTTCTTTTTAAGGGTGTAGGTTATTATTTTCACTGTAGAGGAGAGGTGACAACCTCTGACTGAGATTGATCCAGGGTGTCTCCTAAGGAGGTCTGGACTGGTCTGAAAAAGGGTCCCTTGAGGTCCAGTGGGGACAACCTTGCTGCACATCTCCACAAGCCCACCATGACTCTCACCAGCCAACTGGGACTTGCATCCCTTGTCCTTACATCAGGTCTCTCTCTGCACTCCACAGTGGGGCATTACAGCCCCTCTGTACCAGCTCCCCTGCTTTCCTTAGAGAACTGGCTGCACACAGGCAGCACACAGGGAGTTATTTTCCCAACAACACAAGAAACCTGACAAGATTCACCATTAAATTCAACACTCCTCACTCTGTGCCAAGTGCAATCTGCCACCAGTGAGGTTCACCTGCCACAAAGCTTAACCCTGTGAGAGATGTTCTAGTGAGGAAGGAGACTGTGAAATCACCACAACTCCAGAGCTGGCTAAAGACAGAAAGAGTCAGACAACTGCCAGAAAGGCAAGGGTTTAACTCCCTGAAACTCAGAGCAGCAGCTGGATGGTTGGGAGGTGTCTGAATGGTCCAAGGGGAAGGGAAATCTAGAGAGCAACCACAAGTGCTGCTGTGCAGATCCACTGCTAAGTGGTGATTTCAGACATGGTCATAGAATCATAGAATCTCCTGAGTTGGAAGGGACCCATAAGGATCATCCAGTCCAACTCCTGGCTCCACACAGGGCCAGCCAAGTCAGAGCACGGGACTGAGGGCATCATCCAGTTGCTTCTTGAACTTGGACAAGCTCAGAGCTGTGACCCCTTTCCTGGGCAGCCTGTTCCAGGGCCTGACCACCCTCTCAGTAAAGAACATCTTACTAATATTTAGCCTAAACCTCCCCTGTCACAGCTTCATGCTGTTCCCTCAGGTTCTATCACTGGCCACCAAAGAGAGATCAGCACCTGCCCCTTCTCTCCCCCTCCTCAGGATGCCACAGACTGCAATGAGGTCTCCCATCAGCCTCCTTTTCTCCAGACTGAACAAGCCAAGGGAGTTCAGCCTCTCCCCTTGAGACTTCCCCTCCAGACTCTTCACCATCCTCATTGTCCTCCTCTGGGCACTTCCCAGTATTTTAATGTCCCATTTGTACTGTGGTGCCCAAAACTGCACCCAGCACTTGAGGTGAGGCTGCACCAGCACAGTGTAGAGCGGGACAATCCCCTCCCTGGACCGGCTGGCAATGCCATGCTTGATGCACCCCAGATCACGCTTGGCCCTCCTGGCTGCCTGGGCACACTGCTGGCTCGTGTTCAACTTGCTGTCGACCAAGACCCCCAAATCCCTCCAGTGTCTGACCCCCCAGTCTGTATGTGCAGCCAGGGCTGCCCCTTCCCAGGTGCAGGATCTGGTGCTTGCCCTTGTTAAACTCCATGGTGTTGGTGCCTGCCCAGCTCTCTGACCTGTCCAGGTCTCTGCAAGGCTTCTCCACCCTCAAGAGGGTCAACAGCTCCTCCCAATTTGGTGTCACATGCAAATGTACTTAAGACACCCTCCAGTCCAGTTGTCTGGTCATTTCTGAAAACATTAAAAAGAATCAGAGAATCACAATGTTGGAAAAGACCTTTAAGATCATTGAGTCCAAGTGTTCCCATCCTAAGCTAAACCATATCACTAAGTACCACATCTACCCCTTTTTTTGAACACACCCAGGGAAGGTGACTCAACCCCCTCCCTGGGCAGCCTGGGCTGACACCCCCTTCAGTAAAAAATTTCTTCCTAACATCTGATCTGACCCTGCCCTTATGCAGCTTGAGGCCATTACACCATGTCCCATCTCCTGTCCCCTGGCTGAAGAGACCATCGCCCACCTCTCTGCACCCGCCTGTCAGGGCAGTGTAGGTGGGGAGAAGGTCTCCACTCAGCCTCCCTCAGTCGTTCTTCATAGGATTTGCCCTCCAGCCCCTTCCCCATCCTCATTAACCTTCTCTGGACTCACTCCAGGACCTCAATGTCCTTCTTATGGTGAGGAGCCCAGAACTGGACTCAGCACTCAAGCTGCAGCCTCACCAAAGCCGAGTACAGGGGCACAATCCCCTCCCCAGACCTCCTGGCCACACTGTTTTTGATACAAGCCAAGATGCCATTGTCCTTCCTGGCCTCCTGGGTGTTGCAGAATGGCTTGAGAAGCAAGGCCATGAGCCTGTGGAGCAGCTGTCCAAGCAGTCGCCTGTGTAGCTCAGCCAGACCAGGCCCCACGCCGTGTTGGTGAGCACAGAAGGGTCAACAATCGGTCAAGGTGTTCTTGTGTCTCGTGCAGCAAGGCCACAAGATGTGGGAGCAGGAGGCGTGATAAGGATTCAGTGCTCCTGGGACTGAGAAAGAGACATGATTCCCAAGGTGCAAGATGGGTGGGGTATGTAAATGTCACCTTTAGCTAAGAGCCAATTAGAATACAACAAGTACAACACGTGGTAGGAACAGTATCAAAGGAAGGGTGTGCTTGCAATGAAGTTGAAGTTGCTTTATCAATCACACTGATTGGCAGCATCTTCCCTCTCGTCGTGGCACCCATCCTTGGTAACAGTCTGGTAATAGTCTCTTCCCTTGAGGGAATTTTGGGGAAAATGTGAGAATTAGGGAATTTGGGGGGAAATAGAGGATTTGGGGGGAAACGTGAGGATTTTGGGGAGATATGAGGATTTGGGGGAATTCCTGGTTCCTTGGGCATGGAGAACATCCTGGAGTGACCAGAGGTGAAGTTGGATGAGTCGTGGCCGGGATTCCAGAAAGAATTAGGTTGAAATAACAATGGTTTGGGGGTTTGTGCTTGAAAGAGACCTGGATCTTTGTGCCAGGATGCCAGGGAGATGCCAGGAGGTGGGGACATGGCAATGGGGTGGTGACCACCATCAGCACCACCACCACTACCATCTCTGGCACAGTAGTCGGTGCCCGTGTCATCGTCATTGACTGATGATGCGTATCGGGAGTCCCAACCATCTCCAGCCCCTTCCCAGGGAATCCTTATGCCCGGGAATCTTTGATGGTTGGATCAAGAGTTGTCACAGTTGACCCAGCCCTTGGCCATTGGCCTCCGGCTTTGACCGTTTCCCTCCAACATCAACCCCTTTCACCCCAACCCTCAACTGGTCACCCCAACCCTTTACTCCCTCAGTGTCAGGGCATTCTCTCTTTCCCTCCCCCTCCAGAGGATCATTTGGGTTTCTTGACAGTGGCAGAGATGTTACTCTGTGTGGGACTCCACATCAGTGGCTTTGGCAGCAGAGAGGCAGCAGGAGCCCCAGTGAGAAGGGAAATTGGGTTCCCCGTTCTGGTTCCCCCACGTCCAGGCAGCCCTGCAGCAGCCCTACTGCTGCCATCAGCTGAGCACATCAGCAGAGGGGGTGCTGCTCTGTGAGGGTGGGTTTAGAAAGGGCACAGATGCCAGACTGGGACAGGGGTAAGGGAGGAAGGGGAGGAGGGGGGAACATGAGGAAAGATCCCAGACACACCAGGGTCAGTGAGGAAGGAGGGGGAGGAGGAGTTCCCTCCCACAGAGTTGAGAAGGAGAAAAATACCCCTTCCTACCCCAAAGGCTTTAATAGGAACAAGTGGGGAGGCACAGAGTAACCACAGGAGAATAAACAGAGAGCAAACCCCGGGCTGTTTCTGCTGCCCCTGGGAGAAGGGAGATGGGTCCCTGGTGCTCAGGGCTCTCCCAGCTGCACAGACCTCTCCTCCCTCCTGGCTGCACCCAGCTGCATGGCCAGGCCGGGCTGTGCTGGCCCAGGGCTCAGGGGCTGCTGTGCACTGAGCTCTGGTGTCACAGCCTTGGTGTCCTCAGGGGGATGTGCCAGAGACACCTCTTCAGCATCGTCATAGCCTGTGCTGTCCTGGGGAGGGGACCAGGCATCTCCCTCAGCTCCAGGGGCCTCAGCACGTCTCTGGGGGTGCAGGTGTGTCCCTGCAAGCAGCAAGGCAGCCCACTGAGTGATCGTCCCATGAGGTGACCATCCTGACCTGTACATCACCTTCCTCCCTTCTCCTCACCAGTGGAGAAATATTTACCTCCCCTTCCCACCAAGGGTCCCCCCCAAGGGAAACACCCAGGGCAGGTTGGTCTATTGCCAGACTGTGGGCTCTCAATATGGCAGCAATTCATCTGGCACCCCAGGAACCCTCAGCACTGTCTGTTCCTCTCACCTCCACGTGCATCCCTGGGACCAGGTCCATCCTCTGGTGCCCTGGGCATTTCCCAGTCTCCTTGCCCAGACACAGGATCCTCCCCAGGCTCAGAAACCTCCCTGGCATCGTCATAGCCATCTGCTGGGTCACCTCTGGGCAGGACAGGCATGTCTGAAAGGAGAGGGGAGATGCTGACAGTGAGGAGACACATCCTGCAGAGCAGAGGAAGGGATGATGGGCAGGAACATGGGCCTCAGACACTGGATTTGGCAGCACCAGAGGATTCCCCTGCCCATTTCCTCCCCTGCTGCTCACGGTGACACTGGTGTCCATCACAAGTGTGCAGGGAGGAGAGATCCACCCCTTCCTGCCACTCATTACCTGTTGCTGATCCTGGACCATCCTCCTCCTCAATGTCCTCATAGTGGGTCTGCATCTTGCCCAGGGACCCCTCTGAGTAGGATCCTGGAGAGAAGTGATGGAAGTTTTATGGGGTGAGTTCTGCTGACCCAGCTTGTGCTCAGTGCTGCTGGGGACAGGGGACCCACTGAGAAAGGGCTGCATTGGATGAGGGGTCAGGAGTTTTCCTTTCTCTCCTGGGAAAACCCCAACTCACAGGGGCTCCCAGAGCTGCCTTGAGACAGCCCCTTCCCTCACCCCTCAGCTGACAATGGGATGTAGGGACACACAGAGAGGGGCTGTGGACTGGCTGGGACAGGATGAGCTGGTGAGGATGAAGCTCTTCTCCAACTCCAAGACCGGGCCGCTCTCCCCACAGAACCCACAGCCCCAGTGCTGCAGGGACCTTGGGCCAGGGGGCTGCAGGGGGTCAGTCTTAGGTGGGGGCCAGGGGAAAGAGACTTAGAGATATGGCCCCCATGAGGGACCCACACCCACCTGACATGCTGAACCTTGGCTGCTTCTCCAATGCTGGGCTGTACCCGATCTCCTCGTACAGGGCCTCAGGGAAGGGCTCCCAGGCTCGCTCAGAGGCTGCAGACAGAGGCAGGGCTGGCTCAGGGATGTGGCTCAGGGATGGTCAAAGAAGGGATGGATCCTGATCTGCTCCCTCTGCCCTGTTCCCCTGGCTCAGACCAGGGCTGTACCCACAGCACAGCCCCACTGGCAATGTCCCCTTGGAGATGGTCATGGGCAGCAACACCCTCACCATCCCTCAGAGACAGCCCTTGTGCCCCTCTGGACCCTGGATCCTGTTCCTGGTGCTGAGCTTGGAGCAGCTCCTGCCTTTCCTCTCCCCTGGATCTGTCCAGTCTCTGCCCAGTGGATCCATTACACAGCCCCTGCCCTGCTGGGGGGAGGTAAGAGTTGGGTGGAGGAACAGCCAGGGCTCCTGATGCTGAAAGGATGGGAGGTGCTGCCCAATAATTCTCCCAGCATCTCGCACCCCCAGCGCCCCCTCCCCATCTCCCCAGAACACTCCAGTGCCACATCCTCATCTATCCCCCTTTATCCCATCTCCCCAGCCCAGAGCCCCCTCCCCATCTCCCCAAAGCACTACCAGTGGCACATCCTCATCTATCCCCCTTTATCCCATCTCCCCAGCCCAGCTGTGCCATTTCTCTCCTGGCCCCATCCCTGACTCCCCCCATGTCTGGACTCTCTCTCCCCCTTCCTGCTGGTTGCCCGTGGTCAGGCAGTCAATGGGGTGACACATGGGACTGTGGGCAGCACACACTCCTGTCCCCCCAGCTCTGCCTGTACCACTCACCGACACCCCACAGCCCCCCTGGCCTTGCCAACACACATCTTCACCTGGGGCCATGGAGAACAAACCCACCTCTGCGCCCAGCCCTGGCGCTCCACGCTTGCCCAGCCAGGAGGGCCAGGAGCAAGCAGAGAAGGGCTCCCAGGATGATGCAGATGATGACAAGCAAGGACTCTCTCCTGCTGCTGGTCAGACGGTCCCGGGTGGCATCTGCACAGGCAGGAAGCCAGAAATAGCAGCCCCAGGGCTGGGAGAGGTGGGGGGCTGTGACACCACAGTCCTGACCCCGTGACACAGGTGTAAGGGACCCCAGGGGGGAGTGATGGGGAAGGTCCCACCCTTCTGGGGACTGACATCCCACCTCGGTAAGTCCCACCCTGGCAAGGAGCCCCTTCCCCCTGGCTGTGGGTCACAGCCCGGCCCTGGGAAGAGCCAGCGCTGACACACAGGGCAGATTACCTGCTCGGGGGGTTGGTGTTGCGGTCCTGGGTGCAGCTGCAGAGGAGGAGAAGGAGAGCTGTGGGTTAACTGGGATACTGTGGGTAATGGGAATACTGAGGGGCTGGTTACTGGGGACACTGGTGGGGTGGTTACTGGCAATACTGGTGGGGCTGCCATCTGGCTGCCATGGGGCTCTCCCAACCAGTATGCACCCATCATCAAACTAGTACGAACCCCCCAAAAAGCATTA
This sequence comes from Gallinula chloropus, assembly GCF_964237585.1. Lineage (NCBI taxonomy): Eukaryota > Metazoa > Chordata > Aves > Gruiformes > Rallidae > Gallinula > Gallinula chloropus. Next base: position 401,304 of record NC_140120.1, on the reverse strand, counting down.
TATACCCCCCAAAACTAGTATGAACCCTCCAAACCAGTACAGAACTACCCAAACACAGTATAGACATCCTAAATCCAGTAAAACCTCCAAAATAACTATGAAACCCCAGAAACCAGTATAGAACTCCCAAGACCAGTATAAAACCTCACAAACCAGTATGAATTCCCTAAACCAGTATGGACGACCAAAATCAGTATAGAATCTCGCAAATCAGTACAGAACCCCAAACCAGTACAGAACTCACTGAAACCAGTATGAACTCCCAATAAAACCAGTAGAGAATCCCCTCAAACCAGTATAGACCCCCTGAAAACCAGAATGTACCCCCGAGACCAGTATGAACACCCCAAAACCAGTATAGCACCCCTCAAACCAGTATAGAACCCCGAAAAACAGCTGCAGAGGAGGAGAAGGAGAGCTGTGGGTTAACTGGGATACTGTGGGTAATGGGAATACTGAGGGGCTGGTTACTGGGGACACTGGTGGGGTGGTTACTGGCCATACTGGTGGGGCTGCCATGGGGCTCTCCCAACCAGTATGCACCCATCCTCAAACCAGTACGAACCCCCCAAAAAACTATTATATACCCCCCGAAACTAGTATGAACCCTCCAAACCAGTACAGAACTACCCAAACCCAGTATAGACGCCCGAAAACCAGTAAAACCGCCAAAACATGTATGAAACCCCAGAAACCAGTCTAGAACTCCCAAGACCAGTATAAAATCTCACAAACCAGTATGAATTCCCATAATCCAGTATGGACTGCCAAAATCAGTATAGAATCTCCCAAATCAGTATAGAACACCAAACCAGTACACAATGCCCTCAAACCGGTATGCACCACCAATAAAAACAGTAGAGAATCCCCTCAAGCCAGTATAGACCCCCCTGAAAACCAGAATGTACCCCCCAGAACAGTATGAGCACCCCAAAACCAGTACAGCACCCCTCAAACCAGTATAGAACCCTGGAAAACAGCTGCAGAGAGGTGAAGGAGAGCTGTGCTGAGAGGCTGGGTGTGCAGGTCCCGGGGAGCCTCCTCTCTTACATCCCTGGCACATCCCACCCACACTGGCCGTCCTGTGGGGCTGCTCCTTCAGGGGTGGCCAGGCAGGAGCCCAGGGCCCTGCTCGGGGCCACGGGCAGGACAGTGCAGCCCCCGGGAGATGCTCACCCGAGCAGTTGACGGCAGCGTCCTCCTTATGCCGGCAGGCGCCGCTGTCCCCGGGCCGGGCCCAGCAGTGCTGCAGAGACGGCTCTGTGCCCCGGCACTCCACCTGCTCCAGCCAGATGGGGCCCGTCCCCTTCCCAAACGCCGCCTCGCCCAGGGCAGACACTGCGGGGCCACAGCCCAGCTGCCGGCACGCCACCGCCGCGTCCAGCATGTCCCAGGAGTCGTCGCACACCGTCCCCCAGGAGCCGCGGTGCCAGACCTCCACTCTGCCCGAGCACCCGCTCTCGCCTCCCACCACACGGATCTTCTCCCTGTCTGGAGAAGGCAGAGACCCCTCAGGGCTCCAGGGCAGCAGGCAGAGCCCTGCCAGGGGAGAGAGGCCTGCAGAGGAGCAGCTACCTGTGCAGCTCGTGGAGTTTGGGCACGTGGCATGCAGGGCCGGGGCCTTTCCTGTCTCTCTGTCTGTAGAAGGAAATGCTGTGGTGAGGGGCTGCAGCAGAGGGGTCGTGTGGCAGAGAGCGGGGCTGAGTTCTGCCTGTGCATCCCTGAGTCACCTTGCTCAAGGGAGCAGATGAACCCCGGTCACTCAGGGGACACACCCGGCAATGTGGGGGACCCTGACTGCTCAGCCCCCAAGGGAGCCTGGTTCACAGAGGGCAGGATGGGGGACACTGTTTGGAGCCCTGATGGGTCTCTGTTGAGACCTCTCCTGCAGACACCTCTGCCTCCCCCAGGCACTGCTCAGCCTGGCTGCCCACTGTGCTGAATGTGTGGGGTCTGAGAGCTGAAGGCTCCTTTGTGCCACCACCAGCAGCAGAAGGGTCTGGCATGGAAAGGAAAAGCCCCTGTGGGCTCTGTCTGTGCCTGACAGTGCCCAGAAGGGAGCAGAATCTGGGGATGCCGGTGCCCAGGTGGCTCAGAGTTACCCTTGCAGGTGATGTGGGTCTCATCGCGCAGGTCAGTGCAGGACTGTGGGTGCCAGGGAGCGGAGGGACACTGCCAGAAGGAGGTGTCACTCTTCCCACACTCCACACGATCCACCCAGGCAGGGCCAGGCAGCCTTCCATAAGTCGGGAATGGATCCAAGGATAATGCCTCCCCACAGCCCAGCTCCTTGCACGCCAGAGACACCGTTTGGAGAGTCATTGAGTTGGAGCAAACGCTGCCCCAGGTCCCGTTATAGAAAACCTGCAGGCGCCCGGAGCAGCTGCCGTTCTTCTCCAGCCTCAGGGCCACAAACTCTGTGAGGAGAGACACCAAAGGGAAGAGGATGGTGCAGGGCTGTAGGATCCCCTGAAGCCCCCAGACAAGGAAAATGCATGGCCAGACAGTCGCCCTGGCAGCCCCTGACAGACAGACAACCCTTCCCTCCATTGTCTCCCCAGAGATGCCATGTGGGACAGAGAGGACCTGTGTGTGGGTGTCCCCAGCATGGGCTTGGGCAGGGGCTCAGCAGCAGCCAGGGACAGCCTCGGCCATTGCCGGCTCTCCCCTTGTCCCCACCTCCCCTGTCCCTGGGCTCCCAGCACAGCTCCCAGCACAGACCTGAGCAGACGACTCCGGCGTCCTCTTTGTGCCCGCAGTCGGGCTGCCCCCAGGGCCGTGCCGGGCAGTCCCAGAGAGCAGCTTCGGCCCCCGAGCAGCTCACGCTGCCCAGCCAGACCTGCCCGGCGCCTTCCCCGAAGGCAGCAGAGCCAACGGCCTCCACCGCCCCTCCGCAGCCCAGCTGCTGGCAGACGACGGCGGCGTCGGGCAGGTCCCAGCCGTCATCGCAGACGCTCCCCCAGCTGCCCCGGTAGTAGATCTCCACTCTGCCTGCACAGCGCCCGGGCCCGTTCACCAGCCGCACCCGACGGCTCCCTGCAGCAGGAAGAAGCCCAGCTGCTGTCAGGGGATGGTGCCCACCCAGCCCAGAGCCCGGGGGTCCCTGCAGTGCCACTCACCCCGGCAAACGACCCCCACGTCCTCGGCAATCCCAGCTGCCAGCGCGCTCTCGGGCAGGGAGGTGTTGCAGAGGGTCAGGTTGGACTCATGCCCTGCGCACCGCACCCCTCGCAGCCCCACAGGACCCGTCCCTCTCTCGGGCTTTGGGGGGTTGTAGGCTCTCTCTGCCTCTCCACACCGCAGCTGCCGGCACACCACGCTGGCCTCCTGCACGTCCCACTGGTCATCCAGGACTCGGCCCCAGGTCCCGCGCTGCAAGATCTCCACTCGCCCGTCACACCGGCTGCCTCCACCCACCAGCCGCAGGGCCCCGGAGCTGTCTGAGCCTGGGGAGAGCAGCCATGGCCCAGCCTCAGCAGCACCAGAGAGCCCAGAGACCTGCAGTGCCTCCCTCTCCAGGCTCTGGAAGCCTGAGGGAGCCCTTGAGACCTATTGCCTGCCCAAGCATTCTGCATTGAGCTTTGGGGGAAGCTTTTCTCATGGTTGGTTTCTCAGGGACTGAGCCCTGCTGGGCAAGAGACTCTCTTTGCTCTTGGTGGGGCACAGACACCCAACATGTCCCTGCTGAGGCAGATGGGGCAGCTCCTGCAGGAGGGAGCAGCAGATGGTGGGATGCCCTGGGGATGGGCAGCGCCAGGAGAAGCCTTGCTCATCCTCTGCCCTGGCACTGCTGATACATGGGACACCCCACACATCTCTGCCCCTCTGCACCCCTGGGGATCAGGGACTGGGAGCTGGTTTGAACCCAAGTCTGCTGGTGGCTCAAGGGACTGACCCCTGCCCCAGGAGGGCAGAGATGTCTGACCCTGTTCAGTGTCAGCTCTCCCACCTCAGAGCGTTCAGTCGGAGCAGATCAAGCTCTCCAGATCACTCCAGGTGAAGGGAGGTTTCTCCAGGGAGAAGCTCACCCTGCGCCCACCATGGGGTCCCTTGCTTTGGGTGGCCATGTCACACCCCAGGGGACAAAGGGGGTAAGATGCTGTTTTCCCAGCACTCACCTGAGCAAATGACAGCAGCGTCCCTGTCGTGGGAGCATGGGGAGGCTCCCAGGGCAGTCACTGGGCACTGTCCCAGCTGGGCTTCTGTCCCATCACAGTGGAATGACTCTCTCCAGGTGGGGCCGGTGCCTCTCCCAAAACGCCCTCCTCCAGGAAGGGCCTCAGCAAACCCGCAGCCGAGGTGGTGACAGAGAACGTGGGCGTCCAAGAGGTCCCAGTGGGAGTCACAGAGGGTGCCCCAGGTCCCCAGCACCTGGACCTCCACCCGCCCATCACAAGCCGTGCTGCCATTCACCAGCCTGAACCCTGTGTACTCTGGGGACAGAGGAAGAGGGGAAAAGGAGCATTGGTGCTCTTCACCTATGGCAGCTGTAGGACTGTCCAGATGGACAGCCTTCCCTTCTCCTCCTTCTGCATTCTCTTAGGGCTGCAGAAAACCACATCACCCCTCCTGCCTTCAAACCCAGTTGTGTGTCCTGTCCCCATCCTGCTCCCTCCCCCCAGCTCATCCACATCACTCAGCACCCCACCCTGAGTCCTTACTTGTGCAGATGACACTGGCATCGTTGGCGTGGGTGCAGGGTGGGTCCCTGGGGGACCCTGTGGGACAGAAAACCAGAGAGGATTCATTCCCCAAACACTGCAGCTGTCTGTCCCAGATGGAAACAACACCTTCTCCAAAAGGAGCTGCCCCAGGGATGGACAGGGCTACCCCACACTGCAGCTCTTCACAGACCACGTCAGCGGCTTTGGGACCAAAGTCTGAGTCACAGACAGTTTTCCACTGGTTCTCATCATGGATCTCCACTCGTCCTGAGCAGGGGCTGCCCCCTCCAACCAGCCGCACAAACCCTGGAGCAAGCAAAGACCCCTGTGAGTTCCCAGAGCCCTCTGGCAACGTCCTGAGCATGTCTCACCCCATCTCTCACCTGGCTACAGGCAAAGAGTCTCAACCATCCCAGCAGCTCCCAGTGGGTGCTGATGGCACAAACCCACCAGACCCCCTCCCTGCTCTCCAGAAATCAGCACAGCACTGGGGGCTGGCTGTTCTCCCACAGCCACAGGCACCACTCAGATGAACTGCTGCTCTTCTGGAGACCTTGGGCTGCTGGGCACGGGCCCCAGGCCCTGAAGGACCCATTGATGATGGACCCAAGGAGATGGGCCCAGGTGCTGTTGGCTGTGGCAGCCTGCTCTGCACCACTGAGCTCAGGGCCAGGCCCAGGAACCCCTTGGAGCCACCAGAAATGTCCCCCAGTCCCAGAGGGTTCTGCAGTGTGGGTGTACCCACAGCCACTGTCTGCACGAGCCCCCAGCTCCAGCACCCTCCCAGGGAGGGGTCCTCATCCAGGGCAAGAGCGTACCACACGTGTGCACAGCACCCATCTCCCTGCTTTAGGCACCCACAGAGTGTGGGCTGAGCCACAGCAGGGGTCAGGATGTTTCAGGTTCCTGCTGGGCTTTCCTTGGGGACCAGGGTAACCAGGAATGAGAATCCCAGCTCAGCAGTGTGACCAGCTACACCGGGTCCTTCACCAGTACCCACTTGTTTCCCTGAGAGCACAGCCAGGTCCCCTCCCCCATCCCAGCCACAAAAGAGGGGAATGGGCTGCAGCCTTACCTGAACATGTCACTCCAGCATCCTCAGTGTGATCACAATACTCTCGAACCCATTCTGTGTTTCTGCACTCAGACAGGGCAGACTCGGTGCCACGACACTCAACATCAGCCATCCAAATGGGGCCAGATCCTGGCCCAAAGTGTGCAAGCCAATGAGCTGCAACAGCATCCCCACAGCCCAGCTGCTTGCAAACCACTGCAGCATCTTTCATGTCCCATAAGCGACCACACACGGTCCCCCACTGCCCCTGTTGTTTCACCTCCACTCTTCCAGCACAGCGTCCACCACCATTTTCCAGCCTCACCTCTGCAGCCCCTGCAAGCACAAACATGGGAACCTTCCGGAGAGCACTGAACACTAGACCACAGGTCTGGAGGTTCCTCCTTCCCAGGAACCAGTGTGTATGATGTACCCTTCCATGCTGTCCTCAGGGCAGTGTCAGGCTCACATTGGTCCCCAAGGCTTTCACCATGCTGGAGGTGATCAGCTCTAACCCCACTGGGTTATTCACAACCCCACAGCCAGCAGCACCTCCTCCAAAATCAACCACCAACTTCCCCCTCCCACCCATATACTGTGCCCAGTCTTCACAGGGAACAATCTCCCAACAAACCCAGATCCCCCCTGCAACAGCCCTGTGCCCCCAGACCCACAGGGAAAGGCACAAGTACAGTTGACTTGAGCACTGTCTGCCCCTCATCTCAGTGGCACCTCCAAAGACACACCATTCTCAGAGATACCTCCATGTTCCCACTAGTGCCCGCTGACCCTCTCTGTGGACAAGGATGCTGCACTTACCCCTGCACAGATGAACCCAGAGCAGCAGCCACAGCAGCTGAGGGGACAGGAGACCCTCCATCCCCAGCCTCAGCCTCCTGCCTTGCTCGAACAGCCCTGCTGCATCACACTCCCTGTCACAGCTCCTGGGGACCCACAGAGACGACAGTGATGAAAGGGTAATATATCTCTTAGATGCAGACCCAGCTGCATGAGGAGCCAATCAAAGCAGCAGCCCCTTTTTAGTCGTTATCGGGAGGTATCTCCCCTCCGACACAGCCCAGCCCTCCAATGAACTCCTCCAGCTCCGTTCATGACCATATATGAGGGACACAGAGGTCCCGCTGCGCATGTCACGGTCACTGGGGCAGGGGATGGTCATGGGACAAGCTGGGTGTGGAGGAGAAATGGGTCTGTCCCCGCTCGGTCCCTGCTGAGGGCACTGGGAGCAACGAGCATCTCCTCTGCTGGGCTCATCCAAGAACCCAAGGCCAAGAACGTCCAGGCACCGCCAAGCCGTGGGAGCCACGGAGCTGGGACTGCTGCGGGTCTGTGTCAGGCTGGAAGGGAAACAGCCCCTGCTCCTGCTCCAGCCCCGCTGTGCTGGGAGCAGCAGCTGGGACAAGCCCTTGGCCAGGGGCAGAGCTGCAGCCCAGGAGTGCTGGCTGGCCCCTTCCTCCCCGCTGAGCCCCACGGCGGGTCCCTGGCAGGAGCCCGGGCTGGGCCATGTCCCTGCCCTGGCAGCAGACACGCAGCCCAGGGGCTCAGCCGTGTCCCTGGCTCTCAGCGTGTCACCCAGGGGCCGTTATTCCCCCCGGGCAGAGCGGGAGCTGGAGCCTGCAGGTGCACAAACCACAGCCCACGTGACCTCGCAGCGCTCGCCCTGCTCCCCCCGGGCAGCAGCCTGTGGTTTCCTGCTGGCACCGTGCCCAGGCACATCCCTGCAGTGCCCTGAGACAGCCCCAGCCCCACTGCTCCAGCCCCACTGCAGCTCCTGAGCCCTGGGATGCCCCTCTGATGCACAGGGCTGCTCTGCACCCAGCCCATGGCCACGGGCTGCCCTCGGCCATGTGACCTCACACCCTCCTGCTGCCACCGCTCTCTGAGCCTCAGTTCAAGGGATGGTGACCTCACTCACCAGTCCCTGTGTCCCACGGGGGTGGGTGCTGTGTGCAGCCTTCTGGGGATGATGGTTCTTCCTAAAAGCCATATTTGGGTGAGGCCCAACTCTGCTTTTGATGACATCAGAAGGGCGCCCACAAGCCATGTGCCTCCTCTTGGCATCACAGCGACTCCAGCACCACTGAAATCACAATGTCACACACAAGCAATGTGCACACTCCTGGCCCATCCACCCCTCAGGCAAAGGTGATGTCACAGCATCTACCACTGACATGTCCCCATTGATTCAATGAGATATAATAATGCTGAGTCAATTGATACAGATTTAGCTTAAGAGACAATTAATATAACTTTAATATAAGAAGAATTTGCATGTTTTGAGAATAGAAAGATTTTGTGTGTTTTAGAGTAGATTTGGTTTGGATTTCAGTAGGATATGGCTGTACCTGTGATTGAGAAACTATGGAGAAAACTGCAAAGAGCACATGCTGAGAGAGAAGACATCCAGCCTTCATCCCTGAAGACCACCAGAAGACCCCCTGAGTGTCCCTGAGCATGCTCTGTCTGGGAGGAGTTAATGGAAATGGCTTCCTGGGAGTAATTTGCGTCCCCCTGCCTTGCCTTAGCAATGTACTGACTGTGTGTATGGATCCAAGTGCCACAGCAGCTGGAATAGATTTAACTGCTTTCCACATGCTGATCCTTCTTTTATAAGGAATTACAGCCAGTCCTAAGCAAATTGCATGAGAGAGAGCAGAGGGGATTTGTCAGCACCACTCAGGTGCGACCTCCAGAGCTCTGTGTGGCTCCCAGCTGTGGGCAGGGATTCTCCCTGGCCCTCCTTTTGTTATTAATACATTATCATTTGTTATTAATGCATTATCATTATTAATAATGTTTTAAAAAGTTTATAATATTTAAAAATATTTTAATATTTAAAAGATAAGTTTATTAATAATATCTTAAAATATCATAATATTAAAAATATTATAATATTCAAAATTATAATATTGATAATAATGTTTTTAAAATATTATAATATTTAAAAATATTATATCTAAAAATTATAATGTTAATAATATTTTAAATATTATTATAATAAAATATTATAATATTTAAAAATAAAATATTATTAATAATATTTTTAAAATATTACAATAAAATCATTAAAACATCAATGAAAAGGAGAATCTCCCACATTTATTGGTTGGGGGGGATCCATTGTGATTGAGGATGTGGAAAGGTCTGAGGTACTTAACGCCTTTCTGGCCTGTCTCTAGTAATCAGAGCAGTTTCTCTCCTGATATCCAGACCCCTGAGTGGAAAGATGGGGACAAGAAGTGGATGGAAGCACCCAGCATCCTAGGAGATCCCCCTCACTTGCATTTCAAAGCCTGTCTGGTTTCAAATGTGGTCTGTTGGATCCACCCACCCCAACCTATGACTCAGTTTACCCCTTGGCTTTCATCCAGGCTCTGGCTGCTGAAATCAGCCAACTCGCACCCCAGGAACAAGCACCAGGTGTCCAGCACCAGGTTTGTCCTTAGGAGCTGGTGGCCAAGGAGATGTCAAGGATGCCAGGCAGCTGTGCCCTGTTCATGGCCACCATGGGCAGGGAGAGGGCCTGAGGCCTGCTGGGCACAGGGATGCCTGGGGACCAGCACCCCAAAGGCCTTCCTCCAAAGGGTGCTGGGCTAAGGGGTGGTAGACAGGGCTGTGGTGGGCAGGACCACAACGGGTGAGGCGTGTGTGTGGGCAGGGCTCCAGTGGATGGAGCTTTGATGGACAGAACATTAGTGGGAGGGGCTTCTCTGGGTGGAGCTGTGGTGGGAGGGGCTTCAAACCTGGGATGGGATGGGATGGGATGGGATGGGATGGGATGGGATGGGATGGGATGGGATGGGATGGGATGGGACAGGATGTGAAGCGAATATGATGTGTTCTGCCTGATGAGCTCTGACCTGGGTCTGAGGGCTCCATGCAGGAGAGCAGCTCTCTGCAGTGCAGGTCCCAGGCCCAGCCAGGAGAAAGTGGCAGAGATGGGCACAGCTGCACCCGGGCTCAGGCAGGGACAGAAGGCCCCTGGCTCAGCTAAGCCATGTCCCTGGAGCCCTTGGCAGGAGACAGTGTGGGTGCAGGTCAGAGGGGAGGTCGGTCCCAGCCAGTGAGACCCACGAGCCCCCCCAGGATCCTGATAGAAGTAGATTTTGAAGTTTCCAAGCCATAGAAAGTAAAATGTGGTCAGACAGTGACTGTAAATAATACTTCTGTGTACATCAGTGCCCCTATTTGATTCCTTGATGTGTGGAGTACAGGCTTCTTGAAGGGTTATTCCATGCTCTTTGCACCAAGGAAAAGGAGTCATTCCCAAGGGAAGCAGTGGTGCCTGCAGGTCCCTGTGACACCATCAACATCTAACTGAAATTGGCAGCTTGGCTTCCTCTCTGCTTGCAGTGGAGCAGATGTTCAAACAGACTCAAACCGAGCTGGTGAGGTCGAAGAACACAGGCAGCCACAGTGGTGAGCACATTGCCTGTCCCTCATAAATCAGTACCAGTGATCCTCCCAGAGAGGAAAGGAGTGGCTTAAACCTGGAATTTCAGGCAAAAGGGAATGCACAATGCCTACCACTGTTGTACTGAACATCTCTGAAATTTACACCATCCTTAGAGAGATGGGGCTGAAGGGCAGTCAGGAAAATGCTTCCTTCAGGTCCAAGTCAGTAAACCAAGCCAAATTAGGTGCTAATTTAGTTAGCAGTGGATATGGATCTGCTACTACTGGATATAAATCTTCAGTTATTTTATTTGTAGCTCTGAGATCCTGTACACTTCACATTGACACTTGTTAAGGTACCGCTCCTGTCTCCCCAAAAGGGAGGTGATGTATCTATGGCACCTCGTGCGCTTGGCTCGAGTACACAAACAGCATTCATGGCAGATTGGGCAGGCACTAATTCCTGCTCCACACACAGGCCACCTGATATTATTTGACCCTGCACTTCCTCCAATCTACTATTGATTTTTCACACTCTTTAAATTTCCACAAATTCCTAGTTTAAGCTGACCCGGATTAAAAACGTTATCCCAGTCAGACCAGGTCTCCCTGCATTCACCACACCAAAAATTGTTCCCAAATTGTACAACCACCTCCTGCTTCCATGTGAAACATTCAAATACAAAGAGTGGTTTACATGAAAAATCTTCAGGCCCGTGTATAGAACACCAGGGAGCAACAGTTGGCTCCAAACTTGCCATGTGTTTAACCCAGTCACTCGCCACTCACACCAGAGTGAACTCATTTCACTCACACAAACAGTTCACCAAATCTAAATACTCAGCTCCTTATGGCAGGATCCAAAGGCAATACCAATCAATCAATGCCCAGAGCAGCGACTCCCTGTGGGGAATCAAACTCTGGTCTCCCTCGTGACAGGCAGGAGTTCTCCACTGAGCCACAGGGTACGCTGGTACAGAAGGGCGCAGCAAGTCTCCAGGCTCACTTTGTGCTCCCTGAAACGTTCCCCATTCAAAGGGTGCCCCTCGTAACCACACAATGGACGGTGTCATGGGGTGTTTTTAGAGCAGATGACAAAACTGGACACAACACACTCCAGCCGCTATAGCAAGGAGGACCCAGACTGGCCTCAGATTCCCATATGCAACGTTGCTACCAACGTTGCTACAGAAAGCCCTTACAAGCATGTCTCTCCAACTCATTTTCCTTAAAAAAATATCAGCCTTTTACAACTATTTGGATGTTAGTGATGTCCTTAGTGATGAAGATTTCAAAGGAATTTTCCTGAAGGACCTTTTTTTCAGTCATGGGTATTTTCAGTCCTGGCTCAGTTGATTGATAGAAGAAGTGACAGCAGCATTCTGTGATGGACATGGGTCTGCTAAGGAGACCTGGACAGGCAGGAAAAGCAGTCTCTGGAGATCCAACCCTGCATGGAGAATCTTGCTCTTCCAAAGCCCAGCAGTTCCCTCACTGGCCTCCTGAGACTGCAAACTCTTTTCCTCACATCATCTGTGCTCACAGACACAGACAGATTTCTCTGACAACAAACAGCAGTTCAACATGACACAGTTTAATACCCATGAAATCTCTCTCCTCAGCTGCTGCTACGGCCAAGCAGCGTGTGCAGGGGGTCAGCTTTCAGAGGAGATTCTCTCCCAGAACATTGCTTTTAATCACATACACAGAAAGGTTGTCAACACCCTGCACTTCTGACAGAACAGTTCACGAGACTTCTGAGGGATGGGACATTTTCTAACCTTCTGAAGCTGAAAGCTGAAACCAGAGAGTTGAAAGGCATCTGAATAACCAAGAGCAAGCAGAAATGGAAACCAATGAGTAAAGTGAAGTGCAAACGTCCATCTAGTTTGCTGAAAAGATGTCCTTAGGCATGGCCACTGATCAGGAGATGTGGAAACACCTGAATGACGAGGGAGATGAAAGGGACAGACTAATGCTAATGCAGGTACAGGGGAAGGGGAGTATTTCTCCTGTCATTGGTACAACTCAATTATAAAAAATTACAGTCCAATTATAAAAAAAAGATGTGGTTTCTTATAATTTGAAAGGGGGAAAAAAATAATATTGTGGGTGATTGCAGACAGATGTGATGCACAAAGAGCACAGCTGGTCATTACGCAGTGGCTGGGTCACACAAGACCAGGAGATACTGCATTAGGACAGAGATGAATGTGCACCGTGTTATAGCTTAGAGACACTAGAAATAAGAAAAAACAAACCAATTACTAAACCCCCTATAAATACATAATGGTACTAACGTGACATGCATGGCCAGTGAAACACAGAAGGAGATGAACAGTTTATTGCTGCTTAAAAATATACAGTGCTTAGTTTCCACATGGCATCCGTGAGCTCCTGGTTCCTCATGCTGTAGATGAGGGGGTTCACTGCTGGTGGAACCACCGAGTAAAGAAATGTCACTATGAGGTCCAAAAAAGAGAAGGAGAGGGAGGGAGGCTTCAGGTGGGCAAATATGATTGTGCTGACAAACAGAGAGACCACAACCAGGTGAGGGAGGCAGGTGGAAAAGGCTTTGTGCCGTCCCTGCTGTGAGGGGATCCTCAGCACAGCCCTGAAGATCTGCACATAGGACACCACAATGAACACAAAACACCCAAAACCTAAACAGATACCAACCACAATGAGTGCAGTTTCCCTGAGGTAGTCATCTGAGCAGGAGAGCTTGAGGATCTGGGGGATTTCACAGAAGAACTGGTCAACAGCATTGCCATGGCAGAGGGGCAGTGAAAATGTACTGGCTGTGTGCAGCACAGCATGGAGAAACCCACTGGCCCAGGCAGCTGCTGCCATGTGGACACAAGCTCTGCTGCCCAGGAGGGTCCCGTAGTGCAGGGGGTGGCAGATGGCAGCGTAGCGGTCATAGGCCATGACAGTGAGAAGAGAGAGCTCTGTTGTCATCAAAAACACAAAGAAAAAGAGTTGAGCCAGACATCCTGTGTAGGAAATGGCCCTGGTGTCCCACAAGGAATTGGCCATGGATTTGGGAACAGTGGTGGAGATGCAGCCAAGGTCAGTAAGAGAGAGGTTGAGGAGGAAGAAGTACATGGGGGTGTGGAGGTGGTGGTCACAGGCTATGGTGATGATGATGAGGCCATTGCCCAGGAGAGCAGCCAGGTAGATGCCCAGGAAGAGCCAGAAGTGCAGGAGCTGCAGCTCCCGAGTGTTTGCAAAGGGCAGGAGGAGGAACTGGCTGATGGAGCTGCTGTTGGACATGTTTTTGCTGGCATATGGACCTGTCCAAATAGGAAAAGGCAGTGAGAAGTTAGGGAACTCTGAGGAAAAACTGTGTTTTGGAAGAATTTTCCAGGTCCCTTTTGGGAGCTCTGCTTTGTGCTGGCTTGAGCGTGCCACTGCTGGGAGGAGGGTCAGCTGTGGCTCTCAAGAACTCAGTCCTGCCTGGCAGCAGTCAGTAAATAGAAGGATGGTGTGAGCTCAAACTAAATCCCCTGTGGATAGGAATGAGCTTTTCAGCACTGTCACTCCAGTTTCACCCGAGGGCAGAGCAGAGCTTTGGAGCTTTGGTTTTCTCCTAACTGATACTGAGGAGTGTTTCTCCTGTCAGAACTCCCTGACATTGCTGCTGCAGGGCCAGTGAAACCTTTCCCTGAGTGCAGAGTGGAGAGAGCTGCTCTGTCTATCATCCCTGGTCTCAGCTGCCCTGTGCTGGACTCTCTGGTGTTCCCTGTAGAAGAAACTGGACCCCACAGAGAGATGAGGAATCCAGTTCTCAGTCCTACAGATGGGGATCTTGAAGTGAGGGTCAGCTCAGTGCCCGGCCCACCAATGGACATGCCCAGAGCCCCAGGTAACAGGGGGACGAAGGCAGCAAAGATAGGAGGGGAAACAGCAAGAAATGCTCTAGCCAGGCCTGGAAAGAGAGGGATGGACAGACAGGTACTCAGGGGTTTGTCCTCAACATGGGTTGGGCTGCCAATGAGATGGCTCAGTCTGAAACCCTGGACTCCCAGGCACAGAGTCTGTGCTGTGTGGCAGAAACCAGGGGGTCTGTGTGGGAAAGTGTCTGCACTGCAGAGGATGTCTGGGAGGTACCAAATCCCCACTGCCACAGCATTTCTGGGAGCAGTTCCTTCTCCCTTACAATGTCTCTGCTGCCTGGAGCTGTCCCTGGAGCTGCTTCTCCTTGCCATTGTCACCTCCTGCTCTGTGCTCACAGACCTCATCCAACCTGCACTGTGCTCAGCTCTGCTCTGCAGACCCCTCCTGGCATCAGGGCTCTGCCCTGGGAACCTCTGTGTGTGCAGGGCTCAGGAGACGCTCGAACGTGTAATGAGTTTTCGTTTTATATTCTTGAGAGGGGAAATAAGTTCTCATCTCCCACAGTCAGCACAGCCCACAGGAGAGGAAGAGTTAAAGCAAAGACTCTGCCTGGCAGGAAAATGCTTCCTTGATATTGTTCTTCAATTTCCCTGTAGGATTTCTCAATGCTCATCTGGAGCTGGGAGCAAAGCTGACCCATGGAGCTTTTTCTTAGAATAGAAGGACCTTCCCTGGGTCCCTCCTGCCACCCAGAGCCGCTGTCTGTGGTTTGAAGCCCATGAGCCAGGCTGAGTGCTCACCCTGGCAGTAGCAGCATCTCTGCCCCAGCACACAGCCCCTGGGGTGAAGGGACCCTGCTCACAAGGACAGCCCTGGGCACCCCTGGGTGCACACGCTGCTTCACACCTCTGCAGCCATGCCCAGGAGAAGACAGCTGTCCTGCCATGTCCCTCTGATGGGGCAGAAGGGCATCCTTTCCAGACAGCACCTTCTGGTCCTAGAGACAACCTGTCCACCTGACAGACCCCACACACTGCCCCATGTCCCAGCTTCAGGAGATCCCTCCAGGAACAGAACCTGCATTGCCCTGCACCCACAGACATACCAGGCAGAGTGCTGTGGAGATTTCTCCTCCAGTGAGCTCTCAGCATCCATCAGCTCTCTCAGCCTCACAGGTCTCCCCTCGGTGCCTCCAGGCAGTGTCCCCAGCCCTGTGTGCTTGGCAGAGGAGCTGCTCCTGGCCAGAGCTGTCTCTCTGCAGAGCTGCGGTGTTTCATCAGCTCCCCCTGTCCCAGGAGACCAGCCCAGCTCATCGTAGAGGAGCACAGGAAGGCTTCATGTACTCCATCTGCCCTGGGCTCCTTCAAGGTGTCCCTGGAGCTTCAAGGAACTAACTTGGAAAGATACTGAAGTCCTCTCTGGCATTCCCTCCCTCATCTGGGGAATAATCCTTATGTCCAGCAGAGTCCTTTCTCCTGATCAAACAAGAACTGTTCAGGAGAGTTAACTTTCCTTGTCTTCCCATGAGACAGTAACCCCAGGCAGGGACAGGGAGATGTCTCTTTCCCCCTGTGAAAGGAAGGCAGTCAGACACATCACTCCAGACCCCTCATCCTTGCACTCCAGCCCTGGGGATTGAAGGGGATGAAGCTCTGGCCTCTGTCTGCCTCAAACCCACCAATGCTGGTCTCTTACCCTAGTCCTGGTAGGCACAAATAGACACCTTGTGTCTGGGAGATGCTGATCCCAGCTCCCATGGGAAATTACTGGGGGTGTAGTTAAGTTTGTAAGATCCCCTCCTCCATGAGAGTGGACTTCATCTGATTGAAAATGTGTGTCACCCCCCTTCACCTGTACCCAAAACTGAAGACCAGGAATGACTCTTTGGGAGCCCATGGGAGAGGCTTCTGCTCCTCATGCACACCTGGGAGTTTGTGAGACAAATCCAGCATTTTAATTTCCTTGTCATAAATCTCTCCTCACTCCTGTCTTTTACTTCTGAAAACACTTTTCCATACCCAGAGTCAGCAGATGTCCAACAGCAGCTCCATCAGCCAGTTCCTCCTCCTGCCCTTTGCAGACACACGGGACCTGCAGCTCCTGCACTTCTGCCTCTTCCTGGGCATCTACCTGGCTGCTCCTCTGGGCAAGAGTGTCATCATCATTACTGCAGCCTATGACCATTGACTCCACATGCCCATGGATTTGTTCCCCTTCCATACCTTGCTGAATGTGTGGTGCTCACCAAAGCTGCTCTATCTCTCCCCCTTCTTCAGCTGCACAGGGAAGAGAAGGTGTAACGAAAGGTCAAGTGCTGGTAGAGTTTGAAGATGATGTCAGGCACTGTTACAACCATTCTCTTGGCTAGGAATGCCCTGAGCCCCGAGGTTACTGGTGCTCCTAGTGAGGGAGTTTTCAGGCCAGTAAGATCCTTCATCCCTCACAGATGTTGTCTGGGGGCTGTTGCTGGGTATTGAGCATTGGTGAAACTTGATGCTGATAGAGCTGCAAGGTGATGTCAGGCAGTGTCAGGACCATTCCTTTCAATGGGAAAGCCTTGAAACCCAATGTTACTGATTCTTCTAATCCCCACCCTGGGGAGGTGCCCAAAACCTTTTTCAGCCCACACAGACTTTGCTTGGGAGGTATTTCTCTACATTTAATGGTTTCAAAGGTGGAAGATGGTAGAATAAAGTGGACACAACAATAAACCCATCCAGTTCTCTCCTTCCTCTGACTGAGTGGCACAGGGGGATGGGGAATGGGCATTGAGGTCAGTTCATCACACATTGTCTCAGCTGCTTTTTCCTTATCAGGGGGAGGACTCCTCACAGTCTCCCCGTGCTCCAGCATTGGGTCCCACCCACAGGAGACAGTCCTCCATGAACCCCTCCAACGTGAGTCCTTCCCACATGGCTTCAGATCATCACCAACTGCTCCAGGGTGGGTCACTTGAATCGGCTGCCATCCTTCAGCAACAAACTGCCCAAGCCTGGGTCCTCCACAGCCCTGCCAGCAAACCTGCTCCAGCACAGACTTCCTAGGAGGTCACAGCCTCCTTCAGGTGTCTGCACCTGCCTGAGCATGGTGATGTCTACAGGCTGCATGTAGAATCACTGTTCCACATCATCCAGCATGGGCTGAGGGGGAACAGCCTCATTCACCATGGTCTTCTGCATGGGCTGCAAGAGTATCTCTGCAATGAGGCTGGGAGGACCTTCTCCCCCTACTTCACCGAACTTGTTGTCTGCAAAGTTCCTTACACTTTCTTTCTCCTTTATCTGACAGCAAAAAGCAACAGATAATTTTTAATTTCTTATTAAATATATTGTCACAGCAAATACATTTTCACTCCCCCTCTGCCATGGCAATGCTGCTGACCAGTTCTTCTGTGAGATTCTCAAGCTCTCTTGCTCACTGGCCTCACTCAGGGAAATTGTGGCCAGAGCTTGTTTGGCTTTTGGGTGTTTTTGTGTTCATTGTGGTGTCCTATGTGCAGATCTTCAGGGCTGTGCTGAGGATCCACGCAGAGCAGGGATGGCACAAAGCCTTTTCCATGTGCCTTCCTTACATGGGAGTGGACTCCTTTGTCAGCACTGACATGTTTGCCTACCTGAAGAGCCCATCTCAATCTCCTCCCTATTTACAGATTCACAGATTCACAGAATTGGAGTTGGAAGGGACCTCCAGAGATCATCAAGTCCAAGCCCCCCCTTCAAAAGCAGAGTCCTCGGGCGGGTGGGACAGGATGGAATCCAGATGGGTCTTGAATATCTCCAGAGAAGGAGACTCTACTACCCACTCAGCAGACTGTCCCAGGGCTCTGTCACCTTTCCTTTGTTCCAACTTGGAGCCGTTGGCCCCTGTCCAGTCTCCAGAGACCACTTAACCTGGTAGAGGTATTTCTTTACTTGGTGGTTCCACCAGCAGTGAACCCCCTCATCTACAGCATGAGGAACCAGGAGCTCAAGGATGCCATGTGGAAACTGATGACTGGATATTTCTAAGCAGTAATAAACTGATCAATTTCTTCATTGTATTTCTGGCCCTGTCGATTCAATGAAATGTAATCATGCTGAATAGATTGATGGAGATGTCACTTAAGAGACAATTCATAGAACTTTAATATAAGAATTTTCATGTTTTTAAGAATAGATTTGTTTTGGATTTTAGTAGATGTGGTTTTGCCCCTGCTGAGAGCCAAGCACCACACAGTTCCTTGTTCTTTAAAAGGAAGAAGGTGGGGGGAAAAGTTGGAAGGGAGGGAGAGGAAAGGGAAAGGGAAAAAACCCCAAATCCCCGGAAACAAAATCCAGCAGGTTGGGGTAAGGATAGTTTACTAGAATAGCAGAAAGAGAGATACAACAATGATAACAGGACTTTGTAGCAAAATATATGACACTGGTGATACACAATGGAGTTTCTCACTGAACCACACAACTCTGGCCATGGAGCCCAGAGCTGTCCTGTAAACGGGACCGTCACCAAAACTGCACATCCTGGAGCTGCCTCCTCCTCCTCCCACCAGCCCCCCTTTTATGCTGAGCATGATGTAATTGATATGGAATACCCCCTTTGGCCAGTTCAGGTCACCTGTCCTGGCTGTGACCCCTTCCTTCTCCTTAGTAGGGAAACAGGAACGACTGAAAAGTCCTTGATTGCTTGGCAACAACCAGAAACATCAGGGTGTTATCAGCACTGCTTTCATCCCAACTCCAAAACATGGCATTCCATGTCCTATTAGAAAAGAAATTAACTCCTTACCAGCTGTAACCAAGACACTGACATAATTTCCCTGTCCAAGAGGCTGGCTGGGGAGGGATGGTCATTCCATGGTGCAGCACTCTGTTATTGTGGGGTTTGTAAGGTACTCTAGGTGCTATCACTGGGTGTGAGTGCAATTGGGGCTGTTATTGTACCGCTTTTATGGTGCTTTTGTCAGTAAACTGTCCTTATCCCAACCCACAGAGGCTCTGTCTGTTTCTCCTCCGGGAGTGAGCGAGCAGCATGTGGTGCTCAGCCATTGTTTGGGGCTTAACCACCACAGTTTCCAAGCCACAAGCAGTGAGATTCTCTAAGAGAAAGTTCTGAAAAATGTGTCCAAGGCCTTGCTAAAGTCAAGGTAGACAACATCCAGAGCCCTTCCCTTGTCCAAGAAGCAGGTCACCCTCTCATAGAGGGAGATTCAGTGGGTCAAACAGGACCTGCCCTTATGAACCCAAGCTGACTGGGCCTGATCACCTGGGGGTGCTTCATGAACTGGATAATGCTGCTCAGGATGATCTGCTCCATCAGCTTCTCTGGGACTGAAGTCAAACTATGAGGCCTGTAATGTCCCTGATCATCCTCCTGTTCCTTCTGATATAGGGGGTTACGTTGACTGATCCAGTCAGCCAGGACTGATGGAAAGTGGCTTGGTGAACCCCCCTTGCCAGCTCTTTCAGCACCCTTGGCTGCATCCCATTCAGCCCCACAGATCAGTGCACATCTCTGTGGTGGAGCAGGACCATCTCCTCCTGGATTGGGGTGGGCTCATTCTGCTCCCTGTCCCTGTCTCCCAGCTCAGGGAATTGGATTCTCTCTGTACAACTGCTCCTATTACTAAAGACAGTGGCAAAGATTTCATTAAGCACCTCAGCCTTGGCCTCATCTCTCAACAATGTTTCCTCCTGAATCTGACAGGGGATGGAGGGTCTCCCTGCTCTTTCTTTTATTTAAATGGAGGAGAGATGAATTTCTAGCTGGGTTTTGGACCAACAATGAGGAGAAACTCTCATCCTGTTGTTCTTCCCTCAGCATTACACACCCCACGCTGCCCCAGGAAGAGCCTGAGCAATGCCTGAGGGGCAGGACCTGTCTTCCCTTGGGCTGGGGTTCAGGGCTTGGCCTTTCTGCTTCATCCAACCAACCCAGGGCTTGCTCAGCATCTCAGCTGCTTGTACATTGCCTTTGCCTACCAGCCAACATGGCCTCCAATTACCTGTGCTAACGAGTCCCTGGGGAGGCTCAGCCAGCAATGGCTCTCAGCGGGACTCATTAATACTTCAGGTACTTTGGCTTCTGCTTTTGACATGGAGTTTTTTGTGTAATTTCCTCTCAGTACCTGAGCTTCAAGGACTCAGCACCAAATGCACCCCAGGGCTCATTAAACTAACAAGCAAGCCCTAACGAGCTATGTCTCTTCATGTAATTACCTTCAAGTCTTCAAGAGATGTACAGACCATTGAAGCTGTTTCAAAGGGAGCTCAGAGTAAAATTGATCTCTTTTTCAGGGTGTAGGTTATTATTGTCACTGTAGAGGAGAGGTGACAACCTCTGACTGAGATTGATCCAGGGTGCCTCCTAAGGAGGTCTGAACTGGTCTGAAATAGAGTCCCTTGAGGCAGTGGGGACAACCTTGCTGCACATCTCCACAAGCCCACCATGACTCTCACCAGCCAACTGGGACTTGCATCCCTTGTCCTTACATCAGGTCTCTCTCTGCACTCCACAGTGGGGCATTACAGCCCCTCTGTACCAGCTCCCCTGCTTTCCTTAGAGAACTGGCTGCACACAGGCAGCACACAGGGAGTTATTTTCCCAACAACACAAGAAACCTGACAAGATTCACCATTAAATCAAACACTCCTCACTCTGTGCCAAGTGCAATCTGCCACCAGTGAGGTTCACCTGCCACAAAGCTTAACCCTGTGAGAGATGTTCTAGTGAGGAAGGAGACTGTGAAATCACCACAACTCAAGAGCTGGCTAAAGACAGAATGAGTCAGACAACTGCCAGAAAGGCAAGGGTTTAACTCCCTGAAACTCAGAGCAGCAGCTGGATGGTTGGGAGGTGTCTGAATGGTCCAAAGGGAAGGGAAATCTAGAGAGCAACCAGAAGCACTGCTGTGCAGATCCACTATTGGAACAATGGTCAATTGACTTTGGACAGGTAGAAATATGTGACAGACAGGGGAGATTAATTGCACAGCTGTCCTGTTTCAGGCCAGACAAGAGTTCACCTCCCCAGGCAGGCAGCAGAGGTGAGTTAAATTAGCAGAGCTGACCTGAGTTAGCACAGCTGAGCTGAGTTAGTCCAGGCTGTTTTCCACACCACCTGAAATCACCCCCCATAAAATGGGCTGGTTGGGGAGGCACACTCATGGTTTCCTTAAGGACAGTCTGAGTGTGGCTGGGGCATTTGGTTGGTCCTTGCATTGTGCAGCACCTTGTGGTCCCTTGGTCATTAAAGTACTCTCTGTTATCACTGGATGTCAGTGTAGTTTGTGATGTGATGTTATCATTTTTTCACAGTGATTTTGTAAGTAAACTGTCCTCCTCCCAGCCCACAGAGGGTCTGTCTGTTTCTCCTCCGGGAGTGAGCATTATAACCTGACCCTTGTACATGAGTGAGCTGGGAGAATTGAGAAAAGATTCCAGCTGCCTTCCAGGGGAGCACATCATCCCCTGGCTACTCTGATGCTGGGACAATGGGGCACACAGCCTGGAATTAGAAGGCAGGGAGGCCAAGCAGCTGGGATCCCTGTTCAGAAAAGGAGTCATTGACAAGGTGATTGGAAAGAAGTCTCAAGCCCTCAGCCTCTGGAGGCCACTTCTGTCCAGTGTGGGGGAAAGGTACCCGTTCAGTGAAGATGTCATGTGTTGGCCAGGCAAGTGCATGACCACAGAGCAGAGTGTGCAGTGTTTGAGGGGATCTGCCATGTGAGAGATGAATTACTGTGATCCTGATGATCTACAGCTACCCACCAATCCTGATGAGGTCCAATGTCCCTCACCCATGTGGTGTAAGTCTGTGTGGAGTGCACCAGCATCATATGCCAACTGCCTGGCAGTAATAGATTGGGGAAAGGAAGAATCACCGACAGTGGCTGAGGTGTCTGGCCAACTCCTGTGGGGGTGCCCTGTGGGGGTGGTTGCAGCAATGGAAACAAAGCAACTGGGAGTGCAGAGGCAAACCCATCTGGCCATGATGTAGATGATGAGCAAATAGGGGTGGATAATGTCCTGGTTCTGGTCAGGCCACAGTTATCTCACCTGTGCTGACTGCTGGGGAGGTTGAGTTAGCCCTGGCTGTTTTCCACACCACCTGACAGCACTTCTCCATAAAGGAGCTGGTTTGGGCACCACTCCTGGGTGCCTCCAGGGCAATCTGAGTGCAGCTGGGGTGTTGGGTTGGTCCTCCTGTCCTGCAGCACTCTGCAATCCTCAGGTGGGTAAGGTACTCTGTGTTCTCACCGGGTATGAGTGTCATGGGCTGTTTATTGTTCTAGTTTCGTGGTGCTTTTTTCAGTGAACTTTCCTTATCCCAACCAACAGAGGCTCTGTCTCTTTCTCCTCTGGGAGTGAGCCAGTGGTGTGTGGTGCTGAGACACTGTTTGGGGCTGAACCACCACAAGCATTTACAGCACTCTCTCCTCTTTTTATTTATTTTCTATCATGCCCTTTAATGCCTCTTGCTGAGGCACCACAAGTCAGCTGAGGCTTCTACACTCACACATTAACCACTGACACATCGGAGCTTCACTTCCAGCAGACCCTGGCAAAACCCTCCGTGGTTTTACAAAGAGAAACCTCAAGAACTTTTCCAACCAGAGCTGATCTGCTCCATCTGATCTTGTGATGTTCTGAATGAGGGGATAACCACAACAGGGGGTAGAACCAACACATCGTCCTCTTTTGTGACCAATCCAGCACTGGTGACACATGATAATTTATTCCTTGCTGCCCAGTGCTTGCCCAGCATCAAGGCCCTTCCTGATTCACATGCTGCTCCACCAGAAAGTAAGCTGAGGGAGCACTGGTTGTTGTGAGGGAGGACTGCCAGGGCAGCTGATGCCAGCTGCCCAAAAGAATCTCCCATGCATGATGACATCATCAGTGAGCAGGGTTAAACCTCAACACCCGCACATCAAGGGAATTCAGACATGACTGGTGGAGCAGCAGTGCCAAGGAGGAGGCTTTGGGCGTTCTGAGGGATGCCACAGCAGCCAGGGCTGCTACACAGGAACCTGGCCATGAGCACATTGGGCAGCACTGGGAGCAGTACGGCCACCCAGGCAAAGGCACTCACTGTCAGTTTGACTCAGCACTGCTGTGGACACCAGCAGAGTGTCCAGGAGGTGGGGGGTCCCCAGTCAGGACGAGTGTGGAGGAACTGTCACAAGGTTGAGAGAAATTCTGCCAAGATAGGGTTAGGGGTCTTGTGTGGAGAGGCTGAGAGATCTGGGCTTCTTTAGCCTGGGGAAGGGGAGTCTGAGCAGAGTATAGGGGTAGCTCCAGAGAGATTGAAATTTCCTTTTCAAATGAATGGCAGTTAAAACTAGAGGTGCAGATGGGTTATGAGCATGGAGAAATGCCATTCTGAGGGTAGTACTGTGGTGCTTGGAGTTACTTGGTGGAAGTGTGGATGAGCTGGTGGCTTTGTTTTTCTGGGAACAGCTGGCGAGGAGGGAGAGACAACAGTACAGGCAGGGACATGGTGAGGTGAGAACAAGGTGGGGAAAGGGGTTGGGTGCCTGCAGCCTGCAGGGAAACAGGCACAGGTGTCGGGCAGTGTGAGATGGGCTGTGGTGCAGATGGCCAAGGGTGCTGGCCAGGCTGAAAGGGCCTGATAGAAATGAGATCACAGCCCTTGGCTGTGGCTGATGTCCCTGCAGAGGCCTCAGAGGAGACACATTGTCCTCGTGGCCATGGAACATCATTGCTTCCTTGAACTCAACGTAGGGAGGCATCCATGTGTCACACCCCTGTCCTACCCTTGGTATCACACTCCCCACATCCCATGTAAGAGCCCTGAGACACAGGTGGGGGTCAGGATCTCCCTGCCCAGGGGCTGGGGCTCAGCACTTGGCATTTCTGCTTCATCAGACCAAGCCAGGGTGTCCTCAGCATCAGAGCTGCCTGCGCTGTGCCTGGGTTTGTCCTCATGGCCTCCAGTTGTGAGGTGTTAGATGTTCATGGGGAGGCTTTGTCAGTAATGGCTCCCAGTAGGGCCCATGAACGCTTCAAGGTTCTTTGGGCATTAAGTCTGACTGGCATTTTCAGAGGTTTCTTCACTCTCATCTTGGTATCTGAGGTCTGCGGACTCAGAAGCAAATATACAATAGGGCTCATGAAAATACAGAAAGCCTTAAAAAGCATATCTGTTCAAGTGCTTTAAATT
The DNA here is from genome assembly GCF_964237585.1 of Gallinula chloropus. NCBI lineage: Eukaryota > Metazoa > Chordata > Aves > Gruiformes > Rallidae > Gallinula > Gallinula chloropus. The sequence goes on along the minus strand of NC_140120.1, from coordinate 377,169 downwards.
AAAAAAATCCAGACTACTACAAATAATTGGATTTCAGTTAGGTATTTAATGATGAACATTTCAAAGGGATATTACAATGGAGGATATTTTCCCTTCACGGGTATTTCCTGTCATGGCTCAGTTGATAGAAGTGACAGCAGCGTTCTGTGATGGATATGAGGCTGCTAAGGAGATCTGGACAGGCAGGAAAAGCAGTTTCTTGACATCCAAACCTGCATGGAGAACCTTGCTCTTCCCCAAGCCCAGCAGGTCCCTCACTGGCCTCCTAGGACTCCCAAAACTCTTCCTGGCATCATCTGTGCTCACAGGCAGGGACAGATTTCTCTGACAACAAACAGCAGTTACACATGACACAGTTTAATACCCATGAAATCTCTCTCCTCAGCTGCTGCTACGGCCAAGCAGAGTGTGAAGGGGGTCAGCTTTCAGAGGAGATTCTCTCCCAGATCAGATTTAATCAGGTACATAGAAAGGTCACTTATCAACACACTGACTTGCTGACAGAGCAGTTCATTAGACTGCTGAAAGATGGGACGTTTTCCAACTCTCAGAGTCTCAAAGCAGTAACTGGAGACTGAGCAGCATCTGAATGACCAAAGAGCAATCTGAGGTGGAATTCAGTGAGGATACGTCCATCTAGTCTGCTGAAAAGCTGTCCTTAGGCATGGCCACATCATCAGGAGAGGTGGAAACACCTGCATGGTGTGGGAGGTGAAAGAGACAAACTAGTGTTGAAATGAGCAGTTCATTGCTGTTTAGAACATCCAGTCATCAGTTTCCACAAGGCATCCTTGAGCTCCTGGTTCCTCATGCTGTAGATGAGGGGGTTCACTGCTGGTGGAAAAACTGAGTAAAGAAATGACAATACCAGGTCAAGAAAGAAGGAGAAGAGGAAGGAAGGCTTCAGGTTGGCAAACACACCAGTGCTTAGAAACAGGGAGATCACAGCCAGGTGAGGGAGGCAGGTGGAAAAGGCTTTGTGCTGTCCCTGCTGCGAGGGGATCCTCAGCACAGCCCTGAAGATCTGCACATAGGACACCACAATGAACACAAAACACCCAAAAAATAAGCAGACACTGACCACAACGAGTCCAGTTTCCCTGAGGTAGGCATGTGAGCAGGAGAGCTTGAGGATCTGGGGGATTTCACAGAAGAACTGGTCAACAGCATTACCATGGCAGAGGGGCAGGGAAAATGTACTGGTTGTGTGCAGAATGGAATAGAGAAACCCACTGGCCCAGGCAGCTGCTGCCATGTGGACACAAGCTCTGCTGCCCAGGAGGGTCCCGTAGTGCAGGGGGTGGCAGATGGCAACGTAGCGGTCATAGGCCATGACAGTGAGAAGAAAATACTCTGTTGAGATGAAAAACACAAAAGAAAAGAGTTGAGCCACACATCCTGTGTAGGAAATGGCCCTGGTGTCCCACAGGGAATTGGCCATGGATTTGGGAACAGTGGTGGAGATGCAGCCAAGGTCAGTAAGAGAGAGGTTGAGGAGGAAGAAGTACATGGGGGTGTGGAGGTGGTGGTCACAGGCTATGGTGATGATGATGAGGCCATTGCCCAGGAGAGCAGCCAGGTATATGCCCAGGAAGAGGCAGAAGTGCAGGAGCTGCAGCTCCCGTGTGTCTGCAAAGGGCAGGAGGAGGAACTGGCTGATGGAGCTGCTGTTGGACATCTGCTGCTGTCAGGTGTGGAGACCTGTCAGAGGAGGAACATGCATTGAGAGTGAGGAACATCTCTTTCACTCTTACAGAATATCCTCAGATTGACTCTCTGGATCTCAGACTAAATCCCCTCTGGATAGGAATGAGCTTTTCAGCACTGTTACTCCAATTTCACCTGACAGCAGAGCAGAGCTTTGGAGCTTTGGTTTTCTCCTCACTGTACCTGAGGAGTGTTTCTTCTGTCAGAACTCCCTGACATTGCTGCTGCAGTGCCAGTGAAACCTTCCCCTGAGTGCAGAGTGGGGAGAGCTGCTCTGTCCATCAGCCCTGATCTCAGCTGCCCTTTGCTGGACGCTGTGTGATCACACCCTGGTGTTCCCCGCAGAAGAAACTTGACCCCACAGAGAGCTGAGGAATCCAGTCTCACAGGGCAGAGCTCCAAAGCCCTCCTGCAGTCTCATCCTACCCAAGGAGGATCTCAGCTCCCCGCTCCCAGCCAGGGACACACAGGGCTCAGTGCAGCTGCCCACACACAGGTGATGAGTGGCATTGCCACGGCCTCTGTGCCGAGATGTCTCCTGCATGGGGCTCCTCATTGTGGGAGGCAGCCTGCAGCCCAACAGGAGCCCCCAGGAAGTCCTCAGTCCTACAGATGGGATCCCTGCAGTGAGGGTCAGCTCAGTGCCAGCCCCATCAATGGTTGTGTCCAGAGACCCAGATAATGTTGGGACAAAGGCAGCAAGGACAGAAGGTGAAAATGCAAAAAATTCTCCAGCCAAGGCTGGAAGGGCAGGGACAGACAGACAGGCACTTAGGGGTTCCTCTTCACTAGAGTTCTGGCTACAAAGGAAAGGGCTCATCCTGAAACCCTGGAACTCTGTGTTCAGAGTCTGTGCTGGATGGCAGAAACCAGGGAGTCACTGTGGGAAAGGGTCTGCACTGCAGGGATATCAGGGAGTTACCAAAACCCCACTATCACGACATTTCTGGGAGCAGCTCCTTCTCCATCCCTCACAATGTCTCTGCTGCCTGGAGCTGTCCCTGCAGCTGCTTCTCTTTACCCATGTCACCTCCTGCTCTGTGCTCACAGACCTCATCCCACCTGCCCTGCGCTCAGCTCTGCTCTGCAGACCCCTCCTGGCATCAGGGCACTGCCCTGGGAACCTCTGTGTGTGCAGGGCTCAGGAGATGCTCTGACAAGTCCTAATGACCAATGAGTTTGCACTGCCTGCTGCAAATTATCAATAAAACCTCAGCTCCCACTTCCCACTGACTCCACAAGAGCAGAAAATTCAAAGCAATATCTTCTACCTCTCTCCTCCAGTGAGCTCTCAGCATCCATCAGCTCTCTCAGCCTCACAGGTCTCCACTCTGTGCCTCCAGGCAGTGTCCCCAGCCCTGTGTGCTTGGCAGAGGAGCTGCTCCTGGGCAGAATTGTTTCTTGTCAGTGCTGCTGGGTTGCCAGAAGCTCCCTCCATCCCAGGAGCCCATCCCAGCTCAGCAGGAGAAGACCAGTTCTTCAAGGCTCTCTCCTGGTGCCTCAGCCCTCATGGGGATCACTCTATGATCTCATCTCTGACGTTCCCTCCCTCAGCTGGGGAGAAATCCTTCTGTCCAGCAGAGTCTTTTCTCATGCTCAAACCAGAGCTGAGCAGGAGAACCACCTTTCCTTGTCTCCCCATGAGACAGGACCCCCAAAGCTGGGACAGGGAGTGGACTCTTTCCCCCTGTGAAAGGAAGGGAGTTAGGTGAGCATTTCGGCATTTCTCTGTGTTTCACAGGAACCAATTGAGGAAAAACAAATTAACTAAGCTCTGCTCTGCAGTTGGGGGAAGTGGAAACCTCCACCCAGAAAAGATCATATAGATCAAAAGAGACAGACCTTCTGCTGCAAGGACAAACTGACACCTGGAGAGCCCCATACAGCCAGTGGCACCCTCAGCCAGCAGGAAATGGACATCCCAAAAAGGACCTTTCCAGTGTCTAATAGAACAGGGAGAGGCAGTCCTTGGGTCTCCGATGAGATTGTTTTGCTCAGGGAAGAGTGCCCCAAGTTCTCACTGCCTTGTTCTCCTTGCACAGGGCTTCCTGCAAAGAGGCAGAGAATGTCCAAGGGCAGCCTCATTCCCCACTTCCTCCTCCTGCCCTTGGCAGACACACGGGAGCTGCAGCGGGTTTCTCAGTGCTGTGCTGCTCACGGCCAAGACATGTTCCCTGCCCCTCTGCAAGGGCAATGCTGATGACTCCTCTGGAGTCCCCCAGATCCTCAGCCTCACATGCTCAGATGCCTACCTCAGGGAGACTGGTCTCCTTGTATTTAGTACCTGCTTAGTTTGGTTGTTTTGTGGGCTACCTGGGGAGGTTTCAGGCCAGGAACATCTTTTGGACCTCGCACCTTTTGTTTGGGGAGCTATAGCTGGTCATTTTTCTTAGTTGTGAAAATAGTCCCTGGTAGAGCCTGACAATGACATCAGGTAATTTTAGGACCACTCCCTTTGCATGGAATGCCCTGAGCCCCAAGGTTCTGTTGCTTCTCATCCGATACCTGAAGAGGTTTCATGCCAGGAAGATCTTTCAGCCCTCACACCTTTTACTGTGCTGTTATTGGTGGACGGTTAGCATATTTGATCTGGAAAATTCTCTCTGTTTCAGTTAGGACTGTTTTCTTTGAAGAAATGCTCTGAGCCTGAAGGTATATAGGGGCTGCTAGTGGGACACCTGGGGAGAGTTCAGGCCGGGAATATCTTCAAGCCCTCGCTCCTTTTGTTTGAGACCTATTGCTGGAGGTTTAGCAGTTCTGAAGGTTGTTACTGGTAGCTCAGAAAATGACACCAGGCACTGTTAGGACTGTTGCCTTGTCTAGGCATGGCCTGAAACTCAAGATTGGTTGTACTGCTGGTCTACTACTTGGGGAGGTGTTAGGTCACAAAAGTTTTTCAACCCTGACACCAACTTGTTTGGGAGCTGTTCCTGGATGTTTTTCAGTTTCAAAGGTGGGCGCTTGTAGAGCTTGAAAATGAAGTCAGGCATTCTTAGGATTGTTCCCTTAGCTACGAAAGCTCTGAGCCCCAGAGTTGCTGGGGCTGCTTTTGGGTTACCTGGGGAGGTTTCAGGCTCCCAAATATATATCAGCTCTCAAACCTTATGTTTGGGAACAGTTGCTGGACACAGCATGTTTGACTGGGGATGCTGGTAGAGCCAGAATACGATGTCTGGTCTTACAGGACCATTCTCGTTGCTGGGAATGCCCTTCACCCCAAGGTTACCAGGGCTGCTTGCGGGCTACCTGGGGAGGTTTCAGGCCAGGATCATTCAGCCTTCATAGATCTGCTTCACATGTACTTACAGATGGCTCCCCAAATTGTGGTGCCTTTAGCAAAATGACAGCAATAGGTGTTAAAGAACCTGGGTCAGAACTGCTGGACGTTCAGCATGTTCGAAGATCGATGAAGGTAGAGATCAAAAATGATATCAGACATTGTTAGGACCATTCCTGTGGCAAGGAATGCCCTGAGCCTCAAGCTCACTGGGGCTGCTTGTCTCTCCCTGTGGAGGTTTTACGCCAGGAACATCTTTCATCCCTCGCAGCTCTTGTTTGGAATATATTGCTGGACATTCAGCATGTTCAAAGGTGGATGCTGGTAGTGCCGGAAACATGAGATCAGACACTATTAGGACTGTTCCCTTGGCAAGGACATTCCTGAGCCCCAAGGTTACTGGGTCTTCTGGTCCTCTCCCTCAGGAGGTTTCAGGCCAGGAACATCCTTCATCTTTTACAACTTTTGTTTGTGTCCTATTACTCGACCTTTAACATGGTTGAAGTTGGACACTGGTAGAGTCCGACAATGATGTCAGGTACTTTTAGGACTGACCCTTGGAAACGGAAGCCCTGAGATCCAAACTTACTGGGGCTGCCAGTGTGCTACCTGGAGAGGTTTCAGACCAGGAACATTTTTCTGCCCTCACACCTTTTTTTTGGGTTATATTGCTGGATATTTAGCAGTTTCCAAGGTGGACACCGTTAAAGCCAGAACATGTCATCAGGCAGAAATCTGTCCACTCCCATGGCTATGAAAGCCCTGACCCCCAAGTTAATGAGGCTGCTACTGTGCTACCTGGAGAGGTTTAACACCACAAACATCTTTCATCCGTCACACCTTTTGTTTTGGATGGATTGCTGTATGTTTTGCACCTCCAAATGTGATCACTGGTAGAGCCGGAAAACGACGTCAGGCCCTGTTAGGATGGTTGCATGATCTATGACATTCCTGAGCCCCAAGGTTACTGGGCCTGCTAGTGGGCTACCTTGGGAGGTTTCAGGCCAGGAAAATTACTGGGGCCTTGCAACTTTTGTTTGGGAGCTTTTGCTGGACGTTTAGAAGTTTCAAAACTAGAAGCTGGTAGAGCTGAAAACTGATGCCTTACACTGTTCTGACTGTTCTACTGTCTATAAAAGCCCTGAGCGCCAACGTTACTGGGGTGTCTTTTGGGCTACCTGGGGAGGTTCCTGGCCAAGAATATCTTTATTCCCTTGCACCTTTTGATTGGCAGCTATAGCTAGATGTTTAGCATTTTTGAAGGTGGATGCTGTTAGAGCCAGAAAATGATGTCAGGCACTGTTACAACCGTTCTTTTGGAAAGGAAAGCCCTGATCCCCAAGGGTACTGGGGCTTCTAGAGGGCTACCTAGTCAGGTTTCAGGCCAGGAACATCATTCATCCTTAGAGTCTTTTATTTGTGAGCTACTGCTGGACGTTTAGCATTTCTGAAGAGGGATGCTGGTAGAGTCTGAAAATGACATCAGGCACTGTTGGGACCATGACCTTGGTAAGGAAAGACCTGAGTCTCAAGGTTACTGGAGCTGTTACTGGGCTTCCTACTGAGGTTTCAGGGCAGGAACATCTTTCATTCCTCAATTATTTTTTTTCTGGGGGGGTATATTTATTGCTGTAGGTTTAGCTTCAAAGCTGGATGCTGGTAGAGGTGGAAAATGACATCAGGCACAGTTCGGACCAACCCATTGTCTTTGAAAGCTGTGAGCCCCAAGGCTACTGGGGCTGCTACTGGCCTACCTGTGGAGGTTTCAGGCTGAGGGGGTTTGACCCAGGCTAGAGGCCAAACGCACACCAAAGCTGCTCTATCACTCCCCTTTTCAGATGGAAAAGGGACAAAATATGTATTGGGAGGTTTAGGATTCGAGATAAGGCCAGGGAGAGATCACTCTGCAATCAGCATCATGGGCAAAACAGACTCAACATGGAATAAAGGAAAGAAAACTCATTTATTAAAACTACACCACACCCCCAGTGACACCAGAGCCAGGTAATGAGAAGTGAGGCCAGCTCTTAAAGCACCTTCCCCCCACCCTTCCCTTCTTAACAGACTTCATTTTATTCCCCATTTTTCTCCCTTCTTCCCCACCACCATGGCAGGGGGAAGGGCAGGGAATGGGGGAGTGGGGGTTTTGTCACTTCCTCACAAGCTGCTTTCCTTCTCCAGATCTTAAACCACCTGTACATCCCCCCATCCCTCCCCTCTTAGCAGACTTTACTTTAATCATAAATTCACTCCCTTCATCCCCCCATCACAGCATAGGGAAATGCAGGGAATGGGGAGGGGGGGTTTCAGTCTGTTCCTACTGAGTTGTTTTCCTTCTTAGCTTGGGAGGGGATTCCACACCCCCTTTCCCTGAGGCACCGTGGGGTCCCACCCACAGCAGACAGTCCTGCATGAACTTCTCCAATGTGAGTCCTCTCTATCAGGGAGTCATCTCCTCACCAATTGCCTCAGCATGGCTCCTTCCATGGGGTGCTGACCTTCGGGCCCAGACTGCTCCAGGATGGTCCCCCACAGAGTCACAAGTCCCCCAGCAAACCTGCTGCAGCATGGGTCGGTCTCCTCATAGGCCGTAGATGTTCTCTGGTCCTGTCCTTATCCACAGGCTGCAAAGGGAAGGTCTGCTTCACCATGCTCTTCTCCACAGGCTGCAGGGGAATCTCTCTCTCTGGCACCTGGACCACCTCATTTTCCACCCCCCTCCTTCTTCCCTGGCCTTTGTGTCTGTACAGCTTCCTACATCTTCTCCCTCCCCCCCAGCTTCCTACATCTTCTCCCTCCCCCCCAGCTTCCTACATCTTCTCACCCCCCCCCCCCTCAACATACACAACCACGTAGAGACAGAGACCAGCAGTGTGGTGCTCAACTCTAGGCTGGGGCCAAACCATGGTGAAAGGTTCCAGCACAACACCCACACATGAAGGCAGCTCTGACATGATGGGTAGAGAACCAGCCACAAGGGGAAGAATTTGGTCATTCCAGGGGATGCCATATCAGTCAGAGGTGCTGAACTGGAATCTGGCCATGAGCAAATTGGGCTACACTGGGAGGAGTGTAGCCACCCTTCTGGTCCATCTGGACTCTGCATGGGTGAGGCCACCGCTGGAGCAGTCAGTCCAAGTGTGGGGCTCCCCAGTTCTGAGGAATGGGGAGGAACTGTCACATGGGCAGAGAAAGTCTGCCAAAATACAGTGAGGGGTCTTGTGTGGAGAGGCTGAGAGACCCGGGCTTCTTTAGCCTGGGGAAAGGGGAGGCTGAGGGAAGCCCTCTTTGTGCTACAGGAAAAGAACGTAAGAAAGGAAGTCAAGGTGAAACTGCAGCTTTGAAGGTCAGAGTTGCCATGAGGATAAAGAAATATCACTCTGAGGGCAGAGCTGTGGTGCTTAAAGTCACTGGGAGGAAGTGTGGATGAGCTGGTGCCTTTCCGTGTGTGGGAACAGCAGGTGAAGATTGAGAGAGAGCAGAACAGGCAGAGACATCATGGAGTGAGATCAAGGTGGGGAAGGGGGTTGGGTGCCTGCAGCCTACAGGGAAACAGCACAGGCGTGGGGCAGTGTGGGATGGGCTGTGGTGCAGACGGACAAGGGTGCCAGTCAGGTTTTTGGCTCCTTGACTAGAGATGATATCTCTGCCACAGAGGCCTCAGAGGCACCACATTGTCCTCACAGTCATAGAGGATCATTGCCTCCTTACACCCATGCCAGGGGAGGACACCATGTGTCATACCACTGTCTGTCCCTTGGCGTCACTCCCTACATCCCAAGGAAGAGTCTTGAGACACAGGTGGGGGTCAGGATGTCCCTGCCCAGGGGCTGGGGCTCAGCACTTGGCATTTCTGCTTCATCAGACCAAGCCAGGGTGTCCTCAGCATCAGAGCTGCCTGTGCTTTGCCTGGGTTTGTCCTCATGGCCTCCAGTTGTCTGCTCTAACGAGCCCATGGGGAGGCTTTGTCAGTAATGGCTCCCAGTGGGGCCTGTTAGTGCTTCAAGGTACTTTGGGCATTACTCCTGACTTGGACTTCTTGAGAGGTTTCTTCACTCTCATGTTGGTATCTGAGGTCTGTGGACTCAGAAGAAAAGACACCATGGGGCTCATTAACATCCAGAAAGCCATTACAAACATGTTTATTCACACAATTTTCATTAAAGAGCTCAAAACTCCTACAACTAATTGGATTTTAATTGGGTCCTTAGTAATACAGGTTTCAAAGGAATTTCCCATGGAGGACCTTTTTTCAGTCACAGGTATTTTCTGTCATGGCTCAGTTGATAGAAGAAGTGACAGCAGCATTATGGGATGGACATGGGTCTGCTAAGGAGATCTGGACAGGCAGGAAAAGCAGTCTCTGGAGATCCAACCCTGCATGGAGAACCTTGCTCCTCCCCAAGCCCAGAAGTTCCCTCACTGGCCTCCTGGGACTCCCAACAATTTTCCTGGCATCATCTGTGCTCACAGGCACAGACAGATTTCTCTGACAACAAGCAGCAGTTCAACATGACACAGTTTAATACCCATGAAATCTCTCTCCTCAGCTGCTGCTACGGCCAAGCAGCGTGTGAAGGGGTTCAGCTTTACTGGTGCTCCCAGTGCACAACCTGGGGAGGTTTCAGGCCAGGGAGATCCTTCATCTCTTGCAACTTGTGCTTGGGTGCTTTTGCTGGGTAGTTAGAATTTTTGAAACTTTTTCTGGTAGAGCTGGAAATCTACCTCTAGGCACAGTTAGTGGGAGAGCTGGGGATGTTTCAGGCCAGGAATATCTTCATGCCCTCGCTCCTTCTCTTTGACACCTGTTGCTGGAGGTTTAGCAGTTTCCAAGGTTGTTGCTGGTAGATTGAAATATGACGTCAGGCACTCTTAGGACCGTTGCCTGGGCTAGGAATGCCCTGGCCCTCAAGGTTTCTTCTACTGCTACTCTACTACCTGGGGAGTTTCAGGCCACAAAACATTTTCCAGACCTCACATCAATTTGCTTTGGAGCTGTTACTGGACATTTATCAGTTTCACAGGTGGACGCTTGTAGAGCCTGACAATGAAGTTAAACAATATTAGGACCACTCCCTTGGCTAGGAAAGCCCTGAGCCCCAAGGTTATGGTGCTGCCTGCTGGCTCCCTGGGGAGATTTCCTGCCAGAGAATTCTTTCCTCCCTCACACCTTTTGTTTGGGGCTCTTACTGGACGTTTGGCATTTTTCAAAGTTGGATGCTTGTAGAGCCCAGGAAGGACATCACACACTCTTAGGACTGTTCTCTCAGCTATGAAAGCTCTGAGTCCTAAATTTACTGGGGCTGCTTTTGCTCCTCCTACCAGGGGAGGTTTCAAGCTCACAAGATATTTCAGCTCTCAAACCTTTTGTTTGGAAGTTATTGCTGGACGTTTAGTACTTCTTGAATGTGGACACTGGTAGAGCCAGAAAATGATGTCTGGTGTTACAGGACCATTCCCTTGGCTGGGAATTCCATTCACCCCAAGGTTACCAGTGCTGCTTGTGGGCTACCTGGAGTGGTTTCAGCCCAGGAACATCGTTCAGCCTTCATAGATTTACTTGGGAGCTATTGCTGTATGTTTAGAAATATCAAAGGGGCAACCTAGTAGAACCCAAAAATGATGTGAGGCACTCTTAGGACCATTCTCTTGACTAGGAACGCCCTGACCCCCAAGGTTACTGGGCTGCTAGTGGGCTACCGGGGGGGATTTCAGTTCAGGATGCTTTCACAGCCCTTGTAACTTCTGTTTGTTACCTACAGTAAAGGTGGGAGATTCTCTCTGTCCCTCCTTTTGTTATTGTACTTAAGGAATTAAAAAATAGAATCTATTAAAAAACTATAAAGTATTAACAATAGAATCTCCCAAACTTATTGGATCTCGGGGGAACCACTGTGATGGAGGATAAAGAAAGAGCTGATGTACTTAATGCCTTTTTTGCCTCAATCAATAGTAGCATGGTCAGTTGTCTCCTGATACCAAGACCCCTGAGTGGAAAGATGGGGATGGGAGGTAGATGGAAGCCCCCATAATCCTAGGGGAATTGCTTACTGACCTGCTCAGCTGCTTAGATGTGCAGAAGTTGATGGGCTTGGATGGGATACACCCAAAAGCACTGAGGGGGGTGGTGGATTTGCTCACCAAGCCACTTTGCCTTATTTACCAGCAGTCCTGGCTGACCAGGGTGGTTCCACCTGACTGGAAGCTGGCACATGTGACACCCATCTACAAGAAGGGACAGAAGGAGGACCCAGGGAACTACAGGCCTGTCAGCCTGACCTGAGTGCTGTGGAAGGGAATGGAACTAATCATCTTGAGTACCATCATGCAGCACATGCAGGACACTCTGGCCATCAGGCCCTGTCAGCATGGGTTTAGGAAAGTCAGACTGTGCTTGACCAGACTTACCTCCTTCCATGACAAGGTGACCTGCTGCTTATTGGATGAGGGGAAGGCTCTGGATGTGTTCTACCTGGTGTCGGTAGATAGGGCCTGGCGGTCGGAAGATTTCGGGCTGTATGGAAAGGTAGGACCCCCCCCCCTCTCCTTAGGTAACCAATAGTAGGTAGCCAGTGAGGTAGGCGGACGGAAGTGACATCAGACCCCTGGGGTATAAAGCCCCGCGCACCTCTCTAATTAACACCATTTGCCGTCCACCACATTGGTGTCTGTGAGCTGATGGACCGTGCTGCCAGAGTGTGGCGCCGTTGCCGTTCCTGAACCAGGTTGCCGTGCCTAAACGAAAGGCAACAAGTGGTGCCGAAACCCAGGAGACTCGCCTGTGTCAGGTGAATGGCGGCCAGGCGGCAGGACCAGCCCGGCGGGGAGGACGGTCCCGGACCAACAAGGAGGATGGAAGCCCTTGTGAAGGTCGTATTGGGATTGCGTACGCAGTGGGGTATTGAGTGTGAGGTTAAAGATTTTACTCTCGCCGTTGTGAGACTTTTACAAATCGGGGTCATTGACCAGCCGGTTGATATTCTCCATCCTGAGGTGTGGGATAAATGTACTAAAGCTTTGGCCGAGGAAACTATGTCCTCAGGTGGTGGGAAAAATCTTAAATCGTGGGGGAGAGTCATGCAGGCCTTCCAGAAGGCGATACAAGAGCAGGACACTTGGAGGGCGGCGAAAGAATGTTTGTTGGTCACCCCAAAATTGGGAATCGGGGCGGCCACACAAACTTTGCAGCCCCCAGATGGTGATAAGCCTGCCGAGCACAAAGATCGAGAGGGTGATAAGCCGCCTCCATCCCCAAACCCTGATCCACTTACGGAGGGTCAGATCGGGCAAAACCTTTTACGGAGGGGCAGGAGCAAGCGAAATCTTTCTGGGGAGGGCTAGCTGAGGAGGCCAGGGCTGCTGCTAAGAAATCAGAATCTCAGGAAGCTGCTCGGAGCCACCTCCCTATATGCCCAAAGATGGCGCTGAGAGCGGAGAAGAAGGGTGGGGCAAAAATCCTTTTGGTGGGAACAGGGAGGAAATTCCAGAGCTGGCTGACGTGAAAGGGAAGGGTGGTAGAGATAGAGAAGGAAGGGACAGGAACATGAGCGACAGGTGGAGAGCCAATCAGAACCCGCCGAGGAGGAGGGGTGGGTCGAGGGGGCGGGAACAAAAACCCACCCACAAAGCTGGTGGACGGGGTCAGAGCCCAACAAAAAAGGAATAGAAAACTGGAAGTGGCCAGTCAGTCGAGTTCCGGCTCCGAGTCGAATACGAGCCAAGGCGAGTGGCTCACAATTGATCAAATTAAAAGCCGAATTCTCTCCATCAAAAGCAAAAAGGACCAGATCATCGGACACCTTTGTGACCCGTGCACCCTGGTGGCTGAGGAGGACAACAAGGCAGCAAACACCCTGTCTGCCCCTGGAGGTTCCACGCCGGCAGAATCCAGACGATGGCGAGACAAACCCCCGTGGCAAAGGGCCACAATGTCTCTGGGTGATTTTACTTTTAGGGTTTGTCATACCATCTACTGGTTTGTATGAACATCGGCCGTGGGAATGGGTGTTAGGAAGATGGGAGGATCAGAAAATACTCCAGAAAATCGTCACCTCAGGCCCTCCTAGCTTTAAAGTCTCTGTAGCTTAGTCCCAGTGGACCCTTGTCGGTGGGATGCAAGGTACTATGTATGTCCTAGCTTTAATCCAGGCAGACCTCAGTGCTACTCCTCTAGTCAGTACCATTGTCCTACTTGGGGATGCGAGACCATAGCCTCTGACTGGACAGCAGCAACAGGACCAGACAGGTGCCTCAGAATTCAACTCGGACCTCACAATTGCGTCAGGTACAGAAAATGAATAGTGGAGAGATCTTGGAGGGCTCTGAGTGTAAAAAGACCTAAGGAGGGAGAGTTATGTAGATATTTTATGCTGAATGTAACAAATGAGAATGACTGGGGATGGACTAATGGCAAAACCTGGGGCTTTAGGTACTGGGAAGGTGGCGTTAAAAGGAGGGGACTAATTTTTATTAGAAGACAGGAGCTGAGAACCACCTCAACAATAGGTCCCAATGTCGGGATCAAAAGCAATAACCAACAAGGAAAAGACAACTTGACAGTTCCTACTTCAGCCCCAACCAGTCCCCTACCAGCTGAACAAAAGGTTCCCTTAGGCAATTTGATCCCAGACTCTCACCTTTCGGCTGGCAAATCATTCTTAGGTGTGTTAGATGCTACTTTCCGATCACTGAATCAATCCAATCCCAATCTTACTGAGGCATGTTGGCTGTGTTATGATGCTTATCCCCCTTACTATGAGGGTATTGCCCTCAGCACTCCTTTTAGCTACTCATCAGACGATAACCCGACTCAGCGCAAGTGGGATACACCACGGAGAGGAATCACTTTGGACCAGGTTAGAGGCCAAGGCATATGTTTTGGCAATGCCACCTTAGCGAGCTGGAACAGCGCGGTCTGTGCAGAAACTGTTGCAATTGATAGAACCCATAAATGGGCAATTCCATCCGCATCAGGGATGTGGATCTGTCATCAGACAGGGCTAACCCCCTGTGTGTCCCTTGAGCGTTTCAACCCTACAACTGACTTTTGTGCACAAATTTTGATTGTTCCCAGGGTCCTATATCATTCGGATGAAGAAATGAGCCATTACTGGGGAGATGCAGACAACAGGATCCAAAAGAGAGAAATACTGACAGCACTGACAGTAGCAACACTGCTCGGCCTGGGAATAGCTGGTACAGCTACGGGAGCGACTGCTATGCTGAACCATCACCAAGACCTGGCTCGACTACAAACTGCCATCGACGAAGATCTGCAAAGACTCGAGCAATCTATGACCCATCTAGAACAATCTGTCTCTTCACTCTCAGAGGTTGTCTTGCAGAACAGATGAGGATTAGACCTCCTGGTCATGCAACAAGGAGGCCTTTGTGCCGCCTTGAAAGAGGAATGCTGCTTTTATGCTGACCACACAGGATTAGTCAGGGATTCGATGGCTCAACTGAGAGAAAGGTTAGCTCAGAGAAAAAAGGAAAGAGAGGCCCAAGGAGGATGGCTGGGATCATGGTTTAGTTATTCGCCATGGCTAACCACCTTAATATCTACCTTGATGGGACCAGTTGTAATGATCATAATAGCACTGATTTTCAGACCCTGTGCACTGAACAAGCTCACAGCATTCGTCAAGAGTCGGCTAGAGAGGGTTAACATTCTCTTTGTAGAAAACAGACAGATGCTTTAAGAATGCAGCCACTGAGCACTACCCCTACTGTTCTGCAGTTGTCCCTAGTATATCCTACTGTCTAAGCTACTTCTGACTTATCAGTCACTCAATGTGCCTTATGCTACTAACATTATAAGCTATCACTATTATAAGCTATCAATATTATAACTTATCACTATTATATATTATTACTAACATATTATCACTATTATTATCACTATTATGTATTATCACTATTATATATTGTCACTACTGTAGTCCAACACTGTTATAAGCTGTCACCTTTTTATATATCAGTATTGTGTGTCACTCTTGCACTTTGCACTGTGAGTAGTTTTAGTGAGCACAGGGAGGGGGGAAATGTCGGTAGATGGGGCCTTGGGGTCGGAAGATTTCGGGCTGTACGGAAAGGTAGGACCCCCCCCATCCTCAGGTAACCATTAGTAGGTAGCCAGTGATGTATGCAGATGGAAGTGGCATCGTAGCCCTAGGCTATAAAACACTGTGCCCCTCGCTAATAAACGCCATTTGCCGTCCACCACATTGGTGTCTGTGAGCTGATGGACCGAGCAGCCAGAGTGTGGCGCCGTTGCCATTCCTGAACCAGGTCGCCGCGCCTAACAAAGGCAACAGGTGGGTACTGGCCTCTTCTCCCTAAAAGCTAGTGACAGGACAAGAGGAAGTGGTCTCAAGTTAATCCAGGGGAGGTTCAGGTTGGGTATTAGGAAAAACGTCTTCACCAAAAAAGAGTGGTGAAGCCCTTGAAGAGGCTGCCCAGGTAGGTGGGGGAATCGAGGTACCTGGGGCTGTTCAACAAACAGGTAGATGTGGAGTTTTGGGAGATGGTTTGCTGGTTGTGTTGGGGCAGGTCTGACAAGGGGACTTGATGATATCTTGAAGGTCTTTTCCAACCTTAATGATCCTCTGATTCTACAAACTCCTCATGCTGTTGTCTGGTGACAGACACCACCATCAGAGGAAACTACCTGAAACAGGCATTAACAGCTGACCAAATGGAGATTCACTCCAGGGAAACCTGAGAAACTATTCCATTCTGGCCAACACGAACCTCTGGAAGGTCACAAGGAGAAATGGCCAGTCCTGCTGAAGAAGGAAGAAGAACCTCATTCCTCAAGGCAGGCCTTCACCTGACTGGCTGAGCAGTAACACCTCGGAGAAGGACCACACACACCAGTGGTGCACACTCATCATGAACAAGGCTACCAGCATACTCGTCTGCACCTCAAAAGCATGGCCACCCAGCTGATCTGGAGATGGATGAAGTGTGGTGTCAGAGGTGGTGACGTTTTACTCAACGTTGGGAAGCAGCACGAGAAGGAAAGAATGGAACCAAGAGAAACCTTTGTAGTTGAGGCTGGATCTGAGGAAGAGCCCTGAGCTGTGTGGGTGGGACAGGACAGCCCTTCCCAGGGGCTGGGGGCAGGGTTACCCAGCGTCAGAGCCACCTTGACATTGCCTTTGCCTACCTGTCATCATGGCTTCCTGTCTGCCACTCTAACCAGCCCCAGTGTTGCTCTGTCAGTGATGGCCCTCAGGGTACCCGTTACTGCTCCAAGAGACGTTGGAGTCTGCATGACTGTAATTCCTGCTGAAGTTTCATCAGCTTCCCCTCAGGGTTTGAAGTGCATGGACTCAGCCTCAAACCCACCAGAGGGGTCATTAACATGCCTTGGGCTGATCCTCTGCTGCTGAGCTGCTCCAGGCTCCTGGGATGGAAGGAGCTCTTGGCAGCAGGCTGCTCTGCAGACAGCTCTGCCAAGGAGCAGCTCTTCTGCAAAGAACAGCAGGGAGAAGGTCACCCCCAGGGTACCTCAGGGAGATGAGCAAGGCAGAATAAGACCTTAAAGGCTGCCAGGACTGGGAGGATGACTGAGAGCTCAACAGAAGAGGAAGCTTTGCAGCCTCTGACACAGTAAGGCTCAGGGTGCAGGGCAGTGCAGGTGTGAGTCCTGGAGGCATCTCCTAAAGCTGGCACAGCCCAAGGGATCTGTAAGGAGGGGGCTCTTTTTAGGCAATTTCTGAATAGTTGTGAAGCCACAGTGTGTAGCTGGAGGTACGAAGGGCTGTTGCTTCAGAGGAGGGTCCCTGCACCCCAGGGGCTGTGTGCTGGGGCAGGGACTCTGCTGCCTTCCAGGGTCAGCAGTCAGTCTGCCCAGGGAGCTCCCCATGGTGCTGTAGGGAGAAGCTGTGGGTGGAAGGAGTAACTTCCTCCTAGGCCAGGCCAGGGTCTTTCTGCTATCGATAGGGGTGCTGTGTGTGTGTGTCCAGGCTGGTCACAGCTCCAGATGTCCAAATGCCTCCCCTGGGACATTTCACAGGCACTATCAAGGTAGGGGCTACTTGGGACAAAGGTGCTTTCTGGGGTCAGTGCTTTTCCTTTCAGACTTGAATGGTAGATGGAGCTGCCAGATCTGCACAGGAGATGATGAGCACTACAGTGAGAGATGAGCAGGTTTTTCAAAGAACCCAAGAGTCACATCACCCACCTCAGCCTACAGACAGCATCATCATCACCTCTGTGGTCTCTTCAGGGTTTATTTGAACTCTCCAACAGAGAGGTGCCCCTGGGCAGTGTGTGGTGCTCAGGAGGTGTCTGCAGGGCAGACCTGAGCACTCAGAAGGTGGGATGGGGTCTGTCAGCAAGCACAGGGAGGAGGTGTGGGGAAGAAGAAACACTTCCTGGCAAACAGAGCTCCAAACAGCAGAGCCATGGTCAAGGAGTGAGAGGAAACTCCTAACAGGACTCAGACAGGATTCATTCAGGCAGTTGTCTTTTGGTCCTGCACTGTGGATGTCTGCTGGGCAATAAGCTGGCTGTCCAATTAAGACATCTCATCTTCAAGAGACCTGCCTTTCTGCTTTTTCCATCCCACTGGGATTTAATGCTGCCCCCCTTTAAAGGCATCACCCTCCTGTAGTGCCTAAAAGAGTGCTGAGCCACGTCTTGTGGGTTCCCAGTCTCCTCTCAGGTTCCCTTGCTTTTTTCTGAGAGGGGCTGTTTCCCGCCCTCTCCATCACAACTCCACCTCTGTGCTGGAAAAAGCGTTCATAGATGTATCCTTTGAAACAGAATTCCCCTGCTTCCATCAGGGTAAAGTTACATTTTCTTTAAAGAGTGATTTTATGTGCACAGTCATCAACGAGGAAGAAAAAGGGAAAGCACAGGGCAGGTGGGAATGGGACTGATGGGCATCGCAACTCTCCTGTCTCTGCATTGAGCCCCAGCTTGCTGAGCCCTTTTGCCTGGCTGCTTCACACCTGCTCAGAGGTTTTCTACCTCTAAAAATAGTACTGGTGTGATGTGATGGTGGACAGAAAGAAACACTTTATGAGGAGTCCTCATAAAGACGTGCTGAGCCTCTCTTCCACTCTTCCAATCAATGGAAACTGAAATTTTCTATTTGTGTATGAAATCCTTTCTGATCATCAGAGATGTGAAGCACTCATTCCCATGTACTCATTGCAACAGCACAGAGCTGATTCTGTGGCAGCACACTGGAAGAGGTCCTGCTCCTTAAAGCACTCTCAGCCAGCACAGAGCAAAGAGAGGAAATGCCTTGGGATTTGGATTGGGCTGGGATGTGGATTAAAAATGTCTGTCCTAATTTTCCTCTGTCTTCTCCTTTTTAGAACAATGCCCCCATGCAAAGAACCAGATAATGTCCAACAGCAGCTGCATCACTGAGTTCCTCCTCCTGGCATTTGCAGACACGAGGGAGCTGCAGCTCCTGCACTTCTGCCTCTTCCTGGGCATCTACCTGGCTGCTCTCCTGGGCAATGGCCTCATCATCATCACCATAGCCTGTGACCACCACCTCCACACCCCCATGTACTTCTTCCTCCTCAACCTCTCCCTCCTCGACCTGGGATCCATCTCCACCACTGTCCCTAAAGCCATGGTCAATTCCCTCTGGGGAACCACGGCCATCTCCTACACAGCCTGTGCTTCACAGGTCTTTTTCTTTTACTTTCTGCTTTCAGCAGAGTTTTCCCTTCTCACTGTCATGGCCTATGACCTCTACGTTGCCATCTGCCACCCCCTGCACTACGGGACCCTCCTGGGCAGCAGAGCTTGTGTCCACATGGCAGCAGCTGCCTGGGGCAGTGGGTTTCTCTATGCTGTGCTGCACACAGCCAATACATTCGCTATACCTCTCTGCCATGGCAATAAACTGGACCAGTTCTTCTGTGACATTCCACAGATCCTCAGGCTCTCCAGCCCAGAAGACCTCCTGAGGGAATCTGCTCTTATTGTTCTTAGTGCCTGTTTATTCTTTGGGTGTTTTGTGTTCATTGTGGTGTCCTATGTGCAGATCTTCAGGGCTGTGCTGAGGATCCCCTCGCAGCAGGGACGGCACAAAGCCTTTTCCACCTGCCTCCCTCACCTGGCCATGGTCTCCCTGTTCATCAGCACAGGCATGATTGCCTACCTGAAGCCCACGTCCATCTCCTCCCCATCCCTGGACTTGGTGGTGGCTTGCTTGTACTCGGTGGTGCCTCCAGCAGTGAATGCCCTCATCTACAGCATGAGGAACCAGGAGCTCAAGGATGCTGTGTGGAAACTGCTGACTTGGTGCTTTTCAGATCCCATGTAGTGCCCGTTGTCTTCTGCATATCACTCGTATCATAATTAAGTCTTTTGCCAGAGATTCTCTCAAGAACAAGCCCAAGGAACAGACTCAAAAGAAACTGTTGCTATGCTTGTTTTTCCATGGGCAGTAGGGTGAGAGCAGAGTTCCATGTTCTCTGTGGACTGAGGTGTGGCTTGGATATCCCTTGTAAGAGGCCAGCACTCACGTAGATGGTGAATGGACTCCAACTAACCTGCCATTGGCTCTATAGGCTGTGATAGGTCTGATTACAGGGGGTGATTTTCTGGAAGGAATCAGGAGCTTCCAGGAGAGCACAGGAGTTCTGAAGGGAGGGCGTGTGCCAGGATTCCAGAACTGAATAGATCCAAGTGGGCATGAGCCTTTCCAAGGTGAAGTGACCCAGAGATCAAATGCTAAATCTGGGTGTGAACCATGAAGTGAGAGTTCTGCAACTGCAGGGGACACAGCAGGCACAGGGACAGGAGCCTGGTGAATTATTTGGTTTACCAAAAGTGCACTTCCATAGGGTGGACCTGGTGCTGCATCCAAACACGTCTCACAGCACTGCAGGAAGGCAGGACATTTCTGACTACACTCCATGGCCACATAAGAGCTTCTGTAGGAGGCAGTGAGGAGCAGCGATGTCCCAGAGCTGGGTTTGGCACCAAGCCCAATCAGCACGTCACTTGCAGAGTCATCCTGTGAGCCCAGGCCCACAGCCCACTTGCTCTGCAGAGCAGCACAGCCAACCCAAGGGTAGTGGACAGCATGGGTAGGGAGTGTAAGAATGGCCAGCCAGGCCCACACAGATGTTCCTGTTTTGAGGAAGGGCACTGTGGAGAGGTGGGATGTCCTGGGAGAAGAGCAGGAAACCACGTCTTGCACAGACTGGGATGTTCTGCTTGTCTGGGAGAGGGGAGTGGTGAGTGCTGGGATGGGCAAGTGGTGAGTGTGGTCTGGCAAGTGCCAGGGAAATAAAAATAATCCCTGTACAACTCAGCTCTGTGTGTGTGTACAGGCTGGGGGCAGACAGAAGTGTCCTCACACAGCCAGACCTCCTGGGGGAGATGTGAAGCACTAGTAGAGCAGGACCTGGTCTGTGCCCATGTGTGTGGGACATCCTGAAAAGCTGCCCCAGAGCAGTCCTTACCAGCCAGTGACAATCATTTCCACACTGGCCTCCCACCCCGGCTAAGAGGGGTTGTTTGTCCCTCCATGGAGGGACACCAGGGGACTGTCAGAGATCCATGTTTACAAGGTACAGACATGGTGTGTGTGTGGTGAGATGAACCTGAGGGAGCTCAAATATTAATAAATGAGGGGAATGCTGTGGATGTGTCTACCTGGACTTCAGTAAAGCCTTTGACACGGTTTCTCACAGCATTATGACTGAGGAACTGGCTGCCACTGGCCTGGACAGGTGGACCCTCAGCTGGGTTCAAAACTGGCTGGATGGCCGGGCCCAAAAGGTGGTGGTGAATGGAACCAAATCCAGCTGAGTCCGGTCACGAGTGGTGTCCCCCAGGGCTCAGTCCTGGGTCCAGTTCTGTCCAACATCTTTATCAATGACCTGGATGAAGGGATTGAATGCTCCCTCAGTCAGTTTGCAGATGACACTGAGCTGGGAGGAAGTGTTGATCTGCCTGAGGGTAGGGAGGATCTTCAGAGGCATCTGAACAGACTGGACCCATGGGCTGAGACCAATGGGATGAGGTTTAACAAGTGTAGAGTGCTGCACATGGGACAGAACAACCCCCTGCAGCGCTACAGGCTGGGGGAGACTGGCTGGAGAGCTGTCAGGCAGAGAAGGACCTGGGGGTGTCGGTTGACTGCAGGCTGAATATGAGCCAGCAGTGTGCACAGGCAGCCAGGAAGGCCAATGGCATCTTGGCTTGTATCAGAACCAGTGTGGCCAGTAGGTCTGTGGAGGGAATTGTGCCCCTGGACTGGGCACTGGTGAGGCTGCACTTTCATTGCTGTGTGCAGTTCTGGGCTCCTCACTATCAGAAAGACATGGAGGTCCTGGAGTGAGTCCAGAGAAGGGCAACCAGGCTGGGGAAGGGGCTGGAGGGCAAATCCTCTGAGGAGCGGCTGAGGGAGCTGGGGGTGTTCAGCCTGGAGAAGAGGAGGCTGAGGGGAGACCTTATCACTGCCCTGACAGGAGGGTGCAGAGCAGTGGGAAATCGTCTATTCAGCAAGGTGACAGGTGATAGGATAAGGGGAAATGGCCTCAAGTTGTGCCAGGGCAGCGTCAGATCAGATGTTAGGAAGATATCTCCTACTGAAAAAGTTGTGAGGGTGTGGAACAGGCTGCCCATGGAGGGGGGTGAATCACTCAGGGATCTGGTTTAGCTTAGGATGGGAACAGTTGGACTCGATGATCTTAAAGGTCTTTTCCAACCTTGTGATTCTGTGATTCTTTTTAATGTTTTCATAAATGACCAGAGAACTGGACTGGAGGGTGTCTTGAGTAAATTTGCATGGTGAAGAGTCTGGAGAGGAAGTCTTATGAGGAAAGTCTGAAGTCCCCTGGTTTATTCAGTCTAGAAAAAAGGAGGCTGAGGGGAGACCTCATTGCAGTCTGTGGCATCCTGAGGAGGGGGAACAAAGGCACAGGTGCTGATCTGTCTTTGGTGACCAGTGATAGAACCTGAGGGAACAGCATGAAGCTGTGACAGGGGAGGTTTAAGGTAGATGTTAGTAAGAGGTTCTTTACTGAGAGGGTGGTCAGGCCCTGGAACAGGCTGCCCAGGGGAGGGGTCACAGCCCTGAGCTTGACCAAGTTCAAGAAGCATCTGGATGATGCACTCAGCCTCATGCTCTGACTTGGCTGGCCCTGTGTGGAGCCAGGAGTTGGACTGGATGATCCTTATGGGTCCCTTCCAACTCAGGAGAATCTATGATTCTATGACCATGACAGAAATCACCACTTAGCAGTGGATCTGCACACCAGCACTTGTGGTTGCTCTCTAGATTTCCCTTCCCCTTGGACCACTGAGACACCTCCCAACCATCCAGCTGCTGCTCTGAGTTTCAGGGAGTTAAACCCTTGCCTTTCTGGCAGTTGTCTGACTCATTCTGTCTTTAGCCAGCTCTTGAGTTGTGGTGATTTCACAGTCTCCTTCCTCACTAGAACATCTCTCACAGGGTTAAGCTTTGTGGCAGGTGAACCTCACTGGTGGCAGATTGCACTTGGCACAGAGTGAGGAGTGTTTGATTTAATGGTGAATATTGTCAGGTTTCTTGTGTTGTTGGGAAAATAACTCCCTGTGTGCTGCCTGTGTGCAGCCAGTTCTCTAAGGAAAGCAGGGGAGCTGGTACAGAGGGGCTGTAATGCCCCACTGTGGAGTGCAGAGAGAGACCTGATGTAAGGACAAGGGATGCAAGTCCCAGTTGGCTGGTGAGAGTCATGGTGGGCTTGTGGAGATGTGCAGCAAGGTTGTCCCCACTGCCTCAAGGGACCCTTTTTCAGAGCAGTCCAGACTTCCTTAGGAGACACCCTGGATCAATCTCAGTCAGAGGTTGTCACCTCTCCTCTACAGTGAAAATAATAACCTACACCCTTAAAAAGAAATCAATTTTACTCTGAGCTCCCTTTGAAACAGCTTCAATGATCTGTACATCTCTTGAAGACTTGAAGATAATTACATGAAGAGACATAGCTCGTTAGGGCTTGCTTTTTCTTTTTAATGAGCCCTGGGGTGCATTTGGTGCTGAGTCCTTGAAGCTCAGGTACTGAGAGGAGATGACACAACAAACTCCATGTCAAAAGCAGAAGCCAAAGTACCTGAAGTATTAATGAGTCCCACTGAGAGCCATTGCTGGCTGAGCCTCCCCAGGGACTCGTTAGCACAGGTAATTGGAGGCCATGTTGGCTGGTAGGCAAAGGCAATGTTCAAGCAGCTGAGATGCTGAGCAAGCCCTGGGTTGGTTTGATGAAGCAGAAAGGCCAAGCCCTGACCCCCAGCCCCAGGAAAGACAGGTCCTGTCCCTCAGGCATTGCTCAGGCTCTTCCTGGGGCAGTGTGGGGTGTGTAATGCTGAGGGAAGAACAACAGGATGAGAGTTTCTCCTCATTCTTGATCCAAAGCCCAGCTAGAAATTCATCTGTCCTCCATTTAAAACAAAGAAAGAGCAGGGAGACCCTCCATCCCCTCTCAGATTCAGGAGGAAACATTGTTGAGACATGAGGCCAAGGCTGAGGTGCTTAATGAAATCTTTGCCACTGTCTTTAGTAATAGGAGCAGTTGTACAGAGAGAATCCAATTCCCTGAGCTAGGAGACAGGGACAGGGAGCAGAATGAGCCCACCTCAATCCAGGAGGAGATGGTCCTGCTGCACCACAGAGATGTGCAGAGATCTGTGGGGCTGAATGGGATGCAGCCAAGGGTGCTGAAAGTGCTGGCAAGGGGGTTTCACCAAGCCACTTTCCATCAGTCCTGGCTGACTGGATCAGTCAACGTAACCCCCTATATAAGAAGGACAGAAGAATGATCAGGGACATTAGAGGCCTGATGGTTTGACTTCAGTCCCAGAGAAGCTGATGGAGCAGATCATCCTGAGCAGCATTAGCCAGTTCATGAAGAACCCCCAAGTGCTCAGGCCCAGTCAGCTTGGGTTCATAAGGGCAGGTCCTGTTTGACCCACTGAATCTCCCTCTATGACAGGGTGACCTGCTTCTTGGACAAGGGAAGGGCTCTGGATGTTGTCTACCTTGACTTTAGCAAGGCCTTGGACACAGATTCCCACCACATTCTCCTAGAGAAGCTCACTGCTTGTGGCTTGGAAACTGTGGTGTTTCAGCCCCAAGCAATGGCTGAGCACCACATGCTGCTCGCTCACTCCCGGAGGAGAAACAGACAGAGCCTCTGTGGGTTGGGATAAGGACAGTTTACTGACAAAAGCACCATAAAAGGGGAACAATAACAGCCCCAATTGCACTCACACCCAGTGATAGCACAGAGAGTACCTTACAAACCCAACAATAACAGAGTGCTGCACCATGCCATGACCACCCCTCCCCAACCAGCCCCTTGGATGGGGAAGTGATGCCAGGGGGTGTGGAAAACAGCCCAGGTGAACTCAGCTCAGCTGTGCTGGCTGCTTAGGGAGGTGAGTTCTGGCCTAGCTAGAACCAGGACATTATCCACCCCTGTTTCTACATCATCTACATCAAGCCCAGGTCTTATGTTTTCAGAGGACTGGGAGGGTTCATAACATGATTTATTATTTAGACCATCTGCCATGGACCACCATCCAGGAAATAGTATATAGAAATATGTAATATTTGGCTTTTTTTCTCCTTTGGCAATGTCTAAATCCAGCTGGATGGCTTTCACCTCTGCAAACTGGCTGGATTTGCCTTCTCCATAGGCAGCTTCTGCAACTTGTTGTGTAGGACTCTATACAGCAGCCTTCCACCTCTGATGTTTACCAATATTGCCACAGGACACATTGGTGAAAAGGGCATATTTATTCTCATTTTCTGGCAGTTCACTCTACAGTGATCTTTGCCTTCTGGCCAGTCTGTGATCACTCCCAGGGTTCCTGGGTGATTGGGGTTTCCTATTCCAGCCCACTGTGGGATAAGTGTGACCCACTTGCTCCACGTAGCATGAGTGGCATGGTGTGTAGAAGGGGCCTTCCCTTTGAACATCCAGCCCAGCACAGGCAGTCGGGGTGCCAGGAGGAGCTGGGCTTCAGTCCCAATCACTTCTTAAGTGGCTCAAACCCCTTCCTGTGCTGCCAGCATTTCCTTTTTTGTTAGAGTGTCTGGATCCTCTGTAGCCCCGACTCCAAAACCCCAGAGACTGACCTTGAGCCTCCCCTGGTGCTTTCTACCAGAGTCTCCAGGTAGGGTCATTCTCCCAGGCTGACCTGTAGAACACATTGTTTACATCTGGCCCAGTCTGGACGGGCCCAAGGGCTACTGCATGGACTATCTCCTGTTTGATCTCTTCAAAGTCTTCTCACTGCTCATTAGAAATCGATCTCTTACCAGGTTACACAGCAGAGAGGGCTGACAATGAGACTGTGGTTTGGGATATGCATTCTCCAGAACCCCACAGTGCCTAGGAAAGCTTGTGTCTCCTTTTTGAGGTTGGATGGAGACATATCTATTATTATAATGATAACATCCATTGGGATCTTATGACACCCATCCTGCTATTTTATTCCTAAAAAGTGGATGCCTTAAGCAGGTCCCTTACCCTTACTCTGCTTGATGGCAAAACCAGCTTGTAGCAGAATTTAGATCATTTTCTTCCCTTTCTCAAAATATTCCTCTTCTGTGTTGTCCCATGCCATGACATCATCAATATACTGGAGGTGCTCTGGGGCTTCATCCAGCTCTAATGCAGACTGGATCAGTCCATGGCAGATGGTGGGGCTGTGTTTCCAGCCCTGGGGCAGTCGATCCCAGGTGTACTGGATTCTCTTCAAACTGAAAGCAAACTGTGGCCTGTGTTCTGCTGCCAAAGGAGTCGAGAAAACCACATTTGCAATGTCAGTTGTAGTGTAGCACTTGGCTGCTTTTGACTCCAGTTCACACTGGAGTTCCAGCAGGTCTGGCACTGCAGCACTCAGAGGCAGCGTGACCTCATTCAGGGCACGATAGTCCAGCCTCAGCCTCCACTCTGCACTGGGCTTCTGCTCTGGCCAGATTGCACTGTTGAAGGGTGAGCGGGTTCTACCAGTCACTCCCTGACTCTCCAGTTGATGATCAGTTTCTGAATGGGAATCAGGGAGTCTCTGTTGGGTGTGGTATTGTTGCCTGTGCACCATCATGGTAGCAACTGGTACTCGCTGTTCTTCAACCTTTAGCAGCCCCACAACAGCAGGGTCTTCTGACAGCCCAGGCAGAAGAGAAACTTGTTCAGTTTCTTCTGTCTCTGAGGCAGCTATTCCAAAAGCCCACTGGTACCCTTTTGGGTCTTTGAAGTGCCCTCTCTGCCCAGTCTATGCCCAGTAGCCATGGAGCTGCAGATCTTCAGGATCACACTAAATCATCTCTCACATGGCTAACATGGGAACAAGGCAGACCCAGGGAATTACAGGCCGGTGAGCCTCACCTCTGTGCCTGGGAAGATCATGGAACAGATCCTCCTAGATGACATGTTGGAGCACATGAGGGATGAGCGTGTGATCCAGGACAGCCAGCACGGCTTCACCAAGGGAAGGTCGTGCCTCACCAATCTGGTGACCTTCTCTGATGGAGTGACAGCATCGGGGGATAAAGGGAAGGAACCGATGTCATCTACTTGGAATTGTGCAAGGCCTTTGACACAGTCCCCCACCACATCCTTATCTCTAACTTGGAGAGAAGTGGATTTGATGGGTGGACCGTCCACTGGATAAGAAACTGGTTAACAGACCGTAGCCAAAGGGTGGTGGTCAATGGGTCTATGTCCAGGTGGAGGCCGGTGACAAGCGGTGTCCCCCAGGGGTCTGTCTTGGGACCGGTGCTCTTTAACATCTTTATCAGTGACATGGGTGATGGAATTGAGTGCACCTTCAGCAAGTTTGTGGATGACATCAAGCTGAGTGGTGTGGTCAACACCCCAGAAGGAAAGGAGCCATCCAGAGGGATCTTGACAGGCTGGAAAGAT
This sequence comes from Gallinula chloropus, assembly GCF_964237585.1. Lineage (NCBI taxonomy): Eukaryota > Metazoa > Chordata > Aves > Gruiformes > Rallidae > Gallinula > Gallinula chloropus. The sequence goes on along the minus strand of NC_140120.1, from coordinate 350,283 downwards.
GGGCCCGGGGGAACCTGATGAGGTTCAACACTGCCAAGTGTCAGGTGTTGCACTTGGGCCAGAGGAATCCCAGACATAGATACAGACTGGGATAGGAGCCCCATGAGAGTAGCCCTGCTGAGAAGGACCTTGGGGTTCTGGTGGATGAGAAACTTACCACGAGCCAGCAGTGGCTCTTGCAGCTCGTAAGGCCAATGGTATCCTGGGCTCCATCAGGAAAGGGGTGGCAGCAGGGACAGGGAGCTGATTGTCCCTCTCTGCTCTGTCCTTGTGAGTTCCCATCTGGACTTCTGTGTCCAGATCTGGGGCCCCCAATACAAGAAAGATGTGGAACTGTTGGAGAGGGGTCAGAGGAGCCACAAAAATGATCAGAGGGCTGGAGCACCTGCCCTACAAAGAGAGGCTGAGGGAGCTGGGCTGGTTCAGCCTGGAGAAGAGAAGGCTGTGGGGGGACCTCATTGCAGCCTTCCAGTCCCTGAAGGGAACAGAGAAACAGGAGGGGATTCAACTTTTTAAAAGGGTAGACAACGGCAGGACAAGGGGGAATGGATTAAAACTAAAGGAAGGAAGGTTTAGATTAGATATTAGGGGGGAGTTTTTTACAGAAAGAGTGGTGAGGTGCTGGAACAGGCTGCCCAGAGAAATTGTAGATGCCCTGTCCCTGGAAGTGTTCAAGGCCAGGTGGGATGGGGCCCTGGTCAACCTTGTGTAGATCCAGGCCTGAGGTTGGTATCCCTGCCTGTGGCAGGGGGTTGGAGCTCTATGATCCTTGGGGTCCCTTCCAGCCCATGCCATTCCTTGATTCTATGATTCTATGATAAAAATGTTTAACAGAACTGGACCCAGGATGCCACTCATGACCGGCCTCCAGCTGGATTTGGCTCCATTCACCACCATCCTTTGGGCCCGGCCATCCAGCCAGTTTTTAACCCAGCTGAGGGTCCACCTGTCCAGGCCAGTGACAGCCAGTTTCTCAGGCAGAATGCTGTGAGACACCATGTCAAAGGCTTTCCTGAAGTCCAGGTGGACAAATCCACAGCCTTCCCCGCGTCCATTAAGTGTCCATTAAGTAGGGTAGAGTTAATTTCCTTCTAGTATCTGGTGGAATGCCATGTTTTGGAGTTAGGATGGGAGCAGTGCTGGTAACACCCAGATGGTTTAGTTGTTGCCAAGCAGTCAGAGACTTTTCAGTTGTTCATACTGCTCTGCTAACGAGAAGGTGGGGGGCACATAAGGAGCTGGGAGGAGACACAGCCAGGAGAGGTGGCCCAAACTCATCAAAGCGGTATTCCATTCAATTGTGTCATGCTCAACAGAGGGTTGTTGGGGGAGGATTGTAGAGATCCAGGACACACAGTTTTTGGCACTCTCCACCCTCAGGACAGCTCTGAGCTGTGCAGTCTGAGCTGTGCAGTTCTGTGAGAACCTGCATGGTGCATCACCAGTTTTCTATATAGAATCACAAAACCACAAGGTTGGAAAAGACCTTTAAGATCATAGTGTCCATCCATTCCTGTCCCTAAGTAACTGATCTACCCTTTTTTTTAATCACACCCAGAGAAGGTGACTCAACCCCTCCCTGGGCAGCCTGTTCCAGGCCCTGAAAACTTTCTGTAAAAATTTTTTCTTAACATCTAATTGGAACCCGCCCTGGCACAGCTTTGTGCCATTTCCCCTTGTTCTGTCACCTGGCTGAAGAGACCATTGCCCACCTCTCTACACCCTCCTGTCAGGTAATTATAGGCAGTGATTAGGTCTCCCCTCAGCCTCCTTTTCTCCAGACTGAACATCCCCATGTCTCTCAGCTGCTCCTCATAGGATTTGCCCTCCAGCCCCTTCCCCAGCCTAGTTGCCCTTCTCTGGACTCACTCAAGGACCTCAATGTCCTTATGATAGTGAGGAGCCCAGAACTGGACACAGCACTCGAGGTGCAGCCTCACCAATGCCCAGTACAGGGGCACAATCCCTTCCCCAGACCTACTGGTCACGCTATTTTCTGATACAAGCCAGGATGTCATTGGCCTTCCTGGCTGCCCGGGCACACTGCAGGCTCATATTCAGCCTGCAGTCACCCAACACCCCCAGGTCCTTCTTTGCCTGAGAGCTCTCCCAGCCTGTAGCTCTGCATGGGTTTGTAATGTCCCGTGTGCAGCTCCAGGACTGTCGGAACTCAGGGCTTTCCTGTCCAAGGGAATGGTCCTAACATGATGACATCACTTTCAGGCTCTCTCAGCCTCCAAAGTTGAAACTTCATAATATCAGTCAATAGCTTCCAGACAAAAGGTGCAAGGGTGGAAAGATTTTCCTGGCCTGATACCTCCCACGGAAGACTACGAGCAGCTTCAGTAACCTTGGGGATCAGAGCTTTCCTTGCCATGAAATGGTCCTAAACAATGCCTGACACCATTTGGCAGCTCCACCAGTGTCCACCTTCAAAAATGCTAAACATCCACCAATAGCTTCCAAACAAAAGGTGCAAGAGCTAAGAGCTGTTCCTGGCCTGAAACCCCCCTGGGTAGCCCACAAGTGGATCCAGTACCCTTGGGCTCAAGGCAACCCTAGCCTCAGGAAGGGTCCTAATATTGCCTGGCATCATTTTCAGGCTCTACCAGAACATGTGAAGCGTCCAGCAATAGCTCCCCAAAATATTTTTGAAGGGATAAAACACATTCCAGGCCGTAAATCTGCCAAGGTAGCTAACTAGTAGCCCCAGTAACCTTGTAGATCGGGGTTTTCAATGCAAAGGGAAATTTCTTAATTGTTCCTGGAGGCATTTTCTGGCTCTACCAGCCTCCAGCTTCAAAACTGCTTAATGTCCAGTAATACGTCTCAAGCAAAAGGTGTGAGGGCTGAAAGATGTTCCTGGCCTGAAACTTCCCCTTGTAGACTACTAACAGCACCAGTAACCTTGAATCTCCGGGCACACTGAGCCACGAGAACGGTCCTAACATTGCCTGAGGTTATTTTTGCTTTTAACAGCGTCCTCGTTGGAACATGCTCAACCTACAGCAATAGCTCCAAAACAAAAGGTGCAAGGGCTTAAAGAGGCTCCTGGCCTTTAAACTGCCTAGGTAGCCCATTAGCAGCAGGCTTTTCTTACCAAGGGAACAGTCCTAAAATTGCCTGATGCCAGTTTAGGGCTCTACCAGCCTCCACCTTCAAAACGGTAAACGAACAACTATAGTTCAAAAAGAAGGTACGAAAGCCAAAAGGCTGATCCTGGCCTGAAACCTCTGCAGGAAGCCTACGAGTTGCCCCAATAACCTTGAGGACCAGGACATCCGGAAGACTGGAGGAAAGCAAATCTCACTCCAGTCTTTAAAAAGGGCAAGAAGAAGAACCCGGGTAAATACAGACTCACTTCCATCCCTGGAAAGGTGATGGAAAGATGTATCCTTGGTGCTGTCTCTAGGCACATAAAGAGAAGAGGGTTGTTAGGAGCAGTCAACATGGTTTTACCAAGAGAAAGTCATGCTTGACTAATCTACTAGCCTTTTATGAGGATATAACTAGGTGGATAGATGATAGTAGGGCAGTAGATGTGGTCTACCTTGGCCTCAGGTAAAGCATTTGACCAGTCTCCCACAGCATCCTCGTGGCTAGGCTGAGGAAATGGGGTCTGGAAAATCGAGCAGTGAGGTGGATTGAGAGCTGGGTGAAGGGAAGAAGCCAGCGAGTTTGGGTCAATGGGATAGAGTCTGGCTGCAGGCCTGTATCTAGCGGAGTCCCTCAGGGGTCACTCCTGGGACCTCTGATATTCACTGTATTTATTGATGAGCGGGATGAGGGAATGGAGTGTCCAGTCAGCAAGTTTTCTGAGCACACAGAACTGGGAGGGGTGGCTGACACACCAGAGGGTTGTGCTGCCCTGAAGGCTGGAGAGCTGGGCAGGGCGAAGTTTAATGAGATTGAACAAGGGCAAGTGTAGGGTCTGGCATCTGGGGAAGAACAACCCCATGTACCAGTGTAGGTTGGGGACTGGCCTGTTGGGAGAGCAGCATAGGGGAGAGAGACCTGGTGTCCTGGGGGACATCAGGATGACCATGAGACAGCAATGTCCCTCCTGGCTAAGAAGGTCAATGGCATCCTGGGGTGTGTTAGAAGGGGTGTGGTTAGTAGGTTAAGAAGGACATAAAACTCCTTAAAAGAGTCCAGGGCAGGGACACCAAGATTGTTCCTTATGAGGAAAGGCTGAGGGAGCTGGGCCACTTGAGCTTGGAGAAGAGGAGACTGAGGGGTGACCTTACTAATGTTTCTAAACATGTAAATGGTGAGAGTTGGGGGGATGGAGCCAGGCCCTTCTCAGTGATGGCCAGCGATAGGACAAGGGACAATGGATGCAACCTGGAGCAGAAGAAGTTCCATGTGAATGTAAGGAGAAACTTTTTCACTGTGATGGTGACAGAGCCCTGGGACAGACTGTCCAGAGAGGTTGTGGAGTCTCCATCTCTAGAGACATTCAAAGACTGCCGGGATACGTTCCTGTGTGATTCACCCAATGTGGTCCTGCTCTGGCCACAGGGGTTTGTCTAGATGATCTTTCTAGGTCCCTTCAAGCTCACAAAGTTCTGGGATTCTCTGATTCTGTTATTCCTACCCAAGGGAATGATCCTAAAAGCTCCTGATGTCATTTTCAGGTTGTACCAGCATCCACCGTAGAAACTGCTCAATGTCCAGGTACAGCTGAAACAAAAGCTTTGAGTGGTGACGATGTTCCTGGCCTGAAACCTCCCCAGTAGCCATTTAGCAGCCCCAGTACCCTTGGGACTCGGGCTTTCCTTGCCAAGGGAATGGTTCTAACAGTGCCTGACCTCTTTTTCAGGCTCTACCAGTATCCATCTTCAAAAATGCTAAAGGTCCAGCTACAGATCCCAAGAACAAGGTGTGAGGGCCAAAAATGTTCCTAGACTTAAAGCTCCATAGGCAGCCAAAAAAACACCCCAAAACTAAACAGGTACTAGATGCAAGAAGACCAATCTCCCTGGGGTAGGCATCTGAGCATGTGAGGCTGAGGATCTGGGGGACTGCAGAGAAGAACTGGTCACCAGCATTGCCCTTGCAGAGGGGGAGGGAACATGTACTGGCCGTGTGCAGCACAGCACTGAGAAACCAGCTGCAGCTCCCGTGTGTCTGCAAAGGGCAGCAGGAGGAAGTGGGGAATGAAGCTGCTGTTGGACACTCTCTGCCTCTTTGCATGGAGCCCTCTGCAAGGAGAACAAGGCAGTGAGAACTTGGGTCACTCTTCCCTGAGCAAAACGTTCTCATTGGAGACCCAAGGACTTCCTCTCCCTGTTCTAATAGACATTGGGGAGGTCCTTTTTGGGAGGTGCATTTCCTGCTGTCTGAGGGTGCCACTGGCTAAATGGGGCTCTGATGGGAGTTCTTCAGGTGTCAGTTTGTCCTTGCAGCAGAAGGTCTGTCTTTTTTGGATGTTTCCTGGATGCTGGTTCCCATATCCCCAAACTGCAGAGCAGAGCTTCGTAGATTTCTTTTTCCTAATTTTGTTCTTGTGAAACACTGATAAATGCCCAAATGCCCATATGACTCCCTTCCTTTCACAGGAGGAGAGAGTCCCCTGCCTGTCCCTGGGTGTCCTGTCTCATGGGGAGACAAGGAAAGGTGATTGTCCTGTCCCGCTCTGGTTTGATCAGGAGAAAGGACTCTGCAGGACACAAGGATTTCTCCCCAGCCAAAGAATGAAAATTGAGAGATGAGATCATAGAGTGATCCCCAGGAGGCCTGAGGCACCAGGAGTGAGTCTACAAGACTGCTGAGCTGGGCCAGGCTCCTGGGATGGAGGGAGCTCACTGCAACCCAGCAGCAATGACAAGAGGCAGCTCTGCCCAGGAGCACCTCCTCTGCCAAGCACACAGGGCTGGGGACACTGCCTGTAGGCACTTAGGGGAGACCTGTGAGGCTGAGAGAGCTGATGGATGCTGAGAGCTCACTGGAGGAGAAATCTCCACAGCCTCTGCCTGGTATATCTGTGGGTGCAGGGCAATGCAGGTTCTGTTCCTGGAGGGATCTCCTCAAGCTGGGACATGGGGCAGTGTGTGGGGTCTGTCAGGAGGACAGGTTCTCTCTAGGACCAGAAAGTGCTGCCTGGAAGGGATGCCCTTCTGCCCCATCAGAGGGACAGGGCAGGACAGCTGTCTTCTCCTGGGTTTGGCTGCAGAGGTGTGAAGCTGTGGGTGGAGAGTTTGACCCATGGAAGGACAGTGTAAGGTCTTACTGATGTCAAAGTGAGCTGCGTAGGCCAAGTTTGCTCCCAGTTCCAGCTGATCCCTGGAAACTTCCCGGGACTTTTCAAGAACACCAAGGATGCATTTTCCACTCCAGGTAAAGAGACTTTGCTTTGAATTTTCTGCTCGTGCTCTGGGTGGCAAGTGTGAGCTGAGCTCACTGCAGAAGGCAGTGCAAACTCATTGGTCATTAGGACTTGTCAGAGCATCTCCTGAGCCCTGCACACACAGAGGTTCCCTGGGGCAGTGCCCTGATGCCAGGAGGGGTCTGCAGAGCAGAGCTGAGCACAGAGCAGGTTGGATGAGGTCTGTGAGCACAGAGCAGGAGGTGACATGGACAAAGAGAAGCAGCTCCAGGTACAGCTACAGGCAGCAGAGACATTGTCAGGGAGGGAGAAGGAGCTGCTCCCAGAAATGGCCTGGCAGTGGGGATTTGGTACCTCCCTGACATCCATGGCAGAACAGACCCTGATGTACTACAGTCAAAAGCAGGGTGTGATCACAGAGCGTCCAGCACAGGGCAGCTGAGACCAGAGCTGATAGACAGAGTAGCTCTACCCATTCTGCACTCAAGGGAAGGTTTCACTTGCACTGCAGCAGCAATGTCAGGGAGTCCTGACAGAAGAAACACTCCTCAATTGCAGTCAGGAGAAAACCAAAGCTCCAAAGCTCTGCTCTGCCCTCAGGTGAAACTGGAGTGACAGTGCTGAGAAGCTCATTCCTATCCACAGGGGATTTAGTGTGAGATCACATCATCCTTTGATTTACTGACTGCTGTCAGGCAGGACTGAGTTCTTGAGAGCCCACAGCTGATCTTCCTCCCAGCAGTGGCACCCTCAACCCAGCACAAAACAAACCTGCCAAAAGGGGCCTGACAAAAGTCTTCCTGAATCCAGAGAGGCAATGTGAATTGGTAGAGGTTTTCCTCAAAAACCATTTACCTGTTTTCTCACTGCCTTTTCCTCCTTGGATAGGTCTCCACACTTGATGGAAGCAGATGTCCAACAGCAGCAGCTCCATCAGCCAGTTCCTCCTCCTGCCCTTTGCAGACACACGGGAGCTGCAGCTCCTGAACTTCTGCCTCTTCCTGGGCATCTACCTGGCTGCTCTCCTGGGCAATGGCCTCATCATCATCACCATAGCCTGTGACCACCACCTCCACACCCCCATGTACTTCTTCCTCCTCAACCTCTCTGTTACTGACCTTGGCAGCATCTCTACCGCTGTTCCCAAATCCATGGTCAATTCCTTGTGGGACACCAGGGCCATTTCCTACACAGGATGTGTGGCTCAACTCCTTTTCTTTGTGTTTTTGATGACAACAGAGTTCTGTCTTCTCACTGTCATGGCCTATGACCGCTACGTTGCCATCTGCCACCCCCTGCACTACGGGACCCTCCTGGGCAGCAGAGCTTGTGTCCACATGGCAGCAGCTGCCTGGGCCAGTGGGTTTCTCAATGCTGTGTTTCACACAGCCAATACATTTTCCCTTCCCCTCTGCCATGGCAATGCTGTTGACCAGTTCTTCTGTGAACTCCCCCAGATCCTCAAGCTCTCCTGCTCAGATGCCTACCTCAGGGAAACTGGAGTCATTGTGTTCAATGTCTGTTTAGGTTTTGGGTGTTTTGTGTTCATTGTGTTGTCCTATGTGCAGATCTTCAGGGCTGTGCTGAGGATCCCCTCGCAGCAGGGACGGCACAAAGCCTTTTCCACCTGCCTCCCTCACCTGGCCGTGGTCTCCCTGTTTGTCAGCACTGCCATGGTTTCCTACCTGAAGCCCCCTTCCATCTCCTCCGTATTTCTGGACCTGCTAGTGGCATTCCTTTACTCGGTGTTTCCACCAGCAGTGAACCCCCTCATCTACAGCATGAGGAACCAGGAGCTCAAGGATGCTGTGTGGAAACTTATGACTGTTATTTTTATGCAACTGTAAACTGCTCACGTTACCAACCACGTAACTCACACTATGACCATTTCCTATGTAGTAGGGTTTTTTTGGTTGTTGGTTTTTTTGGTTGTTTTGGTTTAGTTTTCTTTCTTGGTTGTGTAAGCTATAAAAAAATAATGCTTGCTCATCCCATTCATAATGAAGTATCTCCTGGTCTTGTGTGACACAGAGACTGTGCTCTCTTTGCATTATGTCTACCTGCAAAGGCCTAGTTTTGTCTGATTTTTTATTTTCTTAAAGTTATAAAAAGATTATAAGCATATATTTTAGCAGCTGTATCACTGAACTACTTGTCTGGAATGGCAATGATTTCCCACCAGGACAAAATGAGAATTGCAGGATTGGTACTCAATGCAGAAGAAAAAATATTCACCTTCCACTGTACCTGCATTACTGTCAGTGTGTCTCTTTCATCTCCCTCATCATGCAGGTGTTTCCACCTCTCCTGATGATATGGCCATGACTAAGGACAGATTTTCAGCAGTCTTTCTGGTGGAATGTGTTTCATTTTGCTCATGGGCTTGCACCTCCACATGGTCTTTGGTTATTCAGATGCTTCTCAGCTCTTTAGTTTATGTTTTGAGCTTCAGAGACTTATAAAATGTCCCATCTTTCAGAAGTCAAATGAACTGTTCTGTCAGAAGGTCAGTGTGTTGATATGTGACCTTTCTATGTATCTGATTCAAACTGTTCTGGGAGAGAATCTCCTCTGAAAGCTGACCCCCTGCACACGCTGCTTGGCCGTAGCAGCAGCTGAGGAGAGAGATTTCATGGGTATTAAACTGTGTCATGTTGAACTGCTGTTTGTTGTCAGAGAAATCTGTCTGTGCCTGTGAGCACAGATGATGCCAGGAAAAGTGTTGGGAGTCCCAGGAGGCCAGTGAGGGAACTTCTGGGTTTGGGGAAGAGGAAGGTTCTCCATGCAGGGTTGGATCTGCAGAGACTGCTTTTCCTGCCTGTCCAGATCTCTTTAGGTGACCTCAGGACCAGCCCCCATTGCACATGCTGCTGAACTTTCTTCCATGATCTGAGATGTGACAGAAACATTTTTCCTATGAAAAAATCCTCCATTGTGATACTCCTTTGAAATTTTCATCACTCAAATAAAACCTCTCCAATTAGTTATGCAATTTCTATTGAATTTAAAGAAAATTACGTGGAAAGACATGCATGTAAGGGCTTTCTGGTTGTTAATGAGCCCCATGGTGTGTTTTCTTCTGAGTCCACAGACCTCAGATACCAAGAGGAGAGTGAAGAAAACTCTCAAGATATCAAAGTCAAGAATAATCCTCAAATTGTCTTGAAGCATTCAGTGACCCCAGTGGGAACCATTATTGACCAAGCCTCCCCATGGGCTCGTTAGAGCAGACAACTGGAGATCATGAGGAAAAACACAGACAAAGCACAGGCAGCTCTGATGCTGAGGACACCCTGGCTTGGTCTGATGAAGCAGAAATGCCAAGCGCTGAACCCCAGCCCCTGGGCAGGGAGATCCTGACCCTCACCTGTGTCTCAGGGAAGGACGGAGTAAAACACATGGTGACCTCCCCTCGGGTGGGTGCAAGGAGGCAACGATGCTCCATGGCCGTGAGGACAATGTGTCTCCTCTGCGGCCTCTGTGGCAGGGATATCAAGCCATAGGCAAGAGGGCAAAGACCTTGTTTCTCTCAGGTCCTTTCAGCCTGGGCAGCACACTTGGGCATCTGCAGGACAGACCATATCACATTGCCACCTGTTTTCCTGCAGGCTGTAGGCATCAATGTCCCTCCCCCACAACCCTGTCACCCTACAATATCCCTGCAGTTCTGCTGTCTCTCCCTCCTCACCAGCTTATCCCAGAAACACAAAGCCACCAACTCATCCACACTTGCTCTTGAGTGACATTTTGCACCACAGCACTGTCCTCAGAATGACATTTCTTTATCTTCATTCCCACCCTGTCCTTCAAAGCTGCAGTTTCACATGGACTTCCTTTCTTGTTTTTATTCCATGTTGCACAGAGTGGGTTTCCCTCAGACTCCCCTTCCCCAGACTAAAGAAGCTTGGTGTCTCAGCCTTTCCACAGAAGACTCCTAGCCATATCTGGGCAGACTTTTATCTGACAACGTGACAGTTCCTCCCCTTCCTCCAGACCGGGGAGCCCCACACTGGGACTGACTGCTTCAGAGGTGGCCTCTCTGGTGCTGAGTCCAGATGGACCAGATGGGCCCTTCTCTGCGTAGCCACACTCCTGACAGTGCAGCCCAATGTGCCCATGGTCAAATTCCTGTTCAGCATCTCTGACTGCTATGGCTTCCCCTGGAATGACCAAATTCTTCTCCTTGCAGCCAGTTCTCCACCCATCATCTCTGAGCTGCCTTGATGTGGGGCTGTTGTGCTGGAAACTTTTCTCATGGTTTCACCTCATGGGGGCGACAACATGAAAATTAATTCCACCCCAGATAATTAAGATCAGAATAAGAAGATCTCTTCTGGATGGGAATCTTCTTGATGTTTTTACTCAAATCTAATCCCAGAGTTTCTCAAGGTTGGTTTGAAGTGACACTCCATTGTGTCAATGGTTCCTGTGTGCTTGCAGATGGCTCTCCAACTTGGGGTGCCACTAACCAAGTGACAGCAACAGGTGTTAAAGAAGGTGAGAAATAAGAAATAAAACCAAGAGATCCTTTCTAAATGACATTGGAGTGGGCCACTGGAAGAAGCCTCATGTCCTCACAGTGTGTTCCCCCTTGTCTTGGAACAGAACCACTCTTGTAGCTGTCTGAGGGTCAATATAGGAGGGCTCAACTCATGAGAATGCTTTTGGAGGACAGTGATGATGTTACTAGACTCTGACAATCACAGAGTACCCAGCTGAAAGGGAACTCAGGGACTATTTGGTCCAACCATTTTCAGCAAGGGCTCAGTCTCAAGAAAAGCACCACACAGACCAACTGGCCCCACCCCCCATCCCACTGACTCTTACAAATGTCTGATGTTGGGGAATCCATCACTTCCCACGGAACATTGTGCAAACCCTGGTTCTCAGGGTAAAAGTTTCTTCCTATGTCCTTGGGAATCTCTCCAGCAGGAACTTGCACCCATTATTCCTCAGCTATTTCATGTGATTCCTTCTAAAAACAGGAGTCTCTCCCTTCTTTGTAGACAGCCTTTCAGTACTGGAACCTGTTGGTGAGGTCTCCCCTAAGCCTTTTTGTTCTGAAGGCTGAACAAACCCATCTCCCTCAGCCTTTCCTCAGATGGCAGGCTGCCCAGGCCTTGGGTCATCTTTTTGGCCCTTCTCTGCACCTTCTCCAACCTGCACAGAACTTCTTTCTTTTTACAGCAGCGACCAAAACTTCACCCAGTATTCCAGGCATGGCCTGACAAGTGCTGAGTGGAGTGGGACAGCAACTTCTTTATGTCTGCTGGTGATCCCCATGCTGAGGCACCTCAGAGTTGTTTGCCACAGCAGCACTCTGTTTATTCCTAGTGAGCTGCTTGTTCACAAGAACCCCCAGGTCCCTTTGCACAGAGCTCTTCTCCATCCAGGTGGATCCCAGTCAGTGCTGCACTCCTGGGTTATGCTTTCTTACCTCCTAGACCCCACACTTGACCTTGCCCACTCTTCCAGCCTGTCCATATCTTCCTGCTGGGTGGCAACCCCTTCCCAAGTGTCTACTTTCCCTGCTGAGTTCAGTATGTTCTTCAGGGGAAGAACAACCTCAGATACCAGTATATGTTGGGGACTGGCCTGTGGAGAGCAGCATAGGAGAGAGGGACCTGGGTGTCCTGGTGCACAACAGGGTTACCATCAGCCAGCAATGTGCCCTCCTGGCTAAGAAGGCTAATGGCATCCTGGGGTGTTTTAGAATGGGTGTGGGTAGTAGGTCAAGAGATGTCCCTCTCCTGCTCTCCTCTGCCCTAGTGGGATGGCACCTGGAATGTTGTGTCCAGTTCTGGGCCCCTCAGTTCAAGAAGGACAGAGAACTCATGGAAAGAGCCCAGTACAGAACAATCAAGAGGGTTAAGGGAGTGGAACACCTTCCTTATGAGGAAAGGCTGAGGGAGCTGGGCCTCTTGAGCTTGGAGAACAGGAGACTGACGGGTGACCATATCCATGTTTATAAATAGATGAAGAGCAGGAGTCATGAGGATGGAGCCAGGCTCTTCTAAGTGATGGTCAGTGATAGGACAAGGCACAATGGGTACAAGCTGGAGCAGAGGAAGTTCCATGTGAATGTAAGGAGGAACTTTTACACTGTGAGGATGACGGAGCCCTGGGACAGACTGCCCACAGAGGGTGTGGAGTTTCCTTCTCTGGAGACATTCAAACCCACCTGTGTGATTTAGTCTAGATGATCCTTCTCTAGCAGGGGAGGTTGGACTGTGTGATCTTTCAAGGTCCCTTCTAATCCCCAGTGTTCTGTGATTCTGTGATTCTGTGGCACTACTTCTATCACCTGTTGCAAAGTCTCCTTTTCCTTCAGAAGTGCCATTCCCATTTCCTTACTTTAGCGGGGGGTGGGGCTGGTGTTGGGCTTTTTACAGTGTAGGACAAAGGCATTTTCTCCTCATTCCCTTTCCTGCTATTCCAAACACACCTGCTTTATTTCTATCCATGCCAGTCCCTTCCCTTCTGCAGATGAACAGGCTGAGGAACAACAGCTCATTCCCAGGAGCAAAATGAGCCAGCAGAAGAAGGATGAGGCAAAGCAAGATGGCCCATTTAAGATTGAACATGCTTGATCTCAGCACTGGCATAAATGAGACCTTTCTCCTGCCAAGCACTTACTTTCACACCCCCTCAGCACCATATTGCCCCCTGCTACAGCAGGGTTAGGGGGGGTTGCATGGTGTTTGGGGGTATAAACATGCTTGGGGAATTAAGACAGGGCTGGAGAGGCAGGGGGGACACTTACTGTTGCTGGGGGGGTGTAGGGGTTGAGGCAGGGTCTTGGGGGAAGGTATGGTGGAATTTGAAGGTGAAAAGGAAGGGGTTTGGAGGAGTAATGTGGTGCTGGTGGGTATAGAGTTTGCTGGGTTATTAACGTTTGGCTGAGGGGGCTTAAGTGGTGCTGAGGAACCCATTAGTGCTGGGGAGGTGGGGCGTGGGGGACACAGGGTAGGTCTGCGGGGGACATGGGAGGATTTTTTTGGGGAATGGTGGAGTTTGAGGTTTATGGGGCATTTGAGGGGCAACAAGGTGTACTAGGTAGGTTTAAGGCTGGGCTGGGCTGGATGTGGGGGTTAAATTGGGGGGAACACATAGGTGGTCGGGGAGGTGTTTTGGGGGGAGGTATAGTGCGTACTGGGGAGAGATATATTGGGACTTGAGGGGGAAAATAAGAGGTTTGGGATTATGGGGAGTGTTGGGGGACCACCAGTGGTGCTGGGGGTTTAACACAGTGCTGGGGAGTGAGGGGCGGCACCCGTGGGTTCTGTAGGGAGCCTGGGGGTGGTGTAGGCAGTGCTGGGGGTGTATGAGTGGGATATCTATGGGGGGATCAGGGGGTCAAGGGGAATACAGGGGGGTGGGGCGTGCCTGCCAGGGTGCCTGGGAAGGGTTAAGGGTGGGCTGGGGCACAGGATGAAGGTGTGGAGGGCACCCATGATTGCAGAAGGGAGGGCACCTGGGCGGTGTAGAGGAGTGTTTGGGTGAGATATGAGGGGATTTGGAGGTGAAAATGAAGGGGTGGGGGTAATTAGGTTTTTGGGATCCACCAGGTGTGCTGGGAGGGTTAATTGTGGGGGGACCCATAGGTGATGGGAGGGGTGTGGGGATGTTGTACAAATGTTCTGGGGGTGGATATAAGGGAATTTTGGGGGTAAAAGGGGAGGTTCAGGGTAGTAATATGGTGCTATACGTTCCAGCTATACCAGTGCCCACCTTCCATCCTGGTAAAGGTCCAGCAGTACGTCCCAAGCAAAAGGTGTGAGGGATGGCAGATGTTCCTGGCCTGAAACCTCCCAGGAGTACACAAGCAGCCCCATAAATCTTGAGGCTCATGAATTCCCAGCCAAGGGAACAGTCCTAACAGTGCCAGATGTCATTTTCTGGCTCTTCCATAGTCCAACATCCAACATGCTGAACGTCCAGCAATGGAGTCCCAGGGTCTCTAACACCTATTGCTGGCATTTCATTGAAGGCACCACAAGTTGGAGAGACACCTGCAAGCACATGTGGACCATTAAAAAGATGGAGTTTCCCTTCAAAAAGACCTCGATAAACCTTCAGAGGTGACCCAAAATTGGCCAAAGAGGGTGTTCCATGCCAATTCCATCAAGCTCAGCATAAAGGGGGCTGGTGGGGGGGAGGAGTACAGGGCTCCGAGCTGTAGGGCCTGAGCTGTGTGGTTTGGTGAGAAACTTCACTGTGCATCACCAGTGTGGTATAATTTACTATTTTTTAATGTTTGATATTTCCTCCCTTCCCCCTGTCTCCAATCCCCCCCACCCCACATCATCCTCCTAGAGAGAAATTGGCCTCTTGGTCCAGCTCTTGGCTGGAACGAAACCAGGACAAAAGGTTCCAGCACAACACCCACACATCAAGACAGGCTCAGACATGACGGGTGGAGAACAGGCTGCGGGGAGAAGATTTTGGTCATTCCAGGGGAAGCCATAGCAGTGAGAGGTGCTGAACTGGAATCTGGCCATGAGCACATTGGGCTGCACTGGGAGGAGAGTGGCTGCACAGACAAGAGCTGTTCTTGTCCATGTGGACTCAGCACCAGTGAAGACACCTCTGGAGCAGTCAGTCCCAGTGTGGGGCTGCCCAGTTGTGGAATGTGGAGAAACCCTTGTGTGGTCACAGAAAGTCTGACAAGATACAGTGAGGGGTCTTGTGTGGAGAGGCTGAGAGACCCGGGCTTCTTTAGCCTGGGGAAGTGCAGCCTGAGGGCAGCCCTCTTTGTGCTACAGTGAAAGAATGTAAGAAAGGAAGTCCACGTGAAACTGCAGCTTTGAAGGTCAGAGTGGACGTGAGGATAAAGAAATGTCATTCTGAGGGCAGTGCTGTGGTGCAAAATGTCACTTTGAGGAAGAGTGGGTGAGCTGGTGGCTTTGTGCTTGTGGGAACAGCTGGCTAGTATGGAGACACAGCAGTACAGGCAGGGACATCGTGGGGTGAGAACATGGTTGGGAAAGGGGATAAGGTGCCTGCAGGGAAACAGGCACAGGTGTGGGGAACTGTAGGATGGACTGTGGTACAGATGGCCGAGGGAGCTGAACAGGCTGAAAGGGCCTGATCGAAACGAGGTCTTTGTCCCTTTCGCTGTGGCTGATTTCCCTGCCACAGAGGCCTCAGAGGAGACACATTGTCCTCGTGGCCATGGAGCATCATTGCCTCCTTGCACCCACGCCAGGGGAGGACACCATGTATTATGCCCCTGTCCTTCCATGGGGTCACACTGCCCACATCCCAAGGAAGAGTCCTGAGACACAGGTGGGGGTCAGGATCTCCCTGCCAAGGGGCTGGGATCAGCACTTGGCATTTCTGCTTCATCAGACCAAGCCAGGGTGTCCTCAGCATCAGAGCTGCCTGTGCTTTGCCTGGGTTTGTCCTCATGGCCTCCAGTTGTCTGCTCTAACGAGCCCCTGGGGAGGCTTTGTCAGGAATGGCTCCCAGTGGGGCCTGTTAGTGCTTCAAGGTACTTTGGGCATTACTCCTGACTTGAACTTCTTGGGAGGTTTCTTGAGTCTCCTTTTGGTATCTTGAGGTCTGTGGACTCTGAAGAAAAGACACCATGGGGCTCATTAACATCCAGAAATCCCTTACAACCATGGCTCTTCAACACATTTTAATTAAAAACATTAAGACTTGTATGACTAATTGGAGAGGTTTTATTTGAGTGATGAAAATTTCAAAGGAGTTTCACAATGGAGGGTTTTTTCATAGGAAAAAAAGTTTCTGTCATATCTCAGATCATGGAAGACAGTTCAGCAGCATGCTGCAATGGGGGCTGGGGCAGAGTTGTCCTAAGGAGATCTGGACAGGCAGGAAAAGCAGTCTCTGGAGATCCAACACTGCATGGAGACCCTTGCTCTTCCCCAAGCCCAGCAGTTCCCTCACTGGCCTCCTGGGACTCCCAACACCTTTACTCACATCATCTGTGCTCACAGGCACAGACAGATTTCTCTGACAACAAACAGCAGTTACACATGACACAGTTTAATACCCATGAAATCTCTCTCCTCAGCTGCTGCTACGGCCAAGCAGCGTGTGCAGGGGGTCAGCTTTCAGAGGAGATTCTCTCCCAGAACAGTTTGAATCAGATACATAGGATGGTCACTGATCAACACAATGAACTTGTGACAGAACAGTTCACTAGACTTCTGAAAGATGGAACGTTTTCTAACTCTCTGAATATCAAAGCAGAAACCAGGTAGCAGAGCAGCATCAGAATGACTAAAGAGAAAGCTGAGGTGGAAATCTGTAAGCATACATCCAGTCAGTCTGTAGAAAAGGATGTCCTTAGGCATGGCCACATCATCAGGAGAGGTGGAAACACCTGAATGATGAGGGAGATGAAACAGAGAGATGAGTAGTAATGCAGGTACAGGAGAAGGTGAGTGTTTCTTCTGCTGCCATGGGCACCAATCCTGGAAATTCCTGCTCCGTCATGGTGGGAAAGAACTGCCATTTCATTCAAGTAGTCAAGTGATTCAGCTGAGGAATATGTGCTTGTAATTTTTTATAAATGTAATAGAAAAAAAAAAAAAAAAATAAAGGAAAGAAAGTGGCGTTGTCCAGGCAGACATGATGCAAAGAGAGCACAGCTCGTCATTACACGCTGTCTGAGAACCACAAGAGCAGGAAATACAGCAGGAATGGGATGAACATGCACCATGATATTATAGCTCAGACATACTAGAAGAAAAAATTAAACAACTAAAATAGCTACAAGACTAGTCCTAATGTGAGTTAAATGGACAGTGATAAGCAGAAGAAGATGAGATGACTTTTGCTGCTTAGAAACATAGAGTCATGAGTTTTCACACAGCATCCTTGAGCTCCTGGTTCCTCATGCTGTAGATGAGGGGGTTCACTGCTGGTGGAACCACTGAGTAAAGAAACGCCAATAACAGGTCCAGAAATAGGGAGGAGATGGAGGGGGGTTTCAGGTAGGCAAAAATGCCAGTGCTGATAAACAAGGAGACAACAGCCAGGTGAGGGAGGCAGGTGGAAAAGGCTTTGTGCCGTCCCTGCTGCGAGGGGATCCTCAGCACAGCCCTGAAGATCTGCACATAGGACACCACAATGAACACAAAACACCCAAATGATAAACAGAGACTGAATGCAAGGACTCCAGTTTCCCTGAGGTAGGCATCTGAGCAGGAGAGCTTGAGGATCTGGGGGATTTCACAGAAGAACTGGTCAACAGCATTGCCCTTGCACAGGGGGAGGGAAAATGTATTGGCTGTGTGCAGCACAGAATAGAGAAACCCACTGGCCCAGGCAGCTGCTGCCATGTGGACACAAGCTCTGCTGCCCAGGAGGGTCCCGTAGTGCAGGGGGTGGCAGATGGCAACGTAGCGGTCATAGGCCATGACAGTGAGGAGACAGTACTCTGTTGCAATAAAAAATACAAAGAAAAAGAGTTGAGCCACACATCCTGTGTAGGAAATGGCCCTGGTGTCCCACAAGGAATTGGCCATGGACTTGGGAACAGTGGTGGAGATGCAGCCAAGGTCAGCAAGAGAGAGGTTGAGGAGGAAGAAGTACATGGGGGTGTGGAGGTGGTGGTCACAGGCTATGGTGATGATGATGAGGCCATTGCCCAGGAGAGCAGCCAGGTAGATGCCCAGGAAGAGGCAGAAGTGCAGGATCTGCAGCTCCCGTGTGTGTGCAAAGGGCAGGAGGAGGAACTGGCTGATGGAGCTGCTGTTGGTCATTTGCTGCTGTCAAGTGTGGAGACCTGTCCAAGGAGAAAAAGGCACAGTGAGAAATTAGGGAATCTTTTTTGAGGAAAATCCCTTTCACTACTATGGAATGCCCTCAAATTGACTCTCTGGATTCAGGAAGACTTTTGTCAGGTCGCTTTTGGGAGATGTGCTGTTTTTTGCTGGCTTGAGTGTGCCACTGATGGGAGGAGGGTCATCTGGGTTAGGAACTGGGGGTCCTGAGATGAGGGTCAGCTCAGTGCCAGCCCCACCTATGGACGTGCCCAGTGCCCCAAGTAACGATGGGACAAAGGCAGCAAGGACAGGAGAGGAAACAGCAAGAAATGCTGCAGCCAAGGCTATAAGGACAGGGACAGACTGACAGGCACTCAGGGGTTGCTCCTCACTGGGTTTGGGCTGCCAAGAAGAAGACTCTGAAACTCTGGAACTCTGGGTGTAGAGTCTGTGCTGGGTGGTAGAAACAAAGGGGTTGCTGTAGGAAAGTGTCAGCAATGTAGGGGATGTCAGGGAGGTCCCACATCCGCACTGCCAGGACATTTCTGTGAGCAGCTCCATCCCCATCCCTGACAATGTGTCTGCTGCCTGGATCTGTCCCTGCAGCTGCTTTTCTTTGCCCAAGTCACCTCCTGCTCTGTGCTCACAGACCTCATCCAACCTGCCCTGTGCTCAGCTCTGCTCTGCAGACCCCTCCTGGCATCAGGGCTCTGCCCTGGGAACCTCTGTGTGTGCAGGGCTCAGGAGAAGCTCCAAAGTCTTAATAAGAATTGAGTTTTCATTGCATATTCTTTGGGGAGAAATAAGTTCTCTCAAGACTTAATGAGAATCGAGATTTCATTGGCTATGACTGAGGTGAGAAGTAAGTTCTCATCTACAACAGTCAGCACAGCCCACAGGAGAGGAAAAGCCAAAGCAAAGACTCAACCTACAGGAAAATGTTTCCTTGATGTTGTTCTTCAATGTCCCATTGGAATTTCTCAGGGATCAGATGGAGCTGGGAGAAGACATGATCCATGCAGCACATTATTACTGCAGAACAATCTTATGCTCCTCTTCCCTGGGTCACTCCTCCCACTCTCCATTTCCCTGTGCAAATCTCACCAGACAGCCCTAGTGCTGACCCTGGCAGCAGCAGAGTCCCTGCCCCAGCACACAGCCCCCGGGGCGCAGGGACCCTGCTCACAAGGACAGCTCTGGGCACCCCTGGGTGCACACGCTGCTTCACACCCCTCAGCCATGCCCAGGAGAAGACAGCTGTCCTGCCCTGTCCCTCTGATGGGGCAGAAGGGCATCCCTTCCAGGCAGCACTTCCTGGTCCTATAGAGAACCTGTCCTCCTGACAGAGCCCCACACACTGCCCCATGTCCCAGCTTTAGGAGATCCCTCCAGGAACAGAACCTGCATTGCCCTGCACCCACAGACATACCAGGCAGAGGCTGTGGAGATTTCTCCTCCAGTGAGCTCTCAGCATCCATCAGCTCTCTCAGCCTCACAGGTCTCCCCTCGGTGCCTCCAGGCAGTGTCCCCAGCCCTGTGTGCTTGGCAGAGGAGCTGCTCCTGGCCAGAGCTGTCTCTTTTCAGGAGCTGCTGGATTGCCATGAGCTCCCTCCATCCCAGGAGCCCGGCCCAGCTCCCACCAGAGGAGCAGGTGAAGCTGTCACGTACTCCATCCCCTCTGGACTCCTTCGTGGTGTCTCTGGAGCTCAAAGGAACTAACTTGGAAAGATACTGAAGTAGTTTGTAATGTTCCCTCCCTTGTCTGGGGAGCAATCCTTGTGTCCATCATAGTCCTTTCTCCTGACCAAACTAGAGTTGGGCAGGACAATCACCTTTCCTTGTCTCCCTATGAGACACGACCCACAGGAAGGGACAAGGAAGGGTCTCTTTCCCCCTGTGAATGGAAGGGAGTCAGTCGAGTAACTCCAGACCCTTCATCCTTGCTTTGCAGCCCTGGGGCTGGAAGGACTTGCTGCTCTGACCTATGGCTGCCACAAACCCATTGGAGTTTCAATTCCTCTTGCCCCAGTTCTGGTGGCACAAATAGGCACTTTCTGTATGGGAGCTGCTGGTCACAGCTCCCTTAGGAATGGAGGCAAGTTGTAATTTACTCTTCTCCATGAGAGTGAGCCTCATCAGATGGAAAGTGAGTGTCACCCACATTTGCTCATACCCAAAACTGAAGACCAGGAATGACTCTTTTGGAGCCTATGGGAGAGGCTTCTGCTCTCCCTGGGTATTTGAGAGACAAATCCAGCATTTTCATTTACCTTGTTATAAATCTCTCCAAACTTCTTTTACTTCTGCAGCACTTTTCCATACCCAGAGGCAGCAGATGTCCAACAGCAGCTCCATCAGCCAGTTCCTCCTTCTGCCCTTTGCAGACACACGGGAGCTGCAGCTCCTGCACTTCTGCCTCTTCCTGGGCATCTACCTGGCTGCTCTCCTGGGCAAAACTTTAATGATCATTACTGCAGCCTACGACCACTGACTTCACATGCCCATGTATTTTTTCCCTTTCCACATCTTTTTCAATGTGTGGTGTTCACCAAAGCTGCTCAACCATTCCTCCTCCTCAGCTGCATAGTGAAGAGAAGATATAACAAATGCTCAAGATAAGGAGAGGGAGAGATCCTGCAGTGGTCACTCTCATGGGCAGAGCAGGCTCGACACAACAACAAAACTCATCTAATGCTGTCCTTCCTCTGACTGAGTCACACAGGGGACAAGGAATGGGTGTTGGGGTCATCACTGCCATGTTTGCTTACCTGATGCCTCCGTCCATCTGCTCCCTATTTTTGGGACCTGGTGTTGGCATTTCTTTCCTCATTGGTTCCTGCAGTACTCAACCCCTCACTTACAGCATGAGGAACCAGGAGCTCAAGGATGCCATGTGGAAAATGATGACTGGATGTTTCTAAGCAGCAATAAACTGCTCATCTTCTTCTGCATATCGCTAGTCATGGAACTCACATTAGGACCAGTCTGTATTTAGTAGGGACTTTTCGTTTCTGTGGGCTTTTTCCATCTGTTTTGTCTCTAATGTAATAACACCTTCATCCCATTCCTCATGCAGTGTCTCTGGTCTTGTTTGACTCAGACATGGCAGCAGAAGAAACACTCCCCTTCCCCTGTACCTGCCTCACCATCAGTCTGCCTCTTCCATCTCCCTGGTCAGTCATGTGTTTCCACCTCTCCTGATGACACAGCCATGCCTAGGGGCAACTTTTCAGCAGACTGGCTGAATGTGTGCACTTCACTTTGATCACAGGATTCCAGCTCTGCTTGCTTTTGGACATTCAGATGCTGCTCAGCTCTCTGGTACTTCCTTTGAGTTTCAGAGAGTTGGAAACGTCCCATCTCTCAGCAGTCTAATGAACTGATCTGTCAGGAGTTCAGTGTGTTGAAAAGTGACCTTTCTATGGATCTGATTGAAACTGTTCTGGGAGAGAATCTCCTCTGAGAGCTGACCCCCTGCACACGCTGCTTGGCCGTAGCAGCAGCTGAGGAGAGAGATTTCATGGGTATTAAACTGTGTCATGTGTAACTGCTGTTTGTTGTCAGAGAAATCTGTCTGTGCCTGTGAGCACAGATGATGGGAGGAAAAGTGCTGGGAGTCCCAGGAGGCCAGTGAGGGAACTGCTGGGCTTTGGAAGAGCAAGGTTCTCCAGACAGGTTTGGGTCTCAATAGACTGCTTTTCCTGCCTGTCCAGATCTCCTTAGGAGACCCATGTCCATCCCAGAATGCTGCTGTCACTTCTTCTATCAACTGAGCCATGACAGGAAATACCCGTGAAGGAAAAATATCCTCCATTGTAATATTCCTTTGAACTGTTCATCATTAAATACCTAACTGAAATCCAATTATTTGTAGAAGTCTGGATTTTTTTAATGAAAAGGTCTTGAACAGATATGATTTTTAAGACTTTCTGTATTTCCATGAGCCCCATGGTATATTTGCTTCTGAGTCCAGAGACCCCAGATACTAAGAGGAGAGTGAAGAAACCTCTTAAAATGTCAGTCAGACCTAATGCCCAAAGAACCTTGAAGCGTTCATGGGCCCTACTGGGAGCCATTCCTGACAAAACCTCCCCATGAACATCTAACACCTCACAACTGGAGGCCATGAGGACAAACCCAGGCAAAGCACAGGCAGCTCTGATGTTGAGGACACCCTGGCTTGGTCTGATGAAGCAGAAATGCCAAGCGCTGAACCCCAGCCCCTGGGCAGGGAGATCCTGACCCTCACCCGTGTCTCAGGGCTCTTACATGGGATGTGGGGAGTGTGATGCCAAGGGTAGGACAGGGGTATGACACATGGATGCCTCCCTAGGTTGAGTTCAAGGAGGCAACAATGCTCCATGGCTGTGAGGACAATGTGTCTCTTCTGAGGCCTCTGCAGGGACATCAGCCACAGCCAAGGGGGCAAAGATCTCATTTCTATCAGGCCTTTTCAGCCTGGCCAGCACTCTTGGCCATCTGCACCACAGCCCATCTCACACTGCCCGACACCTGTGCCAGTTTCCCTGCAGGCTGCAGGCACCCAACCCCTTTCCCCACCTTGTTCTCACCCCACCATGTCCCTGCCTGTACTGCTGTCTCTCCCTCCTCACCAGCTGTTCCCAGAAAAACAAAGCCACCAGCTCATCCACACTTCCACCAAGTAACTCCAAACACCACAGCACTACCCTCAGAATGGCATTTCTCCATGCTCATAACCCATCTGCACCTCTAGTTTTAATTGTCATTCATTTGAAAAGGAAATTTCAAGCCCTCTGGAGCTACCCCTATACTCTGCTCAGACTCCCCTTCCCCAGGCTAAAGAAGCCCAGATCTCTCAGCCTCTCCACACAAGACCCCTAACCCTATCTTAGCAGAATTTCTTTCAACCTCGTGACTGTTCCTCCACACTCGTCCTGAGCTGGGGACCTCCCACTGCTGGACTCTCTGCTGGTGTCCACACCAGTGCTGAGTCAAACTGACAGTGAATGCCTTTGCCTGGGTGGCCGTACTGCTCCCAGTGCTGCCCAATGTGCTCATGGCCAGGTTCCTGTGTAGCAGCCCTGGCTGCTGTGGCATCCCTCAGAACACCCAAAGCCTCCTCCTTGACACTGCTGCTCCACCAGTCATGTCTGAATTCCCTTGATGTGCGGGTGTTGAGGTTTAACCCTGCTCACTGATGATGTCATCATGCATGGGAGATTCTTTTGGGCAGTTGGCATCAGCTGCCCTGGCAGTCCTCCCTCACAACAACCAGTGCTCCCTGAGCTTACTTTCTAGTGCAGCAGCATGTGAATCAGGAAGGGCCTTGATGCTGGGCAAGCACTGGGCACCAATGAATAAATTATCATGTGTCACCAGTGCTGGATTGGTCACAAAACAGGACGATGTGTTGGTTCTACCCCTGTTGTGGTAATTCCCTGATTCAGAACACCACAAGATCAGAAGGGGCAGGTCAGCTCTGGTTGGAAAAGTTCTTGAGGTTTCTCTTTGTAAAACCACGGAGGGTTTTGCCAGGATCTGCTGGAAGTGAAGCTCCGATGTGTCAGTGGTTAATGTGTGAGTGTAGAAGCCTCAGCTGACTTGTGGTGCCTCAGCAAGAGGCATTAAAGGACATGATAGAAAATAAATAAAAAGTGGAGAGAGTGCTGTAAATGCTTGTGGTGGTTCAGCCCCAAACAGTGGCTGAGCACCACACACCACTGGCTCACTCCCAGAGGAGAAAGAGACAGAGCCAGTTGGGATAAGGAGAGTTCACTGAAAAAAGCACCATGAAACTAGAACAATAAACAGCCCATGACACTCATACCCGGTGAGAACACAGAGTACCTTACCCACCTGAGGATTACAGAGTGCTGCAGGACAGGAGGACCAACCCAACACCCCAGCTGCACTCAGACTGCCCTGGAGGCACCCAGGAGTGGTGCCCAAACCAGCTCCTTTACGGAGAAGTGCTGTCAGGTGGTGTGGAAAACAGCCAGATCTAACTCAACCTCCCCAAGCAGCCAGCACAGGTGAGATAACTGTGGCCTGACCAGAACCAGGACAATATCCACCCCTTTTTGCTCACCATCTACATCATGCCCAAATGGGTTTGCATCTGCACTCCCTGTTGCTTTGTTTCCATTGCTGCAACCACCCCTACAGGGCACCCCCACAGGAGTTGGCCAGACACCTCAGCCACTGTAGGTGCTTCTTCCTTTCCCCAATCTATTACTGCCAGTCAGTTGGCATATGATGCTGGTGCACTCCACACAGACTTACACTGTGAGGGACATTGGACTTCATCAGGATTGGTGCGTAGCTCCACATCATCAGGATCATAGGAATTCATCTCTCACATGGCTAAACCCCTCAAATACTGCATACTCTGCTCTGTGGTCATGCACTTGCCTGGCCAACACATGACATCTTCACTGAAAGGGTATCTTTCCCCCACACTTTACAGAAGTGACCTCCAGAGGCTGACGGCTTGAGACTTTTTCCAATCACCTTGTCAATGACTCCTTTTCTGAACAGGGATCCCAGCTGCTTGGCCTCCCTGCCTTCTAATTCTAGGCTGCGTGCCCCATTGTCCCAGCACCAGAGTAACCAGGGGATGATGTGCTCCCCTGGAAGGTGACTGAAGTCTTTTCTCATGTCTCTCAGCTCAAGGACAGGGATCGGGTTATAACCTCTGGTATTGCCTCTTCAGGGCCTTGCAATGGTCCCAGTTCATCATCTTTCACATGAGGACTGATTTCTCCATGTATTTCTTCTTCTGGATAGAGGTGACTGACAGGCGTACTGGTTGGCTGTCTGGATCAGCTCTGGGGTTGGCCTCTGAGGTTTGAGTACCCCTGGTGCTTGTTGGGGAGACTGGAGGAGCTGCACTCTCTGAGGCACGGGTAGCTCCAGTGCCTGTTGTGAGGGTTCTTTCTGGCTCAGCTGTGGTGTTGGTTTCTGAGGCCTGGGCAGCCACAGTGCCTCTGGATCTGTTTTTCTTGTCTAGGTATTTCTTCATGCTCTCCCACACCCCATGCCACCCCTGACCCTTCAGCCCAGGGAAGACCTCTTGGCAATATTCTTGGCGCAGTTGTTGGTAACACATAGGTCCAGACAGACATTCAGGAGAGAGAGCAAGACACATATGCTGGTCTGAACATCCCAGGGATAGTCAACGTTCTCAACAGATGCTGTAAAAAGCCTAAAGGGAAAAGGGGAGGAGAAAGCACCCCTCACCTCATCCTCTACTGTTATCACAAAACTTCAGGCCCCACCTTGGGCTCCAAAAAGGGCTGTGGTGGTTCAGCTCCAACCAGTGGCTGAGCAGCACATGCCGCTCACTCACTCTTAAAGGAGAAACTGACAGAGCCTCCGTGGGCTGGCCTAAGGACAGTTTACTGACCAAATCACCATGAAAGGCGAATAACCCACAGTGAATTTCACTTATACCCAGTTATGACCCAGTCACTGCACAACATGATGACCAACCCGATGACTTGGCTGCACTTTGACTGCCCTGGAGGCACCAGGAGTGCCCCTCCCCAACAAGCCCCTTTTCTGGGGGAGTGATGTCAAGTGGTGTGGCAAACAGCCTGGGCTAACTCAGCTCACCTGTGCTGCCTGCCTGGGGAGGTTAATTCTGCCCTGGCAAGATTCAGGACAGATGGGATAGGATTGGGATGGGGATGGGATTGGGATGATGTAGTCAAGGCACCCATCGATGAGGTGGCCTGTCAGTGTACCAGGGTTGTTTGCCTGTGCAGCTGTATAGACACAGGCTGTAGGAGGTGATAACTGCCCTATGACCTGGCCAAATCTTTCCACAAACTCTGCCAGCCAGGGACTGGCTGCTGAGGGAGGAGGAAATGTTGGAGAGACTGTAACAATGATTGTTAAACTGTTGCCCAGAGGAGCAGCCAGGAAGATGCCCAGGAAGAGGCAGAAGTGCAGGAGCTGCAGCTCCCATGGGTTCTGTAAAGACCAGGAAGAGGAACTGGCTACTGGAGCTGCTGTTGGATATGTGGTGCCTCTGGGTATGGATGGTCTTAACTGTGACCATCTGGTGTCTTTTCATTTGGCCAAAGGAATTCCCCACCAGGCTCAAAAATGCTCCTCATCCCAGGCAGCATTGCTGTATTGGACCTTGAACCCACTCATGTCTCTTGGACCACCTCTGGCCCTTCAGGTGACAACAGGGGTTGGTGTCTGAGCAACTCTCTCCTGGCCTCCACCCTCAGTAATTCCCATGGGCACTGGGACCAGCAGCTCCCAGGCAGCCATGCTCCTTGACCTTTACAGGGGGACAGAGACCCCTGCCTGTCCCTCCCTGGGGGTCCTGTCTCATGCAGAGACAAGGAAAGGTGATTGTCCTGCCCAGCTCTGGTTTGATCAACAGAAAGGACTCTGCTGGACACAAGGATTTCTCCCCAGCCAAGGGAGGGAAACTCAGTGAGAACTTCAGTTTCTTTCCAAGTAGGCTCCCTGGAGCTCCAGGGAGGAGCCCAGAGGGGACAGAGAGTATGATGTCTTCACCTGCTCCTCTGCTGTGAGCTGGGCTGGGCTCCTGGGATGGACAGTGGGAGCTCAGAAATATTGCAGTGCTGCAGAGAGACAGCTCTGGCCAGGAGCAGCTCCTCTGCCAAGCACACAGGGCTGGGGACACTGCCTGGAGGCACCGAGGGGAGACCTGGGAGGCTGAGAGAGCTGATGGATGCTGAGAGCTCACTGGAGGAGAAATCTCCACAGCCTCTGCCTGGTATGTCTGTGGGTGCAGGGCAATGCAGGTTCTGTTCCTGGAGGGATCTCCTCAAGCTGGGTCATGGGGCAGTGTGTGGGGTCTGTCAGGAGGACAGGTTCTCTCTAGGACCAGAAGGTGCTGCCTGGAAGGGATGCCCTTCTGCCCCATCAGAGGGACAGGGCAGGACAGCTGTCTTCTCCTGGGCATGGCTGCAGAGGTGTGAATCAGCGTGTGCACCCAGGGGTGCCCAGGGCTGTCCTTGTGAGCAGGGTCCCTGCACCCTGGAGGCTGTGTGCTGGGGCAGAGATGCTTCTACTGCCAGGGTCAGCACTCAGCCTGCCTAGTGGGCTTTCCACAGGCAGCAGCTGTGGGTTGAAGGAGAGACACAGGGAAAGGCAGTGTAAGGTCCTTCTACTGTAAGAAAGTGCTGCATGGGTCAGGTTTCCTCCCAGCTCCAGCTGATCCTTGAGAAATTCCAAAGGGACATTGAGGAACAACACCAAGGAAGCATTTTCCCATAGGTAGAGTCTTTGCTTTGACTCTTACGCTCCTGTGGGCTGTGCAGACTTATTTCTCCTCACAGGAATATGCAATGGAAACTCAATTATCGTTAACATGTCGTATTTTTGCCTGAGCCCTGCACACACAGAGGTTCCCTGGGCAGTGCCCTGATGCCAGGAGGGGTCTGCAGAGCAGAGCTGAGCACAGGGCAGGTTGGATGAGGAATGTGAGCACAGAGCAGGAGGTGACATGGGCAAAGAGAAGCAGCTGCAGGGACAGCTCCAGGCAGCAGAAACATTGGCAAGTGAGGAAGAAGGAGCTGCTCCCAGCAATGCCCTGGCAGTGGGGATTTGGTACCTCCCTGACAGCCCCTGCAGTGAAGACTCTTTCTGCAGCAACCCCCTGGTTTCTGTCATCCAGCACAGAGCTTGACCCCAGCATTCCATGGTTTGACACTGAGTCTTCTCCTTAGCAGCCATGAACAGCAACCCCTGTGTGCCTGTCTGTCTGTCTGTCCCTGTCCTTCCTGCCTTGGCTGGAGCATTTCTTGCTGTTTCCCCTCCTGTCCTTGCTGCCTTTGTCCCACTATTACCTGGGGCTCTGGGCATGTCCATTTCTGGTGCTGGCACTGAACTGACCCTCACTTCTGTACCCCCAGCTGTAGGACTGAGGACGTCCTGGGGGCTCCTGCTGGGCTGCAGCTGCCTCCCACAATGGCACCGCTCTCCCAGGGACTCTTGTGCCCCAGAGAGGAGCCCCATGCAGGAGACATCTCGGCACAGAGGCCGTTGCAATGCCACTCATCACCTGTGTGTGGGTAGCTGCACTGAGCCCTGTGTGTCCCTGGCTGGGAGTGGGGAGCTGAGATCCTCCTTGGGTAGGATGAGACCGCAGGAGGGCTTTGGAGCTCTGCCCTGTGAGACTGGATTCCTCAGCTCTCTGTGGGGTCCAGTTTCTTCTGTGGGGAACAGCAGGGTGTGATCAGTGAGCATCCAGTACAGGGATATGAGAGCAGGGCTGATGGACAGAGCAGCTCTCCCCACTCTGCACTCAGGGGAAGGTTTCACTGGCACTGCAGCAGCAATGTCAGGCAGTTCTGACAGGAGAAACACTCCTAAAGTACAGTGAGGAGAAAACCAAAGCTCCAAAGCTCTGCTCTGCCCTCAGGTGAAATTGGAGTGACCGTGCTGAAAAGCTCATTCCTATCCAGAGGGGATTTAGTCTGAGATCCAGAGAGTCAATCTGAGGATATTCTGTAAGAGTGAAAGAGATGTTCCTCACTCTCAATGCATGTTCCTCCTTGGACAGGTCTCCACACTTGACGGCAGCAGATGTCCAACAGCAGCAGCTCCATCAGCCAGTTCCTCCTCCTGCCCTTTGCAGACACACGGGAACTGCAGCTCCTGCACTTCTGCCTCTTCCTGGGCATCTACCTGGCTGCTCTCCTGGGCAATGGCCTCATCATCATCACCATAGCCTGTGACCACCACCTCCACACCCCCATGTACTTCTTCCTCCTCAACCTCTCTCTTACTGACCTTGGCTGCATCTCCACCACTGTTCCCAAATCCATGGCCAATTCCTTGTGGGACACCAGGGCCATTTCCTACACAGGATGTGTGGCTCAACTCTTTTTCTTTTTCTTTTTGATCTCTACAGAGCTCTTTCTTCTCACTGTCATGGCCTATGACCGCTACGTTGCCATCTGCCACCCCCTGCACTACGGGACCCTCCTGGGCAGCAGAGCTTGTGTCCACATGGCAGCAGCTGCCTGGGCCAGTGGGTTTCTCTATTCTGTGCTGCACACAGCCAATACATTTTCACTGCCCCTGTGCCATGGCAATGCCCTTGACCAGTTCTTCTGTGAAATCCCCCAGATCCTCAAGCTCTCCTGCTCAGATGCCTACCTCAGGGAAACTGGGGTGATTGTGGTCGGTGCCTGTTTAGCTTTTGGGTGTTTTGTGTTCATCGTGGTGTCCTATGTGCAGATCTTCAGGGCTGTGCTGAGGATCCCCTCGCAGCAGGGACGGCACAAAGCCTTTTCCACCTGCCTCCCTCACCTGGCCGTGGTCTCTCTGTTTCTCAGCACTGGCATGTTTGCCAACCTGAAGCCCCCCTCCATCTCCTCCCTATTTATGGACCTTGTTGTGGCATTTCTTTACTCGGTGTTTCCTCCAGCAGTGAACCCCCTCATCTACAGCCTGAGGAACCAGGAGCTCAAGGATGCTGTGTGGAAACTGATGACTGGATTTTTAAGCAGCAATGTCATATCAAAAATCGTGTAACTTATGTTATGACCACTTGCTATTTAGTTGGGTTTTTAGTGTTTTGTTTGGGGTATTTTTCCTTCTAGTTTGTCCAAGCTCTAAAAACATGCTCCACGTTCATCCCATTCCTAATTCAGTATCTACAGGTCTTGTGTTACCCAGAGACTGTGTAATGATGAGCTGTGCTCTCTTTGTTTCAGGTCTACTTTTCTTACTTTTGCTTTTTTCTTACATTTATTAAAAAATTACAATCAGGTTTTCATCAGCTGAATCTCTCCAGTACTTGTCTGAAATGGCAGTGCTTTCCCACCATGACAGACAGGAATTTCCAGGAAGTTTATACATGGCAACAGAAGAAATACTCACCTTCCCCTCTACCTGTGTTACTGTTAGTCTGTCTCTTTCATCTCCCCATCATCCAGGTGTTTCCACCTATCCTGATGATACAGCCATGCCTTAGGACATCTTTTCAGCAGAATAGATTGACACATGTAATTCACTTTGATCACAGGTTTCCACCTCAGCATGCTCTTTGGTCCTTGTAGCTGCTGATCAACTCTCCAGTTTCTGCTTTGTGCTACAGAGTGTTGGAAAACATCCCATCTTTCAGAAGTCTAATGAACTGTTCTGTCAGGAGTTCGGTATATTAATAAGTGACCTTTCTATGTATCTGATTGAAACTGTTCTGGGAGAGAATCTCCTCTGAAAGCTGACCCCCTGCACACGCTGCTTGGCCGTAGCAGCAGCTGAGGAGAGAGATTTCATGGGTATTAAACTGTGTCATGTTGAACTGCTGTTTGTTGTCAGAGAAATCTGTCCAAGCCAGGTACTTGTGCACTCCCAGTTGACTCATTTCTGCAGCAGAATTAGAAGAAAGGCCTTGAAGCCCTGCTCAGCAAGGAACAAACATGTTTAGACTCTTTTGCTTACAAATCCAAACCACAGAACTATAGGGGACACATTAAAATTAATTCCACCCCATCTATTCCATAAGATCAGGAGGAGAAGATCTCTCATGGCTGGAAACCTTGATGTGCCTGTTCATGAAATCCCAGAGTTTCTCAAGGTCTGTTTGATGTGAAGCTCCATTTCCTTAACAGTTCACATCTCCTTGCAGATGGCTCTTCAAAGCTGTGCTGCATTAAACAAAATGACAGCAATAAGTGTCAAAGAACCTGGGACGTTCAGCTTCTTCAAAGGTCGATTATGGTAGAGCTTGAAAATGACATCAGGCATTTTTAGGACCATTCCTGTGGCTGGGAATGCCCTGAGCTCCAAGCTTAACAGTGCTCATTGTGAAGTACTTGGGAGGGTATCAGCCTACAAACATCTTTCAGCCCTCCCACCTTCTGTTTTGGTCCTCTTCCTGAACCTTTAAAGTTTTGAATGTGGATTCTGGTAGAGCCTGTTAGTACCATTCCTTGTCTGGGAATGCCCTGATCTCCAAGGTTACTGGGGCTGACACCTTTCTCTGGGGAGGTTTCAGGCCAGCAACATCTTTCATCCCTCACAGCTTTTCTTTGGGATATATTGTTGGATGTTTACTGTTTTTGAAGGTGGGTGCTGGTAGAGCTGGAAAATATCAGGCACTTTTAGGACTGCTCCCTTGGCATGGATAGTCATGAGCCACAAGGTTACTGGGTCTTCTTCTCCACTCACTCGTGAGGATTCAGGCCAGGATCGTCTTTCATCTTGCACAACTTTTCTTTGCGTGCCATTACTCTGTGTTTAGCACATCTGAAGTTGGACTCTGATAGGGTCCAAAAATGATGTCAAGTACTTTGAGAACAGACACTTGGAAAGGAAAGCCCTGAGCCCTAAAGTTACTGGGGCTGCCAGTGTGCTTCCTGGAGAGGTTTCAGGCCAGGAACATTCTTCTGCCCTTGCACCTTTTGCTTGGGAGCGATTGCTGGACATTCAGCAGTGTCGAAGGTGGACACTGTTACAGCCAGAAAGTGACATCAGGCAGAATTACGTCCAATCCCATGGCTGTGAAAGCCCTGCCCCCCAAATTAATAGGGTTGGGCTAACTGGAGAGGTTTAAATCCGAGAACATCTTTCATCACTCACACCTTTGGTTTGGGATGCACTGCTGTACGTTTAGTAAGTTCAAAGGTGGTAGAGCCAGAAAATGCTTCCAGGCACCCTTAGGATGATTCTATTGTCTATGACAGCCCTGAGCCCCAAGGTCACTGGGCCTGCTAGTGGGCTAACTTGGGAGGTTTCAGGCCAGGAAGATTACTAGGCCCTCACCAGTTTTGTTTGTGAGCTTTTTCTGGACAATTAGATGTTTCAAAACTAGAAGCTGGTAGAGCGAAAAAGTGATGTCTTACACTGTTATCACCATTGCATTGTCCATAAAAGCCCTGAGCCCAAGTGTTACTGGGGTGTCTTTTGGGCTACCTGGGGAGTTTTCAGGCCAGGAACATCTTTCAACTCTCACACCTTTTGCTCGGGATCTGTTACTGGACGCTTAGCATTTGTGAAGGTGGACACTGGTAGAGGTAGAAAATGACAGCAAGTATTTTTAGGACTATTCCATCATATATGAAAGCACTGAGCCCCACGGTTACTGGGGCTGTCTTTAGTCAACCTGGGGAGGTTTCAGGTCAGGAATATCTTTCAACCCTCAAACATTTAGTTTGTGAGCTACTGTTGTACCTTAAACATGTTCAGAGGTGGGTGCTGGTAGAGCTTGAAAATGACGCCAAGCACAGTTAGGGGAGTTGCCTTGGGTTCAAAGGACTTGAACCCCAAGCTTACTGGGGCTTCTAAGTGGGCTGCCTTTGGAGTCTTCAGATAAGGAACATTTGTGACCCTCACACCTTTTGTTTGGGAGCTATTGCTGGACATTTAGCAGTTTCCAAGATTGACACTGGTAGAGATGGAAAATGACATCAGGCAATGTTATGACCGTTCCCTATGCCACGTGTGCCCTGAGCCTCCAGGTTACTGAGGCTGCTTGTTGGCTGCCTGGGGAGGTTTCAGGCCGGGAACATTATTCCACCCTGGCACCATTTGTTTGCGAAATACAATAAAGGTGGGAGATTCTCCCTGGGCCTCCTTTTGATATTAATAAATTAGCATTAATGATAATATTAAAAATATTATAATAAATTATTAAATCATTTATGAAAAAAGAGAATCAGGGAGAATCTCCCACCTTTGTTGGATGTGGGGGGATACATTGTGATTGAGGATGTAGGAAGGTCTGAGGTACTTAATGCCTTTCTTGCCTGTCTTTAGTAATCAGAGCAGTTTCCCTCCTGATACCCAGACCCCTGAGTGGAAAGATGGGGACGGGAAGTGGATGGAAGTCCCAAACATCCTAGGAGATCTTCCCAACTTGTTTATCAAAGCCTATCTGGTTTCAAAATCGGTCTGTTGGAACTTTGATGGACAGAACTGAAGTGGGAGGGGCTTCCCTGGGTGGAGCTGTGGTGGGCAGGGCTTCACACCAGACATCACTGCCACCTCACAGTGCTGTCACCATGTCCCCAGGCAGTATGAAAGGCAGCAGCCTGCCCTGTCCCACGGACAGAGCTGCCACAGGGACAGCTAGAAGACCTCCTCAGAGGGAGCCCTTCAGGAGCAGCTGGAATTCCCTGGCAGAGCTTGAGGGAGGCAGAACAAAAGCAGGAAGAGTCTAATGGATCTACTTTGCTGCTGGCAAAGCCACCTTTAGAGCCCATCTGCTGGATGGAAAAGCTGCTCCAGGAGATTACAGCCACCACCCATCCCTGCAGGTGCCAGAGGCGCTCAGGCCTTTTCCTCTGGAGAGCCATGGCCAGGGCAAGGGAATGCCTTCTGGAGAAGCCCTGCAGAGCTCAGCATCCTCCCCTGCCATGGAGCCAGGGGCAGCAGTGCAGCTGTAAGCCATGGGATGGAGAGAAGTGGCCAGGGTCCCACTGCTCTGCAGCACCCGCTGGTGTCCCCAGTAGGCACAAGGGAAGTACACTGGCCCTCAGGGTCCATCAGGCGGCCGGAGGCACCTGGGGCAGCCCCAGAGATGGCTCCAGGCTGAGGGAGAACAGGGCTGGGGCATCTCCTGGGAGGTGTGAGCAGCCGGTGGGAGGAGGGAGCCGGTCTTGCTCCCGTGCTCAGGGAACAGCCGATCGCCAGCTCTGCTGCTGGGCTCAGGAAGGGATTTTCCCCCGGGGTGGATTGGCACTGGTCCCCGGGGGTTTTTTGCCTTCCTCTGCAGCCCTGAGCAGGACCCCTTGTCAGGGCTCTTCTGGGCTGCCTGGGCTGGCTCACTGCCTGCTGCTACTCGTGCACCACGAAGGTGGCACCTTGTGCCCTGCATCTGGGGGGAGGAAGGCTTTTTCCCCCCTAGGGGGGCTAGCACATGTCCCTGGAGGGTTTTTTGCCTCCTCTGCAGCTTTGAGCACAGCCCCTTGCCAGGGCACCTTCGGGCCCTTGTGGCTCAGGGCCTGCTGCTCATGCTCCACGAAGGTGGCCCTTGTGCCCTGCATCTGGGGTGAGGAAGCTCTCTGGACTGCCAGATCCAGCTCCAAGGGAGGCTGTCTTCTTGTCCTCTGTAGCACTGAGCACAGCCCTCAGTCAGGGCTCCTCTGGGCCCTGTTGGCTTGGTTCTTGCCTGCTGTTCTGGCACCTCCAAGGTGCCACTCAGGCCCTGCCTCTCTCAGGCTCTCTTGCCCACGGCAGGTTCATAGAGGGAGTGAGCTCTTCTCTTCCCTTGGCTCCATTTCCCCAGGAGTTCTTGCTTGTGTGAAACAGCCTGGAAGTGCTTGGAAGGGCTCTGGACTTGCTGCACCATCAGGAAGGAGCTGCTGCTTTTCCCCTCTGCCCATGGGCAATACAGGCTCAGGGCAGCACTTTCAAGGGAGCGTTTTTCATGTGTCCCTGGACAAGAAGCACAGGTTTGGGGATGCCAGAAGGAAGCTTCTGTCATTACTGGGTGCCATACTTTGGCAAATAGCCCATAGTACCACACACCACCTCTTTCTTTTGTGTGTGGTCTGTCCAGATCCTCATCTTTCATGTTCTTGCTCTTGAGGAAACCGGGATGTCTCGGCCTCTGTCCTGGCTGCTGCTCTCTGCAGCGCTGGGACTTGCCTTTGCCAGGCTGCAAGGGAAGTGTTTACACAACTGGAGAGTGCATCAGCCTGCTCCTGTCTTCATGACGGTGAGCAGTGGCTCTCAAGTGATCTAAAAAATAAAAGCAAATCCAGTTTCCATGTGTGTCCTTTGTGTTCTGTGTTCTTGGAAGTGGTTTTGCAGCTGAAAACCCCCTGTCACTCCGGGCTGATAAGATTGTTAGTCATGGTGAGTGCATGGGATGGGATGGGATGGGATGGGATGGGATGGGATGGGATGGGATGGGATGGGATGGGATGGGATGGGGTGGGATGGGATGGGATGGGATGGGATGGGATGGGATGGGATGGGATGGGATGGGGTGGGATGGAAGAGGAGAATATGCTTCTGACGAGCTCTGACCTGGGACTGAGAACTCCATGCAGGAGAGCAGCTCTCTACAGTGCAGGTCCCAGGCCCAGCCAGGAGACAGCAGCAGAGATGGGCACAGCTGCACCAGGGCTCAGGCAGGGACAAAAGGCCCCAGACTGAGCTGAGCCATGTTCCTGGAGCCCTTGGCAGGAGACAGTGTGGGTGCAGGTCACAGGGGAGGCTGGTCCCAGCCAGTGAGACCCACAAGTCCCCCAGGATCCTGAAGTAGATTTTTAAAAGTTTCCAAGCCACAGAAAGAAAAATGTGGTCAGTCAGTGTCTGTAAATAATACTTCTGTGTACATCAGTGCCCCTATTTCATTCATTGACATGTAAAGTGCAGGCTCCTTGAAGGGTTATTCCATGCTCTTTGCACCAAGGAAAAGGAGTCATTCCCAAGGGAAGCAGTGGTGCCTGCAGGTCCCTGTGACACCATCACCATCTAACTGAAATTGGCAGCTTGGCTTCCTCTCTGCTTGCAGTGGAGCAGATGTTCACACAGACTCAAACCGAGCTGGTGAGGTCGAAGAACACAGGCAGCCACAGTGGTGAGCACATTGCCTGTCCCTCAGAAATCAGTACCAGTGGTCCTCCCAGAGAGGAAAAGAGTGGCTTAAACATGGAATTTCAGGCAAAAGGGAATGCACAATGCCTACCACTGTTGTATTGAACATCTCTGAAGTTTACATCCTCCTTAGAGAGATGGGGCTGAAGGGCAGTCAGGAAAATGCATCCTTCAGGTCCAAGTCAGTAAACCAAACCAAATTAGGTGCTAATTCAGTTAGCAGTGGATATGGATCTGCTACTACTGGATATAAATCTTCAGTTATTTTATTTATATCTCTGAGATCCTGTACACTTCACATTGACACTTGTTAAGGTACCGCTCCTGTCTCCCCAAAAGGGAGGTGATGTATCTATGGCACCTCGTGCGCTTGGCTCGAGTACACAAACAGCATTCATGGCAGATCAGGCAGGCACTAATTCCTGCTCCACACCCAGGCCACCTGATATTATTTGACCCTGTACTTCCTCCCATCTGCTACTGATTTTTCACACTCTTTAAATTTCCACAAATTCCTAGTTTAAGCTGACCCGGATTAAAAACGTTATCCCAGTCAGACCAGGTCTCCCTGCATTCACCACACCAAAAATTGTTCCCAAATTGTACAACCACCTCCTGCTTCCATGTGAAACATTCAAATACAAAGAGTGGTTTACATGAAAAATCTTCAGGCCCGTGTATAGAACACCAAAGAGCAACAGTTGGCTCCAAACTTGCCATGTGTTTAACTCAGTCACTCGCCACTCACACCAGAGTGAACTCATTTCACTCACACAAACAGTTCACCAAATCTAAATACTCAGCTCCTTATGACAGTATCCAAAGGCAATATCAATCAATCAAGGCCCAGAGCAGCGACTCCCTGTGGGGAGTCAAACCCTGGTCTCCCTCGTGACAGGCAGGAGTTCTCCACTGAGCCACAGGGCACGCTGGTACAGAAGGGCGCAGCAAGTCTCCAGGCTCACTTTGTGCTCACTGAAACGTTCCCCATTCAAAGGGTGCCCCTCGTAACCACACAATGGACGGTGTCATGGGGTGTTTTTAGAGCAGATGACAAAACTGGACACAACACACTCCAGCCGCTATAGCAAGGAGGACCCAGACCGACCTCAGATTCCCATTTGCAACGTTGCTACCAGCTCTGGTGGGGACTCAAACCCCACCTTCCTGGGGCAAGCACCAATGCTGTTTACCTCACGTAGGATGTCTCCTCACACCTTACAGGTATCCCCTTCCCAAGTGTAACATGCCTGGTCCACTGATGATGGTCCTTGTGTATCCCTGCAGTGACCTGGGTAAGCAGGGCAGTCCTACTGAGACATTTCAGGGACTGAGAGACATTGTGATTTATGACTGCCCACCATAGCAGTGACCCACCCTGGGGCAGCTGGTGAAGAGCTGAATCCCTGTGGGAAAGGAGTCATGTTGGAGAAACCAACTTGCAAGGAACTGGCTGAAGCCCCCATTTTCCCAGTCCCTGCCCCTCCCTGCCACAATAGGGGGGAAGATGGTAGTGAAATCATGATTAGAGTGAAGTCTTCTAAGAAGGGAGGGGTGAGGGAAGTGCTTTAAGAGCTGGTTGCTCTTCTCATTATCCAGCTCTGGTGTCACTGTCTCTGTAGTGCAGTGTAATAAATTAGAGAGTTTTCTTTCTTTCACTCTGTGTTGAGTCTGTTTTGCCCATGACACTGATTATGGAACGATCTCTCCCTGTTCTCATCTCGACACCTGAGCCTCTCAATATCTAATTTCTCCCCTGTCCAACTGAAAAGGGGAGGGATGGAGCAGCTTTGGTGGATGTCTGGCCTCCAGACAGGCAAAAAGCATTGCACCAACATCCTCAGTATGCCCCAAGGTGACAGGTGGAGGGCCCACACATATACCCCTTCCCTCCAATTGTGCTGAGTCCCTTCACCCTTTGTCACAGGCATCAGATATGTCACCGCAGCATCAGACACATTGCCATGGCATCAGACATGTCACCATGGTGTCAGACACGTCACCATGGCATCAGACATGTCACTGTGGCATCAGACCTGCTGCGGTGCCAGGCACAGCCGGGCCTCGGCGTGTCGCAAAGGAGCTGCGCGCCATTGGCTCTCCTGGCCCTGGGTGACGAATCACCAGCACTGCCCTTTGTGACACCCTCAGTGATGCGGCTGCGGCTCCTGCCCCGCAGTGCCTGGTAGGGCAGCGACACAACAGGAGCGTGGAGCTGGCGAGGAGCCCCCGAGCTCAGCCCACATCTTTCCCTGCCTCCTCCCCTCCGTACTGCCAAGGTGTTGTGTTTGCTGAGGCATCCCCTTCCCAACTCCTACCCCTTTTCTCTGTCCGATAGGATGGCAGAGAGACCACCCAGGCTCCCCAGAGAGGGCTGGGAAGAGAGCAGGGCTCCCCAGGAGAACAGATCTCCAGCGGAGATCTCCAAGCTGTATGTGTCCCAGCTGCTGCAGGCCAGTAAGTGACAGAGGGCAGGGCTCTGCCATCTCTTCTATTTGCCTCCAGCCCCTCTCTACCAGCCCCCCCTGCTCCCCTCCTTTCCCAGGTCATTTAAACAGGTGGCAGATGCTCTACAGCTCTGCTGCTGTGGTGCAGATGGCCAAGGGTGCTGGCCAGGGTAAAGGCCCTGATAGAAATGAGGTCTTTGTCCCCTTGGCTATGGCTCATATCCCTGCCACAGAGGCCTTAGAGGAGACACACTGTTCTCACGGCCATGGAGCATCATTACCTCTATGCAATCACCCAAGGGGAGGACATCACGTGTCATAACCCTGTCCTTCCCTTGGCATCACACAAAGGAAGAGCCCTGAGACACAGGTGAGGGTCAGGATCTCCCTGCCCAGGGGCTGGGGGTCAGCACTTGGCATTTCTGCTTCATCAGACCAAGCCAGGGTGTCCTCAGCATCAGAGCTGCCTGTGCTTTGCCTGTGTTTGTCCTCATGGCCTCCAGTTGTCTGCTCTAACGAGCCCATGGGGAGGCTTTGTCAATAATGGCTCCCAGTGGGGCCTGTTAATGCTTCAAGGTACTTTGGGCATTACTCCTGACTTGGACTTCTTGAGAGGATTCTTCACTCTCCTCTTGGTAGCTGAGGTCTGTGGACTCAGAAGAAAAGACACCATGGGGCTCATTAACACCCTTACAAGCATGTATCTCCAACTCATTTTCATTAAAAAAAGCAGCCTTTTACAGCTACTTGGATGTTAGCTAGGTCCTTAGTGATGAAGATTTCAAAGGAATTTCCCTGAAGGGTCTTTTTTTCAGTCATGGGTATTTTCTGTCATGGCTCAGTTGATAGAAGCTGTGACAGCAGCATCCTGTGATGGATATGGGTCTCCTGAGGAGATCTGGACAGGCAGGAAAAGCAGTCTCTGGAGATCCAACCCTGTCTGCTGAACCTTGCTCATCCCCAAGCCCAGCAGTGCCCTTGCTGGCCTACTGGGACTCCCAACTCTTTTCCTGGCATCATGTGTGCTCACAGGCACAGACAGATTTCTCTGACAACAATCAGCAGTTCAACATGACACAGTTTAATACCCATGAAATCTCTCTCCTCAGCTGCTGCTACGGCCAAGCAGCGTGTGCAGGGGGTCAGCATTCAGAGCAGATTCTCTCCCAGAACATTGCTTTTAATCAGATACATAGAAAGGTTATCAATACACTGCACTTCTGACAGAAGAGTTCATTACACTTCCGAGGGATGGGACATTTTCTAACCCTCTCAAGCTGAAAGCAGAAACCAGAGAGCTGAAAGGCATGTGAATGACCAAGGGCAAGCAGATATGGAAACCATTCAGCAAAGTGAAGTGCAAACGTCCATCTAGTTTGCTGAAAGAATGTCCTTAGGCATGGCCACTGCATCAGGAGAGGTGGAAACACCTGAATGACAAGGGAGATGAAAGAGACAGACTAATGCTAATGCAGGTACAGGGGAAGGTGAGTATTTCTTCTCCTGCCATTGGTAAAATTCAATTATAAAAAATTACAGTCCAAATATAAAAAAGATGTGGGTTTTTATCATTTCAAAGAGACAAAAAAAAATTAAAAATTGTGGCTGATTGCAAGCAGATGTGATGCAAAAAGAGCAGAGCTGGTCATTATGCAGTGTCTGGATTACACAAGACCAGGAGATACTGCATTAGGACAGAGATGAATGTGCACCTTGTTATAGCTTAGAGACACTAGAAATAAGAAAACACAAACCAATTACTAAAACCCCTATAAATACATATTAGTACTAATGTGACATGCATGGCCAGTGATACACAGAAAGAGATAGACAGTTTATTGCTGCTTAAAAACATACTGTGCTTAGTTTCCACATGGCATCCTTGAGCTCCTGGTTCCTCATGCTGTAGATGAGGGGGTTCACTGCTGGTGGAAACACACAGTAAAGAAATGTCACTATGAGGTCCAAAAAAGAGAAGGAGAGGGAGGGAGGCTTCAGGTAGGCAAATATGATTGTGCTGACAAACAGAGACACCACAGCCAGGTGAGGGAGGCAGGTGGAAAAGGCTTTGTGCCGTCCCTGCTCAGAGGGGATCCTCAGCACAGCCCTGAAGATCTGCACATAGGACACCACAATGAACACAAAACACCCAAAACCTAAACAGGCAGAAACCACAATGAGTCCAGTTTCTCTGACGTATGTGTCTGAGCAGGAGAGCTTGAGTATCTGAGGGATTTCACAGAAGAACTGGTCAACAGCATTGCCATGGCACAGGGGCAGTGAAAATGTACTGGCTGTGTGCAGCACAGAATAGAGAAACCCACTGGCCCAGGCAGCTGCTGCCATGTGGACACAAGCTCTGCTGCCCAGGAGGGTCCCGTAGTGCAGGGGGTGGCAGATGGCAACGTAGCGGTCATAGGCCATGACAGTGAGAAGAAAGTACTCTGTGGAGAGCAAAAATACAAAGAAAAGGAGTTGAGCCACACATCCTGTGTAGGAAATGGCCCTGGTGTCCCACAAGGAATTGGCCATGGATTTGGGAACAGTGGTGGAGATGCAGCCAAGGTCAGTAACAGCGAGGTTGAGGAGGAAGAAGTACATGGGGGTGTGGAGGTGGTGGTCACAGGCTATGGTGATGATGATGAGGTCATTGCCCAGGAGAGCAGCCAGGTAGATGCCCAGGAAGAGGCAGAAGTGCAGCAGCTGCATCTCCCGTGTGTCTGCAAAGGGCAGGAGGAGGAACTGGCTGATGGAGCTGCTGTTGGACATCTGCTGCCATCAAGTGTGGAGACCTGTCCAAGGAGGAAAAGGCACAGTGAGAATTTAGGGAACTTTTCTTTGAGGAAAAATTCTTCCAATTCTTAGGGAATACCCTCAGATTGACTCTCTGTATTCAGGAAGATTTTTGGCAGGTCGCTTTTGGGAGGTCTGTTTTGTTCTGGCTTGACCAGACCACTGCTGAAAGGAGGGTCAGCTGTGGGCTCTCAAGAACTCAGTCCTGCCTGGCAGCAGTCAATAAATAGAAGGATGGTGTGATCACAGACTAAATCCCCTGTGGCTAGCAAGGAGCTTTTCAGCACTGTCATTCAAATTTCACCTGAAGGCAGAGCAGAGCTTTGGAGCTTTGGTTTTCTCCTCACTGTTCCTGAGGAGTGTTTCTCCTGTCAGAACTCTCTGACATTGCTGCTGCAGTGCCAGTGAAACCTTCCCCTGAGTGCAGAGTGGGGAGAGCTATTCTGTCTATCATCCCTGGTTTCAGCTGCCCTGTGCTGGACTCTCTGGTGTTCCCTTTAGAAGAAACTGGACCCCACAGAGAGATGAGGAATACAGTTCTCAGTCCTACAGATGGGGATCCTGAAGTGAGCGTCATCTCAGTGCCAGGCCCACCAAAGGACATTCCCAGAGCCCCAGGTAACGGGGGGACGAAGGCAGCAAGGACAGGAGGGGAAACAGAGAAATGCTCTAGCCAGGCCTGGAAAGAGAGGGATGGACAGACAGGCACTCAGGGATTTGTCCTCAACATGGGTTGGGCTGCCAATGAGATGACTCAGTCTGAAACCCCGGACTTCCAGGCACAGAGTCTGTGCTGGGTGGCAGAAACCAGGGGGTCTGTGTGGGAAGGTGTCTGCACTGCAGAGGATGTCTGGGAGGTACCAAATCCCCACTACCACAGCATTTCTGGGAGCAGCTCCTTCTCCCTCCCTCACAATGTCTCTGCTGCCTGGAGCTGTCCCTGCAGCTGCTTCTCTTTGCCCATGTCACCTCCTGCTCTGTGTTCACAGACCTCAACCTACCTGCCCTGCACTCAGCTGTGCTCTGCAGACACCTCCTGGCATCAGGGCACTGCCCCAGGGAACCTCTGTGTGTGCAGGGCTCAGGAGATGCTCTGACAAGTCCAAATGACCAATTGGTTTGCACTGCCTTCTGCAAAGTTGTCAATAAAAGCTCAGCTCTCACTTCCCACCCAGTCCTAAGGAGCAGAAAATTCAAAGCAAAGTCCCTTCACCTGGAGTGGAAAATGCATCCTTGGTGTTCTTGAAAAGTTGCTGGAAGTTAATGTGGATCTGCTGGAGCTGGGAGCAATTTGGGGGTGTGCAGCACCCTTTGCTACAGCAGAAGGACCCTACACTGTCATTCCATGGGTCACACTTTACACCCATAGCATCTTTCTTCAGCAATGCTGATGGAAGCCCACCAGGCAGGCTGAGTTCTGACCCTGGCAGCAGCAGTCTCTGCCCCAGCACACAGACCCCCAGGGCACATAGGGACCCTGATCACAAGGACAGCCCTGGGCACCTCTGGGTGCACACGCTGCTTCACACCTCTGCAGCCATGCCCAGGAGAAGACAGCTGTCCTGCCCTGTCCCTCTGATGGGGCACAAGGGCATCCCTTCCAGGCAGCACTTTCTGGTCCTAGAGAGAACCTGTCCTCCTGACAGACCCCACACACTGCCCCATGTCCCAGCTTTTGGAGATCCCTCCAGGAACAGAACCTGCATTGCCCTGCACCCACAGACATACCAGGCAGAGGCTGTGGAGATTTCTCCTCCAGTGAGCTCTCAGCATTCATCAACTCTCTCAGCCTCACAGGTCTCCCCTGAGTGCCTCCAGGCAGTGTCCCCAGCCCTGTGTGCTTGGCAGAGGAGCTGCTCCTGGCCAGAGCTGTCTCTTGTCAGAGCTGCTGGGTTGCAGTGAGCTCCCTCCATCCCAGAAGCCCAGCCCAGCTCACAGCAGAGGAGCAGGCGAATACGTCTCATTCTCAATTCCCGAGTCTCCTGTGAGCTGTCCCTGGAGCTCCAAGTAACTTACTTGGAAAGACAGTAAGTCTTTACTGCCTTTCCCTTCCTTGTCTGGGGAGAAACCCTTGTGTCCAGCAGAGTCCTTTCTCCTGATCAAACCAGAGCTGGGCAGGACAATCACCTTTCCTTGTTCTCGTGTAAGACAGGACTCCCAGGTAGTGACAGGAGGGGGACCCTTTCCCCCTCTTGCAGTCACTCCAGACCCCTCATTCTTGCTTTGCAGCCCTGGGGCTGGAAGGATTAGCAACTCTGACCTATGGCTGCCACAAACTCATTGGAGCTGGGATTCCTCTTGCAGTGGCACAAATAGGCTCCTTCTGTCTGGGAGCTGCTGGTCCCAGCTCCCATGGGAATTACTGGGGGTGGAGGCAAGTTGTCATTAACTCTTCTCCATGAGACTGAGCCTCATCAGATGGAAACTGTGTGTCACCTCCTTTTGCTGTACCCAAAACTGAAGACCAGGAATGACTCTTTGGGAGCCCATGCCAG
Organism: Gallinula chloropus; assembly: GCF_964237585.1. Classification (NCBI taxonomy): domain Eukaryota; kingdom Metazoa; phylum Chordata; class Aves; order Gruiformes; family Rallidae; genus Gallinula; species Gallinula chloropus. The sequence goes on along the minus strand of NC_140120.1, from coordinate 306,953 downwards.
AGGCTTCTGCTCCTCATGCACAACTGGGAGTTTGTAAGACAAATCAAGGCTGTAGTTTTCTCTCCTAACTCCTGTCTTTTACTTCTGCAACACTTTTCCATACCCAGCATCAGGAAATGTCCAGCAGTAGCTCCATCAGCCATCTCCCATTCTCTCCTTCCTACGACTGAGCAGCATGGGGGGGGATGGGGAATGTGTTTTGGGGTCAGTTCATCAGACATTGTCTCGGCCACTTTTTCTTCCTCAGGGGGAGGACTCCTCACTCTCCCCTTGCTCCAGCATTAGGTCCCACCCATGGGAGACAGTCCTTGCTTTATCGGGGGGTGGTGCTGGCATTGGGCTTTTTAGGGTTAAGTACAAAGGCATTTTCTCCTCATCCCTTTTCCTGTGTGTGGCTGCTATTCCAAACATACCCACTTTATTTTTACCCATGCCAGTCCCTTCCCTGTCTGCAGATAACCAGGCTCAGGACCAACAGCTCATTCCCAGGAGCAAAACGAGTCAGCAGAAGAACAAGATAAAGCAAAATGGCCAGTATGAGACTAGACTTACCTAATTTCAGCACTTGCATTAAAGAGACCTTTCTCCTGCCAAGCACTTACTTGCATACCCCCTCAGCACCATACTACCTTCCTGGTACAGTGAGGGTTAAGAAAGGGCTGGAGAGGGAGGTGGAGGCACCCGTGGTGTCTAGGGGGAGCATGTAGGGATGGGCTGGGGAGGAATGTGTGGGGCTTTGGATGGAAAAGGTGGGGATTTGGGAGAGTAATTGGGGCATGTGTGGGGGTGTTATAAAGGGTTCTGGGGGGTTATTATTCTGCTAGAGGAGGCTAAGGGGGAGGGTGTAGGTAGTGAATGCCTGGCGGTCGGAAGATGTCGGGCTGTATGGAAAGGTGGGACCCCCTCCAGGCAGCCAATAGCATTTAGCCTATGATGTAAGTGGGCGGAAGTGATGTCATAAATCTAAGCTATATAATGCTGTTCCAGTCACCATTAAACGCCATTTGCCATCCACCACATTGGTGTCTGTGTGCTGATGGCCTGAGCGGCCTGGGGGTGGTCGCTGTGCTGTTCCTGAACCAGGTCGCGATGCCTCAAAAGGCAACACTGTACTGAGCATTGGTGAGGCTGCACCTTGAGTGCTGGGTCCAGTTCTGGGCTCAACACCATCAAAAGGACATTGAGGTCCTGGAGCGTGTCCAGAGAAGGGCAACCAGGATGGGGAAGGGGCTGGAAGGCAGATCTTATGAGGAGCAGCTGAGGGAGCTGGGGGTGTTTAGCCTGGAGAAGAGGAGGCTGAGGGGAGACCTTATCACTGCCTAAAACTACCTGAGAGGAGGGTGTACAGAGGTGGGAGATGGTCTCTTCAGTGAGGTCACAGGTGATAGGATAAGGGGAAACAGCCTCATGTTGTGCCAGGGCAGGGTCAGATGAGATGTTAGGAAGATGTTTCTTACTGAAAGAGTTGTCAGGGCCTAGAACAGGCTGCACGGGGAGGGGGTAGACTCACCATCCCTGGATGTGTTTAAAAAAAGGGCAGATGATGTACTTAGGAGTATGGTTTAGCTTAGGATGGGAACAGTTGGACTTGATCTTAAAGGTCTTTTCCAACCTTGTGATTCTCTGATTCTTTTTAATGTTTTCAGAAATGACCAGATAACTGGGCTGGTCTTGAGTAAATTTGCATGTGACACCAAATTGGGAGGAGCTGTTGACTCTGTTGAGTGTGGAGAAGCCTTGCAGAGACCTGGACAGGTCAGAGAGCTGGGCAGTCACCAACACCATGGAGTTTAACAAGGGGAAGCACCAGATCCTGCACCTGGGAAGGGGCAGCCCTGGCTGCACATACAGACTGGGGGGGTCAGACACTGGAGGGATTTGGGGGTCTTGGTAGACAGCAAGTTAAACACGAGCCAGCAGTGTGCCCAGGCAGCCAGGAGGGCCAAGGGTATCCTGGGGTGCATCAAGCATGGCATTGCCAGCCGGTCCAGGGAGGGGATTGTCCCGCTCTACACTGTGCTGGTGCAGCCTCACCTCAAGTGCTGGGTGCAGTTTTGGGCTCCACAGTACAAGTGGGACATAAAAATATTGGGAAGTGTCCACAGGAGACAATGAGGATGGTGAAGAGTCTGGAGGGGAAGTCTCATGGGGAGAGGCTGAAGTCCCTTGGTTTGTTCAGCCTGGAAAAAGGAGGCTGAGGGGAGACCTCATTGCAGTCTGTGGCATCCTGAGGAGGGGGAGAGAAGGGGCAGGTACTGATCTCTCTTTGGTGGCCAGTGATAGAACCTGAGGAAACAGCATGAGGCTGTGGCAGGGGAGGTTTAGGCTAGATATGAGGGAGAGGTTCTGTACTGAGAGGGTGGTCTGGCACTGGAACAGGCTGCCCAGGGAAGGGGTCACAGCACTGAGCTTGACCAAGTTCAAGAAGCATCAGGATGATGCACTCACTCCCGTGCTCTGACTTGGCTGGCCCTGTGTGGAGCCAGGAGTTGGACTGGATGATCCTTATGGGTCCCTTCCAACTCAGGAGAGTCTATGATTCTGTGACCATGACTGAAATCACCACTTAGCAGTGGATCTGCACAGCAGTGCTTCTGGTGGCTCTCCAGATTTCCCTTCCCCTTGGACCATTCAGACACCTCTCAACCATCCAGCTGCTGCTCTGAGTTTCAGGGAGTTAAACCCTTGCCTTTCTGGCAGTTGTCTGACTCATTCTGTCTTTGGCCAGCTCTTGAGTTGTGGTGATTTCACAGTCTCCTTCCTCACTAGAACATCTCTCACATGGTTAAGCTTTGTGGCAGGTGAACCTCACTGGTGGCAGATTGCACTTTGCACAGAGTGAGGAGTGTTGAATTTAATGGTGAATCTTGTCAGGTTTCTTGTGTTGTTGGGAAAATAACTCCCTGTGTGCTGCCTGTGTGCAGCCAGTTCTCTAAGGAAAGCAGGGGAGCTGGTACAGAGGGGCTGTAATGCCCCACTGTGGAGTGCAGAGAGAGACCTGATGTAAGGACAAGGGATGCAAGTCCCAGTTGGCTGGTGAGAGTCATGGTGGGCTTGTGGAGATGTGCAGCAAGGTTGTCCCCACTGCCTCAAGGGACCCTTTTTCGGACCAGTCCAGACCTCCTTAGGAGGCACCCTGGATCAGTCTCAGTCAGAGGTTGTCACCTCTCCTCTACAGTGAAAATAATAACCTACACCCTTAAAAAGAAATCAATTTTACTCTGAGCTCCCTTTGAAACAGCTTCAATGGTCTGTACATCTCTTGAAGACTTGAAGATAATTACATGAAGAGACATAGCTCGTTAGGGCTTGCTTTTGACTTTTAATGAGCCCTGGGGTGCATTTGGTGCTGAGTCCTTGAAGCTCAGGTACTGAGAGGAGATTACACAAAAAACTCCATGTCAAAAGCAGAAGCCAAAGTACCTGAAGTATTAATGAGTCCCACTGAGAGCCATTGCTGGCTGAGCCTCCCCAGGGACTCGTTAGCACAGGTAATTGGAGGCCATGTTGGCTGGTAGGCAAAGGCAATGTACAAGCAGCTGAGATGCTGAGCAAGCCCTGGGTTGGTTGGATGAAGCAGAAAGGCCAAGCCCTGACCCCCAGCTCCAGGGAAGACAGGTGCTGTCCTTCAGGCATTGCTCAGGCTCTTCCTGGGGCAGTGTGGGGTATGTAATGCTGAGAGAAGAACAACAGGATGAGTGTTTCTCCTCCTTGTTGGTCCAAAGCCCAGCTAGAAATTCATCTGTCCTCCATTTAAATAAAAGAAAGAGCAGGGAGACCCTCCATCCCCTCTCAGATTCAGGAGGAAACATTGTTGAGAGATGAGGCCAAGGCTGAGGTGCTTAATGAAATCTTTGCCACTGTCTTTAGGAATAGGAGCAGTTGTACAGAGAGAATCCAATTCCCTGAGCTGGGAGACAGGGACAGGGAGCAGAATGAGCCCACCTCAATCCAGGAGGAGATGGTCCTGCTGCACCACAGAGATGTGCAGAGATCTGTGGGGCTGAATGGGATGCAGCCAAGGGTGCTGAAAGAGCTGGCAAGGGGGGTTCACCAAGCCACTTTCCATCAGTCCTGGCTGCTGGGAAATCAGTCAACGTAACCCCCTATATAAGAAGGACAGAAAAATGATCAGGGACATTAGAGGCCTGATGGTTTGACTTCAGTTCCAGAGAAGCTGATGGAGCAGATCACCCTGAGTAGCATTATCAAGTTCATGAAGGACCCCCAAGTGATCAGGCCCAGTCAGCTTGGGGTCATAAGGGCAGGTCCTGTTTGACCCACTGAATCTCCCTCTATGACAGGGTGACCTGTTTATTGGACAAGGGAACAGCTCTGGATGTTGTCTACCTTGACTTTAGCAAGGCCTTGGATGCAGTTTCCCACCACCTTCTCCTGGAGAAGCTCACTGCTTGTGGCTTGGAAACTGTGGTGGTTCAGCCCCAAGCAATGGCTGAGCACCACATGCTGCTCACTCACTCCCAGAGGAGAAACAGACAGAGCTTCTGTGGGTTGGGATAAGGATGGTTTTCTGACAAAAGCACCATAAAAGGGGAACAATATCAGCCCAATTGCACTCACACCCAGTGATAGCACAGAGAGTACCTCACAAACACAACAATAACAGAGTGCTGCTCCATGCCATGACCCGCCCTCCCCAACCAGCTCAATTTCCTTGGATGGGGAAGTGATGTCAGCTGGTGTGGAAAAAGACCCCAGGCAAACTCAAGTCACCTGTGCTGTCTGCATGGGGATTTGAGCTCTGGCCTGGTCAGAACCAGGACATTATCCACCCCTGTTTCCACACCATTGACATCATGCCTGGATCTCACTATTTCAGAGTCCTGGGGAGGTTCATCACATCATTTATCATTTATTTAGACCATCTGCCATGGACTGATTTTGTTATACACCAACAATTTAGTGGCTGTCCTCACCTAGAACTAAAACCCCCCAGTGTACACACTGGACTTCCCCATCCTTTCTCATCACCCACCAAGTGCACCCAGGTCCCTGAGTTAAAGCAATCCCACAAATGGGTTTGTCTTTTCAGGAATAACGTGGTCAGGTTTTGCCAACTGGATTTAATGCACACTACAGGGACTTTATCCCCCTCTAGAGTTTCTGGGGGTTAAGATTGGGCATGGCTTCACCTCTGGCCCTTCAGGTGACAACAGTGGTTGGTGTCTGAGCAACTCTCTCCTGGCCTCCACACTCAATAATTCCCATGGGCACTGGGACCAGCAGCTCCCAGGCAGCCATGCTCCTTAACCTTTGCAGGAGGTCAGAAAACCCTGCCTGACCCTGCCTGGGGGTCCTGTCTCATGGGGAGACAAGGAAAGGTGATTCTCCTGCCCAGCTCTGGTTTGAAGAAAGGACTTGAGAAAGGACTCTTCTGGACACAAGGATTTCTCCCCAGCCAAGGGAGGGAAAGTCAGTGAGAACTTCAGTTTCTTTCCAAGCAGGTTCCCTGGAGCTCCAGGGAGGAGCCCAGAGGGGATGGAGAGTATGATGTCTTCACCTGCTCCTCTGCTGGGAGCTGGGCTGGGCTCCTGGGATGGACAGTGGGAGCTCAGAAATATTGCAGTGCTGCAGAGAGACAGCTCTGGCCAGGAGCAGCTCCTCTGCCAAGCACACAGGGCTGGGGACACTGCCTGGAGGCACCGAGGGGAGACCTGTGAGGCTGAGAGAGCTGATGGGTGCTGAGAGCTCACTGGAGGAGAAATCTCCACAGCACTCTGCCTGGTATGTCTGTGGGTGCAGGGCAATGCAGGTTCTGTTCCTGGAGGGATCTCCTAAAGCTGGGACATGGGGCAGTGTGTGGGCTCTGTCAGGAGGACAGGTTCTCTATAGGACCAGAAGGTGCTGCCTGGAAGGGATGCCCTTCTGCCCCATCAGAGGGACAGGACAGGACAGCTGTCTTCTCCTGGGCATGGCTGCAGAGGTGTAAAGCAGCGTGTGCACCCAGGGGTGCCCAGGGCTGTCCTTGTGAGCAGGGTCCCTGCACACTGGGGTCTGTGTGCTGGGGCAGGGACTCTGCCGCTGCCAGGGTCAGCACTCAGCCTGGCTTGTGGGCTTTACACAGGTATATAGAAGGACCTGTGGGATGAAGGAGTGACCAAGGGAAGAGCAGCACAAGTTCCTTCTTCAGTAAGACAGTGCTGCCTGGGTCAGCTTTGCTCCCAGCTCCAGCTGATCATTGAGAAATTCGAAAGGGTCTTTGAGGAACAACATCAAGGAAGCATTTTCCTTCCAGGCAGAGTCTTTGCTTTGACTTTTTCTCTCCTGTGGGCTGTGCTGACTATGGCACATTAGAACTTATTTCTCCCCTCAAGAATGTCCACATCAGAGGATTTCCTGAGCCCTGCACACACAGAGGTTCCCTGGGCAGAGCCCTGATGCCAGGAGGGGTCTGCAGAGCAGAGCTGAGCGCAGGGCAGGTTGGATGAGGTCTGTGAGCACAGAGCAGGAGGTGACATGGGGAAAGAGAAGCAGCTGCAGGGACAGCTCCAGGCAGCAGAGACATTGTCAGGGAGGTAGAAGGAGCTGCTATCAGACATGCCCTGGAAGTGGGGATTTGGTACCTCCTTGACATCCTCCTCAGTGCTGACCCTTTCCCTCAGTGATCCCCTGCTTTCTGCCACAAGGCACAGGCTCTGCACCCAGAGTTCCAGGGTTTCAGGCTGAGTCTTCTCTTTGGCAACCAAACCCACAGTGAAGAAAAATCCCCGAGTTCCTGTCTGTTTGTCCCTGTCCTTTCAGCCTTTGCTGGAGCATTTCTTGCTGTTTCCCCTTCTGTCCTTGCTGCATTTGTCCCACCATTACCTGGGGCTCTGGACACATCCATTGGTGGGTCTGGCACTCAGCTGACCCTCATCTCAGGACCCTCATCTTTAGGACTGAGGACTTCCCGGGTTCTCCTGCTGGGCCGCAGGCTGCCATCCAAAATGGCCCCTAGGACCCCTCTCCTAAGGACTCTTGTGAATAGAAAGACAAAGTGAATTGAAAGAGCTTTTCCTGAAAAAAGAGTTCCCTAACTTCTCACTGCCTTTTCCTCCTTGGACAGGTCTCCACACTTGATGGCAGCAGATGTCCAACAGCAGCTCCATCAGCCAGTTCCTCCTCCTGCCCTTTGCAGACACACGGGAGCTGCAGCTCCTGCACTTCTGCCTCTTCATGAGCATCTACCTGGCTGCTCTCCTGGGCAATGGCCTCATCATCATCACCATAGCCTGTGACCACCACCTCCACACCCCCATGTACTTCCTCCTCCTCAACCTCTCTCTTACTGACCTTGGCTGCATCTCCACCACTGTTCCCAAATCCATGGCCAATTCCTTGTGGGACACCAGGGCCATTTCCTACACAGGATGTCTGGCTCAAGAACTTTTCTTTTTATTTTTGATCACCACAGAGTTCTGTCTTCTCACTGTCATGGCCTATGACCGCTACGTTGCCATCTGCCACCCCCTGCACTATGAGACCTTCCTGGGCAGCAGAGCTTGTGTCCACATGGCAGCAGCTGCCTGGGGCAGTGGGTTTGTCTTTTCTGTGCTGCACACAGCCAATACATTTTCACTGCCCCTCTGCCATGGCAATGCCCTTGACCAGTTCTTCTGTGAAATCCCCCAGATCCTCAAGCTCTCCTGCTCAGATGCCTACCTCAGGGAGATTGGACTCATTGTGGTCAGTGCCTGTTTAGGTTTTGGGTGTTTTGTGTTCATTGTGGTGTCCTATGTGCAGATCTTCAGGGCTGTGCTGAGGATCCCCTCGCAGCAGGGACGGCACAAAGCCTTTGCCACCTGCCTCCCTCACCTGGCCGTGGTCTCCCTCTTTGTCAGCACTGCCATATTTTCCAACCTGAAGCCCCCCTCCATCTCTTTCAGGTCTTTGGACATGGTAGTGACATTTATTTATTCAGTGTTTCCACCAGCAGTGAACCCCCTCATCTACAGCATGAGGAACCAGGCACTTAAGGATGCCGTGTGGAAACTGATGACAGGATGATTCTAATCAGCAATAAACTGCTCATCTTCTTCTGCATATGTACTGACACTGTAACTCCCATTAAGACCAATGTGTATTTAGTATGTTTTTTTTGAGGGGGTTTATTTCCTTCTAGTTTGGCTAAGATATAATAGCATCGTCCATGTTCATCCCATTAGTAATGCAGTATCTCCACGTCTTTTGTGACCCACACTCTGTGAAATGATGTGCTGTCTTTGCATCATGTCTGCCTGGAAAAGGACACAGTTTTTCCTTCTTTTTTGTTGTCCCCTTGTAATTATAGGCAATTGCAAGCAGATTTTCATTAATGAATCATTTGACTCGTTCTCTGAAATCACAGTGCTTTCCCACCATGACAAAATGGGAATGTCTGTGAAGTGTTCTCATGGCAGCAGAGGAAATACTCCCCTTCCCCTGTATCTGCATTACTGCCAGTCTTTCTCTGTTACCTCCCTCGTCATTCAGGTGTTTCCAGCTCTCCTAATGATATGGCCACGCCCTAAGGACACCTTTTGCACAGACTGGCTGGACGTAAGCACTTCACTTGCTCACAGGTTTCCACTTCTGCTTGCTCTTTGGTCATTCAGATGCTGCTCAACTGTCTGGTTTCTTCTTTGAGCTTCAGAGAGTTTGAAAATGTCACGTTTTTTGAGAAGTGAAATGAACTGTTCTGTCAGAAGGTCAGTGTGTTGAGAAGTGACATTTCCATGTCTCTGAATAAAACTGTTCTGGGAGAGAATCTCCTCTGACTGCTATGGCATCCCCTGGAATGCCCAATCTCTTCTGCTTGCCCAAATTCTTCTCCTTGACAGGTTGTCTACCTGACATGTCTGAGCCTGCCTGGAAGTGCCGGGCTTTGTGCTGGAAACTTTTGTCATGGTAACGGCCCAGCCCAGAGCTGAGCACCCCACAGCCACTCTCTCTAAGAGGGTGTGTATGTGGGGTGGTGGAATGGAGGTGGGGGGAAAAGGGGGAAAAGGAAACAAAAAAAACCCAAACCTAGTGGGTTGGTGTAAGGACAGTTTACTGGGACAGCAGAGAGAGAGAAACAACAACAACAGGACTTTGGAGCAAAATATACAACACTGGTGATGCACAAAGCAGTCTCTCACCAAACTGCCCAGCTCAGGCTCTTACATCTCAGAAATGTCCCAAAACCATAAGATTCCTGGAGCTGAGTTCTCCTGCCTCCACCAGACCCCCTTTATGCTGATCATGGAGCAATTGGAATGGAATACACTGTCTGGCCACTTTGGGTCACCTCTTGTGGCTGTGTCCCCTCACAGCTCCCTGGTTGCCCCCCATGTTCTCGTTAGCAGGGGAGTACGAACAACTGAAAATTCCTTGACTGCTTGGACACAACTAAACCATCCCTGTGTTATCACCACTACTCTCATCCTAACTCCCAAACACGGCATTCCACCCACTGCTAGAAATAAAATTCACTCTATCCTGGCAGAAACCAGCCCACCTTTGTAGACAACAAGTGCAACACAACAGTGGGCTCACTCCTGCAGTCATACAGTGTGGATAATCCTTTTGGTCAGTTATGGCCAGCTGGGCCTGTTCTGTCCCCTTCCAGGCACTTGTGCACTCCCAGTTGACTCATTTCTGGACTAGAATTAGTCTAAAGCCCTTGATGCTGTGCAAGCCCTGCTCAGCAAGGAACAAACAGGTTTATTTAGACATTTTTGCTTATAAATCTAAATGACAGAACTATAGAGGACACCAACATCAGAATTAATTCCACCCCAGCAAAAAACAAGATCGGGAGAAGAATATCTCTTCTGGTTGGATGTCTTCTTGATGTTTCTGTTCATCAAATCCCAGAGTTTCTCAAGGTCTGTTTGAAGGGCAGCTCCATTGTGTTAACAGTTCATGTGTGCAGATAGCTCTCCAACTTGTGGTGCCTCTAACAAAATGACAGCTACAGGCATTAAAGGATGTGAGAAATAAGAAACAAACCCAAGAGATCCTTTCTAAATGGCATTGCAGTCAGCCACTGGAAGAAGCCTCATGTCCTCACAGCCTGCTCCTCTCACCTTAGAACAAAAAAACTGTTGTAGTATCCTGAAGGTCAATATAGGAGGGTTCAACCCATCCAGATGGCTTCTGGAGGATATTGATGATATTAATAGAATCATACAATCACAGACTTGCAGTTGAAAGGGAACTCAAGGATCATTTGGACAAACCTTTTCTGGCTAGTGCTCAATCTAAAGAAAAGCACCACACAGACCAGCTGGCCCCACACCCTGTCCTGCTGAATCTTATAACCTTCTGATGTTGGGGAACCCATCACTTCCCACAGGAGATGATGCCAATGGCTGCTTGTTCTCAGGGTCAAAGATTTTCCCTGTGTCCTGTGGGAATCTCTCCAGGAGGAACTTGCACCTATTACTCCTCAGCTCTTTCATGTGAATCCTTCTAAAAACAGGAGTTTAAAAAACCTTCTTTGTAAACAGCCTTCAAGAACTGGGACCTGTTGATGAGGTCTCCCCTAAGCCTTTTTTTTCTGAAGGCTGAACAACACCAGCTGTCTCAGACTGTCCTCATATGGCAGGTTTCCCAAGCCTTGGGTCATCTTTGTGGCCCTTCTCTGGACCTTCTCTAGCCTGGCCCTAACTGAGCAGTGACCAAAACTGCACCCAGTATTCCAGGTGTGGGCTGACAAGAGCTGAGTAAAGTGGGACAGTGACTTCTTTACGTCTGCTGGTGATCCCCATGCTGAGGCACCTCAGAGCTGTTTGCTGCAGCAGCACTCTGTTTATTCCTAGTGAGCTGCTTGTTCACAAGAACCCCCAGGTCCCTTTCCACAGAGCTGTGCTACAGAAAGGTGCATCCCAGTTGTTGCTGCACTCCTGGAGTATACTTTCCCACCTCCTAGAGCCTACACTTGACCTTGCCCACTCTTCCAGCCTGTCCATGTCTTCCCGTTCGGTGGCAATCCCTTCCCAAGTGTCTACTTTCCCCACTGAGTTTGGTGTAACCCACAAACTTCATCAGGGTCAAACTTCATGAAGCTTCTTCCTGCTCCCCAGTGCACGAGAGCAGGGCAGGATTGTGATTGCCTCACAACTCTCTTGTATATTTGGAGTTGTTCTTGGCTGTACTACTTGCAGAGAGAAGTTTAATGAGATTTAAAAAGGGCAAGTGTTACATCTGGGGAAAAGCATCCCCACATACCAGTATAGGTTGGGGACTGGCCTGTTGGAGAGTAACGTAGGTGAGAGGGACCTGGGGGTCCAGGTGGACAGCAGGGTGACCACGAGCCACCAATGTGTCCTCATGGCTAAGAGGGTTCAGGGCATCCTGGGGTGTATTAGAAGGGGTGTGGTGTGTAGGTCAAGAGAGGTCCTCTTTCCGCTCTCCTCTGCCCCGATGAAACCACGTCTGAAATATCTGGTCCAGTTCTGGGCCCCTCAGATTAAGAAGCACATCAGATTCCTTGAGAGAGTCCAGGGCAGGGTCACAAAGATGGTTAAGGGAGTGGAACACCTTCCTCATGCAGAGAGGCCGAGGGAGCTGGGCCATTTTATCTTGGAGGAGACTGAAGAGTGACCTTATACATGTTTATAAATATGACAAAGGTGAGAGGTGGGAGGACTGAGCCAGGCTCTTATCAGTGGTGGCCAGTGATAGGACAAGAGCAATGAGTGCCAGCTGGAGCAGAGGAATTTCCATGTGAATGTAAGGAGAAATATTTTCCTCTGTGAGGGTGACAGAACACTGGGATAGACTGCCCAGAGAATTTGGGGAGTCTCCTGATTTAGTCTAGCTGATCCTGCTCTAGCAGTGGGGTTGAACTAGATGATCTTTTGAGGTCCCCTCACAATCCTAAGGGGCAGTGATTCTGTGATTCTGTGACAGTAATTCCTTCATCTGTTGCAAAGTGTCCATTACCTTCAGAAGCACTATTCACATTTCCTTATCAGGGGTTGGCACTGGAGCAGGCTTATGGGGGTATTAGACTATTTGGGGGGTAGAGAAGTTTTGGGGGGGGTTAAAAAGGAGCTGTGGAAGGAGGGGGTGCAGTTATGGTTTCTAGGGGGCATGTGGGGGGTTTAGGAGGTGCTTGGGGGGAGGTATGTTGGGATTTGGATGAGAAAATGCAGGGACTGTAGGAGGTGGTGGGGGAAATTTGGGAGGGGGTTTACTGCTGTTAAACATACAGCAATATGTCCCAAGCAAAAGCTGCGAGGGATGGCAGATGTTCCTGGCCTGAAACCTCCCCAGGTAGCCCACTGGCAGCACCAGAAACCTTGAGGCTCAGGACATTGCCAGCCAAAAGAACGGTTCTAACAGTGCCCAATGTCATTTTCTGGCTCTACCAGCATCCACATTTGAAACTTCCAAATGTACAGCAAGAGCATCAAAAGAGAAGGTGTGAGGGCTGAAAGATGTTCCTGGCCTGGAACCTCCCCAGGTAATGCACTAAGAGCACCATCAAGCTTGGATCTCAGGGCATTCACAGCAACAAGAATGGTCCTAACAATGTCTGATGTCATGTTTGAGCTCTACCATAATCAACACCTATTGTTAAATGCACCACAACTTTGAAGAGCCACCTGCAAGGAGATGTGAACTGTTAAGAAAATGCAGCTTCACTTCAAACAAACCTTGAGAAACTCTGGGATTTGATGAACAGGAACATGAAGAAGATCTCCAACCAGAAGTGATCTTCTGCTCCTGACCATATTTTGGCGTCTCCTGTATTTTGTGGTTAGGTTAGCCCAACCTGCCCTCACCACAAACACCCTCTTAGAGACAGAGTGGCTGTGTGGATCTCTTCTCTTGGCTGGGCCAAAACAATGACAAAAAGTTCTACCACAGCACATGCACATCAAGGCAACTCAGGCATGACTGGAGGAGAACCATCTGTGAGGAGAGGAATTTGGGCATTCCAGGGGATGCCATAGCAGTCAGAGATTCTGAACTGGAATCTGGCACATTGGGCTGTACTGGGAGGAGTGTGGCCATGCAGACAAGGGCCCTTCTTGTCCATATTGACAAAGCACTGGTGGGGACACTTCTGGAGCAGTCAGTCCCAGTGTGGGGTTCCCTGCTCTGGTGGAATGCACAGGAACTGTCCTTTGGGTAGAGAAGTTCTGCCAAGATATAATTAGGGGTCTTGTTTGAGGAGGCTGAGAGACTTGGGTTCTTTAGCCTTGGAAAGGGGAGGCTGAGGGAAACCCTCTTTGTGCTATGTGGAAAGAACGTAAGAAATTAAATCCACCAAAACTGCCAGTTTGAAGGTCAGAGATAATGTTAAAATATCCCCAATGTCGTTCTGAGGGTAGAGCTGTGGTACAAAATGTCACTCAGAGGAAGTGTGGATGAGCTGGTACCTTTGTCATTCTGGGAACAGCTGTCGAGGAGGGAGAGACAGCAGCACAGGCAGGGATATCATGGGGTGGGAACAAGGTGGGGAATGGCAATGTGTGCCTGAAGCCTGTAGGGAAACAGGCCCAGGCGTGGGACAGAGTGGGATGGGCTGTGGTGCAGATGGCCAAAGGTGCTGGCTAGGCTGACAGGCCCTGATAGAATCGAGGTCTTTGCCTCCTTGGCTATGGCTGATGTTGCTGCCACAGAGGCCTCAGAGGAGACACGTGGTCCTCAAACCAAGAAGCATCGTTGCCACTTTGTGCCAACTCTAAGAAATGTCCTTCCCTTGGCCTCACACTGCCCACATCCCAAGGAAGAGCCCTGAGACACAGCTGAGGGTCAGGATCTCCCTGCCCAGGGGCTGGGGGTCAGCACTTGGCATTTCTGCTTCATCAGACCAAGCCAGGGTGTCCTCAGCATCAGAGCTGCCTGTGCTTTGCCTGGGTTTGTCCTCATGGCCTCCAGTTGTCTGCTCTAACGAGCCCCTGGGGAGGCTTTGTCAGGAATGGCTGCCAGTGTGGTCTGTCAGTGCTTCAAGGTACTTTGGGCATTACTCCTGACTTGAACTTCTTGGGAGGTTTCTTGAGTCTCCTTTTGGTATCTTGAGGTCTGTGGACTCAGAAGAAAAGACACCATGGGGCTCATTAACATCCAGAAATCCCTTACAACCATGGCTCTTCAACACATTTTAATTAAAAACATTAAGACTTGTATGACTAATTGGAGAGGTTTTATTTGAGTGATGAAAATTTCAAAGGAGTTTCACAATGGAGGGTTTTTTCATAGGAAAAAAAGTTTCTGTCATATCTCAGATCATGGAAGACAGTTCAGCAGCATGCTGCAATGGGGGCTGGGGCAGAGTTCTCCTAAGGAGATCTGGACAGGCAGGAAAAGCAGTCTCTGGAGATCCAACACTGCATGGAGAACCTTGCTCTTCCCCAAGCCCAGCAGTTCCCTCACTGGCCTCCTGGGACTCCCAACACTTTTCCTCACATCATCTGTGCTCACAGGCAGGGACAGATTTCTCTGACAACAAACAGCAGTTACACATGACACAGTTTAATACCCATGAAATCTCTCTCCTCAGCTGCTGCTACGGCCAAGCAGCGTGTGCAGGGGGTCAGCTTTCAGAGGAGATTCTCTCCCAGAACAGTTTGAATCAGATACATAGGATGGTCACTGATCAACACAATGAACTTGTGACAGAACAGTTCACTAGACTTCTGAAAGATGGAACGTTTTCTAACTCTCTGAATATCAAAGCAGAAACCAGGTAGCAGAGCAGCATCAGAATGACTAAAGAGAAAGCTGAGGTGGAAATCTGTAAGCATACATCCAGTCAGTCTGTAGAAAAGGATGTCCTTAGGCATGGCCACATCATCAGGAGAGGTGGAAACACCTGAATGATGAGGGAGATGAAACAGAGAGATGAGTAGTAATGCAGGTACAGGAGAAGGTGAGTGTTTCTTCTGCTGCCATGGGCACCAATCCTGGAAATTCCTGCTCCGTCATGGTGGGAAAGAACTGCCATTTCATTCAAGTAGTCAAGTGATTCAGCTGAGGAATATGTGCTTGTAATTTTTTATAAATGTAATAGAAAAAAAAAAAAAAGAATAAAGGAAAGAAAGTGGCGTTGTCCAGGCAGACATGATGCAAAGAGAGCACAGCTCGTCATTACACGCTGTCTGAGAACCACAAGAGCAGGAAATACAGCAGGAATGGGATGAACATGCACCATGATATTATAGCTCAGACATACTAGAAGAAAAAATTAAACAACTAAAATAGCTACAAGACTAGTCCTAATGTGAGTTAAATGGACAGTGATAAGCAGAAGAAGATGAGATGACTTTTGCTGCTTAGAAACATAGAGTCATGAGTTTTCACACAGCATCCTTGAGCTCCTGGTTCCTCATGCTGTAGATGAGGGGGTTCACTGCTGGTGGAACCACTGAGTAAAGAAACGCCAATAACAGGTCCAGAAATAGGGAGGAGATGGAGGGGGGTTTCAGGTAGGCAAAAATGCCAGTGCTGATAAACAAGGAGACAACAGCCAGGTGAGGGAGGCAGGTGGAAAAGGCTTTGTGCCGTCCCTGCTGTGAGGGGATCCTCAGCACAGCCCTGAAGATCTGCACATAGGACACCACAATGAACACAAAACACCCAAATGATAAACAGAGACTGAATGCAAGGACTCCAGTTTCCCTGAGGTAGGCATCTGAGCAGGAGAGCTTGAGGATCTGGGGGATTTCACAGAAGAACTGGTCAACAGCATTGCCCTTGCACAGGGGGAGGGAAAATGTATTGGCTGTGTGCAGCACAGAATAGAGAAACCCACTGGCCCAGGCAGCTGCTGCCATGTGGACACAAGCTCTGCTGCCCAGGAGGGTCCCGTAGTGCAGGGGGTGGCAGATGGCAACGTAGCGGTCATAGGCCATGACAGTGAGGAGACAGTACTCTGTTGCAATAAAAAATACAAAGAAAAAGAGTTGAGCCACACATCCTGTGTAGGAAATGGCCCTGGTGTCCCACAAGGAATTGGCCATGGACTTGGGAACAGTGGTGGAGATGCAGCCAAGGTCAGTAAGAGAGAGGTTGAGGAGGAAGAAGTACATGGGGGTGTGGAGGTGGTGGTCACAGGCTATGGTGATGATGATGAGGCCATTGCCCAGGAGAGCAGCCAGGTAGATGCCCAGGAAGAGCCAGAAGTGCAGGAGCTGCAGCTCCCGTGTGTCTGCAAAGGGCAGGAGGAGGAACTGGCTGATGGAGCTGCTGTTGGTCATTTGCTGCTGTCAAGTGTGGAGACCTGTCCAAGGAGAAAAAGGCACAGTGAGAAATTAGGGAATCTTTTTTGAGGAAAATCCCTTTCACTACTATGGAATGCCCTCAAATTGACTCTCTGGATTCAGGAAGACTTTTGTCAGGTCGCTTTTGGGAGATGTGCTGTTTTTTGCTGGCTTGAGTGTGCCACTGATGGGAGGAGGGTCATCTGGGTTAGGAACTGGGGGTCCTGAGATGAGGGTCAGCTCAGTGCCAGCCCCACCTATGGACGTGCCCAGTGCCCCAAGTAACGATGGGACAAAGGCAGCAAGGACAGGAGAGGAAACAGCAAGAAATGCTGCAGCCAAGGCTATAAGGACAGGGACAGACTGACAGGCACTCAGGGGTTGCTCCTCACTGGGTTTGGGCTGCCAAGAAGAAGACTCTGAAACTCTGGAACTCTGGGTGTAGAGTCTGTGCTGGGTGGTAGAAACAAAGGGGTTGCTGTAGGAAAGTGTCAGCAATGTAGGGGATGTCAGGGAGGTCCCACATCCGCACTGCCAGGATATTTCTGTGAGCAGCTCCATCCCCATCCCTGATAATGTCTCTGCTGCCTGGATCTGTCCCTGCAGCTGCTTTTCTTTGCCCAAGTCACCTCCTGCTCTGTGCTCACAGACCTCATCCAACCTGCCCTGTGCTCAGCTCTGCTCTGCAGACCCCTCCTGGCATCAGGGCTCTGCCCTGGGAACCTCTGTGTGTGCAGGGCTCAGGAGAAGCTCCAAAGTCTTAATAAGAATTGAGTTTTCATTGCATATTCTTTGGGGAGAAATAAGTTCTCTCAAGACTTAATGAGAATCGAGATTTCATTGGCTATGACTGAGGTGAGAAGTAAGTTCTCATCTACAACAGTCAGCACAGCCCACAGGAGAGGAAAAGCCAAAGCAAAGACTCAACCTACAGGAAAATGTTTCCTTGATGTTGTTCTTCAATGTCCCATTGGAATTTCTCAGGGATCAGATGGAGCTGGGAGAAGACATGATCCATGCAGCACATTATTACTGCAGAACAATCTTATGCTCCTCTTCCCTGGGTCACTCCTCCCACTCTCCATTTCCCTGTGCAAATCTCACCAGACAGCCCTAGTGCTGACCCTGGCAGCAGCAGAGTCCCTGCCCCAGCACACAGCCCCCGGGGCGCAGGGACCCTGCTCACAAGGACAGCTCTGGGCACCCCTGGGTGCACACGCTGCTTCACACCCCTCAGCCATGCCCAGGAGAAGACAGCTGTCCTGCCCTGTCCCTCTGATGGGGCAGAAGGGTATCCCTTCCAGGCAGCACTTCCTGGTCCTATAGAGAACCTGTCCTCCTGACAGACCCCACACACTGCCCCATGTCCCAGCTTTACGAGATCCCTCCAGGAACAGAACCTGCATTGCCCTGCACCCACAGACATACCAGGGAGAGGCTGTGGAGATTTCTCCTCCAGTGAGATCTCAGCATCCATCAGCTCTCTCAGCCTCACAGGTCTCCCCTCGGTGCCTCCAGGCAGTGTCCCCAGCCCTGTGTGCTTGGCAGAGGAGCTGCTCCTGGCCAGAGCTGTCTCTTTTCAGGAGCTGCTGGATTGCCATGAGCTCCCTCCATCCCAGGAGCCCGGCCCAGCTCCCACCAGAGGAGCAGGTGAAGCTGTCACGTACTCCATCCCCTCTGGACTCCTTCGTGGTGTCTCTGGAGCTCAAAGGAACTAACTTGGAAAGATACTGAAGTAGTTTGTAATGTTCCCTCCCTTGTCTGGGGAGCAATCCTTGTGTCCATCAGAGTCGTTTCTCCTGATCAAACCAGAGTTGGGCAGGACAATCACCTTTCCTTGTCTCCCTATGAGACACGACCCACAGGAAGGGACAAGGAAGGGTCTCTTTCCCCTGTGAATGGAAGGGAGTCAGTCGAGTAACTCCAGACCCTTCATCCTTGCTTTGCAGCCCTGGGGCTGGAAGGACTTGCTGCTCTGACCTATGGCTGCCACAAACCCATTGGAGTTTCAATTCCTCTTGCCCCAGTTCTGGTGGCACAAATAGGCACCTTCTGTATGGGAGCTGCTGGTCACAGCTCCCTTAGGAATGGAGGCAAGTTGTAATTTACTCTTCTCCATGAGAGTGAGCCTCATCAGATGGAAAGTGAGTGTCACCCACATTTGCTCATACCCAAAACTGAAGACCAGGAATGACTCTTTTGGAGCCTATGGGAGAGGCTTCTGCTCTCCCTGGGTATTTGAGAGACAAATCCAGCATTTTCATTTACCTTGTTATAAATCTCTCCAAACTTCTTTTACTTCTGCAGCACTTTTCCATACCCAGAGGCAGCAGATGTCCAACAGCAGCTCCATCAGCCAGTTCCTCCTTCTGCCCTTTGCAGACACACGGGAGCTGCAGCTCCTGCACTTCTGCCTCTTCCTGGGCATCTACCTGGCTGCTCTCCTGGGCAAAACTTTAATGATCATTACTGCAGCCTATGACCACTGACTTCACATGCCCATGTATTTTTTCCCTTTCCACATCTTTTTCAATGTGTGGTGTTCACCAAAGCTGCTCAACCATTCCTCCTCCTCAGCTGCATAGTGAAGAGAAGATATAACAAATGCTCAAGATAAGGAGAGGGAGAGATCCTGCAGTGGTCACTCTCATGGGCAGAGCAGGCTCGACACAACAACAAAACTCATCTAATGCTGTCCTTCCTCTGACTGAGTCACACAGGGGACAAGGAATGTGTGTTGGGGTCATCACTGCCATGTTTGCTTACCTGATGCCTCCGTCCATCTGCTCCCTATTTTTGGGACCTGGTGTTGGCATTTCTTTCCTCATTGGTTCCTGCAGCACTCAACCCCTCACTTACAGCATGAGGAACCAGGAGCTCAAGGATGCCATGTGGAAAATGATGACTGGATGTTTCTAAGCAGCAATAAACTGCTCATCTTCTTCTGCATATCGCTGGTCATGGAACTCACATTAGGACCAGTCTGTATTTAGTAGGGACTTTTCGTTTCTGTGGGCTTTTTCCATCTGTTTTGTCTCTAATGTAATAACACCTTCATCCCATTCCTCATGCAGTGTCTCTGGTCTTGTTTGACTCAGACATGGCAGCAGAAGAAACACTCCCCTTCCCCTGTACCTGCCTCACCATCAGTCTGCCTCTTTCATCTCCCTGGTCAGTCATGTGTTTCCACCTCTCCTGATGACACAGCCATGCCTAGGGGCAACTTTTCATCAGACTGGCTGAATGTGTGCACTTCACTTTGATCACAGGATTCCAGCTCTGCTTGCTTTTGGACATTCAGATGCTGCTCAGCTCTCTGGTACTTCCTTTGAGTTTCAGAGAGTTGGAAACGTCCCATCTCTCAGCAGTCTAATGAACTGATCTGTCAGGAGTTCAGTGTGTTGAAAAGTGACCTTTCTATGGATCTGATTGAAACTGTTCTGGGAGAGAATCTCCTCTGAGAGCTGACCCCCTGCACACGCTGCTTGGCCGTAGCAGCAGCTGAGGAGAGAGATTTCATGGGTATTAAACTGTGTCATGTTGAACTGCTGTTTGTTGTCAGAGAAATCTGTCTGTGCCTGTGAGCACAGATGATGGGAGGAAAAGTGCTGGGAGTCCCAGGAGGCCAGTGAGGGAACTGCTGGGCTTTGGAAGAGCAAGGTTCTCCAGACAGGTTTGGGTCTCAATAGACTGCTTTTCCTGCCTGTCCAGATCTCCTTAGGAGACCCATGTCCATCCCAGAATGCTGCTGTCATTTCTTCTATCAACTGAGCCATGACAGGAAATACCCGTGAAGGAAAAATATCCTCCATTGTAATATTCCTTTGAACTGTTCATCATTAAATACCTAACTGAAATCCAATTATTTGTAGAAGTCTGGATTTTTTTAATGAAAAGGTCTTGAAGAGATATGATTTTTAAGGCTTTCTGTATTTCCATGAGCCCCATGGTATATTTGCTTCTGAGTCCACAGACCCCAGATACTAAGAGGAGAGTGAAGAAACCTCTGAAAATGTCAGTCAGACCTAATGCCCAAAGAACCTTGAAGCGTTCATGGGCCCTACTGGGAGCCATTCCTGACAAAACCTCCCCATGAACATCTTACACCTCACAACTGGAGCCCATGAGGACAAACCCAGGCAAAGCACAGGCAGCTCTGATGCTGAGGACACCCTGGCTTGGTCTGATGAAGCAGAAATGCCAAGTGCTGAGCCCCAGCCCCTGAGCAGGGAGATCCTGACCCTCACCTGTGTCTCAGGGCTCTTACATTGGATGTGGGGAGTGTGATACCAAGGGTAGGACAGGGATGTGACACATGGATGCCTCCCTAGGTTGAGTTCAAGGAGGCAATGATGTTCCATGGCCACGAGGACAATGTGTCTCCTCTGAGGCCTCTGCAGGGACATCAGCCACACCCAAGGGCTGTGATCTCATTTCTATCAGGCCCTTTCAGCCTGGCCAGCACCCCTGACCTTCTGCACCACAGCCCATCTCACACTGCCCGACACCTGTGCCAGTTTCTCTGCAGGCTGCAGGCACCCAACCCCTTTCCCTATCTTGTTCTCACCCCAGGATGTCCCTGCCTGTACTGCTGTCTCCCCCTCCTCGCCAGCTGTTCCCAGATAAACCAAGCCACCAGCTCATCCACACTTCCACCAAGTAACTCCAAGCACCACAGCACTACCCTCAGAATGGCATTTCTCCATGCTCATAACCCATCTGCACCTCTAGTTTTAATTGCCATTCATTTGAAAAGGGAATTTCAATCTCTCTGGAGCTACCCCTATACTCTGCTCAGACTCCCCTTCCCCAGGCTAAAGAAGCCCAGATCTCTCAGCCTCTCCACACAAGACCCCTAACCCTATCTTAGCAGAATTTCTCTCAACCTTGTGACTGTTCCTCCACACTCGTCCTGAGCTGGGGACCTCCCACTGCTGGACTCTCTGCTGGTGTCCACAGCAGTGCTGAGTCAAACTGACAGTGAGTGCCTTTGCCTGGGTGGCCGTACTGCTCCCAGTGCTGCCCAATGTGCTCATGGCCAGGTTCCTGTGTAGCAGCCCTGGCTGCTGTGGCATCCCTCAGAACGCCCAAAGCCTCCTCCTTGACACTGCTGCTCCACCAGTCATGTCTGAATTCCCTTGATGTGCGGGTGTTGAGGTTTAACCCTGCTCACTGATGATGTCATCATGCATGGGAGATGCTTTTGGGCAGCTGGCATCAGCTGCCCTGGCAGTCCTCCCTCACAACAACCAGTGCTCCCTGAGCTTACTTTCTAGTGGAGCAGCATGTGAATCAGGAAGGGCCTTGATGCTGGGCAAGCACTGGGCACCAATGAATAAATTATCATGTGTCACCAGTGCTGGATTGGTCACAAAACAGGACTGGACGGGTTTTGCCAGAGTGTGCTGGAAGTGAAGCTCCGATGTGTCAGTGGTGAATGTGTGAGTGTAGAAGCCTCAGCTGACTTGTGGTGCCTCAGCAAGAGGCATTAAAGGACATGATAGAAAATCAATAAAAAGAGGAGAGAGTGCTGTAAATGCTTGTGGTGATTCAGCCCCAAACAGTGTCTCAGCACCACACACCACTGGCTCACTCCCAGAGGAGAAAGAGACAGAGCCTCTGTTGGTTGGGATAAGGAGAGTTCACTGAAAAAAGCACCATGAAACTAGAACAATAAACAGCCCATGACACTCATACCCGGTGAGAACACAGAGTACCTTACCCACCTGAGGATTACAGAGTGCTGCAGGACAGGAGGACCAACCCAACACCCCAGCTGCACTCAGACTGCCCTGGAGGCACCCAGGAGTGGTGCCCAAACCAGCTCCTTTATGGAGAAGTGATGTCAGGTGGTGTGGAAAACAGCCAGGGCTAACTCAGCCTCCCCAAGCAGCCAGCACAGGTGAGATAACTGTGGCCTGACCAGAACCAGGACATTATCCACCCCTTTTTGCACACCATCTACATCATGGCCAGATGGGTTTGCCTCTGCACTCCCAGTTGCTTTGTTTCCATTGCTGCAACCACCCCCACAGGGCACCCCCACAGGAGTTGGCCAGACACCTCAGCCACTGTCGGTGCGTCTTCCTTTCCCCAATCTATTACTGCCAGGCAGTTGGCATATGATGCTGGTGCACTCCACACAGACTTACACCACGTGGGTGAGGGACATTGGACTTCATCAGGATTGGTGGGTAGCTGCAGATCATCAGGATCATAGTAATTCCTCTCTCACATGGCTGATCCCCTCAAACACTGCACACTCTGCTCTGTGGTCATGCACTTGCCTGGCCAACACATGACATCTTCACTGAACGGGTACATTTCCCCCACACTGGACAGAAGTGGCCTCCAGAGGCTGAGGGCTTGAGACTTCTTTCCAATCACCTTGTCAATGAGTCCTTTTCTGAACAGGGATCCCAGCTGCTTGGCCTCCCTGCCTTTTAATTCCAGGCTGTGTGCCCAGGTTGGGCTGGGAGGAGGACAGTTTACTGACAAAATCACTGTGAAAAAATGATAACAGCACATCACAAACTACACTGACATCCAGTGATAACAGAGAGTACTTTACTGACAAAAGGATCACAAGGTACTGTACAATGCAAGAACCAACCAAACACCCCAGCCACACTCAGACTGCCCTTAAGGAACCCAGGAGTCCCCCTCCCCAACCAGCCCCTTTTATGGGGGAGAGATGTCAGGTGGTGTGGAAAACAGCCTGGACACACTCAGCTCAGCTGTGCTAACTCAGGTCACCTCTGCTAACTTAGCTCACATCCACTGGCTGCTTGGGGAGGTGAACTCTTGCCTGGCCAGAAACAGGACAGCTGTGCATTTAATCTCCCCTGTCTGTCACATATTTCTACCTGTCCAAAGTCAATTGACCATGTCTGAAATCATTGTTCCCACAGTGGATCTGCACACCAGTGCTTCTGGTTGGTCTCTAGATTTCCCTTCCCCTTCCCCTTGGACCATTCAGACACCTCCCAACCATCCAGCTGCTGCTCTGAGTTTCAGGGAGTTAAACCCTTGCCTTTCTGGCAGTTGTCTGACTCATTCTGTCTTTAGCCAGCTCTTGAGTTGTGGTGATTTCACAGTCTCCTTCCTCACTAGAACATCTCTCACAGGGTTAAGCTTTTTTGCAGGTGAACCTCACTGGTGGCAGATTGCACTTGGCACAGAGTGAGGAGTGTTGAATTTAATGGTGAATCTTGTCAGGTTTCTTGTGTTGGTGGGAAAATAACTCCCTGTGTGCTGCCTGTGTGCAGCCAGTTCTCTAAGGAAAGCAGGGGAGCTGGTACAGAGGGGCTGTAATGCCCCACTGTGGAGTGCAGAGAGAGACCTGATGTAAGGACAAGGGATGCAAGTCCCAGTTGGCTGGTGAGAGTCATGGTGGGCTTGTGGAGATTTGCAGCAAGGTTTTCCCCACTGCCTCAAGGGACCCTTTTTCAGACCAGTCCAGACTTCCTTAGGAGGCACCCTGGATCAATCTCAGTCAGAGGTTGTCACCTCTCCTCTACAGTGAAAATAATAACCTACACCCTGAAAAAGAAATCAATTTTACTCTGAGCTCCCTTTGAAACAGCTTCAATGATCTGTACATCTCTTGAAGACTTGAAGATAATTACATCAAGAGACACAGCTCGTTAGGGCTTGCTTTTTATGTTTAATGAGCCCTGGGGTGCATTTGGTGCTGAGTCCTTGAAGCTCAGGTACTGAGAGGAGATTACACAAAAAACTCCATGTCAAAAGCAGAAGCCAAAGTACCTGAAGTATTAATGAGTCCCACTGAGAGCCATTGCTGGCTGAGCCTCCCCAGGGACTCGTTAGCACAGGTAATTGGAGGCCATGTTGGCTGATAGGCAAAGGCAATGTACTAGCAGCTGAGATGCTGAGCAAGCCCTGGGTTGGTTTGATGAAGCAGAAAGGCCAAGCCCTGACCCCCAGCCCCAGGGAAGACAGGTCCTGTCTCTCAGGCATTGCTCAGGCTCTTCCTGGGGCAGTGTGGGGTATGTAATGCTGAGGGAAGAACAACAGGATGAGAGTTTCTCCTCATTCTTGGTCCAAAGCCCAGCTAGAAATTCATCTGTCCTCCATTTAAATAAAAGAAAGAGCAGGGAGACCCTCCATCCCCTCTCAGATTCAGGAGGAAACATTGTGGAAAGATGAGGCCAAGGCTGAGGTGCTTAATGAAATCTTTGCCACTGTCTTTAGTAACAGGAGCAGTTGTACAGAGAGAATCCAATTCCCTGAGCTGGGAGACAGGGACAGGGAGCAGAATGAGCCCACCTCAATCCAGGAGGAGATGGTCCTGCTGCCCCACAGAGATGTGCAGACATCTGTGGGGCTGAATGGGATGCAGCCAAGGGTGATGAAAGAGCTGGCAAGGGGGGTTCACCAAGCCACTTTCCATCGGTCCTGGCTGACTGGATCAGTCAACGTAACCCCCTATATAAGAAGGGACAGAAGGATGATCAGGGGCATTACAGGCCTGATAGTTTGACTTCAGTCCCAGAGAAGCTGATGGAGCAGATCATCCTGAGCAGCATTATCCAGTTCATGAAGAACCCCCAGGTGATCAGGCCCAGTCAGCTTGGGGTCATAAGGGCAGGTCCTGTTTGACCCACTGGATCTCCCTCTATGAGAGGGTGACCTGCTTCTTGGACAAGGGAAGGGCTCTGCATGTTGTCTACCTTGACTTTAGCAAGGCCTTGGACACAGATTCCCACCACATTCTCCTACAGAAGCTCACTGCTTGTGGTTTGGAAACTGTGGTGTTTCAGCCCCAAACAATGGCTGAGCACCACATGCTGCTCGCTCACTCCCGGAGGAGAAACAGACAGAGCCTCTGTGGGTTGGGATAAGGACAGTTTACTGACAAAAGCACCATAAAACAGGATTAACAGCCCCAATTACACTCACACCCAGTGATAGCACAGAGAGTACCTTACAAACCCAACAATAACAGAGTGCTGCACCATGCCATGACCACCCCTCCCCAACCAGCCCCTTGGATGGGGAAGTGATGCCAGGGGGTGTGGAAAACAGCCCAGGTGAACTCAGCTCAGCTGTGCTGGCTGCTTAGGGAGGTGAGTTCTGGCCTAGCTAGAACCAGGACATTATCCACCCCTGTTTCTACATCATCTACATCAAGCCCAGGTCTTATGTTTTCAGAGTACTGGGAGGGTTCATAACATGATTTATTATTTAGACCATCTGCCATGGACCACCATCCAGGAAATAGTATAGAGAAATATGTAATATTTGGCCTGTTTTCTCCTTTGGCAATGGCTAAAGCAGCTGGGTGGCTTTCACCTCTGCAAACTGGCTGGATTTGCCTTCTCCATAGGCAGCTTCTGCAACTTGTTGTGTAGGACTCTATACAGCAGCCTTCCACCTCTGATGTTTACCAGCAATGCCACAGGACACATCGGTGAAAAGGGCATATTTATTCTCATTTTCTCGCAGTTCACTGTACAGTGAGGCCTCTTCAGCACGTGGCACCTGTTCCTGTGGTGATATTCCACAATCTTTGCCTTCTGGCCAGTCTGTGATCACTCCCAGG
Organism: Gallinula chloropus; assembly: GCF_964237585.1. Taxonomy (NCBI): domain Eukaryota; kingdom Metazoa; phylum Chordata; class Aves; order Gruiformes; family Rallidae; genus Gallinula; species Gallinula chloropus. The sequence continues at coordinate 281,210 of NC_140120.1, read as the reverse complement.
GTTCCTGGGTGATTCGGGTTTCCTATTCCAGCCCACTGTGTGTTAAATGTGACCCACTTGCTCCACGTAGCATGAGTGGCATGGTGTGTAGAAGGGGCCTTCCCTTTGAACATCCAGCCCAGCACTGGCAGTCGGGGTGCCAGGAGGAGCTGGGCTTCAGTCCCAATCACTTCTTAAGTGGCTCAAACCCCTTCCTGTGCTGCCAGTATTTCCTTTTCTGTTAGAGTGTCTGGATCCTCTGTAGCCCCGACTCCAAAACCAGAGAGACTGACCCTGAGCCTCCCCTGGTGCTTTCTGCCAGAGTCTCCAGGTAGGGTCATTCTCCCAGGCTGCGGTGTACAGCATATTCTTTACAACTGGCCCTGTTTGGACGTGTCCAAGTGATACTGCACAGTCTCCTGTTTCATATGTTCAAAAGCCTTTTGCAGCTCAGGGCCCAATTGGAAATCGGTCTCTTACCAGGTTACACATTAGAGAGGGCTGACAATGAGACTGTGGTTTGGGATATGCATTCTCCAGAACCCTACAGTGCCTAGGAAAGCTTCTGTCTCCTTTTTGTGGGTGGATGGAGACATGGCTGCTATTATATTGATAAGATCCATTGGGATCTGATGACACCCATCCTGATAATTTATTCCTAAAAAGTGGATTCCTTAAGCAGGTCCCTTGCCCTTACTCTGTCTGATGGCAAAACCAGCTTTAGCAGAATTCAGATCATTTTCTTCTCTTTCTCAAAGAATTCCTCTGCTGTGCTGTCCCATGCCATGACATCATCAATATACTGTAGGTGCTCTGGGGCTTCATCCAGCTCTAATGCAGACTGGATCAGTCCATGGCAGATGGTGGGGCTGTGTTTCCAGCCCTGGGGCAGTCAATCCCAGGTGTCCTGGATTCTCTTCCAACTGAAAGCAAACTGTGGCCTGCATTCTGCTGCCAAAGGAGTCGAGAAAACCACATTTGCAATGTCATTTGTAGTGTAGCACTTGGCTGCTTTTGACTCCAGTTCATACTGGAGTTCCAGCAGGTCTGGCACTGCAGCACTCAGAGGCAGCGTGACCTCATTCAGGGCACGATAGTCCAGCACCAGCCTCCACTCTGCACTGGGCTTCTGCACTGGCCAGATTGCACTGTTGAAGGGTGAGCGGGTTCTACCAATCACTCCCTGACTCTCCAGTTGATGATCAGTTTCTGAATGGGAATCAGGGAGTCTCTGTTGGGTGTGGTATTGTTGCCTGTGCACCATCATGGTAGCAACTGGTACTCGCTGTTCTTCAACCTTTAGCAGCCCCACAACAGCAGGGTCTTCTGACAGTCCAGGCAGAAGAGACACTTGTTCAATGTCTTCTGGCTCTGAGGCAGCTATTCCAAAAGCCCACTGGTACCCTTTTGGGTCTTTGAGGTGCCCTCTCTGCAGGACGTCTATGCCCAGGATGCACAGAGCTGCAGATCATCAGGATCACACTAAATCATCTCTCACATGGCTAATCCCCTCAGATAATGGATATCTCTCTCCATGGGCATCCACTGGTCTGGCCAATACACAACATCTTCAATGAACTGGTACCCTGCCCTTACACTTGGTAGAAGTCACCTCCAGAGGCTGAGGGCTTGAGTCTTCCTTCCAATTGCCTTGTTACTGCCTCCTTCCCTGGACAGGGATCCCAGCAGCTTGGCCTCCCTGCCTTCTCCCTGCTGCCTGCCCCATTGTCCCAGCATGGCAGTAGCCAGGTGATGATGTGCTCCCCTGGAAGGCGGCTGAAGTCCTTTCTCATGTCTCTCAGCTCAAGGACAAGGATCGGGTTATAACCTCTGGTATTGCCTCTTCAGGGCCTTGCAATGGTCTCAGTTCATCAGCATCTCTCCCGATGAGGACTGATTTCTCCATGTATTTCTTCTTCTGGATAGAGGTGACTGACAGGCGTGCTGGCTGGCTGTCTGGATCAGCTCTGGGGTTGGCCTCTGAGGTTTGAGTACCCCTGGTGCTTGTTGGGGAGACTGGAGGAGCTGCACTCTCTGAGGCACGGGTAGCTCCAGTGCCTGTTGGAAGGGTTCTTTCTGGCTCAGCTGTGGTGTTGGTTTCTGAGGCCTGGGCAGCCACAGTGCCTCTGGATCTGTTTTTCTTGTCTAGGTATTTTTTCATGCCCTCCCACACCCCATGCCACCCCTGACCCTTCAGCCCAGGGAAGACCTCTTGGCAATATTCTTGGAGCAGTTGTTGGTAACACAGAGGTCCAGACAGACATTCAGGACAGAGAGCAAGACACACATGCTGGTCTGAACATCCCAGGGATAGTCAACGTTCTCAACAGATGCTGTAAAAAGCCTAAAGGGAAAAGGGGAGGAGAAAGCACCCCTCACTTCATCCTCTACCGTTATCACAAACCTTCAGGCCCTACCTTGGGCACCGAAAAGGGCTGTGGTGGTTCAGCTCCAACCAGTGGCTGAGCAGCACATGCTGCTCACTCCCTCCCACAGGGGGAACAGACAGAGCCTCCGTGGGCTGGCCTAAGGACAGTTTACTGACCAAATCACCATGAAAGGCGAATAACCCAGAGTGAATTTCACTTATACCCAGTTATGACCCAGTCCCTGCACAACATGATGACCAACCCAATGACTCGGCTGCACTAGCACTTCCCTGGAGGCACCAGGAGTGCCCCTCCCCAACAAGCCCCTTTTATGGGGGAGTGATGTCAAGTGGTGTGGAAAACAGCCTGGGCTAACTCAGCTCTCCTGTGCTGCCTGCCTGGGGAGGTTAACTCTGCCCTGGCAAGATCCAGGACAGATGGGATAGGATTGGGATGGGGATTGGGATTGGGATGATGTAGTCAAGGCACCCATCGATCAGGTGGCGTGTCAGTGTACCAGGGTTGTTTGCCTGTGCAGCTGTAAAGTCACAGGCTGTAGGAGGTGATAACTGCCCTACGACCTGCCCAAATCCTTCCACAATCCCTACCAGCCAGGGACTGGCTGCTGAGGGAGGAGGAAATGTTGGAGAGACACTAACAATGATCATTAAACTGTTGCCCAGTCAGAAGTGCAGGAGCTGCAGCTCCCCTGTGTCTGCAAAGGGCAGGAGGAGGAACTGGCTGATGGAGCTGCTGCTGGACATGTGGTGCCTTTGGGTAATGATGGTCCTAACTGTGACCATCTGGTGTCTTTTCATTTGGCCAAAGGAATTCCCCACCAGGCTCAAAAATGCTCCTCATCCCAGGCAGCATTGCTCTATTGGACCTTGAACCCACTCATGTCTCTTGGACCACCTCTGGCCCTTCAGGTGACAACAAGGGTTGGTGTCTTAGCAACTCTCTCCTGGCCTCCACCCTCAGTAATTCCCAGCAGCTCCCAGGCAGCCATGGTCCTTAACCTTTGCAGGGGGACAGAGACCCCTACCTGTCCCTTCCTGGGTGTCCTATCTCCTAGGGAGAGAAGGAAAGGTGATTGTCCTGCCCAGCTCTGGTTTGATCAGGAGAAAGGACTCTGCTGGACACAAGGATTTCTCCCCAGACAAGGGAGGGAAAGGCAGTGAGAACTTCAGATTCTTTCCAAGAAGCTTCCCTGGAGCTCTAGGGAGGAGTCCAGAGGGGATGGAGAGTATGATGTCTTCACCTGCTCCTCTGCTGTGAGCTGGGCTGGGCTCCTGGGATGGGCAGTGGGAGCTCAGAAATATTGCAGCACTGCAGAGAGACAGCTCTGGCCAGGAGCAGCTCCTCTGCCAAGCACACAGGGCTGGGGACACTGCCTGGAGGCACCGAGGGGAGACCTGTGAGGCTGAGAGAGCTGATGGATGCTGAGAGCTCACTGGAGGAGAAATCTCCACAGCACTCTGCCTGGTATGTCTGTGGGTGCAGGGCAATGCAGGTTCTGTTCCTGGAGGGATCTCCTAAAGCTGGGACATGGGGCAGTGTGTGGGGTCTGTCAGGAGGACAGGTTCTCTCTAGGAACAGAAAGTGCTGCCTGGAAGGGATGCCCTTGTGCCCCATCAGAGGGACAGGGCAGGACAGCTGTCTTCTCCTGGGCATGGCTGCAGAGGTGTGAAGCAGCGTGTGCACCCAGGGCTGTCCTTGCGAGCAGGGTCCCTGTGCCCTGGGTGTCTGTGTACTGGGGCAGGGACTGCTGCTGCCAGGGTCAGGACTCAGTCTGGCTTGTGGGCTTTAAGGAGGGATATAGACAGTACCTCGGGGTTAAAGTAGTGACTCAGGGAAGGGCAACATAAGGAACTTGTACTGTAAGAATGTGTTGCATGGGTCAGCTTGGCAACCAGCCAGGGCTGATTCTTGAGAAATGCCAAAGAGAATATTTCTCTAAAGGCAGAGTCTTTGCTTTGGCTTTTCCTCTCCTGTGGGCTGTGCTGAGTGTGGGAGATGAGAACTTATTACTCCCCTTGAGAATATGCAGAGAAAACTTGATTCTCATGAAGATGTTGTAGCCTGGGCTGAGCCCTGCACACACAGAGGTTCCCAGGGCAGTGCCCTGATACCAGGAGGGGTCTGCAGAGCAGAGCTGAGCACAGGGCAGGTTGGATGAGGTCTGTGAGCACAGAGCAGGAGGTGACATGGGCAGAGAGAAATAGCTCCAAGGACAACTCCAGGCAGCAGGGACATTATCAGGGAGGGAGAAGGAACTGCTATCAGACATGCCCTGGAAGTGGGGATTTGGTACCTCCCTGACATCCTTAGTGCTGACCCTTTCCCTCAGTGACCCCCTGGTTTCTGCCACAAGGCACAGGCTCTGCACCCAGAGTTCCAGGGTTTCAGGCTGAGTCTTCTCTTTGGCAGCCAAACCCACAGTGAGGAAAAATCCCAGAGTTCCTGTCTGTTTGTCCCTGTACTTTCAGCCTTTGCTGGAGCATTTCTTGTGGTTTCCCCTTCTGTCCTTGCTGCATTTGTCCCACCATTACCTGGGGCTCTATGCACGTCCATTGGTGGGTCTGGCACTCAGCTGACCCTCATCTCAGGACTCTCATCTTTAGGACTGAGGACTTCCCGGGTTCTCCTGCTGGGCCGCAGGCTGCCATCCAAAATGGCCCCTAGGACCCCTCTCCTAAGGACTCTTGTGTATAGAAAGACAAAGTGAATTGAAAGAGCTTTTCCTGAAAAAAGAGTTCCCTAACTTCTCACTGCCTTTTCCTCCTTGGACAGGTCTCCACACTTGATGGCAGCAGATGTCCAACAGCAGCTCCATCAGCCAGTTCCTCCTCCTGCCCTTTGCAGACACACGGGAGCTGCAGCTCCTGCACTTCTGGCTCTTCCTGGGCATCTACCTGGCTGCTCTCCTGGGCAATGGGCTCATCATCATCACCATAGCCTGTGACCACCACCTCCACACCCCCATGTACTTCTTCCTCCTCAACCTCTCTCTTACTGACCTTGGCTGCATCTCCTCCACTGTTCCCAAATCCATGGCCAATTCCTTGTGGGACACCAGGGCCATTTCCTACACAGGATGTGTGGCTCAAGAACTTTTCTTTTTATTTTTGATCACAACAGAGTTCTGTCTTCTGACTGTCATGGCCTATGACCGCTACGTTGCCATCTGCCACCCCCTGCACTATGAGACCTTCCTGGGCAGCAGAGCTTGTGTCCACATGGCAGCAGCTGCCTGGGGCAGTGGGTTTGTCTTTTCTGTGCTGCACACAGCCAATACATTTTCCCTGCCCCTCTGCCATGGCAATGCCCTTGACCAGTTCTTCTGTGAAATCCCCCAGATCCTCAAGCTCTCCTGCTCAGATGCCTACCTCAGGGAAATTGGACTCATTGTGGTCAGTGCCTGTTTAGTTTTTGGGTGTTTTGTGTTCATCGTGGTGTCCTATGTGCAGATCTTCAGGGCTGTGCTGAGGATCCCCTCGCAGCAGGGACGGCACAAAGCCTTTTCCACCTGCCTGCCTCACCTGGCCGTGGTCTCCCTCTTTGTCAGCACTGCCATATTTTCCAACCTGAAGCCCCCCTCCATCTCTTTCAGGTCTTTGGACATGATATTGTCATTTCTTTACTCGGTGTTTCCACCAGCAGTGAACCCCCTCATCTACAGCTTGAGGAACCAGGCACTTAAGGATGCCATGTGGAAACTGATGACAGGATGATTCTAAGCAGCAATAAGCTGCTCATCTTCTTCTGCATGTGTACTGACACTGTAACTCCCATTAAGACCAATGTGTATTTAGTACCTTTTTTGCTTTTGAGGTTTATTTCCTTCTAGTTTGTCTAAGATATAATAGCATCGTCCATGTTCATCCCATTTGTAATGCACAATCTCCAGGTCTTTTGTGACCCAGACACTGTGAAATGATGTGCTCTCTTTGCATCATGTCTGCCTGGAAAGGGACACAGTTTTTCCTTCTTTTTTGTGGTCCCCTTGCAATTATAAGGAATTGCAAGCAGATTTTCATTAATGAATCATTTGACTCGTTCTCTGAAATCGCAGTGCTTTCCCACTATGACAGAATGGGAGTGTCTGTGAAGTGTTCTCATGGCAGCAGAGGAAATACTCCCCTTCCCCTGTATCTGCATTACTGCCAGTCTGCCTCTTTTACCTCCCTCGTCATTCAGGCGTTTCCAGCTCTCCTAATGATATGGCCACGCCCTAAGGACACCTTTTGCACAGACTGGCTGGACGTAGGCACTTCACTTGCTCACAGGTTTCCACTTCTGCTTGCTCTTTGGTCATTCAGATGCTGCTCAACTGTCTGGTTTCTTCTTTGAGCTTCAGAGAGTTTGAAAATGTCACGTTTTTTGAGAAGTGAAATGAACTGTTCTGTCAGAAGGTCAGTGTGTTGAGAAGTGACATTTCCATGTCTCTGAATAAAACTGTTCTGGGAGAGAATCTCCTCTGACTGCTATGGCATCCCCTGGAATGCCCAATCTCTTCTGCTTGCCCAAATTCTTCTCCTTGACAGGTTGTCTACCTGACATGTCTGAGCCTGCCTGGAAGTGCCGGGCTTTGTGCTGGAAACTTTTGTCATGGTAACGGCCCAGCCCAGAGCTGAGCACCCCACAGCCACTCTCTCTCTCTAAGAGGATGTGTAAGTGGGGGGTGGAATGGAGGTGGGGGGAAAAGAGGGAAAAGGAAACAAAAAACCCCAAATTCCCGTGGGTTGGGATAAGGACAGTTTACAGGGACAGCAGAGAGAGAGAAACAACAACAGGACTTTGGAGCAAAATACACAACACTGGTGATGCACAAAGCAGTCTCTCACCAAACTGCCCAGCTCAGGCTCTTACAGCTCAGAACTGTCCCAAACCCATATGATTCCTGGAGCTGAGTTCTCCTGCCTCCACCAGACACCCTTTATGCTGATCATGGAGCAATTGGAATGGAATACACTGTTTGGCCACTTTGGGTCACCTCTTGTGGCTGTGTCCCCTCACAGCTCCCTGGGTGCCCCCCATGTTCTCGTTAGCAGGGGAGTACGAACAACTGAAAATTCCTTGACTGCTTGGACACAACTAAACCATCCCTGTGTTATCACCACTACTCTCATCCTAACTCCCAAACACGGCATTCCACCCACTTCTAGAAATAAAATTCACTCTATCCTGGAAGAAACCAGCCCACCTTTGTAGACAACAAGTGCAACACAACGGTGGGCTCACTCCTGTGGTCACACAGTGTGGATAACCCTGTTGTTCAGTTATGGCCAGCTGGGCCTGTTCTGTCCCCTTCCAGGCACTTGTGCACTCCCAGTTGACTCATTTCTGGGCTAGAATTAGAAAAAAGGCCTTGATGCTGTGCAAGCCCTGCTCAGCAAGGAACAAACAGGTTTATTTAGACATTTTTGCTTATAAATCTAAACGACAGAACTATAGAGGACACCAACATCAGAATTAATTCCACCCCAGCAAAAACAAGATCAGGAGAAGAATATCTCTTCTGGTTGGATGTCTTCTTGATGTTTCTGTTCATCAAATCCCAGAGTTTCTCAAGGTCTGTTTGAAGGGCAGCTCCATTGTGTTAACAGTTCATGTGTGCAGATGGCTCTCCAACTTGTGGTGCCTCTAACCAAATGACAGCTACAGGCATTAAAGGATGTGAGAAATAAGAAACAAAACCAAGAGATCCTTTCTAAATGGCATTGCAGTCAGCCACTGGAAGAAGCCTCATGTCCTCACAGCCTGCTCCTCTCACCTTAGAACAAAAAAACTGTTGTAGTATCCTGAAGGTCAATATAGGAGGGTTCAACCCATCCAGATGGCTTCTGGAGGATATTGATGATATTAATAGAATCATACAATCACAGACTTCCAGCTGAAAGGGAACTCAAGGATCATTTGGACAAACCTTTTCTGGCTAGTGCTCAATCTAAAGAAAAGCACCACACAGACCAGCTGGCCCCACACCCTGTCCTGCTGAATCTTATAACCTTCTGATGTTGGGGAACCCATCACTTCCCACAGGAGATGATGCCAATGGCTGCTTGTTCTCAGGGTCAAAGATTTTCCCTGTGTCCTGTGGGAATCTCTCCAGGAGGAACTTGCACCTATTACTCCTCAGCTCTTTCATGTGAATCCTTCTAAAAACAGGAGTTTAAAAAACCTTCTTTGTAAACAGCCTTCAAGAACTGGGACCTGTTGATGAGGTCTCCCCTAAGCCTTTTTTTCTGAAGGCTGAACAACACCAGCTGTCTCAGACTGTCCTCATATGGCAGGTTTCCCAAGCCTTGGGTCATCTTTGTGGCCCTTCTCTGGACCTTCTCTAGCCTGGCCCTAACTGAGCAGTGACCAAAACTGCACCCAGTATTCCAGGTGTGGGCTGACAAGAGCTGAGTAAAGTGGGACAGTGACTTCTTTACGTCTGCTGGTGATCCCCATGCTGAGGCACCTCAGAGCTGTTTGCTGCAGCAGCACTCTGTTTATTCCTAGTGAGCTGCTTGTTCACAAGAACCCCCAGGTCCCTTTCCACAGAGCTGTGCTACAGAAAGGTGCATCCCAGTTGTTGCTGCACTCCTGGAGTATACTTTCCCACCTCCTAGACCCTACACTTGACCTTGCCCACTCTTCCAGCCTGTCCATGTCTTCCCGTTCGGTGGCAATCCCTTCCCAAGTGTCTACTTTCCCCACTGAGTTTGGTGTAACCCACAAACTTCATCAGGGTCAAACTTCATGAAGCTTCTTCCTGCTCCCCAGTGCACGAGAGCAGGGCAGGATTGTGATTGCCTCACAACTCTCTTGTATATTTGGAGTTGTTCTTGGCTGTACTACTTGCAGAGAGAAGTTTAATGAGATTTAAAAAGGGCAAGTGTTACATCTGGGGAAAAGCATCCCCACATACCAGTATAGGTTGGGGACTGGCCTGTTGGAGAGTAACGTAGGTGAGAGGGACCTGGGGGTCCAGGTGGACAGCAGGGTGACCACGAGCCACCAATGTGTCCTCATGGCTAAGAGGGTTCAGGGCATCCTGGGGTGTATTAGAAGGGGTGTGGTGTGTAGGTCAAGAGAGGTCCTCTTTCCGCTCTCCTCTGCCCCGATGAAACCACGTCTGAAATATCTGGTCCAGTTCTGGGCCCCTCAGATTAAGAAGCACATCAGATTCCTTGAGAGAGTCCAGGGCAGGGTCACAAAGATGGTTAAGGGAGTGGAACACCTTCCTCATGCAGAGAGGCCGAGGGAGCTGGGCCATTTTATCTTGGAGGAGACTGAAGAGTGACCTTATACATGTTTATAAATATGACAAAGGTGAGAGGTGGGAGGACTGAGCCAGGCTCTTATCAGTGGTGGCCAGTGATAGGACAAGAGCAATGAGTGCCAGCTGGAGCAGAGGAATTTCCATGTGAATGTAAGGAGAAATATTTTCCTCTGTGAGGGTGACAGAACACTGGGATAGACTGCCCAGAGAATTTGGGGAGTCTCCTGATTTAGTCTAGCTGATCCTGCTCTAGCAGTGGGGTTGAACTAGATGATCTTTTGAGGTCCCCTCACAATCCTAGGGGGCAGTGATTCTGTGATTCTGTGACAGTAATTCCTTCATCTGTTGCAAAGTGTCCATTACCTTCAGAAGCACTATTCACATTTCCTTATCAGGGGTTGGCACTGGAGCAGGCTTATGGGGGTATTAGACTATTTGGGGGGTAGAGAAGTTTTGGGGGGGGTTAAAAAGGAGCTGTGGAAGGAGGGGGTGCAGTTATGGTTTCTAGGGGGCATGTGGGGGGTTTAGGAGGTGCTTGGGGGGAGGTATGTTGGGATTTGGATGAGAAAATGCAGGGACTGTAGGAGGTGGTGGGGGAAATTTGGGAGGGGGTTTACTGCTGTTAAACATACAGCAATATGTCCCAAGCAAAAGCTGCGAGGGATGGCAGATGTTCCTGGCCTGAAACCTCCCCAGGTAGCCCACTGGCAGCACCAGAAACCTTGAGGCTCAGGACATTGCCAGCCAAAAGAACGGTTCTAACAGTGCCCAATGTCATTTTCTGGCTCTACCAGCATCCACATTTGAAACTTCCAAATGTACAGCAAGAGCATCAAAAGAGAAGGTGTGAGGGCTGAAAGATGTTCCTGGCCTGGAACCTCCCCAGGTAATGCACTAAGAGCACCATCAAGCTTGGATCTCAGGGCATTCACAGCAACAAGAATGGTCCTAACAATGTCTGATGTCATGTTTGAGCTCTACCATAATCAACACCTATTGTTAAATGCACCACAACTTTGAAGAGCCACCTGCAAGGAGATGTGAACTGTTAAGAAAATGCAGCTTCACTTCAAACAAACCTTGAGAAACTCCGGGATTTGATGAACAGGAACATGAAGAAGATCTCCAACCAGAAGTGATCTTCTGCTCCTGACCATATTTTGGCGTCTCCTGTATTTTGTGGTTAGGTTAGCCCAACCTGCCCTCACCACAAACACCCTCTTAGAGACAGAGTGGCTGTGTGGATCTCTTCTCTTGGCTGGGCCAAAACAATGACAAAAAGTTCTACCACAGCACATGCACATCAAGGCAACTCAGGCATGACTGGAGGAGAACCATCTGTGAGGAGAGGAATTTGGGCATTCCAGGGGATGCCATAGCAGTCAGAGACTCTGAACTGGAATCTGGCACATTGGGCTGTACTGGGAGGAGTGTGGCCATGCAGACAAGGGCCCTTCTTGTCCATATTGACAAAGCACTGGTGGGGACACTTCTGGAGCAGTCAGTCCCAGTGTGGGGTTCCCTGCTCTGGTGGAATGCACAGGAACTGTCCTTTGGGTAGAGAAGTTCTGCCAAGATATAATTAGGGGTCTTGTTTGAGGAGGCTGAGAGACTTGGGTTCTTTAGCCTTGGAAAGGGGAGGCTGAGGGAAACCCTCTTTGTGCTATGTGGAAAGAACGTAAGAAATTAAATCCACCAAAACTGCCAGTTTGAAGGTCAGAGATAATGTTAAAATATCCCCAATGTCGTTCTGAGGGTAGAGCTGTGGTACAAAATGTCACTCAGAGGAAGTGTGGATGAGCTGGTACCTTTGTCATTCTGGGAACAGCTGTCGAGGAGGGAGAGACAGCAGCACAGGCAGGGATATCATGGGGTGGGAACAAGGTGTGGAATGGCAATGTTTGCCTGAAGCCTGTAGGGAAACAGGCCCAGGCGTGGGACAGTGTGGGAGGGGCTGTGGTGCAGATGGCCAAAGGTGCTGGCTAGGCTGACAGGCCCTGATAGAATCGAGGTCTTTGCCTCCTTGGCTATGGCTGATGTTGCTGCCACAGAGGTCTCAGAGGAGACACATTGTCCTCAAACCAAGAAGCATCGTTGCCACTTTGTGCCAACTCTAAGAAATGTCCTTCCCTTGGCCTCACACTGCCCACATCCCAAGGAAGAGCCCTGAGACACAGGTGAGGGTCAGGATCTCCCTGCCCAGGGGCTGGGGGTCAGCACTTGGCATTTCTGCTTCATCAGACCAAGCCAGGGTGTCCTCAGCATCAGAGCTGCCTGTGCTTTGCCTGGGTTTGTCCTCATGGCCTCCAGTTGTCTGCTCTAACGAGCCCCTGGGGAGGCTTTGTCAGGAATGGCTGCCAGTGTGGTCTGTCAGTGCTTCAAGGTACTTTGGGCATTACTCCTGACTTGAACTTCTTGGGAGGTTTCTTGAGTCTCCTTTTGGTATCTTGAGGTCTGTGGACTCAGAAGAAAAGACACCATGGGGCTCATTAACATCCAGAAATCCCTTACAACCATGGCTCTTCAACACATTTTAATTAAAAACATTAAGTCTTGTATGACTAATTGGAGAGGTTTTATTTGAGTGATGAAAATTTCAAAGGAGTTTCACAATGAAGGGTTTTTTCATAGGAAAAAAAGTTTCTGTCATATCTCAGATCATGGAAGACAGTTCAGCAGCATGCTGCAATGGGGGCTGGGGCAGAGTTCTCCTAAGGAGATCTGGACAGGCAGGAAAAGCAGTCTCTGGAGATCCAACACTGCATGGAGAACCTTGCTCTTCCCCAAGCCCAGCAGTTCCCTCACTGGTCTCCTGGGACTCCCAACACTTTTCCTCACATCATCTGTGCTCACAGGCACAGACAGATTTCTCTGACAACAAACAGCAGTTACACATGACACAGTTTAATACCCATGAAATCTCTCTCCTCAGCTGCTGCTACGGCCAAGCAGCGTGTGCAGGGGGTCAGCTCTCAGAGGAGATTCTCTCCCAGAACAGTTTGAATCAGATACATAGGATGGTCACTGATCAACACAATGAACTTGTGACAGAACAGTTCACTAGACTTCTGAAAGATGGAACGTTTTCTAACTCTCTGAATATCAAAGCAGAAACCAGGTAGCAGAGCAGCATCAGAATGACTAAAGAGAAAGCTGAGGTGGAAATCTGTAAGCATACATCCAGTCAGTCTGTAGAAAAGGATGTCCTTAGGCATGGCCACATCATCAGGAGAGGTGGAAACACCTGAATGATGAGGGAGATGAAACAGAGAGATGAGTAGTAATGCAGGTACAGGGGAAGGTGAGTGTTTCTTCTGCTGCCATGGGCACCAATCCTGGAAATTCCTGCTCCGTCATGGTGGGAAAGAACTGCCATTTCATTCAAGTAGTCAAGTGATTCAGCTGAGGAATATGTGCTTGTAATTTTTTATAAATGTAATAGAAAAAAAAAAAAAAAAGAAAAAAGGAAAGAAAGTGGCGTTGTCCAGGCAGACATGATGCAAAGAGAGCACAGCTCGTCATTACACGCTGTCTGAGAACCACAAGAGCAGGAAATACAGCAGGAATGGGATGAACATGCACCATGATATTATAGCTCAGACATACTAGAAGAAAAAATTAAACAACTAAAATAGCTACAAGACTAGTCCTAATGTGAGTTAAGTGGACAGTGATAAGCAGAAGAAGATGAGATGACTTTTGCTGCTTAGAAACATAGAGTCATGAGTTTCCACACAGCATCCTTGAGCTCCTGGTTCCTCATGCTGTAGATGAGGGGGTTCACTGTTGGTGGAACCACTGAGTAAAGAAACGCCAATAACAGGTCCAGAAATAGGGAGGAGATGGAGGGGGGTTTCAGGTAGGCAAAAATGCCAGTGCTGATAAACAAGGAGACCACAGCCAGGTGAGGGAGGCAGGTGGAAAAGGCTTTGTGCCGTCCCTGCTGTGAGGGGATCCTCAGCACAGCCCTGAAGATCTGCACATAGGACACCACAATGAACACAAAACACCCAAATGATAAACAGAGACTGAATGCAAGGACTCCAGTTTCCCTGAGGTAGGCATCTGAGCAGGAGAGCTTGAGGATCTGGGGGATTTCACAGAAGAACTGGTCAACAGCATTGCCCTTGCACAGGGGGAGGGAAAATGTATTGGCTGTGTGCAGCACAGAATAGAGAATCCCACTGGCCCAGGCAGCTGCTGCCATGTGGACACAAGCTCTGCTGCCCAGGAGGGTCCCGTAGTGCAGGGGGTGGCAGATGGCAACGTAGCGGTCATAGGCCATGACAGTGAGAAGACAGAACTCTGTGGAGATAAAAAATACAAAGGAAAAGAGTTGAGCCACACATCCTGTGTAGGAAATGGCCCTGGTGTCCCACAAGGAATTGGCCATGGCTTTGGGAACAGTGGTGGAGATGCAGCCAAGGTCAGTAGCAGAGAGGTTGAGGAGGAAGAAGTACATGGGGGTGTGGAGGTGGTGGTCACAGGCTATGGTGATGATGATGAGGCCATTGCCCAGGAGGGCAGCCAGGTAGATGCCCAGGAAGAGCCAGAAGTGCAGGAGCTGCAGCTCCCGTGTGTGTGCAAAGGGCAGGAGGAGGAACTGGCTGATGGAGCTGCTGTTGGTCATTTGCTGCTGTCAAGTGTGGAGACCTGTCCAAGGAGAAAAAGGCACAGTGAGAAATTAGGGAATCTTTTTTGAGGAAAATCCCTTTCACTACTATGGAATGCCCTCAAATTGACTCTCTGGATTCAGGAAGACTTTTGTCAGGTCGCTTTTGGGAGATGTGCTGTTTTTTGCTGGCTTGAGTGTGCCACTGATGGGAGGAGGGTCATCTGGGTTAGGAACTGGGGGTCCTGAGATGAGGGTCAGCTCAGTGCCAGCCCCACCTATGGACGTGCCCAGTGCCCCAAGTAACGATGGGACAAAGGCAGCAAGGACAGGAGAGGAAACAGCAAGAAATGCTGCAGCCAAGGCTATAAGGACAGGGACAGACTGACAGGCACTCAGGGGTTGCTCCTCACTGGGTTTGGGCTGCCAAGAAGAAGACTCTGAAACTCTGGAACTCTGGGTGTAGAGTCTGTGCTGGGTGGTAGAAACAAAGGGGTTGCTGTAGGAAAGTGTCAGCAATGTAGGGGATGTCAGGGAGGTCCCACATCCGCACTGCCAGGACATTTCTGTGAGCAGCTCCATCCCCATCCCTGATAATGTCTCTGCTGCCTGGATCTGTCCCTGCAGCTGCTTTTCTTTGCCCAAGTCACCTCCTGCTCTGTGCTCACAGACCTCATCCAACCTGCCCTGTGCTCAGCTCTGCTCTGCAGACCCCTCCTGGCATCAGGGCTCTGCCCTGGGAACCTCTGTGTGTGCAGGGCTCAGGAGAAGCTCCAAAGTCTTAATAAGAATTGAGTTTTCATTGCATATTCTTTGGGGAGAAATAAGTTCTCTCAAGACTTAATGAGAATCGAGATTTCATTGGCTATGACTGAGGTGAGAAGTAAGTTCTCATCTACAACAGTCAGCACAGCCCACAGGAGAGGAAAAGCCAAAGCAAAGACTCAACCTACAGGAAAATGTTTCCTTGATGTTGTTCTTCAATGTCCCATTGGAATTTCTCAGGGATCAGATGGAGCTGGGAGAAGACATGATCCATGCAGCACATTATTACTGCAGAACAATCTTATGCTCCTCTTCCCTGGGTCACTCCTCCCACTCTCCATTTCCCTGTGCAAATCTCACCAGACAGCCCTACTGCTGACCCTGGCAGCAGCAGAGTCCCTGCCCCAGCACACAGCCCCCGGGGCGCAGGGACCCTGCTCACAAGGACAGCTCTGGGCACCCCTGGGTGCACACACTGTTTCACACCCCTCAGCCATGCCCAGGAGAAGACAGCTGTCCTGCCCTGTCCCTCTGATGGGGCAGAAGAGCATCCCTTCCAGGCAGCACTTTCTGGTCCTAGAGAGAACCTGTCCTCCTGACAGAGCCCACACACTGCCCCATGTCCCAGCTTTAGGAGATCCCTCCAGGAACAGAACCTGCCTTGCCCTGCACCCACAGACATACCAGGGAGAGGCTGTGGAGATTTCTCCTCCAGTGAGCTCTCAGCATCCATCAGCTCTCTCAGCCTCACAGGTCTCCCCTCGGTGCCTCCAGGCAGTGTCCCCAGCCCTGTGTGCTTGGCAGAGGAGCTGCTCCTGGCCAGAGCTGTCTCTTTTCAGGAGCTGCTGGATTGCCATGAGCTCCCTCCATCCCAGGAGCCCGGCCCAGCTCCCACCAGAGGAGCAGGTGAAGCTGTCACGTACTCCATCCCCTCTGGACTCCTTCGTGGTGTCTCTGGAGCTCAAAGGAACTAACTTGGAAAGATACTGAAGTAGTTTGTAATGTTCCCTCCCTTGTCTGGGGAGCAATCCTTGTGTCCATCAGAGTCGTTTCTCCTGATCAAACTAGAGTTGGGCAGCAGAATCACCTTGCCTTGTCTCCCTATGAGACACGACCCACAGGAAGGGGCAAGGAAGGGTCTCTTTCCCCCTGTGAATGGAAGGGAGTCAGTTGAGTAACTCCAGACCCTTCATCCTTGCTTTGCAGCCCTGGGGCTGGAAGGACTTGCTGCTCTGACCTATGGCTGCCACAAACCCATTGGAGTTTCAATTCCTCTTGCCCCAGTTCTGGTGGCACAAATAGGCACCTTCTGTATGGGAGCTGCTGGTCACAGCTCCCTTAGGAATGGAGGCAAGTTGTAATTTACTCTTCTCCATGAGAGTGAGCCTCATCAGATGGAAAGTGAGTGTCACCCACATTTGCTCATACCCAAAAGTGAAGACCAGGAATTACTCTTTTGGAGCCTATGGGAGAGGCTTCTGCTCTCCCTGGGTATTTGAGAGACAAATCCAGCATTTTCATTTACCTTGTTATAAATCTCTCCAAACTTCTTTTACTTCTGCAGCACTTTTCCATACCCAGAGGCAGCAGATGTCCAACAGCAGCTCCATCAGCCAGTTCCTCCTTCTGCCCTTTGCAGACACACGGGAGCTGCAGCTCCTGCACTTCTGCCTCTTCCTGGGCATCTACCTGGCTGCTCTCCTGGGCAAAACTTTAATGATCATTACTGCAGCCTACGACCACTGACTTCACATGCCCATGTATTTTTTCCCTTTCCACATCTTTTTCAATGTGTGGTGTTCACCAAAGCTGCTCAACCATTCCTCCTCCTCAGCTGCATAGTGAAGAGAAGATATAACAAATGCTCAAGATAAGGAGAGGGAGAGATCCTGCAGTGGTCACTCTCATGGGCAGAGCAGGCTCGACACAACAACAAAACTCATCTAATGCTGTCCTTCCTCTGACTGAGTCACACAGGGGACAAGGAATGTGTGTTGGGGTCATCACTGCCATGTTTGCTTACCTGATGCCTCCGTCCATCTGCTCCCTATTTTTGGGACCTGGTGTTGGCATTTCTTTCCTCATTGGTTCCTGCAGCACTCAACCCCTCACTTACAGCATGAGGAACCAGGAGCTCAAGGATGCCATGTGGAAAATGATGACTGGATGTTTCTAAGCAGCAATAAACTGCTCATCTTCTTCTGCATATCGCTGGTCATGGAACTCACATTAGGACCAGTCTGTATTTAGTAGGGACTTTTCGTTTCTGTGGGCTTTTTCCATCTGTTTTGTCTCTGATGTAATAACACCTTCATCCCATTCCTCATGCAGTGTCTCTGGTCTTGTTTGACTCAGACATGGCAGCAGAAGAAACACTCCCCTTCCCCTGTACCTGCCTCACCAGCAGTCTGCCTCTTTCATCTCCCTGGTCAGTCATGTGTTTCCACCTCTCCTGATGACACAGCCATGCCTAGGGGCAACTTTTCAGCAGACTGGCTGAATGTGTGCACTTCACTTTGATCACAGGATTCCAGCTCTGCTTGCTTTTGGACATTCAGATGCTGCTCAGCTCTCTGGTACTTCCTTTGAGTTTCAGAGAGTTGGAAACGTCCCATCTCTCAGCAGTCTAATGACCTGTTCTGTCAGGAGTTCAGTGTGTTGAAAAGTGACCTTTCTATGAATCTGATTGAAACTGTTCTGGGAGAGAATCTCCTCTGAGAGCTGACCCCCTGCACACGCTGCTTGGCCGTAGCAGCAGCTGAGGAGAGAGATTTCATGGGTATTAAACTGTGTCATGTTGAACTGCTGTTTGTTGTCAGAGAAATCTGTGCCTGTGAGCACAGATGATGGGAGGAAAAGTGCTGGGAGTCCCAGGAGGCCAGTGAGGGAACTGCTGGGCTTTGGAAGAGCAAGGTTCTCCAGACAGGTTTGGGTCTCAATAGACTGCTTTTCGTGCCTGTCCAGATCTCCTTAGGAGACCCATGTCCATCCCAGAATGCTGCTGTCACTTCTTCTATCAACTGAGCCATGACAGGATATACCCGTGAAGAGAAAATATCCTCCATTGTAATATTCCTTTGAACTGTTCATCATTAAATACCTAACTGAAATCCAATTATTTGTAGAAGTCTGGATTTTTTTAATGAAAAGGTCTTGAACAGATATGATTTTAAGGCTTTCTGTATTTCCATGAGCCCCATGGTATATTTGCTTCTGAGTCCACAGACCCCAGATACTAAGAGGAGAGTGAAGAAACCTCTCAAAATGTCAGTCAGACTTAATGCCCAAAGAACCTTGAAGCATTCATGGGCCCTACTGGGAGCCATTACTGACAAAACCTCCCCATGAACATCTTACACCTCTCAACTGGAGGCCATGAGGACAAACCCAGGCAAAGCGCAGGCAGCTCTGATGCTGAGGACACCCTGGCTTGGTCTGATGAAGCAGAAATGCCAAGTGCTTATCCCCAGCCCCTGAGCAGGGAGATCCTGACCCTCACCTGTGTCTCAGGGCTCTTCCATGGGATGTGGGGAGTGTGATGCCAAGGCTAGGACAGGGGTGTGACACATGGATGCCTCCCTAGGTTGAGTTCAAGGAGGCAATGATGTTCCATGGCCACGAGGACAATGTGTCTCCTCTGAGGCCTCTGCAGGGACATCAGCCACACCCAAGGGCTGTGATCTCATTTCTATCAGGCCCTTTCAGCATGGCCAGCACTCTTGGCCATCTGCACCACAGCCCATCTCACACTGCCCGACACCTGTGCCTGTTTCCCTGCAGGCTGCAGACACCCAACCCCTTTCCCCACCTTGTTCTCAGCCCACCATGTCCCTGCCTGTACTGCTGTCTCCCCCTCCTCACCAGCTGTTCCCAGATAAACCAAGCAACCAGCTCATCCACACTTCCTCCAAGTAACTCCAAACACCACAGCACTACCCTCAGAATGGCATTTCTCCATGCTCATAACCCATCTGCACCTCTAGTTTTAATTGCCATTCATTTGAAAAGGAAATTTCAATCTCTCTGGAGCTACCCCTATACTCTCCTCAGACTCCCCTTCCCCAGGCTAAAGAAGCCCAGATCTCTCAGCCTCTCCACACAAGACCCCTAACCCTATCTTAGCAGAATTTCTTTCAACCTTGTGACTGTTCCTCCACACTCGTCCTGAGCTGGGGACCTCCCACTGCTGGACTCTCTGCTGGTGTCCACACCAGTGCTGAGTCAAACTGACAGTGAGTGCCTTTGCCTGGGTGGCCGTACTGCTCCCAGTGCTGCCCAATGTGCTCATGGCCAGGTTCCTGTGTAGCAGCCCTGGCTGCTGTGGCATCCCTCAGAACGCCCAAAGCCTCCTCCTTGACACTGCTGCTCCACCAGTCATGTCTGAATTCCCTTGATGTGCGGGTGTTGAGGTTTAACCCTGCTCACTGATGATGTCATCATGCATGGGAGATTCTTTTGGGCAGTTGGCATCAGCTGCCCTGGCAGTCCTCCCTCACAACAACTAGTGCTCCCTGAGCTTACTTTCTGGTGGAGCAGCATGTGAATCAGGAAGGGCCTTGATGCTGGGCAAGCACTGGGCAGCAATGGATAAATTATCATGTGTCACCAGTGCTGGATTGGTCACACAACAGGACGATGTGTTGGTTCTACCCCTGTTGTGGTTATCCCCTGATGCAGAAGATCACAAGATCAGAAGGGGCAGATCAGCTCTGGTTGGAAAAGTTCTTGAGGTTTCTCTTTGTAAAACCACGGAGGGTTTTGCCAGGATCTGCTGGAAGTGAAGCTCCGATGTGTCAGTGGTTAATGTGTGAGTGTAGAAGCCTCAGCTGACTTGTGGTGCCTCAGCAAGAGGCATTAAAGGACATGATAGAAAAACAATAAAAAGAGGAGAGAGTGCTGTAAATGCTTGTGGTGGTTCAGCCCCAAACAGTGTCTCAGCACCACACACCACTGGCTCACTCCCAGAGGAGAAAGAGACAGAGCCTCTGTTGGTTGGGATAAGGAGAGTTCACTGAAAAAAGCACCATGAAACTAGAACAATAAACAGCCCATGACACTCATACCCAGTGAGAACACAGAGTACCTTACCCACCTGAGGATTACAGAGTGCTGCAGGACAGGAGGACCAACCCAACACCCCAGCTGCACTCAGACTGCCCTGGAGGCACCCAGGAGTGGTGCCCAAACCAGCTCCTTTATGGAGAAGTGCTGTCAGGTGGTGTGGAAAACAGCCAGGGCTAACTCAACCTCCCCAAGCAGGCAGCACAGGTGAGATAACTGTGGCCTGACCAGAACCAGGACAATATCCACCCCTTTTTGCCCACTATCTACATCATGGCCAGATGGGTTTGCTTCTGCACTCCCAGTTGCTTTGTTTCCATTGCTGCAACCACCCCCACAGGGCACCCCCACAGGAGTTGGCCAGACACCTCAGCCACTGTAGGTGCTTCTTCCTTTCCCCAGTCTATTACTGCCAGGCAGTTGGCATATGATGCTGGTGCACTCCACACAGACTTACACCACATGGGTGAAGAACATTGGACTTCATCAGGATTGGTGGGTAGCTGCAGATCATCAGGATCATAGTAATTCATCTCTCACGTGGCTGATCCCCTCAAACACGGCACACTCTGCTCTGTGGTCATGCACTTGCCTGGCCAACACATGACATCTTCACTGAACGGGTACCTTTCCCCCACATTTGACAGAAGTGGCCTCCAGAGGCTGAGGGCTTGAGACTTCTTTCCAATCACCTTGTCAATGACTCCTTCTCTGGACAGGGATCCCAGCTGTTTGGCCTCCCTGCCTTCTAATTCCAGGCTGTGTGCCTCATTGTCCCAGCATCAGAGTAGCCAGGTGATGATGTGCTCCCCTGGAAGGCAGCTGAAATCTTTGCCCATTTCTCCCAGCTCACTCATGTACAAGGGTCAGGTTATAATGCTCACTCCTGGAGGAGAAACAGACAGACCATCTGTGGGCTGAGAGGAGGACAGTTTACTGACAAAATCACTGTGAAAAAATGATAACAGCACATCACAAACTACACTGACATCCAGTGATAACAGAGAGTACTTTACTGACCAAAGGATCACAAGGTGCTACACAATGCAAGGACCAACCAAACACCCCAGCAACACTCAGACTAACCTTAAGGAAACCATGAGTGTCCCTCTCCAACCAGCCCCTTTTATGGGGGAGTGATGTCAGGTGGTGTGGAAAACAGCCTGGACACACTCAGCTCAGCTGTGCTAACTCAGGTCACCTCTGCTAACTTAGCTCACCTCTGCTGGCTGCTTGGCCAGAAACAGGACAGCTGTGCATTTAATCTCCCCTGTCTATCACATATTTCTACCTGTCCAAAGTCAATTCACAGTGTCTGAAATCATCGTTCCAACAGTGGATCTGCACACCAGTGCTTCACGTTGCTCTCTAGATTTCCCTTCCCTTCCTCTTGGACCATTCAGACACCTCCCAACCATCCAGCTGCTGCTCTGAGTTTCAGGGAGTTAAACCCTTGCCTTTCTGGCAGTTGTCTGACTCATTCTGTCTTTAGCCAGCTCTTGAGTTGTGGTGATTTCACAGTCTCCTTCCTCACTAGAACATCTCTCACAGGGTTAAGCTTTGTGGCAGGTGAACCTCACTGGTGGCAGATTGCACTTGGCACAGAGTGAGGAGTGTTTGATTTAATGGTGAATCTTGTCAGGTTTCTTCTCCTGTTGGGAAAATAACTCCCTGTGTGCTGCCTGTGTGCAGCCAGTTCTCTAAGGACAGCAGGGGAGCTGGTACAGAGGGGCTGTAATGCCCCACTGTGGAGTGCAGAGAGAGACCTGATGTAAGGACAAGGGATGCAAGTCCCAGTTGGCTGGTGAGAGTCATGGTGGGCTTGTGGAGATGTGCAGCAAGGTTGTCCCCACTGCCTCAAGGGACCCTTTTTCAGAGCAGTCCAGACCTCCTTAGGAGGCACCCTGGATCAATCTCAGTCAGAGGTTGTCACCTCTCCTCTACAGTGAAAATAATAACCTACACCCTTAAAAAGAAATCAATTTTACTCTGAGCTCCCTTTGAAACAGCTTCAATGGTCTGTACATCTCTTGAAGACTTGAAGATAATTACATGAAGAGACATAGCTAGTTAGGGCTTGCTTTTTCTTTTTAATGAGCCCTGGGGTGCATTTGGTGCTGAGTCCTTGAAGCTCAGGTACTGAGAGGAGATGACACAAAAAACTCCATGTCAAAAGCAGAAGCCAAAGTACCTGAAGTATTAATGAGTCCCACTGAGAGCCATTGCTGGCTGAGCCTCCCCAGGGACTCGTTAGCACAGGTAATTGGAGGCCATGTTGGCTGGTAGGCAAAGGCAATGTACAAGCAACTGAGATGCTGAGCAAGCCCTGGGTTGGTTTGATGAAGCAGAATGGCCAAGCCCTGACCCCCAGCCCCAGGAAAGACAGGTCCTGCCCCTCAGGCATTACTCAGGCTCTTCCTGGGGCAGTGTGGGGTGTGTAATGCTGAGGGAAGAACAACAGGATGAGAGTTTCTCCTCATTGTTGGTCCAAAGCCCAGCTAGAAATCCATCTGTCCTCCATTTAGAAAAAGAGAAAGACCAGGGAGACCCTCCATCCCCTATCAGATTCAGGAGGAATCTGTGGAAAGATGAGGCCAAGGCTGAGGTGCTTAATGAAATCTTTGCCACTGTCTTTAGCAATAGGAGCAGTTGTACAGAGAGAATCCAATTCCCTGAGCTGGGAGACAGGGACAGGGAGCAGAATGAGCCCACCTCAATCCAGGAGGAGATGGTCCTGCTGCACCACAGAGATGTGCAGAGATCTGTGGGGCTGAATGGGATGCAGCCAAGGGTGCTGAAAGAGCTGGCAAGGGGGGTTCACCAAGCCACTTTCCATCAGTCCTGGCTGACTGGATCAGTCAATGTAACCCCTATATAAGAAGGGACAGAAGGATGATCAGGGAAATTACAGGCCTGATAGTTGGACTTCAGTCCCAGAGAAGCTGATGGAGCAGATCATCCTGAGCAGCATTATCCATTTCATGAAGAACCCCCAAGTGATCAGGCCCAGTCAGCTTGGGTTCATAAGGGCAGGTCCTGTTTGACCCACTGGATCTCCCTCTATGACAGGGTGACCTGCTTCTTGGACAAGGGAAGGGCTCTGCATGTTGTCTACCTTGACTTCAGCAAGGCCTTGGACACAGTTTTCCAGAACTTTCTCCTAGTGAAGCTCACTGCTTGTGGCTTGGAAACTGTGGTGGTTCATCCCTGAACAATGGCTGAGCACCACATGCTGCTCGCTCACTCCCGGAGGAGAAACAGACAGAGCCTCTGTGGGTTGGGGTAAGGACAGTTTACTGACAAAAGCACCATAAAAGAGGAACAATAACAGCCCCAATTGCACTCACACCCAGTGATAGCACAGAGAGTACCTTACAATCCCAACAATAACAGAGTGCTGCTCCATGCCATGACCACCCCTCCCCAGCCAGCCCCTTGGATGGGGAAGTGATGTCAGGGGGTGTGGAAAACAGCCCAGGTGAACTCAGCTCAGCTGTGCTGGCTTCTTGGGGAGGTGAGCTCTGGCCTAGATAGAACCAGGGCATTATCCACCCCTGTTTCCACACCATTTACATCTTGCCCAGATCTTACATTTTCAGAGTACTGGGAAGGTTCATAACATCATTTGTTATTTAGACCATCTGCCATGGACCACCATCCAGGAAATAGTATAGAGAAATATGTAATATTTGGCCTTTTTTCTCCTTTGGCAATGTCTAAAGCCAGCTGGATGGCTTTCACCTCTGCAAACTGGCTGGATTTGCCTTCTCCATAGGCCGTTTCTGCAACTTGGCGTGTGGGACTCCACACAGCAGCCTTCCACCTCTGATGTTTACCAGTAATGCCACAGGACCCATCAGTGCACAGGGCATATTTTTTCTCATTTTCTGGCAGTTCACTGTACAGTGAGGCCTCTTCAGCACGTGTCACCTGTTCCTGTGGTGATATTCCACAGTCTTTGCCTTCTGGCCAGTCTGTGATCACTTCCAGGGTTCCTGGGTGATTGGGGTTTCCTATTCCAGCCTGCTGTGTGATAAGTGTGACCCACTTGCTCCACGTATTATCAGTGGCATGGTGTGTAGAAGGGGCCTTCCCGTTGAACATCCAGCCCAGCACCGGCAGTCGGGGTGCCAGCAGGAGCTGGGCTTCAGTCCCAATCACTTCTTAAGTGGCTCAAACCCCTTCACAGGTAGCCAGTATTTCCTTTTCTGTTAGAGTGTCTGGATCCTCTGTAGCCCCGACTCCAAAACCCCAGAGACTGACCTTGAGCCTCCCCTGGTGCTTTCTGCCAGAGTCTCCAGGTAGGGCCATTCTCCCAGGCTGACCTGTAGAACACATTTTTTACATATAGCCCAGTCTGGAGAGGCCCAAGGGCTACTGCATGGACCATCTCCTGTTTGATCTCTTCAAAGGCTTCTCACTGCTCAGGGCCCCATTGGAAATCGGTTTCTTACCAGGATACACAGCAGAAAGGGCTGACAATTTGGCTGTGGTTTGGGATATGCATTCTCCAGAACCCCACAGTGCCTAGGAAAGCTTGTGTCTCCTTTGTGTTGGTGGAGATATAACTGCTGTTTTATTGATAACATCACCTGTGATCTGATGACACCCATCCTGCTATTTTAGTCCTTAAAAGTGGATTTCTGGAGCAGGTCCCTTGCCCTTACTCTGTTTGATGACAAAACCAGCTTTAGCAGAATTCAGATCATTTTCTTCCCTTTCTCAAAAAATTCCTCTGCTGTGCTGTCCCATGCCATGACATCATCAATATACTGGAGGTGCTCTGGGGCTTCACCCTGCTCTAATGCAGACTGGATCAGTCCATGGCAGATGGTGGGGCTGTGTTTCCAGCCCTGGGGCAGTCAATCCCGGGTGTCCTGGATTCTCTTCCAACTGAAAGCAAAGTGTGGCCTGTGTTCTGCTGCCAAAGGGTTGAGAAAACCACATTTGCAATGTCAGTTGTAGTGTAGCACTTGGCTGCTTTTGACTCCAGTTCATACTGGAGTTCCAGCAGGTCTGGCACTGCAGCACTCAGAGGCAGCGTGACCTCATTCAGGGCACGATAGTCCAGCCTCAGCCTCCACTCTGCACTGGGCTTCTGCACTGGCCAGATTGCACTGTTGAAGGGTGAGCGGGTTCTACCAATCACTCCCTGACTCTCCAGTTGATGATCAGTTTCTGAATGGGAATCAGGGAGTCTCTGTTGGGTGTGGTATTGTTGCCTGTGCACCATCATGGTAGCAACTGGTACCTGCTGTTCTTCAGCCTTTAGCAGCCCCACAACAGCAGGGTCTTCTGACAGTCCAGGCAGAAGAGACACTTGTTCAATGTCTTCTGTCTCTGAGGCAGCTATTCCAAAAGCCCACTGGTACCCTTTTGGGTCTTTGAGGTGCCCTCTCTGCAGGAAGTCTATGCCCAGGATGCACAGAGCTGCAGATCATCAGGATCACACTAAATCATCTCTCACATGGCTAATCCCCTCAGATAATGGATATCTCTCTCCATGGTCATCCACTGGTCTGGCCAATACACAACATCTTCAATGAACTGGTACCCTGCCCTTACACTTGATAGAAGTCACCTCCAGAGGCTGAGGGCTTGAGACTTCCTTCCAATTGCCTTGTTACTGCCTCCTTCTCTGGACAGGGATCCCAGCTGCTTGGCCTCCCGGCCTTCTCCCTGCTGCCTGTCCCATTGTCCCAGCATGGCAGTAGCCAGGTGATGATGTGCTCCCCTGGAAGGCGGCTGAAGTCTTTTCTCATGTCTCTCAGCTCAAGGACAAGGATCGGGTTATAACCTCTGGTGTTGCCTCTTCAGGGCCTGGAAATGTTCCCAGTTCATCAGCATCTCTCCCGATGAGGACTGATTTCTCCATGTATTTCTTCTTCTGGATAGAGGTGACTGACAGGCGTACTGGTTGGCTGTCTGGATCAGCTCTGGGGTTGGCCTCTGAGGTTTGAGCACCCATGGTGCTTGTTGGGGAGACTGGAGGAGCTGCACTCTCTGAGGCACGGGTAGCTCCAGTGCCTGTTGTAAGGGTTCTTTCTGGCTCAGCTGCGGTGTTGGTTTCTGAGGCCTGGGCAGCCACAGTGCCTCTGGATCTGGTTTTCTTGTCTTGGTATTTTTCAAAGCCCTCCCACTCCCCATGCCACCCCTGACCCTTCAGCCCAGGGAAGACCTCTTGGCAATATTCTTGGCACAGTTGTTGGTAACACATAGGTCCAGACAGACATTCAGGAGAGAGAGCAAGACACATATGCTGGTCTGAACATCCCAGGGACAGTCAACATTCTCAACAGATGCTGTAAAAATCCTAAAGGGAAAAGGGCAGGAGAAAGCACCCCTCACCTCATCCTCCACCGTTATCACAAAACTTCAGGCTCCACCTTGGGCTCCAAAAAGCGCTGTGGTGGTTCAGCTCCAACCAGTGGCTGAGCAGCACATGCCACTCACTTACTCCCACAGGAGAAACAGACAGAGCCTCCATGGGCTGGCCTAAGGACATTTTACTGACCAAATCGCCATGAAAGGAGAACAGCCCACAGTGAATTTCACTTATACCCAGTTACGACCCAGTCACTGCACAACATGATGACCAACACGATGACTCGGCTGCACTTTGACTGCCCTGGAGGCACCAGGAGTGCCCCTCCCAAACAAGCACCTTTTCTGGGGGAGTGATGTCAAGTGGTGTGGAAAACAGCCTGGGCTAACTCAGTTCTCCTGTGCTGCCTGCCTGGGGAGATTAGCTCTGCCCTGGCAATATCCAGGACTGATGGGATGGGATTGGGATGGGAATGGGATTGGGATGATGTAGTCAAGGCACCCATCAATCAGTTGGCATGTCAGTTTGCCAGGGTTGTTTGCCTGTGCAGCTGTAAAGTCACAGGCTGTAGGAGGTGATAACTGCCCTATGACCTGCCCAAATCCTTCCACAAACTCTGCCAGCCAGGGACTGGCTGCTGAGGGAGGGGGAAATGGTTGGCGAGTCTATAACAATGATCATTAAACTGTTGCCCAGAGGAGCAGCCAGGAAGATGCCCAGGAAGAGGCAGAAGTGCAGGAGCTGCAGCTCCCATGGGTTCTGTAAAGGGAAGGAGGAGGAACTGGCTGATGGAGCTGCTGCTGGACATGTGGTGCCTCTGGGTATGGATGGTCCTAACTGTGACCATCTGGTGTCTTTTCATTTGGCCAAAGGAATTCCCCACCTGGCTCAAAAATGCTCCTCATCCCAGGCAGCATTGCTCTATTGGACCTTGATCCCACTCATGTCTCTTGGACAACCTCTGGCCCTTCAGGTGACAACAGGGGTTGGTGTCTGAGCAACTGTCTCCTGGCCTCCACCCTCAGTAATTCCCATGGGCACTGGGACCAGCAGCTCCCAGGCAGCCATGCTCCTTAACCTTTGCAGGGGGTCAGAGACTCCTGCCTGTCCCTGCCTGGGGCTCCTCTCTCATGGGGAGACAAGGAAAGGTGATTGTCCTGCCCAGCTTTTGTTTGATCAGTAGAAACGACTCTGCTGGACACAAGGATTTCTCCCCAGACAAGGGAGGGAAAGTCAGTGAGAACTTCAGTTTCTTTCCAAGAAGGTTCCCTAGAGCTCTAGGGAGGAGTCCAGAGGGGATGGAGAATATGATGTCTTCACCTGCTCCTCTGCTGTGAGCTGGGCTGGGCTCCTGGGATGGACAGTGGGAGCTCAGAAATATTGCAGTGCTGCAGAGAGACAGCTCTGGCCAGGAGCAGCTCCTCTGCCAAGCACACAGGGCTGGGGACACTGCCTGGAGGCACCGAGGGGAGACCTGTCAGGCTGAGAGAGCTGGTGGATGCTGAGAGCTCACTGGAGGAGAAATATCCTCAGCACTCTGCCTGGTATGTCTGTGGGTGCAGGGCAATGCAGGTTCTGTTCCTGGAGGGATCTCCTAAAGCTGGGACATGGGGCAGTGTGTGGGGTCTGTCAGGAGGACAGGTTCTCTCTAGGACCAGAAAGTGCTGCCTGGAAGGGATGCCCTTGTGCCCCATCAGAGGGACAGGGCAGGACAGCTGTCTTCTCCTGGGCATGGTTAAGGGGTGCCCAGGGCTGTCCTTGTGAGCAGGGTCCCTTCACCCCGGGGGTTGTGTGCTGGGGCAGGGACTCTGCTGCTGCCAGGGTCAGCACTCAGCCTGCCTGCTGGGCTTTCCACAGCAATAGAGACAGCAGCTGTGGGTTGAAGGAGTGACCCAGGGAAGGGCAGCACAGGTTCCCTCTTCTGTAAGAAAATGCTGCCTGGGTCAGCTTTACTTCCAGCTCCAGCTGATTCTTGAGACATTGTAAAGGGACTTTGAAAAAAAAAATCAAGGAAGCATTTTCCTGCAAGGCAGTGTCTGCTTTGACTGTTCCTCTCCTGTGGGCTGTGCTGTGGTAGATGAGAACTTATTTCTCCCCAAAGAATATGCAATGAAAACTCAAATCTTCTTAAGACTCTGGAGCTTTGCCTGAGCCCTGCACACACAGAGGTTCCCTGGGCAGTGCCCTGATGCCAGGAGGGGTCTGCAGAGCAGAGCTGAGTGCAGGGCAGGTTGGATGAGCTCTGTGAACACAGAGCGGGAGGTGACATGGGCAAAGAGAAGCAGCTGCAGGGACAGCTGCAGTTAGCAGAGACATTGGCAAGGAGGAAGAGTGAGCTGTTCCCAGCAATGCCCTGGCAGTGGGGTTTTGGTACCTCCCTGACATCACCCACCATGCTGATACTTTCCCACAGCAACCCCCTGGTCTCTGCCACCCAGCACAGACTCTGCACCCAGACTTCCACGTTTTCAGTCTGAGAAACCTGCGAGTACCTGTCTGTCTGTCCCTGTCCTTGCAGCCCTGGCTGGACTGTTTCTCACGGTTTCCCTTCCTGTCCTTGCTGCCTTTGTCCCACCATTACCAAAGCTCTGCTCTGCCCTCAGGTGAAACTGGAGTGACAGTGCTGAAATGCTCATTCCTATCCGCAGGGCATTTAGTCTGAGATCACAACATCCTTCTATTTACTGACTGCTGCCAGGCAGGACTGAGTTCTTGAGAGCCACAGCCAACCCTCCTCCCAGCAGTGGCACGCTCAAGCCAGCACAAAGCAGACTTCCCAAAAGGGACCTGCCAAAAGTCTCCTGAATACAGAGAGTTAATCTGAGGGCATTCCCTAAGAATTAGAAGATGTTTTCCTAAAAGAAGATTTCCATCACTTCTCACTGTGTCTTTTCCTCCTTTCACAGGTCTCCATACCTGACAGCAACAGATGTCCAACAGCAGCAGCTCTATCAGCCAGTTCCTCCTCCTGCCCTTTGCAGACACACGGGAGCTGCAGCTCCTGCACTTCTGCCTCTTCCTGGGCATCTACCTGGCTGCTCTCCTGGGCAATGGCCTCATCATCATCACCATAGCCTGTGACCACCACCTCCACACCCCCATGTACTTCTTCCTCCTCAACCTCTCCATTACTGACATTGGCTGCATCTCCAGCACTGTTCCAAAAACCATGGCCAATTCCTTGTGGGACTCCAGGGCCATTTCCTACATAGGATGTGTGGCTCAACTCTTTTTCTTTTTATTTTTGATCACAACAGAATACTGTCTTCTGACTGTCATGGCCTATGACCGCTACGTTGCCATCTGCCACCCCCTGCACTACGGGACCCTCCTGGGCAGCAGAGCTTGTGTCCACATGGCAGCAGCTGCCTGGGCCAGTGGGTTTCTCCATGCTGTGCTGCACACAGCCAATACATTTTCACTCCCCCTCTGCCATGGCAATGCTGTTGACCAGTTCTTCTGTGAAATCCCCCAGATCCTCAAGCTCTCCTGCTCAGACACCTACCTCAGGGAGATTACAGTCATTGTGGTCAGTGTCTGTTTAGCTTTCGGGTGTTTTGTGTTCATTGTGGTGTCCTATGTGCAGATCTTCAGGGCTGTGCTGAGGATCCCCTCGCAACAGGGACGGCACAAAGCCTTTTCCACCTGCCTCCCTCACCTGGCCGTGGTCTCCCTGTTTGTCAGCACTGCCGTGTTTGCCAACCTGAAGCCCCCCTCCATCTCCTCCTTATTTCTGGACCTGGTATTGGCATTTCTTTACTCAGTGGTTCCACCAGCAGTGAACCCCCTCATCTACAGCATGAGGAACCAGGAGCTCAAGGATTCTGTGTTGAAACTGAGCACTGGATGTATCTGAGCAGCAAAGAACTGCTCATTTTCTTCTGCATATCACTGGCCATGTAACTGACGTTAGGATCAGTCTGTATTTAGTAGTGGGTTTTTTCCTTCTATGTTGTTTAAACTGTAATAACACGGTGCATGCTCATCCCATTCCTAATCCAGTATCTAGGTGTGTCTTGTAACCCAGACACTGTGTAATGACAAGCTGTGCTTCCTTTTCATCATGTTTCACTTGAAAGGTGCACATTTTTTTCTTTATCTATGTTTCTCCTGCCATTTATAAAATTTTACAAGCACATTGTCATCAGCTGACTCACTCCATTAATTGTCTGAAATGGCAATGCTTTCCCACCATGACAGAACAGGAATTTCCTGTGTCCTCTGTACCACAGAATCATCCAATCACCTGGGTTGGAAAAGACCTTTAGGGTCATTGAGCCCAACCACAGCCTAACCCTGCCTAGTCCACTTCTAGACCATGTCCTCAACCACAACATCTACACACATTTCAATACCTCCAGGGATGGTGAGTCCACCACTTCCCTGGGCAGCCTGTTCCAACGCTTCGCTACCCTTTCAGTAAAGAAGTTCTTCCTGATATCAAAAATAACTCTCCCCTGGTTCAGTTTGGAAACATTTCCTCTCATCACTTGATACCTGAGAGAAAACACCAACCCCCACCAACATACACCCTCCTTGCAGGTAGTTGTAGAGAGCAGTAAGGTCTCCACTCAACCTCCCTTTCTCAAGACTAAAAAGCCCCAGTTCCATCAGCTGATCCTTAAAGGACTTGTGCTCCAAACTCTTCTCTGTGGAGACCGGCAGTGAGCAACATGCAATTCGAGATGAATTTTTGGTGAAGCCGTTTATTGGGTGAAATCCCACAGATAGGAGACTTTTGCTGCTGCAAACGTGGCAACCTAAAAAACTGCTGATTGGTTACATACCCTGTTTACACCCCACTGATTGGTTAGTGATTATAACGAGTTCTGATGAACATATCTCATAGCTGAATATCATTAGTTTACCTTTGGTGCCTAAAAACATCTACACAGCGGCTGTTTTGACCATCTTGTTACGGCTGGTTCTGAACATGTTCCGTTACTCCCAAGTTCTTCCCATAACAACCTCTTGGTTTAGGGCAGCCTGTACCCCTGTCATCAAGGCCGCTGTGTGTTGAGACTGTGATTATTAAGTTCCTCTCAGCATGAGCAACTTTTCCTGTCTCATGGGAACAGGAGGGTATTATCAGAGCCTAAGTCTTTGGAGAAGAACTCTAGGCCGCTAGCAGGCCTGCTGTCTTGGGAGAAGAACTCCAGGCCGCTAGCAGGCCTGCTGTCTTGGGAGAAGAACTCTAGGCCGCTAGCAGGCCTGCTGTCTTCCCCGACACTTCTCCAGGTTTGTTGCTCTTCTCTGGACACGCTCCAGCATCTCGACATCCTTCTTGTAGTGAGGGGCCCATAACTGGACACGGTACTCGAGGTGGGCTTCACCACAGCTGAGTACAACAGAACTATCACTGCCCTAACTCCTGCCAGTCACTCTGTTCCTGACCCAGGCCAGGAGGCCATTGGCCTTCTTGTCCACCTGGGAACAGTGCTGGCTCCTGTTCAGCTGCCTGACGACTGACACACCCAGATCCTATACTTCCAGGAAGCTCTCCGGCCACTCTGCCCCAGGCCTGTAGCATGCCTGGGGTTATTGTGACCAACGTGTAAGACCTGGCTCTTGGCCTTGTTGAACCCCATAGAGTTGGCTTTTGCCCATCAATCCAGCCTGTCCACGTCACTCTGCAGAGCTTTCCTGCCTTCCAGCAGATCAACACTCCCACACAATTTGATGTCCCATGCAAATTTACTGAGGGTGCACTCGATGTCCTCGTCCAGATCATTAATAAAGATGTTAAAGAGGATGGGCCCCAGCACAGAGCCATGGGAAGCAGCACTTGTGACCTGCCACTAGCTGGATTTAACCACAACTGTTTGGGCCCATGTGTCCAGCCAGTTTCTAACCCAGCAAAGATTGTACCCATCTAACCAATGAGCAGTGAGTTTCTCCAGCAGGATCCTGTGGGAGACAGTGTTGAAGGCTTCACTGAAGTCCAGGTAGAACACATTCAGAGCTTTCCCCTCATCCAATACGCAGCAGGTCACCTTGTCATAGAAGGAGATAAGTTTGGTCAAGCACAGTCTGACTTTCCTAAACCCATGCTGACAGGGCCTGATGGCCAGAGTGTGCTGCATGTGCTGCATGATGGTACTCAAGATGATTAGTTCCATTCCCTTCCCCAGCACTGAGGTCAGGCTGACAGGCCTGTAGTTCTACAGGACCTCCTTCTGTCCCTTCTTGTAGATGGGTGTCACATGTGCCAGTTTCCAGTCAGGTGGAACCACCCTGGTCAGCCAGGACTGCTGGTAAATAAGGCAAAGTAGCTTGATGAGCAAATCCACCACCCCCCGCAGTGCTTTTGGGTGTATCCCATCCAAGCCCATCAACTTCTGCACATCTAAGCAGCTGAGCAGGTCAGTAAGCAATTCCCCTAGGATTATGGGGGCTTCCATCTACCTCCCGTCCCCATCTTTCCACTCAGGGATCTGGGTATCAGGAGACAAGTGAGGCAAAAAAGGCATTAAGTACATCAGCTCTTTCTTTATCCTCCATCACAGTGGTTCCCCCGAGATCCAATGTGTGGGAGATTCTATTGTTAATACTTTATAGTTTTTAAATAGATTATATTTTTTAATTCCTTAAGTACAATAACAAAAGGAGGGACAGAGAGAATCTCCCACCTTTACTGTAGGTAACAAACAGAAGTTACAAGGGCTGTGAAAGCATCCTGAACTGAAATCCCCCCCGGTAGCCCACTAGCAGCCCCAGTAACCTTGGGGGTCAGGGCTTTCCTAGTCAAGATAATGGTCCTAAGAGTGCCTCACATCATTTTTGGGTTCTACTAGGTTCCCCCTTTGATATTTCTAAACATACAGCAATAGCTCCCAAGTAAATCTATGAAGGCTGAACGATGTTCCTGGGCTGAAACCACTCCAGGTAGCCCACAAGCAGCCCTGGTAACCTTGGGGGGAAGAGAATTCCTAGCCAAGGGAATGGTCCTATAACACCAGACATCATGTTCTGGCTCTACCAGTGTCCACATTCAAGAAGTGCAAAACATCCAGCAATAACTTCCAAACAAAAGGTTTGAGAGCTGAAATATCTTGTGAGCTTGAAACCTCCCCTGGTAGGTAGAGCAAAAGCAGCCACAGTAAATTTGGAATTCAGAGCCTTCATAGCTGAGAGAACGGTCCTAAGAGTGTGTGATGTCCTTCCTGGGCTCTACCAACTTTTCCAACTTTGAAAAAAGCCAAATGTCCAGTAAGAGCCCCAAACAAAAGGTGTGAGGGAGGAAAGAATTTTCTGGCAGGAAATCTCCCCAGGGAGCCAGCAGACAGCACCAGTAATTTTGGGGCTCAGGCCCCCCTTCATAGGTGAAGGGACAGTCCTAAGATTGCCTGACTTCATTGTCAGGCTCTACAAGCATCCACCTGTATAACTGATAAATGTCCAGTAACAGCTCCCAAACAAATTGATGTGAGGTCTGGCAAATGTTTATGGCCTGAAACCTCCCCAGCTGGTAAACTAGCAGTACAAGAAACCTTGAGGGCCAGGGCATTCCTAGCCAAGGCAATGGTCCTAAGAGTGCCTGACGTCATTTTTCAACCTACCAGCAACAACCTTGGAAACTGCTAAACCTCCAGCAAGAGGTGCCAAAGAAAAGGAGTGGGGGCTTGAAGATATTCCTGGCCTGAAACATCCCCAGCTCTCCCACTAACTGTGCCTGAGGTAGTTTTCCAGCTCTACCAGAAAAAGTTTCAAACATGCTAAATATCCAGCAAGAGCACCCAAGCACAAGTTGCAAGAGATGAAGGATCTCCCTGGCCTGAAACCTCCCCAGGTTGTGCACTGGGAGCACCAGTAAAGCTGACCCCCTGCACACGCTGCTTGGCCGTAGCAGCAGCTGAGGAGAGAGATTTCATGGGTATTAAACTGTGTCATGTTGAACTGCTGTTTGTTGTCAGAGAAATCTGTCTGTGCCTGTGAGCACAGATGATGCCAGGAAAAGTGTTGGGAGTCCCAGGAGGCCAGTGAGGGAACTGCTGGGCTTGGAGAAGAGCAATGCAGGGTTGGGTCAAAGGAGATGGCTTTTCCTGCCTGTCCAGATCTCCTTAGCAGACCCATGTCCATCCCATAATGCTGCTGTCACTTCTTCTATCAACTGACAGAAAATACCTGAGACTGGAAAAAGGTCCTCCATGGGAAATAACTTTGATATCTTCATCATTCAGGACCTAACTGAAATCCAATCAGTTATAGAAGTTTTGAGTTTTTTAAATGAAAGTGAATTGAAGAGCCATGTTTGTAAGGGCTTTCTGAATGTTAATGAGCCCAATGGTGTCTTTTCTTCTGAGTCCAGAGAACTCAGATACCAAGTGGAGAATGATGAAACCTCAGAAGAAGTCCAAGTCAGGAGTAATGCCCAAAGTACCTTGAAGCATTAACAGGCCCCACTGGGAGCCATTCCTGACAAAGCCTCCCCATGGGCTCGTTAGAGCAGACAACTGGAGGCCGTGAGGACAAACCCAGGCAAAGCACAGGCAGCTCTGATGCTGAGGAGACCCTGGCTTGTTCTGATGAAGCAGAAATGCCAAGTGCTGACCCCCAGCCCCTGGGCAGGGAGATCCTGACCCTCACCTGTGTCTCAGAGCTCATCCATTTGATGTGGGGAGTGCGATGCCAAGGAAAGGACAGGGGTATGACACATGGTGTCTTCTCGTGTGGTGGGTTCAAGGATGTAACGATGCTCCGTGGCCATGAGGACAATGTGTCTCCTCTGAGGCCTCTGTGGCAGGGTCATCAGCCATAGAGAAGGGGGCAGAGACCTCATTTCTATCAGGCCCTTTTTAGCCTGGCCAGCGCCCTTGGCAATCTGCAGCACGGCTCATCCCACACTGCCCTTAGGCTATACCTGTTTCCTTGCATGCTGCAGGCAAGCATTGTCCTTCCCATCCTCATTCTCACCCTATGATGTCCCTGCCTGTGCTGCTGTTTCTCCTTCACCAGCCGTTTCCCTAAGCACAAAGCCACCAGCTCATCCACAGTTTCTCTGAGTGACATTTTACACCACAGCACTGCCCTCAGAATGACATTTCTTTATCCTCACGTCCACTCTGACCTTCAAAGCTGCAGTTTCAGTGGATTTGACACCCTATGTTCTTTCCACATACCACAGACAGGGCTTCCCTTAGCCTCCCCTTCCCCAACCTAAAGAAGCAATGGTTACTCAGCCCCTGCACACAAGACCCCTAATTGTAACTAGGCAGACTTTTACTGCCCACACGAGTGTTCCTCCCCATTTCTCCAGACTGGGCAGCCCCACACTGGGACTGACTGCTCCAGAAGTGGCCCCACCAGTGCTGCATTCAGGTGGCCTGTAAGGGTCCCTTGTCTGTGCAGCCAGACTCCTCTCAGTGCAGCCCAATGTGCTCATGGCCAGATTCCTGTTCAGCACCTCTGACTTCTACTTCATCCCCTGAAATGACCAAATTCTTCTCCCTGTGGCGGTTTCTCCACCCATCATGTCTGAGTCTGCACTGATGTGCAGGGTTTGCTGGAACCTTTTCTCCTGGTTTCACCCCAGCTGAGAGTGAGCAATGGGCTGCTGCTCCCTGTCTTGGGTATTTAGTCGGGGGGGAGGGGGGAGGAGTTTATGGGTGAATGGAAGGGAGAATAAAGGAAACCAAAACACCCCAAACCATGTGTGTTGGGATAAGGACAGTTTATTGGGACAGCAGTGTGTCCTGTGGGAATCTCTCCAGGAGGAACTTGCACCCATTATTCCCCAGCTATTTCATATGACTCCTTCAAACACAGGAGTCTCCCCCTTCTTTGTAGACAACCTGTTGTTACTGGGGCCCATTGATGAGGTCTCCCCTCAGCCTTTTTGTTCTGAAGGCTGAACAAACCCAGCTCCCTCAGCCTTTCCTCAGATGGCAGGCTGCCCAGGCCCCTTGTCATCTTTGTGGCCCTTCTCTGGACCTTCTCTGAACTGGCCATAACTGCACCCAGTATTCCAGGCATGGCCTGACAAGTGCTGGGTAGAGTGGGATAGAGGGTTGTGTAGCTAATACAGTGCTGGAGTATAAAACATTTTGGGGGGGGGGGGGGTAAGAAGGTGCTGGGGAGAGAGGGGAGCTCTTTTGGTTGCTAGGGTGGGCATAGGGGGTTTAGTGGGGTGCTGGGGGCAGCTATGTTGGGATTTGGAGGCTAAAAGGCAGGGGTTTGGGGGAGTAGTAGCAGGCTGGTTGTATAGAGGTTTCTGGGGGATTAAGGTTTGCTTGGGAGGGTTTATGTGGTGGTGAGGGAATCTATTGGTGCTGGGGGGGTATATGGGAGGAGTTTTGGGGGGGTGGAATTCTGGGCATTATGCGGTGGGGGGTGTGGGCTGGGGGGAAGCCAGGAGTACTTGGGGGGGTCAGAGTGGGCTGGCTGACCGGTTTAATGGTATGGGAAGGAACCCATAGGTGGCTAGGGGGGGTTGAGGGGGGCATATGGTGGTGCTGGGGAAAGATATGTGGGTATTTCCAAAGATAAAATGTGGGGTTGGAGAGTACAGGGGTGTTGGAGGTCCGCCAGATGTGCTAGGTGGAGTTAAGAGGAGGCTGGAGGGGTTTTAAAGTGCATACCAGGGCTTCCATGGATGCTGGAGGAGGTGTGGGGATGTTGTAGGGGTAGTTCTTGGAGGTATATGGGGGGGAAAAGGGGGATTTTAATGGGGGTAATATGGTGCTGGGGAGGTATAAAAGGTAGGATGGGAGGGTTAAGGGGGGGGGGTGAGGAGGGGGAGGCACTCATGGGTGCTGGAATGGAGTGTGAGGGTGGTGTTCTTAGGTGGGTGCTGAGGGAATTTGGGAAATTTGGTGGTGAAAAGGGCCGGTCGGGAGGCAATGGGAGTGCTGAGGGGCCACAAGGTGTGCTGGGAGGGGTTAAGGGTGGGCTGGGGTAGTGTTTAATTGGTGGTGGAGGGTGCTAGGGGTGGATATGGGGGAATCTGTGTGAGGGAAAAGGGGAGGTTTAGGGCAGTAGCATGGTGCTGTACTTTCCAGCTACACTGGCGCCCACCTCTCAACCTGTTAAACACCCAGCAGTACGTCCCAAGCAAAAGGTGTGAGGGATGAAAGATGTTCCTGGCCTGAAACCTCCCCAGGTAGCACACTGGCACCCCAGTAACTTTGGGCCCCAGGGCTTTCCTTGCCAAGGGTCGGTCCTAAAAGCACCTGACGTCATTTTCAGATTCTACCAGTGTCCACCTTTGAGCATGAAAAACGTAGAGTAATGGCCCACACCCAGAAGGTGTGAGGGATCTAAGATGTTCCTGGCCAGAAACCTCCACAGCTACCTCACTAAGAGGACCATTGAGCTTGGAGCTCTGGGTATTCTCAGCCACAAGAACGGTCCTAACAATGCCTGAAGTAATTTTCAGGCTCTACCCTAACCTACACCTCTTGCTGTAATTTTGTTAAAGGCACCACGAGTTTGAAGAGCCATCTGAAGGCACATGTGAACCGATAGGAAAATGCAGCTTCACTTCAAACACACCCTGAGAAACTCTGGGATTCGATGAACTGGAACATCAAGATTTCTCCTCCTGATCATATTTTGGCTGGGGTGGAAGTAATTCCCCTATATTTTGTGGTTAGATTAGCCCAACCTGCCCTCACCACAAACACCCTCTTAGAGAGAGAGAGAGCGGCTGTGTGGTGCTCGGCTCTTGGCTCGGGTGAAACCATAACACAACATTCCACCACAACACCTGCACATCAAGGCAGCTCAGGCATGGCAAGTGGAGAAGAATTTGGGCATTCCAGGGGATACTGTAGCAGTCAGAGGTGCTGAACAGCAATGTGGCCGTGAGCACATTGGGCTGCACTGGGAGGAGTGTGGCTACACAGACAATAATACTTACGGTCTATCTGCACTACCGAGGCCACCTCTGGAGCAGTCAGTCCCAGGGAGGGGCTCCCTGGTCTGGTGGAATGGAAAGGAACTCTCATGTGGTCAGAGAAACTCTTTCAAGATGGGGTTAGAAGTTCTGTGATAGTAGATGGGTTGTGCAGAGAGGGGGAGAGACCCAGACTTCTTTAGCTTGGGGAAGGTGAGGCTGAGGGAAGCCCTGTTTGTACTGCATGGAAAGAACATAGGAAAGGAAGTCAGAGTGGATGTGAGGATAAAGAAATGTCACTGAGGATAGATAGTGCTGTGGTGTGAAAAGACACTCTGAGGAAGTGTGGATGAGCTGGTGGGTTTGTGTTTGTGGGAAGAGCTGGTTGGGAGGGAGAGACAGCAGTACAGGCAGGGACATCATGGGGTGAGATCAAGATGGAGAAGGTTGTTGGGTGCCTGCAGCCTACAGGGAAACAGACAGAGCTGATGTCCAGTGTGGGATGGGCTGTGGTGCAGATGGCCAAGGGTGTGGACCAGGCTAAAAAGGGCCTGATAGAAATGAGGTATATGCCCCCCTTGTGTATAGCTGATGTCCCTGCCCCAAAGGCCTCAGAAAAGAAACATGTGTACAACCCCTGTCCTTCCCTTGGCCTCACACTCCCCACATCCCAAGGAAGTGCCCTGAGACACAGGTGAGGGTCAGGATCTCCCTGCCCAGGGGCTGGGGGTCAGCACTTGGCATTGCTGCTTCATCAGACCAAGCCAGGGTGTCCTCAGCATCAGAGCTGCCTGCGCTGTGCCTGTGTTTGTCCTCATGGCCTCCAGTTGTCTGCTCTAACGAGCCCATGGGGAGGCTTTGTCAGGAATGGCTCCTAGTGGGACCTGTTAATGCTTCAAGGTGCTTTGGGCATTACTCCTGACTAAACTTCTGGAGAGGTTTCTTCACTCTCCTTTTGGTATCTGAAGTCTGTGGACTCAGAAGAAAACACACCATGGGGCTTATTAATAAGACAGTAAAACCCTTACAAGCATGGCTCTTCAAGTCATTTCCTTTAAAAAAAATAAGACTTGTGTAACTAATTGGAGAGGTTTTATTTGAGTGATGAAAATTTCAAAGGAGTTTCACAATGGAGGGTTTTTTCATAGGAAAAGATGTTTCTGTCACATCTCAGATCATGGAAGAAAGTTCAGCAGCATGCTGCAATGGGGGCTGGTCCAGAGGTCCAGATCTATACAGGTGTGAAAAGCAGTCTCTTGAGATCCAAACCTGTATGGAGACCCTTGCTCTTCCCCTACCCCAGCAGTTCCTTTTCTGGCCTCCTGAGACTCCCAACATTTTCCTCACAGGCACGGATAGATTTCTCTGGCAACAAACAGCAGTTACACATGACACAGTTTAATACCCATGAAATCTCTCTCCTCAGCTGCTGCTACGGCCAAGCAGCGTGTGCAGGGGGTCAGCTTTCAGAGGAGATTCTCTCCCAGAACAGTTTTGATCAGATACATAGAAAGGTCACTTATCAACACACTGACCTTCTGATAGAACAGTTCATTAGACTTCTGAAGGATGGGATGTTTTCCATCTCTCTGAAGCTCAAAACAGACACCAGAGAGCTGAACGGCATCTGAAGGAGAAAAGAACAAGAGGAGGTGGAAACCTGTGAGCAAACTGAAATGCATACGTCCAGCCCATCTGTGGAAAAGATGTCCTTAGTCATGGCTGTATCATCAGGAGAGGTGGAAAACTCCTGAATGATGAGGGAGATGACAGAGACAGACTGGCGGTAATTCACATAGAAAGGAAGGTGAGTATTTCTTCTGCTGACATGAGTAACAGTCCAGGAAATACCTTTTCTGCAATGGTAGGAAAGCATTGCCATTCCAGACAAGTAGTTCAGTGATTCTGCTGAGGAAACTGTGCTTGTAAATTATTTATAAATGTAAGAAAAAAAAAAAAAGAACAAATTCTGTCCTTTTGCAGGCAGACATGATGCAAAGAGAGCACAGATCATCATTACACAATGTCTGGGTCCACAAGACCAGGAGATCCTGCACTAGGAACGGGATGAACACGGACCATGTTTTTATAGCTATAGAAAAACTAGAAGGAAAAAAACCACCCAGTCATCAGTTTCCACATGGCATCCTTGAGCTCCTGGTTCCTCATGCTGTAGATGAGAGGGTTCACTGCTGGTGGAAACACTGAGTAAAGGAATGACACTACCAGCTCCAGAACTAGGGAGGAGAAGGAGGAGGGCTTAAGGTTGGCAAAGACAGCAGTAATAAGAAATAGGGAAATTACAGCCAGGTGAGGGATGCAGGTGGAAAAGGCTTTGTGCCGTCCCTGTTCTGAAGGGATCCTCAGCACAGCCCTGAAGATCTGCACATAGGACACCACGATGAACACAAAACACCCAAAAGATAAACAGACATTGAACACAAGAACTCCAATTTCCCTGAGGTAGGCATCTGAGCAGGAGAGCTTGAGGATCTGGGGGATTTCACAGAAGAACTGGTCAAGGGCATTGCCATGGCACAGGGGCAGTGAAAATGTATTGGCTGTGTGCAGCACAGCAAAGAGAAACCCACCACCCCAGGCAGCTGCTGCCATGTGGACACAAGCTCTGCTGCCCAGCAGGGTCCCGTAGCGCAGGGGGTGGCAGATGGCAACGTAGCGGTCATAGGCCATGACAGTGAGAAGAAAGTACTCTGTTGAGAGCAAAAATGAAAAGAAAAAGAGTTGAGCCACACATCCTGTGTAGGAAATGGCCCTGGTGTCCCACAGGGAATTGGCCATGGCTTTGGGAACAGTGGTGGAGATGCAGCCAAGGTCAGTAACAGAGAGGTTGAGGAGGAAGAAGTACATGGGGGTGTGGAGGTGGTGGTCACAGGCTATGGTGATGATGATGAGGCCATTGCCCAGGAGAGCAGCCAGGTAGATGCCCAGGAATAGGCAGAAGTGCAGGAGCTGCAGCTCCCGTGTGCCTGCAAAGGGCAGGAGGAGGAACTGGCTGATGGAGCTGCTGCTGTTGGACATCTGCTGCTGTCAAGTGTGGAGACCTGTCCAAGGAGGAAAAGGCATGGTGAGAAATCAGGGAACTCTTCTTTAAAGAAAACCTCTTCAAATTCTTATTGAATACCCTCATTTTGACTCTGTATTCAGGAGGAGTATTGGCAGGTCCCTTTTGGCAGGTCTGCTTTGTGCTGGCTTGAGCGTGCCACTGCTGGGAGGAGGGTCAGCTGTGGCTCTCGAGAGCTCAGTCCTGCCTGGCAGCAGTCAGTAAATAGAAGGATGGTGTGATCTCAGACTAAATCCCCTGTGGATAGGAATGAGCTTTTCAGCACTGTCACTCCAGTTTCAGCTGAGGGCAGAGCAGAGCTTTGGAGCTTTGGTTTTTCTCCTCACTGCAACTGAGGAGTGCTGCTTCTGTCAGAACTCCCTGACATTGCTGCTGCAGTGCAAGTGAAACCTTCCCCTGAGTGCAGAGTGGGGAGAGCTGCTCTGTCCATCAGCCCTGGTCTCAGCTACCTTCTGCTGGGTGCTCTGTGATCACACCCTGGTTTTCCCTGTAGAATGAACTGGACCCCACAGAGAGCTGAAGAATCCAGTCTCCCAGGGCAGAGCTCCAAAGCCCTCCTAATGTTTCATCCTACCCAAAGAGTATCTCAGCTCCCTTCTCCCAGCCAGGGACACACAGGGCTCATTGCAGCCGCCCACAGACACAGGCGATGAGCGGCATTGCCAGGGTCTCAGTGCTGAGATGTCTTCTGCATGGGGCTCCTCTCTGGGGCACAAGAGTCCCTAGGAGAGTGATGCGATTTTTGCAGGCAGCCTGCAGCCCAGAGCAACCCTCAGGAAGTCCTCAGTCTTAGAGCTGGGGATCCTGAAGTGAGGGTCAGCTCAGTCCCAGGTCCACCAATGGACATGCCAAGACCCCCAAGTAATGTTGGGACAAAGGCAGCAAGGACAGGAGGGGAAACAGCGAGAAAGGCTCCAGCCAAGGCAGGAAGGACAGGGACAGACAGACAGACAGACAGGCACGCAGGGGTTTCTCCTCACTGGGGGCTGGGCT
Organism: Gallinula chloropus; assembly: GCF_964237585.1. Classification (NCBI taxonomy): domain Eukaryota; kingdom Metazoa; phylum Chordata; class Aves; order Gruiformes; family Rallidae; genus Gallinula; species Gallinula chloropus. The sequence goes on along the minus strand of NC_140120.1, from coordinate 238,918 downwards.
GCCAAGGAGGGGACTCATCCTCAAACCCTGGTACTCTGGGTGCAGCGTTTGTGCTGAGTGGCAGAAAATTGGGGGTCAGTGAGGGAAAGTTTCTGCACTGTGGGGGATGTCAGAGAGGTACCAAATCCTCACTGCCCGGGCATTGCTGGGAGCAGCTCCTTCTCCTTCCTTGCCATGTCTCTGCTGCCTGGAGCTGTCCCTGGAGCTGCTTCTCTCTGCCCATGTCACCTCCTGCTCTGTGCTCACAGACCTCATCCAACCTGCCCTGTGCTCAACTCTGCTCTGCAGACCACTTATGGCAGCAGGGCACTGCCCTGGGCAACCTCTGTGTGTGCAGAGCTCAACAGAGTGTCTGACAAGTTCCTGTGACCAAATGTGTTTGCACTGCTGCCTTCTAAGTTATCAAGAAAAACTCAATTCCCACACCCCACCCAGTCCAGAAGAGCAGAAAATTCAAAGCAAAGTCTCTTTACCTCTCACCCACAGACATACCAGGGAGAGTGCTGTGGAGATTTCTCCTCCAGTGAGCTCTCAGCATCCATCAGCTCTCTCAGCCTCACAGGTCTCCCCTTGGTGCCTACAGGCAGTGTCCCCAGCCCTGTGTGCTTGGCAGAGGAGCTGCTCCTGGCCAGAGCTGTCTCACATCAGTGCTGCTGGGTTGCCATGAGCTCCCTCCATTGCAGGAGTGAAGCCCAGCTCAGCACAAGACCAGTATTTCTAGGCTCCCTCCTGGTGTCTCAGGCCTCATGGGGATCACTCTATGATCTCATCTCTGACGTTCCCTCCCTTGTCTGGGGAGAAATCCCTGTGTCCAGCAGAGTCCTTTCTCCTGATCAAACCAGAGCTGGGCAGGACAATCACCTTTCCTTGTCTCCCCATGAAGCAGAACTCCCAGGCAGGGACAGGGAGAGTACTCTTGCCCACTGTGAAAGGAAGGGATTTAGGTGAGCAGTTGGGCATTTTTCGATGTTTCACAAGACCAAAACTAGGAAAAGCTCTGCTCTGCAGTTGGGGGAAGTGGAAACCACAATGTATAAAATATATGTATCAAAAAAGATAGACCCTCTGTTCCGTGGACAAACTGACACCTGGAGAGCTCACATAAGAGTCCCATACAGACAGTGGCACCCTCAACATGCAGGAAATAGACTTCCCAAAAAGGACATTTATAATCTCTAGTAGAACAGGGAGAGGCAGTCCTTGGGTCTCCAATGAGAATGTTTAGCTCAGTGAGGAGTGCCCTAAGTTCTCACTGCCTTGTTCTCCTTGCAGAGGTCTTCTTGCAAAGAGACAGAAAATGTCCAAGGGCAGCTTCATTCCCCACTTCCTCCTCCTGGCCTTTGCAGACATACGGGAGCTGCTGTTGCCCAGTTCTTCTCTGAAATCCCCCAGATCCTCAGCCTCACATGCTCTGATGCCTACTGCAGGGAGATTTGACTTCTTGTATTTAGTACCTGTTGTGTTTTGGGGTGTTTTGTGTGCTACCTGGGGAGATTAAGGCCAGGAACATCTTTTGGCCCTCCCACCTTTTGTTGGGAGCTTTTGCTGGACATTTAGTAGTTTCCCAGATGGACACTCGTCGTGCCTAATAATGATATCAGGGAGTCTTAGGACAGTTCCCTGAACAAGGAACACATTGAGCCCCATGGTTACTGGTGCTTCTCGTCAAGTTCCTGAGGAGGTTTCATGCCAAGAGCATCTTTCAGCCCACACTCATTTTCTGTTGTGCTGCTGGAGGACGTATAGCATATTTGAAGGCAGATGCTGGTAGAACCTGAAAATGAAGTCAGGCACTGGTAGGACTGATCCATTGGCAAGGAAATCCCTGAGCTCCAAAATTAGTTTTCCGGTTTGTAGTCTACATGGGGAGGTTTCAGGCCAGTATTTTCTGTCATCCCTCGCTGTATTTGTTTTGGAGCTATTAGTGCTTTTTAGCAGTTTTTAAGGTGGAGGACTGTAGGGCCCTTCATAGATGTCCGGCACCTTTAGGGTTGTTCCATTCACTAGGAATGTGCTGATCCTTAAGGTTAGTCATGCTGCTAGTGGGTTACCTAGGGAGGTGTCAGGCCAGGAACCTCTCTAGGCCCTTGTCCCTTTTGTTTGGGAATTATTGCTGGACATTTAGCAGTTTAGAAGGTAGACACTAGTAGAGCTGGAGTTAGATGTCACTCAATTTTAGGACGATTCCCACAGCTAGGAATGACCAGAAACCCAAGGTAACCTGGTCTGCTAGTAGGCTACCCTGGGAGGTTTCAGCCCAGTAACATCTTTCAGCCCTTTATAGTTTGTTTGGAACTATTGCTGGACATTTATCATTTTCAAAGCTGGATGCTGGTATAACGTGAAAATGATACCAGGCACTGTTAGGACCATTCCTATGGCAAGGAGTGTCCTGATTCCAAGGTTACTAGGGCTGCTAGAGGGCTACCTGGGGATGTTTCTGACCAGAGTCATCTTTCAGCTCTTGCACATTTCTTAAGGGAGTTATTGCAGGACTTTTAGCAGTTTTGAAGATGGATGCTTACACCACTTACACACACTTACACCCCAGGAAAAGCACCAGGTGTCCAGCACCAGGTTTGTCCTTCGGAGCTGGGTGGCCAAGGAGATGTCAAGGATGCCAGGCAGCTGTGCCCTGTGCATGGCCACCACAGGCAGGGAGAGGGCCTGAGGCCTGCTGGGCACAGGGATGCCTGGGGACCAGCACCCCAAAGGCCTTCCTCCAAAGGGTGCTGGGCTAAGGGGTGGCACCTGGGGCTGCAGTGGGCAGTGCCTTGGTCAGTGAGGCTTGGATGGATGTGGGGTGGAGCATTGGTGGGCAGTGCTAAAGTGGGAGGGGCTTCTCTGGGTGGAGCTGCGGAGGGTGGAGCTTCACATCCGACATCATTGCTACCTCACAGTGCTGTCACCTGGCAACACAGTAGTCACCGTGTCCCCAGGCAGTATAAAAGGCAGCAGCCTGCCCGGTCCCACAGACAGAGCTGCCACAGGGACAGCTAGATGACCTCCTCAGAGGGAGCCCTTCAGGAGCAGCTGGAATTCCCTGCCACAGCTTGAGGGAGGCAGAACAAAGGCAGGAAGAGGCTAATGGATCTACTTTGCTGCTGGCAAAGCCACCTTTAGAGCCCATCTGCTGGATGGAAAACCTGCTTCGGGAGATTACAGCCACCACCCATCCCTGCAGGTGCCAGAGGCTCTCAGGCCTTTTCCTCTGGAGAGCCATGGCCAGGGCAAGGGAATTCCTCTGGAGAAGCCCTGCAGAGCTCAGCATCCTCCCCTGCCATGGAGCCATGGGCAGCAGTGCAGCTGTAAGCAATGGGATGGAGAGAAGTGGACAGGGTCCCACTGCTCTGCAGCACCCACTGGTGTCCCCAGCAGGCGCAAGGGAAGGACACTGGCCCCCAGGGTCCATCAGGCCGGAGGCACCTTGGGCAGCCCCAGAGATGGCTCCAGGCTGAGGGAGAACAGGGCTGGGGCATCTCCTGGGAGGCGTGAGCAGCCGGTGGGAGGAGGGAGCTGGTCTTGCTCCCGTGCTCAGGGAACAGCCGATCGCCAGCTCTGCTGCTGGGCTCAGGAAGGGATTTTCCCCCGGGGCAGATTGGCACTGGTCCCCGGGGGTTTTTTGCCTTCCTCTGCAGCACTGAGCAGGACCCCTTGTCAGGGCTCTTCTGGGCTGCCTGGGCTGGCTCACTGCCTGCTGCTACTCGTGCACCACGAAGGTGGCACCTTGTGCCCTGCAGCTGGGGGGAGGAAGGCTTTTTCCCCCCTAGGGGGGCTAGCACATGTCCCTGGAGGGTTTTTTGCCTCCTCTGCAGCTTTGAGCACAGCCCCTTGCCAGGGCACCTTCGGGCCCTTGTGGCTCAGGGCCTGCTGCTCATGCTCCACGAAGGTGGCCCTTGTGCCCTGCATCTGGGGTGAGGAAGCTCTCTGGACTGCCAGATCCAGCTCCAAGGGAGGCTGTCTTCTTGTCCTTTGTAGCACTGAGCACAGCCCTCAGTCAGGGCTCCTCTGGGCCCTGTTGGCTTGGTTCTTGCCTGCTGTTCTGGCACCTCCCAGGTGCCACTCAGGCCCTGCCTCTCTCAGGCTCTCTTGCCCATGGCAGGTTCATAGTGGGAACGAGCTCTGCTCTCCCCTTGGCTCCACTTCCCCAGGAGTTCTTGCTTGTGTGAAACAGCCTGGAAGTGCTTGGAAGGGCTCTGGACTTGCTGCACCATGAGGAAGGAGCTGCTGCTTTTCCCCTCTGCCTGTGGGCAATACAGGCCCAGGGCAGCACTTTCAAGGGAGCGTTTTTCATGTGTCCCTGGACAAAAAGCACAGTGGAGCAAGTTTGGGGATGGCAAAAGGAAGCTTTTGTCATCACTGGGTGCCATACTTTGGCAAATAGCCCATAGTACCACCCACCACCTCTTTTGTGTGTGGTCTGTCCAGATCTTCATCCCTCATGTTCTTGCTCTTGAGGAAACCGGGATGTCTCAGCCTCTGTTCCGGCTGCTGCTCTCTGCAGCGCTGGGACTTGCCTTTGCCAGGCTGCAAGGGGTGTTTTTACACAACTGAAATCAGTTGTGTTACATCAGCCTGCTCCTGTCTTCATGACGGTGAGCAGTGGCTCTCAAGTGATCTAAAAAATTAAAAGCAAATCCAGTTTCCATGTGTGTCCTTTGTGTTCTGTGTCCTTGGAAGTGGTTTTGCAGCTGAAATCCCACTGGCACTCCAGGCTGGTAAGATTGTTAGGCATGGTGAGTGCATGGGATGGGATGGGATGGGATGGGATGGGATGGGATGGGATGGGATGGGATGGGATGGGATGGGATGGGATGGGATGGGATGCGACGGGACTGGATGGGATGGGATGGAAGAGGAGAATATGCTCCTGATGAGCTCTGACCTGGGTCTGAGGGCTCCATGCAGGAGAGCAGCTCTCTGCAGTGCAGGTCCCACACCCAGCCAGGAGACAGTGGCAGAGATGGGCACAGCTGCACCAGGGCTCAGGCAGGGACAGAAGGCCCCAGGCTGAGCTGAGCCATGTTCCTGTAGCCCTGGGCAGGAGACAGTATGAGTGCAGGTCCAGGAGAGCCTGGTCCCAGCCAGTGGGGGCGACAGACAGGAGCTACTGTGACCTGCGTTGGAACAAGCCCCTGCCAGCACTTGCAGCCCATGGAGAGAGACAGAGACACAGAGATGAGAAAGAGAGAGATCTCCATGCCAGAGCAGGTTTGCTGGGGCGGGGTGGGGGGAGGGGGGGCTTGTGACTCTGTCGGGGACCAGGCTGGAGCAGTCTGAGCTTGAGAGACTGAGAGACATTGTGATTTGTGACTGCACCCATAGCAGTGACGCACGCCAGGGCACCTGGGGAAGAGCTGAAACCCCGTGGGAAAAGAGTCATGTTGGAGAAGGTTTGAAAGGACTGTCTCCCGTGGGTGAGACCCCATGGTGCAGCAGGGCAAGGGTGTGAGGAATGCCCCCCTGGATAAGAAGGAGAACATCTCGTGGGGAACTGACTGAAATCCCCATTCCCCCAGTCCCTGCCCCTCCCTGTGCCACAATGTGGAGGAAGAGGGGAGAAAAATCCTGACTAAAGTGCAGTCTGCTAAGAAAGGAGGGGTGGGGGGAGACGCTTTAAGATCTGGTTGTGCTTCTCATTACCCGACTCTGGTGTCACTGGCTGTGCAGTGTAATAAATTAGAGAGTTTTCTTTCCTTTATTCTGTGTTGAGTCTGTTCTGCCCATGACACTACTTGCAGAATGATCTATCCCTGTCCTTATCTCAACTCCTAAGCCTTTCAATGTATATTTTCTTCCTTGTCCAGCTGAAAAGGGGAGTGATGGAGAGGCTTTGATGGGCATCTGGCCTCCAGCCAGGGTCATACCACCATACCCCATGCCAACTTGGTGATCCTGCCTGGCCAAGAGCCTTTTCTCCAAGGCTCTGATGACTCTCACTCAGAAAGAATTCCTTCAGGCCGTGCAGCCCATCTGTCCCTTTGATGACCATCACAGTACAGCTGCTCCAGCCCATCTACTTCCCTTGCTCTGAGAGAAGCTCCTGAGAGATTCACTTCCTCCAGCCCTGCCTGCACCCATCCCCAGCCATGCAGTGATGGGCCACGTAGGAACTGCTTGTCCCATCCTCCCTGGGGAACCTCTTACCCAGGATCAGGCTGGTGGTGCCAAAGGATCAGAAGATATCACCAGCTCTCCTCACTCCTACCCCTCAGAGTCATCCATGGCCACAGTCTTCCCCTGCATGCCTGGCCCAGCTCTGCTTCCAATGGTTTGTCACATCACCAGCTTCTACCTGTGACCCATCAGCATGGACTGGCTAAGGGACCATTGGAAGGTGACAAAGAGGCATGGGGCCAATACACAGCCTGGGCGCATGGGGAGCCCAGGCATGTGGCCAGGCTGTGGGAATGGGGTTTATCTTCCCTATGAAAAAGACAGCAGTGTCAGGGTGAACCCACCTGGTTTAAGTAGGCAGCACGGAGGAGATGGAAATGTCTGTGCTACACAGGGCCAAGTGATGCCCAGCACAAATGGCAGCAAGGTATATTCCCACCAATGGACAGTGGATGCAGCCCATGGCATCTCCCACCCTAATTCCCCCAGCACTCACAGCCATACTCAGGGTGCCCCAGACCAGCCCATGCGAAGCAGGAACCTCAGGGCCCTCCCCAAAACCTCAGTGCTTATAAGCAGCCCTGCCTTGTGAGATGGAGCAAAGATGGGAAAACTCATGGGAGCCTCTGCTCATATTTTTCAGGGAACTCAGAGGTGGTGCTGATCACAGGGGTTGGGGCTGGGCTACTGGCAGCTGTGGCCGTGGCTGCTGTCATAGCGCTTTGGGCATGGAAACACAGGTGAGGCCTTGTCTGCCCCATGGAGCAGCAGTGGGAGAGGATGAGGGGAAATGCCCTAAGAGATTGCTGCACTTAGCACCAAAGCTCCAGCTCTGGCCTTGACAGCTGCTGCCTGCACTCCCATGAGGCCTCTTCCATGGAGTCACCATTAGCTGTCCCACTCTAATTTCAGAAAGCACCAGCAGATGGAGGAATCAGAGTCCAGGAACTCCATCCTGAGCAAAGCAGCTTAGCCCAGAAGGGAGCCAGCAGCTGTTGTTTCCTTCTACCACATCCACAGGGTCAAAAAACTTGTTCTGCTTGGACAAAATTCTGGGCGCTGCTGAGCGTGAGATCAACTCAACTTGGAGGTGCAAAGGAGAAATTTGGGGGGCTCCTAACTGCTTCAATTTGCTGGGCACACAAGGGTGCACGTCTGAGATGTCCTCACACATTATGCATGATCACCTCTTACCTTGTGTCAGTGCTTCTTGCACCCACTGAGGCACTTCAGGGCACCTCGATTCCCAGTGTCAGTTTCTTCTGGTAAAATAACAAATCTATGGGTTGGTGATAAACTGTGTCCTTCTACTGTCACTTTCTGGTACCTTATCTTCAAAGCTGCCTTTTTTAATCACATTCCAAAAATATTTGTTCTGAGACTGAACTGTGCCACCACAGCCTAACAGCACCTGCCCACAAAGCATTTTACAAAGTGCTGAGTAACACTGAGACTCTGATGAAATCTGTGACCTGCTGATATGTATAAAATGCAATTAAAATATTCATGTTTTCTCTAAGAACACATGCCTCTCCTCAGGGTTTGTATTGCCTCAGGATGGTTATGACCTGCTGTGAATGGAAGCTGGAGCACCACTGAATTACTGGTGCTAATTAAAGGAAACAGCAAAGAAAAAAAAAGGGGAAAAAAAAAGTTAAAGTGTGTTTGTGTCTATACAAACACAGTCTTACATAAGCAACTGTGCACATGGGGGTAAAATGCCCCCAGGCCTCCAAGTTAAGAAAAAAGGAAGCAACCCTCCCATTGGAGACAGTGGAGATGAGACAGACATAGGAAGGAATTTAGTTGATGCTTCCTATCAACCACAAACATCAATGTGTGGCTTCAAAAGGGTTGGTTTCACAGGACAACTTCCTGGCAAGGTTTCACTGGCAACATCTCCATCAGCCATGTGTGAGCCAACCACCAGCTGAGTCAGAAGAAAACCCAGCTGGCCACATCCACCACACTTGGTGGGAGCTGGTTGTCCCCTGGCCAAACCCTGAGAACCACAGTGCTGTGGGCAGGGCTGCATTTCCCTGACAGTCAGTCACAGGTGACGGCTGGCACTGTGCGGCTAAAGGTTCTCTGTGCAGGGAGAGTGATATTTAGTCCTTCCCAGCCCTCGCTGATCTAAGAAAGGCAGATGAAACTTGTCCTGTGCAGCCAGGGCTCACCTCATGTTGGGAGCCTACAGCCTCAGCACCATCAGGCTCATGTGGCAATTCATCTCCCAGAGTGAAACACCCTGCAGCACTCAGAGGACATGGCAGGAAGAAGCTCACCCACCAAAGCTGAACTGCAGGTGCAGGTGGTGAGCAAACCTGATACGAAGAGGTGGTCATGTGCCTGACCTCCCAAGACACCCTACGTAACACACCCCCAGACTGCAGAAGGGAAGGGCTGTGCACCAAGCGCAGCCTCCCGTGCTGCTGCCCCCCACTGAAGGAAATTCCTGTTAGCCTGTGACAGTAACGAGGGGAGCTGAGACTGGCAAGTGGAAGGAGAGGTGTCAGTGACCTCACAACACACTGGCACAAGCCAGAGGTCTGCTACTGGCCTGTCAGCTGCTCAGCAAGAGGTGACCAATGGTCTCCCCTAGGAATGGAGCCTGAGGACAAGCCTCATAGGACGGGGTGGACAAACATGCCACTGCCTCTTCCCTCCCTGGTCACTCCATGGCTGAGCTTTGCCATCCCACCAGCCAGACACTCTCCTGTGACCCCAGCACTAGTAGCCCTGCCAGGAGGGATGTGGACAATGTGGTGGCATGGCCAGACGTCCCCCGGGTGATGCCAAGGTGAGCTGCTGGAGAAGTTGGTACTATTTCTGGGCCTGCCAGGCCACTGCAGCACCCCTACTTCTCTATGGGACAGCGCCACAGAAAGGAAGGGGTACGGTGTCCTTGTGTCCCCGTGTCTGACCCAGTGTCATGGAGTGCAGGAGCTCAGCCTGCAGCAGCCCCATATGGATCTTCTCCATGTGCTCACCACAGCTGGGGTCATCCAAGATGAAGACATGGAGCAGGGATCCCTGGTCCCAGTTGTGCTTGGAAGGTGCAGTCTGTGCATGTTGCCCAGACACATGTCACCAGGGATGCGTTGGCCCCTGGCTGTGTTTGGAGGTTAGTGGGGCGTCCCACCCTAAAGTTCCCCTTTCTCTGGTTTCGTTTCTGCCTTTGCCCCCATCATGGACACCCCCAGGAAAGAGGAAGAGAAACTGCAGGGTGAAGCAAGGTGCCAGGGGACAGCCACGGAGGAGCAGTGGGTAGGGAACAGTGTAGGGGTGACCCTGCTCTGGTTGCCCCTTCATCCCTCCAGCACTGGCTGCTGGGGGACAATGGGGATAGAGCCGGGGGATGGACCCCACCATTCCTATTCCTGTTCCCAGGGACATTTGTAGAGGGGGACAGGGTTCCCCACCACATAAGTCGGGAAGGAAGGGGGAGTGCCAGGCTGCAGCCCAGGCCCTCTCTGCGGGAGTTTAGAGGAGAGTTGGAGCTGCCCAGCACTATTTGTGCAGCCATGGGCCAGGCAAGAACTGCGTGTCACCTCTTCACTGGGGAGCCCCATTCGCAGGGTTGGGCGGGAGGAACCTGTGCTGGAGGTATCGGGGAGGCAGTGTGGCCAAAGACGCCTTCTCTCAGTGTGGGTCTGAGAGTTCAGGAGACATCTTTCTCCAGTCAGGGCCACCGCCCCCTCCATCAGGTCTGATGCATCCCATAAATACAGGCATGGGGGCAGGCACGGGGAGGAGCAGTCAGCAGGAGCAGGTTCCTCAAGCACACATTTTCTTACAGAGCCGTTTCCTGATCTTCCCTTTCCACGCCCCCTCCTCCTGTCCCCTCCCCAGCCCCAGCCCATCACTACACTTGATGCTTAAGACCTTATTTTGTATTTGCTCCCTCACACATGTCAGTCCCCAGCTGGGGCCCTCTGGGGCCCTCCCCAACATACCAGCACCAGTCCCGTTGGTGGAGACCCACTGCTCTGACTTCTGGGCTGAAGTGTGGGACTGGAGGGGTGCTTCTTCCTCCTACAGTTACTCCTGCTGCTGCTGCTTTGACTTTGCTGCATGTGCCAGGCAGCCCCCTCACCTCATCCTCTTCCTCTTTATCCCCCTCCTCCTCCTCCCTAGGATGTGGGCAGACCCAGAGGGTAAGTGGGAGCTCTGACTCACCCCAACCAATCTCACCACCCCTGTCAGAGGCCCTCACAGGCTCCTCAGGGGAGGCATGGCCACTGTGCCCTGCATGGGGAATGATGATCCACAGCATCAAAGGGCCACCCCCAACCACGCAGCACTCAAAGGTGCCCTGTCCCTGCCCGCCTTCTCTGTTCCTGCTCAGGGCTTTAAGCCCCACTGGCTCCTGCACAGGGGCTTGGGCACCCAAGCAGAAGTGGGGCACAGGGGTCTGCAGCACGGCCTGGGGTAAGGTTCCCCCAAAGGTGCCTTCCTCCTGCAGGGAGCCTGAGGGCACCAAGGGAGTCTCAGCTCCATCTGGTGCTGTGAGCCCCTTCCAGAAGCTCCTTGTTTGTTGGGGAGCTGCACTGGCCGGAGGGTATTTGGGGTGCTCCTGTCACACAGTGTCACCACAACCCTGTGAGACCTCATGTTTCCAGGGAAGCAGCAGCATACATTGGAAAGCAGGATTGATCTCTGGTCTGGGCTATCCCCCTGCCCCTGCCAGTGTTCAGTCTCATTGAGATCCTGATGCCCAGGAGCCCCCCCACCTGGATGAAATGTCCTTTCCCATCCTCCATCCCCCCTGTCCTCTGCGTCATGTGCAGGTCTCTGGCAGACCTAGGTCCCCACACTTCTTTGAAGGTACTTCAAAGTACCTACTTCTTTGAAGGTAGCCTCACCCCAAAATGCTGAGGTGCCTCTCACCATCTGCTCCAGAGGGAGGCAGGGAAGAGATGAGGTGCCTGAAATCCTGTAAGGGGGAGAAAGACCTCACTTAAAGTAAAACAGGGAAGGAAAAAGAGCCGTGTGGAGGCAGAGGAGTTCAGAGAGGAAAGCAACCCTGAGTGAACAAGGAGGTGGGAGTCCAGCGAAGACATGGATGGGGGTTACCCAGTGTCCTGATACTGGCCAGGTCAGAGTTAACCTTCCCAAGCAGCCAGCACAGGGGACCTGAGTGAGCCCAGGTGAACTGAGGGAGCCCGGGCTGTTCCCACATCACCTGACATCACTCTCCTATAAAAGGGGCTGGTCAGGGAGAAGCATCCCTGAGTGCTTCTAGGGCAGTCCAAGTGTGGCTGGGGTGTCCTCACAGTGGTGCCGTACTCTTGTGTCGTTTTTCAGGTCAATAAGGTACTCTGTATTATCACTGGGTGTAAGTGAAACTTGTCCCAGGCTGTTGTTCTACTTTCATGGTGATTTTGTCAGTAAACTGTCCCTCCAGGTATGGGGCACCTGCCACCTCTCTGAGCAACGTCAGAGTAGAAAATTTCTTCCTTATATCTTGTCTGAATCCCTTGTTTTCCTTACATACTCCCCTGCTCACTTCCTGTAGCCCTTCCTATCCCCATCTTTTTTCCCAGAAGAGCTGCAGGTTTTCCAGCTGCTCCAGACAAGCACCTTCACCAGTGTCACCTCTGTCACGGTGTCCAGGGTGGCTCTGCTGGCGGATGTGCCCATCTTGGTGCTGGATCCTGCCAACTGGACCATGCAGTTCCATTGGCCATGGGCCCACCAAGCCACAGATGAAGGTGATGAGGAGAGGATCAAGTCCCACTCCAAGCTCCTTCTGTGCAATAGGATCCATTACGTGCATGAAATAGTCCAGCAGGCACGATGGGACTGTGAGTATGGGGACAACCCCAGCCCTGGGTTTCAGCTGTGCCCTCCTCCCTACCAGGGTAGCATCTGAGGGGTCTCATGGGGTGCAGCAGCTCCTAAAAGGATAATGGCAAACACTGCAGCTGATGGGGCTCATGGCAAGCAGGGGTGGGGAGGGCAGTACACTGAAAACACCCCTCAGGGTTCCTGCCTGCTGGCACAAGAGGACCTCTGTGCACACCAGGGAGCTGCCACCAAATTTACCAGGGCTGTGGGACCTGCACAGTATGGATAAGGGAAGGAGAAAGCTGAGGGCAACTGTTCTGGGAGACATCCTGTTTGAGCGAATTGCTAACTGGCCTGATATCCCCTCCAAGGGGACTAAGGGTGTCCTGGGGCTCCCTGAAGCATGGTGCCATGGCCTGCTGCCAAGTGCACCCTGCTGCCCATCACACCCCTGCACATGCCTCATGCCACTCATGCCCCACACGCTCACGTAATCTCTTCACTGGCTACACCCTTGGCAGACCCATTGGTGGTCCAGATACGTGCAGGCTGTGTGCTGCACCCCAACAGGACAAGCTGGGGCTTCGTGGACATTGGAGAGGATGGCAGAGACCTCATAGCCTTTGACACAGAGAGGCAGTGCTGGGTGCCACAGCAGCAATGCCATCTGGCAGACGTGGTCATCAAGTCCCTTACGAGTAAGAAGTCTTTCACGGCACTCCTGGAACACATCCTCTCCATCTCCTGTAAGAATCACATCCTCATTTTGTGGAAGTATGGAAGAGCATCTCTGGAGAGACAAGGTGAGACACCCCAACCCTGGCACAGACACCCCAAAGCCCCACACACTGGGGCCAAGCAGTGCCCCAGCGGGGCTCCCCCCACCCCTTCCTTCTCTCACCCCCTAGAGATGCCTGTGGCCACAGTCTTTGCCCGTACATCCAGACCAGACCAGCTCCTGCTGGTTTGCCGTGTCACCGGCTTCTACCCACGGCCCATCAGTGTGGCCTGGCTGCGGGATGGCCAGGAGGTGCTGCCAGGCCCAGCACTCCACACCAGCACCATCCTGCCCAACGCCGACCTCACCTACCAGCTCCGCAGCACCTTGGCCGTGGCCGCCCGTGATGGGCACAGCTACGCCTGCCGTGTGCGTCACCGCAGCCTGGGCACCCGCAGCCTCCTCACCCCATGGGGTAGGTGCCACCTGTGGGGATGGGGCACAGGGTGCTGGTAGCAGCCACTAGCCCTGTGAGGCACAGGTCCTGCATGGTGCTGCCACATTCCCGTGGCTCCCCTTTTCTCTCCCTGTTCCAGAAAGCTGCAGCACAGCTCCAACTCTCGGGATCGCCTCCGCACTGCTGCTCGTTGTGGCCACAGCCTCTGCTGGCATGTTTTGGTGGTGGAAGCACAGGTGAGGTGTCCCTGGTCTCAGGTTCATAGGCAGATGTGTCTGGCCAGGGGGTTGCAGCAGCAGCAGCTCTGCAGGGGTGAACTCCCCATCCCTGCATGCGGCTTTACAGTGACTCTCCCTTGCAGAAAAGGCGACAGGGCCACACAGGATACCCAGGAATTCATCATTTGAGGCCTGGTCCCCACCCAGCAGTGAGCTCCCTCATCACCAGGTCTCCCTGTTTATCTCATCTCCCATCCCTGACTCATCAGCATTGTAGGGGTTTTAGTCTGGAAAAACACTGCATTAAACAGCTACAACCTTTCCATCGCGTGTGGCTCCTATCCTCCTTTCCCCCCACAAGGTCACCCCAGAAAACCCCACAGAGATAGGATAATAAGAAATAAGAACAAATCTAAAAACACCTTCACCCCACCCCTTTCTTCTTTCCAGGGCAAACTTCATTCATGACTTTTCTGTCTCCTCCTTCCAAGCGGCACAATGGGATGGGGAATGAAGATTGCCATCAGTTTATTACGCATTGTCTCTGTTGCTCCTTCCTCTCCACCCTGCTCCAGCACAGGGTGCCACTCACAGGAGACAGTCCTTCACACATTTCTCCAGTCTGAGTCCTTCCCATGGGCTGCAGTTATTCGTGGAGTGTTCCAGTGTGGGTCCCTTCAACAGAAGTGCAGTCCTTCAAGCACAGACTGCTCCAGCATGGGACCCTGTGAGGTCAAAAGTCCTACCAGAAGACCTGCTCCCCCATGAGGTACTCTCCATGGGTCACAGTGTCTTTTAGGCACATTCACCCGCTCCAATGTGTTGTCTTCCATGGGCTGCATAAAGGTATCTGCTCAACCATGGTCTTCCACCATAGACTGCATGGGCACCATCAAGTGTCTGTAGCATCTCCTCCTCCTCCTTCCTCATTGTCTCTGTAGTTGTTTCTCTCACATACTCTAACTTCTCTCTCCCAAAAAATTGCGCAGCAGATTTTACCACTTCTAAAGTGCATTATCACAGAGGCTCTACCAACACTGCTGAGTGGCGCAGCTGTGGCCAGTGGTGGGCCCATCTTAGAGCTGGCTAGAACTGATTCTATTTGACATGGGGGCAGCTTCATGTTTCTTCTCGCAGAAGCCACCCCTGCAGGCCTCCTGCTACCAAAACTTTGCCATATAAACCAAATACACTCTACAGAGTAACTCTCTGGGGGTTATCATGGGAGGCAGTTTACATTGTCCTAGGTGTCAGGGTACTGCTGCAGTCAGGAGGGATGACTTTGCACCCACCCAAATCCCCTAGAACATGCAACTGTACGCCAGAATACCCCAACCCTCTGCCAACCGCACCACCTTCCCCTGGGGAAAACACAGCCAGGTCCTCCCCAAAACCACAGCACCAGTCTCATTGGCTACTGGGGCTGCCCTATGGGCTGGAACCACCAGAGCTTCCCCAGGCAGTGAACCCACGGGGAGAACTCTGCTGTAACAGCTTTGATGGTCCTTCCTCCTGTGACAGCTGCTCTTGCATGCTTGCTGCTGGCACCATGCAGCCCTCTTGCCGCCTCCTGTTCTTCTTCCTTCTCCTCCTCCCTGGGACATGTGCAGATCCAGAGGGTAAGTGGGAGCTGTGGCTCACCCCCTCTTGATCCCATCCCTGCACTGCAAGACCCCATAGAGGTGGCAGGGGGTGGGCACAGACAGGCTGTCCCAACACCAAGGGACCATCCCCACCCCGTAGCACCCAAAGGTGCCCCATCCCTGCCTGCCTGCTCAGCACCACTGGAACTGGGTTTCAGGCACCTGAGCAGCCAAGAGGCAAGTGGTCCCTCAGCCAGGTCTGGAGTGTTGGGGTGCCCCCAAAATCACCTTCCTCTGGCAGGGAGCCTGTGTGCAGCAGGGGTTCTCAGCCCCTCACAGCTCAACAACCCTGCACTGGGCTCCAATCCCTTAGGAAGGCCCTGGGCACTGCCCTCAGCCTGTGGGATCATTTTTCTTGTAATTGAAGGGTCCCTGGATCCTCTGCATTCTCCCTCGTGAAACAATGCTCTAAGGTTTCTTCTGCTGCCAGAATAAGCCTCTGCCTGCATCCCCAGCCAGTTGCCCATGCCAGAGGTAGGCACTCATCAACTCTGGCCAGGGGTGCAGTCACTGCTCCAAAACAGGTTCTGCTCTGCCCTGCTTGCTACCAAGAGTCTCATTGAGCATTGAACTCAGTCTCCTATCTCCTGCTAGGGTTCAGTCTTGAGCACTGCTTGGGAGCCTCAAATAGGAGAAATTCCCCTCCCTCCCAGCTCCCCCAGCCCCTGCACTATGTGCAGGTCTCCTGTGGATCTGGGTCTGGTATGGGTGCTCCTTGCCAAGGGAGCATCACCCCAAACCAGCACTGAGGTTCCTTCTGCCATCCCTTCCACATAGATAATTGACAGCTCCCAGAAGGTCACAGTGGGGTGGTGAATGACTAAAAGAAAGAAAAATTAGAGAAGCAGAAAGAGGCTCAGAGAGCTATGGAAGGAAACTGCAAACCAAGTGAAACTGAGGGATATCCTCCGCCCTGTCCATCTGCACCATCTTGCTCTGCCTGTCCCCAGGGACACTGCAAACCATCCTTCCTCTTGGGGCTGCCACCACCCCTTCATCTTTGAGTACTCCAATGTCACTTCCTCTCCCAACAGGTTCTTTTAAAATGCACCTTTTCCAAACCTTGGTCTTCCACAACACCAGCTTTGCGGATGTTTCATCCTGGGCCACCCTGGAAGACTTTGTCTTTGCTAGAGTGCAGAAATACACCTGGAATATCGTCTACCTCTACCCATGGGTGTATCCAGCCCTGCCTGCAGCAGAGTGGGACAGCCTTAGAAACCTGTTCAAGATCTATGTGCATGACTTCATACAGGTCGTGACCAATGATGCCAAGCTGTACCAGACACCCTGTGAGTACCAGGTGCTCAGCACCTCCTTACCCATTTCAGAATTCTAGGAGAATTATCTCAGACTCATTAATAACAGCTTTCCCAATCCAGGGCTGGCAGGAGGGAATGGGCCTCATTCTGCACCAGAAAGATTCCCAAAATACCTTGTCCTGTGTGGAGATCACATGGGGGGCCATCCTAGTCCCCAGCAAAATCCTTGGCAACATTTAGTTTCACTTATGCCCTCAACACCAGCCCCCATTTTTGCTCTACAGGTACACCAAACCCCACCAGAGAAGTAATCTGAGAAAGTGGAGTAGAAGGTCAGCAGCTTCTCTGCTCACGTGTGGAAAAGGACACATGGAGCAAGCACCTGGCCCAAAATACTGGTGCAGCGCTGGTTAACCAAGGGCAGGATGCCACTGTCCTACTCACCTGCACCCCATGTCCTGTCATTCCCCCAAAGGAGTGCTTCCTGCTTTGCCATGGCTCCCAACCATGCTGTGGCCAAGGACAGCTTGAGGACTAGAAGCTACAGGCCTCAGGACAGGTTTCTTATAGGACATGCCTTCCAGTCCCTTCACCAACCTTGTTGCCTTTCTCTGGATGCATTCTAGTACCTTCATATCTGTCTTCAATGATGGGGCCCAGCATTGCACACACTACTCAAGGTGAGGCTGCACCAACACTAAATACAGTGGGATAATCCCCTCTCTTGACCAGCTGCTTATGCTGTTTGATGTCTTCCAGGATGCAGTTTTCTTTCTGGGCTGCCAGGCCACACTGCTGGCTCTGACTGAGCCTGCTGCACACTAGCATCCCCAGGACCCTTTCTGTAGGGCTGCTCTCCAGCCACTCCCCTCCCAATTAATACTTGTGTTCAGTGTTACTCTGCCCCTGGTGCAGCACCTGAAGTTTGTTCTTGTAGAATTTCATGCCCACTGATTACTCGACGTAATCTATCCAGATCCCTCTGCAAGGCCTCTTATCCCTCAGGAGAGTCAAGAGCACCTCATGGTTTGATACTGTCAGCAAACTTGCTAATGGTGCATTCAACTGGTAACGGTGCATGCAAAATACTGAACAGCACTGGCCCTAGGATTGAGCTCTGAGGAGCACCACTGGTGACCAGTCACCACCCAAATGCAGACCCTTTCAGCCCTGACATACAGCCAGTTCTTCACCCAGCATGATGTGAACCTTGTCATCACACAATTGGACAACTTGTCCAGAAAGATGCTGTAAGGGACAGTATCAAAAGCCTTACTAAAATCTATAAAAATTACAGCTGCCTTCCCTTCATCCCCTAATTAGTTACAGGACTTTCCCTTTGTGAACTCATGTTGACTGGGTTGCATAATCCTGTAAATGCCTTTCAGTGGTACCCAGTGTGATGTTCTCCACGCTTTTTACAGGAACTGCTGTTAGATTAAGTCTGTAGTTCCCTGGGTCTTCCCTCGTTCCCTTCTTGTGAATCAGCATAATGCTGGCTAGCTTGCAGTCAGCAGGGACCTCCCCAGACACTCAAGACCTAGGTAGACGATTGAGAGAGTCCTACCGTAACATCCACCAACACCTTCAGTGCTCTGGGATGAATCCCACCGGGCCACATGGACTTGTGAATATTCAGCTGCTACAGCTGGGCCCTGACAGTTCCAGTGTCCACAAAAGGAAAGTCACTGCTCCTGCAGCCTGACTCAGAGGACCAGGCAGCCCAAGGTCTACTGGTATCATTAAAGACTGAGGCAAAACCAACATTGAATCTCTAATTTTTCTTCTTCTTTCTTCTTTTACTTTCTTCTTCTAACTTTCTTCTACTAGTCAGGTGACCATCATCAACAAGTATCAGCCCAATGTTTTCTTTAAACCTCCTCTTACTATTAATGTACCTAAAAAAGCCTTTGTTGTTGTCTGCCACAATGCTGGCCAGTTTCAATTCTAACTGAGCTTTGGCCTGTTGTGTCTCCTCCCCAGGGATAATGACTTGGGGTGCAGAGGGAAGGCGAAAAGGCTGTGCCCAAAGAAGTGAGTGCAAGGCTGCAATTTCAGGCTCCAGGTCGAGCTGCACTCATGATGTCCATCATCTCCCCCAGACCCCTTTGTGTTCCAGGGCATGGCTGGCTGCGACTTGTATTCCAATGGCTCCTACACCAGATTCTATCGTCTGGCTTACAAGGCCCATGACTTCGTCAGCTTCAATGTGGACAACAGCAGCTGGGACAGGCATCAGGAGAGTGAGCTGGCAGAACAAGTTCAGAGGCAGTACACCACCTTCACTGAATTCTCCGTGACCCTGCGGTATCTTCTCAATGTCACCTGCATTGACCATATGAAGAAATTCATCGAGTATGGAAAGGCAACTCTGGAGAGACAAGGTGAGAGCACCCCGACCCTGGCACAGACACCCCAAAGCCCCACACACTGGGGCCAAGCAGTGCCCCAGCGGGGCTCCCCCCACCCCTTCCTTCTCTCACCCCCTAGAGATGCCTGTGGCCACAGTCTTTGCCCGCACATCCAGACCAGACCAGCTCCTGCTGGTTTGCCGTGTCACCGGCTTCTACCCACGGCCCATCAGTGTGGCCTGGCTGCGGGATGGCCAGGAGGTGCTGCCAGGCCCAGCACTCCACACCAGCACCATCCTGCCCAACGCCGACCTCACCTACCAGCTCCGCAGCATCTTGGCCGTGGCCGCCCGTGATGGGCACAGCTACGCCTGCCGTGTGCGTCACCGCAGCCTGGGCACCCGCAGCCTCCTCATCCCATGGGGTAGGTGCCACCTGTGGGGATGGGGCACAGGGTGCTGGTAGCAGCCACTGGTCCCATGCAGGTTCCTGGAGGATGGGTCTGATGGCATGTCCAGCCATGGCCTCCTGTGTGCCCGCAACCCTGCTCTCTCCTTTCTCCTCTCTCCTACAGAAAGCTCCAAGGTAGCTTCCAGTGTTGGGATCATCATTGCAGTTCTGCTGACCATAGCTGCATCCCTGGCTGGGGCCATCTGGTGCTACAGGAGCAGGTGAGGTTTCCTCCTAACCCGGATGCACCAGCTCCATCAGCTCCCAGCCACATTGGGTGGGAGATGCCTGGGCAGCGCTGCCTGCCCCATCCAACCTCACTGACCTTCTTCTGCAGGAGAAGAGAGTAAAGGACACACCACACCAGGAATACCACAGGGAGGCCCCAGCCCTCCACACCCACACCTCCTTGTGTGCTGTGTCCAGTGCCCACATGCATATGGCATCACACATCTTCTGCCCACCCCAGGAAAGACAAGAAGAGGCCCAGGGCACCTCACATTCCTCATCCCAGGTTGGAACACTAGGACAGCCCCCAACACCAACATGGTATCCCTGGCCCCAAACCCTCGTCCAGGGGACACCAGGGTCTGCACATAACAGCACAGCTTAGCCAGCACCAATGCAGGCCGGGGCTGGGAATGACTTCACAGACCTCTGTTCCAGATCCCAGTCCCTGGGACCAGGGAATGGTGACAAACAGGCATGGGGTCACCACACAGCTTAGGGGCATTGGGAGCCCAGGCATGCAGCCAGCTGTGGGAGCAGGGTTCAGATCCCCCATGAGAAACACAAATGCACTGGGAAAAACCTGCCTCATTGAGTGCTGGGGGCAGCAGCACAGATGGGAAAGAGATGTCTGTTAGAGCAGGACCAGGGTCTTTAGTCAGATGCATCAGCAAAGGACATTCTCATTGAGGACAGTGGATTCAGTTCACATCTACGTGGCACCTACACCTGCACTGGGTTTAGAGAAGAGTGCTTGAGTCACCCACACTGCCTCAGGTGTCAAGGTGCCACTGTGGTCATGGGGACCCCATCTGTAGCCACAGGGATGGCCTTTCTCCCATCCAAATGCCCCCAGCACCTGTAGCCCCATGCCAGGGCATCCCAGCCCAGCCCAGCCTTTCCATCCTTCTGTGATCCCTTGGGTAAGGGGCTTCCCCTTACCTGCCCACCCAGGCACTCTCCCTTGCACCCTCCTTATCCCTCTTCCCACAGTGTCCTCTTCTGTTCTGGGTTCAACTAGGATAAATTTTTCCAGAAGCTGGGCGGGGGGCAGCCAGGACGGGAGACCCAAACCACCCAAAGGGGCATTCCATGCCATTGACACTATGCTCAGCATAAAATGGGGCAAGGAGGGGAGGGGTGGCACAGCTCCAGAATGGACACACAGATGGTAGATGGTCTGGCTTTGGAATGGATCTGAGTGTGCAGTCTGAGTTGTGTAGTCATTGGGTGAAGAAACTGCACGGGTATCACCATTCTGTATATTCTAAGTGCTGTTGTCCCTCTGCTGTCCCCATAAACTGTCCTTATCCCAAGCCACTCAGTTTGCCTTTGCCTTTTCCTTCTCCTTCTCCCCATCCCACAAGGGGATATGAGCAAGCAGCTGCTTGATGTTAACTGCTGTCTGGGGCTGAACCCTGACACCTTCCCCCAACTGCAACGTCCCTTTTCCTCCCCACGCATCCCTGGACCTGGACCCCTTCCTCATCTCAAACTCCCACTGCCCCACCTGTCCCTCCTCTGTCCTCACAGGTCCCTTCCTGCTTCCCACGTGGTGTAAGGGTGAGATGGGGTCCCAAGGTTCCTACACTTACAGCCTGATATCCCTACCAGCAGCCCGAGGTCTGTCCAGCTTTATTTTGCCTAAGCACCTGTCAGTGGTGACACATGCTGCACCTTATGTCACTGCCTTTCCCCAGGGCCACAAGCAGCAGACTAGCTGACCTGCCCATCCCAGCCAGCCTTCCTGGTACCCCTGCCCTCCTCACCCTGCCATTGGCCATGCCATGGCCCATTCACCAGTGGTGATCCATGATCCTCCTAGTGTCACCAACTATTCAGGTGGATGAGGGGTGAGCATGGCCAGGGATGAGGGAGAAGGCTACCTCACACTGCTCTGGTCTGCCTCAGACTGCCCCCCCCCCCCCCCCCCCCCCCATCCCTCCCAATCCCATGCACCTGCTCTGACAAAGTCCAGATAAAGATCAGAGAAGATGTGAAAAAAGCCCATGAAAACCAAACAAAAACCTGACAAAAACTTCCCAGTGTAGCTTGTGTTATACACACATGGTCGTGGTCACTTCAGTGGAAAAGTGAAGAAGTTGGGGTCTTTGGCCAAAGGGAGGGCTATGTGACCACAGGTCAGATTCAAATTGGGTATAAATGGGGCCCAGTGAGAGTGCCATTTTGAGGCACATTCCCTCAGAGTAGCAGGTCTGCAATCTGGGGCTCTCCCCAGGATTTGAGACACCACTTACAGTTCATCTTCTGTTCAGATCAAGAGACCTCATCTGATACAGGTGAGTCATTATGTGTGTTTTGGGTCATTTACCATACACCCTAGAGCTCTTAAGTTGTGAGAGTAGTAATAATATCCCAATCTACACCCTGAGCCTGTGGTTTCTTAATGATATCACAAGCACCTGCCCAAGCCAGGTGCCTGCTCCTGCCCTAACATCTACCCCAAACCTGTAACATCACAAGAACCTGAATAGGTCCTGGAAAACAGGTGCCAAATGGATGAAAAGGTTTAAACTTTTTTTATGATTTGTGATCCAGTACATGTGTTGGGGACTTCTCTGGGTGTTGGTGCAAAGAAATGCCTCTTAGTGGTTGATGTCACAGGAAAGTTTATCCCTACCTCTGCATCAACACCATAAAGCACCAGCTCGTCAGGGCCTTTGCACTTACTTTACTATGCTGTGTTTTGATCAGCAGTAATAACGAGTTCTTATAGACCATCCAGTGAGCACTGAAACAAAAACTGACAAAACCAAGCATGTCTTGTAGTTGAGGAAGATGGTTGTGAAGGTGCATCTTTGGCTCAGGAAGCCTCTGTTTGTTCCAGGCAGCAGGTAAACACGGAAACTTGTCTGAAACCTGCACTAAATGACCCAAACAGACACTAAGAAACTAATCAGAGTGTTAGTAAGGGCTGCTGACTTAACAGTGGTGAGGATGAGGATTCAGTGCAGGGGTTCATTCCAAAATACCCCGAAGTCTTCAAACAGCCTTGCTGGAGCTCTCTGAAGCCAAGACCCTGTTTCCTCTTTGCCCTATCTCCTTTGTCAGAATAGTGCCCGGGGTGCACTGTCATGCTGGGGCCTGTCGCCTGTGTAGAGATGGTGAAAGTTGACGTAAAGGTTTGCTAGGGTTTTGTTCAGCTGCATGGACAGCCCTGTGGAGAAGACAGACGGCCAACATGGTGTAGAGAAAGCCAACAACCGTTTACCCTGGCCCGCCCTTGCCCTTGTGTTTGGAACAAGGAGGCTCTTTGGGAAAAGCACAGTGGAGCAGTGTTGATTTCACTGAAGAATGGGAGAATCCTTGAAGTGGTAAAATATCTGCTGGTTTGTTTTGTCCATGGGAGGGTTTTAGGAGGCCCTTTTTTGCTCCTGGATGACTGTACCTTGACTGACATGGATTTACAAGGATGTTGCAGAGTTGGAGCCTCCCCTTCAGCACACCAACCCTTCCGGTAGGGGAGAATCAGCTCAACTCCCAGTCAGCAGACACACGGTGTGCTAGAGGCGTTGCGGTGCAGTGCTCCAGGATTTGCATTGTTTCCAGAGAATTTAACAAGTCAAATCGAAAGAGAAAAAGGGAAGTAGCGTAGATGCTCTCAAGATATTTGAGATGCAGCCCATCAGACCCATTTCATCAAAAGTGAACTAGAGTATGAACTGGCATGATGATTCAACATCACAGATCTCTGATTTTCAAACCCCCAAAAAGACATCTGAGCAGATTGTTTCCCTTTCTGTATTTCTAAATAAATGCAAGGTAAGAATGAGTCACTGACTAAAACCAAACCCAAGCCTCCTATCTTTTTATGTCCTTAAGTAGAAAGTAAGTTATGCTGCATTAACCAAGCCTTGCTCGAAGCCCTGTGTAGGCTGGGTGTACAGAAAAGGGAGACCTGATAAGGTTTTCCTTTCTTGGTATAATTTTTCTCACTCAGAAATTCTTCAGCAAGAAACAGAAGCCTTTGATAAGAAACTATCCCAGGGAATATATCTGATGGACTCTCACTTTCTATGTACACATGAATTGTGATTTGCCAAACCTACCTTGAGACAGTTCCTAACTTTGTGGGTACCTAGTTCACTGTAGGTGAACAATGAAGTATTATGGCCCCTAAATATTTTCTGCTGTTGTATTTCAGCATTCACATGCTCAAAGCACGTCTCTAAGTTTTGTACAGTTAGACTTTTATTTTTCAGCTCTATTGGCCATGGCCTGTTGTCAAGAGCTGCTAGAGGGCAGAGAAATTGCAAAGGAGCAGAAGAGTTACCAGACTGTATGTCATCTGCCTCACAATCTGCAGAGCAATGCACTTGTATACCATCCACTGAGACAGCTCAGGGGTCCTGTTGCCTGGATTTGCCTATATCATGTTAAATCACAGCAAGCTTTCTAATAATTCGAGGAATTGTAGAATCACAGAATCCAGACTGTCTTAGGTTGGAAGGGACCTTTAAAGGCCATCTACTCCAACCCTCCTGCAGTGAGCAGAGCCATCTCCACTAGATCAGGTTGCTCAGAGCTTCCTCAAGCCTGACCTTGAATGTCTCCAAGGAGGGGACCTCCACCACCTCTCCAGGCAACCTGTGCCAGTGTCTCACCCCCTTCAGAGTGAAGAACTTCTTCCTAATGTCTGATCTAAACCTCCCCTGCTCTAGTTTCAAACCATTATCCCTCATCCTATTGCTACGTGCCCTTGCAAACAGTCCCTCCCCAGCTTTCCTGTGGGTTCCTTCAGGGACTGAAAGGGGCTCTGAGGTTTCCCTGGAGCATCTCTTCTCCAGGCTGAAGAAGGCCACCGACTCTCTCAGCCTGTCTTTGTAGGAGAGGTGCTCCAGCCCTCGGGTCATCCTTGTAGCACTCCTCTGGACCCAAAGAAAACCAAGTATCAGCCCTGATTATCTGTTTTCTTTTCTCCCTGCTTCGCTCAATGCTGTGCCACTGTCAACCACATATGCAAAGAATCAAAATTAAGCCAGTTTTAGGGAGAATCCTTCCTCAGTACCTATGACCCTTCTTGCACTGGGTTATATGTAGCAGATGCTCATGCACCAGAAACTATTCAACTGCATGGAGTGGTTTGTCTCTCATCTAGTGCCCAATAAAACAGGCTGGTCAGATTAGTCTGTTAAAGTTGCCAATGGCATAATGCCATTCAGGGGTTTGGCTTTTTAAAGGTGCTTCCTGTGTTTGGCTTCACCAGCTTATACAACGGAACCTGTATGACTTGTTTTTTTAACATGGACCATAGCTTCCCAGAATAGATCCACAGAATCAGAGGGGTTGGAAGGGACCTCCAGAGAACATCGGGTGCAACCCTCTGCCAAAGCAGGGTCCCTAGGACAGGTCACACAGGCCAGCGTCCAGATAAGTCTTGAATCTCTCCAGAGCAGGAGACTCCACACCCGCTGGGCAGCCTGTCCCAGGGCTCCCTCAACCTCACTGTGAAAAAGTTCTTCCCCATGTTGGCGTGGAACTGCCTATGCTCCAACTTGCAGCCATTGCCCCTTGTCCTGTCTTCACAGACACTGAAACAGATAAATTGAAAAAATAATAAACTGATAAGCTGAAATATAAACAGACAAACTGAAACAGATAAGACTTAGTAAGATGCTCTGTTATCATCTGACCTTGTAATTTTCAAAGAATCACAGCATTACATGACTTTGTGTGGAGATGTAACTTATTATGCTCTTTGTGGCCTAATCAGTAATAGATCTTTAAGATACAGAGCCACTGCACTTGGAATCATAATCAACCAATCAATCACTTTTTTCAGGTGTGGAGATCACTAATTCATTTTTGACCTGGCAATGTGCACTGTCATCCCAGAAAGCCAACTGTGTCCTGGGCTGCATCCCCAGCAGCGTGACCAGCAGGTCTGGGTGGGGGTGGGGAGGGATTCTGCCCCTCTGCTCCTCTCTCAGTAGACTCCACTCTGCAGTGGTGTTCCAGCTGGGGGGTCCCCGGACAAGAAGGTCATGGAGCTATTGGAGCAAGTCCAGTGGAGGCCATGCGGATGATCCAAGGGCTGGAGCACCTCTGCTCTGGAGACAGGCTGAGGAAGTTGGTGTGGTTCAGCCTGGAGAAGAGAAGGCTCTGGGGAGGCCTGATTGTGGCCTTTCAGTACTTAAAGAGAGCTTGTAAGAAAGATGGGGACAGACCTTTTAGTAAGACATGTTGCAACAGGACAAGGACAAATGGTTTTAAATCAGAAGAGGGGAGATTTACCATCTTGAATACTCCTGTCTTGACTATGTCTGCTAATAACTGACTGACAAAGGTAAAACCAGAGCTTGAACTGTGCTCTCATGTAGCAGCATATCTGTGCTGTAGCTAGTGCTGTGCTATTGAGGGTTAGTACAGTCTTTCTCCCATTTATTCCAGTCAACTGTATGAGCAAATGCAAGGTGCTGTATGTTTCGATGTCTGTGCTTGAAGGTAGATGCTTTAACCGCAAATAGAGTGCAAGGATTGAATAGGAAGAAGAGGTTGCTCACTACTCTTATCTATGTTACAATGACACAAACACTTTTACTGTTACTTGAATGTGCTCATTGTAAAGAAGTTAACTTAAAAAGCTCCCTAACATTAAGTCTTTTCATGGAGAACAATTGCACCTGTCACAAATCAATGTGATTGCTCTAATCAGACTGTCAGTGCAATTCAGGATGTCACAGGCAAGCAGGACTCTCTGGGAAGCATTCAGGCCAGTAGGGATGGCCAAGAACTTGACATAGTAGAAAAGATGCAAACCAACAAGCATAAAAAATATTTTTTTCCTACCAGGACCTGAGAAATATGTGTGAGCTATGTCAGCTTATGTTCTTAAAACAAACCTATATCTTGATTTTTTTATGTGTTTTTAAAGGGAAAAAAATCACATTTGGTATCAGCCATATAAAAAGTCGGAACTTCTTGTAATTTTCTATGGTTAGCTGAATAGTTCCATTTGATTCAACCCAGAAAGACTAAGGCTGGCAAAGTGTCCCCATGAAACAATGGGATACGTCCCTAGGAGGAGGGATGGGGAGATGTTCTGGTTACTTCTATTGCTGCTTGATCTTTCTTCGTTCTATTTTTACTTCTAAAGACTGTTAGCAAACAAACAAAATAAAAACGACAAAAGCTTTAGTAACGTTATATTGAAAAGAATGGTTTATTTGTTTTAGCAGATTCATAATGGATAACAGACCAGCGTCATTTGTATTCAGCAGCCTTATGGAGAAATGGAGCATAAACATGAAGGGTTTTGGTTAAACCTTTAAGGGTTTTAGGACATAAACTACAAATATGCTATACAGGAGACAATACTCAAATAACCCTGTACACATATGACAAACACTCAGACTATCTATAACTATCTATAACAAAAACTTGTTACCAGTGAAAGATGTGAGCCACCACTCCCTGAGCACGGCCTGGCCACCCATGGCCTTATCAGATGCTGGGAATTACTGAGCAGAAGACAGTTGTGTTCAACAGTATTGCCAGTAGCCTGGATATACTGAAAGGTCCTAGGCTTTAAACACTTGCAGTCATATTTTTGCTAAGTAATCATAAAAGCATTCTTCAGTCTCTGGGCAAATGCAATGAGCATGAACTTGATTACAGGAAGTTCCACCTAAACATGAGGAGGAACTTCTTTCCTGGGAGGGTGGCAGAGCCCTGGGACAGGCTGCCCAGAGAGGCTGTTGGGTCTCCATCTCTGGAGACATTCAAACCCCACCTGGACGCTGTCCTGTGCAGCCTGCTCAAGGTGATCCTGTTCTGGCAGGGGGTTGGACTGGATGATCTCCAGAGGTCCCTGCCAACCCCCATCGTTCTGCAATCTTCATGTGATTCTGTGACGTGTCTAGTTCTTGCTCACTTGGTAGCAACAATGGCCTGGTATGTCTGTGCTCGAACTGTGACATTCTTGTTCCCTCATTACTCTGGAACAATAACAACAATTGATCACCTCCAGATAGCCTGGTACACCTGTACCTGGGCTGCGGCCCAGCGTGGGTGATGCCAGAGACGTTCTGAGTCTGCGCAGCAGGTGGAAAGCACCAGAACATGCCACTGTCCGAGCTGGGCTGGAATGGAAAAGTGCCTGAGAAAAGTCAGTTACCTCGGACCCCATAAACAGCAATTCTGAGCGAGACCCTTGGAGCTGTCCTCCTGCATCACAGCAGGCTGTGACCAGCATCTCCCCACCCTGAGGTGGGACACCTCGGAGGCACAAACAAAACTTGCAAGAATCACCTGCCAGGGGAAGCCGGGTTCTCGGGTCCCAGCCATCACCTGCCGGGAACGCTGATGCACTGTGAGTATTTATTCTAAACGTGAAGAGGGAAATTTCAGCTACAAGCAGCCTTCATCTGCCTCACAACTTACATATGTGTTTAAATACACACACTCGTGGCATATAGCACTGGGGGCAAGTATTTCTGTTTATTTGTTTGCACCTATTTGTCTTATGGTTTATGTTTTTGTATATATATATATATGTGTGTGTGCGTGTGTCTAGCTATACACTCTGATTTAAGATACCTTCTAGCAAGGTAGTGTGAATCTTGTCATCTTTGGATCTGTAATTAAGTAGCTATTGTGATCAAAATATATTTTACAGATTACCTGTAAACCTTTAAAAATAGCCAAACATTAAGTGCTGTTAAAATTTAACCTTTGATTTACTTTATGCTATTAATAAATTCCGAATTGACTAAATTGTAACTGTGTCAAACACCTCCATCCGCAACGCACCTGGAAGCCAGAGCACTGCCTTGGTTTCACATTCTGATGGAAAGAGCAATGAGTGACTGTAAAGGAAAGAACAGCATTGAGAGTGGCAGTGATCCAATGGAAATGGGGTAGCAGCTCAAGCAACAGCAATGTTGAGAGCTATGCAGATCGATTTGAATAACAAAGCTGAAATCTGAACGTATATAATCTCCCCTCTCTCCCTGTCCCTTCTCAGCCTAATCAGAGCATTTGTGCTAACTCATCAGCTGATTTAGCTCTTTTCTTGGGAATTTTCCTTGCAGATCATAGGGTCACCATAAGTGATTCAGCCGGTCGGAGTCACCAGCTGTTCAGAAAACAGGGTGGAGATATTATCTCCCTTTAGGGTCTGGGACTTGGGTATTTGTGTTCTGTTTGTTAAATTTCTGTTGACAATCTGTGTGTAGAGGCCTGAAACAGAAGGATTTCAGAAATACATGGTGTTCCTAGCAATAGCATGTCAACTTTTAATCCCCACAGCTGTAAAAAACAGGCAAAAATCATCCAACTCATTCTTGCAACCTGCATTAAATGTGTTGGTGCTGCCAGACAGTTTCTCTGGGTTTTACAGTGGTTGTTGGGTAGAACAGATGGGAGAAGCTTCTCTTCTGAAACCCCCTTTGAGTATTTTCAAGGTGATCAGGCAGTTCCTTTTTTCTTCAGAATGAGATTTAACACTTTGAAAAGCAGTGGGGTTTTTCCCCTCTGACACAGACTACATATACCCAATGGCATGGAAGACTTTACATTCGTTTTTGTCTGGCCTGCAGGTCACTCATTATCCTTGATCTACCTGTTCATCTAAACTTCGGATGAGCTTTGATGGAACTGGGATTAGGTTTGGAAATGAGCTGTTGAAGCCTGTCAGTCACGTCTCAACTCTACCTTAACACTCCTGGATGAAATACCGATGTCCCAAGGCATAAACATTCTCAGCAACCTATGCATTCAGATTGAACTTTCTGAATTTGCATGCCCAGGTAGAAACCTGAGAGCTTTTCTCCCAGGTAAGCTGATCCCAGCAGGATTGATGCAGAAGAACTGGCTGGTGCTGTTTCTAGGAGCTTTTTATAAAACGGTGAGAAGCGAGAAGCAGCCCGTGGCCCAGACCTTGGAGCAGAGCAGCATGGACCTGCCCAGGTGCCCACTAGATGGAAGTCTTACCTGGTTCTGCCCAGGGGATGTACAGGGTCACCCCTTGCAAGGAACAAAATGAACTTGAGAGGACACAAAACACATCTCAACATCCCTTACATCTGCCTTCCCCTGCCACCAGTCCCACTTGGATCAGAGCATGGCTGGGGGACCCACACCCCACTCGAGGCACTCGGCTGGCACACTGCACAACCTTCTGTCACAGCATTATGTTACCATACCTGCACCAGAGTCAGGCAGTGCTGGGCGAACGGTGAGGGCAGGGAATGACAGCAGTCAGTGGCAGTATTTTTTTCAATTTTTCCCACTACAGTCATCTCCCAGAACCCAAGAGACCATTTTTCCCCTTTTGTCTGTTTCTGCCACCATATTCCCAGCTATTTCTTCATTCCTGCTCTCTTTTTCCTTGTCTTCCCAAAGATGAAGCACTGTACAAACATTGTCTTCATTATTCCACCCACCCCCAGGAGCCGCCCAGTTGCTAATTCTGTCACAGCTGTCCTGCTCTCTCCTGGTAACTTCTCCGTTCCCACACTGAAGTTGTTTTTCCTTTTTTATAATCCTTCCCAAAAAGCTTGGCTGGCTGAGCAATTGGTCTTACCTTTCTCTCCTTGTCAGTAATCTCCACATCCTCTTTTTCCTGCACTGTTGTCTCAGGTCGGATTATGCTTATCTTCAGTTGGAAGCTCACCAGGGCCAGGGAGTAGGTGTAATTATGAAAGGGATGATTAAGTCTCATTACTCTGAAGAACTTACAGTTAATAATGTTCTTAAGCAGCCAGGTGAATGTGTCTTGAACCGATGCTATAGGGAGAGGGAAGAATTACTATATAACATTTTTGTCTTTGCAAAATTATTTTTATATTTAAATTATACCTTATTATTTTCCTCCAAAACATGAAAAAATCCCTTATAATCTTATACTGACTTTAATCTAGAAAAATAAAAACATGTCTGTTTGGGGCAAGGTGCTGCACAGGATTCTGTACTATGGGAGAGCACTGTGTGCTGCTAAAACTGTGTTTGGCACGATAAGTGTCATGGTTGGAAAAATTCATAGTATCAAGAGCCCATGTACAATTCACACCATTATTGACCTGAGGCAGCCTTCTTGTTACAGCCACCACTCCCTCAGTTATTGGCAGGACAGAGAGAGCAGCGCTATGTGATAGGTCAAGAACATTAGCAGAAGACTTTGAAGGCTCCCAGTGTTCTGTAAAAGAGGCCCATCTTCCTCCCAGTCGGTGAGGATTGACTTCAGTGGTTTTGCTCTGACAAACCTAGTACCTACAAATTTTATCCTTGGCTTATTTTTTTTTTCAGTAAATGAATATTTGGAGGAATCATTTGGCACTTTAACATATAATTAAACCCATTTTCAGTGATGCAAGACCTACTGGTTCTCAACAAAGTAGGTGTGGAGGCATCTCTGTACCTATGTGGCTGTTGCTCACTGGTCAGGTCTTGCCACTTCCACCCTTCTCTGCTGAGCACAGTCTTTTCACTTGCATTCCTTCTGTGATGACAGCTCTTCCCAGGCAGCTGAAGCTTCCCTTTCTGGGTGTGCAACACCAGGGTTTGTCCTCTTTAACATCTGCAAAGTGCTGAGGATGTATTTCAGCATCTCACAGTGTCGCAGCTGCAGTGATCCTGTGGGAAAACAAGCTGATGTGCAGGAAACCAAGCTTGCCGAGCTGCTTCTGGTGACCCAGTGACAGACAGACGGGCCAAAAGCCTGCAACAAATGTTTCCTGCAACATTTATATAGCCCAGATACAGCGACAAAGCAGGGGCTGTGCAGTGAAGCATTCCAAGTGGAACATGGGGAATGCAACCATGCAGGAGAAAGAATTATGGAGGGAGTTGCGCTGAAGACTATGATGATAAAGCTCTAGTAAAGGTGGTTGTGGTCATCTGCAAACATAAAGCTGGGGTTGAGCCTTTTACAGATCTGCTGGACAGACAAGCAGTGTGAGCAAACAGGAAAAAAGAAAACTGAATAGAAGAGAAATTCAACCCCACGAACGTCACTGGAAACATCATCTGTCTGCCAGAAGTGGAGAAAGAGGAAAGGGCCACCTCAGCATCTGTTTCTCAAAGCACTCTGGTTCCACTTAGTCTTAGGTTACGTAACCTGTAAATTGTTTAATGGAGTACAAGGGAATGAGGAGGCCATGGTATAGCCTCATTGAGGTGTCTGCAAAGGTACCTCACAAATCTCAGTCTTCTAATTTACTTTCTTATAGCCCACTCTCACCTTAGTTCTAATTAAGAAATTACACTGCAGCCAGAGCCTGCTGCAGAACCAGGCAAAAAGACTGGGGAAATGAATCCCTTTCTTCATCTGTTGACTTTGTCAGCTTTTGGGGAAATGGGGGAGTTTCAGTTCTGCCCAAGGTGAATCACTGGCATAGAAAAGTCCTTAACAGTGATGTGCAGCCGTAGCTCTCTGTAGCCAGCACATGCACTCAAGGGACCTTCGAGCTGACAGTGAATTTGCTTGTTTACAGAAACAGCAGAAACAGACTTCATTTTACCCCACAAATGTTTTATTTGTGTAGGGAATTTTGGCACATGGTGAGTGTTGGGACCATGTTATAAACTGAGCTTATGTTCCAAGTTGTATATTTTATTCTAGCCTCGCATATAAAGCCACGGGGTTTATATTTGTTCAATCGATTTGTCTCTTTCTACCTCATCCTTCAGTATTTCCTTCAGAGTGACATGGGTTGCCAGGCTGAAGATGTTCATGGTTCAATCTCAGCTCTTTTCTAAAGGGAAAAAATGCAAATGTCTCTATGCAAATTGCAACCTTCTGGTCGGTGCCTTTGAAGCCAGCAGAAGAACTCAAGATACCTGATTACAGTTCATCTGTATGTCAGTTTGTTAAAAATATGTATGATTTTTCTAAAAGCAGGAATCCTCCTGGCTTTGTCTCGCCTTCCAAGACTTGGGTGGAGAATCCATTCTCTTTTCTCCTTCCTACACTTCCTCTTCAGTATTTCCTTCCTGTTTTCTCGTGCCACAGTGGGGTGGTTTAGCCGGCAAAACCGCAACAGGCAGTGTCGAGATAACAGCCGCAGCCACATGAGTAATATGGTTAGGGGGATATCCTGCCTTTGTTCTGCTGGAAAGAAGCTGTGGTGGACAAGAAATAGTAATTGTATGTGCCAGGCTCAGGATCGTGCTCTCTATCCCCTGCTTATTCCTGTTAGGTCAACAGGCAGTGGAGTTGGCTGGTGAGAGCTGTGGTGGCAAGGTCAGTTGTGACCCTCCAGCCTGGCATGCCTCTTTGTTCCTCACTGGAGGGCAGCTGCCGTGCATGGGCAGATTTGCTTGTCTTAAGGGCTCACATGTGGGTGTGGGCTGAAAGGTTTCTGCTCAGTGCAAGCTGAAGAAATGAAATGTGCAGCCTGAGGGTTCATTCAAGGTCAGGCTTGAGGAAGCTCTGAGCAATCTGATCTAAATGTGTCCCAGCTCACTGCAGGAGGGTTGGACTCGATGGCCTTTAAAGGTCTCTGCCAACCTAATGCAGTCTGTGATCCTGTGATCCTGAGATCTGTAGTCATAGCTGGGAGAAGGGTAGTGAAGCCATCACACACCAGCAGTTCTGCATAAATGGAGAAGCAGCAAAATTGGAAAAGTTACCCAGAGAGGCTGGGAGTAGCTGAACCAAGCTATGGGAGACCTCTCTGTAAAAAACTTCCCCCGTAATATCTAATCTAAACCTTCCTTCATTTAGTTTTAATCCATTCCCCCTTGTCCTGCCATTGTCTGCCCTTTTAAAAAGTTGATTCCCCTCCTGTTTGTATGTTCACCTTTCAGTACTCCATTTCCCTTCTCTGGACCTGCTCCAGCACCTCAATGCCCTCCTTGTAGTGAGGGGCCCAAACCTGAACACTGCACTCAAGGTGCAGCATCACCAGTGTCCATTACAGGGGACGATCACTGCCCTGGTCCTGCTGGCTCTGCTATTGCTGATACAAGCTCCAACTAAAAGTTTCCTCCAACTACAAGTCTTTTGGTAGATATGGTAAGATGCAGCTTTCCTTTCCTGACAGAAGAAGAAAGCAAAAGTCTAATTTGAATTTTGTTCATATTTTTGCCAACTGTTATCTTTTTTTGTGTGTTATTGATGGCCCACCATCATATGGGGAGCCCTGGTCAGCTACTGTGGGGCATGTGCTAAAAGGAGAGTGCACGTCTTCCCTTGCATGGTCCTAGTGGTCAGTCTGGCAGGCTGATGCTATGGGTGGAGGCACGTAGTCCAACAGACATTACTTAGAAAAAGCTGTGGCATATCTGCTTTTATCCATCTATGGAATTAATTATGTTTAGAGCAGCAAGGAATTTGACTGCTGGGTACCAGTATATACTTCTGAAGTACCACACCTCTGGGGTTTTTATAAATGTAAATGCTTTATAAGCAAATCTCTCTGTAGAAGGGACTTGACTCTTGCTGTGTACCAGCAGTATCTCCAGTGGAGACAGTACAGCTGTATTTGTCTATAACCAGTGTGAATAGATACCTGCTACACAGCCTGAAAGTGTACATCCTATGCCAATGCACCTCTACGTCTGCCCAGAAAGCTGCTTTGGAAAGTAATTCAAAGGTCTAAAACTGCAGTGGGTACAGAGAGTACCCCATTAAGGTCTAGTTCTTTAAATGGCTGCATTTAACAAGGAGCAAGTAGCTTGGTGCTGTGTTTCTCTGTTCCCCTGAGCCTTCCCACAGGGGCTCTAAAGTGAGTAGTAAGGCATTTTATTATATTTTAATTGTGGATTTTAACATCCAGTGAAAACATTGCCCCCATAAACACATTAGAGTGATCCCCTTTTGATATGTCTTATGGCTTTTGTCACCTGGGGTTGCTGCCTTCTGGATTTGGGTGTTTGGTTGGTTTGGGGTTTCTTGATAGCCAGTGTTTTTAATCAGTTCTGAGAAGGCAGCATTACCTTAAGGCCAGAGCAGAGGGACAGACATCAAAGGATAAAGACTAAGGACAAGGACAAAGGTGTCAATCTATTTCTAACCAGAGGTATAAAATCAGAACTGACTGCTACAGTCTTTAATCCACACAGTAATATTTCCAAGTGCTAAAGTTGAGCCCTGCCTCAGTTACCAGCTGCTGACATTGACCACAATGATACATTTTGCTTTCATAAAACAGTTTAATTATGAATAATGAGAATTTAATATGAATTCAATTTCTTAGTAATTAATACAGCAATTATAGAAGATGTCAGGGGATCGTTCTGCCATGAGAACTCCAATGGGTTAGTTAGCATATGAACATCAGTTGTATGTGAACATCAGTTCACAAATTTCATGCATATTCATCAGATTTCCTGGAAAGGACGGTCCTGTGCTGATGTGTTGTTGGAATTCATTTACATAGTCCAAACATGTGCAGTAAAATTAGGGTTAGGGTCTTTTCACCCTCCAGTAGTCATCCATAATCTTCCTCACACTGTCTGCTAGTTGACCTTCGGGCTTCCTTTGTCCATAGTCATGGCCATTCTTCAGCCCTGGATTCCCTGCTCCACCTGACAGCAGGGAGGACTGTAAGGGAGAAGATGATATCACCTGGGGGTTTGTCATTAGCAGCATTCCCCCTTATCTGTCTTTATTCACGGAGAGGTTCACTCCTGTATGCTCTCTCTTTTGCTCTCTCTCATGTTGTCTGGGCCCACTGAAGCCCAATGGAAACCCTCTGGCTTGACTTTAGTCAGCTGAATAGTGGTTTGGTTTGGGCATATTATCTGTTGAAGGAATTCAAGGGTCACCCAAGGTTTTGGTTCTTTGACTTATGCAACACTGCCCTGTTTAGTCTCAGCTTCCAGGACAGCTCAGGTTTGAGCTATCTACACAGCTCCCCATGGGATGTCTCTGCAGAGATAGGGCATCAAGACAGTCCAAGGCAGAGTCACTTTTATAGCCCCCCATAAGTCTCTGGTGTACTAGAGCCAGGCGATCCTTAAATTCCACCAGTGACCTGAAGCACAGTTTAACTACTTAGATGTTTTCATTGGTCAATTTAAGGGCAGAAGTTTCTTCTGCACACTTCAGTGAAGTATTCCTCAGTTTGTAGGTGAACCCTTACCTGAAGGAAAGATTTTAACATCATTATTTTAAAACAATTTGGCAGCAATACTTATTACAGTAACACAAATTATAATAATGACTAGTGTTTGGAACAGATTAGTAATCCACCCATAAAACACCAAAACATATGTCCCAATCAAGTGTCCTGTGTCCTTGATGGGGTTCTGCAGCTCATGTGTAACATCAGCTGTCTTCCACATCTTCTGGAGTTTTTCCCAAAGAGGTAGTGAGTGCTTTTATGCATCTGTGTCAGTTTGGTGAGGCTGCGCTGCTGAGACAGTTTCTTTAAGCAGCAGTTAGAGTTTTCTGCCAGCCTAAACTATAAACAACGAGCAATTCAAGGCCAAAGTTGAGGCCCGACAGATGGTCGAGCGCCTCTGAGAATCACATAGGGGAGAAAACAACCCGGCAGCAGCTGCATTTTGCCAACGGAGAAGGGAGCGAGAAGATGCAACAAGCTGTGCAGACACCAAGGCCGGGGAAGGGTGGGGGAGGAGGTGCCCCAGGTGCCAGAGAGAAAGATGCCCCTGCAGCCCCTGGAGAAACCCATGGAAAAGGCCAAGACCCCACCTGCAGCCCGTGGAGGGGCTCCACGTTGGATGGAGCAGGTGGAGACATAGAGGAGATGCTGTGACCCTACGTTGGAACAAGCCCCTGCCAGCACTTGCAGCCATGAGGAGAATCAGAGACACAGAGATGAGAGAGAGATTTGCACCGGAACAGGTTTGCTGGGGGAAGCTGGTGACCCCACAGAGGACTTGGACTGAGAGACACTGTGATTTATGACTGCACCCATAGCAGTGACCCACATCAGGGCAGCTGATGAATAAAGCCCTGGGGAAAGGATTCACATTGGAGAAGTTCGTGGAGGACTGTCTCCTGTGGGTGAGACCCCACGGTGCAGCAGGGGGAGGGTGTGGAATGAATGCTCCCCCCGCACACCCTGGCCAAGAAGGAAACCAACTTGCAAGGGACAGACTGACCCCCCCCATCTCCCAGTCCCTGCCCCTCTGTGCTGCGATCAGGGGGAAGAAGGGAGTGAAATCATGACTAGAGTCAAGACTGCTAAGAAGGGAGCAGGGAGGGAGGTCAGAGGTGTCTTAAGATCTGGAAAAGGAAAACAGCTCATGAAGAAGTAACCGAGAACCCCATTTTCTTCCAGTCCCTGCCCCCCTGTGTTGAGAGCAGGGGGAAGAAGGGAGCAAAATCATGGCTAAAGGGAAGTCTGCTGTCCTGGTTTGGGTCAGGATGGAGTTAACTTCATTTGTAGCAGCGGATGGAACGCTGTGTTTGAGAGTTAAAATGAAAGCAGTGCTGATACCCTGATGTTTTTAGTTGCTGTCAGACAGTCAAGGACTTTCTCAGCTCTTTGTATTTCTCTATTCGTGAGAAAGGAGGGGCGAAGCCAGGACAGGTGACCCAAGCTGGCCAAGGAGAGTATTCCATGCCAATTACGTCCTGCCCAGGATATCGGGGGCTGACGGGAGGAAGGCCGAGGGCGGCTCCGGGATGTGCGGTTCTTGGGGGACGGTCGGGTTCTGGGACGGCTCTGGGTGGCACGGCCTGAGCTGTGGGTTTGGTGAGAAACTGCATTGGGTATCAACAGCTTCATATATTTTTGCTCTAAAGTCCTGTCAGCA
This sequence comes from Gallinula chloropus, assembly GCF_964237585.1. Classification (NCBI taxonomy): domain Eukaryota; kingdom Metazoa; phylum Chordata; class Aves; order Gruiformes; family Rallidae; genus Gallinula; species Gallinula chloropus. The sequence goes on along the minus strand of NC_140120.1, from coordinate 201,993 downwards.
TTGTTATATTGTATCTTTCTGTTATCTTAGTAAACTATCCTTATCCCAACCCACGGGCTTTTAGTTTCTTGGTTTTGGGGTTATTTGCCCCTTCCTTTTCCCTTCCCTTGCCTCCCACCCTCTCCCCCCTTCCCCTGCTCTTTTCCTTTAAAGAGCAGGTACCTGCATGGATCTCAGCTCTCAGCCGGGGTAAAACCACGACAGGGGTACCAGCATAATAACCACCAGCACTTTTGGCACTGTAGCAGGTGGCCGTGTCATCGTCCCTGAGGCTGTTCATCTGCAGCATCACCGTGCTCTGGGAGTCGTCCCTGGAGATGCTGAACTGGCCCTTGACTGACGGCGCATAGCCTGCCCAACCACCATCCTTCCTAATACCCGCGACGTACTCAAGACCCTTCCCGGGCACCTGGCAGATCCATCCCATGCCGTAGCTGCTGAAGGTGAAGCCAGAGCCCTTGCAGAGGAGGCGCAGGGACCCCCAGGTGTCTGGAGGCCCCTCTGGACTCCACCAGTGTCATGGCCGCCCGCAGCCCTGGGGAAGGAGGAAGGACACCAGTGAGTCGCCCACTCCCACCATCATCATCATCACCATCATTATCATCATCATCTCCATCACCACGTCCTCACCACCCCCTCATTACCTGGAAGGGCGACGAGGAAGAGGAGGATGGGGGAGGCCCAGCAGGTGCCCATGGTGATGGATGGTGGGTTTGGGGAGGAGGGTGATGGCGTCAGAGGGTTTTTATAGGGCGGAGGAGTGTGGGGTGATTTATATAAAGAGGCCTGGGGGCGGGGAGGGGGGGGTCGTTACCTCCCTCTGGGTATCAGATCGCTAATGAGCTCACACACTTGGTTTGTTTTGACATAATTAATTAGTTCTTCAGGGAATGAGGCGCGGGTAAAAATTAATAAATTAATTAGTTTATTACAAGGGTCTGGTCTGGGATGTGCATTCAAAACAAGGACTTAATCAATTAATTATAAAATCTCCAGGGAAGATGTGGCATCTGTGTTGGTTAATTAATTAATTATGGGGGGAAGTGTGACAGAAAACAATTACAAAATAATTTCATTAAGTCATTAAAGGGGGTAACCAGGGAGTCCATGTCGGGTACATGGCAAAAGTAATCAAGAAATCAGTTAATCAAGTAATTAAAGGGGGTAAGAAAACAGTTAATCAAGTAATTAAAGGGGGTCTATAGTGTGTCCATGGCAGGCTCACTGTGAAAGTAATGAAGAAATCAGGTAATTAATTAATTAATTAATTATAGGGGATCTCTAGAGAACCCATGGACTGACTGGCCACCTGACCTGACCTGACCATCCACGTGACCTAGCAGTCCGCCTTGCCCAACCGGCCGCCTTGCCCGACCTGACCGACCGCCTTACCAGCCACCTTGCCCAACCTGACTGGCTGCCTGACCTGACCGGCCACCTGACCTGACCATCTGCCTGACCTGACCGGCCGCCTGACCTGTCCGGCTGCCTTGCCTGACCTGACTGGCCACCTGCCCGACCAGCCTTCTGCCCCACCTGACCGGCCACCTTCCTGACCTGAACAGCCGCCTTGCCCAACTGACCGCCTGACCTGACCGGCTGCCTAGCCCGACTGGCCACCTGAACTGACCTGTCCGGCTGACTGAACTGACCGTCCGCCTTGCCCATCCTGACCGGCCGCCTACCCGACCTGACTGGCCACCTTGCCCAACCTGATCGGCCATCTTACCCGACCATACCGGCCACCTAACCTGACTGGCCACCTGACCTGACCTGACCTGACCGGCCACCTGACCTGACCGGCTGCCTGGCCCAACCTGACCTTACGTGACCGGCCACCTGACCAGACATTACTGGTCGCCTGACCTGACCAGCTGCCTTTCCCGATGCCGCCTTGCCCAACCTGACCTGCTGCCTTATCAGCCGCCTTGCCAGACTTGACCGACCGCCTGCCCGACCAGCCGCCTGACCTGACCGGCTGCCTGCTCGCCCTGACCGGCTGCCTGTCCCACCAGCCGCTTTGCACTACCTGACTGTCCACCTTGCCCAACCTGACTGGCGACATGACCTGACTGGCCGCCTTGTCCGACCTGACAGGCCACCTGACCTGACCGGACGCCTGACCTGACCTGACCTGACCGGCCACCTGACCGGCCAACTCCCTGACCTGACCTGACCTGACCGGCCAACTCCCTGACTGGCCACCTGACATGACCTGACCTGATCTGCTGCCTGACCTGTATAGCTGCCTGACCTGACCTGATGTGACCGGCCGCCTGACTTGACAGGCCGCCTTGCCAGACTTGTCTGGTCGTCTGCCTGACCAGCTGCACTACCTGACTGGCAGCCTTGCCTGACCAGGCAGCTGATGTGACCGGCCGCCTTCTCCGACCTGACCGGCCGCCTCGCCCAACCAGCCGCCTTGCTCGACATGACCGGCCACATATCCGACCGGCCGCATTCCCTGACTGGCCGCCTGCCTGATCGGCCGCCTTGCACAACTGGCTGCCTGCCTGACTGGCAGCCTGACCTGACCAGCCTCCTAACCTGACCTGGCCAGAATGGACGCTTGACCTGACCGGCCGCCTTGCCTGACCTGACTGGTCGCCTGCCCGACCGGTCACCTGACCTGACCGGCCACCTGACGTGACCAGACCGGCCACCTGACTTGATCAGCCACATTGCCTGACCAGCCAGCTTATCTGACCAGCTGCCTGACGTGACCTGACCTGACTGGCCGCCTGACCTGACCAGCCGCCTAGCCAGACTTGGCTGGCCGACTGCCTGACCAACCAGCTGATCTGAATGGCCGCCTTGTCCGACAGGACTGGCCGCCTGTCCGACCGACCGACAGCCCAACCTGACTGGCAACCTTGCTCGACGTGACCGGCATCCCGCCTGATCGGCCCACCGATGTGACCGGCCTCCTGCCTGATCGGCCGCCCGACCTGACTGGCCGCCTTGCTCAACCGGCTGCCTTGCCTGACCAGACCGGCCACCTACCTGACTGGCCGCCTTGTCCAACAGGCTGCCTGACCTGACCGGCCACCTTGCCCAACCTGACCGGCCACCTGACCTGACCATCCACCTGCCTGACCAGTCGCCTTGCCAGACTTGACCAACAACCTTCCTGACCAGCCGCCAGCCCTGACCGGCCACCTCACATGACCGGCCAACTTACCTGACTAGCCATCTTGCCAGACTTGACCGGCCACCTGCCCGACCAGGCGCCCGACCTGACCGGGCGCCTTGCCCGATCTGACCGGTCGCATGACTGACCCGCCGCTTGACCTGACCAGCCACCTGACCTGACCTTACCTGACTGGCTGCCTGATGTGACCTGACCATCTGCCTGCCTGACCGGTCGTCTTGCTAGACTTGACCAGCAACTTGCCCAACCAGGCGCCTGACCTGAACCGGCCACCTGACCTGACCAGCCGCCTGACCTGACCTGACCTAACCAGCCAACTCCCTGACCGCACGCCTGACCTGACCGGCCGTTTGACCTGACCTGACCTGACTGGCCACATGACCTGACTGGCCACTTTGCCCGTCCGGCTGCCTTGCTCGACCTGACTTGCCACCTGACTGGCCGCTTTGCCCGACCTGACTGTCCGCCTGCCCGACTGACGGCCCGACCTGACAGGCAGCCTGCCCCACCAGACTAGCCACCCGCCAGACCAGCCACCTGACCTGACTGGCCATCTCGCCCAACCTGACTGGCCTCCTGACCTGACTGGCCGCCTTGCCTGACCTGATCGTCTGCCTGCCTGACTGGCCGCCCTACCTGACCAATTGCCTGACCTGCCCGGCAACCTGCCTGACCTTATCGGCCTCCTTCCCAACCGGCCGCCTAACCTGACTGGCTGACTTGCCCAACTTGACAGGCTGCCTGCTCGACCGGCTGCCTGAACTGAGTGGCCGCCTCGCCCGAAATGACCAGCCACCAGCCCGACCGGCTGCCTGCTCGAACGACCGCCTGACCTGTCCAGCCGCCTGACCTGACCTGACCAGCCACATGATGGTCAGGTCAAGCAAGGCGTCCGGTCAGGGCAGGCGGCCGGTCGGGCAAGGCAGCAGGTCAGGTCAGGTGGCCAGTCAGGTCAGGTAAGGCGTCTGTTCAGGTCAGGTCAGGCAGCCAGTCGGGCAAGGCGATCGGTCAAGTCAGGCAGCTGGTCGGGTAAGGTGGCCGTTCAGGTCAGGCAGGCGGCTGGTCAGGCCGGGTAAGGCGGCCAGTTGGGAAGGTGACCAGTCAGGTCGGGCAAGGTGGCTGGTCATGTCAGACGGCCGGTCAAGCAGGCAGCCGGTCGGGCAAGGCGGCCATTCAGGATGGCTGCCGGTCTGGTCAGGTCAGACGGCTGCTCAGGTCAGGTGAGGCGGCCAGTCGGGCAGACGGCCGGTCAGGTCAGGCATGGTGGCCGGTCAGGTCAGGAATCCGGTCAGGTCAGGTCATTCAGCCAGTCAGGTCAGGTGGCCGGTTGGGCAAGGAGGCCTGTCAGGTCAGGTTGCCAGTCAGTTCAGGCATGGCGGCTGGTCAGGTCAGGCAAGGTAGCCAGTCACGTCAGGTCATGCGGCAGGTCAGATCAGGCGGCCAGTCGGGCAAGGCGGCCGGTCAGGTCAGGACGGTGGCCGGTCAGGATGGGCAAGGTGGCCGGTCATCTCAGGAGGCCGGTCAGGTCAGGCAGCCAGTCAGGTCAGGTCAGGCAAGGTGGCCAGTCAGGTCAGTCAGACGGTCGGGCAGGCAGCGGGTCGGTCAGACGTCTGGTCAGGTGGGGCAGGCGGCCGGTCAGGTCGGGCGGCCAGTCAGGTCAGGTCATGCAGCTGGTCGGGCATGGTGGCCGGTGAGGTCAGGTCATGTGAGGCGGCCAGTAGCTCAGGTAGGCGGATCCTAGGGCTTTCGTTTTCCAGGAAACCTTTGAGCTCTCTCCATAGTTGCTATTCACGGCTGCAGAAGTGCCCCTTGAAAACATGCTGAACATCCAGCAATAGCTCCCAAACCAAAGGAGCCAGGACTCAAAGACATAGCTGGCCTGAAACCTCCCCAGGCGGCCCACAAGGAGCCCCTGACATTGTGGCTCTGAGGGCTTTCGTTTGCCAGGAAACCTTTGAGCTATTTCCATAGGTGCTGTTCACAGCCGCAGAAGTGCTCCATAGTTGCTGTTCACGGCGTGTCAGGGGAGGCGACAGGTCAAGTCAGGTGGTGGGTCAGGTGGCCACCATGCACACCTGGTGCCCAGAATATGTGGGTGCTGCTGAAGTCAAAGTCAGAGGCCTTGCAGAGGAGGCGCAGGGACCCCCTGGGTGTCTTGAAGCCCCTCTGGACTCCACAAGTGTCCCAGCTGGAAAAATTAGAGGATTTTGGAGAAATATAAAGGAATTTTGGGGGAAATGATGGAATTTGTGGAAAATATGAGGGAATTTTGGGGTAAACTAAGGAAATTTAAAAGATAATTAAGGAATTTGTGGAAAAATTATGAGAATTTGAGGAAAATTTAGGAGAATTTGGGGGTAAATTAGAGGTGAGGCTGTTTGAGAGAATGGGGGCTGCAGAAAATGGCTGCTGTAAGAAGCAGCCAGAAGCTCTCTGCAGACCCCAGAGAGTAAACATTGGCTGATTCAAGGCTGGAGTTGCTGCTGACCAAGGCCGAGGCAATTGGCGATGGTCACAGCGCCTCTGGGAATCACATACAGGAGAAAGAGAAACACAAGCAGCTGCATTTTGCCACTGGAGAAGGGAGCACAATCCTGACTAAAGTGAAGTCTGCTTAGAAGTGAGGGGTGGGGGAAGGTGCTTTAAGATCTGATCACATTTCTCATTACCCGACTCTGGTGTCACTGTCTGTGTAGTGCAGTGTCACCAATCAGAGAGTTTTCTTTCCTTCACCCTGTGTTGAGTCTGTTTTGCCGTGTCGTTGATTACAGGATGATGTCTCCCTGTGCTTATCTTGACCTCAATATGTATTTTCTGTCCCATCCAACTAAAAAGGTGAGTGATAGATTGACTTTGGTGGGCCTCTGGCCTAAATCACCACACATACTAATCTCACGGAACTGGGACCTCACTGCTCCCTTACACCCACTCAAGATGCTGGGAGCTGTGCTACCCTTGTACCACACTCTGCATCACACACTCCATGTGACACTGGCCCAGGAGGAGCCCAGAGGCAGTGCAGGGGGCAGAATCCCACTTCTGTGGGGCTGGCTCTTCTGCTTGGTAAAATACATCAAGGCTTTACTCAGCATCAGATCCACCTGCACAGCACCTCAGTCTACCTTAAATCACAGCCTCCAATTTTCTGCTCTAACCCATCCATGGACAGGCTTTCTCATTAATGGGCCTCAGTGGGGCCAATTAACACTCCAATTAACACTTGAGCTTTTTCTTCTGACCTTAACTCTTGAAGAGACTGCTTCAATCTCCTCACAGGATCTGCAGTTCATGGAATCAGCACCAAATACACCACGGGGCTCATTAAAATTGAAAAAGCCCTAACGAGCTATGTGTCCTCCCATAATTTTCTTCAGAGTTTCAAGACTTGTACAGCTAATTTGAGAGGTTTCAGGACTCTACTTAAAGTGGAAGATTTCAATGAGCACTTAATTAAAAAAAAAATAGGACGTTTTAATATTTTCAGGCTTTTTAGATTTTCAATTTGACAGTGAACCAGAGGACCTCCTAAGGAGGAGTGGAAAGCTCACAACAGCTGTCTCCCTGAGTTCTCACACTGCTCAGATGACCTTCCTCTACACCTCCCCAACCCCACCATGTCTCCAAGGGATGCTTGGGAGTTGCACTCTTTTCCTCTATCAGGCTTCTGCACTGAGCCTGCAGCTGAATGTTGCAGCCTCTTTGCTGCAATTCCCACCCCGTTTACCCTGAGGACTGGCTGGGAATAGAAACAGAATTCTTCCTCATTTTGAAAAATTGATAAAAGAAGTAAAACACATTCCCCAACTATGAGTAAAAGACTGTAAGGGGGTGGAGTAAATCCCAAAAGCAAAGGACAGGACATATTGCCAGAGAGTCTGCTGAAAAGGGACCCTGAGACACAGTCCATTTCCTCAGGGCAGGTGGAAATACCCGAAAGGCAAGTTTCAGTGCACAGTGTGACAGTGTCCTGACACTCCAAGGACTCAGGAGGATGTTTATTTCTTCTCCTACTTTTAATGCATATCCCCAGAGCTCCTAACTTAGTCTGATTTGGGAAAAACAACAGTTGATTGTTTGGAAATATTCAGTCAGTGAAAACGTGCTTGTATCTTTTTAAATGTGAAGAAATTTCTCAGGCTTATCTGGCAGAGCTCCAGCACCCACTTTGACCTTATTCCTGGCCAAATTTCCTGCCCAGAGCCTTGTCACCAACTCATGACCATAGTGAACTCCCTGCCCAGCCTCCTATAGTCACTTCTACTTGACTGTGTCCCCTGACCCCAGGCCCATCTTTAGAAAATGAAATTGGAGTATTTTTGGGTAACATTTTACAGTCAAATGAAAATGTTTGTTGATGCTGAAAATATTAGTGAGTCAGGACTGAGAAAGAAATGGACTTGTGCTGTATCCTGTATTAGCTGACATCATCACATCAGCAAAACTCTTTCTAGAAGACAGTGTCTCCTTAAAGTCCCCCTGCAACTGTCCAGAAGTTGAGAGGCAAGAACAAACTGATGATAGTGGCTGTACACTAACAAGCTTCCAGGGGAAAGGCACTGAGTGTGGAGGCCCATGGCAGGAATGAAGATTCCTGGAGGTTTAGTAGAAGCTGCTAAGTGCTGTGGGTGATGAAACTCCTGCAGAATATTGACACGTGCCTCCCTGCATGCTGATTAGAGCAGGAAATCAGAGGGAGCAATTTCAGGACGACAAAGTGAGAAGATACAGACATGCTATGTCATGGAGCCACTTGGATGTGTCCTGGAACACCACAGGGCCCAGTGGTAGTCCAATGCCCACTGAAATGGGGAGGCTTTTGGTCATCACATCTCCCCCTCCTCTTTTCCTTTAAAGAGCAGGCAGCTGCCTGGATCTCAGCTCTCAGCTGGGGTAAAACTACGACCCTCAGGTCTTTCCTTGGCAAGGGAATGGTCCTAACGATGCCTCTGTCATTCCATGTGCTAACAGTGTCCATATTTCAAACTGATAAAGCTCCAGCAGTAGCTCCCAAACAAGAGGATTGAGGGCAGAAATAGGTTCCTGTCCTGAGATCATCCCACGCAGCCCAGTAGCAGCCCCAGTAACCTTGGGACTCATGTCTGCCCCTACCAAGGGATCGTTCCTAACAGTGCCTGACACCATCACCTGGGAAGGAATAACCACTGGAATCAGTACAGGCTGGGGGATGACCTGTTGGAGAGGAGCTCTGCAGAGAAGGGAAGGACCTGGGGGTCCTGGTGGGTGACAGGTTGGCCATGAGCCAGCAGTGTGTCCTGGGTGCTGAGAGAGCCAATGGGATCCTGCGGGGCATCAAGAGAAGCGTGGCCAGCAGGTCAAAGGAGGTGATCCTCCCCCTCTACTCTGCCCTGGTCAGGCCCCACCTGGAGTATTGTGTCCAGTTCTAGGCTCCCCAGGACAAAAAAGCCAGGGATCTCCTGGAGAGAGTCCAGAGAAGGGCTACAAAGATGATTAAGGGCCTGGAGCATCTGCCCTATGAGGAAAGGCTGAGTGAGCTGGGACTATTCAGCCTTGAGAAATGAAGGTTAAGAGTGGATCCTAATAATGTTTATAAGTATCTGAAGTGTAGGACACAGGGGAAAATTTTCAGCCTCTTATCAATGGTCTGTGGGGGCAGAACAAGGGGCAATGGCTGCAAGCTGGAGCACAGGAAGTTCCACACCAACATGCGGAAAGATTTTTTCCCAGTGAGGGTGACAGAGCCCTGGGACAGGCTGCCCAGGGGGGTTGTGAAGTGTCCCTCTCTGGAGATATTCAAGACCCCTCTGGACACTGACCTGTGCGACCTGTCCTAGGGAACCTATTTTGACAGGGGGTTGGACCTGAAGATCTCTCGGGGTCCCTTCCAACCCCTAAAATTCTGTGACTCTGTGACTAATAGATAGATTGTGAGGCAAGGGGATTGACTGATACATTGAAAGATGAGGTAAGGGGATTGACTGATATATAGATAGTGAGGTAAGCCGGTAGACGGGGATTCACTGATAGATAGATGTGAGGTAAGGGGACTGATAGAGAGATTGTGACATAAGGGGATTGTGAGGTAAAGAGATTGATAGATAGATTGTGAGGTAAGAACATGGACTGATAGATAGATGTGAGTTAATGAGATTGATAGATTATGAGGTAAGGGGATTGTGAGGTAAGGAGATTGTGAGGTATGATGACTGAGAGGGGGATTATGAAGTCACAGCATTGATTGACAGACAGATTGTGAGGTAAGGGGATTGAATGAGATAGATTGTGTGGTAAGGAGAGTAACTAATAGATTTTGAGGAAAGGGGATTGTGAGGTAAAGGGGATGTTGATTTAAGGAGTTTGTGAGGTAAAGAGATTGATTCATAGACAGACTGTCAGGTAAAAAGATTGACTGAGAAATAGATTGTGAGGTCAGGAGATTGACTGAGAGATAGTTTGTGAGGTAAGGAATTAGACAGATTGTGAGTTAAGTGGATTGTGAGGTAAGGAGTTTGTGAGTGTCGCAGTTTTGTGTAGCTGGGTGCTGGGAGAGAACTGGGGCTGCAGAAAATGTCTCATGTAAGGAACAGATAGAGCTCTCTGCAGGTCCTGAAGAGCAAACATCGGCCAATTCAAGGCCATAGGTGCTGCTGACCAGGGCCGAGCGAATCTGTGATGGTCGCAGAGCCTCTGGGAATCACACAGAGGAGAAAAAAACCACAAACAGCTGCAAAGCCCATCCTGAAGTGAGGCCAGAGGGAGGTCCCAGGGAACTGCAGGCCTGTCAGCCTGACCTCAGTGCTGGGGAAGGTGATAGAACAAATCATCTTGAGTCCCATCATGCAGCACATGCAGGACACTCAGGTGATCAGGCCCAGTCAGCATGGGTGTAGGAGAGGCAGATGGTGATGGACCAACCTGATCTCTTTCTATGACAAGGTGACCTGCTGCTCAGGAGATGAGGGGAAGGCTGTGGATGTGGTCTATCTAGATTTCAGTGAAGCCTTCAAAGCTGTCTGCCAAAGCATTTCCCCCGCTGGAGAAACTAGCCTCTCATGGATTAGATGGGTACACTCTGTGCTGGGTTAGAAACTGGCTGGGCAGCCAGTCCCAAAGGGATGTGGTGAACAGAGTTAAGCCCAGTTGGCAGCAGGTCAAAAGGTGTATTCTCCAGGACTCAGTGCTGGGACCTGTCCTCTTTAACATCTTTATTCATGACCTGGACAAGGGGATCGAGTGCACCCTCAGTAAGTTTGCAGATGACACCAAATTGTGTGGGAGCATTAATTGTCTGGATGACACGTAGGCTCTGAAGAGTGATCTGGACAGGCAGGATCGATGGGCAGAGGCCAATTGTATGAGGTCCTTGGGTTCTTGTGGCCAAGTGCCAGGTCCTGCATTTTGATCAGAATAACCCCAGGCAACGCTACAGGCCTGGGGCAGAGTGGTTGGAGGAAAAGGATCTGGGGGTGTCCGTGGATACCTTGGCTGAACATGAGCCAGCACTGTGTCCAGAAGAAGGGCAAGAAGGCCAACAGCATCCTGGCCTGGATCAGGAATAGTGTGACCTGCAGGAGGAGGGAAGTGATTGTTCCATTAGCCTCAGCTCTGGTGAGGCTGCACCTCGAGTGCTGTGTCTGGTTTGGGCCCCTCACTACAAGAAGGACCCTGAGATGCTGGAGTGTGTCCAGAGAAGGGCAACAAAGCTGATGAAGGACTTGAAGGACAAGTCCTCTGAGGAGCAGCTGAGGCAACTGGGGCATTTTAGCCTTGAGAAAAGGAGGCTGAGGGGGAGACCTTGCCGCTCTCTACAACTACCTGCAAGGAGGAATGTAGAGAGGCGAGAGCCAGTGTCTTCTCTCAGGGAACAAGTGACAAGATGAGAGGGAATGGTTTCAAATTGCACCAGGGGAGATTTAGGTTGGATATCAGGAAGAATTTCATTACTGAAACATTAGTCAAGTATTGGAAAAGGCTGCCCAGGAAAGTGGTGGAGTCAACATCCCTGGAGGGATTTAAAAGGTTCCTATAGATGTTGTGCTTGAGGACATGGCCTAGAGGCGGACTAGGCAGGGGTAGGTTTGGTTGCACTCAATGATCGTAAAGGCCTCTTCCAACATAAGTGATTCTATGATTCAATGGTACAGTTCCAGGAAATTCCTGTTCTGTCATGGTGGGAAAGCACTGTCATTTCAGAAACATAGTTGAGAGGTTCTGATGTTGGAAATGTGCTTGTAAAATTTTGATAAATGTCAGGGGGAAAAACAAGGAAGAAAAAGTTGTGCCCCTTTCCAGGCAGAGATGATGGAAAGAGAGCACAGCTCATCATTCCACAGTGTCTGGGTCACACAAGACCAGGAGATACTGCATTAGCAATGGGATGAAGCTGGTCCGTGTTATTAAAGCTTAGACAAACTAGGAGGGGAAAAAAAGCCAAACCCAACAGCTAAAAACCCCACTAAATACAGACTGGTCCTAACGTGAGTTACATGGCCAGTGATACGCAGAGTGAGCAGTTTGTTGCTGCTTCGAGACATCCAGTCATCACTTTCCAAACGGCATCATTGAGCTCCTGGGTCCTCATGCTGTAGATGGGAAATTTTAATTCTGGAGGAACCACTGACTAAAACTTGTCACTACCAGGTGCAAATGATGGAGAGAAGCTTCAGGTAGGTGAACACAGCAGTGATGAGGAACAGGGAGACCACAGCCAGGTGAGGGAGGCAGGTGGAAAAGGCTTTGTGCCATCCCTGCTGCGAGGGGATCCTCAGCACAGCCCTGAAGATCTGCACATAGGACACCACAATGAACACAAAACACCCAAAAGCTAGACATGCTCTGATTACAATTTCACTGAGGTAGCACCGTGAGCGAGAGAGCTTGAGGATCTGGGAGATTTCTCAGAAGAACTGGTCACAGGCACTGCCCTCGCAGAGGGGCAGTGACAATGTATTGGCTGTGTGGAGCAGAGCACTGTGAATCACAACACTGTGACAGTATTTGTAAGAAGGGAAATAAAACCCTGCAGCTCCTTTTTGCCACCAGAGAAAGGAGTGAGAAAGTGTAAGGGACATTGCAGACAACAAGGTCAGTGAAGTAGGGGGAGAAGGTCCTCCAAGCCTCATTGCAGAGATTCCCCTGCAGCCCGTGGAGAAGCCCATGGTGAATGGGGCTGTTCCCACACAGCCCATGTTGGATGATGTTGAACAGTGATTCTACCTGCAGCCAATAGAGGTCCCCAAGGTTGAGCATGTGAGGACACTGAAGGAGTCTGTGACCTCATAGGAAGCCTGTGCTGGAGCAGGTTTGCTGGCAGGGCTGTGGAGGACCCAGGCTGGAGCAGTCTGGTGCTGAAGGACGGCACCCCACTAAAGTGACCCACCCTGGAGCAGTTGGTGATGATCTGAAGCCATGTGGGAAGGACTCACGTTGGAGGGGTTCATGCAGGACTGTCTCCTGTGGGTGGAACCCAATGCTGGAGCAAGGAGAGACAGTGAGGAGCCCTCCCCCTGACCAGGAAGGAGCAGCTGAGATGATGTGTGATGAACAGACCCCAACTGCCATTCTCTGTCCCCCAGTGCCACTCAGTCGGAGAGAAGAGAGAGTTAAAGAATGAAGTGTACCCTGGAATAAGAAGGGAGGGTCATAGGTTGGTGTTTAAAATTTCATTTCTCTATTGTTTTTTCTCATTGCTCTGCTCTCTTTGGATTGAGTAATGAATTAGATTGATTTTATTGTTGGTGTCAAGTCTGTATTGCCAGTGAGAGTAACAGCTGCATGACCTCCCCCTGTGCTTTCTCCCTGCATGATTTCTCCCTGTCCTGATGATTCTGCTCCCAGGCAGAATGATCTGAGAGATGAGGTCATAGAATGATCCCCATGAGGCCTGAGACACCAGGAGGGAGCCTAGAAGAACTGGTCTTCTCCTGCTGAGCTGAGTCAGGCTCCTGGGATGGAGGGAGCTCATGGCAACCCGGCAGCACTGCAGAGAGACAGCTCTGGCCAGGAGCAGCTCCTCTGCCAAGCACACAGGGCTGGGGACACTGCCTGGAGGCACTGAGGGGAGACCTGTGAGGCTGAGAAAGCTGATGGATGCTGAGAGCTCACTGGAGGAGAAAGGTAAAGAGACTTTGCTTTGAATTTTCTGCTCTTGGTGACTGGGTGGGAAGTGGGGGCTGAGCTTTTCTCGATAACGTTGCAGCAGGCTGTGCAAACTCATTGGTCATTAGGACTTGTCGGATAATCTTCTGAGTCCTGCACACACAGAGGTTGCCAGGGCAGTGCCCTGATGCCAGGAAGGGTCTGTATAGCAGAGCTGAGCACAGGGCAGGTTGGATGAGGTCTGTGAGCACAGAGCAGGAGGTGAGATGGGCAAAGAGAAGCAGCTGCAGGGACAGCTCCAGGAAGCAGAGACATTGTCAGGGAGAAAGAAAGAGCTGCTCCCATAAATGCCCTGGCAGTGGCGATTTGGTACCTCTCTGACATCCCCCACAGTGCTGACCCTTTCCTTCACCAACCGCCTGGTTGCTGCCACCCAGCACAGGCTCTGCACCAAGAGTTCCAGGGTTTCAGGCTGAGTCGTCTCTTTGGCAGCCCAACCCACAGAGAGGAAAAATCCCTGAGTGCCTGTCTGTCTGTCCCTGTACTTCCTGCATGGGCTGGAGCATTTCTCCCTGTTTCCTCTCCTGTCCTTACTGCCTTTGTCCCCTGGTTACCTTGGGCTCTGAGTACAGCCATTGGTGGGGCTGACCTTGAGATGACCCCAATCTCAGGACCCCAATCTGCAGGACTTCCCTCTATCCACCAGTGGCAGACACAAGCCAGCACAAAGCAGATCTCCTAAAAGGGACCTGACAAAAGTCTTCCTGAATACAGAGACTCAAACTGAGGGCATTCCATAAGAAGTGGAAGGGATTTTCCTCAAAGAAAGATTCTCTAATTTCTCTTTGCCTTTTCCTCTTCTAACAGGTCTCCACACTTGACAGCAGCAGATGTCCAACAGCAGCTCCATCAGCCAGTTCCTCCTCCTGCCCTTTGCAGACACACGGGAGCTGCAGCTCCTGCACTTCTGCCTCTTCCTGGGCATCTACCTGGCTGCTCTCCTGGGCAATGGCCTCATCATCATCACCATAGCCTGTGACCACCACCTCCACACCCCCATGTACTTCTTCCTCCTCAACCTCTCTCTTACTGACCTTGGCTGCATCTCCACCACTGTTCCCAAATCCATGTCCAATTCCTTCTGGGACACCAGGGCCATTTCCTACACAGGATGTGTGGCTCAACTCTTTTCCTTTTTGTTTTTGCTCTCCACAGAGTACTCTCTTCTCACTGTCATGGCCTATGACCGGTACGTTGCCATCTGCCACCCCCTGCACTACGGGACCCTCCTGGGCAGCAGAGCTTGTGTCCACATGGCAGCAGCTGCCTGGGCCAGTGGGTTTCTCTATTCCATTCTGCACACAGCCAATACATTTTCACTGCCCCTGTGCAAGGGCAATGTTGTTGACCAGTTCTTCTGTGAAATCCCTCATATACTGAAGCTCTCTTGCTCAGATGCCTACCTCAGGGAAACTGGAGTCATTGTGGTCAGTGCCTGCTTATTTTTTGGGTGTTTTGTGTTCATTGTGGTGTCCTATCTGCAGATCTTCAGGGCTGTGCTGAGGATCCCCTCGCAGCAGGGTCGGCACAAAGCCTTTTCCACCTGCCTCCCTCACCTGGCTGTGGTCTCCCTGTTTATTATCACTGGTGTGTTTTCCTACCTGAAGCCCCCCTCCATCTCCTCCCTATCTTTGGACCTGGTATTGGCATTTCTTTACTCGGTGTTTCCACCAGCAGTGAACCCCCTCATCTACAGCATGAAGAACCAGGAGCTCAAGGATGCCATGTGGAAACTGATGACTGGATGTTTCTATGCAGCAATAAACTGCTTGTCTTCTGCATACCACTGACAATGTAACACCTGTTATGATCAGTTCATATTTAATAGGGGTTTTAGTTGGTAGGTTTTGGTTTCCCTCTGGGTCTTTTAAGCTACTGTGATACAGTCAATGTTCATCTCATTTCTAATTCAGTATCTCCTGCTCTTCCGTGTAATGATGAGCTGTGCTCTCTTTGCCTTTCCTCTGCTTCCACAGAGCCATAATTTTCCTCTTTTTTTCACCCTTTTATTAATAAAATTTTTATAAGAACATTTTCATCAGCTGAACAACTCGAGTACTTGTCTGTAATGGCAATGCTTTCCCACTATGTGAGAATAGGATAAGGAGAGTTTATTGATAAAATTCGTCATGAATGTAGAACAATAGTGGCCAATTACACCCACACCCAGTGCTAACACAGGGTACCTCGTTTACCTGACAATTATAGAGTACTGGCTGAAAGGAAAGACAGACAGACAGACTGACTGACTGACTCTTCTGAAGGCACCAAGCCCATACCCTTCCCCAACCAGCTTCTCTTACATGGAAGCGGTGTCAGGTGGTATGGAAAATAGCCCAGGTGAACTCAGATCACCTGTGCTGGCTGCTTGGGGAGGTTAACTCTCACCTGGCCAGAACCAACACATTATCCACTCCTTTTTCTACACCATCTACATCATGGCCGGATCTTACATGTTCAGAGTATTGGGGACATTCATAACATCATTGATCTATTATGTAGAACATCTGCCATGGACAGATTTATTTATACACCAAAAATTTCCTGGCTATCTTGTCCTAGAACTAAACCCCCTTGGAGTACACACTCGACTTCCACATCCTTTCGCATCCCCCACCAAGCGCGCCCAGGTCCCTGAGCAAAATCAATCCCATGAATGGGTTTGCCTTTGTCTGAAGAAGGAACATCCCAGAGTGTCTTCCCCAACAGGTTTTTCATGTGTAATACAGGGACTTTATGCCCCTCCACAGTCTATTGAAAACTGCGGTGGTTTGGCCCTGTCTACAGGCCAAATGCCCATCAAAATCCTCCTATCACTCCCCTTTTCATCCAGAAAGGGGAGAACATAGGTAGTGGGAGGCTTAGGATTTGAGATAAGGACAGAGAGGTATCACCCTGCAATTAGTGTCATGGGCAAAACAGACTCAACACAAAATAAAGAAAACTAATTTATTGCACTACAGCTACACACCCAGTGACACCAGAGTCAGGTAGTGAGAAGAGTGGCCAGGTCTTAAAGCACCTTCCCCCATCCCTCCCTTCTTAGCAGACTTCACTTTAGTCATGATTTTTCTCCCATCATCCCCCCCCACAGTGGCACAGGGAGGGGCAGGGTCTGGGGAAATGGGGTTTCAGTCTGTTCCTCCGGAGCTGTTTTACTTCTTAGCTGGGGGGTGGAAATCCACACCCCCTTCCCCTGCTGCACTCTCTCTCTCTCTCTCTCTCAAATCTTCTTAAACCTTCTCTTAAAACTTCAAGGGAGATACCATGACAAAAGTTTTCAGCACAACACCCACACATCAAGGCAGTCTCAGACATGACTAGATGGGGAAGCAGTGACAAGGAGAAGAATTTGATCATTGCAGGGGCTGCCATAGCAGTCAGAGGTGCTGAACTGGAATCTGGCCATGAGCACATTGGGCTGCACTGGGAGGACCGTGGCCATGCAGACAAGGACCCTTCTTGTCTATGTGGACTCAGCACCGGTGAGGCCACCTCTGAAGCAGTCAGTCCCAGTGTGGGCTCTCCAGTCTGGAGGAATGGGAGGAACTGTAATGTGGGCAGAAATTCTGCCAAGATACAGTTAGGGGTCTTGTGTGGAGAGGCTGAGAGACCCGGGCTTCTTTATCCTGGGGAAGGGGAGGCTGGGGGAAGCCCTCATGTGCTACGTGAAAAGAACATAAGAAAGGAAGTTGTCCAGGTTTTTGTCAGGATTCATGAGAAAGGAGGGGCAAAGCCAGGACAGGTGACCCAAACTGCCCAAAGAGAGTATTCCACGCCAATTATGTCCTGCCCAGGATGTCGGGGGCTGACGGAAGGAAGGCCTGGGGTGGCTCCGGGACGCGCGGTGCTTGGGGGACGGTCAGGATCCAGGACGGCTCTGGGTGGCACGGCCTGAGCTGTGGGTTCGGTGAGAAACTGCATTGGGTATCAACAGCTTCATATATTTTTCCTCTAAAGTCCTGTCAGCATTGTTATATTGTATCTTTCTGTTATCTTAGTAAACTGTCCTTATCCCAACCCACGGGCCTCTTAGTTTCTTGGTTTTGGGGTTATTTGCCCCTTCCTTTTCCCTTCCCTTGCCTCTCACCCGCCCCCCCCCCCCCCCCCCTCCCCTCCCCCCCTCCCGCCTTCCCTCTTCCCCAGCTCTTTTCCTTTAGGGAGCAGGCAGCTGCATGGATCTTGGCTCTCAGCTGGGGTAAAACCACGACGGGGCCACCAGGGGTGCTGGGAGGGTTAGTTGTGAGGGCACCCATGGGTGATGGGAGGGGTGTGGGGATGTTGTACAAAGGTTCTGGGGGTGGATATAAGATAAGTTGGGCGGGTAAATGGGCAGGTTTAGGTCAGTAATATGGTGCTATACGTTCCAGCTATACCAGCACCCAACTTCCAACCTGTTAAACGTCCAGCAGTACATCCCAATCAAAAGGTGTGAGGGATGGCAGATGTTCCTGGCCTGAAACCTCCCCAGGAGTACACAAGCAGCCCCATAAACCTTGGGGCTAATGAATTCCCAGCCAAGGGAACAGTCCTAACAGTGCCAGTGGTCATTATCAGGCTCTTCCATAGTCCAACATCGAACATGCTGAACGTCCAGCAGTGGAGTCCCAGGGTCTCTAACACCTATTGCTGCCATTTCATTGGAGGCACCACAAGTTGGAGAGACACTTTCAAGCACACAGGATCTGTTAACAAGACAGGGCTTGACTTCAAACAGACCTCGACAAACTTGCCCAGGTGACCAAAAATTGGCCAAGGAGGGTGTTCCATGCCAATTCCATCAAGCTCAGCATAAAGGGGGCTGGTGGGGGGGAGGAGTACAGGGCTCTGAGCTGTAGGGCCTGAGATGTGTGGTTTGGTGAGAAACTGCACTGGGCATCACCACAGTTGTATGTTTTACTATTTTTTTTGTTTTCGTTTTCCTCCCCTCCCCCTGTCTCCAATCCCTCCCACCCCACATCCTCTTCCCAGAGAGAACGTGGCCTCTTGATGTCCAGCTCTTGGCTGGAACAAAACCATGACCAAAGGTTCCAGCACAACACCCACACATCAAGGCAGCTCAGACATGACGGGTGGAGAACAGGCTGCGGGGAGAAGAATTTGGTCATTCCAGGGGAAGCCATAGCAGTGAGAGGTGCTGAACTGGAATCTGGCCATGAGCACATTGGGCTGCACTGGGAGGAGGGTGGCTGCACAGACAAGAGCTGTTCTTGTCCATGTGGACTCAGCACCGGTGAAGACACCTCTGGAGCAGCCAGTCCCGGTGTGGGGCTGCCCAGTTGTGGAATGTGGAGAAACCCTTGTGTGGTCACAGAAAGTCTGACAAGATACAGTGAGGGGTCTTGTGTGGAGAGGCTGAGAGACCCGGGCTTCTTTAGCCTGGGGAAGTGCAGCCTGAGGGCAGCCCTCTTTGTGCTACAGGGAAAGAATGTAAGAAAGGAAGTCAACGTGAAACTGCAGCTTTGAAGGTCAGAGTGGACGTGAGGATAAAGAAATGTCATTCTGAGGGCAGTGCTGTGGTGCAAAATGTCACTTTGAGGAAGAGTGGGTGAGCTGGTGGCTTTGTGCTTGTGGGAACAGCTGGCTAGTATGGAGACACAGCAGTACAGGCAGGGACATCGTGGGGTGAGAACATGGTTGGGAAAGGGGATAAGGTGCCTGCAGGGAAACAGGCACAGGTGTGGGGAACTGTAGGATGGACTGTGGTACAGATGGCCGAGGGAGCTGAACAGGCTGAAAGGGCCTGATAGAAATGAGGTCTTTGTCCCTTTCGCTGTGGCTGATTTCCCTGCCACAGAGGCCTCAGAGGAGACACATTGTCCTCGTGGCCATGGAGCATCATTGCCTCCTTGCACCCACGCCAGGGGAGGACACCATGTATTATGCCCCTGTCTTTCCATGGGGTCACAATGCCCACATCCCAAGGAAGAGTCCTGAGACACAGGTGGGGGTCAGGATCTCCCTGCCAAGGGGCTGGGATCAGCACTTGGCATTTCTGCTTCATCAGACCAAGCCAGGGTGTCCTCAGCATCAGAGCTGCCTGTGCTTTGCCTTGGTTTGTCCTCATGGCCTCCAGTTGTCTGCTCTAACGAGCCCCTGGGGAGGCTTTGTCAGGAATGGCTCCCAGTGGGGCCTGTTAGTGCTTCAAGGTACTTTGGGCATTACTCCTGACTTGAACTTCTTGGGAGGTTTCTTGAGTCTCCTTTGGTATCTTGAGGTCTGTGGACTCTGAAGAAAAGACACCATGGGGCTCATTAACATCCAGAAATCCCTTACAACCATGGCTCTTCAACACATTTTAATTAAAAACATTAAGACTTGTATGACTAATTGGAGAGGTTTTATTTGAGTGATGAAAATTTCAAAGGAGTTTCACAATGGAGGGTTTTTTCATAGGAAAAAAAGTTTCTGTCATATCTCAGATCATGGAAGACAGTTCAGCAGCATGCTGCAATGGGGGCTGGGGCAGAGTTCTCCTGAGGAGATCTGGACAGGCAGGAAAAGCAGTCTCTGGAGATCCAACACTGCATGGAGACCCTTGCTCTTCCCCAAGCCCAGCAGTTCCCTCACTGGCCTCCTGGGACTCCCAACACTTTTCCTCACATCATCTGTGCTCACAGGCACAGACAGATTTCTCTGACAACAAACAGCAGTTACACATGACACAGTTTAATACCCATGAAATCTCTCTCCTCAGCTGCTGCTACGGCCAAGCAGCGTGTGCAGGGGGTCAGCTTTCAGAGGAGATTCTCTCCCAGAACAGTTTGAATCAGATACATAGGATGGTCACTGATCAACACATTGAACTTGTGACAGAACAGTTCACTAGACTTCTGAAAGATGGAACGTTTTCTAACTCTCTGAATATCAAAGCAGAAACCAGGTAGCAGAGCAGCATCAGAATGACTAAAGAGAAAGCTGAGGTGGAAATCTGTAAGCATACATCCAGTCAGTCTGTAGAAAAGGATGTCCTTAGGCATGGCCACATCATCAGGAGAGGTGGAAACACCTGAATGATGAGGGAGATGAAACAGAGAGATGAGTAGTAATGCAGGTACAGGAGAAGGTGAGTGTTTCTTCTGCTGCTATGGGCACCAATCCTGGAAATTCCTGCTCCGTCATGGTGGGAAAGAACTGCCATTTCATTCAAGTAGTCAAGTGATTCAGCTGAGGAATATGTGCTTGTAATTTTTTATAAATGTAATAGAAAAAAAAAAAAAAGAAAAAAGGAAAGAAAGTGGCGTTGTCCAGGCAGACATGATGCAAAGAGAGCACAGCTCGTCATTACAGCCTGTCTGAGAACCACAAGAGCAGGAAATACAGCAGGAATGGGATGAACATGCACCATGATATTATAGCTCAGACATACTAGAAGAAAAAATTAAACAACTAAAATAGCTACAAGACTAGTCCTAATGTGAGTTAAATGGGCAGTGATAAGCAGAAGAAGATGAGATGACTTTTGCTGCTTAGAAACATAGAGTCATGAGTTTCCACACAGCATCCTTGAGCTCCTGGTTCCTCATGCTGTAGATGAGGGGGTTCACTGCTGGTGGAACCACTGAGTAAAGAAACGCCAATAACAGGTCCAGAAATAGGGAGGAGATGGAGGGGGGTTTCAGGTAGGCAAAAATGCCAGTGCTGATAAACAAGGAGACAACAGCCAGGTGAGGGAGGCAGGTGGAAAAGGCTTTGTGCCGTCCCTGCTGTGAGGGGATCCTCAGCACAGCCCTGAAGATCTGCACATAGGACACCACAATGAACACAAAACAACCAAATGATAAACAGAGACTGAATGCAAGGACTCCAGTTTCCCTGAGGTAGGCATCTGAGCAGGAGAGCTTGAGGATCTGGGGGATTTCACAGAAGAACTGGTCAACAGCATTGCCCTTGCACAGGGGGAGGGAAAATGTATTGGCTGTGTGCAGCACAGAATAGAGAAACCCACTGGCCCAGGCAGCTGCTGCCATGTGGACACAAGCTCTGCTGCCCAGGAGGGTCCCGTAGTGCAGGGGGTGGCAGATGGCAACGTAGCGGTCATAGGCCATGACAGTGAGGAGACAGAACTCTGTTGAGAGCAAAAATACAAAGAAAAAGAGTTGAGCCACACATCCTGTGTAGGAAATGGCCCTGGTGTCCCACAAGGAATTGGCCATGGATTTGGGAACAGTGGTGGAGATGCAGCCAAGGTCAGTAAGAGAGAGGTTGAGGAGGAAGAAGTACATGGGGGTGTGGAGGTGGTGGTCACAGGCTATGGTGATGATGATGAGGCCATTGCCCAGGAGAGCAGCCAGGTAGATGCCCAGGAAGAGCCAGAAGTGCAGGATCTGCAGCTCCCGTGTGTGTGCAAAGGGCAGGAGGAGGAACTGGCTGATGGAGCTGCTGTTGGTCATTTGCTGCTGTCAAGTGTGGAGACCTGTCCAAGGAGAAAAAGGCACAGTGAGAAATTAGGGAATCTTTTTTGAGGAAAATCCCTTTCACTACTATGGAATGCCCTCAAATTGACTCTCTGGATTCAGGAAGACTTTTGTCAGGTCGCTTTTGGGAGATGTGCTGTCTTTTGCTGGCTTGAGTGTGCCACTGATGGGAGGAGGGTCATCTGGGTTAGGAACTGGGGGTCCTGAGATGAGGGTCAGCTCAGTGCCAGCCCCACCTATGGACGTGCCCAGTGCCCCAAGTAACGATGGGACAAAGGCAGCAAGGACAGGAGAGGAAACAGCAAGAAATGCTGCAGCCAAGGCTATAAGGACAGGGACAGACTGACAGGCACTCAGGGGTTGCTCCTCACTGGGTTTGGGCTGCCAAGAAGAAGACTCTGAAACTCTGGAACTCTGGGTGTAGAGTCTGTGCTGGGTGGTAGAAACAAAGGGGTTGCTGTAGGAAAGTGTCAGCAATGTAGGGGATGTCAGGGAGGTCCCACATCCGCACTGCCAGGACATTTCTGTGAGCAGCTCCATCCCCATCCCTGATAATGTCTCTGCTGCCTGGATCTGTCCCTGCAGCTGCTTTTCTTTGCCCAAGTCACCTCCTGCTCTGTGCTCACAGACCTCATCCAACCTGCCCTGTGCTCAGCTCTGCTCTGCAGACCCCTCCTGGCATCAGGGCTCTGCCCTGGGAACCTCTGTGTGTGCAGGGCTCAGGAGAAGCTCCAAAGTCTTAATAAGAATTGAGTTTTCATTGCATATTCTTTGGGGAGAAATAAGTTCTCTCAAGACTTAATGAGAATCGAGATTTCATTGGCTATGACTGAGGTGAGAAGTAAGTTCTCATCTACAACAGTCAGCACAGCCCACAGGAGAGGAAAAGCCAAAGCAAAGACTCAACCTACAGGAAAATGTTTCCTTGATGTTGTTCTTCAATGTCCCATTGGAATTTCTCAGGGATCAGATGGAGCTGGGAGAAGACATGATCCATGCAGCACATTATTACTGCAGAACAATCTTATGCTCCTCTTCCCTGGGTCACTCCTCCCACTCTCCATTTCCCTGTGCAAATCTCACCAGACAGCCCTAATGCTGACCCTGGCAGCAGCAGAGTCCCTGCCCCAGCACACAGCCCCCGGGGCGCAGGGACCCTGCTCACAAGGACAGCTCTGGGCACCCCTGGGTGCACACACTGTTTCACACCCCTCAGCCATGCCCAGGAGAAGACAGCTGTCCTGCCCTGTCCCTCTGATGGGGCAGGATGGCATCCCTTCCAAGCAGCACCTTCTGGTCCTACAGAGAATCTGTCCTCCTGACAGACCCCACACACTGCCCCATGACCCAGCTTTAGGAGATCCCTCCAGGAACAGAACCTGCATTGCCCTGCACCCACAGACATACCAGGGAGAGATTTCTCCTCCAGTGAGCTCTCAGCATCCATCAGCTCTCTCAGCCTCACAGGTCTCCCCTCGGTGCCTCCAGGCAGTGTCCCCAGCCCTGTGTGCTTGGCAGAGGAGCTGCTCCTGGCCAGAGCTGTCTCTTTTCAGGAGCTGCTGGATTGCCATGAGCTCCCTCCATCCCAGGAGCCCGGCCCAGCTCCCACCAGAGGAGCAGGTGAAGCTGTCACGTACTCCATCCCCTCTGGACTCCTTCGTCGTGTCTCTGGAGCTCAAAGGAACTAACTTGGAAAGATACTGAAGTCCTTTGTAATGTTCCCTCCCTTGTCTGGGGAGCAATCCTTGTGTCCATCAGAGTCGTTTCTCCTGATCAAACCAGAGCTGGGCAGGAGAATCACCTTGCCTTGTCTCCCTATGAGACACGACCCACAGGAAGGGACAAGGAGGGGTCTCTTTCCCCCTGTGAATGGAAGGGAGTCAGTCCAGTAACTCCAGACCCTTCATCCTTGCTTTGCAGCCCTGGGGCTGGAAGGACTTGCTGCTCTGACCTATGGCTGCCACAAACCCATTGGAGTTTCCATTCCTCTTGCCCCAGTTCTGGTGGCACAAATAGGCACCTTCTGTATGGGAGCTGCTGGTCACAGCTCCCTTAGGAATGGAGGCAAGTTGTAATTTACTCTTCTCCATGAGAGTGAGCCTCATCAGATGGAAAGTGAGTGTCACCCACATTTGCTCATACCCAAAACTGAAGACCAGGAATGACTCTTTTGGAGCCTATGGGAGAGGCTTCTGCTCTCCCTGGGTATTTGAGAGACAAATCCAGCATTTTCATTTACCTTGTTATAAATCTCTCCAAACTTCTTTTACTTCTGCAGCACTTTTCCATACCCAGAGGCAGCAGATGTCCAATGGCAGCTCCATCAGCCAGTTCCTCCTCCTGCCCTTTGCAGACACACGGGAGCTGCAGCTCCTGCACTTCTGCCTCTTCCTGGGCATCTACCTGGCTGCTCTCCTGGGCAAAACTTTAATGATCATTACTGTAGCCTACGACCACTGACTTCACATGCCCATGGATTTTTTCCCTTTCCACATCTTTTTCAATGTGTGGTGTTCACCAAAGCTGCTCAACCATTCCTCCTCCTCAGCTGCATAGTGAAGAGAAGATATAACAAATGCTCAAGATAAGGAGAGGGAGAGATCCTGCAGTGGTCACTCTCATGGGCAGAGCAGGCTCGACACAACAACAAAACTCATCTAATTCTCTCCTTCCTCTGACTGAGTCACACAGGGGACAAGGAATGGGTGTTGGGGTCATCACTGCCATGTTTGCTTACCTGATGCCTCCGTCCATCTACTCCCTATTTTTGGGACCTGGTGTTGGCATTTCTTTCCTCATTGGTTCCTGCAGCACTCAACCCCTCACTTACAGCATGAGGAACCAGGAGCTCAAGGATGCCATGTGGAAAATGATGACTGGATGTTTCTAAGCAGCAATAAACTGCTCATCTTCTTCTGCATATCGCTGGTCATGGAACTCACATTAGGACCAGTCTGTATTTAGTAGGGACTTTTCGTTTCTGTGGGCTTTTTCCATCTGTTTTGTCTCTGATGTAATAACACCTTCATCCCATTCCTCATGCAGTGTCTCTGGTCTTGTTTGACTCAGACATGGCAGCAGAAGAAACACTCCCCTTCCCCTGTACCTGCCTCACCATCAGTCTGCCTCTTTCATCTCCCTGGTCAGTCATGTGTTTCCACCTCTCCTGATGACACAGCCATGCCTAGGGGCAACTTTTCAGCAGACTGGCTGAATGTGTGCACTTCACTTTGATCACAGGATTCCAGCTCTGCTTGCTTTTGGACATTCAGATGCTGCTCAGCTCTCTGGTACTTCCTTTGAGTTTCAGAGAGTTGGAAACGTCCCATCTCTCAGCAGTCTAATGAACTGATCTGTCAGGAGTTCAGTGTGTTGAAAAGTGACCTTTCTATGGATCTGATTGAAAGTGTTCTGGGAGAGAATCTCCTCTGAGAGCTGACCCCCTGCACACGCTGCTTGGCTGTAGCAGCAGCTGAGGAGAGAGATTTCATGGGTATTAAACTGTGTCATGTTGAACTGCTGTTTGTTGTCAGAGAAATCTGTCTGTGCCTGTGAGCACAGATGATGGGAGGAAAAGTGCTGGGAGTCCCAGGAGGCCAGTGAGGGAACTGCTGGGCTTTGGAAGAGCAAGGTTCTCCAGACAGGTTTGGGTCTCAATAGACTGCTTTTCCTGCCTGTCCAGATCTCCTTAGGAGACCCATGTCCATCCCAGAATGCTGCTGTCACTTCTTCTATCAACTGAGCCATGACAGGAAATACCCGTGAAGGAAAAATATCCTCCATTGTAATATTCCTTTGAACTGTTCATCATTAAATACCTAACTGAAATCCAATTATTTGTAGAAGTCTGGATTTTTTTAATGAAAAGGTCTTGAACAGATATGCTTTTTAAGACTTTCTGTATTTCCATGAGCCCCATGGTATATTTGCTTCTGAGTCCACAGACCCCAGATACTAAGAGGAGAGTGAAGAAACCTCTGAAAATGTCAGTCAGACCTAATGCCCAAAGAACCTTGAAGCGTTCATGGGCCCTACTGGGAGCCATTACTGACAAAACCTCCCCATGAACATCTAACACCTCACAACTGGAGGCCATGAGGACAAACCCAGGCAAAGCACAGGCAGCTCTGATGCTGAGGACACCCTGGCTTGGTCTGATGAAGCAGAAATGCCAAGTGCTGAGCCCCAGCCCCTGAGCAGGAAGATCCTGACCCTCACCTGTGTCTCAAGACTCTTACATTGGATGTGGGGAGTGTGATGCCAAGGGTAGGACAGGGGTGTGACACATGGATGCCTCCCTAGGTTGAGTTCAAGGAGGCAATGATGTTCCATGGCCACGAGGACAATGTGTCTCCTCTGAGGCCTCTGCAGGGACATCAGCCACACCAAGGGCTGTGATCTCATTTCTATCAGGCCCTTTCAGCCTGGCCAGCACTCTTGGCCATCTGCACCACAGCCCATCTCACACTGCCCGACACCTGTGCCAGTTTCTCTGCAGGCTGCAGGCACCCAACCCCTTTCCCTATCTTGTTCTCACCCCAGGATGTCCCTGCCTGTACTGCTGTCTCCCCCTCCTCGCCAGCTGTTCCCAGATAAACCAAGCCACCAGCTCATCCACACTTCCACCAAGTAACTCCAAGCACCACAGCACTACCCTCAGAATGGCATTTCTCCATGCTCATAACCCATCTGCACCTCTAGTTTTAATTGCCATTCATTTGAAAAGGGAATTTCAATCTCTCTGGAGCTACCCCTATACTCTCCTCAGACTCCCCTTCCCCAGGCTAAAGAAGCCCAGATCTCTCAGCCTCTCCACACAAGACCCCTAACCCTATCTTAGCAGAATTTCTTTCAACCTTGTGACTGTTCCTCCACACTCGTCCTGAGCTGGGGACCTCCCACTGCTGGACTCTCTGCTGGTGTCCACACCAGTGCTGAGTCAAACTGACAGTGAGTGCCTTTGCCTGGGTGGCCGTACTGCTCCCAGTGCTGCCCAACGTGCTCATGGCCAGGTTCCTGTGTAGCAGCCCTGGCTGCTGTGGCCTCCCTCAGAACGCCCAAAGCCTCCTCCTTGACACTGCTGCTCCACCAGTCATGTCTGAATTCCCTTGATGTGCGGGTGGTGAGGTTTAACCCTCCTCACTGATGATGTCATCATGCATGGGAGATTCTTTTGGGCAGTTGGCATCAGCTGCCCTGGCAGTCCTCCCTCACAACATCCAGTGCTCCCTGAGCTTAATTTCTAGTGGAGCAGCACGTGAATCAGGAAGGGCCTTGATGCTGTGCAAGCACTGGGCAGCAATGAATAAATTATCATGTGTCACCAGTGCTGGATTGGTCACACAACAGGACGATGTGTTGGTTCTACCCCTGTTGTGGTTATCCCCTGATGCAGAACATCACAAGATCAGAAGGGGCAGATCAGCTCTGGTTGGAAAAGTTCTTGAGGTTTCTCTTTGTAAAACTACGGAGGGTTTTGCCAGGATCTGCTGGAAGTGAAGCTCCGATGTGTCAGTGGTTAATGTGTGAGTGTAGAAGCCTCAGCTGACTTGTGGTGCCTCAGCAAGAGGCATTAAAGGACAAGATAGAAAAACAATAAAAAGAGGAGAGAGTGCTGTAAATGCTTGTGGTGGTTCAGCCCCAAACAGTGTCTCAGCACCACACACCACAGGCTCACTCCCAGAGGAGAAAGAGACAGAGCCTCTGTCGGTTGGGATAAGGAGAGTTCACTGAAAAAAGCACCATGAAACTAGAACAATAAACTGCCCATGACACTCATACCCAGTGAGAACACAGAGTACCTTACCCACCTGAGGATTACAGAGTGCTGCAGGACAGGAGGACCAACCCAACACCCCAGCTGCACTCAGACTGCCCTGGAGGCACCCAGGAGTGGTGCCCAAACCAGCTCCTTTATGGAGAAGTGCTGTCAGGTGGTGTGGAAAACAGCCAGGGCTAACTCAACCTCCCCAAGCAGCCAGCACAGGTGAGATAACTGTGGCCTGACCCGAACCAGGACAGTATCCACCCCTTTTTGCCCACTATCTACATCATGGCCAGATGGGTTTGCCTCTGCACTCCCAGTTGCTTTGTTTCCATTGCTGCAACCACCCCCACAGGGCACCCCCACAGGAGTTGGCCACACACCTCAGCCACTGTAGGTGCTTCTTCCTTTCCCCAGTCTATTACTGCCAGGCAGTTGGCATATGATGCTGGTGCACTCCACACAGACTTACACCACATGGGTGAAGAACATTGGACTTCATCAGGATTGGTGGGTAGCTGCAGATCATCAGGATCATAGTAATTCATCTCTCACATGGCAGATCCCCTCAAACACGGCACACTCTGCTCTGTGGTCATGCACTTGCCTGGCCAACACATGACATCTTCACTGAACGGGTACCTTTCCCCCACATTTGACAGAAGTGGCCTCCAGAGGCTGAGGGCTTGAGACTTCTTTCCAATCACCTTGTCAATGACTCCGTTTCTGAACAGGGATCCCAGATGCTTGGCCTCCCTGCCTTCTAATTCCAGGCTGTGTGCCTCATTGTCCCAGCATCAGAGTAGCCAGGTGATGATGTGCTCCCCTGGAAGGCAGCTGAAATCTTTGCCCATTTCTCCCAGCTCACTCATGTACAGGGGTCAGGTTATAATGCTCACTCCTGGAGGAGAAACAGACAGACCATCTGTGGGCTGAGAGGAGGACAGTTTACTGACAAAATCACTGTGAAAAATGATAACAGCACATCACAAACTACACTGACATCCAGTGATAACAGAGAGTACTTTACTGACCAAAGTATCACAAGGTGCTACACAATGCAAGGACCAACCAAACACCCCAGCAACACTCAGACTAACCTTAAGGAAACCATGAGTGTCCCTCTCCAACCAGCCCCTTTTATGGGGGAGTGATGTCAGGTGGTGTGGAAAACAGCCTGGACACACTCAGCTCAGCTGTGCTAACTCAGGTCACCTCTGCTAACTTAGCTCACCTCTGCTGGCTGCTTGGCCAGAAACAGGACAGCTGTGCATTTAATCTCCACTGTCTGTCACTTATTTCTACCTGTCCAAAGTCAATTCACAGTGTCTGAAATCATCGTTCCAACAGTGGATCTGCACACCAGTGCTTCTCGTTGCTCTCTAGATTTCCCTTCCCTTCCTCTTGGACCATTCAGACACCTCCCAACCATCCAGCTGCTGCTCTGAGTTTCAGGGAGTTAAACCCTTGCCTTTCTGGCAGTTGTCTGACTCATTCTGTCTTTAGCCAGCTGTTGAGTTGTGGTGATTTCACAGTCTCCTTCCTCACTAGAACATCTCTCACAGGGTTAAGCTTTGTGGCAGGTGAACCTCACTGGTGGCAGATTGCACTTGGCACAGAGTGAGGAGTGTTTGATTTAATGGTGAATCTTGTCAGGTTTCTTCTGCTGTTGGGAAAATAACTCCCTGTGTGCTGCCTGTGTGCAGCCAGTTCTCTAAGGAAAGCAGGGGAGCTGGTACAGAGGGGCTGTAATGCCCCACTGTGGAGTGCAGAGAGAGACCTGATGTAAGGACAAGGGATGCAAGTCCCAGTTGGCTGGTGAGAGTCATGGTGGGCTTGTGGAGATGTGCAGCAAGGGTGTCCCCACTGCCTCAAGGGACCCTTTTTCGGAGCAGTCCAGACCTCCTTAGGAGGCACCCTGGATCAATCTCAGTCAGAGGTTGTCACCTCTGCTCTACAGTGAAAATAATAACCTACACCCTTAAAAAGAAATCAATTTTACTCTGAGCTCCCTTTGAAACAGCTTCAATGATCTGTACATCTCTTGAAGACTTGAAGATAATTACATGAACAGACAAAGCTCGTTAGGGCTTGCTTGTTAGTTTAATGAGCGCTGGGGTGCATTTGGTGCTGAGTCCTTGAAGCTCAGGTACTGAGAGGAGATTACACAAAAAACTCCATGTGAAAAGCAGAAGCCAAAGTCCCCTGAAGTATTAATGAGTCCCACTGAGAGCCATTGCTGGCTGAGCCTCCCCAGGGACTGGTTAGAACAGGTAATTGGAGGCCATGTTGGCTGGTAGGCAAAGGCAATGTACAAGCAGCTGAGATGCTGAGCAAGCACTGGGTTGGTTTGATGAAGCAGAAAGGCCAAGCCCTGACCCCCAGCTCCAGGAAAGACAGGTCCTGTCCCTCAGGCATTGCTCAGGCTCTTCCTGGGGCAGTGTGGGGTGTGTAATGCTGAGGGAAGAACAACAGGATGAGAGTTTCTCCTCGTTGTTGGTCCAAAGCCCAGCTAGAAATTCATCTGGCCTCCATTTAAATAAAAGAAAGAGCAGGGAGACCCTCCATCCCCTATCAGATTCAGGAGGAAACATTGTGGAGAGATGAGGCCAAGGCTGAGGTGCTTAATGAAATCTTTGCCACTGTCTTTAGTAATAGGAGCAGTTGTACAGAGAGAATCCAATTCCCTGAGCTGGGAGACAGGGACAGGGAGCAGAATGACCCCACCTCAATCCAGGAGGAGATGGTCCTGCTGCACCACAGAGATGTGCACAGATCTGTGGGGCTGAATGGGATGCAGCCAAGGGTGCTGAAAGAGCTGGCAAGGGGGGTTCACCAAGCCACTTTCCATCAGTCCTGGCTGACTGGATCAGTCGATGTAACCACCTATATAAGAAGGGACAGAAGGATGATCAGGGAAATTACAGGCCTCATAGTTTGACTTCAGTCTCAGAGAGGCTGATGGAGCAGATCACCCTGAGCAGCATTATCCAGTTCATGAAGAACCCCCAAGTGATCAGGCCCAGTCAGCTTGGGTTCATAAGGGCAGGTCCTGTTTGACCCACTGAATCTCCCTCTATGACAGGGTGACCTGCTTCTTGGACAAGGGAAGGGCTCTGCATGTTGTCTACCTTGACTTTAGCAAGGCCTTGGACACAGATTTCCACCACCTTCTCCTAGAGAAGCTCACTGCTTGTGGCTTGGAAACTGTGGTGGTTCAGCCCCAAACAATGGCTGAGCACCACATGCTGCTCGCTCACTCCCAGAGGAGAAACAGACAGAGCCTCTGTGGGTTGGGATAAGGACAGTTTACTGACAAAAGCACCATAAAAGGGGAACATTAACAGCCCCAATTGCACTCACACCCAGTGATAGCACAGAGAGTACCTTACAAACCCAACAATAACATAGTGCTGCACCATGCCATGACCACCCCTCCCCAACCAGCCCCTTGGATGGGGAAGTGATGTCAGGTGGTGTGGAAAACAGCCCAGGTGAACTCAGCACAGCTGTGCTGGCTGCTTGGGGAGGTGAGCTCTGGCCTAGATAGAACCAGGACATTATTGACCCCTATTTCAACACCATCTACATCATGCCCAGGTCTTACTTTTGCAGAGTACTGGGAAGGTTCATAACATCATTTATTATTTAGACCATCTGCCATGGACCACCATCCAGGAAATAGTATAGAGAAATATGTAATATGTGGCCTTTTTTCTCCTTTGGCAATGTCTAAAGCCAGCTGGATGGCTTTCACCTCTGCAAACTGGCTGGATTTGCCTTCTCCATAGGCAGCTTCTGCAACTAGTTGTGTAGGACTCCACACAGCAGCCTTCCACCTCTGATGTTTACCAGCAATGCCACAGGACACATACTGTGCTGATATTCCAAAATCTTTGCCTTCTGGCCAGTCTGTGATCACTCCCAGGGTTCCTGGGTGATTGGGGTTTCTTATTCCAGCCCACCATGTTGTAAATGTGACTCACTTGCTCCACGTAGCATGAGTGGCATGGTGTGTAGAAGGGGCCTTCCCTTTGAACATCCAGCCCAGCACGGGCAGTCGGGGTGCCAGGAGGAGCTGGGCTTCAGTCCCAATCACTTCTTAAGTGGCTCAAACCCCTTCCTGTGCTGCCAGTATTTCCTTTTCTGTTAGAGTGTCTGGATCCTCTGTAACCCGACTCCAAAACCCCAGAGACTGACCTTGAGCCTCCCCTGGTGCTTTCTGACAGAGTCTCCAGGTAGGGCCATTCTCCCAGGCTGACCTGTAGCACACATTTTTTACATCTGGACCAGTCTGGAAGGGCCCAAGGGCTACTACACAGACTGTCTCATGTTTGATCTCTTCAAAGGCTTCTCACTGCTCAGGGACCCATTGGAAATCATTCTCTTACCAGGTTACATGGTAGAGAGGGCTGACAATGAGACTGTGGTTTGGGATATGCATTCTCCAGAACCCCACAGTGCCTAGGAAAGCTTGTGTCTCCTTTGTGTTGGTTGATGGAGACATAGCTGCTGTTGTATTGATAACATTCACTGGGACCTGATGACACCCATCCTGCTATTTTATTCCTAAAATGTGGATTCCTTAAGCACTTCACTTGCCCTTACTTTGTCTGATGGCAAAACCAGCTTTAGCAGAATTCAGATCATATTCTTCCCTTTCTCAAAAAATTCCTCTGCTGTGCTGTCCCATGCCATGACATCATCAATATACTGTAGGTGCTCTGGGGCTTTACCCTGCTTCAACACAGACTGGATCAGTCCATGGCAGATGGTGGGGCTGTGTTTCCAGCCCTGGGGCAGTCGATCTCAAGTGTCCTGGATTCTCTTCCAACTGAAAGCAAACTGTGGCCTGTATTCTGCTGCCAAAGGGTTGAGAAAACAACATTTGCAATGTCAATTGTAGTGTAGCACTTGGCTGCTTTTGACTCCAGTTCATACTGGAGTTCCAGCAGGTCTGGCACTGCAGCACTCAGAGGCAGCGTGACCTCATTCAGGGCACGATAATCCATCCTCAGCCTCCACTCTCCACTGGACTTCTGCACTGGCCAGATTGCACTGTTGAAGGGTGAGCGGGTTCTACCAATCACTCCCTGACTCTCCAGTTGATGATCAGTTTCTGAATGGGAATCAGGGAGTCTCTGTTGGGTGTGGTATTGTTGCCTGTGCACCATCATGGTAGCAACTGGTACTCGCTGTTCTTCAACCTTTAGCAGCCCCACAACAGCAGGGTCTTCTGACAGCCCAGGCAGAAGAGACACTTGTTCAATGTCTTCTGTCTCTGAGGCAGCTATTCCAAAAGCCCACTGGTACCCTTTTGGGTCTTTGAAGTGCCCTCTCTGCAGGACGTCTATGCCCAGTATGCACAGAGCTGCAGATCATCAGGATCACACTAAATCATCTCTCACATGGCTCATCCCCTCAGATAATGGATATCTCTCTCCATGGCCATCCACTGGTCTGGCCAATACACAACATCTTCAATGAACTGGTACCGTGCCCTTACACTTGGTAGAAGTCACCTCCAGAGGCTGAGGGCTTGAGCCTTCCTTCCAATTGCCTTGTTACTGCCTCCTTCTCTGGACAGGGATCCCAGCTGCTTGGCCTCCCTGCCTTCTCCCTGCTGCCTGCCCCATTGTCCCAGCATGGCAGTAGCCAGGTGATGATGTGCTCCCCTGGAAGGCGGCTGAAGTCTTTTCTCATGTCTCTCAGCTCAAGGACAAGGATCGGGTTATAACCTCTGGTATTGCCTCTTCAGGGCCTTGCAATGGTCCCAGTTCATCAGCATCTCTCCCGATGAGGACTGATTTCTCCATGTATTTCTTCTTCTGGATAGAGGTGACTGACAGGCGTACTGGGTGGCTGTCTGGATCAGCTCTGGGGTTGGCCTCTGAGGTTTGAGCACCCATGGTGCTTGTTGGGGAGACTGGAGGAGCTGCACTCTCTGAGGCACGGGTAGCTCCAGTGCCTGTTGGAAGGGTTCTTTCTGGCTCAGCTGTGGTGTTGGTTTCTCAGGCCTGGGCAGCCACAGTGCCTCTGGATCTGTTTTTCTTGTCTAGGTATTTTTTCATGGCCTCCCACACCCCATGCCACCCCTGACCCTTCAGCCCAGGGAAGACCTCTTGGCAATATTCTTGGAGCAGTTGTTGGTAACACAGAGGTCCAGACAGACATTCAGGAGAGAGAGCAAGACACATATGCTGGTCTGAACATCCCAGGGATAGTCAACATTCTCAACAGATGCTGTAAAAAGCCTAAAGGGAAAAGGGGAGGAGAAAGCACCCCTCACCTCATCCTCTACCGTTATCACAAACCTTCAGGACCTACCTTGGGCTCCAAAAAGGGCTGTGGTGGTTCAGCTCCAACCAGTGGCTGAGCAGCACATGCCGCTCACTCACTCCCACAGGAGAAACAGACAGAACCTCCGTGGGCTGGCCTAAGGACAGTTTACTGACCAAATCACCATGAAAGGAGGACAGTCCACAGTGAATTTCACTTATACCCAGTTATGACCCAGTCCCTGCACAACATGATGACCAACCCAATGACTTGGCTGCACTAGCACTTCCCTGGAGGCACCAGGAGTGCCCCTCCCCAACAAGCGCCTTTTATGGGGGAGTGATGTCAAGTGGTGTGGCAAACAGCCTGGGCTAACTCAGCTCACATGTGCTGCCTGCCTGGGGAGGTTAACTCTGCCCTGGCAAGATTCAGGACAGATGGGATGGGATTGGGATGGGATTGGGATGATGTAGTCAAGGCACCCATCGATCAGGTGGATTGTCAGTGTACCAGGGTTGTTTGCCTGTGCAGCTGTAAAGTCACAGGCTGTAGGAGGTGATAACTGCCCTATGACCTGCTCAAATCCTTCCACAAACTCTGCCAGCCAGAGACTGGCTGCTGAGGGAGGAGGAAATGTTGGAGAGACTATAACAATGATCATTAAACTGTTGCCCAGAGGAGCAGCCAGGAAGATGCCCAGGAAGAGGCAGAAGTGCAGGAGCTGCAGCTCCCATGGGTTCTGAAAAGGCCAGGAGGAGGAACTGGCTGATGGAGCTGCTGCTGGACATGTGGTGCCTCTGGGTATGGATGGTCCTAACTGTGACCAACTGTTGTCTTTTCATTTGGCCAAAGGAATTCCCCACCAGGCTCAAAAATGCTCCTCATCCCAGGCAGCATTGCTCTATTGGACCTTGAACCCACTCATGTCTCTTGGACCACCTCTGGCCCTTCAGGTGACAACAGGGGTTGGTGTCTGAGCACCTCTCTCCTGGCCTTCATACTCAGTAATTCCCATGGGCACTGGGACCAGCAGCTCCCAGGCAGCCATGCTCCTTAACCTCTGCAGGGGGACAGAGACCCCTGCCTGTCCCTGCCTGGGGGTCCTGTCTCATGCAGAGACAAGGAAAGGTGATTGTCCTGCCCAGCTCTGGTTTGATCAGGAGAAAGGACTCTGCTGGACACAAGGATTTCTCCCCAGCCACGGGAGGGAACGTCAGAGAGGACTTCAGTTTCTTTCCAAGTTAGTTCCTTGGAGCTCCAGGGAGGAGCCCAGAGGGGATGGAAAGTATGATGCCTTCACCTGCTCCTCTGCTGGGAGCTGGGCTGGGCTCCTGGGATGGAGAGAAGGAGCTCAGAAATATTGCAGTGCTGCAGAGAGACAGCTCTGGCCAGGAGCAGCTCCTCTGCCAAGCACACAGGGCTGGGGACACTGCCTGGAGGCACCGAGGGGAGACCTGTGAGGTTGAGAGAGCTGATGGATGCTGAGAGCTCACTGGAGGAGAAATATCCACAGCCTCTGCCTGGTATGTCTGTGGGTGCAGGGCAATGCAGGTTCTGTTCCTGGAGGGATCTCCTAAAGCTGGGACATGGGGCAGTGTGTGGGGTCTGTCAGGAGGACAGGTTTTCTCTAGGACCAGAAAGTGCTGCCTGTCAGGGATGCCCTTCTGCCCCATGAGAGGGACAGGGCAGGACAGCTCTCTTCTCCTGGGCATGGCTGAGGGGTGCCCAGGGCTGTCCTTGTGAGCAGGGTCCTTGTGACCCAGGGTCTGTGTTCTGGGGCAGGGACTCTGCTGCTGCCAGGGCCAGAACTCAGCCTGGCTTGTGGGCTTTCCACAGGGATAGAGACAGCAGCTGTGGGTTGAAGGAGTGACCCAGGGAAGGGCAGCACAGGTTCCGTCTTCTGTAAGAAAATGCTGCCAGGGTCAGCTTTACTTCCAGCTCCAGCTGATTCTTGAGACATTCCAAAGGGACTTTGAAAAAAATAAATCAAGGAAGCATTTTCCTGCAAGGCAGTGTCTGCTTTGACTGTTCCTCTCCTGTGGGCTGTGCTGTGGTAGATGAGAAATTCTTTCCCCCCAAAGAATATGCAATGAAAACTCAATTCTCATTAAGACGTTTGGGCTTTTCCTGAGCCCTGCACACACAGAGGTTCCCAGGGCAGTGCCCTGATGCCAGGAGGGGTCTGCAGAGCAGAGCTGAGCACAGGGCAGGTTGGATGAGCTCTGTGAGCACAGAGCAGGAGGTGACATGGGCAAAGAGAAGCTCCCGCAGGGACAGCTCCAGGCAGCAGAGACGTTTTCAGGGAGGGAGAAGGAGCTGCTCCCAGCAATGTCTTGGCAGTGGGGATTTGGTACCTCCCTGATGTTCTCCACAGTGCAGTCACTTTCCTACAGTCATCCCCAGGTTTCTGTCACTCAGCACAGACTCTAAATGCAGAGTTCCAGGGTTTCAGACTGGGTCATGTGTTGCCTTTTGGTAAGGCATGGCGACCTGGTTCAGGAACGGCAACGGCGCCACACTCTGGCAGCACGGTCCATTCAGCTCACAGACACCAATGTGGTGGACGGCAAATGGCGTTTATTAGAGAGGGGCGCGGGGCTTTATACCCCAGGGATCGGATGTCACTTCCGTCCGCTTACCTCACCGGCTACCTACTATTGGTTACCTAAAGAGGGGGGGGGTCCTACCTTTCCGTACAGCCCGAAATCTTCCGACCGCCAGGCCCTATCTACCGACATTTCCCCCCTCCCTGTGCTCACTAAAACTACTTATAGCGCAAGGTACAAAAGTGACACACAATACTGATATATAAAAAGGTGATAGCTTATAACAGTGTTGGACTACAGTAGTGATAATATATAATAGTGATAATATATAATAGTGATAATATATAATAGTGATAAGTTATAATATTGATAACTTATAATATTGATAGCTTATAATGTTAGTAGCGTAAGGCACATTGAGTGAATGATAAGTCAGAAGTAGCTTAGACAGCAGGTTATACTAGGGACAACTACAGAACAGTAGGGGTAGTACTCAGTGGTTACTTTCTTAAAGCATCTGTCTGTTTTCTACAAAGAGAACGTTAAGCCTCTCTAGATGACTCTTGACGAATGCTGTGAGCTTGTTCAGTACGCAGGGTCCGAAAATCAGTGCTATTATGATCATTACAGCTGGTCCCAACAAGGTAGATATTAAGGTGGTTAGCCATGGCGAGTAACTAAACCATGATCCCAACCATCCTCGTTGGGCCTCACTTTCCTTTTTTCTCTGAGCTAACCTTTCTCTCAGTTGAGCCATCGAATCCCTGACTAATCCTGTGTGGTCAGCATAAAAGCAGCATTCCTCTTTCAAGGCGGCACAAAGGCCTCCTTGTTGCATGAACAGGAGGTCTAGTCCTCGTCTGTTCTGCAAGACAACCTCTGAGAGTGAAGAGACAGATTTTTCTAGATGGGTCATAGATTCCTCGAGTCTTTGCAGACCTTCGTCGATGGCAGTTTGTAGTCGAGCCAGGTCTTGGTGATGGTTCAGCATAGCGGTCGCTCCTGTGGCTGTACCCGCTACTCCCAGGCCGAGCACTGTTGCTATTGTCAGTGCTGTCAGTATTTCTCTCTTTTGGATCCTGTTGTCTGCATCTCCCCAGTAATGGCTCATTTCTTCATCCGAATGATATAGGACCCTGGGAATAATCAAAACTTGTACACAGAAGTCAGTTGATGAGTTAAAACGCTTAATGGACACACAGGGGGTTGGACCTGTCTGATGACAGATCCACATCCCTGATGCGGATGGAACTGCCCATTTATGGGTTCTATCGATCGCAACCGTTTTTGCACAGACCGCGCTGTTCCAGCTCGCTAAGGTGGCATTACCAAAACATATGCCTTGGCCTT
This sequence comes from Gallinula chloropus, assembly GCF_964237585.1. Lineage (NCBI taxonomy): Eukaryota > Metazoa > Chordata > Aves > Gruiformes > Rallidae > Gallinula > Gallinula chloropus. The sequence goes on along the minus strand of NC_140120.1, from coordinate 164,349 downwards.
TAACCTGGTCCAAAGTGATTCCTCTCCGTGGTGTATCCCACTTGCACTGAGTCGGGTTATCTTTCGATGAGTAGCTAAAAGGAGTGTTGAGGGCAATACCCTCATAGTAAGGGGGATAAGCATAGCCAACATGCCTTAGTAAGATTGGGGTTGGATCGATTCAGTGATAGGAAAGTAGCATCTAACACACCTAAGAATGATTTCTTCCACGTGGCCAGCCTGTAATGCTTTGTTCTTTTGGGAGGCCACTCATTTTTCCTCCTAATTTTGTGTTCCACCTATTTCAATCTCGACAAATCTTTTACAACTGCCTTGTAACTCCAGCTGCTGAGTTGAGGCTTGTATTTCCTCTAATACCAATTCCTGTTATTTTCCATTTTCTTTGCTACGTAACCAGCCTTGCTCTCAGTTAGCTAATTCGTGAACGCTGCAAACCGACCCATCAGACAAGCGACATTGCAAGATGCGAGTTGCTACATTCCATTGGCTTCCCTCTACCCCCATAAATGAGGGCAGGGATAAACACAGCTGATAAGGCAGGCATCCTCACTGTGACTTCTTTCTTCTCCCTGGAAAGAAAATAAACAAATTCGCTTCTCGGTGAGAAGAGGAAAAAACAGCAAGGTGGGGAAAAGGGGTGGGGAACAGTGAGTCCTTAATGTTAAAGGCAGCAACAAGGCAATTTCTTATGCAGATAGAATCTTCTGTTCTAAGTGTGGAGATAAACTGTAGTGTCTACCAAAAATGTTACAGGTATTAACTTAGGTTCTACAAAACAAGTAATCAGTAAATCACTTCAGTGGTTTCCAGTGAGTTTTCTGATATATATATACACCCTTCGCCCCCCACTCACTTACAAGGGGACGAAGGAGCTAGCCTCCCGGCAGCTTGGGGGCAGTGGTTAAATGCAATAAAAGAGCACTAGGAACAGGATTTTTGACCTTGATTTGTGGATTTTGGGGTTGTCTTAGTACTAACTTTTCCAATTTATCTGTCGGCACCCCATTCATGAGTTCTCAGGGAATGCCTTTTAGCCATCCCATGGTCCACATTTGTTTTCTATACCTTCCGTAATTATTTCCCTTTTGCTTCTCTTCCTGATAACAAAATTCCATCTCCTACTGACAGGGACACTCTCAACACATAGTCTGACTCCTGTCCACACAAACAGCTTAAATTTGCCACTCGCTTTGTCTGTCTCCGGCTGCTCTCCTTGCAGAGACACAGAACCACGGATCAGAACTCACACTCGCTTCACAGTCAGACTGCATCTCAGTCAAACACTTAAATCATTCAAACAACACACGGTACCAGGTACAAGGATTTCTTGCATATGCAAAGCATAACAATGGTTACGAAAAGGTTTTTCTCTCTCTCGCAGATACACTGCAGCTCAGTCACTCACCACTCACACCAGAGTTAACTCATTTCACTCACACAAATAGTTTGTCAAATTTAAATCAATTTTCAAAACTCAGTTCCTTTTAGCAATATCTGAAGTCAATACCGATAAATCAATGTCACCAGAAAAGGATTCCCTGTTGGGGAATGGAACCCGGGTCTCCTGTGTGACAGGCAGGAGTTCTCTCGCTTAGCTGCAACTGTTTGTTTACTTCTACCGACTGCCATAGGGGCAGCCATTCTGTACAACTCAAAGGGGCAATACATCCTGAGAGGGTCCGACTTAAGCATCAGATTTCCCCTAGTCACTCTCAGGACCTCACACCTTTCTGTTCTCCGAGAATCCTGCCGACTACACTATTAAAATGTCACGATCCACACCCACATAAACGGCTTTGGCAGAGGTTAAGCCCCCTTGCGTTCCAACCAACCTCAGATTGCTCTGGGTGGCTGGGGGTGGCTGGGCTTAACCCCTGAGTGATGTCCAATTAGGTGCTTTATCATGAGGAGGTCTTCACAATTCTCGGGAACAGAATTAAGACTCAAAACTGAGTCAAGGTTTAAGTTACTTTATTTTGCCTGCAACACACACACACTAACAATGATACTTATTCATTAGGTTACCTCATACCCCTGTTCATATTCCTAACTTGTCCCGCTTCATATTAAAATGTGCCCCAAGAAGTGATTTCCAGCAACTCCTCCCCATTGCGCCTGCTACTGCTGTTTGGTGGTGGTCATTGAGGGTCATGGGGATGAAGTCGGATGACTCCTCTTCATCACCGCAAGTAACCTTCTGTCTTGCGCAGACTCAGTTACCCCTTGACTCTGATCCAAACTACAAGTTTGGATTTAGCAGGTTTTGTATACCTTCAAGGATGAAGGGGAGCTTGAACTAGTTAAAGTGAAATGCTTTGCCTGCATTTGTGGCCAGTTAGAGACAAGCAAGGAATTCATGAACAGATAAGGAGGAGGGGGGTACTGGAACTCATCAAAGAAGTCATTTTATTTCCACAGAGCACATAGTGCTTGAGTGTGTAACTTACTTAAAATATGCTGTTAGACTCAAACTTACGTCCCTTTTGATGTTTCTTCTTTATCAGTGAGGCAGAGGCCTTCAAGCAAGGCATTGTTTATGGGAGGTCACAGCTAGGGCACTTCAAGCTATCCTGTTAGCAAGTCTTCCTTAACCCTTTACAAGCATCTTAATGCAATATTTCAGCAATGTTGAGACATAAGTCCACTGGTACAGGCATTCGTGGAGGGACACGGTATGTCACACCAGCCCGTGGCTCAACATTGCCATCTTAGAGATGGTACTCCGTGATAGATAGAGGATAGAGATAAAGTAAGGAGGAAGGAAAAGTGTGTGCACAATAGCTCAAGAGCTACAAGCAAAACATTCAAACAATTAACAATTTTCAAATTGCATTTGCAATAGTCAGTAAGAACTGTTAACATTAGATAGACATTAATTAACAATTTGAATTTGTCCAATTGCAAAAATCCAAATCACATCATATTACTGTCCCTTGTAGTTCAGGGGCTGGAGGAAAACAAAACAATGATACTTTACATGAACATTTACAAGATGAATATTTGTGAGGATCACAAGAACATATGAAGCAAAAGTTAAGAATGCATCATAAATTGGTACCATCAAATGAATACATTCCCTTGCTGCTGTCCAGGTTTCTTGCTCTTGAAAGGCCTTTTGCAAAGCCCGTAAAAATTTTCCCCACGACTTAAGGTTTTTCCCTGTACCTGAAGACAACATCTCCTCGGCCAGAGCTTTAGTGCACTTATCCCACACTGCAGGGTGGAGAATATCCACCGGCTGCTCAGTAACCCCAATATGTAAAAGCCTCACAACTGTGAGAGTAAAATCTTTAGGCTTACAACCAATACCCCATTGCTTATGTAATTGTAATATGACCTTCACAAGGGCTTCCATGCTCCTTGTTGGTCCAGGAGCGTCCTCCCCACCAGGCTGGTCCTGCCTCTCCAGCCACCGTTCCCTGAATGCAGGCGAGTCTCCTGGGTTTCGGCACCAATTTTTGCCTTTCAAGGTGTGACGACCTGGTTCAGGAACGGCACGGCAACCACCCCCAGGCCGCTTGGGCCATCAGCACACAGACACCAATGTGGTGGACGGCAAATGGCGTTTATTAGTGAGTGGCACAGCGTTATAAAGCCTAGATTTACGATGTCGCTTCTGTCTGCTTGCATCATCAGATAACTACTATTGGTTACCTGAGGAGGAGGTCCTACTTTTCCATACAGCCCAACATCTTCTGACCACCAGGCCTTAACTACCTCCAGGTGCATCAGGAGGAACGTGGCCAGCAGTTCAAAGGAGGGGATCCTCCCCCCCTACTCTGCCCTGGTCAGGCCCCACTTGGAGTATTGTGTCCAGTTCTGGGCTCCCTGGGATAAAAAAGACAGGGATGTCCTGGAGAGAGTCCGGAGGAGGCTACAAAGATGAGTAAGGGCCTGGAGCATCTCCCCTATGAGGAAAGGCTGGGTGAGCTGGGGCTGTTCAGCCTGGACAAAAGAAGACTAAGGGGGGATCTTATTAATGTTTAGAGATATCTTAAGTATGGGATGCAGGGGGAAATGGCCAGCCCCTTTTCAGTGTCTGTGAATGGGGCAATGGCTGCAAGTTGGAGCTCAGGGAGTTCCGCACCAACATGTGGAAGAACTTCTTCCTGGCGAGGGCGACAGAGCCCTGGGACAGGCTGCCCTGGCGGGGTGTGGAGTCTCCTTCTCTGGAGATATTCCAGACCTGTCTGGATGCTGACCTTTGCAATATGAGCTGGGGAGCTGCCTTGGCAGGGGGGTTGGACCAGACGATCTCTCATGGTCCCTTCCAACCCCTACAATTCTATGATAGGCTAGGCAGGAAGAGTGGGGGAGTTTCCCTCTATGTTACAAAGTGGATAGACTGTGAGGAGCTCCCTCTGAGAAGTGGTCGGGAACATGTTGAGAGTCTGTGGGTCAGAATTAGGAATAGGACTATTAAAGAACAGCTGGTGATAGGGGTCTATTACAGGCCAGCTGATCAAAGAGAGACTACTGATGAGGCTTTCCTCCTTCAGCTGCAGGAGGCATCGCGGTCGCAGGCACTCATCCTGATGGGGGACTTGAACCATCCGAATATCTGCTGGGAATACCACACAGCGAGCTGCAAGAGACCCAGGAGACTCCTGGAGTCTGTAGAACTTGAGGTGATTGCTGAGCTGCTCTCTATCATCTTTGACAGGTCTTGGAGAACAGGAGAGACACCTGAAGACTGGAGGATAGCCAATGTCAGTTTGGTCTTCAAGGAGGGCAAGAAAGAGGATCCAAGTAAGTACAGGCCGGTCAGCCTCATCTCTGTCCCTGGAAAGGTGATGAAACAGCTAGTTCTGGATGTCAACTCCAGGCAACCGGAACACATTCTATGACCATGGCTGAAAATCACCACTTAGCAGTGGATCTGCACACCAGCACTTGTGATTGTTCTCTAGATTTCCCTTCCCCTTGGACCATTCAGACACCTCCCAACCATCCAGCTGCTGAGTTTCAGGGAGTTAAACCCTTGCCTTTCTGGCAGCTATCTGACTCATTCTGTCTTTAGGCAGCTCTTGAGTTGCAGTGATTTCACAGTTATTAGTTTCCACATGGCATCCTTGAGCTCCTGGTTCCTCATGCTGTAGATGAGCGGGTTCACAGCTGGTGGAACCACCATGTAAAGAAATACCTCTACCAGGTTAAGAGGTCTGTGGAGACTGGAGTGGGGCCAACGGCTCCAAGTTGGAGCAAAGGATGTTCCACACCAAAATGCAGAAGAAATTTGCAAAGTAAAAGTGACAGAACCTTGGGACAGTCAGAGAGGGTTGTAGATTCTCATTCTCTGGGGTTATTCAAGACCCACCTGGATGCCGACCTGTCCGACCAGTCCAAGGACCCTGCTTTTGAAGGGGAGCTTGGACTTGATGATCTCTGGATGTTCCTTCCAACTCCAAGAATTTTGTGAATCTGTGAATCTGTAAATAGGGAGGAGATTGAGAAGGGCTTCAGGTAGGCAAACATGTCAGTGCTGACAAATGAGTCTACTCACATGTAAGGAAGGCAGGTGGAAAAGGCTTTGTGCCATCCCTACTCCAAGGGGATCCTCAGCACAGCCCTGAAGATCTGCACATAGGACACCACAATGAACACAAAACACCCAAAAGCCAAACAAGCTCTGGCCACAATTTCCCTGAGCGTGGCCCATCAGCAATAGAGCTTGAGGATCTGGGGGATTTCACAGAACTGGTCAGCAGCATTGCCCTGGCAGAGGGGGAGTGAAATATTTTTGCTGTGACACTATATTTAATAAGAAATTAAAAATTATCTATTGCTTTTGGCTGTCAGAGAAAGAAGTGAGAATCTATAAGGAACTTTGCAGACAATAGGATCACTGATGGAGGGGGAGAAGGTCCTCCCAGCCCCACAGCAGAGATTCCCTTGCAGGCCATGCAAAAGACCATGGTGAATGAGGCTGTTCCCCCTCAGCCCATGCTGGACGATGTGGAACAGCGATTCTATAAGCAGCCTGTAGATGTCACCATGCTCGGGTAAGTGCTGACTCCTGAAGGAGGCTGTGACCTCATAGGAAGCCTGTGCTGGGGCAGGTTTGCTGGCAGGACTGTGGAGGACCCAGGCTGGAGCAGTCTGTTGCTGAAGGATGGCACCCCATTAAAGTGACCCACCCTGGAGCAGTTGGTGATGATCTGAAGCCATGTGGGAAGGACTCATGTGGGATCAGCAGCTCCCAGGCAGAAGGTGGCTATTTGTGCCACCAGAACTGAGGCAAGAGGAATCCCAGCTCCTATGGGTTTGTGGCAGCCATAGGTCACAGCTGCTTCTCTTTCCAGCCCCAGGGATGCAAAGATAAGGGGTCTGGAGTGACTCTCAGAGGGAGAAAGAGTCCCCCTCCTGTCACTACATGGGGGTCCTCTCTCATGGGGAGACAAGGAAAGTTGATTCTCCTGCCCAGCTCTGGTTTGATCAGGAGAAATGAGTCTGCTGGATTGAAGGATTTCTCCTCAGCCAAGGGAGGGAAAGGCAGTAAAGACTTAATGTCTTTCCAAGTAGTTTCCTTGAAGCTCCAGGGACACCTCACAGGAGACTATGGGGGATGGAGTATGTGACGTATTTGCCTGCTCATCTGCTATGAGCTGGGCTGGGCTCACTGAAGTCCAGGTACACCACATCCACAGCCTTCCCCTCATCCACTGAGCAGGTTACCTTGTCATAGAAGGGGATCAGGTTGATCAAGCATGCTCTGCCTTTCCTAAACCCATGCTGACTGTGCCTGATCACACCAGTGCACTGCATGTGTTGCATTATGTGTCTGAAGATGATTTGTTCCATCACCTTCCCCAGCACTGAGGTCAGGCTGACAGGCCTGTAGTTCCCTAGGTCCTCCTCCTGGCACTTCTTCTAGATGGGTGTCACATGTGGCAACTTCCAGCCAGGTGGAATCACCCCTGTCAGCCAAGGGAAAGTGGCTTGTCAAGAACTTCCACTATCTCCCTCAGTACCCTCAGAATCAGATCAAAGCAGCTGAGCAGGTCACTTACCAATTCCCCTGGGATTATGGGGGCTTCTTTCTGCTTCCTGTCCCCACCTTTCCACTCAGGGGTCTGGTTGTTAGGAGTCAACTGTTGTCACTACTAAAGACTGAGGCAAAAATCAGTGTTAAGTTCATCAGCTTTGGGTCACTGGGCTTTCCTGGACAATGGAATGGTCCAAAAATTGCCTGACATCTTTTTCCGGCTTTACCGGCATCCACCTTCAAAAGTAAAGGTGGGAGATCCTCCCTGGTTCTCCTTTTGTCACTAACATATTTATAAAACTGGTACCAAAGGACAGGGAGAATCACCCACCTTTACTGTAGGTTGCAAACAAAAGTTAAGAGGGCTGAATAAGGTTCCTTGCCTGCAACCTTCCATGGAAGGCCACTAGCCAAGCCAGTAACGTTGAAGCTCAGGGTTTTCGTAGCCAAGAGAACAGTCCTATCAGTGCCTGACATCATTTTGTGGTTCTACCAGCGTCCACCTTCAAAAATGCTAACCATCCATCATTAGCTCCCAAACAAAGGGTACGAGGGTGGAGTCGTGTTCCTGGCCTGAAACCTCCCCAGGCAGCCAACTAGCAGCCTCAGTAACTGTGAGGCTTAGGGCATGCCTGGCATAGGGAATGGGTGTAACATCACCTGATGTCATTTTCCAGCTCTACCAGTGTCAAACTGCTAAACCTCCAGCAATAGCTCCCAAATGGGAGATGTGAGGATTACAAGATGTTCCTTGACTGAAAAATCCAGAGGCAGCCCCTTAGAAGCCCCAGTAAGCTTGGGGTTCAAGGCTTTCAAACCCAAGGTAACTGTCCTAAAATTGCCTGATGTCATTTTGCGGCTCCACCAGCATCCACCTTTGAAACAGCAAAAACACCCATCAATAGCTCCCCAAAAAAAGGTGCAAGAGAGGAAAGACGATACTGTTTTTAAACCTTCCTACATAGATTACCAGCAGCCTCAGTAACCTTTGGGGTCTGAGCTTTCCTAGCTAGAAAATGATCCTAACAGTTCCTGATGTCATTTTCAGGCTCTACCAGCATCCACCTGTGAAGTTGCTAAAGGCACAGTAGTAACTCCCAAACAAAAGGTGTGAGGACAGAAAGAAGTTCCTGGCCTGAAATCTCCCTTGGTAGCCAAATAACCACCTTGAAGCTCAGGGCATTTCCTAGGCACAGGAATGGTCCTTACATTGCATGACGTCATTTTCCGGCTACCAGCATTCACCTTGCAAAATGCTAAATGTCCAGCCATAGATCCTCAAAAAACTTTGAAGGGCTGAAACATCTTCCAGGTCTGAAACCTGCTGAGGTAGCCCACTGGCAGCCGCAGTAGCCTTGTGGATCAGGGCTTTCAATGCAAAGGCAAATGTCCTAACTGCCTGAAAACAGTTTCCGGCTCTACCAGCTTCCAACTTCAAAACTGCTAAAAGTCCAGTAACAGATCCCAAGCAAAAAGAGGGAGGGTGGAAAGATGTTCCTGGTCTGTAAACTCCCCAGGTGATGCACTAGCAGCACCAGTAATTTTGAGATCAGGGAGTTCCTTGCCAAGGCAACGGTGCTAATAGTGCCTGACATCATTTTTGGGGTCTACCACTGTCCATCTTTGAAAATGCTAAACATCCAGCAATAGCTCCCAAACAGAAGGAGCAAGAGCTGAAAATGTTTCCTGGCATGAAAACTCCCCAGGCAGCTTTCAAGCAGCCCCAGCAACCTTGGGTCTCAGGGCTTTCCTAGTTAAAGGAATGGTCCAAGCAGTGCCTGACAGCATTTTTGGGCTCTATCAGCCTCAATCTTCAAACCTGATAATCCTCCAGCAATGGCTCCCAACGAAAAGCCAAGCAAGCGGTGTGACAAGACATTCCTGGCCTGAAGCCTCCCCAGGAATACTGAAAGCAGCCTCAGTAACCTTGGGATCAGGCCTTTCCCAACAAAGGGAATGGTCCTAACATTGCCTGACATTATTTTGTGGCTCTACCAGCGTCCACATTCGAACATGATAAATGTACAGCAGTAGCCCCCAATATAATGTGCAAGTGCCTAATGACCTTCTTTGCCTGAAAACTCCCCAGGTAGCCCACTAGAAGCCCCAGTAACTTTTGGGCTCAGGGCTTTCATAGACAATGGAATGGTCCAAAAATTACCTGACATCTTTTTCTGGCTTTGCCAGCATCCACCTTCAAAAGTGCTGAACATCCAGCTATAGCTCCCAGACAAAAGGTCTGAGAAGTGAAAGATTTTAATGTTCTGAAACCTGCCCAGGTATCCCACTAGCAGCTCCAGTAATCTTGGGGCTCAAGGCTTTCCTTAGTTATGGAATGATCCTAACATTGCCTGATGTCACTTCTGGGCTCTACCAGCATACACTTTCATACTGCTAAATGAACAGCAATAGATCCTTAACAAAAGCTTTGAGGGATAAAAGACACTCCTGGCCTGAAGCCGCCCCAGGTACTTCACTAGGAGCACCAGTAAGCTTGGAGCTCAAGGCTTTCCTAGCCATAAAAATCCTCCTAACAGTGCCTGATGTCATTTTCAGCCTCTAACTTCATCCACCTTCAAACATGCTGAATGTCCAGTCTAGAGTGCCAGGTTCTTTAGCACCTATTACTGTCATTTTGTTGGAGGCACCACGAGTTGGAGAGCCATCTCCAAGCACAAATGGACCATTAAAAAGATGGAGCTGCCCTTCAAACAGACCTTGACAAACTCTGGAATTTGATGATATTCACCCCCAGCATGCCCCTAAAATATCCCCACGTGCCCTCCAAGCACCTACGAATGCTCCTCCACCCCTTAAGCCCTACCCCAGACCACGCATAACCTTCCTAGAACACTTGGTGGCCCCTCATTGCCCCCAACTTCCCTTTTTCACCTCCAAATGTCCCCAAATACCCCAGAAACACCCTACACCCCTTCCATGGTCCCTGCCAGCACCCATGGGTGCTCGCCTTCCACAGTCCCCCTAATAGCCCTAGCCAGCCCTGGTGGTGCCCCAGCCCCTCACCAGATCCCCTTCAAACCCACCTTCCATCTAAAATCCCCCTCCTATACAGCCTGAGTGCCTCCTGCACACACCCAGCACCAATGGATTAAGGGAGTTCCCTCGCTGGCCTCCTGCATTTTGCAACACCTTTCCTCACATCATCTGTGCTCACAGGCACAGACAGATTTCTCTGACAACAAACAGCAGTTCAACATGACGCAGTTTAATAACCATGAAATCTCTCTCCTAGATTGCTGCTACGGCCAAGCAGCGTGTGAAGGGGGTCAGCTTTCAGAGGAGATTCTCTCCCAGAACAGATTTAGTCAGGTACATAGAAAGGTCACTTAGCAACACACTGATTATCTGACAGAGCAGTTGATTAGACATCTGAAAGATGGGACAGTTTCCAGCTCTCTGAAGCTGAAAGAAGAAGTTAGAGAGGTGAGTGGCATCTGAATGACCAAAGAGCAAGCAGAGATGGAATCCAGTGAGGATACATCCATCCGTTCTCCTGAAAAGATGGTCTTAGGCATGGCCACATGAGGAAATACCTGAAAGATGATGGAGATGAAAGAGTCAGGCTGGTGGTAATGCCGGTACAGGGAAAGGTGAGTATTTCTTCTGCTTCCATGGGTATGAATCCTAGAAATTCCCATTCTGTCACGGTGGGAAAGCATTGCCATTCCAGACAAGTAGTTCAGTGATTCAGCAGATGATTTGTAATTTATTTTTGTAGATGTAAGAAAATAACAAAAGGAAAGAATGAAAATTTGATGCCATTTGCAGGCAGTCATGGTGCAAAGAGAGCACAGCTCATCATGATGCTGTGTCTGGGTCACAGAAGACAAGAGAATACAGTATCAGGAATGATCTGAACAGGGACAATGTTACTACAGCTACAAGAAAAAAGGCCTAAAATGAAAACACTACTAAACATAGACTGGTCATAACGTGAGTTCCATTGCCACCGGGATGTAGAAGAAGATGAGCAGTTTGTTTGAGCTTAGATATATGCTGTCCTCAGTTTCCACATGGCATCCTTGAGCTCCTGGTTCCTCATGCTGTAGATGAGGGGGTTCACTGCTGGTGGAACCACTGAGTAAAGAAACGACACTACCAGGTCCAGAACTAGGGAGGAGATGGAGGGGGGCTTCAGGTAGGCAAACACACCAGTGATGATAAAAAGGGAGACCACGGCCAGGTGAGGGAGGCAGGTGGAAAAGGCTTTGTGTCGTCCCTGCTGAGAGGGGATCCTCAGCACAGCCCTGAAGATCTGCACATAGGACACCACGATGAACACAAAACACCCAATATCCAAAGAGAGACTAACCACAACGACTCCAGTTTCCCTGAGGTAGGCATCTGAGCAGGAGAGCTTGAGGATCTGGGGGATTTCACAGAAGAACTGGTCAACAGCATTGCCATGGCAGAGGGGCAGGGAAAATGTATTGGCTGTGTGCAGCACAGAACAGAGAAACCCACTGGCCCAGGCAGCTGCTGCCATGTGGACACAAGCTCTGCTGCCCAGGAGGGTCCCGTAGTGCAGGGGGTGGCAGATGGCAACGTAGCGGTCATAGGCCATGACAGTCAGAAGAGACAACTCTGTGACAATCAAAAATAAAAAGAAAAAGAGTTGAGCCACACATCCTGTGTAGGAAATGGCCCTGGTGTCCCACAAGGAATTGGCCAGGGATTTGGGGATTGTGGTGGAGATGCAGCCAAGGTCAGTAACAGAGAGGTTGAGGAGGAAGAAGTACATGGGTGTGTGGAGGTGGTGGTCACAGGCTATGGTGAGGATGATGAGGCCATTGCCCAGGAGAGCAGCCAGGTAGATGCCCAGGAAGAGGCAGAAGTGCAGGAGCTGCAGCTCCCGTGTGTCTGCAAAGGGCAGGAGGAGGAACTGGCTGATGGAGCTGCTGTTGGACATCTCCTGCTGTCAACTGTAGAGACCTGTCCAAGGAGGAAAAGGAAATGACAAGTTAGGGAACTCTTCTGTTGGGGAAACCTCTTCCAATTCACATAGTTACTACCGAGGGCAGAGCAGTGTGCAGGGCTCAGGAGATGCTCTGATAAGTCCTAATGACCAATGAGTTTGCACTTCCTTCTGCAAAGTTATCAAGAAAATTTCATCTCCCAATTCCCACCCAGTGCACAGGAGCAGAAAATTCAAATCAAAGTCTCTTTACCTGGAGTGGAAAATGCATCCTTGGTGTTCTTGAAAAGTGTCTGGGAAGTTGCCAGGGATCCGCTGGAGCTGGGACCAAACCTGTCCTGCACAGCACACTTTGACAACAGAAGGACCCTACACTGTCCTTCCATGGGTCACACTTTCCACCCAAAGCTTCTTTGTGCACCAAAGCAGATGGAAGCCCACTAGGCAGGCTGAGTGCTCACCCTGGTATGATCAGAGTCCCTACGCCATCACATAGCCCTGGTGTCACAGGGAAAGCCCTGGGCACCCCTGGGTGCACACGCTGCTTCACACCTCTGCAGCCATGCCCAGGAGAAGACAGCTGTCCTGACATGTCCCTCTGATGGGGCAGAAGGGCATCCCTTCCAGGCAGCACATTTTGCTCCTAGAGAGAACCTGTCCTCCTGACAGACCCCACACACTGCCCCATGTCCCAGCTTTAGGAGATCCCTCCAGGAACAGAACCTGCATTGCCCTGCACCCACAGACATACCAGGGAGAGGCTGTGGAGATTTCTCCTCCAGTGAGCTCTCAGCATCCATCAGCTCTCTCAGCCTCACAGGTCTCCCCTCGGTGCCTCCAGGCAGTGTCCCCAGCCCTGTGTGCTTGGCAGAGGAGCTGCTCCTGGCCAGAGCTGTCTCTTGTCAGAGCTGCTGGTTTGCAGTGAGCTGCCTCCATCCCAGGAGCCCAGCCCAGCTCACAGCAGAGGAGCAGGCCAATACGTCACATACTCCATTCCCCAGAGAGTCCAGTGAGGTGTCCCTGGAGCTCCAAGTAACTACCTTGGAAAGACACTAAGTCTTTACTGCCTTTCCTTTCCTTGTCTGGGGAGAAATCCTTGTGTCCAGCAGAGACCTTTCTCCTGATCAAACCAGAGCTGGGCACAAGAATCACCTTTCCTTTTCTTCCCATGAGACAGGAACCACTGGCCAGGGACAGGGAAGTGACTTTGTCCCCCTGTGAGAGTCACTCCAGACCCCTCAGCCTTGCTTTGCAGCCCTGCGGCTGGAAGGGGACGCAGCTCTGACCTATGACTGCCAAAAATCCATTGCCGCTGAGATTCCTCTTGCCCCAGTTTCTGTGCCACAAAAATCAAAACATTCTGCCATGGAGCTGCTCTTCCCAGCTCCCATGGGAATTACTTGGGGCAGAGGTAAGTTTCCAAGATCCCCTTCTCCATGAGAGTGGACTTGATCTGATGGAAACTGTGTGTCACCCTCATTCGCCTGTACCCAAAACTGAAGACCAGGATTGAGTCTTTGTGAGCCCATGCCAGAGGCTTCTGCTCCTCATGCACACCTGGGAGTTTGAGAGACAAATCAAGATTGTAGTTTTCCTTGTTATAAATCTCTCCTCACTCCTGTCTTTTACTTCGGAAAACACTTTTCCATACCCAGAGGCAGCAGATGTCCAACAGCAGCTCCATCAGCCAGTTCCTCCTCCTGCCCTTTGCACACACACGGGAGCTGCAGCTCCTGCACTTCTGGCTCTTCCTGGGCATCAACCTGGCTGCTCTCCTGGGCAAGAATTTAATGATCATTACTGTAGCCTACGACCATTGACTCCACATGCTCATGTACTTCTTCCTTTCAACCTCTTGTAGAAGGGAGTTGACGCAGGTGCTCACCAAAGCTGCTCTATCACTCCCCTTCCTCTGCTGCATAAGGGAAAGAAGATGTAACAAAAGGTCAAGATAAGGACAGGGAGAGATCATGCAGTGGTCACTCTCCTGAGTTACTCTTAATAAACCCACCTAATTCATTACCCAATCAAAGAGAGCAGAGGAAGGAAAAAGAAAAAATAAATAAGATACCCACAACCATCCCTCCCTGTTTTTCCCAGGGTCCCCTTCACTCTCTAATTCTCTCCTTCCTCTAACTGAGCAGCACAGGAGGATGGGGAATGGGCATTGGGGTCAGTTCATCACACATTGTCTCGGCCGCTCCTTCCCCCTCATGGGAGGACTCCTCACAGTCTCCCCTTGCTCCAGCTTTGGGTTCCACCCACAGGAGACAGTCCTGCATGAACCCCTCCAATGTGAGTCCTTCCCACATGGCTTCAGATCATCACCAACTGCTCCAGGGTGGGTCACTTTAATGGGGAGCCCTCCTTCAGCAACAGACTGCCCCAGCCTGGGTCCTCCACAGCCCTGCCAGCAAACCTGCTCCAGCACAGGCTTCCTAGGAGGTCACAGCCTCCTTCAGGTGTCTGCACCTGCCTGAGCACTGTGATGTCTACAGGCTGCATGTAGAATCACTGTTCCACATCACCCAGCATGGGCTGAGGGGGAACAGCCTCATTCACCATGGGCTTCTGCATGGGCTGCAAGGGAATCTCTGCAATGAGGCTGGGAGGACCTTCTCCCCCTACTTCACCGACCTTGTTGTCTGCAAAGTTCCTTACACTTTCTCTCTCCTTTCTCTGACAGCAAAAAGCAACAGATAATTTTTAATTTCTTATTAAATATATTGTTGCAGCAAATACATTTTCACTCCCCCTCTGCCATGGCAATGCTGCTGACCAGTTCTTCTGTGAAATCCCCCAGATCCTCAAGCTCTCCTGCTCACTGACCTCGCTCAGGGAAATTGTGGCCAGAGCTTGTTTGGCTTTTGGGTGTTTTGTGTTCATTGTGGTGTCCTATGTGCAGATCTTCAGGGCTGTGCTGAGGATCCACGCCGAGCAGGAATGGCACAAAGCCTTTTCCACATGCCTTCCTTACATGGGAGTGGACTCCTCCTTTGTCAGCACTGACATGTTTGCCTACCTGAAGAGCCCCTCTAAATCTCCTCCCTATTTACAGATTAACAGAATCACAGAATTGGAGTTGGAAGGGACCTCCAGAGATCATCCAGTCCAAGCCCCCCCTTCAAAAGCAGAGTCCTCGGACGGGTCGGACAGGATGGCATCCAGGTGGGTCTTGAATATCTCCAGAGAAGGAGACTCTACTACCCACTCAGCAGACTATCCCAGGCCTCTGTCACCTTTCCTTTGTTCCAACTTGGAGCCGTTGGCCCCTGTCCAGTCTCCAGAGACCACTTAACCTGGTAGAGGTATTTCTTTACGTGGTGGTTCCACCGTCAGTGAACCCCCTCACCTACAGCATGAGGAACCAGGAGTTCAAGGATGCCTTGTGGAAACTGATGACTGGATGTTTCTAAGCAGCAACCAACTCATCATTTTCTTTGTTGTATTGCTGGCCCTGTCAATTCAATGAAATGTAATCATGCTGAATAGATTGATGGAGATGTCGCTTAAGAGACAATTAATATAACTTTAATATAAGAATTTTCATGTTCTTAAGAATAGATTTGTTTTGGATTTTAGTAGATGTGGTTTTGCCCCAGCTGAGAGCCGAGCACCACACAGTGGCTTGTTCTTTAAAAGGGAGTGAGGGGGGAAGTTAAGAGGGAGGAGGGAGAGAGAAGGGAAAGGGAAAAAAACCCAAATCCAAGGAAACAAACCCCTGCAGGTTGTGTAAAGATAGTTTACTAGAATAGCAGAAAGAGAGATACAACAATGATAAAAGGACTTTGTAGCAAAATATATGAAACTGGTGATACACAATGGAGTTTCTCACTGAACCACACAGCTCAGGATGTGCAGCCCAGAGCTGTCCCGAAAACTGCAAGTCCTGAAGCTGCCTACTCCTCCTTGCACCAGCCCCCCTTTTAAAATGAGCATGATGAAATTGGCATGGAATAGCCCCTTTGGCCAGTCTGGGACACCTGTCCTGGCTGTGTCCCCTTCCTTCTCCTTAGTAGGGAAATAGGAACAACTGAAAAGTCCTTGACTGCTTGGCAACAACCAGAAACATCAGGGTGTTATCAGCACTGCTCTCATCTAAACTCCCAAACACAGCATTCAATCTGCTTTTAGAAAAGAAATTCACTCCTTACCAGATGTAACTAGGACACTGACATAATTTCCCTGTCAAAGGGGCTGGCTGGGGAGGGGTGGTCATGGCATGGTGCAGCACTCTGTTATTGTTGGGTTTGTAAGGTACTCTCTGTGCTGTCACTGGGTGTGAGTGCAATTGGGGCGGTTATTGTTCCCCTTTTATGGTGCTTTTGTCAGTAAACTCTCCTTATCCAAGCCCACAGAGGCTCTGTCTGTTTCTCCTCCGGGAGTGAGCGAGCAGCATGTGGTGCTCAGCCATTGTTTGGGGCTGAACCACCACAGATTCCAAGCCACAAGCAGTGAGATTCTCCAGGAGAAAGTTCTGGAAAACTGTGTCCAAGGCCTTGCTGAAGTCAAGGTAGACAACATCCAGAGCCCTTCCCTTGTCCAAGAAGCAGGTCACCCTCTCATAGAGGGAGATCTGGTTGCTCAAACAGGACCTGCCCTTATGAACCCAAGCTGACTGGGCCTGATCACCTGGGGGTTCTTCATGAACTGGATAATGCTGCTCAGGATGATCTGCTGCATCAGCTTCTCTGGGACTGAAGTCAAACTATCAGGCCTGTAATTTCCCTGATCATCCTTCTGTCCCTTCTTATACAGGGGGTTACACTGACTGATCCAGTCAGCCAGGACTGATGGAAAGTGGCTTGGTGAACCCCCCTTGCCAGCTCTTTCAGCACCCTTGGCTGCATCCCATTCAGCCCCACAGATCTCTGCACATCTGCAGCAGGACCATCTCCTCCTGGATTGAGGTGGGCTCATTCTGCTCCCTGTCCCTGTCTCCCAGCTCAGGGAACTGGATTCTCTCTGTACAACTGCTCCTATTCCTAAAGACATTGGCAAAGATTTCATTAAGCACCTCAGCCTTGGCCTCATCTCTCAACAATGTTTCCTCCTGAATCTGATAGGGGATGGAGGGTCTCCCTGCTCTTTCTTTTATTTAAATGGAGGACAGATGAATTTCTAGCTGGGCTTTGGACAAACAACGAGGAGAAACTCTCATCCTGATGTTCTTCCCTCAGCATTACACACCCCACGATGCCCCAGGAAGAGCCTGAGCAATGCCTGAGGGACAGGACCTGTCTTTCCTGGGGCTGGGAGTCAGGGCTTGGCCTTTCTGCTTCATCCAACCAACCCAGGGGTTTCTTCAGCATCTCAGCTGCTTGTACATTGCCTTTGCCTACCAGCCAACATGGCCTCCAATTACCTGTGCTAACGAGTCCCTGGGGAGGCTCAGCCAGCAATGGCTCTCAGAGGGACTCATTAATACTTCAGGTACTTTGGCTTCTGCTTTTGACATGGAGTTTTTTGTGTAATTTCCTCTCAGTACCTGAGCTTCAAGGACTCAGCACCAAATGCACCCCAGGGCTCATTAAACTAACAAGCAAGCCCTAACGAGCTATGTCTCTTCATGTAATTATCTTCAAGTCTTCAAGAGATGTACAGATCATTGAAGCTGTTTCAAAGGGAGCTCAGAGTAAAATTGATTTCTTTATAAGGGTGTAGGTTATTATTTTCACTGTAGAGGAGAGGTGACAACCTCTGACTGAGACTGATCCAGGGTGCCTCCTAAGGAGGTCTGGACTGGTCTGAAAAAGGGTCCCTTGAGGCAGTGGGGACAACCTTGCTGCACATCTCCACAAGCCCACCATGACTCTCACCAGCCAACTGGGACTTGCATCCCTTGTCCTTACATCAGGTCTCTCTCTGCACTCCACAGTGGGGCATTACAGCCCCTCTGTACCAGCTCCCCTGCTTTCCTTAGAGAACTGGCTGCACACAGGCAGCACACAGGGAGTTATTTTCCCACCAACACAAGAAACCTGACAAGATTCACCATTAAATCAAACACTCCTCACTCTGTGCCAAGTGCAATCTGCCACCAGTGAGGTTCACCTGCCACAAAGCTTAACCCTGTGAGAGATGTTCTAGTGAGGAAGGAGACTGTGAAATCAGCACAACTCAAGAGCTGGCTAAAGACAGACTGAGTCAGACAACTGCCAGAAAGGCAAGGGTTTAACTCCCTGAAACTCAGAGCAGCAGCTGGATGGTTGGGAGGTGTCTGAATGGTCCAAGGGGAATGGGAAGGGAAATCTAGAGAGCAACCAGAAGCACTGGTGTGCAGATCCACTGTGGGAACAATGATTTCAGACACTGTGAATTGACTTTGGACAGGTAGAAATATGTGACAGACAGGGGAGATTAAATGCACAGCTGTCCTGTTTCTGGCCAGGCAAGAGTTCACCTCCCCAAGCAGCCAGTAGATGTGAGCTAAGTTAGCAGAGGTGACCTGAGTTAGCACAGCTGAGCTGAGTGTGTCCAGGCTGTTTTCCACACCACCTGACATCTCTCCCCCATAAAAGGGGCTGGCTGGGGAGGGACACTCATGGTTTCCTTAAGGTTAGTCTGAGTGTGGCTGGGGTGTTTGGTTTGTCCTTGCATTGTGCAGCACCTTGTGATCCTTTGGTCAGTAAAGTACTCTCTGTTATCACTGGATGTCATTGTAGTTTGTGATGTGCTGTTATCATTTTTTCACAGTGATTTTGTCAGTAAATTGTCTTCCTCCAAACCCAAAGAGGGTCTGTCTGTTTCTCCTCCGGGAGTGAGCATTATAACCTGATCCTTGTACATGGGTGAGCTGGGAGAAATGAGAAAAGATTTCAGCTGCCTTCCAGGGGAGCACATCATCCCCTGGCTACTGCGAAGCTGGGACAATGGGGCACACAGCCTGGAATTAGAAGCCAGGGAGGCCAAGCATCTGGGATCCCTGTCCAGAGAAGGAGCCATTGACAAGGTGATTGGAAAGAAGTCTCAAGCCCTCAGCCTCTGGAGGCCACTTCTGTCCAGTGTGGGGGAAAGGTACCCGTTCAGTGAAGATGTCATGTGTTGGCCAGGCAAGTGCATGACCACAGAGCAGAGTGTGCAGTGTTTGAGGGGATCAGCCATGTGAGAGATGAATTACTGTGATCCTGATGATCTGCAGCTACCCACCAATCCTGATGAAGTCCAATGTTGCTCACCCATGTGGTGTAAGTCTGTGTGGAGTGCACCAGCATCATATGCCAACTGACTGGCAGTAATAGATTGGGGAAAGGAAGAAGCACCAACAGTGGCTGAGGTGTGTGGCCAACTCCTGTGGGGGTGCCCTGTGGGGGTGGTTGCAGCAATGGAAACAAAGCAACTGGGAGTGCAGAGGCAAACCCATCTGGGCATGATGTAGATGGTGTGCAAAAAGGGGTGGATAATGTCCTGGTTCTGGTCAGGCCACAGTTATCTCACCTGTGCTGCCTGCTTGGGGAGGTTGAGTTAGCCCTGGCTGTTTTCCACACCACCTGACAGCACTTCTCCATAAAGGAGCTGGTTTGGGCACCACTCCTGGGTGCCTCCAGGGCAGTCTGAGTGCAGCTGGGGTGTTGGGTTGGTCCTCCTGTCCTGCAGCACTCTGTAATCCTCAGGTGGGTAAGGTACTCTGTGTTCTCACTGGGTATGAGTGTCATGGGCAGTTTATTGTTCTAGTTTCATGGTGCTTTTTTCTGTGAACTCTCCTTATCCCAACCGACAGAGGCTCTGTCTCTTTCTCCTCTGGGAGTGAGCCAGTGGTGTGTGGTGCTGAGACACTGTTTGGGGCTGAACCACCACAAGCATTTACAGCACTCTCTCCTCTTTTTATTGATTTTCTATCTTGTCCTTTAATGCCTCTTGCTGAGGCACCACAAGTCAGCTGAGGCTTCTACACTCACACATTAACCACTGACACATCGGAGCTTCACTTCCAGCAGATCCTGGCAAAACCCTCCGTGGTTTTACAAAGAGACACCTCAAGAACTTTTCCAACCAGAGCTGATCTGCCCCTTCTCATCTTGTGATGTTCTGCATCAGGGAATAACCACAACAGGGGTAGAACCAACACATCGTCCTGTTGTGTGACCAATCCAGCACTGGTGACACATGATAATTTATTCATTGGTGCCCAGTGCTTGCACAGCATCAAGGCCCTTCCTGATTCACATGCTGCTGCACTAGAAAGTAAGCTCAGGGAGCACTGGTTGTTGTGAGGGAGGACTGCCAGGACAGCTGATGCCAACTGCCCAAAAGAATCTCCCATGCATGATGACATCATCAGTGAGCAGGGTTAAACCTCAACACCCACACACCAAGGGAATTCAGACATGACTGGTGGAGCAGCAGTGTCAAGGAGGAGGCTTTGGGCGTTCTGAGGGATGCCACAGCAGCCAGGGCTGCTACACAGGAACCTGGCCATGAGCACGTTGGGCAGCACTGGGAGCAGTACGGCCACCCAGGCAAAGGCACTCACTGTCAGTTTGACTCAGCACTGGTGTGGACACCAGCAGATAGTCCAGGAGAGTGTGTGTGTGTGTGTGTGTTGGGGGCGGGGGGGGGGGGGTGTGAGACAAATGTGGAGGAACTGCCACAAGGTTGAGAGAAATTCTGCTAAGATAGGGTTACAGGTCTTGTGTGGAGAGGCTGAGAGATCTGGGCTTCTTTAGCCTGGGGAAGGGGAGTCTGAGGAGAGTATAGGGGTAGCTCCAGAGAGATTGAAATTTCCTTTTCAAATGAATGGCAATTAAAACTAGAGGTGCAGATGGGTTATGAGCATGGAGAAATGCCATTCTGAGGGTAGTGCTGTGGTGTTTGGAGTTACTTGGAGGAAGTGTGGATGAGCTGGTTGCTTGGTTTATCTGGGATCAGCTGGTGAGGAGGGGGAGACAGCAGTACAGGCAGGGACATGGTGAGGTGAGAACAAGGTGGGGAAAAGGGTTGGGAACCTGCAGAGAAACCGGCACAGGTGTGGGGCAGTGTCACATGGGCTGTGGTGCAGAAGGTCAGGGGTGTTGGCCAGGCTGAAAGCACCTGATAGAAATGAGATCTTTGCCCCCTTGGCTGTGGCTGATGTCCCTGCAGAGGCCTCAGAGGAGACACATTGTCCTCATGGCCATGGAACATAATTGCCTCCTTGAACTCAACCTAGGGAGGCATCCATGTGTCATACCCCTGTCCTACCCTTGGCATCACACTCCCCACATCCCATGGAAGAGCCCTGAGACACAGGTGAGGGTCAGGATCTCCCTGCCCAGGGGCTGGGGCTCAGCACTTGGCATTTCTGCTTCATCAGACCAAGCCAGGGTGTCCTCAGCATCAGAGCTGCCTGCGCTTTGCCTGGGTTTGTCCTCATGGCCTCCACTTGTGAGGTGTAAGACGTTCATGGGGAGGTTTTGTCAGTAATACCTCACTGTCGGGCCCATGAACGCTTCAGGGTTCTTTGGGCATTGAGTCTGACTGGCATTTTGAGAGGTTTCTTCAGTGTCCTCTTAGTATCTGAGGTCTGTGGACTCAGAAGCAAATATACAATAGGGGCTCATGGAAGTACAGAAAGCCTTAAAAAGCATATCTCTTCAAGTCTTTTTCATTAAAAGAATCCAGACTTCTACAAATAATTGGATTTCAGTTAGGTATTTAATGATGAACAGTTCAAAGGAATATTACAATGGAGGATATTTTCCCTTCACGACTATTTCCTGTCATGGCTCAGTTGATAGAAGCAGTGACAGCCACATTATGCAATGGGTGTCAGTCTCCTAAGGAGATCTGGACAGGCAGGAAAAGCAGTCTCTTGAGATCCAACACTGCATGGAGAACCTTGCTCTTCCCCAAGCCCAGCAGTTCCCTCACTGCCCTCCTAGGACTCCCAAAACTCTTCCTGGCATCATCTGTGCTCACAGGCACAGACAGATTTCTCTGACAACAAACAGCAGTTCAACATGACACAGTTTAATACCCATGAAATCTCTCTCCTCAGCTGCTGCTACGGCCAAGCAGCGTGTGCAGGGGGTCAGCTTTCAGAGGAGATTCTCTCCCAGAACAGTTTCAATCAGATACACAGAAAGGTCACTTATCAACACACTGACTTGCTGACAGAGCAGTTCATTAGACTTCTGAAAGATGGGACATCTCAGAGTCTCAAAGAAGTAACTGGAGACTGAGCAGCATCTGAATGACCAAAGAGCAATCTGAGGTGGAATTCAGTGAGGATATATCCCTCTAGTCTGCTGAAAAGCTGTCCTTAGGCATGGCCACATCATCAGGAGAGGTGGAAACACCTGCATGGTGTGGGAGGTGAAAGAGACAAACTAGTGTTGAAATGAGCAGTTCATTGCTGTTTAGAACATCCAGTCATCAGTTTACACAAGGCATCCTTCAGCTCCTGGTTCCTCATGCTGTAGATGAGGGGGTTCACTGCTGGTGGAAAAACTGAGTAAAGAAATGACAATACCAGGTCAAGATAGAAGGAGAAGAGGAAGGAAGGCTTCAGGTTGGCAAACACACCAGTGCTTAGAAACAGGGAGATCACAGCCAGGTGAGGGAGGCAGGTGGAAAAGGCTTTGTGCTGTCCCTGCTGCGAGGGGATCCTCAGCACAGCCCTGAAGATCTGCACATAGGACACCACAATGAACACAAAACAGCCAAAAAATAAGCAGACACTGACCACAACGAGTGCAGTTTCCCTGAGGTAGGCATCTGAGCAGGAGAGCTTGAGGAACTGGGGGATTTCACAGAAGAACTGGTCAACAGCATTGCCATGGCAGAGGGGCAGGGAAAATGTATTGATTGTGTGCAACACAGCATTGAGAAACCCACTGGCCCAGGCAGCTGCTGCCATGTGGACACAAGCTCTGCTGCCCAGGAGGGTCCCGTAGTGCAGGGGGTGGCAGATGGCAACGTAGCGGTCATAGGCCATGACAGTCAGAAGAAAGTACTCTGTTGAGATCAAAAATACAAAGAAAAAGAGTTGAGCCACACATCCTGTGTAGGAAATGGCCCTGGTGTCCCACAGAGAATTGGCCATGGCTTTGGGAACAGTGGTGGAGATGCAGCCAAAGTCCAGGACAGAGAGGTTGAGGAGGAAGAAGTACATGGGGGTGTGGAGGTGGTGGTCACAGGCTATGGTGATGATGATGAGGCCATTGCCCAGGAGAGCAGCCAGGTAGATGCCCAGGAAGAGGCAGAAGTGCAGGAGCTGCAGCTCCCATGTGTCTGCAAAGGGCAGGAGGAGGAACTGGCTGATGGAGCTGCTGCTGTTGGACATCTGCTGCCATCAAGTGGGGAGAGCTGTGAGAGTTGGAAAATGCAATGAAACGTTAGGGAACACTTCTATGAGGACAACCTCCTCCAATTCACATTGACTCTCTGTATTCAGGAAGCGTTTTGTCAGGTCCCTTTTGGGAGGTCTGCTTTGTGCTGCCTTGAACGTGCCACTGCTGGGATGAGGGTCAGCTCTGGCCTCTCTAGAACTCATTCCTGCCTGAGTTCTGTAGAATATCAGTGTCTGCGCTGCAGGCGATATGAGGGAGTTCCCAAATCCTCCCTTGCCAGGGCATTTCTGGAAGCAGTTCCTTCTTTCTCCTTCCCTGAAAATGTCTCTGATACCTGGAGCTGTCCCTGCAGCTGCTTCTCTTTGCCCATGTCACCTCCTGCTCTGTGCTCACAGACCTCATCCCACCTGTCCTGTGCTCAGCTCTGCTCTGCAGACCCCTCCTGCAATCAGGGCACTGCCCTGGGAACCTGTGTGTGCAGGGCTCAGGAGATGCTCTGATGTGGACATTCTTGAGGGGAGAAATTAGTTCTGATATACCACAGTCAGCACAGCCCACAGGAGAGGAAAAGTCAAAGCAAAGACTCTGCCTGGCAGGAAAATGCTTCCTTGATGTTGTTCTTCAAATTCCCTTTGAAATTTCTCAAGGATCAGCTGGAGCTGGGAACAAACCTGACCCAGGCAGCACTGTCTTACTGCAGAATGACCTCACACTGCTCTTCCCTTGGTCACTCCTTCAATGCACAGGTCCTTCTCTATCAGTGTGGAAAGCCAACAAGGCTGGCTGAGTGCTGACCCTGGCAGCAACAGTCTCTGCCCCAGCACACAGACCCCGGGTCACAAGGACCCTGCTCGCAAGGACAGCCCTGGGCACCCATCAACCATGCCCAGGAGAAGACAGCTGTCCTGCCCTGTCCCTCTGATGGGGCAGAAGGGCATCCCTTCCAGGCAGCACTTTCTGGTCCTAGAGAGAACCTGTCCTCCTGACAGACCCCACACACTGCCCCATGTCCCAGCTTTACGAGATCCCTCCAGGAACAGAACCTGCATTGCCCTGCACCCACAGACATACCAGGCAGAGTGCTGTGGAGATTTCTCCTCCAGTGAGCTCTCAGCATCCATCAGCTCTCTCAGCCTCACAGGTCTCCCCTCGGTGCCTCCAGGCAGTGTCCCCAGCCCTGTGTGCTTGGCAGAGGAGCTGCTCCTGGCCAGAGCTGTCTCTTTTCAGGAGCTGCTGGGTTGCCATGAGCTCCCTCCATCCCAGGAGCCCAGCCCAGCTCCCAGCAGAGGAGCAGGTGAAGCTGTCACGTACTCTATCCCCTCTGGACTCCTTCGTGGTGTCTCTGGAGCTCAAAGGAACTAACTTGGAAAGATACTGAAGTCCTTTGTAATGTTCCCTCCCTTGTCTGGGGAGCAATCCTTCTGTCCATCAGAGTCCTTTCTCCTGACCAAACTAGAGTTGGGCAGGAGAATCACCTTGCCTTGTCTCCCTATGAGACACGACCCACAGGAAGGGACAAGGAAGGGTCTCTTTCCCCCTGTGAATGGAAGGGAGTCAGTCGAGTAATTCCAGACCCTTCATCCTTGCTTTGCAGCCCTGGGGCTGGAAGGACTTGCTGCTCTGACCTATGGCTGCCACAAACCCATTGGAGTTTCCATTCCTCTTGCCCCAGTTCTGGTGGCACAAATAGGCACCTTCTGTATGGGAGCTGCTGGTCACAGCTCCCTTAGGAATGGAGGCAAGTTGTAATTCACTCTTCTCCATGAGAGTGAGCCTCATCAGATGGAAAGTGAGTGTCACCCACATTTGCTCGTACCCAAAACTATCGCCATGAACGGCATGGTGACCTGGTTCAGGAACGGCACCGGCGCCACACTCTGGCTGCTCGGTCCATCAGCTCAGAGACACCAATGTGGTGGGCGGCAAATGGCGTTTATTAGAGAGGGGCGCGGGGCTTTATACCCCAGGGGTCTGATGTCACTTCCGTCCGCTTACCTCACCAGCTACCTACTATTGGTTACCTAAGGAGAGGGGGGGGGTCCTACCTTTCCGTTCAGCCCGAAATCTTCTGACCGCCAGGCCCCATCTACCGACATTTCCCCCCTCCCTGTGCTCACTAAAACTACTCACAGTTCAAAGTGCAACAGTGACACACAATACTGATATATAAAAAGGTGACAGCTTATAACAGTGTTGGACTACAGTAGTGACAATATATAATAGTGATAATACATAATAGTGATAATAATGGTGATAATATGTTAGTGATAATATATAATAGTGATAAGTTATAATGTTGATAGCTTATAATATTGATAGCTTATAATAGTGATAGCATAAGGCACATTGAGTGACTGATAAGTCAGAGGTAGCTTAGACAGTAGGGTATACTAGGGACAACCACAGAGGTAGTGCTCAGTGGTTACTTTCTTAAAGCATCTGTCTGTTTTCTACAAAGAGAATGTTAACCCTCTCTAGACGACTCTTGACGAATGCTGTGAGCTTGTTCAGTACGCAGGGTCCGAAAATCAGTGCTATTATGATCATTACAACTGGTCCCAACAAGGTAGATATTAAGGTGGTTAGCCATGGCGAGTAACTAAACCATGATCCCAACCATCCTTATTGGGCCTCTCTTTCCTTTTTCCTCTGAGCTAACCTTTCTCTCAGTTGAGCCATCGAATCCCTGACTAATCCAGTGTGGTCAGCATAAAAGCAGCATTCCTCTTTCAAGGCGGCACAAAGGCCTCCTTGTTGCATGAACAGGAGGTCTAATCCTCGTCTGTTCTGCAAGACAACCTCTGAGAGTGAAGAGACAGATTGTTCTAGATGGGTCATAGATTGCTCGAGTCTTTGCAGATCTTCGTCGATGGCAGTTTGTAGTCGAGCCAGGTCTTGGTGATGGTTCACCGGAGAGGTCACAGGTGCAAGATACCCCTGGTTATAAGGGCAGGCTGTCCTTTAATGCACCACGGTACAGAGGCATGAGGTGCCAGACACACTGGGTGCAGAGGAACGGGGTGCCAGGCACACCCGGTACAGAGACAAGCTTTCCATTACAACACCCCTGTTACATGGGCAGGCTGTCCATTACCACACAGCCTGTGCAGACACATGGGATACAAGAAACCCCCGATACAGCACCCCAGTACAGAGACAAACAGGGCTAGACACACCCTGTACAGAGACAGGCTGTCTGTTATGACACCCCTGGTACAGAGGCAGGCTGTCCGCTGTGACATCCACGGTACACAGGGATGGGGAGAAGAATGGGAAGACAAAAGGTAAACGTTATGGGTTCACTTCAGAAGAGTGTACTGGGACAGACAGCGGAGGGGGAAGTAACAACAGCACTTAGGTTGAAATATGCACAATGGGTGACACACAGGGCAGCTTCTCGCCTGGTGACCAAATAACCACACACAACCGACCACCACTAAGACCTTCCCAGAGACACATCACCGTGTAAACACTAATCACAAAGTAATTCTGTCTTGTTCACACATATTTCCAAACCCACCTGTGATGGATTGAGCCCAGATTGTTTCTAAACACCCACCAGACATTCAATCATTGCCCCCACAGTGGGCTGGGAGAGAGAAACAGAAGAGTGAATGTAATGAAACCTTTGGGCTCAAGATACAAAGAGCATCAAACGTGAAGGGAAACCCAGGGCCTCAGAGCCCCACCCCCAACAGAAGTGGTGTAAAGGCAGTCACTGACCAACTCTCACCTCCCACTGACTGATGCCCAACCAGGCTCCCCTTGGAAAGAAAGCCCTGCCCAGTTTTATCTCCAAGCGGGATGTCCCGTTGATGGAATAACCCCTTTGGTCAGCTTTGTCCCCTCCCACACCCTTGCCAAGCCCCAGCCACCTCCCTGGGATGGGCAGAGTGAGAACAGAGAAGGCCTTGATGCTGTGCAAGCCCTGCTCAGCAATAGCTAAAGCATCTGTGTGATCTCAGCACTGTTTGGGTCGCAGATCTAAAGCACAGCACTGTGCAGACTGCTGGGAGGAAAACCAACTGCGTGCCAGCCTCAGCCAGGCCAAAGATGCTTCTCCACCCCCTCTCTGGGCAGCCTGTTCCAGCCCCTCGCCACTCTCTCTGTAAAAATCTCCCCCCTAATATCCAATCTAAACCTTCCCTCCTTTAGTTTTAACCCATCCCCCTTGTCCTGCCATTATCTACCCCTTTAACAAGCTGCTTCCCCTCCTGTTCCTCTGCTCCCTTCAGGGACTGGGAGGCTGCAATGAGGTCCCCCCACAGCCTTCTCTTCTCCAGGCTGAACCAGCCCATCTCCCTCAGCCTCTCTTTGTAGGGGAGCTGCTCCAGCCCTCTGAGCATCCGAGGGTCCAGGTGCCCCCCCCGCCTGATGGACCCTGGGGGCCAGTGTCCTTCCCTTGTGCCTGCTGGGGATACCAGCGGGTGCTGCAGAGCAGTGGGACCCTGTCCACTTCTCTCCATCCCATTGCTTACAGCTGCACTGCTGCCCCTGGCTCCATGGCAGGGGAGGATGCTGAGCTCTGCAGGGCTTCTCCAGAGGCATTCCCTTGCCTTGGCCATGGCTCTCCAGAGGAAAAGGCCTGAGCGCCTCTGGCACCTGCAGGGATGGGTGGTGGCTGTAATCTCCTGGAGCAGGTTTTCCATCCAGCAGATGGGCTCTAAAGGTGGCTTTGCCAGCAGCAAAGTAGATCCATTAGACTCTTCCTGCTTTTGTTCTGCCTTCCTCAAGCTGTGCCAGGGAATTCCAGCTGCTCCTGAAGGGCTCCCTCTTAGGAGGTCTTCTAGCTGTCCCTGTGACAGCTCTGTCTGTGGGACAGGGCAGGGTGCTGCCTTTCATGCTGCCTGGGGACATGGTGACAGCACTGTGAGGTGGCAGTGATGTCTGGTGTGAAGCCCCGCCCACCGCAGCTCCCCCCAGGGAAGCCCCTCCCACTTAAGTTCTGTCCATCAAAGTACCAACAGACCGTGTTTGAAACCAGACAGGCTTTGAAAAGCAAGTGAGGAGGATCTCCAAGGATGTTTGGGACTTTCATCCACTTCCCGTCCCCATCTTTCCACTCAGGGGTCTGGGTATCAGGAGAGAAACTGCTCTGATTACTAAAGACAGGCAAGAAAGGCATCAAGTACCTCAGACCTTTCTACATCCCCAGTCACAATGGATCCCCCCCAACCAATAAAGGTGGAAGATTCTCCTTTTCATTAATGATTTAATAATTTTATTATAATATTTTAAAATGTCTCAGGGCACTGCAGGGATGTGCCTGGGCACGGTGCCAGCAGGAAACCACAGGCTGCTGCCCGGGGGGAGCAGGGCGAGCGCTGCGAGGTCACGTGGGCTGTGGTTTGTGCACCTGCAGGCTCCAGCTCCCGCTCTGCCCGGGGGGAATAACGGCCCCTGGGTGACACGCTGAGAGCCAGGGACACGGCTGAGCCCCTGGGCTGCGTGTCTGCTGCCAGGGCAGGGACACGGCCCAGCCCGGGCTCCTCCTGCGAGGGACCCGCCGTGGGGCTCTGCGGGGAGGAAGGGGCCAGCCAGCACTCCTGGGCTGGAGCTCTGCCCCTGGCCAAGGGCTTGTCCCAGCTGCTGCTCCCAGCACAGCGGGGCTGGAGCAGGAGCAGGGGCTGTTTCTCTTCCAGCCTGACACAGACCCGCAGCAGTCCCAGCTCCGTGGCTCCCACGGCTTGGCGGTGCCTGGACGTTCTTGGCCTTGGGTTCTTGGATGAGCCCAGCAGAGGAGATGCTCGTTGCTCCCAGTGCCCCCAGCAGGGACCGAGCGGGGACAGACCCATTTCTCCTCCACACCCAGCTTGTCCCATGACCATCCCCTGCCCCAGTGACCGTGACATGCGCAGCGGGACCTCTGTGTCCCTCATATATGGTCATGAATGGAGCTGGAAGAGTTCATTGGAGGGCTGGGCTGTGTCAGAGGGGAGATACCTCCCGATAACGACTAAAAAGGGGCTGCTGCTTTGATTGGCTCCTCATGCAGCTGGGTCTGCATCTAAGAGATATATTACCCTTTCATCACTGTCATCTCTGTGGGTCCCCAGGAGCTGTGACAGGGAGTGTGGTGCTGCAGGGCTGTTCCAGCAGGACAGAAGGCTGAGGCTGGGGATGGAGGGTCTCCTGTCCCTTCGGGTGCTGTGGCTGCTGCTCTGGGTTCATCTGTGCAGGGGTAAGTGCAGCATCTTTGTCCCACAGAGAGCGTCAGCTGGCTCTAGTGGGAACATGGAGGTATCTCTGAGAATGGGGTGTCTTTGGAGGTGCCACTGAGATGAGGGGCAGACAGTGTTCAAGTCAACTGAACTTGAGCCTTTCCTTGTGGATCTGGGGGCACAGGGCTGTTGCAGGGGGGATCTGGGCTTGTGGGGAGATTGTGCCCTGGGAAGATCCAGGCACAGTATATGGGTGGGAAGGGGAAGGTGGTGGTTGAGTTTGGAAGAGGTGCTGCTGGCTGTGGGGTGGTGAATAACCCAGTGGGGTTAGAGCTGAGCACCTCCAGCATGGGGAAGGCCTTGGGGACAAATGTGAGCCTGACACTGCCCTGAGGACAGCATGGAAGGGTACACCATGCACACTGGTTCCTGGGAAGGAGGAACCTCCAGACCTGTGGTCTAGTGTTCAGTGCTCTCCTGAAGGTTCCCATGTTTGTGCTTGCAGGGGCTGCAGAGGTGAGGCTGGAAAATGGTGGTGGACGCTGTGCTGGAAGAGTGGAGGTGAAACAACAGGGACAGTGGGGGACTGTGTGTGGTCTTTTATGGGACAAGACTGATGCTGCAGTGGTTTGCAAGCAGCTGCGCTGTGGGGATGCTGTTGCAGCTCATGACTTTGCACACTTTGGGCCAGGATCTGGCCCCATTTGGATGTCTGGTGTTGGGTGTGATGGCACCGAGTCTGCCCTGTCTGACTGCACAAACTATGGCTCAGGGGAAGGGTTCTGTGATCACAACTGGGATGCTGGAGTGACATGTTCAGGTAAGGGGCCAGCTGGTCACCACCTTTGTTGCCACGATGGGGAAGGGAACTGAGTGTACCCTCAGGGCAGCAAGGGGGTACGGGAAAAGGGCCTGGTGTGGCTGGTCACTGATGAGTTGAGACTGTCATTGATGGTTTCCCTGGTCTCTGAGGAAAGCCCAGTGGCAACCTGCCATTGCCTGACCCCTGATGTGGCTCAGCCCATGCTCCATGGCTGCCTGGTGTAGGGAGATAGATGTGTTCAGGAAAACCTGTCTGGAAGCCATGAGGACCTTGTCGCAGCTCAGATGACACGCACAGCTCCAGGGAAGGAACAAAGGTGGCCAGGGCCTTTTGAGTTTTGTTCCCTGGCAAATAGGAGTGCCCCAAAGCAGAGGAGCTACTCAGAGGGGAGGATCAAAGGGATTAGGATGAAGAGCAGGGTGACCCTTGGCTACCTCCTGTCTCTTACAGGGTCACTCCATGAGAGGTAGGCAGAGAAGGCTGCAGCATCCAATAGCACCTGGGCCCATCACCTCGGGCCAGAGAGCTCTGGGTGCTTCAGGGCCTGGGGCTGGTGCCGAGCACCCCAGGGTCTCCAGAAGAGCAGCAGTTTATCTGAGTGGTGCCTGTGGCTGTGGCTGTGGGAGAACAGCCAGCCCCCAGTGCTGTGCTGATTTCTGGAGAGCAGGGAGGGGCTCTGGTGTTTTTGTGCCATCAGCACCCACTGGGAGCTGCTGGGATGGTTGTGAGGCTCTTGGCCTGTAGCCAGGTGAGAGATGGGGTGAGACATGCTCAGGACGTTGCCAGAGGGCTCTGGGGACTCACAGGGGTCTTTGTTTGCTCCAGGGTTTGTGCGGCTGGTTGGAGGGGGCAGCCCCTGCTCAGGACGAGTGGAGATCCGTGATGAGAACCAGTGGAAAACTGTCTGTGACTCAGACTTTGGTCCCAAAGCCGCTGACGTGGTCTGTGAAGAGCTGCAGTGTGGGGTAGCCCTGTCCATCCCTGGGGCAGCTCCCTTTGGAGAAGGTGTTGGTTCCATCTGGGACAGAGAGCTGCAGTGTTTGGGGAATGAATCCTTTCTGGCCTTCTGCCCCACAGGGTCCCCCAGGGACCCACCCTGCACCCACGCCAACGATGCCAGTGTCATCTGCACAAGTAAGGACTCAGGGTGGGGTGCTGAGTGCTGTGGATGAGCTGGTGGAAGGGAGCAGGATGGGGACAGGACACACAACTGGGTTTGAAGGCAGGAGGGGTGATGTGGTTTTCTGCAGCCCTAAGAGATTGCAGAAGGAGGAGGAAGGAAGGCTGTCCATCTGGACAGTCCTACAGCTGCCATAGGTGAAGAGCACCAATGCCCCTTTTCCCCTCTTCCTCTGTCCCCAGAGTACACAGGGTTCAGGCTGGTGAATGGCAGCACGGCTTGTGATGGGCGGGTGGAGGTCCAGGTGCTGGGGACCTGGGGCACCCTCTGTGACTCCCACTGGGACCTCTTGGACGCCCACGTTCTCTGTCGCCACCTCGGCTGCGGGTTTGCTGAGGCCCTTCCTGGAGGAGGGCGTTTTGGGAGAGGCACCGGCCCCACCTGGAGAGAGTCATTCCACTGTGATGGGACTGAAGCCCAGATGGGACACTGCCCAGTGACTGCCCTGGGAGCCTCCCCATGCTCCCACGACAGGGACGCTGCTGTCATTTGCTCAGGTGAGTGCTGGGAAAACAGCGTCTTACCCCCATTGTCCCCTGGGGTGTGACATGGCCACCCAAAGCAAGGGACCCCATGGTGGGTGCAGGGTGAGCTTCTCCCTGGAGAAACCCTCCCTTCACCTGGAGTGATCTGGAGAGCTTGATCTGCTCCCACTGAACGCTCCGAGGTGGGAGAGCTGACACTGAACAGGGTCAGACATCTCTGCCCTCCTGGGGCACCTTGAGCCACCAGCAGCCTTGGGGTCAAACCAGCTCCCAGTCCCTGATCCCCAGGGGTGCAGAGGGGCAGAGATGTGTGGGGTGTCCCATGTACCAGCAATGCCAGGGCAGAGGATGAGCAAGGCTTCTCCTGGTGCTGTCCATCCCCAGGCCATCCCACCATCTGCTGCTCCCTCCTGCAGGAGCTGCCCCATCTGCCTCAGCAGGGACATGTTGGGTGTCTGTGCCCCACCAAGAGCAAAGAGAGTCTCTTGCCCAGCAGGGCTCAGTCCCTGGGAAACCAACCATGAGAAAAGCTGCCCCCAAAGCTCAATGCAGAGTGCTTGGGCAGGCAATAGGTCTCAAGGGCTCCGTCAGGCTTCCAGAGCCTGGAGAGGCACTGCAGGTCTCTGGGCTCTCTGGTGCTGCAGAGGCTGGGCCATGGCTGCTCTCCCCAGGCTCAGACAGCTCCGGGGCCCTGCGGCTGGTGGGTGGAGGCAGCCGGTGTGACGGGCGAGTGGAGATCTTCCAGCGCGGGACCTGGGGCCGAGTCCTGGATGACCAGTGGGACGTGCAGGAGGCCAGCGTGGTGTGCCGGCAGCTGCGGTGTGGGGAGGCAGAGAGAGCCTACAACCCCCCAAAGCCTGAGAGAGGGACGGGTCCTGTGGGGCTGCGAGGGGTGCGGTGCGCAGGGCATGAGCCCCACCTGACCCTCTGCAACACCTCCCTGCCCGAGAGCGCGCTGGCAGCTGGGATTGCCGAGGACGTGGGGGTCGTTTGCCGGGGTGAGTGGCACTGCAGGGACCCCCGGGCTCTGGGCTGGGTGGGCACCATCCCCTGACAGCAGCCGGGCTTCTTCCTGCTGCAGGGAGCCGTCGGGTGCGGCTGGTGAACGGGCCCGGGCGCTGTGCAGGCAGAGTGGAGATCTACTACCGGGGCAGCTGGGGGAGCGTCTGCGATGACGGCTGGGACCTGCCCGACGCCGCCGTCGTCTGCCAGCAGCTGGGTTGCGGAGGGGCAGTGGAGGCCGTTGGCTCTGCTGCCTTCGGGGAAGGCGCCGGGCAGGTCTGGCTGGGCAGCGTGAGCTGCTCGGGGGCCGAAGCTGCTCTCTGGGACTGCCCGGCACGGCCCTGGGGGCAGCCCGACTGCGGGCACAAAGAGGACGCCGGAGTCGTCTGCTCAGGTCTGTGCTGGGAGCTGTGCTGGGAGCCCAGGGACAGGGGAGGTGGGGACAAGGGGACAGCCGGCAATGGCCGAGGCTGTCCCTGGCTGCTGCTGAGCCCAAGCCCATGCTGGGGACACCCACGCACAGGTCCTCTCTGTCCCACATGGCGTCTCTGGGGAGTTTTCCCCAAGGGTTAGCGGGGAGGAGAGGGTTGTCTGTCTGTCAGGGGCTGCCAGGGTGACTGTCTGGCCATGCATTTTCCTTGTCTGGGGGCGTCAGGGGCACCCCTGATCCTACATCCCTGCACCATCCTCTTCCCTTTGGTGTCTCTCCTCACAGAGTTTGTGGCCCTGAGGCTGGAGAAGAACGGCAGCTGCTCCGGGCGCCTGCAGGTTTTCTATAACGGGACCTGGGGCAGCATTTGCTCCAACTCAATGACTCTCCAAACGGTGTCTCTGGCGTGCAAGGAGCTGGGCTGTGGGGAGGCATTATCCTTGGACCCATTCCTGACTTATGGAACGCTGCCTGGCCGTGCCTGGGTGGATCGTGTGGAGTGTGGGAGGAGTGACACCTCCTTCTGGCAGTGTCCCTCCGCTCCCTGGCACCCACAGTCCTGCACTGACCTGCGCGATGAGACCCACATCACCTGCAAGGGTAACTCTGAGCCACCCGGGCACCAGCATCCCCAGATTCTGCTCCCTTCTGGGCACTGTCAGGCACAGACAGAGCCCACAGGGGCTTTTCCATGCCAGACCCTTCTGCTGCTGGTGGTGGCACAAAGGAGCCTTCAGCTCTCAGACCCCACACATTCAGCAGCACTGGGCAGCCAGGCTGCCAGCAGAGCCTGGGGGAGGCACACACCCTCGGGGTGTCTGAGAGGAGGCTCCCCAGGACCTGCACACCCAGCCTCTCAGCATGTCTCCTCCTCCTCCTCTGCAGCTGTTTTTCAGGGTTCTATACTGGTTTGAGGGGTGCTATACTGGTTTTGGGGTGTTCACAGTGGTCTCAGTGTTACATTCTGGTTTTCAGGGGGGTCTATACTGGTTTGAGGAGGTTCTGTACTGGTTTGGGGTTCTATACTGGTTTGGGATACTCTATACTGGTTTTGGTGGTCCATAGTCTTTTAGGGGAATTCATACTGGTTTGTGAGGTTTTATACCGGTCTTGGGAGTTCTATACTTGTTTCTGGGGTTTCATACATGTTTTGGGTTTTTTACTGGTTTTAGGGCATCTATACGGGGTTTGGGTAGTTCTGTACTGGTTTGGAGGGTTCATACTAGTTTCAGGGGGTATATAATGGTTTTTGGGGGGTTCGTACTGGTTTGGGGGTGGGTGCATACTGGTTGGGAGAGCCCCATGGCAGCCCCATGGCAGCCCCACCAGTATTGCCAGTAACCACCCCACCAGTGTCCCCAGTAACCTGCCCCTCAGTATTCCCATTACCCACAGTATCCCAGTTAACCCACAGCTCTCCTTCTCCTCCTCTGCAGCTGCACCCAGGACCGAAGCACCAACCCCCCGAGCAGGTAACCTGCCCTGTGTGTCAGCGCCGGCTCTTCCCAGGGCCAGGCTGTGACCCACAGCCAGGGGGAAGGGGCTCCTTGCCAGGGAAGGACTTACCGAGGTGGGATGTCAGTCCCCAGAAGGGTGGGACCTTCCCCATCACTCCCCCCTGGGGTCCCTTACCCCGGTGTCACGGGGTCAGGACTGTGGTGTCACAGCCCCCCACCTCTCCCAGTCCTGGGGCTGCTATTTCTGGCTTCCTGCCTGTGCAGATGCCACCCGGGACCGTCTGACCAGCAGCAGGAGAGAGTCCTTGCTTGTCACCATCTGCATCATCCTGGGAGCCCTTCTCTGCTTGCTCCTGGCCCTCCTGGCTGGGCAAGCGTGGAGTGCCAGGGCTGGGCACAGAGGTGGGTTTGTTCCCCATGGTCCCAGGTGAAGATGTGTGTTGGCAAGGCCAGGGGTGCTGTGGGGTGTCAGTGAGTGGTACAGGCAGAGCTGGGGGGACAGGAGTGTGTGCTGCCCACAGTCCCATGTGTCACCCCATTGACTGCCTGACCACGGGCAACCAGCAGGAAGGGGGAGAGAGAGTCCAGACATGGGGGGAGTCAGGGATGGAGACAGGAGAGAAATGGCACAGCTGGGCTGGGGAGATGGGATAAAAGGGGGATAGATGAGGATGTGCCAATGGGAGTGCTCTGGGGAGATGGGGAGGGGGCTCTGGGCTGGGGAGATGGGATAAAGAGGGATAGATGAGGATGTGACACTGGGAGTGCTCTGGGGAGATGGGGAGGGGGCTCTGGGGGTGCGAGATGCTGGGAGAATCATTGGGCAGCACCTCCCATCCTTTCAGCATCAGGACCCCTGGCTGCTCCTCCACCCAACCCTTACCTCCCCCCAGCAGGGCAGGGGCTGTGTAATGGATCCACTGGGCAGAGAATGGACAGCTCCAGGGGAGAGGAAAGGCAGGAGCTGCTCCAAGCTCAGCAGCAGGAACAGGATCCAGGGTCCAGAGGGGCACAAGGGCTGTCTCTGAGGGACAGTGCGAGGGTGTTGCTGCCCCTGACCATCTCCAAGGGGACATTGCCCTTCCTGAGGAAGTGGCAGCAGTGACTGAACAGCACAGTGGGGCTGTGCTGTGGGGACAGCCCTGGGCTGAGCCAGGGGAACAGGGCAGGGGGAGCAGATCAGGATCCATCCCTTCTCTGCCCATCCCTGAGCCACATCCCTGAGCCAGCCCTGCCTCTGTCTGCAGCCTCTGAGCGAGCCTGGGAGCCCTTCCCTGAGGCCCTGTACGAGGAGATCGGGTACAGCCCAGCATTGGAGAAGCAGGCAAGGTTCAGCATGTCAGGTGGGTGTGGGTCCCTCATGGGGACTGTATCTCTAAGGCTCTTTCCCCTGGCCTCCACCTAAGACTGACCCCCTGCAGCCCCCTGGCCCAAGGTCCCTGCATCACTGGGGCTGTGGGTTCTGTGGGGAGAGCAGCCAGGTCTTGGAGTTGGAGAAGAGCTTCATCCTCACCAGCTCGTCCTGTCCCAGCCAGTGGACAGCCCCTCACTGCATGTCCCTACATCCCATTGTCAGCTGAGGGGTGAGGGAAGGGGCTGTCCCGGGGCAGCTCTGGGAGCCCCTGTCAGTTGGGCATTTTCCCAGGAGAGCAAGGAAACTCCTGACCCCTCATCCAATGCAGCCCTGGCTCGGTGGGTCCCCTGTCCCCAGCAGCACTGAGCACAAGCTGGGTCAGCAGAACTCACCCCATAAAGCTTCCATCACTCTCTCCAGGCTCCTACTCAGAGGGGTCCCTGAACAAGATGCAGACCCACTATGAGGACATTGAGGAGGAGGATGGTCCAGGATCAGCACCAGGTAATGGGGGACAGGAAGGGGTGGATCTCTCCTCTCTGCACACTGGTGATGGACACCAATGTCACCGTGAGCAGCAGGGGAGGAAATGGGCAGGGGAATCCTCTGGTGCTGCCAAATCCAGTGTCTGAGGCCCATGTCCCTGCCCATCCTCCCTTCCTCTGCTCTGCAGGACTTTTCTTTCACTGTCAGCATCTCCCCTCCCCTTTCAGACATGCCTGTCATGCCCAGAGATGACCCAGCAGATGGCTATGACGATGCCAGGGAGGTTTCTGAGCCTGGGGAGGATCCTGTGTCTGGGCAAGGAGACTGGGAAATGCCCAGGGCACCAGAGGATGGAGCTGGTCCCAGGGATGCACCTGGAGGTGAGAGGGACAGACAGTGCTGTGGGTTCCTGGGGTGCCAGATGAATTGCTGCCATATTGAGAGCCCACAGTCTGGCAATAGACCAACCTGCCCTGGGTGTTTTCCTTGGGGGGGACCCTTGGTGGAAGAGGGAGGTAAATATTTCTCCACTGGTGAGGAGAAGGGAGGAAGGTGATGTACAGGTCAGGACGGGCACCTCGTGGGACGATCACTCAGTGGGCTGCCTTGCTGCTTGCAGGGACACACCTGCTCCCCCAGAGAAGTGCTGAGGCCCCTGGAGCTGAGGGAGATGCCTGGTCCCCTCCCCAGGACAGCACAGGCTATGACGATGCTGAAGAGGTGTCTCTGGCACATCCCCCTGAGGACACCAAGGCTGTGACACCAGAGCTCAGTGCACAGCAGCCCCTGAGCCCTGGGCCAGCACAGCCCAGCCCGGCCATGCAGCTGGGTGCAGCCAGGAGGGAGGAGAGGTCTGTGCAGCTGGCAGAGCCCTGAGCACCAGGGACCCATCTCCCTTCTCCCAGGGGCAGCAGAAACAGCCTGGGGTTTGCCCTCTGTTTATTCTCCTGTGGTCACTCTGTGCCTCCCCACTTGTTCCTATTAAAGCCTTTGGGGTAGGAAGGGGTATTTTTCTCCTTCTCAACTCTGTAGGAGGGAACTCCTCCTCCCCCTCCTTCCTCACTGACCCTGGTGTATCTGGGCTCTTTCCTCATGTTCCCCCCCTCCTCCCTTACCCCTGTCCCAGTCTGGCATTTGTGCCCTTTCTAAAGCCACCCTCACAGAGCAGCACCCCCTCTGCTGATGTGCTCAGCTGATGGCAGCAGTAGGGCTGCTGCAGGGCTGCCTGGACATGGGGGAACCAGAATGGGGAACCCAATTTCCCTTCTCAATGGGGCTCCTGCTGCCTCTCTGCTGCCAAAGGCACTGATGTGGAGTCCCACACAGAGTAACATCTCTGACACTGTTGAGAAACCCAAATGACTCTCTGGAGGGGGAGGGACACAGAGAATGCCCTGACACTGAGGGAGTAAAGGGTTGGGCTGACCAGTTGAGTTTTGGGGTGACCAGTTGAGGGTTGGGGTGAAAGGGGTTGATGTTGGAGGGAAACGGTGAAAGCCGGAGGCCAATGGCCAAGGGTTGGGTCAACTGGGTCAACTCTTGATCCAACCATCAAAGACCCTGGGATGGGTTTTCTGGGAAGGGGCTGGAGATGGTTGGGACGCCCAATATGCATCATCAGTCAATGACGATGACACGGCCACCGACTACTGTGCCAGAGATGGTGGTGGTGGTGCTGATGGTGGTCACCACCCCACTGCCATGTCCCCACCTCCTGGCATCTCCCTGGCATCCTGGCACAAAGATCCAGGTCTCGTTCAAGCACAAACCCCCAAACCATTGGAATTTCACCCTAATTCTTCCCGGAATCCCAGCCAGGACTCATCCAGCTTCACCTCTGGTCACTGCAGGATGTTCTCCATGCTCAAGGAGCCAGGAATTCCCCCTAATCCTCATATCTCCCCCAAAATCCTCACGTTTCCCCCAAAATCCTCTA
This sequence comes from Gallinula chloropus, assembly GCF_964237585.1. Lineage (NCBI taxonomy): Eukaryota > Metazoa > Chordata > Aves > Gruiformes > Rallidae > Gallinula > Gallinula chloropus. Next base: position 125,844 of record NC_140120.1, on the reverse strand, counting down.
TTTCCCTCCCAAATTCCCTAATTCTCACATTTTCCCCAAAATTCCCTCAAGGGAAGAGACTATTACCAGACTGTTACCAAGGATGGGTGCCACGACGAGAGGGAAGAGGCTGCCAATCAGTGTGACTGATAAAGCAACTTCTCCTTCATGGCAAGCACACCCTTCCTTTGATACTGTTCCTACCACGTGTTGTACTTGTCGTATTCTAATTGGCTCTTAGCTAAAGGTGACATTTACATACCCCACCCATCTGGCAGCCTGGGAATCATGTCTCTTTCTCAGTCCCAGGAGCACTGAATCCTTATCACACCTCCTGCTCCCACATCTTGTGGCCTTGCTGCACGAGACACAAGAACACCCTGACCGATTGTTGACCCTTCTGTGCTCACCAACACGGCGTGGGGCCTGGTCTGACTGAGCTACACAGGCGACTGCTTGGACAGCTGCTCCACAGGCTCATGGCCTGGCTTCTCAAGCCATTCTGACACACCCAGGAGGCCAGGAAGGACAATGGCATCTTGGCTTGTATCAAAAACAGTGTGGCCAGGAGGTCTGGTGAGGGGATTGTGCCCCTGTGCTGGGCATTGGTGAGACTGCACCTTGAGTGCTGAGTCCAGTTCTGGGCTCCTCACCATAAGAAGGACACTGAGGTCCTGGAGTGAGTCCAGAGAAGGGTAATGAGGCTGGGGAAGGGGCTGGAGGGCAAATCCTGTGAGGAGCGGCTGAGGGAGCTGGGGGTGTTCAGCCTGGAGAAGAGGAGGCTGAGGGGAGACCTTCTCACCACCTACACTGACCTTACAGGCGGGTGCAGAGAGGTGGGCGATGGTCTCTTCAGCCAGGGGGTAGGATATGGGACAAGGGTAAATGACACCAAGCTGCACAAGGGCAGGGTCAGATCAGATGTTAGGAAGAATTTTTTACTGAAAGAGTTGTCAGGGCCTGGAACAGGCCGCCTAGGAAGGGGGTTGAGTCACCTTCCATGGATGTGTTTAAAAAAACAGGTCGATGAGGTACTTAGTGATATGGTTTAGCTTAGGATGGGAACAGTTGGACTTGATGATCTTAAAGGTCTTTTCCAACCTTGTGATTCTCTGATTCTTTTTAATGTTTCCATAAATGACCAGACAAGTGGACTAGAGGGTGTCTTAAGTAAATTTGCATATGACACCAAATTGGGAGGAGCTGTTGACTCTGATGAGGGTGGAGAAGCCTTGCAGAGACCTGGACAGGTCAGAGAGCTGGGCAGTCACCAACACCATGGAGTTTAACAAGGGGAAGCACCAGATCCTGCACCTGGGAAGGGGCAGCCCTGGCTGCACATACGGACTGGGGGGTCAGACACTGGAGGGATCTGAGGGTCTTGGTCGACAGCAAGTTAAACACGAGCCAGCAGTGTGCCCAGGCAGCCAGGAGGGCCAAGCGTATCCTGGGGTGCATCAAGCATGGCATTACCAGCCGGTCCAGGGAGGGGATTGTCCCACTCTACACTGTGCTGGTGCAGCCTCACCTCAAGTGCTGGGTGCAGTTTTGGGCTCCACAGTACAAGTGGGACATTAAAATATTGGGAAGTGTCCAGAGGAGGACAATGAGGATGGTGAAGAGTCTGGAGGGGAAGTCTCATGGGGAGAGGCTGAAGTCCCTTGGTTTGTTCAGCCTGAAGAAAAGGAGACTGAGGGTCTCATTGCAGTCTGTGGCATCCTGAGGAGGGGGAACAAAGGGACAGGTGCTGATCTCTCTTTGGTGGCCAGTGATAGAACCTGAGGGAACAGCATGAAGCTGTGATGAAAGGTTTAAGCTACATGTTAGTAAGAGGTTCTTTACTGAGAGGGTGGTCAGGCCCTGGAACAGGCTGCCCAGGGAAGGGGTCACAGCCCTGAGCTTGACCAAGTTCAAGAAGCATCTGGATGATGCGCTCAGTCCCCTGCTCTGACCTGGCTGGCCCTGTGTGGAGCCAGGGGTGGGACTGGATGATGCTTATGGGTCCCTTCAAACTCAGGAGATTCTATGATTCTATGACCATGACTGAAATCACCACTTGGCAGTGGATCTGCACACCAGTGCTTCTGGTTGCTCTCCAGATTTCCCTTCCCCTTGGACCATTCAGACACCTCCCAACCATCCAGCTGCTGCTCTGAGTTCCAGGGAGTTAAACCCTTGCCTTTCTGGCAGTTGTCTGACTCATTCTGTCTTTAGCCAGATCTTGAGTTGTGGTGATTTCACAGTCTCCTTCCTCACTGGAACATCTCTCACAGGGTTAAGCTTTGTGGCAGGTGAACCTCACTGGTGGCAGATTGCACTTGGCACAGAGTGAGGAGTGTTGAATTTAATGGTGAATCTTGTCAGGTTTCTTGTGTTGTTGGGAAAATAACTCCCTGTGTGGTGCCTGTGTGCAGCCAGTTCTCTAAGGAAAGCAGGGGAGCTGGTACAGAGGGGCTGTAATGCCCCACTGTGGAGTGCAGAGAGACACCTGATGTAAGGACAAGGGAGGCAAGTCCCAGTTGGCTGGTGAGAGTCATGGTGGGCTTGTGGAGATGTGCAGCAAGGTTGTCCCCACTGTCTCAAGGGACACTTTTTCAGAGCAGTCCAGACCTCCTTAGGAGGCACCCTGGATCAATCTCAGTCAGAGGTTGTCACCTCTCCTCTACAGTGAAAATAATAACCTACACCCTTAAAAAGAAATCAATTTTACTCTGAGCTCCCTTTGAAACAGCTTCAATGATCTGTACATCTCTTGAAGACTTGAAGATAATGACATGAAGAGACATAGCTCGTTAGGGCTTGATTTTTATGTTTAATGAGCCCTGGGGTGCATTTGGTGCTGAGTCCTTGAAGCTCAGGTACTGAGAGGAGATTACACAAAAAACTCCATGTCAAAAGCAGAAGCCAAAGTACCTGAAGTATTAATGAGTCCCACTGAGAGCCATTGCTGGCTGAGCCTCCCCAGGGACTCGTTAGCACAGGTAATTGGAGGCCATGTTGGCTGGTAGGCAAAGGCAATGTACAAGCAGCTGAGATGCTGAGAAAGCCCTGGGTTGGTTGGATGAAGCAGAAAGGCCAAGCCCTGACCCCCAGCCCCAGGGAAGACATGTCCTGCCCCTCAGTCATTGCTCAGGCTCTTCCTGGGGCATCGTGGGGTATGTAATGCTGAGGGAGGAACAACAGGATGAGAGTTTCTCCTCATTGTTGGTCCAAAGCCCAGCTAGAAATTCATCTGTCCTCCATTTAAATAAAAGAAAGAGCAGGGAGACCCTCCATCCCCTATCAGATTCAGGAGGAAACATTGTGGAAAGATGAGGCCAAGGCTGAGGTGCTTAATGAAATCTTTGCCACTGTCTTTAGTAACAGGAGCAGTTGTACAGAGAGAATCCAATTCCCTGAGCTGGGAGACAGGGACAGGGAGCAGAATGACCCCACCTCAATCCAGGAGGAGATGGTCCTGCTGCCCCACAGAGATGTGCAGAGATCTGTGGGGCTGAATGGGATGCAGCCAAGGGTGCTGAAAGAGCTGGCAAGGGGGGTTCACCAAGCCACTTTCCATCAGTCCTGGCTGACTGGATCAGTCAATGTAACCCCCTGTATAAGAAGGGACAGAAGGATGATCAGGGAAATTACAGGCCTGATAGTTTGACTTCAGTCCCAGAGAAGCTGGTGGAGCAGATCATCCTGAGCAGCATTATCCAGCTCATGAAGAACCCCCAGGTGATCAGGCCCAGTCAGCTTGGGTTCATAAGGGCAGGTCCTGTTTGACCCACTGGATCTCCCTCTATGACAGGGTGACCTGCTTCTTGGAGAAGGGAAGGGCTCTGGATGTTGTCTGCCTTGACTTTAGCAAGGCCTTGGAAACAGTTTTCAAGAACTTTCTCTTAGAGAAGCTCACTGCTTGTGTCTTGTAAACTATAGTGGTTCAGCCCCAAACAATGGCTGAGCACCACATGCTGCTCGCTCACTCCCGGAGGAGAAACAGACAGAGCTTCTGTGGGTTGGGATAAGGACAGTTTGCTGACAAAAGCACCATAAAAGGGGAACAATATTGGCCCCAATTGCACTCACACCCAGTGACAGCACAGAGAGTACCTTACAAACTCAACAATAGCAGAGTGCTGCACCATGCCATGACCGCCCCTCCCCAACCAGCCCCTTGGATGGGGAAGTGATGTCAGGTGGAAAAACAGCCCAGACAAACTCTGGTCACCTTTGCAGCCTGCTTGGGGAGGTGAACTATGGCCTGTCCAGTACCAGGAAATTATCCAACCCTGTTTCAAAACCAGGCCAAGATCTTACATTTTCAGAGTATTTGGGAGGTTCATAACATCAAGTTTTATTTAAACCATTTGCCATGGACCACCATCCAGGCATCAGTATACAGCTACATATGTGGCCACTTTTTTCCTTAGGCAATGTCTAAAGCCAGCTGGGTGGCTTTCACCTCTGCAAACTGGCTGGATTTGCCTTCTCCATAGGCAGCTTCCTCAACTAGTCGTGTAGGACTCCACACAGCAGCCTTCCACCTCTGATGTTTACCAGCAATGCCACAGGACCCATCAGTGAACAGGACATATTTTCTCTCATTTTCTGGCAGTTCACTGTACAGCGAGGCCTCTTCAGCACGTGGCACCTGTTCCTCTGGTGATATTCCACAATCTTTGCCTTCAGGCCAGTCTGTGATCACTCCCAGGGTTCCTGGGTGATTGGGGTTTCCTATTCCAGCCCACTGTGTGATAAGTGTGACCCACTTGCTCCACGTAGCATGAGTGACATGGTGTGTAGAAGGGGCCTTCCCGTTGAACATCCAGCCCAGCACTGGCAATTAGGGTGCCAGGAGGAGCTGGGCTTCAGTCTCAATCCTCAAACCCCTACCTGTGCTGCCAGTATTTCCTTTTCTGTTAGAGTGTCTGGATCCTCTGTAACCCCGACTCCAAAACCCCAGAGACTGACCTTGAGCCTCCCCTGGTGCTTTCTGCCAGAGTCTCCAGGTAGGGCCATTCTCCCAGGCTGACCTCTAGAACACATTGTTTACATCTGGCCCAGTCTGGACGGGCCCAAGTGCTACTGCATGGACTGTCTCCTGTTTGATCTCTTCAAAGGCTTCTCACTGCTCATTGGAAATCATTCTCTTACCAGGTTACACGGCAGAGAGGGCTGACAATGAGACTGTGGTTTGGGATATGCATTCTCCAGAACCCCACAGTGCCTAGGAAAGCTTGGGTCTCCTTTGTGTTGGTTGATGGAGACATAGCTGCTGTTGTATTGATAACGTCCACTGGGACCTGATGACACCCATCCTGCTATTTTATTCCTAAAAAGTGGATTCCTTAAGCAGGTCCCTTGCCCTTACTTTGTCTGATGGCAAAACCAGCTTTAGCAGAATTCAGGTATTTTCTTTCTCAAAGAATTCCTCTGCTGTGCTGTCCCATGCCATGACATCATCAGTATACTATAGGTGCTCTGGGGCTTCACCCTGCTCTAATGCAGACTGGATCAGTCCATGGCAGATGCTGGGGCTGTGTTTCCAGCCCTAGGGCAGTCGATCCCAGGTGTACTGGATTCTCTTCCAACTGAAAGCAAACTGTGGCCTGTATTCTGCTGCCAAAGGAGTCGAGAAAACCACATTTGCAATGTCACTTGTAGTGTAGCACTTGGCACTCTTCAGGCCCCACCTTGGGCTCCAAAAAGGGCTGTGGTGGTTCTGCTCCAACCAGTGGCTGAGCAGCACAAGCCACTCACTCACTCCCAGAGGAGAAACAGACAGAGCCTCCGTGGGCTGGCCTAAGGACAGTTTACTGACCAAATCACGATGAAAGGCAAATAGCCCACAGTGAATTTCACTTATACCCAGTTATGACCCAGTAACTGCACAACATGATGACCAATCCGATTACTTGGCTGCACTTTGACTGCCCTGGAGGCACCAGGAGTGCCCCTCCCCAAAAAGCCCCTTTTCTTGGGGAGTGATGTCAAGTGGTGTGGAAAACAGCCTGGGCTAACTCAGCTCACCTGTGCTGCCTGCCTGGGGAGGTTAACTCTTCCCTGGCAAGATCCAGGACAGATGGGATGGGATTGGGATGGGGGTTGGATTGGGATGGGGATGGGATGGGGATGATGTAGTCAGGGCACCCATAGATCAGGTGGCGTGTCAGTTTGCCAGGGTTGTTTGCCTGTGCAGCTGTGAAGTCACAGGCTGTAGGAGGTGATAACTGCCCTATGACCTGGCCAAATCCTTCCACAAACTCTGCCAGCCAGGGACTGGCTGCTGAGGGAGGGGGTAATGTTGGAGAGACTGTAACAGTGATCATTAAACTGTTGCCCAGAGGAGCAGCCAGGAAGATGCCCAGGAAGAGCCAGAACGGCAGGAGCTGCAGCTCCCATGGGTTCTGCAAAGGCCAGGAGGAGGAACTGGCTGATGGAGCTGCTGTTGGACATGTGGTGCCTTTGGGTATGGATGGTCCTAACTGTGACCATCTGGTGTCTTTTCATTTGGCTAAAGGAATTCCCCACCAGGCTCAAAAATGCTCCTTATCCCAGGCAGCATTGCTCTATTGGACCTTGAACCCACTCATGTCTCTTGGACCACCTCTGGCCCTTCGGGTGACAACAGGGGTTGGTGTCTGAGCAACTCTCTCCTGGCCTCCACCCTCAGTAATTCCCTTGGGCACTGGGACCAGCAGGTCCCAGGCAGCCATGCTCCTTGACCTTTGCAGAGGGTCAGAGACCCCTGCCTGTCCTTGCCTGGGGGTCCTGTCTCATGCAGAGACAAGGAAAGTTGATTGTCCTGCCCAGCTCTGGTTGGATCAGGAGAAAGGACTCTGCTGGACACAAGGATTTCTCCCCAGCCAAGGGAGGGAAAGTCAGTGAGAACTTCAGTTTCTTTCCAAGTAGGTCCCCTGGAGCTCCAGGGAGGAGTCCAGAGGGGATGGAAAGTATGATGTCTTCACCTGCTCCTCTGCTGTGAGCTGGGCTGGGCTCCTGGGATGGACAGAAGGAGCTCAGAAATATTGCAGCACTGCAGAGAGACAGCTCTGGCCAGGAGCAGCTCCTCTGCCAAGCACACAGGGCTGGGGACACTGCCTGGAGGCACCGAGGGGAGACCTGTGAGGCTGAGAGAGCTGATGGATGCTGAGAGCTCACTGGAGGAGAAATCTCCACAGCCTCTGCCTGGTATGTCTGTGGGTGCAGGGCAATGCAGGTTCTGTTCCTGGAGGGATCTCCTAAAGCTGGGACACGGGGCAGTTTGTGGGCTCTGTCAGGAGGACAGGTTCTCTACAGGACCAGAAGGTGCTGCATGGAAGGGCTGCCCTTCTGCCCCATCAGAGGGACAGGGCAGGACAGCTGTCTTCTCCTGGGCATGGTTGAGAGGTGCCCAGGGCTGTCCTTGTGAGCAGGGTCCCTGCAACCTGGGGTCTGTGTGCTGGGGCAGGGACTCTTCTGCTGCCAGGGGTCAGGACTCAGCCTGCCTGCTGGGCTTTCCACAGCAATAGAGACAGCAGCTGTGGGTTGAAGGAGTGACCCAGGGAAGGGCAGCACAGGTTCCCTCTTCTGTAAGAAAATGCTGCCTGGGTCAGCTTTACTTCCATTTCCAGCTGATTCTTGACACATTCCAAAGGGACTTGTAAAAAAAAAATCAAGGAAGCATTTTCCTGCAAGGCAGTGTCTGCTTTGACTGTTCCTCTCCTGTGGGCTGTGCTGTGGGAGATGAGAACTTATTTCTCCCCAAAGAATATGCAATGAAAACTCAAATCTTATTAAGACTTTGGAGCTTTGCCTGAGCCCTGCACACACAGAGGTTCCCAGGGCAGAGCCCTGATGCCAGGAGGGGTCTGCAGAGCAGAGCTGAGCACAGGGCAGGTTGGATGAGGTCTGTGAGCACAGAGCGGGAGGTGACATGGGCAAAGAGAAGCGTCTGCAGCGACAGCTCCAGGCAGCAGAGACGTTGTCAGGGAGGGAGAAGGAGCTGCTCCCAGCAATGCCCTGGCAGTGGGGATTTGGTACCTCCCTGTCATCCCCCACCGTGCTGATATTTTCCCACAGAAACACCCTGGTTTCTGCCACCCAGCACAGACTCTGCACCCAGAGTTCCAGGGTTTCAGGCTGAGTCTTGTTGTTGGCAACCCAACTCCCTAGTGAGTAGAAACCCATGAGTGCCTGTCTGTCTGTCTGTCCCTGTCCTTCCAGTTTTGGCTGGAGCATTTTTCACTGTTTCCTGTCCTGTAGTTGCTGTCTCTGTCCCACCCTTACCTGGGGCTCTGGGCATGTCCTTTGGTGGGGCTGGCACTGAGCTGACCCTCACTTCGGGACACCCATCTGTAGGACTGAAACTATTCACTGACTGCTGCCAGGCAGGACTGAGTTCTCCAGAGCCCACAGCCAACCCTCCTCCCACCAGTGGCACACTCAAGCCAGCACAAAGCAGAGCTCCCAAAAGGGACCTGACAAAAATCTTCCTGAATACAGAGTTAATCTGAGGGTGTTTCCTAAGACTTGCTAGAGGTTTTTGTCAGAGGAGCTCCCTAACTTCTTGCTTCCTTTTCCTCCTTTCACAGGTCTCCACACCTGACAGCAGCAGATGTCCAACAGCAGCAGCTCCATCAGCCAGTTCCTCCTCCTGCCCTTTGCAGACACACGGGAGCTGCAGCTCCTGCACTTCTGGCTCTTCCTGGGCATCTACCTGGCTGCTCTCCTGGGCAATGGCCTCATCATCATCACCATAGCCTGTGACCACCACCTCCACACCCCCATGTACTTCTTCCTCCTCAACCTCTCTGTTCTTGACCTTGGCTGCATCTCCACCACTATTCCCAAATCCATGGCCAATTCCTTGTGGGACACCAGGGCCATTTCCTACACAGGATGTGTGGCTCAACTCTTTTTCTTCGTATTTTTAATTGCAACAGAGTACTATCTCCTCACTGTCATGGCCTATGACCGCTACGTTGCCATCTGCCACCCCCTGCACTACGGGACCCTCCTGGGCAGCAGAGCTTGTGTCCACATGGCAGCAGCTGCCTGGGCCAGTGGGTTTCTCAATGCTGTGCTGCACACAGCCAGTACATTTTCACTGCCCCTGTGTAAGGGCAATGCAGTTGACCAGTTCTTCTGTGAAATCCCCCAGATCCTCAAGCTCTCCTGCTCAGATGCCTACCTCAGGGAAACTGGAGCCATTGTGGTCAGCATTTGTTTAGCTTTTGGTTGTTTTGTGTTCATCGTGGTGTCCTATGTGCAGATCTTCAGGGCTGTGCTGAGGATCCCCTCGCAGCAGGGACGCCACAAAGCCTTTTCCACCTGCCTCCCTCACCTGGCCGTGGTCTCCCTGCTTGTCAGCACTGGCATGTTTGCAAACCTGAATCCCCCCTCCATTTCTTCCATGTCTATGGACCTGGCAGTGTCATTTCTTTACTCGGTGTTTCCACCAGCAGTGAACCCCCTCATCTACAGCATGAGGAACCAGGAGCTCAAGGATGCCATGTGGAAACTGATGACTGGATGTTTTAAGCAACAATAAACTGCTCATATCACCAACACTGTAACTCATTTCATGACTCTTTAGTAGGGCTTTTAGGTAATATTTTTGGGGTTTTTTTTCCCTTCTAGTTTTTGTAAGGTAACTAAAATCCAAATAGTTGTAGAAGTCTTGACTTCTTTAATGAGAACGACTTGAAGAGACATGCTTGTAAGGCTTTTCTCTATTTTAATGATATCTTTTCTTCTGTGTCTACAGACCTCACATACTAAGCGGAGCGTGATGAAACCGCTGAAGAGGTTAAGTCAGGAGTAATGCCCAAAGTACCTTGAAGCATTAACAGGCCCCATCGACAGCCATTCCTGACAAAGCCTCCCCATGGGCTCCTTAGAGCAGACAACTGGAGGCCATGAGGACAAACCCAGGCAAAGCAGAGGCAGCTCTGATGCTGAGGACACCCTGGCTTGGTCTGATGAAGCAGAAATGCCAAGTGCTGACCCCCTGCCCCTGGGCAGGGAGATCCTGACCCTCACCTGTGTCTCAGGGCTCTTCCTTGGGATGTGGGGAGTGTGACACCAAGGGAAGGACAGGGATGTGACACATGGAGGCCTACCCTGGGGTGGGTGCAAGGGTAAAACAATGCTCTGTGGCCATGAGGACAATGTGTCTCCTCTGAAGCCTCTGTGGCAGGGACATCAGCCACAGCTAAGGGGGCAAAAACCTCATTACTATCAGGCCCTTTCATCCTGGCTGGCACCCTTGGCCATCTGCACCACAGCCCATCCCACACTGCCCCACACCTGTGCCTGTTTCCCTATAGGCTGCAAGCACCCAGCACCCTTCCCAACCTTGATCTCACCCCATGATGTCCCTGCCTGTACTGCTGTCTCTCCATCCCCACCAGCTGCTCCCACAGACACAAAGCCACCAGCTCATCCACACTTCCTCAAAGTGACATTTTACACCACAGCACTGCCCTCAGAGTGACATTTCTTTATCCTCACGTCCACTCTTACCTTCAAAGCTGCAGTTTCAGTGGATTTGATACCCTATGTGCTTTCCACATACCACAGACAGGGCTTCCCTTAGCCTCCCCTTCCCCGACCTATAGAAGCAATGGTCACTCAACCTCTCCACACAAGACCCCTAATTGTAACTTGGCAGACTTTTACTGCCCACACGAGTGTTCCTCCCCATTTCTCCAGACTGGGGAGCCCCACACTAGGACTGACTGCTCCAGACTTGGCCTCACTGGTGCTGAGTCCAGATGGACCAGAACAGCACTTGTCTGCATGGCCACACTCCTGACAGTGCAGCCCAATGTGCTCATGGCCAGATTCCTGTTCAGCACCTCTGACTGCTATGGCTTCCCCTGGAATGACCAAATTCTTCTCCTTGCAGCCAGTTCTCCACCCATCATGTCTGAGCTGCCTTGATGTGGGGGTGTTGTGCTGGAACCTTTTCTCATGGTTTCACCTCATGGGGGTGACCACATGGAAATTAATTCCACGCCAGATAATTAAGATCAGAATAAGAAGATCTCTTCTGGATGGGAATCTTCTTGATATTTTTATTCAAATCTAACTCTAGAGTTTCTCAAGGTTGGTTTGAAGTGACACTCCATTGTGTTAATGCTTCCTGTCTGCTTGCAGATGGCTCTCCAACTTGTGGTGCCACTAACAAAGTGACAGCAACAGGTGTTAAAGAAGGTGAGAAATAAGAAATAAAACCAAGAGATCCTTTCTAAATGACATTGGAGTGGACCCCTGGAAGAAGCCTCATGTCCTCACAGCCTGCTCCCCCTCGTCATAGAACAGAACCACAGTTGTACTTCCAGAGGATCAAAACAGGAGGGCTCAACTCATGAGAATGCTTTGGAAGGACAGTGATGATGTTACTAGACTCGGACAACCACAGAGTACCCGGCTGAAAGGGAACTCAGGGACTATTTGGTCCAACCATGTTCAGCAAGGGCTCAGTCTCAAGAAAAGCACCACACAGACCAACTGGCCCCACCCCCCATCCCACTGACTCTTACAAATGTCTGATGTTGCGGAATCCATCACTTCCCATGGAACATGGTGCAAAACCCTGGTTCTCAGGGTAAAGGTTTCTTCCTATGTCCTCTGGGAATCTGTTCAGCAGGAACTTGCACCCATTATTCCTCAGCTATTCCATGTGATTCCTTCTAAAAACAGGAGTCTCTCCCTTCTTTGTAGACAGCCTTTCAGTACTGGCACCTGGTTGTGAGGTCTCCCCTAAGCCTTTTTTTCTGAAGGCTGAAAAAAAAACCAGCTCCCTCAGCCTTTCCTTAAGCTTCCCAGGCCTTGGGTCATCTTTGTGGCCCTTCTCTGGACCTTCTCCAGACTGGATAGAACTTTTTTTTAGAGCAGCGACCAAAACTGCACCCAGAATTCTAGGTGTGGGCTGACAATTGCTGAGTAGAGTGGGACAGTGATTTCTTTATGTCTGCTGGTGATCCCCATGCTGAGGCACCTCAGAGCTGTTTGCTGCAGCAGCACTCTGTTTAGTCCTAGAGAGCTTCTTGTTCAAAGGAACCCCCAGGTCCTTTTCCACAGAGCTCTTCTCCAGCAAGGTGGATCCCAGTCGGTGCTGCACTCCTGGATTATGCTTTCTCACCTCCTAGACCCTACACTTGACCTTGCCCACTCTTCCAGCCTGTCCATGTGTTCCTTTTGGGTGGCAATCCCTTCCCAAGTGTCTACTTTCCCTGCTGAGTTTAGTATAACCCACAGACGTCATCGGGGTTAACTTTTGGTCTAAGTTCATGAATCTTCTTCCAGCTCCCCAGTGCACGACAGCAGGGCAGGACTGTGATTGCCTCGTGACTCTTTTGTGTATTTGGAGTTGTTCTTGACACTACTACTTGTGGGGAGAAGTTTAATGAGATTGAACAAGGGCAAGTGTAGGGTTTGGCATCTGGGGAAGAACAACCTCAGATACCAGTATAGGAGGGGGAGTGGCCTGTGGAGAGCAGCGTAGGTGAGAGTGACCTGGGGTGCTGGTGGACAGCAGGATGACCATGAGCCAGCAATGTGCTCTCCTGGCTAAGAAGGCCAGTCGCATCCTGGGGTGTATCAGAACAGCTGTGCTTAGTGGGACAAGAGATGTCCTTCTCCTGCTCTCCTCTGCCCTTGTGAGACTGAACCTGCATTGTTGTGTCCTGTTCTGGGCCCCTCAGTTGAAGAAGAACTCCTTGAAAGAGCCCAGCTCAGGGCCCCCAAAAGTAGAAAACCTTCCTTATGAGGACAGGCTGAGGGAGCTGGGCCTCTTGAGCTTGGAGAAGTGGAGACTGAGGGCTGACCTTATTCAGGTTTATCAACATATAAAGGGTGAGTGTCAGTAGGAGGAATCCAGGCTCTTCTCAGCAATTGCAAGAGAGAGGACAAGACAACAGGTGCAAGCTGGAGCAGAGGAAGTTGCATGTGAATGTAAGGAGAAACTATTTCACTGTGAGGGTGACAGAGCCCTGGGACAGGCTGCCCAGAGAAGTTGTGGAGTCTCCTCCTCGGGAGACATTCACACCTGTCTGGATACTTTCCTGTGTGATTTAGTCTGGGTGATCCTGCTGTGGCAGGGGGTTGGACTAGACAATCTTTTCGGGGTCCCTTGCAACTCTGGATGTTCTGTCATTCTGTGATTCTGTGACAGTACTTCCTTCACCTGTTGCAAAGTCTCCATTAACTTCAGAAGTGCTATTCCCATTTCCTTGCTTTATCGGGGGGTGGGGCTGGTGTTGGGCTTTTTACAGTATAGGACAAAAGCATTTTCTCCTCATCCATTTTCCTCTGTGTGGCTGCTCTTCAAACACACCTGCTTTCTGTCTATCCATGCCAGTCCCTTCCCTGTCTGCAGATAACCAGGCTCAGGAGCAAAAGCTCATTCCGAGGAGCAAAACAAGTCAGTGCAAGAAGGATGAGGCAAAGCAAGATGGCCAGTACTAGACTGAACATGGCTGATCTCAGCACTGGCATAAAAGAGACCCTTCTCTCCCATTTACTTGCACATCCCCTGAGCACCATATTATCTCCCTCACTACAGTGGGATTTGGGGCAGGATAATATGGTATTTAGGGGTATAGAAGATTTTGGGGGGAGTTAAGAAGTTGCTGGGGACAGAGTGGGATCACTTCTTTTTCTGGGGGGCATGTAGGGGGGTAAAAAGAGGGAGTTTGGGGGAGTAATATGGGGTATAGATGGTGCTGGGGAGTTAAAGTTGGGGTGGGGGGTCTTAGGAGGTTGTGGGGGGCATGGGGCATATGGGAATGATGGGGAGAGATATCAAGGAAATCAAGGGGGAAAGAGTAGGTTGTGGTGTGTTTGAGGGTGTTGGGGGGCCACCAAGGAGTGCTGGGGTGCATAAAGGAGGGCTAGAGAGGGAGGGGTGGCACCTCCAGCATTGCACAGAGCATTCCAGCATATGCGCTGCAATGGCATGGAGGTGGCGTAGGATGTGCTGGGGGGGTATGGTGAGATTTCTTAGGGGAAGAGGGGTTTGAAAAGCATACAGGGAGGTGGGAGGCCACCAAGGGTTCTGGGTGTGGTTAAGTGTAGGCTGAGAGGGGGTCAAGGCGTGGAGGGGTACCCGTGATTGATGAAGGAGGGGAGTGTATGGGAGCACTTGCGTGAGATATGCAGGGATGTGGAAATAAAAAAGGGAGGTTATTTTGGGGGGGGTAATATGATGCTGGGAGGTATAAAAGATGGGCTAGGTGAGTTAACGTGGGGATGAGGATGAGAGGAACCAGTTGGTGCTGAGATGGAATTTGGGGTCGTTGGCGGGCTCTGGGGTCATTTGGGGACTTTTGGGAGTGAAAAAGGGAGGGTTGGGTGACAATGGCATGCTGGGGGGCTATCAGGAGTTCTAGGGGGGTGCTGAGGGAGCTGGGGTTGCATTTAAGGGGTGGCAGGGGAACTCATGGGTGCTGGGAGGGGGCGTGGGGATGTTTTAGTGGGTACTGGGACTGGATATGTGGGCATTTGAGGAGGGAAAGGGGAGGTTTAGGCCAGTAATACGGTGCTGCACTTTCCGGCTATACCAACACCCAACTTTCAACCTGTTAAACATCCAGCAGTACGTCCCAAGCAAAAGGTGTGAGGGATGAAGGATGTTCCTGGCCTGAAGCCTTCCCAGGGAGCTGACAGGAAGCTGCAGATTCCTACAATGGACACGACCCTAATATTCCTTGACATAATTTTCCGGCTCTACCAGGATCCACCTTCCAACTTATAACACGTAGTGTAATAGCTCCTGAAGAAAAGGTGTTCCTGGCATGAAACCTCTGCAGGTAACACACCAGCAGCCCCATAACCTCAGCTATCGACAGACTGAACTTCTGACATGTCGTGGTTTTGCCCCAGCTGAGAGCCGGGCACCAAGCAGCTGCTTGTTCTTTAAGAGGGTGTGGGGAGGGAGGAATTGAGAGAGGGGGAAAGGGAGGGAGAAGGAAAACCAATGAATCCATAACCTCGAGGACAGGGAAAAGGACAGCTTACTGGGACAGCAGAGAGGGAGAAACAACAGTAAGTCTTTGTAATAAAATATACATATCTGGTGATACACAGTGTGGTTTCTCACCCAACTGGAAAGCTCAGAACATACAGGTCAGAGCCATCCCAAAAATGGACCGTTCCCAAATCTGTGCATCCTGGAGCTGCCTCCTCCTTTCCCCACCAATCAACCCTTTATGCTGAGCATCTAGTAATTGGAATGGAATCTCCTCTTCAGCCAGTTCAGATCACCTGTCCTGGCTGTGTCCATTCCCTTCTCCTTAGCAAGGAAATATGAACAACTGAAAAGTCCTTTATTGCCTGGTAACAACTAGAAACATCCACGTTCTATCAGCACTGTTCTCATCCCAGCTCCCATACTTTGCATTCCTCTGGCAGCTAGAAGGAAAATTAACTCTATTCTGGACATTACGGAGCACTTCATTAGACTTCTGAAAGATGGGATGTTTTCTAGCACTCTGAAGCTCAAAAGAGAAACCAGAGAGATGAGTGGCATCTGAATGACCAAAAAGCAAGCAGAGGTGGAAACCTGTGCGGAACTGAAGTTCATACATCCAGCCAGTCTGCTGAAAGGTGTCCTTAGTCGTAGTTGTATCATCAGGAGAAATGAAAACACCTGAATGATAATGGAAATGAAAGAGATTGAGTAGCAGTAGTGCCGGTACAGGGCAAGGTGAGCATTTCTTATGCTGACGTGAATGGCTTAACCAAGACCTGGAGATACTGCATCAGAAATGGGTTGAACATGAACCATGTTATAGTTTAGACAAAGTAGAAGGAAAAATGGCAATTGAAAACCCTACTAAATACAGACTGGTCCTAACGTGAGTTACATGGACAGCTATGTGCAGAAAAACATGAGCAGTTTATTGCTGCTTAGATACTACCAGCCATCAGTTTCCACATGGCATCCTTGAGCTCCTGGTTCCTCATGCTGTAGATGAGGGGGTTCACTGCTGGTGGAAGCACTGAGTAAAGGAATGACAGTACCAGGTCCAGAAATAGGGAGGAGATGGAGGGGGGCTTCAGGTAGGAAAACAATGCAGTGCTGACAAACAGGGAGACGACAGTCAGATGAGGGAGGCAGGTGGAAAAGGCTTTGTGCCGTCCCTGCTCTGAGGGGATCCTCAGCACAGCCCTGAAGATCTGCACATAGGATACCACAATGAACACAAAAACACCAGAAACTAAGCAGGCACTGACCACAATGACTGCAATCTCCCTGAGGTAGGCATCTGAGCAGCAGAGCTTGAGGATCTGGGGGATTTCACAGAAGAACTGGTCAACAGCATTGCCCTTACAGAGGGGCAGTGAAAATGTATTGACTGTGTGCAGCACAGCATTGAGAAACCCACCGCCCCAGGCAGCTGCTGCCATGTGGACACAAGCTCTGCTGCCCAGGAGGGTCCCGTAGTGCAGGGGGTGGCAGATGGCAACGTAGCGGTCATAGGCCATGACAGTGAGGAGATAGTACTCTGTTGCAATTAAAAATACGAAGAAAAAGATTTGAGCCACACATCCTGTGTAGGAAATGGCCCTGGTGTTCCACAAGGAATTGGCCATGGATTTGGGAACAGTGGTGGAGATGTAGCCAATGTCAGCAACAGAGAGGTTGAGGAGGAAGAAGTACATGGGTGTGTGGAGGTGGTGGTCACGGGCTATGGTGATGATGATGAGGCCATTGCCCAGAAGAGCAGCCAGGTAGATGCCCAGGAAGAGGCAGAAGTGCAGGATCTGCAGCTCCCTTGTGTCTGCAAAGGGCAGGAGGAGGAACTGGCTGATGGAGCTGCTGTTGGACATTTCCTTTCTGTGGGCATGGAGACCTGTTCAAGGAAAAGGCAGTTGGGGAAAGAAGTTAGGGAACTCTTCTTTGAGGAAATCTTCTTGCAACTCTTAGGGATTACACTCAGATTGACTGGTCCTCCTGAATACAGAGGGAGGTCTGTTTTGTGCTGGCTTGAGCGTGCCACTGCTGGGAGCAGGGTCAGCCGTGGGCTTTCGAGAACTCAGTCCTCCCTGACAGCAGTCAGTAAATAGAAGGATGGTGAGATCTCAGCCTAATCCCCTGTGGATAGGAATGAGCTTTTCAGCACTGTCACTCCAGTTTCACCTGGTGGCAGGGCAGAGCTTTGAAGCTTTGGTAACTGTGGGACAAAGACAGCAAGGACAGGAGGGGAAACAGCAAGAAATGCTGCAGCCAAGGCTGGAAGGACAGAAACAGACAGACAGGCACTCAGGAGTTTCCTCTTACTTTGTGTTTGCTATCAAGGACAAGACTCAGTCAGAAACCCTGGAACTCTGCATGCAGAGTCTGTGCTGGGTGGATGAAACCAGAGAGTTGCAGTAGGAAAGTGTGAGCACTGTGGGGGTGTCAGGGAGTTACCAAATCCCCACTGCCAGGGCATTTCTGGGAGCAGCTCCCTCTGTTTCTGCTGCCTGAGCTGCTTCTCTTTGCCCATGTCACCTCCTTCTCTGTGCTCACAGACATCATCCAACCTGCCCTGTACTGAGCTCTGCTCTGCAGAGCCCTCCTGGCATCAGGGCACTGCCCCGGGGATCCTCTGTGTGTGCAGGGCTCAGGAGAAGCTCTGACAAGTCCTAATGACAAGTGAGTTTGGACTGCCTTCTGCAAAGTGATTGAGAAAAGCTCAGCTCCCAGTTCCCAACCAGTACACAGGAGCAGAAAATTCAAAGCAAAGTCTCTTCACCTGAGTGGAAAATGCATCCTTGGTGTTCTTGAACATACCCAGGGAAGTCGCCAGGGATCCTCTGGAGCTGGGAGCAAACCTGTCCTACACATCACACTAACAGCAGAAGGAGCCTATACTGTCCTTTGATGGATCACACTCCAACCCACAGGTCCTTCTCTATCCCTGTGGAAAGCCCATGAGCCAGGCTGAGTGCTGACCCTGGCAGCAACAGAGTCCCTGCCCCAGCACACAGTCCCGGCAGGCAAAGGGACCCTGCTCACAGGGAAAGCCCTGGGCACCCCTGGGTGCACACGCTGCTTCACACCTCTGCAACCATGCCCAGGAGAAGACAGCTGTCCTGCCCTGTCCCTCTGATGGGGCAGAAGGGCATCCCTTCCAGGCAGCACTTCCTGGTCCTATAGAGAACCTGTCCTCCTGACAGAGCCCACACACTGCCCCATGTCCCAGCTTGAGGAGATCCCTCCAGGAACAGAACCTGCATTGCCCTGCACCCACAGACATACCAGGCAGAGTGCTGTGGAGATTTCAGCTCCAGTGAGCTCTCAGCATCCATCAGCTCTCTCAGCCTCACAGGTCTCCCCTCGGTGCCTACAGGCAGTGTCCCCAGCCCTGTGTGCTTGGCAGAGGAGCTGCTCCTGGCCAGAGCTGTCTCTCTGCAGCGCTGCAATATTTCTGAGCTCCCACTGTCCATCCCAGGAGCCCAGCCCAGCTCACAGCAGAAGAAGAGTTGAAGACATCATGCCCTCCATCCTTTCTGGGCTCCTCCCTAGAGCTCCAGGGAACCTACTTTGAAAGACACTGAAGTCCTCACTGATGGTCCCACCCTCTTCTGGTGATAAATCCTCCAGTCCAGCAGAGTCCTTTCTCCTGATCCAACCAGAGCTGGGCAGGAGAATCACCTTTCCTTGTCTCCCCATGAGACAGGAGCCCCAGGCAGGGACAGCGAGGGGACTGTTTTCCCTTGTGGAGGTTAAGGAGTATGGCTGCACCCTCCAGGCACCTCATCCTTTCTTTGCAGCCCTGGGGCTGATAAGAGACACAGCTGTTGACTGTGATTGTCTCAAAGCCACCGGAGCTGGGATTCCTCTTTCCCCAATTCCAGTGGGCACAAAACAGGCACCTGCTGCCTGGGAGCTGCTGGTCCCGGTGCCCATGGGAATTACTGAGGGTGGAGGCCAGGAGACAGTTGCTCAGACACCAACCCCTAATGTCACCTGAAGGGCCAGAGATGGTCCAAGAGACATGAGTGGGTTCAAGGTTCCATAGAACAATGCTGAAAGAGGACAGTGCCTAGGAGCAGCAGTTTTGAGCCTGGTGGGGAATTCCATTGGCAAAATTCTATGACAGCAGATGGTCACAGTTAGGACCATCCATACCCAGAGGCACCACATGTTCAACAGCAGGTCAATCAGCTGCTTCCTCCTCCTGGCCTTTACAAACACACAGGAGCTGCAGCTTCTGAAATTCTGTCTCTTCCTGGGCATCTTCCTGGCTGCTCCTCTGGGCAACAGTTTAATCATCACTGTTATAGTCTCTCCAACATTTTCCCCTCCCTCAGCAGCCAGTCCCTGGCTGGCAGGGTTTGTGGAAGAATTTGGGCAGGTCATAGGGCAGTTATCACCTCCTACAGCCTGTGACTTTACAGCTGCACAGGCAAACAACCCTGGCAAACTGACACGCCTCATGATCGATGGGTGCCTTGACTACATCATCCCAATCCCATCCCCATCCCAATCACATCCCATCTGTCCTGCATCTTGCCAGGGCAGTATTAACTTCCCCAGGCAGGCAGCACAGGAGAGCTGAGTTAGCCCATGCTGTTTTTCACACCACTTGACATCACTCCCCTATAAAAAGGGCTTGTTGGGGAGGGGCACTCCTGGTGCCTCCAGGGCAGTGCAACTGCATCCAAGTCATCGGATTGGTCATAATGTTGTGCAGTTATTGGGTCATAACTGGGTATAAGTGAAATTCACTGTGGGCTGTTTTTGTCCTCCTTTCATTGTGATTTTGTCAGTAAACTGTACTTAGGCCACTGGTTGGAGCTGAACCACCACACGCCTTTTTAAATCACAAGGTGGGGCCTGAAGGTTTTGATAATGGTAGAGGATGAGGTCAGGGGTGCTTTCTCCTCCCCTTTTCCCTTTAGGCTTTTTACAGCATCTGTTGAGAATGTTGACTATCCTGGGAAGTTCAGACCAGCATGTGTGTCTTGCTCTCTGTCCTGAATGTCTGTCTGGACCTACGTGTAACCAAAAACTGCTCCAAGAATATTGCCAAGAGGTCTTCCCTGGGCTGAAGGGTCAGGGGTGGCATGGGGTGTGGGAGGGCATGAAAAAATACCTAGACAAGAAAAACAGATCCAGAGGCACTGTGGCTACCCAGGCCTCAGAAACCAACAGCACAGCTGAGCCAGAAAGAACCCTTACAACAGGCACTGGAGCTACCCATGACTCAGAGAGTGCAGCTCCTCCAGTCTCCCAACAAGCACCATGGGTGCTCAAACCTCAGAGGCCAACCCCAGAGCTGATCCAGACAGCCAACCAGTACGCCTGTCAGTCACCTCTATCCAGAAGAAGAAATACATGGAGAAATCACTCCTCATTGTGAAAGATGCTGATGAACTGGGACCATTGCAAGGACCTGAAGAGTCAATACCAGAGGTTATAACCCGATCCTTGTCCTTGAGCTGAAAGATAAGCCTTCAGCCACCTTCCAGGGGAGCACATCATCACCTGGCTACTGCCATGCTGGGACAATGGGGCAGACAGCAGGGAGAAGGCAGGGAGGCCAAGCAGCTGGGATCCCTGTCCAGAGAAGGAGGCAGTAACAAGGCAATTGGAAGGGAGTCTCAAGCCCTCAGCCTCTGGAGGTGACTTCTATCAAGTATAAGGGCAAGGTACCAGTTCATTGAAGATGTTGTGTATTGGCCAGACCAGTGGATGCCCATGGAGAGAGATATCCATTATCTGAGGGGATGAGCCATGTGAGAGATGATTTAGTGTGATCCTGATGATCTGCAGCTCTGTGCATCCTGGGCATAGACTTCCTGCAGAGAGGGCACTTCAAAGACCCAGAAGGGTACCAGGGGGCTTTTGGAATAGCTGCCTCAGAGACAGAAGACATTGAACAAGTGTCTCTTCTGCCTGGGCTGTCAGAAGACCCTGCTGTTGTGGGGCTGCTAAAGGTTGAAGAACAGCAGGTACCAGTTGCTACCATGATGGTGCACAGGCAACAATACCACACCCAACAGAGACTCCTTGATTCCCATTCAGAAACTGATCACCAACTGGAGAGTCAGGGAGTGATTGGTAGAACCCGCTCACCCTTCAACAGTGCAATCTGGCCAGTGCAGAAGCCCAGTGCAGAGTGGAGGCTGAGGCTGGACTCTCGTGCCCTGAATGAGGTCACGCTGCCTCTGAGTGCTGCAGTGCCAGACCTGCTGGAACTCCAGTGTGAACTGGAGTCAAAAGCAGCCAAGTGCTACACTACAACTGACATTGCAAATGTGGTTTTCTCGACTCCTTTGGCAGCAGAACACAGGTCAGACTTCGCTTTCAGTTGGAAGAGAATCCAGTACACCTGGGATCGACTGCCCCAGGGCTGGAAACACAGCCCCACCATCTGCCATGGACTGATCCAGTCTGCATTAGAGCTGGATGAAGCCCCAGAGCACCTACAGTATATTGATGATGTCATGGCATGGGGCAACACAGCAGAGGAATTTTTTGAGAAAGAAAATATCTGAATTCTGCTAAAGCTGGTTTTGCCATCAGACAAAGTAAGGGCAAGGGAAGTGCTTAAGGAATCCATGTTTTAGGAATAAAATAGCAGGATGGGTGTCATCAGATCCCAGTGGATTTTATCAATATAATAGCAGCCATGTCTCCATCCACCCTCAAAAATGAGACACAAGCTTTCCTAGGCCCTGTGGGGTTCTGGAGAATGCATATCCCAAACCACAGTCTCATTGTCAGCCCTCTCTACCGTGTAACCTGGTAAGAGAACGATTTCCAATGGGTCCCTGAGCAGTGAGAAGCCTTTGAAGAGATCAAACAGGAGACAGTTCGTGTAGTGTTGCCTTTTGGTAAGGCGTGGCGACCTGGTTCAGGAACGGCACCGGCGCCACACTCTGGCAGCACGGTCCATCAGCTCACAGACACCAATGTGGTGGATGGCAAATGGCGTTTATTAGAGAGGGGCACGGGGCTTTGTACCCCAGGGGTCAGGTGTCACTTCCGTCCGCTTACCTCACCGGCTCCCTACTATTGGTTACCTAAGGAGAGGGGGGGGTCCTACCTTTCCGTACAGCCCGAAATCTTCCGACCGCCAGGCCCCATCTACCGACATTTCCCCCCTCCCTGTGCTCACTAAAACTACTCACAGTGCAAAGTGCAAGAGTGACACACAATACTGATATATAAAAAGGTGACAGCTTATAACAGTGTTGGACTACAGTAGTGACAATATATAATAGTGATAATACATAATAGTGATAATAATAGTGATAATATGTTAGTGATAATATATAATAGTGATAAGTTATAATATTGATAGCTTATAATAGTGATAGCTTATAATGTTTATAGCATAAGGTACATTAAATGAGTGATAGTCAGAGGTAGCCTAGACAGCAGGGTGTACTAGGGACAACTACAGAACAGTAGGGGTAGTGCTCATTGGTTACTTTCTTAAAGCATCTGTCTGTTTTCTACAAAGAGAATGTTAACCCTCTCTAGACGACTCTTGATGAATGCTGTGAGCTTGTTCAATACGCAGGGTCCAAAAATCAGTGCTATTATGATCATCACAACTAGTCCCAACAAGGTAGATATTAAGGTGGTTAGACATGGCGAGTAACTAAACCATGATCCCAACCATCCTCCTTGGGCCTCTCTTTCCTTTTTCCTCTGAGCTAACCTTTCTCTCAGTTGAGCCATCGAATCCCTGACTAATCCAGTGTGGTCAGCATAAATCAGCATTCCTCTTTCAAGGCGGCACAAAGGCCTCCTTGTTGCATGAACAGGAGGTCTAATCCTCGTCTGTTCTGCAAGACAACCTCTGAGAGTGAAGAGGCAGATTGTTCTAGATGGGTCATAGATTGCTCGAGTCTTTGCAGATCTTCGTCGATGGCAGTTTGTAGTCGAGCCAGGTCTCGCTGATGGTTCACCAGAGAGGTCACTCCTGTGGCTGTACCAGCTACTCCCAGGCTGAGCAGTGTTGCTATTGTCAGTGCTGTCAGTATTTCTCTCTTTTGGATCCTGTTGTCTGCATCTCCCCCTTAGTTGCTCATTTCTTCATCCGAATGATATAGGACTCTGGGATCAATCAAAATTTGTGCACAAAAGTCAGTTGTAGAGTTGAAACACTTAATGGACTCACAGGGGGTGATCTGTCTGATGACAGATCCACATCCCTGATGCGGATGGAATTGCCCATTTATAGGTTGTATCAATCGCAACAGTTTCTGCACAGACCGCGCTGTTCCAGCTCGCTAAGGTGGCATTGCCAAAACATATGCCTTGGCCTCTAACCTGGTTCAAAGTGATTCCTCTCCGTGGTGTATCCCACTTGCACTGAGTCGGGTTATCTTTCGATGAATAGCTAAAAGGAGTGTTAAGGGCAATGCCCTCATAGTAAGGGGGATACGCATCATAACACAGCCAACATGCATTAGTAAGATTGGGGTTGGATTGATTCAGTGATCGGAAAGTAGCATCTAACACACCTAAGAATGATTTGCCATGTGAAAGGTGAGAGTCTGGGATCGAATTGTCTAAGGGAACCTTTTGTTCGGCTGGTAGGGGACTGGTTGGGGCCGAAGTAGGAACTGTCAAGTTTTCTTTTCCCTGTTGGTTATTGCTTTCGATCTTGACATTGGGACCGATTGCTGAGGTGGTTCTCAGCTCCTTTCTTTTAATAAAAAATAGTCCTCCCCTGTTAATGCCACCTTCCCAGTACCTAAAGCCCCAGGTTTTGCCATTAGTCCATCCCCAGTCATTCTCATTTGTTACATTGAGTATAAAATATTTACATAACTCTCCCTCCTTGGGTCTTCTTACACCCGGAGCCCTCCAAGGTCTCCCCACTACCGGTTTTTTGTACCTAACGCAATTGTGAGGTCCAAGTTGCATTTTGAGGTACCTGTCTGGTCCTGCATCTGGTGTCCAGTCAGAGGCTATGGTCTCGCATCCCCAAAGAGGACAATGGCACTGACTAGGGGAGTAGCACTGAGGTCTGCCTGGGTTAAAGCTAGGACATACATAGTACCTTGCGTCCCACCGACAAGGGTCCACTGGGAAAAGGCTACAGAGGTGCACCTTAAAGCTAGGAGGGCCTGAGGTGACGATTTTCTGGAGTATTTTATAATCCTCCATTTTCTCATCCTCCCATCTTCCTAACGTCCATTCCCGTGGCCAATGATCATACAGACCTGTAGTTGGCACAACAAACCCTAAAAGTAAAATCACACAGAGACATTGTGGCCCTTTGCCATGGGGACTGTTTTGCTGTTGTTTGGGTTCTGCCAGTTTGGGAGTCTTGGGTGCAGATGGGATGCTTACTGGGTTGTCGTCCTCCTCAGCCACCGGGGTCTATTGGTCACAGGGGCGCCCGATGATCTGATCCTGTGGACAAAGACTCACCATTTTCATTAGTCTTATTCCAGAGGTCTGGCTTAATGGACTTAAGTGGACACCATTTAATTCTGCCATCTTTTTTAACGGCAGCGTACCCTCATCCCGTTAGGACCAACCTCCATCCCTGTTCCCACTCTCCCAGCTCATTTCTGATTACAACCAGTGGGCCTTCCTCTAGTGCCCGAGTGGCCCAATGTTTTTGGGTAGGACTGTTTACCTCCTCTCCTCGGGGGAACTGATTCAGTGCTAACAGAGCAGTTGCCAACAGGCGTGTTTGGTCTCCTGTAGGAATGGCATTGGTGAAACCCTCTGCCTTTGCTAACACTTCTAATTTAGATTTTACTGTTTGGTTTGCTCGCTCGACTATGGCTTGCCCTGTGCTATTGTACGGGATGCCGTACGTTAAGGTAGTGCCCCATTTCTGAGCGAATGCCCTGACTGTTTTGGAGACAAAGTTTGAGCCATTGTCTGTTTTAATCTGATTAGGGATGCCAAGCCATGCCATGGCAGCTAGCCAGTGCTGAATGGTCGCTTTCGAGTCTGCCTTAAGGTGTTGCGTAGCTACGATCACTCCGCTAAATGTGTCTACAGTTACTGCTAGCCATGCTCGCGGTTTTAGCAACTGACAGAGTGTAAAATCTGTCTGCCACACCTCGGAGACTTTAAGGCCTCTGGGATTGACTCCACTGCACCGCAGCGGTGATTTCTGGCAGTGAGGGCACGTGGCTACTACATGTTTTGCGTCCGTGACTGAGATCCTGCATCTCTTTGCTAGCGCTTTAGTTCCTATATGGAGAGACTCGTGTAGCTGACGAGCGTCTCTCAGCGTCCACACCCCTTTTGCGGCGGCATCTGCTTTGTCATTGCCTGTTTGGAAAAGACCTTTTACCGGGCTGTGACTGTTGATGTGGATGACTGATATGGTGCCCTCTCGAGAATAAAGCGCTTCTTCTAGCATTAAGGCTATTGCAGATGTTGACACACCAGGTCCTGACATGGCTAAGCAAAGCTTGGCTGCAAACATTGAGTCAGTCACTATGTTGAGGTGCTCTGTTGGAAACAGTCCGCATGCCAGCACAATGGCCATTGTTTCTAGCTGCTGCACTGAAAGCCCACAGTCAGTCATTTTAACACAGTGCCATTTTTCTTCTGCTTGCCATACCGCAGCCGCCCTTGAGGTTACTGAGGATTCATCTGTAAAGACCGTTGGTCCCTGTTGGGGTCGGTCCAAGACCTTTTGTGGACGGTCTATGTCAATAACCATCAGCATCTGAGTCCACGGGGGCTTTGCAGCGTACCCGATTTCTCCACCAAATCTGGCCAAGGCTATGGTCAGACACTCTGATATTGCCACTGACTGTGCTGGGAGCTGTTTACGGAAAGGTAGGTATATCTTGGCTGGTTCAATGCCTAGGTGTCTTAGGGCAAGTTTTCTGCCTTTCATGATGAGGTTACCGAGGCATTTGACTCCTGGTGAGAATGCACACAACGACTTCCCCAGGACTACCCACTGTACTGGTTGAGCTTTTTCAGGGGGGCCTTGGGCTAGCGCCCCTACACCCCCTCTCTCTGTGAAGTGTACATACAAATCAAGTGGTACGTCTGGGTTCCATCTAGTGAGCCTGATGATATCTGCTGCTCGATAAAATTGAGAGAGTTCATTGCCTCTGCTGTCAAAGATTTTTGCTCCCATGGGTTTTTTCCCTTTAAGAGATCGTACAGGGAGTTCATGATTTCTGGAGGGATTAGGACAATGTTACGGAGCCATTGCAAGGATCCCACCAACTGCTGCATATCATGGAGCGTTTTAATGTTTCGGCAGATTTTTATTAGAGGTGGGGTTACGTAGGAACTTGTTATCCCGACTCCCAGGAAACTTACACATGGCCCCTTTTTGATTTTTTGCGCTCGCAATTTCAAACCCGTTCGATTTCAGGGTCTCTGAGACCGTTGTGACTAACAGGTCTGCCTGACCTCCTGTTGGTGCAGTGATCAAGATGTCGTCCATGTACTGAATGATGGTCGCAGTCGGGTCACTGCGTCGGACCGGTGCCAGTGCTCAAACCACCATGATCTGGCAGATAGTGGGCAAGTTGATCATTCCTTGAGGCAGCACCTTCCACTGGAAGCGCAGGTTAGGGCGTTGACTGTTTGGGAATACAACAGAAAAAGCAAACCGCTCCTTGTCCTCCTCATGTAGAGGGATGGAGAAAAAACAGTCTTTAATGTCAAGGACGGCACAAGGTTGCCCATTCGGTATCATAGAGTTCATGGGCAGCAGTGTTTGGACAGGACCCATGGGTTGAATTCTCTTATTTACTTCCTGCAAGTCATGTAGGAGGCGAAACCCCTCACCAGTTCGTTTGGGTATTACAAAAACTGGAGTGTTCCACGGGCTAGTAGATGGCTCTACGTGACCTTGTTGTAGCTCACAGTCGACTAGCTCGAGAAGCGCATCCATTCGAGGCTTTGGCAGGGGCCACTGCTCGACCCACACTGGCCTGGATGATTTCCATGTTAGCTTAATTGGTGGGAGTGGGTATACTGCAGTGGCCCTTACAATAAATTTGTTACCCTGGCTTTCAATAGGGCTAAAGCGTCCCTTCCCAACAAGGGTGGGACTCCTGACATGACATATGGAAAGAGGGTGATGGTTTTTTCTGGTCCCTTTTCAGTATGGAGTGTGATTGCTATCAATTGAGCGCTCTTTCTGGCTTGAGTTAGTCCCCCAACCCCGCCTACCACGGGGGCATTTTCCAATTTCCAGTGTGGGGGCCAGTTCATTTCAGGGATGACTGTGACGTCTGCTCCAGTATCAATCAAAAAGGGAACACCGATGGTGGTGTCATTTAAAGCATTGTAAAGGGAGCAGACTCCCCACACCACTGGCGGGTCGTCACATTTTACAGCCAGGGCCACCCTGGGGTCCCGTCCCTGGAGGGTGGTCCCTGCTGTACCTGAGGGGGGAGGCAGGTTTGCTTGCAATGTTGGTTGGGCTATATAATTGGTCGCTTCTTGAGGGGGCAATGAGTTCGGAATCGCCTTGCCCCATTTGTGGCTGGTATAGTTGGGTCGCCTCATGTCCTACTCGGGAGAGAACTTGGTGCGGCCCAGCAGTCCCCTCCCCCTGAAGTTTCCTTGGTTGTTACCCCCGCAATCCTTGGCAAAATGTCCCTTCCTTCCACAAGCCCAGCACTGTCCCCTGGGCCGAATTTGATGCGGGGGGAGAGCTGTTGGCAAGTATCCAGATTGAGGGCAATTTCTCCCGATGTGACCTGCCTGACCCCATGTAAAACACACCACTGCATTGGCTACTAGGGCGCGAACAGCTGCCTGGATTGGCACTAAATGTTCTTCCCTGGAGACATGCTTAATCATGTCCCCAATATTTGACCCTGCTGGCAGTGATCGGAGAATTTCTCTGGTTGCCGAGTAACACTGCTGACGTCAGCATTCTGCTACGACCGGGCCTTTTGCTTCCGGAGGCAGCGCTGACGAGTCTACTGCTGTTTGGAGGCGATCCACAAATTGCGTGAAGCTTTCGCTTTCGCTCTGCTTCATTGTGGCCCATGGTGATGGCCTAGCGATGGCTCTAGAGACTGCACTAATAGCTTCTCTGGCTGCACGAGTAGTTGCTGCGACCTCAGGGGCCCGTAAGCCCTGTGCTTGTGCCTGAGGGGTAAGCATTGCTGGATCTGTACCCATTGGTCGCTGCAGGCTAGAGCCACTCAGAGCATGACTGCTCCCAACTGCTTGAGCCAGTAGCCTTGCACAGTTATCCTCCCATTCTTGTTTAAAAACAATCATTCCTGCCCCGTCAAAAATCAGTCTACAAGTTTGCTTTATATCAAAGGGAAGTAGGTCGCCTCCTCCAAAAACCCCATCTATGAGGGTGGAGACCATGGCCGAATTAAGCCCTTTATCCGCAATCGCTGTAACGATCGCTTGTATATCCTTAGAGTTTATTGGCGAGTGAGCCCTCTGTCTCCCAGGCATCACCCGGACCGGGAACGCTGACGCGGCTGATGGTGCCCAATCGGCACACGCAATTTGTATTTTTTTCCAATCCGTCAGAGGAATATTTTCCCCTAGGGATTCTTTTGTATTTTGGATGCGAATATTTTGGCCTATGATTTTGTCTATTCTCATTTCCTCCTCTGAGTCAGAATCGGTTGTGAGCTGCTCGCCCTGACTAGTTTCCGAGTCGGAGCCGGAGCTCGACTGACTGGCCATTTCCGGTGTTCCCCTCCTTTTTGTCGGGCTCCGACCCCGCCCACCAGCTTTGTGGGTGGATCCTTGTTCCCTCCCCCTCGACCCGCCCCTTTTCTTGAGCGGGTTCTCATTGGGTCTCCGCCTGTCGCTCTTGTTCTTGTCCCTTCCTTCTCTATCTCTACCACCCTTCTCTTCCCCTTCCTTTACACGTGATCCAGGCAGCTCTAGAATTTTCTTTTGCGCGCAGTCCCCACCCTTCTCCACCGGCGCCATCTTTGGGAGCACATGGTGGCGGCCATTCCTGAGATTCTGATATCTTAGCAGCAGGCCTGGCCTCCTCAGCTAGCCCACCCCAGAAAGATTTCGCTCCCTCCTGCCCTTCCGTAAAAGTTTTTGTTCGCTCCTGCTCCTCTGCAAAAGTTTTCACTCGCTCCTGCCCACCCCATAAAAGTTTTAGATTGCTCCTGACTCTGCGCGAAAGTTTTAGCTCTCTCCTGCCCCCCTGCAAAAGTTTCAGCTCGCTCCTGACTCTCTGTGAGCGGATCAGGGTTCGGGTGTGGAGGCGGCGTATTGCCCTCTCAATCTTTGAGCTCGGCAGGCTTATCACCGTCTGGGGGCTGCAAAGTTTGTGTGGCCGCCCCGATGCCCAATTCTGGGGCGACCAACAAACATTCTTTTGTCGCCCACCAAGTGTCCTGCTCTTGTATCGCTTTCCGGAGTGCCTGCACGACCCTCCCACACGATTTCAGAGTTTTCCCACTGCCGGAGGACATAGTTTCCTCGGCTAAAACTTTAGTACATTTATCCCACACTTCAGGATGGAGAATATCAACCGGCTGGTCGATGACCTCGATTTTTAAAAGTCTCGCAACGGCGAGAGTAAAATCCTTAGCCTTACACTCAATACCCCACTGCTTATGCAATTCCAATGCAACCTTCACAAGGGCTTCCATCCTCCTTGCGGGTCCGAGGGCGTCCCCTCCGCCGGGCTGGTCCTGCCACTTCGGCCGCCGTTCACCTGACGCAGGCGAGTTTCCCGGGTTTACGGCACCAGATGTTGCCTCTTGCAAAGGCGTGGCGACCTGTTTCAGGAACGGCAACGGCGCCACACTCTGGCAGCACGGTCCATCAGCTCACAGACACCAATGTGGTGGACGGCAAATGGTGTTTATTAGAGAGGGGCGCGGGGCTTTATACCCCAGGGATCAGATGTCACTTCCATCTGTTTACCTCACTGGCTACCTACTATTGGTTACCTAAAGAGAGGGGGGGGTCCTACCTTTCCGTACAGCCCGAAATCTTCCAACCGCAAGGCCCTATCTACCGACACTCCTTTGAAATTTTCATCACTCAAATAAAACCTCTCCAATTAGTTACGCAGGTCTTAATGTTTTTAAAGTAAATGACTTGAATAGACATGCTGGTAAAGTCTTTCTGTATGATTAATGAGCCCCATGGTGTCTTTTCTTCTGAGTCCACAGACCTCAGATACCAAGAGGACAGTGAAGAAACCTCTCAAGAAGTTCAAGTCAGGAATGTCATGATCCACACCAGATAGACTGCTTTGGCAGAGGTTAAACCCTTCTGCGTTCCAACCGACCTCAGATTGCTCTGGGTGGCTGGGGGTGGCTGGGCTGAACCCCTGAGTGATGTCCAATTAGGTGCTTTATCGTGAGGAGGTCTTCACAATTCTTGGGAATAGAATTAAGACTCAAAATGCAGTCAAGGTTTAAGTCACTTTAT
Organism: Gallinula chloropus; assembly: GCF_964237585.1. Classification (NCBI taxonomy): domain Eukaryota; kingdom Metazoa; phylum Chordata; class Aves; order Gruiformes; family Rallidae; genus Gallinula; species Gallinula chloropus. Next base: position 95,555 of record NC_140120.1, on the reverse strand, counting down.
TTGGCCTGCAACAAGTGTGCAGGAGAAGGGGGGGGGGGGGGAGGAAGAAAGAGAGAAGAGTGAGAAAGAGAGTGAGCGAGAGAGAGAGAGAGAGAGATATTGCAATATCTACCACCACGGAGCTGAAGTGTCCCATCAGTCCGAATCGACTTCACATCAGGTGGGGAGTTCCATTAGTTGCTGGTTGTCATGGTTCAGCACTGGGTGCAGGGGGGTTGCTCCACTGCGGACGTGCACACTAACGTGGCAGTTCTTCTTGGTTATATGTTGCCTCTTTGTCGCGATGGAGGGAAGGCAAGGATATGCTCAATATGAGTAATCAGCAGGCTTCGATTTATTATGGCTAATGGCTTTCTTTTATACTATTAATTGTTACTAATGCATGTTATAATTGTTACAACTTGATTGGTTCTTGGTTAAAGGTTACATCACTCATCGTGCGGTCTGGGAACGGTGCTTTTTCTCATTCTCAGGAACAGCAGATCCTTGAAACATACATCTTGTTTCTACACCTTGTCACTGTGTAACATCGCTATCAAAATACTGACCTTCCTCTCTATCACTTGTGTCGGGATGGTGCAACGCCTACTCGTACTATTAAGTTACACAGGACACTTCTTGAACAATTGCTCCATAGAGCCATGGCCTTGCTTCTCACGTAGCCACTGTTCCACACTCATCCAACCTGCTCTGTGCACAGCTCTGCTCTGCAGACCCCTCCTGGCATCAGGGAACTGCCCCAGGGAAACTCAGGGCTCAGGAGATGCTCCAGTGTCACCGTGAGAATCAAGTTTTCATTCATATACTTAAGGGGAGAAAGCCCACAAGAGAGGAAAAGTCAAAGCAAAGACTCTGCTTTGCAGGAAAATGCTTCCTTGATATTATTCTTCAAAGTCCCTCTGGAATTTCTCAAGGATCAGCTGGTTGTAGGGTTGCAGTCCTACATCTTTTCATCAGCCTAGCTGGACGTATGCCCTTCCCTTTGGGAAATGCCCCATCTTTAAAAAGTATAATGATCTTTTCTGTCAACACTTCAGTCTGGTGAAGTCTATTCCTTTTTCTTTCTTTAACTATTTTTGTAGGGAAATATCTTCTGAAAGTCAAAATCCTTCATATTCTTCTTGGACATAGCATATGGCTGAGGAGAGAGATTTCCTGATTATGCAATTGTTTTATGTTTAATTGTTGTTTCTTGTTGCAGAAATCTTTCTGTGCCTGTCTGCAAGGATTGTATAAGGAAAAGTGTTGGGAGTCCCAGGAGGCCTGCGATGGAACTGCTGGGCTTGGGGAAGAGCAAGGTTCTCCATGCAGGGCTGGATCTCAAGAGACTGCTTTTCCTGCCTGTCCAGAACTCTTTAGGAGACCGATGGAACAACATCCATAGTAGAATGCTGCTAAAACCTCTTCAATAAACTGAAACATGGCAGAAATTAAACTAGTATGAAAGCAATCCTCCACTGTGAAATTCCTCTGAAATGTCAGGCTGACAGGCCTGTAGTTCCCCTGGACCTCCTTCCAGCTCTTCTTGTAGATGGGTGTTACATGTGCCAGCTTTGATTCAGGCAGAACCACCCCAGTCAGCCAGGACAGCTGGTAAATGAGGGAAGGTGGCTTGGTGAGCATTTCTGCCAGCTCCCTCAGTACCCTCAGGTGTATCCCATCCCAAACCATTGACTTTTGAAACCATCAACCCCTTGTCTAGTGTAGATCAAAGCAGCTAAGCAGGTCACTTGTCAATTATCCTAGGATTATAGGGGTTTTGCTCTATTTCCCATCCCCACCTTTCCACTCAGGGTCTGGGCACCAGAGGATATCTGGGCTTACTACTACAGATGAGGCAAAAAAAGTGTTAAGTACATCAGCTTCTTCATCCTCTGTCACAATGGTTCCCTCTAGATCCAATAAAGGTTGGATCCATGGCCCTCCCCTATTTATAGAATTAATTCTATAATAATTAATTCCACAGAATTAATTATATAAATACATTAATAACAAAAGGAGCATCACAAAGAAAAGGTGTGAGGGCTAAAAAATCTCAGGTAGCCCACTAGCAGCCCCTGTAACCTTGGGGGTCAGGGATTTCCTGGCCAAGAGAACGGTCCTAAGAGTGAGTGATGTCATTTTGTGTCTCTACTAGTGTCCTCCTTGAACATTCCAAACGTCCAGCAATAGCTCCCAAATAAATCTATGAAGGTTCAATGATGTTCCTGGCCTGAAACCTCCCCAGGAGGAGGTTTCACTAGCAGCCCCAGTAACCTTGGGCCGAAGGCATTCCCAGCCAAGGGAATGGGCCTGTAATACCAGACATCATTTTGTGGCTCTACCAGCTTCCACCTTCAAACACACTAATGATCCACCAATATATCCCAAGCAAAAGATGCAAGGGCTGAGCGATGTTCCTGACCTGAAATTTAAACAGGTAGCCCACCAGCAGCCCCAGTAACCTTGGGGCTCAAGGATTGCAATGCAAAGGGAAAAGTCCTGACAGTGCCTGATGTCATTTTGTGGCTCTACCAGCGTCCACCTTCGAAACTGCTAAACGTCCAGCAACAGCTCCCAAACAAAAAGGGCAAAGGCTTAAAGAGGTTCCTGGCCTGACACCTCCCTAGGTAAGGCACTAGCAGCATGAATAACCTTAAGGCTCAGCACATTCCCAGCCAGGGGAATGACCCTAAAGGTGCCTGACATCATTGAATGGCTCTGCTATCCTCCACCTTCGAAATTGCTAAACTGCACTAGTAGCTCCAAAACAAAAGGTGCAAGGAATGAAAGAAGTTCCTGGCCTGAAACCTCCCCATGTAGACTACAATCAGGACCACTAACCTTGGGGCTCGGGGATTTCCTTGCCAATGGATCAGTCCTAACAGTGCCACATTTAATTTTTGGGTTCTACCAGCATCTGCCTTTCAATATGCTACACGTCCTCCAATAGCACCAAAACAAAAGGTGTGAGGGCTGAAAGATGTTCTGGAATGAAACCTCCTCAGGAGTCGGACAAGAAGAAACAGTGGCATCAGAGCTCAAGGTGCTCCTTGCTCAGGGAACGGTCCTAATATTGCCTGATGTCATTTTCAGGCTCTACCAGTGTCCATCTAGGAAACTGCTAAATGTCCTCCAGTAGCACCAAAAGAAAAGGAGAGAGGGCCAAAAGATGTTCCTGGGCTTAAACCTCCCCAGGTATCCCATAAAACATCCCAACATTTAAAAGGTAATAAATACAAGAAGACCAGACTGCCTGGGGTAGGCATTTGAGCATGTGAGGATGAGGATCTGGGCGATTTCATAGAAGAACTGGTCACCAGCATTGCCCTTGCAGAGATATAGGGAACATGTCTTGGCCGTGAGCAGCACAGCACTGAGAAACCCGCTGCAGCTCCCGTGTGTCTGCAAAAGCCAGGAAGAGGAAGTGGGGAATGAAGCTGCCCTTGGATAATCTGCCTCTATGTATGAAACCTTCTGCAAGGAGAAAAAGGCAATGACAACTTTGGGCACTATTCACATAGCAATCCCCATGAGGCCTGAGGCACCAGGAGGAAGCCTAGAAGAACTGCTCTTCTGCTCAGATGGGTCAGGCTCCTGGGATGGAGGGAGCTCATGGCAACCCAGCAGCACTGACAAGAGACAGCTCTGCCAGGAGCAGCTCCTCTGCCAAGCACACAGGGCTGGGGACACTGCCTGGAGGCACCGAGGGGAGACCTGTGAGGCTGAGAGAGCTGACGGATGCTGAGAGATCACTGCAGGAGAAATCTCCACAGCCTCTCCCTGGTATGTCTGTGGGTGCAGGGCAATGCAGGTTCTGTTCCTGGAGGGATCTCCTAAAGCTGGGACATGGGACAGTGTGTGGGGTCTGTCAGGAGGACAGGTTCCCTACGCATCCAGGAAGTGCTGCCTGGAAGGGATGCCCTTCTGCCCCATGAGAGGGTCAGGGCATGACAGCTGTCTTCTCCTGGGCATGGCTACAGAGGTGTAAAGCAGAGGGTGCACCCAGGGGTGCCCAGGGCTGTCCTTATGAGCAGGGTCACTGTACCCTGAAGTCTGTGTGCTGGAGAAGACACTCTGCTGCTGCCAAGATCAGAACTCAGCCTGCCTGGTGTGCTTCTATCAGCACTGCAGAAAGAAGCTGTGGGTGGAAAGTATGACCTATGGAAGGACAGTGTAGGGTACTTCTGCTGGCTCTAGACACATGCATTAGTGAGGCTGGCACTGAGCTGGCCTTCACTTCAAGACTCCCATCTGTAGGACATGGACTTCCCTTCTCCCAGCAGTAGCACGCTGAAGCCAGCACAAAGCAGACCTCCCAAAAGGGACCTGCTAGAGCTTTCCTGAACTAAATTAGAAGTATGGAATTTTCTTTTTCCCTCAATGAAAAGATCCCTAAATTCTCATTGTGCGTTTTCCTCCTTGGACAGGTCTCCACACTTGATGGCAGCAGATGTCCAACAGCAGCTCGATCAACCAGTTCCTCCTCCTGCCCTTTGCAGACACACGGGAGCTGCAGCTCCTGCACTTCTGCCTCTTCCTGGGCATCTACCTGGCTGCTCTCCTGGGCAATGGCCTCATCATCCTCACCATAGCCTGTGACCACCACCTCCACACCCCCATGTACTTCTTCCTCCTCAACCTCTCTCTTACTGACCTTGGCTGCATCTCCACCACTGTTCCCAAAGCCATGGCCAATTCCCTGTGGGACACCAGGGCCATTTCCTACACAGGATGTGTGGCTCAACTCTTTTTCTTTGTATTTTTCATCTCAACAGAGTTCTGTCTTCTGACTGTCATGGCCTATGACCGCTACGTTGCCATCTGCCACCCACTGCACTACGGGACCCTCCTGGGCAGCAGAGCTTGTGTCCACATGGCAGCAGCTGCCTGGGCCAGTGGGTTTCTCTATTCCATTCTGCACACAGCCAATACATTTTCACTTCCCCTGTGTCATGGCAATGCCCTTGACCAGTTCTTCTGTGAAATCCCCCAGATCCTCAAGCTCTCCTGCTCAGATGCCTACCTCAGGGAAACTGGAGTCATTGTGGTCAGTGCCTGTTTGTATTTTGGGTGTTTTGTGTTCATTGTGGTGTCCTATGTGCAGATCTTCAGGGCTGTGTTGAGGATCCCCTCGCAGCAGGGACGGCACAAAGCCTTTTCCACCTGCCTCCCTCACCTGGCTGTGGTTTCCTTGTTCCTCAGCACTGGTGTGTTTGCCTACTTGAAGCCCCCCTCCCTCTCTTCTTTATTTTTGGAACTTGCATTGTCATTTCTTTATTCGGTGTTTCCACCAGCAGTGAATCCCCTCATCTACAGCATGAGGAACCAGGAGCTCAAGGGTGCTGTGCGGAAACTGATGACTGGATGTTTTTAGCAGCAATAAACCACTCATATCACCAACCCTGTAACTCGCGTTACAACCGCTCCTTATTTCGTAGGGATTGTAGTTCATGTCTTCTTTTCTTTTTTCCTTCTAGATAATCTAAGCTATAATAACTTGTTCCATGTTTATCCCATTCCAAATGCAGTATCTCTTGGTCTTGTGAGACCAAGACACTTCCTATTGATGAGCTGTGCTCTGTTTGCATCAGGTCTGCCTGCAATGGGCCACAATGTTTCTTTCATTTTGTTTTACTTTCCTTACATTTTTAAAAAATTTCCAAGCACATCTTCATCAGTGGAATCATTTGACAACTTGTCTGAAATGGCAATGCTTCCCCACCATGACAGAATGGGAATGTGCAGGATTGGAACCGATGGCAGCAGAAGAAATACTCACCTTCCCCTGTAGCCACATTACTGTCAGTCTGTCTCTGTCATCTTCCTCATCATTCAGGTGTTTCCACCTCTCCTGATGATACAGACATGAGTAAGGACATCTATTCAGCAGAGTAGATGTATGTAAGCACTTCACTTTGCTCACAGCTTTCCACCTCCGCTTGCTCTTTGGTCTTTCAGGTGCCGCTCAGCTCCCTGGTGTCTGCTGGGCTTGGGGCAGAGCCCGGTTCTCCAGACAGGCTTGGGTCTCAAGAAACTGTATTTCTTGCCTGTCCAGATCTCCTTAGGAGAATGCTGCTGTCACTGCTTCTATCAACTGAGCCATGACAGAAAATACCTGTGACTGAAAAAAGGTCTTTCATGGGAAACTCTTTTGAAATCTTCATCACTAAGGACCTATATAAAATCCAATTAGTTGTAAAAATCTTGAGTTTAACCATGAAAATGAGTTGAAGTGATTCTTGTAAGGGCTTTCTGGATTTTAATGAGCCTCATGGTGTCTTTTCTTCTGAGTCCACAGACCTCAGATACCAAGAGGAGAGTTAAGAAACCTCTCAAGAAGTCAGGACTAATGCCCAAAGCAACTTGAAGCGTTAACAGGCCCCACTGGGAGCCATTCCTGACAAAACCTCCCCATGGGCTCGTTAGAGCAGACAACTGGAGGCCATGAGGACAAACACAGGCAAAGCTCAGGCAGCTCTGATGCTGAGGACACCCTGGCTTGGTCTGATGAAGCAGAAATGCCAAGTGCTGACCCCCAGCCCCTGGGCAGGGAGATCCTGACCCCCACCTCTGTCTCAGGGCTCTTCCCTGGGATGTGGGAATTGTGACAGGGGTATGACACATGGTTGCATCCCCTGGAGTGGGTGCAAGGAGGCAATGATGTTCCATGGCCCTGAGGACAATGTGTCTTCTCTGAGGCCTCTGTAGCAGGGACATTTACCATAGCCAAGGAGGTAAGGACCTCCTTTCTATCAAGCCCTTTTAGCCTGTCTGGAACCCTTGGCCATCTGCACCATGGCCCATTCACACTGTCTGTGCTTGTTTCCCTGTAAAATGCGGGGCACCAAACCCCTTTCCCACCTCGTTGTCACCTCATGATGTCCCTGCCTGTTCTGCTGTCTCTGCCTCCTCACCAGCTGTTCCCACAAACACAAAGTCACCAGCTCATCCACACTTCCTCAAAGTGACATTTTGCACCACAGCACTACCCTCAGAAGGACTTTTCTTTATCCTCATGCCCACTCTGACCTTCAAAGCAGCAGTTTCAGTGAACTTCCTTTCTTATGTTCTTTCCTGGTAGCACAAAGAGGGCTTCCCTCAGCCTCACCTTCCCCAGGCTAAAGAAGCCCTGGGTCTCTCAGCCTCTCCCCACAAGACCCCCAACCATATCTTGGTAGACATTCTCTGCCCACATGACAGGTGCTCTTAGTGCGCAGCCTGGGGAGGTTTCAGGCCAGTAATAACTTTCATCTCTCACAACTTTTTTGGGGGGGCTATTGCTGGATATTTAGCATTTTTGAAACATGACACTGATCGAGCCAGAAAATGATCTGAGGCACTGTTAGGACCCTTCCCTTGGATAAGAATGTCTTGGGCCCCAAGGTTACTGGTTCTTCTAGTGTGCATCCTGGGGAGGTTTTATGCCACGAACCTTTTTCAGCCCATGTACCTTTTGCTTGGGAGCTACTGCTCTACATTCAACAGTTTTGAGGGAGAAGCTGGTAGACTCTGAAAACAGCATCAGGTGCTTTTAGGACTGTTCCCTTGGCTATGAAAGCCCTGGACCCCAAGGTTACTGGTCCTGTTTGTAGTATACATGGGGATGTTTCAGGCCAGAAATGTATCTCTTCCCTTGCACCTTTTGTTTTGGAGCTATTGGTGCAGTTCAGCGGTTTTGAAGGTGGAGGACTCTAGAGCTGTGCAATGACATCAGGCACTGCGAGGGTCGTTCCCTTGGCTCGGAATGTTCTGAGCCTTAATGTTACTCGTCCTGCTAGTGGGTTACCTAGGGAGGTTTCAGGCCAGGATCATCTTTGGCCAGCACCCCTTTTGTTTGGGAGCTATTGCTGGACACATTGAAGTTTTAAAGGTGGATGCTGATAGAGGCCAAACTTGACATCAGGCACTGTTAGGACACTACCTTGGTAAGGAGAGACCCAAGCCCCAAGACTTCTGGGGCTGCTAGAGAGCTAACCAGGGAGATTTCAAGCCAGGAACATCTTTCAGCCCTTGCCCCTTTTCCTTAGGATCTCTTGCTGGATATTTTGAAGTTTCAACTGTGGACAGTGTTGGAGCCTGAAAACAATGTCAGGCACTGTTAGGACTGTTCCCTTGTCTAGGGATGTCCTGATCCTGAAGGTTACTGAGGCTGCTTCTCCACCCCCTGAAGAGGTTTCAGGGCAATGACATCTTTAAGCTCTCGGACTTTTGTTTGGGAACTGCTACTGGATGGTTTGAAATTTTGAAGATGGACACTCAGGCAATGAAAATGACCTCAGGCAATGTTGGGATGGTTCCCTTGGCAAGGAACTCAGCCCTTGCTCCTTTTGTTGTGGTGCTATTGGTGGATGCAGCTGTAGAGTGTGAAAGCCCTGATCTCCAGTGTGAATCACAGAATCACAGGGGTTGGAAGGGACCTCGAGAGCTCATCGGGTCCAACCCCCATGCCAAAGCAGCTCCTCAGCTCATATCACTCAGACAGGCATCCAGACGGGTCTTGAATCTCCAGTGAAGGAGACTCCACCACCTCCCTGGGCTGCCTGTCCCAGGGCTCCCTCACCCTCACTGGGGAAAAGTTCTCCGCATTTCGGTGTGGAACTTCCTGTGCTCCAACTTGCAGCCATTGCCCCTTGTCCTGTCCCCACAGACACTGAAAAGGGGCTGGCTGATTCCCCCTGCATCCCCTGCTTCAGATAATTATAGACTTTAATTGGGTACGCCCTTAGTCTTCTCAAGGCAGAACAGTCCCAACTTAGTCAGCCTTTCCTCATAGGGGAGATGCTCCAGGCCCTTCATCATCTTTGTAGCCCTTCTCTGGACTCTCTCCAGGAGATTCCGGTGCCTTTTATACCAAGGAGCTCAGAACTGGACACAATACTCCAGGTGGGGCCTGACCAGGGCAGAGTAGAGGGGGAGGATCACCACCTGTCACCTGCTGGTTACACTCTTCCGGATGCACCCAGGATCCCATTGGCTCTCTTAGCCACCTAGGCACACTGCTGGCTCATTGCCAACCTGTAATCTACCAGGATCCCCAGGTCCTTCTCCACTGAGCTGTTCTCCAGCAGGTCATCCCCCAGCCTGTACCGATACAAACGGTTGTTCCTTCCCAGATGCCAGACTCTACACTTGCTTTTGTTGAACCTCATCTGGTTTCTCCCTGCCCAGCTCTCCAGCCTGTCCAGGTCTCTCTGGATGGCAGCGCAGTGTCCTGCGTGTCAGCCACTCCTCCCCGCTTTGGATCATCAGCGTACTTGCTGAGGATGGATGCTATTCCCCGCAATCAAAGCCTCAGCAGGCCCCCGGCTGACCTTCACCCCCCAGGCAAGGGGCTGGTGGCATCTGGGGGGCAAGGGACAGCTACTGTTGGTCTCCCAGGAGATGCCCAGCAAAAGTGCCTCTGCAGGGGCCCTGCTGGGCTTGTTGTTTGTAAGCAGAGAAGGCCCAGTGGGGGATGGGAAGGGTGGAAGACACCTGGGGCACAGTGACCATGAGCTGAGAGAATTCTCAGTGCTGGGAGAAGGAAGGAAGGGAGAGAGCAGAACAGCCACCTCAGGCTGCCCTAGGGCTGCCTTTGGGCTGCTCAGACAGCTGCTGGAGAAGATCCCAGGGGAGGAAGCCCTTGAGGGCAAAGCAGCCCAGGAGGGTTGGATGCTGCTCCAGAAGGAAATCTTGGCGGCACAAGAACAGGCTGTCCCAGGCTGTGGGAAGAGGAGTGGGCCAGGAAGGAAGCCAGCTTGGCTGAGGAAAGAGATCCAGGAATTTGCCTTCACATCCGTGTCCTCGTCCTTCAAGGGGAGCAAGTCTGGGCTGAGCCTTTGCCATGGCTCCAGGGCTCAAGGTTTGGGTTGGGGTTTGGGGCAAACACGGCCGAGCCATGAGGGGAATGGTCAAAGGACCCAGCCATGACCATTCCACCCCAACCCTGAATTGGTGACACCAACCCACCACTGGTCACCCCAACCATCCGCCCTTGGAGCAACACGTGGCCTAGCTTTGCAGTCCTGCCCCCAGCTCGGCCTCCTCCAGCTCTGTCCCAGTTCTGGGTCACTGGGTGCTGGGAGAGAATAGGGGCTGCTCAGACCAAGTGCTGTGCTTGGGGGGGGTCTTGACCCAGAGGTTCAGTCCCTTTCCCATCTTCTTACCGTGGCTTTTACATGGCCTCTGGGCAGCTGGCAGGCTTGGGGACTCATCCTGAATCCTGGAAAAGCCGCAATCAAAGTCTCAGCAGGCCCCCGGCTGAACCTCACCCCCGGGGCAAGGGGCTGGGGGCATTTGGGGGGCCAGGGCCAGATCCCTTTGGTCCCTCAGGCAACGCCGGGCTCTGACTTTGCCCATGTGGCGGCACGTGGTTGGCTGCCCCTTGCAGCGTCACCCCTTGGCACTGTGATGTCATCACACGTCACACTCACCCTCCACTGTAACTTGGGGTTTGGCAGCTGTGGGGCTGCCAGAAGCCCAGGAGCAGCCATGGCAGCAGAAGCCATGGCCGGGTACCGCTGCAGCCACAGCCGGAGCAGCCGCTGGCAGAGAGACGGCTCCAGGCGCACCCGGCAGACACACAGCCGGAGAAGGGGGAGGCAGCCAGCTGCCAGCCACAGGCAGCAACGCCAAGGGAGGCCATGGAAACGGGGGCCCGTCCCCAGGCGCCGTGGGATGTCCTGGGGCTGCGGGCGGTGGGCGACGCAAGGGCGGCCGGGCAGCAGGGAGCGAGGCAGGGGATTCACAGACTCCCTTTTTCCTCAGGGTGCCGCTCTGTCCTGCACCGCTGCACCCCCATGCAGAGGAGGAGGAGGAAGGCACTGTAAGCGCAGCGCCTGCAGCCTCCCGTAAAGAACTTGACTAGTAAAGGCTGAGGGAAAGAAGGAATTCAGGACCTCAGCCTTGTCCTCATCCCTTGTCACTCCTGTTCCCCCTGCGTCCAGTCAGGGCTGGAGATTCCCCTTGACCCTCCTGTTCCTCCAGGTTCAAGAGAACTTGGATTCTCTGGTACAGAACTGGCCAGGCTGAGTCCCAGTTGGGCTTCAGCCCTTCTGACTTTCTCCCCACATGATCTCCCCACATGCAGCCAGTCAGGTAAGGCCCAGTCAGCAAGGCGGCCGGTCAGGCAAGGAGACCGGTCTACATGGTGGCCGGTCAGGCAAGGAGACAGGTATACATGGTGGCCGGTCAGGCAAGGCATCAGGTCAGGTAGGTGGCTGGTCAGGCGGGGAGGCCGGTAACCAAGGCAGTTGGTCAGGCAGTTGTATGATCAGGCAAGGCGGCCAGTGAGGCAGGGAGGCCGGTCAAACAAGTTGTCTGGTCGGGCAGACGGCAGGTCAGGCAAGGTGATCAGTCACCGAGGTGGCCGGTCAGTGAAGGTGGCCAGTGAGGCAGGTGGCCGGTCAGTGAGGCAGCCAGTCACTAAGGCAGCAGGTCACTCAGGTGGCCGGTTGGGCAAGGCGACCGGTCAGGCCAGGCAGCCAGTGTGCATGGTGGCCACCTGACCTGCCACCTGACGTGACCTGTCACCTCCACTGACTCGCCATGAACAGCACCTATGGAGATAGCTCCAAGGTTTCCTGGCAAACCAAAGCCCTCAGAGCCACAATGCTAGGGGCTGCTTGTGGGCCGCCTGGGGAGGTTTCAGGACAGCTATGTCTTTCAGTCCTGGCTCCTTTGGTTTGGGAGCTATTGCTGGACGTTCAGCATGTTTTCAATGGAGCGCTTCTGAGGCCGTTTAAAACATCTACAGAGGCAGCTCGAAGGTTTCCTGTCAAAGGAAAGCCCTAAGAGCCGCCTACCTGACCTGAATGGCGGCCTTGCCCAACCGGCCGCATAACGTGACTTGCCACCTTCACTGACCTGACCAGCCGCCTTGACCGACTGGCCGCCTGACCTGACCTGCACGGCCTCCTGAACTGACCGGCCGCCTTGTCTGACTTGACAGGCCGCCAGCCCGACCGGCCACCTGAACTGACCTGACAGGCCGACTGACCGGCCGCCTACCCAACCTGACCGGCCGCCTGCCCTACCAGACTGTCCACCTGCCTGACTGGCCTCCTGACCTGACCAGGCTCCTTGTCCAACCTGACCGGCCACCTGACCTGACCGGCTGTCTGACCTGACCTGACCAGCCACGTGCCCGAACTGACCGGCCGCCTGACCTGACCGGCCGCCTTGCCCAACTGGCTGCCTGATTTGACCGGCCAACTGACCTGACCAGCTGCCTTGCCCAACTGGCCGCCTGACATGACCTGACCTGACCTGATCTGACCTTACCAGCCAGCTGACCTGACCGGCCGCCTGACCTGACCGGCTGCTTTGCCCGTCCGTCCGCCTTGCTCGACCTGACTGGCTGCCTGACAGGCCTCCTTGCCCGACCTGACCGGCCACCTTGCCAGACCAGCCACCTGACGTGACCGGGCACCTGACCTGACCGGCTGCCTGCCCGACCGACGGCCTGACCTGTCCGGCCACCTTGCCCAACATGACTGGCCGCCTGCCCGACCGGCCGCCAGACCTGACAGGATGCCTTGCCCGACCTGACTGGCTGCGTGATATGACCGGCCGCCTGCCATTACTGACCGGCTGCCTTGCCCGACCGGCCGCCTGTCTAACAGGCCGCCTGACATGACCGGCCAACTGACCTGACCGGCTGCCGTGCCCGAACTGACCGACCGCCTTGCCCAACCGACAGCCTGACCTGACCGGCCACCTTGCCCGACCTGACATGCCGCCTGCCCGACCGGGCGACTCACCTGGGCGGCCGCCTTGCCCGACTGGCCGCCTGACCTGACCTGACCGTCCACTTGACCTGGCAGTCCGCCTTGCCTGACCGGCCACATGACCTGACCTTACCGGCCAGCTGACCTGACCGGCCACCTTCCCCTACTTGACCGGCCACCTGCCTGACAGGCCTCCTTGCCCGACCTGACCGGCTGCCTGACCTGACCATCCGCCTGACCTGACCAGCCGCCTTACCCAACCAACTGCCTTACCTGACCGGCTGCCTAGCTCGACTGGCCACCTGAACTGACCTATCCGGCCACCTGAACTGACCGGCCGCCTTGCCCGACCAGCCGCCTGACCTGACCTGAACGGCTGCCTTAGCCCACTGGCTGCCTCACCTGACCTGACCAGCAGCCTGACCTGAGCTGACCTGACCATCCACCTGACCTGACCGGCCACCTCACCTGACCTGACCTGACCAGCTGCTTGACCTGTCTGGCCGCCTTGCCCGACCTGACTGGCCGCCTGCCCGACCAGCCTCCTGCCCCACCTGACCGGCTGCCTTCCTGACCTGAACAGCCTCCTTGCCCAACCGACCGCCTGACCTGACCGGCTGCCTAGCCCGACTGGCCGCCTGAACTGACCTATCTGGCCGACTGAACTGACCGGACGCCTTGCCCGACTCGCCGCCTGACCTGACGTGAACAGCCGCCTTGCCCGACTGGCTGCCTGACCTGACCTGACCGGCCGCCGGACCTGAGTGGCTGCCTGCCCTACCAGCCTCCTGCCCCACCTGCCCAACCAGGCACCCAACCTGACTGGCCGCTTTGTCAGACCAGCCACCTGACCTGACCGGCCGCCTGACCTGACCAGACTGGCCACCTGACCTGACTGGCTGCCTTGCCCTACCTGACTGGCCGCCTTCTTAACCTGACTGGCCGCCTGCTGGACCTTACTGGCCACCTTGCCCGACTAACCTCCTGACCTGACCGTCCGCCTTGCCCAACCGGCTGCCTGACCTGACCTGACCGGCCGCCTGATCTGACCTCACAGGCCACCTGACCTGACTGGCCGCTTTGCCCGACCTGACTGTCCGCCTGCCCGACTGATGGCCCAACCTGACTGGCTGCCTGTCCCTCCAGACCGGCTGCCTGGCCGACCGACGGCCTGACCTGATGGCAGCCTGCCCCACCAGACCAGCCGCCTGCCAAACCGGCTGCCTGATCGACCTGACCGGCCAGCTCGCCCGACCTGACTGGCCTCCCGACCTGACCGTCCACCATTCCCGACCTGACTGGCCGCCTGCCTGACTGGCCGCACTACCTGACCAATCGCCTGACCTGACCGGCAGCCTGCCCGACCTTATCGGCCGCCTTCCCGACCGGCCGCCTAACCTGACCGGCTGACTTGCCCAACTTGACAGGCTGCCTGTCCGACCAGCTGCCTGAACTGAGTGGCGGCCTTGCCCGACATGACCGGCCGCCAGCTCGACCGGCCGCCTGCCCGAACGACCGCCTGACCTTTCCGGCCGCCTGACCTGACCTGAGTGGCTGCATGACGGTCAGGTCGGGCAAGGCGTCCGGTCAGGACAGGTGGCCAGTCAGGTCAGGTAAGGCAGCTGGTCAGATCAGGTCAGGCGGCCAGTCGGGCAATGCGATCGGTCAAGTCAGGACGCTGGTTGGGCAAGGTGGCCGGTCAGGTCGGGCAGGCGGCACGTCAGGCTGGGTAAGGAGGCCATTCGGGCACATGGCCAGTCAGGTCGGGCAAGGCGGCTGGTCATGTCGGGCGGCCGGTTGGGCAGGCTTCCAGTCAGGTCGGGCAAGGCGGTCGGTCATGTCAGACGGCTGGTCAAGCAGGCGGCCGGTCAGGCAAGGGGGCCAATCAGGATGGCAAACGGTCTGGTCAGGTCAGACGGCCAGTCAGGTCAGGTCAGGTGGCCAGTCAGGCAGACGGCTGGTCAGGTTGGGCATGGCAGCCCGTCAGGTCAGGAATCCGGTCAGGTCAGGTCAAGTCACTCAGCCGGTCAGGTCAGGTGGCCAGTTGGGCAAGGCGGCCTGTCAGGTCAGGTTGCCAGTCAGTTCAGGCAAGGCGGCCGGTCAGGTCAGGTCATGCGGCCAGAAGGGAGAGTCGACCAGTCAGGTCAGGTGACCAGTCGGGCAAGGCGACTGGTCAGGTCAGGCTGCAGGTCGGGAAGGCGGCTGGTCAGGTTGGTCAGGCGTCTGGTCAGGTGGGGCAGGCGGCCGGTCATGTTGGGCCGTCGGTCGGGCAGGCGGCCAGTCAGATCGTGCAGGCGGCCAGTCAGGTCAGGCAGCCGGTCAGGTCAGGTCAAGTGGCCGGTTGGGCATGGTGGCTGGTCAGGTCAGGTCAGGCGGCTGGTCAGGTAGGGCAAGGCGGCCAGGACTGAAAGACATAGCTGGCCTGAAACCTCCCCAGGCGGCCCACAAGCAGCCCCTAGCATTGTGGCTCTGAGGGCTTTGGTTTGCCAGGAAACCTTGGAGCTATTTCCATAGGTGCTGTTCACAGCCGCAGAAGTGCTCCACAGTTGCTGTTCATGGCGTGTCAGAGGAGGCGACAGGTCACGTCAGGCGGCGGGTCAGGTGGCCACCATGCACACTGGCTGCCTGGCCTGATGGGTTGCCTTGCCCAACCGGCCACCTGAGTGACCTGCTGCCTTAGTGACTGGCTGCCTCACTGACTGGCCACCTGCCTCACTGGCCACCTTCACTGACCGTCCACCTCGGTGACCAATCACCTTGCCTGACCTGCCGTCTGCCTGACCAGATGCTTATCCTGACCAGAGGCCTTGCCTGACTGCTTGTCTGCCTGACAAGCCACCTTGGTAACCTGCCGCCTTGCCAGACCGGTTCCCTTGCTGACCAGCAGTCTTGCTGAGCAGACACCCTGTTTGACCGGCCTCCCTGCCTCATTGGCCACCTTGCCTGATCATGCACCTGCCTGACCAGCTGCCTTGGTTGCCGGCCGCCTGCCTGACCAGCCGCCTACCTGACCTTATGCCTTGCTTGACCGGCCACTACGTAGTCCAGTCTCCTTGTCTGACCAGTTCCCTTGCTGACCAGAAGCGATGTCTGAACGAACACCGTGCCTGACCAGCCACCTTAGAGACCAGACTTCGGTCACCCACCGCCCGCAGCCCCAGGACGTCCCACGGCGCCTGGGGACGGGCCCCCGTTTCCATGGCCTCCCTTGGCGTTGCTGCCTGTGGCTGGCAGCTGGCTGCCTCCCCCTTCTCCAGCTGTGTGTCTGCTAGGCGTGCCTGGAGCGGGGTCTCTGCTGGCGGCTGCTCCGGCTGTGGCTGCAGCGGTACCCGGCCATGGCTCCTGCTGCCACGGCTGCTCCTGGGCTTCAGCTGTGGGGCTGCCACACCCCAAGTTACAGTGGAGGGTGAGTGTGATGTGTGACGACATCACAGTGCCAAGGGGTGACGCTGCAAGGGGCAGCCAACCACCTGGGCAAAGTCAGCGCCCAGCGTTGCTTGAGGGACCAAAGGGATCTGGCCCTGGCCCCCCAAATGCCCCCAGCCCCTTGCCCAGGGAGTGAGGTTCAGCCGGGGGCCTGCTGAGGCTTTGATTGCGGCTTTTCCAGGATTCAGGATGAGTCCCCAAGCCTGCCAGCTGCCCAGAGGCCATGTAAAAGCCACAGTAAGAAGATGGGAAAGGGACTGACCTTCTGGGTCAAGACACCCCCCAAGCACAGCATTTGGTCTGAGCAGCCCCTATTCTCTCCCAGCACCCAGCGACCCAGAACTGGGACAGAGCTGGAGGAGGCCGAGCTGGGGGCAGGACGGCAAAGCTGGGCGAGATGTAGCTCCAAGGGCCGATGGTTGGGGTGACCAGTGGTGGGTTGGGGTGACCAGTTCAGGGTTGGGGTGGAATGGTCATGACTGGGTCCTTTGACCATTCCCCTCATGGCTTGGCCGTGTTTGCCCCAAACCCCAACCCAAACCTTGACCCCCGGAGCCATGGCATAGGCTCAGCCAGACTTGCTCCCCTTGAAGGACGAGGACATGGACGTGGAGGCGACTTCCTGGATCTCTTTCCTCAGCCAAGCTGGCTTCCTTCCTGGCCCATTCCTCTTCCCACAGCCTGGGACAGCCTGTTCTTGTGCCGCCAAGATTTCCTTCAAGGGGTCGGTTGGCCCCACAGTTGGGTTCTGAAGGAAACTGGGGGAGATTTTGGCCAGAAACACTCCAAGTTGGTTCAAAAGAGATTGAGAATGTGCCAAACTGGTTCTCCAGGGAGGTGGGGACACAGGGATGGGGTCAAGGCCACCATCAGCACCACCAGTAGCACCACCAGAAGCTCTGGCACAGTAGTAGGTGGCCGTGTCACCGTCCCTGAGTCTGTTCATCTTCAGCGTCACCGTGCTCTGGGAGTTGTCCTTGGAGATGGTGTACCAGCCCTTGACCAATGACCCCTAGTCGGTGCTGCTACCATCGTTAGTAATGTGTGTGACCTAGTCCAGCCTATTACCGGGGACCTGGTGAGCCCAGAACATGTGGGTGCTGCTGGAGTCAAAGCCAGAGGCCTTGCAGAGGAGGTGCAGGGACCCCCCGCGTGTCTGGAGGCCCCTACGGACTCCACCAGTGTCCCAGCTGGAAAATTTAGAGGATTTTGGAGGAATATAAAGGAATTTGGGGGAAATGAAGGAATTTGAGGAAAATATGAAGGAATTTTGAGATAAATTAAGGAAATTTAGAAGATAATTAAGGAATTTGTGGAAAAATTATGAGAATTTGGGGAAAGATTAAGGGAATTTGGGGGTAAATTAGGGGTGAGGTTGGTGGAGAGAATGGGGGCTGCAGAAAATGGGTGCTGTAAGAAGTAGCCAGAAGCTCTCTGCAGGCCCCAAAGAGTAAACATTGGCTGATTCAAGGGCAGAGCTGCCGCTGACCAAGGCCGAGGCAATTAGCGATGGTCACAGCGCCTCTGGGAATCACATACAGGAGAAAGAGAAACACAAGCAGCTGCATTTGCCACTGGAGAAGGGAGCAAAATCCTGACTAAAGTGCAGTCTGCTAAGAAGGGAGGGGTGGGGGAAGGTGCTTTAAGATCTGGTCACACTTCTCATTATCTGACTCTGGTGTCACTGTCTGTGTAGTGCAGTGTCATCAATGAGAGAGTTTTCTTTCCTTCACTCTGTGTTGAGTCTGTTCTGCCCATGTCGTTGATTACAGGACGATCTCTCCCTGTGCTTATCTTGACTCCTGAGCCTCTTAATATATATTTTTTTCCGCTGTCCAAAAAAAAGGGGAGGGATAGACCGACTTTGGTGGGCGTCTGGCCTCCAGCCAGGCCTAAACAACCACACATACTAATGTCACAGAACTGGGGCCTCACTGCTTCCTTGCACTCCCTCAGGATGCTGGGAGCTGTGGTACCCTTGTACCACACTCTGCATCACACACCCCATGTGACACTGGCCCAGGAAGAGCCCTGTGGCAGTGCAGGGGGCAGAATCCCACTTCTGTGGGGCTGGCTCTTCTGCTTGATAAAATACTCAGCATCAGATGCACCTGCACAGTGCCTTAGTCTACCTTAAATCACAGACTCCAATTTTCTGCTCTAACCCATTCACGAGGAGAGAGGCTTTCTCAGTAATGGGCCTCAGTGGGGCCAATTAACACTCTACAGCAGTTCAGCTTTTTCTTCTGACCTTAACTCTTGGAGAGACTGCTTCAATCTCCTCACAGGATCTGCAGTTCATGGAATCAGCACCAAATACACCATGGGGCTCATTAAAATTGAAAAAGCCCTAACGAGCTATGTGTCTTTTCTTCAGAGTTTCAAGACTTGTACAGCTAATTGAAGTTTCAGGACTCTAATTAAAGTGGAAGATATCAGTGAGCACTTCATTAAAAAAAAAAAAGATGTTTCAATATTTTCAGGCTTTTTAGTTTTTCAATTTACAGAAGTGACAGCAGCTTTCTCCAATTGATAGGGAACCAGAGGATCTCCTAAGCAGGTGTGGAAAGCTCACAACAGCTGTCTCCCTGATATCTCACACTGCTTAGATGACCTTCCTCTACACCTCCCCAACTCCACCATGTCTCCAAGGGATGCTTGGGAGTTGCTCTCTTTTCCTCCATCAGGCTTCTGCACTGAGCCTGCAGCTGAATGTTGCAGCCTCTTTGCAACAATTCCCACCCTGTTTACCCTGAGGACTGGCTGGGAATAGAAACAGAATTCTTCCTCATTTTGAAAAAAGTTATAAAAGAAATAAAACACATTCCCCAAGTATGAGTAAAAAACTGTAAGGGGGTGGAGTAAATCCCAAAAGCAAAGGACAGGGCACATGGCCAGAGAGTCTGCTGAAAAGGGGCCTTGAGACACAGTTCATTTCCTCAGGGCAGGTGGAAATACCCGAAAGGCAAGTTTCAGTGCACAGTGTGACAGTGTCCTGACACTCCAAGGACTCAGGAGGATGTTTATTTCTTCTCCTACTTTTAATGCATATCCCCAGAGCTCCTAACTTAGTCTGATTTGGGGAAAACAACAGTTGATTGGTTGGAAATATTCAGTCAGTGAAAACGTGCTTGTATCTTTTTAAATGTGAAGAAATTTCTCAGGCTTTTCTGGCAGAGCTCCAGCACCCACTTTGGCCTTATTCCTGGCCAAATTTCCAGCCCAGAACCTTGTCACCAACTCATGACCCTAGTGAACTCCCTGCCCAGCCTCCTATGGTCACTTCTACTTGGCTGTGTCCCCTGACCCCAGGCCCATCTTTAGAAAATCAAATTGGAGTTTTCTGGGGGAATATTTTCAGTCAAATGAAAATGTTTGTTGAAGCTGAAAATATTAGTGAGTCAGGACTGAGAAAGAAATGGACTTGTGCTGTGTTAGCTGACATCATCAGATTAGTAAAACTCTTTCTAGAAGACAATGTCTCCTCAAAGTCCCCCTGCAACTATACAGAATTTGAGAGGCAAGAATAAACTGATGATAGTGGCTGCACACTAACAAGCTTTCAGGGGAAAGTCACTGCGTGTGGAGAGCCATGGCAGGAAGGAAGATTCCTGGAGGTTTAGTAGAAGCTGCTAAGGGCTGTGGGTGATGAAACGCCTTAAGAATATTGACACGTGCCTCCCTGAATGCTGATTGGAGCAGGAAATCAGAGGGAGCAACTTCAGGATGACAGAGTGAGAAGATACAGACATGCTGTGTCATGGAGCCACTTGGATGTGTCCTGTCACACCACAGGGCCCAGTGGTCGTCCAGTGCCCAGTGAAATGGGGAGGCTTTTGGTCACCAGCTGAGGTTACTCTCTGGTCATCATGAGGATGGAAGCTCGCAGAGTGCCTACACACCCTGTCTCTTCCAACCTGGCACTGCCCTCAAACTTTCTGTGTATTACAATCCTATCTCTTAACCTGGAGCTCTCATCTGTCACCCTACTCTAAATGCCAACACCATAGTTGAAACCCTCACCAGATGCCTGAAGCTTAACCCATACCTAATGCTGAAGCCACCCTCCCCACATCTTCAACCCTTCTCCAAAATGTAACTCATGATTCCCAAAGAGCTACAATGAGGTCAGGGATTGTGAAGGAAAGGCCAGGGAGATGAAGTCTGGGGTAAGAGGAAGATGAAAACCAAGGTGGCATTGCTGGAGAGTTGCTGGTGATGATACTTCTGCTGGAGGAAGCTGGTTGGTGAGGAGCAACATTGTGAGGTGCTTGAGATGCCCGAGAGCTTCATCCAAGAGCAAAGGGACCATGGGGAAAGACAAGGAAGCAGAACATGAAAGGGACAGCACTTGATCCCTACTCTTGACATGCCAGCCTTGATCTTGGCCCTTCCTTCTAGCCCTAACCGAATCCCCTAAGTCACAAAGCTGAGCAGCCCTGAAATCAATTCCAAGAAGCTCTAAGCAGAATCACAAACCCTCACCCTGAGCCTCACCCAAACTGTAAAGGGGGATCCCTGACCCTTAGCCCTGTGAGGTCATTGAACCCTTGGAGGAGAAAGGTGAGGTGGCATCTATCTCTGAAGGGCTTGTAGGACACAAGGGGAGTGATGGGTGGGGAAGGGGCTTTTATTTCATCTGTGCCTCAGAATCTGAATGGTGATAGCCTGATGCAGAAAGCTCATGTCTTGGGTTGTGACACTGCTTCTTCCTGACAACCTACATCTCACAGGATGGGTCACTCATGCAGGTTCTCCTCCTACTGGTGGATTTCAACTACCTTGTAAAAGCAGAGTGGGGACTGGTAGCAATCCAGGAGTATCCTGGGTTTCATCAAAGATGACTCCTGAGGTAACAGCCCTACGAGAGGGGATGCATTACTAGGTCTGTTGGTTACCAGTTAGTCAGTAGGACCCCCAAGGAAACTGCCCTCAGCACCAAAGGAGCAGAGAAGAGCTGGCAGATGTTTTAAGATGCTGTCATGGTTTTACCCCAGCTGAGGGCCAAGAACCACGCAACTGCCTGCTCCTTAAAGAAAAAGAGCAGGGGAAGAGAGAAGGGGGGATGTGAGAGGCAAGGGAAGGTAAAAGGAAGGGGCAAATAACCCCAAAACTAAGAAACTAAGAGGCCCGTGGGTTGGGATAAGGATAGTTTACTAAGATAACAGAAAGATACAATATAACAATGCTAACAGGACTTTAGAGAAAAAATATATGAAGCTGTTGATAAACAATGCAGTTTCTCACCAAACCCACAACTCAGGCCGTGCCACCCAGAGCCGTCCCAGAACCCGACCGTCCCCCAAAACTGTATGTCCCAGAGCCGCCTCGCTCCTCCTCCCGTCAGCCCCCCGATATCCTGGGCAGGACGTAATTGGCATAGAATATTCTCTTTGGCCAGCAGAGAAATACGAAGAGCTGAGAAAGTCCTTGACCGTCTGACAGCAACTAAAAACATCAGGGTGTTATCAGCACTGCTTTCATTTCAACTCTCAAACACAGCATTCCATCTGCTGTTACAAATGAAGTTAACTCCATCCTGACCGAAACCAGAACAAGCATGCAAACTTTCTTCCATGATCAGAGATATGACAGACACATTTTTTCCTATGAAATAAATCCTCCACTGTGAAACTCCTTTGAAATTTTCATCACTCAAATAAAACCTCTCCAATTAGTTACGCAGGTCTTAATGTTTTTAAAGTAAATGACTTGAATAGACATGCTGGTAAAGTCTTTCTGTATGATTAATGAGCCACATCGTGTCTTTTCATCTGAGTTCACAGACCTCAGATACCAAGAGGACAGTGAAGAAACCTCTCAAGAAGTTCAAGTCAGGAATGTCATGATCCACACCAGATAGACTGCTTTGGCAGAGGTTAACCCCCGCTGCGTTCCACCGACCTCAGATTGCTCTGGGTGGCTGGGGGTGGCTGGGCTGAACCCCTGAGTGATGTCCAATTAGGTGCTTTATCGTGAGGAGGTCTTCACAATTCTCGGGAACAGAATTAAGACTCAAAACGCAGTCAAGGTTTAAGTCAAGTTATTTGGCCTGCAACAAATGTGCAGGAGAATAGTGGGGGGGGGGGGGGGAAATGGAGGGATGGAGGAAGAAAGAGAGAAGAGTGAGAAAGAGAGTGAGAGAGAGAAAGAGAGAGAGATATTGCAATAGCTACCACCACGGAGCTGAGGCGTCCCATCAGTCCGAATCGACTTCACATCAGGTGGGGAGTTCCATTAGTTGCTGGTTGTCATGGTTCAGCACTGGGTGCAGGGGGGTTGTTCCACTGTGGACGTGCACACTAACGTGGCAGTTTTTGGTTATATACAGGTCAATGATACTTATTCATTAGGTGACCTCATACCCCTGTACATATTCATAACCTGTCCTGTTTCGTATTAAAATGAGTTCCAAGAGGTGATTTCCATCAACTCCTCCCAGCTGCGCCTGCGCACTGCTGTTGGGTGGTGGTCACTGAGGGCCATGGGGATGAAGTCAGATGGCTCCTCTTCATCACCGCAAGTAACCTTCTGTCTTGTGCAGACTCAGTTACCCCTTGACTCTGATCCAAACTACAAGTTTGGTTTCAGCAGGTTTTGTGTACCTTTGCCTGCATTTGTGACCAATTAGAGACAAGCAAGGAATTCATGAACAGATAAGGAGGAGGAGGGGTACTGGAACTTGTCAAAGAAGTTATTTTATTTCCACAGAGCACATAGTGCTTGAGTGTGTAATTTACTTAAAATATGGTGTTAGACTCAAACTTATGTCCCTTTTGATGTTTCTTCTTTATCAGTGAGGCAAAGTTGTTCAAGCGAGGCATTGTTTATGGGAGGTCACCGCTATGGCACTTCAAGCCATCCTGTTAGCAAGTCTTCCTTAACCCTTTACAAGCGTCTTAATGCAATATCTCAGCAATGTTGAGACATAAATCCACTGGTACAGGCATTTGCTGAGGGACACGGTACATCACACCACCCCGTAGCCGAACATTGCCATCTTAGAGATGGTACTTCGTGGTAGATAGAGGATAGAGATAAAGTAAGGAAGAAGGAAAAGAAAAGTGTATGCACAATAGCTCAATAGCTACAATCAAAACATTCAAACAATTAACAATTTTCAAATTGCATTTGCAATAGTCAGTAAGAACTGTTAACATTAGATAGACATTAATTAACAATTTGAATTTGTCCAATTGGAAAAATCCAAATCACATCATATTGCTGTCCCTTGTAGTTCAGGGGCTGGAGGAAAACAAAATGATGATACTTTAAATGAACTTTTACGAGGCATATCACCCTCTCGATCTTTGGGCTCAGCGGGCTTATCACTGTCTGGGGACTGCAACGTTTGTGTGGCCGCCCCAATTCCCAATTTTGCGGTGACCAACAAACATTCTTTTGCCGCCCATCAAGTGTCCTGCTCTTGTATCGCTTTTCGGAGTGCCTGCACGACCCTCCCTCACGATTTCAGATTTTTCCCACTACCTGAGGACATAGTTTCCTTGGCCAAAGCTTATCCCACACCTCAGGGTGGAGAATATCAACTGGCTGGTCAATGACCTCGATTTCTAAAAGTCTCACAACAACGAGAGTAATATCTTTAGCGTTAAACTCAATACCCCACTGCGTACGCAATCCCAATACGACCTTCACAAGGGCTTCCATCCTCCTTGCGGGTCTGAGGCTGTCCCCTCTGCCAGGTTGGTCCCGCCGCTCTGGCCGCCATTCACCTGACGCAGGCGAGTATCCCGGGTTTTGGCACCACTTTGTTTAGGCGCGGTGACCTGGTTCAGGAACGGCAACGGCGCCACACTCTGGCAGCACGGTCCATCAGCTCACAGACACCAATGTGGGGGACGGCAAATGGCGTTTATTAGAGAGGGGCACAGGGCTTTATATCTTAGGGATAGGATGTCACTTCCCTTCACTTACCTCACCAGCTACCTACTATTGGCTACCTAAGGAGAGAGGGGGTCCAAACTTTCCATACAGCCCGAAATCTTCCGACCGCGAGACCCTATCTACCGACAGGTAAAAGGATTGAGAGGTAAGGAGAATGTGAGTTAAGGGGATTGTGAGGTAAAGTGATTTTTAGGCAAGGGGATTGTGAGGTAAGGGGATCATGAGGGAAGGGGATTGTGAGTTAAGGGGATTGTGAGATAAAGGGATTCTGAGGTAAAGGGATTGTGAGGTGAGGGGATTGTGAGGTAAGGGGATTGAGAGGTAAAGGGATTGTTAGATAAAGGGATTGTGAGGTAAAGGCACTGTAAGGTGAGGGGATTGTGAGTTAAAGGGATTGTGAGGCAATGGGATTGTGAGATAAAGGGAATGTGAGGTAATGGGATTGTGAGGTAAAGGGGATTGTGAGTTAAGGGGATTGTGAGGTAAAGGGATTGTGAGGTAAAAGGATTGTGAGGTAAGGGGATTATGATGTAAAGGGATTGTGAGTAAGGGCATTGTAAGTTAAGGGGATTGTGAGGTAAAGGGATTGTGAGGTAAAGGGATTGTGAGTTAAGGGGATTGTGAGGTAAAGGGATTGTGAAGTAGAGGGGATTTTGAGGTAAGGGGATTGTGAGGGAAGGGGATTGTGAGTTAAGGGGATTGTGAGGTAAGGGGATTGTGAGGTAAAGGTATTGTGAGGTAAAGGGATTGTGAGGGAAGGGGATTGTGAGTTAAGGGGATTGTGAGATAAAGGGATTATGAGGTAAAGGGATTGTGAGGTGAGGGGATTGTGAGTTAAAGGGATTGTGAGGTAATGGGATTGTGAGGTAAGGAGAATCTGAGGTAAAGGTATTGTGAGGTAAAGGGATTGTGAGGTAAAAGGATTGTGGGTAAGGGCATTGTGAGGTAAGGGGATTATGAAGTCACTGAATTTATTAACAGATCAATTGTGTGGTAAGAGGATTGATTGAGGTAGATTGTGTGGTAAGGAGAATAACTGATTAATTGTGAGGTAATGGGATTGAGAGGTAAGGGGATTATGAGGTAAAGGGATTGAGAGGTAAGTGGATTCTGATGTAAAAGGATTGTGAGTTAAGGGGATTTTTGAGGGAAGGGGATTGTGAGGTAAAGGGATTGTGCGGTAAATGTAAGGTATGATGATTGTGAGTTAAGGGGATTATTAAATCACAGAATTGATTGACGGATTTATTGTGAGGTAAAGGGATTGTGAGGTGAGGGGATTGTGAGGTAAGGGGATTGTGAGGTAGGGGGATTGTGAGGCAAGGGGATTGTGAGGCAAGGGGATTGTGAGGTAAGGAGATTGTGAGGTAAAGGGATTGTGAGGTGTGGCATGCACCTTGAGAAACAAAGGCTCAAGCACTGCCAGGTTAACAGATAACGGGATGGAGCCTTTAGGCCATGAACCTCGGGGAAACTAAACAAGGTGGCAGCATCGTTGCCGGCCCCGTGCTGGGACAGGCTCCAGGAAAAAGTATCCTCTATTGTTAAGGTCTATCTGCTGTCTGAGGAGGGTTTAGAAGTTCTATTAGCATGATAAGATAGAGATGCTGCTGCGACAGCAAAACGTTGACCAATCAGATGTAGCCCCGGAACAGGGCATGTTTGACAGAAAGCAGCCATCTGCAGAGCATATAAACAGGAATGGTTCTTTGCATTGAATCGACTCTTGCTGCATCAAGCTCTGTCCCGTCTCTCTCCGTCGCGGCAAATTGGTGCCCCGTGTGAGGACTTTGAACCACGCTGAGCTGTGCGGCACGCTGTGACTCCCACAGAACGTTGGATGAGCCACTGAAAGGAAGTGGGAAGCCTGGCCAGGAATCATCCCTCTGGAAGAGAGGTGAGCTGTGGGTAATATGGGGAATCAACTGTCTTCCCCCGAGAGAGACATATATATGACCTTATGAAAGGTCTTCTTAAAAATCTCGACATTGATCGCATTGATCCAAGTTGGGCCCGTTATTCCGACTCCAAGGGGACCCCAAGCAGGGACCCCTCTCTCTTGTCACCAGGATCCCGAATGAGGATATAGAGCGACTGAAACAGGAGAGCGTGAGTTTTGGAAACGGCAAAAGATGGTCATACCGGCTGCCCCAGCCTGGCTTCCCTGACACGTGTTCCCTGACACCGGGGTCCTCTGAGACACGTCAGGCAGTGCTGGGAATTTAAAGGGATCTC
This sequence comes from Gallinula chloropus, assembly GCF_964237585.1. Classification (NCBI taxonomy): domain Eukaryota; kingdom Metazoa; phylum Chordata; class Aves; order Gruiformes; family Rallidae; genus Gallinula; species Gallinula chloropus. The sequence goes on along the minus strand of NC_140120.1, from coordinate 69,300 downwards.
GCCGTAAAAAAGTCTCAGGACCAACTGCCCCCCCAACCAAAGACTAAGGAGACAAAAGTGTTGCCTCCAACGAAAAGGAACCTATGGACATGGACAAGAATCCTAAGGACAGGGACAAGAATCCTACGGAGATGAACAAGAATCCACCTTGCCTACCATCGCATCAGGGATCCTTTTTGTCTCAGTACCCACTGCTGACACCCACATCACCCAGCGAACTCAGCGACACATCGGTGTCTCTTGACGACCCAGAAACTCCAGAGAGACTGCTCGCCGGAGCCTGGGCATGTAAGGTTGCTTCAGAACTGGGAAAAAGTTTCTGTGGGAACGAGTGGGTGGTGGAAAGAGTTAATAGCGGACCCCTGGCATGCGAGCGGAACAGGACCCCAGTGCTCGGCTAGGCCCTAGTGCTCGCAGGCAGGGTCACGCTGTGGGTCGCGATGGGGTCAGGGCAGAAGCGGCTGCGCAGCTCCCGGGGTCGGAGAACCACCGCAGAAGTCAGAGAAGCACCCCCCCACCCCCACACCCCATCCACCCATCCATGTGGCGTGGATGTGACAATTTGCGTCTTGCAATGTTCTTTTTCTGATAGGTTGGTTTGCAGCATTCATTTGTATGTGAGATCATTACATGGGTGAAATATTGATTGTGGGAAAAAACTTAGACATTGATAGTTTGATTCACGAGTTAACTGCATTGGAAAAGCAAGGGGTTCCAGAGAAAATTCCAAGGAAGCCAGTGTGAACATATTTGGATGTTCAAAAGTTGCATGAATTGGTTCATCAATCTGCTAAGGTGCTTTAGCTACAATACCACTTCTTTGTTTACTGAGGCCAAAGGGATTGCACAGTCACCTGGACTGTCAGCAGTTCACCAGCGGCCTTGTCCCTGGCGTGAAACCTTGTGGCACAGGCACACGAGAGGTTTTGGACTGCACAAACGTGGGAATCTAGTAAACGTGTCCAGTGCCATGTACCCCGTGAAATCCAAATGGGCAACAGCCCAGGATATACAGCACAAACAATACAAACCTCTTTCCAATTGTGGGACATTACCTGTGTTACAGGGACACCACACTGGCCTGCAGGTCAGGCCATGGTGGAACGTATGAATCAAACTCTCAAGTGTTTTTGCTCAGAAACAAAATGGGAGAGAGAGGGACATCTCTCCAGCTGATCGATTAAACAAAGCTCTCTATGTTTTGAATTGTTTATGTCTGCCACAGAACACCTTGGTACCTCCAATGGTGAAATATGCAGGAGGTTTAAAAGGAGGTTTGAAAAAAAAGAAAAAAAAAATGAAAAGAAAAAAAGTCAATGTCAAGTGTTAGTAAAAAATTAAATTACAGGTACTAACTTGGGGAAAGGAGATCTGGCTGTGTCATTACAGATGCCATGGATCCAGAAAAAAGCAAGCCTGTGTGAACCAGGCGGAGATCCTGATCCCAGTAACTTATGTCAAGTGTTCCAACTGCAGCCACAATGGACTATGAGTTTTGCTGCGGGACATATTGAACTAACAAACAGTCTTTGAAATATGGATGTATTTGTGGTAAATGAAAATTAGGGAAATGGTGATTTCTGCACAGCCTAAGAACACAGACTGCAATGGGTGGTGCCTGCACGAAAACGTGAGGCTGATGTTATCTGACTCCTGAAACTGTCAAGACACTCAGCTGCAGATGTGGATTCTGTAAGACTTTACAGAATCAAGCAGCAACTGATTTTTGTTGCTGGCTCACAGACATGGTTGTGAAAATTTTGAAAGGCATGTGCTGCATGAATGTGTCCACTCTCGGTCAATCCATGCGAGCATTCAGAAATTAATAGATCAAACACAAAAGATACAAGAAAATGGATTCTTTGGATTGGACAATTGGTTTCAGGAGTGGGGAATTTCAGGATGGATATTGGCAATGGTCAAATTTGCATTACATAGTCCCAGACAGTATCCTTGAATTTCCTATGAAACAGCAAAGTTATTCATACTGAGAAGTATTTGGTGATCACATCTTCAAAAGACTACGGCCTTGAAGGCAGAGGCACAGACTGCCTTACACCAAGAAGGAGTTGTAGGAAGGTATTTGGAAGTAAGTGATGAACATGTCATTATTATCCATAATAAATGGTCAACACAGAAGGTGTGCAGATAACTTTTAGACATAAAAGGTAAATTAACAATGCAAACTGTGTGTGTAGCCAATTAGTAGTTTTTAGCTTGCTACATTTTAGAGTGTGGTTTTTCATTTATGGGATTTTTTTAGATTTAGTTAAATAAGGACTTAGGGTTTTTTGTAGTTATTTTTGCCCTAGTGTTATTTTTGTCAAGTCTCGCAAAAGAAAATATCACGCTCAGTGAAGGAGGTTCTTTTTGCTTAACAGGAAGGGGGAGATGTGGCCTGCAGCTTGAGAAACAAAGGCTCAAGCACTGCCAGGTTAACAGATAAGGGGATGGAGCCTTTAGGCCGTGAACCTTGGGGAAACTAAACAAGGTGGCAGCATCGTTGCCGGCCCCCTGCTGGGACAGGCTCCAGGAAAGAGTGTCCCCTATTGTTAAGGTCTATCTGCTGTCTGAGGAGGGGTTAGAAGTTCTATTGGCATGATAAGATAGAGATGCTGCTGTGACAGCAAAACATTGACCAATCAGCTGTAGCCCAGGAACAGGGTGTGTTTGACAGAAAGCAGCCGTCTGCAGAGCACATAAACAGGAATGGTTCTGTGCAATGAACCGACTCTGGCTGCATCAAGCTGTGTCCCGTCTCTCTCTGTCGCAGCAAATTGGTGCCCCGTGTGAGGACTTTGAACCGCGCCGAGCTGTGCGGCATCCTGCGACTCCACAGAACGTTGGATGAGCCACTGAAAGGAAGTGGGAAGCCTGGCCAGGAATCATCCCTCTGGAAGAGAGGTGAGCTGTGGGTAATATGGGGAATCAACTGTCTTCCCCCGAGAGAGACATATATATGACCTTATGAAAGGTCTTCTTAAAAAGCTCGACATTGATCACATTGATTCAGTTGGGCCCGTTATTCCGACTCCAAGGGGACCCCAAGCAGGGACCCCTCTCTCTTGTCGCCAGGATCCCGAACGAGGATATAGAGCGACTGAAATAGGAGAGCGTGAGTTTTGGAAACGGCACAAGATGGTCATACCAGCTGCCCCAGCCTGGCGTCCCCCGAGATGTGTTCCCTGACACCGGAGTCCTCTGAGACAAGTCAGGCGGTGCTGGGAATTTAAAGGGATCTCGCCGTAAAAAAGTCTCAGGACCGACTGCCCCCCCAACCGAAGACTACGGAGACAAAAGTGTTGCCTCCACCGAAAAGGAACCTGTGGACATGGACAAGAATCCTAAGGACAGGGACAAGAATCCTACGGAGATGAACAAGAATCCGCCTTGACTACCATCGCATCAGGGATCCTTTTGGTCTCAGTACCCACTGGTGACACCCACATCACCCAGCGAACTCAGCGACACATCGGTGTCTCTTGATGACCCAGAGACTCCAGGGAGACTGCTCGTTGGAGCCTGGGCACGTCAGGTTGCTTCAGAACTGGGAAAAGGTTTTTGTGGGAACGAGTGGGTGGTGGAAAGAGTTAATAGCGGACCCCTGGCATGCGAGCGGAACAGGACCCCAGCGCTCGGCTGGGCCCTAGTGCTCGCAGGCGGGGTTGCGCTGTGGTTTGCGATGGGGTCAGGGCAGAAGCGGCGGCGCAGCTCTGGGAGTCGGAGAACAACCACAGAAGTCGGAGAACCGCCCCCCCCCCACCCCATCCACCCATCCATGTGGCGTGGATGTGACAATTTGCGTCTTGCAGTGTTATTTGTCTGATAGATTGGTTTGCAGCATTCATTTGTATGTGGTATCATTACATGGCTGAAATATTGATTGTGGGAAAAAACTTAGAAGTTGAAAGTATGATTGATGAGTGAACTGCATTTGAAAAGCAAGGGGTTCCAGAGAAAATTCCAAGGAAGCCAGTGTGAAAATATTTGGCTGTTCAAAAGTTGCATGAATCGTTTCATTAATCTGCTAAGGTGCTTTAGCTACAATACCACTTCTTTGTTTGCTGAGGCTAAAGGGGTTGCACAGTCACCTGGACTGTCAGCAATTCCCCAGCGGCCTTGCCCCTGGCGTGAAACCTTGTGGCACAGGCACACGAGAGGTTTTGGACTGCACAAACGTGGGAATCTAGTAAATGTGTCCAATGCCATGTACCCCGTGAAATCCAAATGGGCAACAGCCCAGGATATACAGCACAAACAATACAAACCTCTTTCCAATTGTGGGACATTACCTGTGTTACAGGGACACCACACTGGCCTGCAGGTCAGGCCATGGTGGAACGTATGAATCAAACTCTCAAGTGTTTTTGCTCAGAAACAAAATGGGAGAGAGAGGGACATCTCTCCAGCTGATCGATTAAACAAAGCTCTCTATGTTTTGAATTGTTTATGTCTGCCACAGAACACCTTGGTACCTCCAATGGTGAAATATGCAGGAGGTTTAAAAGGAGGTTTGAAAAAAAAGAAAAAAAAAATGAAAAGAAAAAAAGTCAATGTCAAGTGTTAGTAAAAAATTAAATTACAGGTACTAACTTGGGGAAAGGAGATCTGGCTGTGTCATTACAGATGCCATGGATCCAGAAAAAAGCAAGCCTGTGTGAACCAGGCAGAGATCCTGATCCCAGTAACTAATGTCAAGTGTTCCAACGGCAGCCACAATGGACTATGAGTTTTGCTGCGGGACATATTGAACTAACTAACAGTCTTTGAGATACGTATGTATTTGTGGTAAATGAAAATTAGGGAAATGGTGATTTCTGCACAGCCTAAGAACACAGACTGCAATGGGTGGTGCCTGCATGAAAACGTGAGGCTGATGTTATCTGACTCCTGAAACTGTCAAGACACTCAGCTGCAGATGTGGATTCTGTAAGACTTTACAGAATCAAGCAGCAACTGATTTTTGTTGCTGGCTCACAGACATGGTTGTGAAAATTTTGAAAGGCATGTGCTGCATGAATGTGTCCACTCTCGGTCAATCCATGCGAGCATTCAGAAATTAATAGATCAAACACAAAAGATACAAGAAAATGGATTCTTTGGATTGGACAATTGGTTTCAGGAGTGGGGAATTTCAGGATGGATATTGGCAATGGTCAAATTTGCATTACATAGTCCCAGACAGTATCCTTGAATTTCCTATGAAACAGCAAAGTTATTCATACTGAGAAGTATTTGGTGATCACATCTTCAAAAGACTACGGCCTTGAAGGCAGAGGCACAGACTGCCTTACACCAAGAAGGAGTTGTAGGAAGGTATTTGGAAGTAAGTGATGAACATGTCATTAATATCCATAATAAATGGTCAACACAGAAGGTGTGCAGATAACTTTTAGACATAAAAGGTAAATTAACAATGCAAACTGTGTGTGTAGCCAATTAGTAGTTTTTAGCTTGCTACATTTTACAGTGTGGTTTTTCATTTATGGGATTTTTTTAGATTTAGTTAAATAAGGACTTAGGGTTTTTTTGTAGTTATTTTTGCCTTAGTGTTATTTTTGTCAAGTCTCGCAAAAGAAAATATCACGCTCAGTGAAGGAGGTTCTTTTTGCTTAACAGGAAGGGGGAGATGTGGCCTGCAGCTTGAGAAACAAAGGCTCAAGCACTGCCAGGTTAACAGATAAGGGGATGGAGCCTTTAGGCCATGAACCTCGGGGAAACTAAACAAGGTGGCAGCATCATTGCCAGACCCCCTGCTGGGACAGGCTCCAGGAAAAAGTGTCCTCTATTGTTAAAAAGTGTCCTCTATCTGCTGTCTGAGGAGGTTTAAAAAGTTCTATTAGCATGATAAGACAGAGATGCTGCTGTGACAGCAAAACGTTGACCAATCAGATGTAGCCCAGGAACAGGGTGTGTTTGAAAGAAAGCAGCCGACTGCAGAGCATATAAACAGGAATGGTTCTGTGCAATGAACCGACTCTGGCTGCATCAAGCTGTGTCCCGTCTCTCTCCGTCGCGGCATCCCCTTACCTCACAATCCCCTTACCTCACAATCCATTTAGCTCACAATCCCCTTACCTCACAATCCCATTGCCTCACAATCCCCTTACCCAAAAATCCCTTTACCTCACAATCCCCTTACCTCACAATCCCTTTACCTCACAGTCCCCTTTACCTCAATATCCTTTTACCTCACAATCCCTTTACCTGACAATTCCTTTACCTCACTATCCCCTTACCTCACAATCTCCTTTCCTCTCAATCCCCTTACCTCACAATCCCTTTACCTCACAATCCCCTTGTCTCTCAATCCCCTTACTTCACAATCCCCTTACCTCACAATCTATCTCTGAATCAATTCTCTGACTTCATAATCCCCTTAACTCGCAAACATCATACCTCACAATCCCCTTTCCTCGCAATCCCTTTACTTCACAATCCCCTTTCCTCACCATCCCTTTATCTCACAATCCCCTTACCTCACAATCCATCTGTCAATCTATTCTCTGACTTCATAATCCCCTTAAATCACAATCATCATACCTCACAATCCCCTTAACTCTGTTCTGGTTTTGGTCAGGATGGAGTTAAATTAATTTGTAGCAGCAGATGGAATGCTGTGTTTGAGAGTTAAAATGGGAGTAGTGCTGATAACACCCTGATGTTTCTAGTTGCTGTCAGACAGTCAAGGACTTTCTCAGCTCTTCATGAGAAAGGAGGGGCAAAGCCAGGACAGGAGACCCAACTGACCAAAGAGAGTATTCCACGCCAATTACGTCCTGCCCAGGATGTCAGGGGGCTGACGGGAGGAAGGGCAGGGGCAGCTCCGGGACGCGCGGTTCTTGGGGGACGGTGGGGTTCTGGGACGGCTCTGGGTGGCACGGCCTGAGCTGTGGGTTTGGTGAGAAACTGCATTGGGTATCAACAGCTTCATATATTTTTGCTCTCATGTCCTGTTAGCATTGTTATATTGTATCTTTCTGTTATCTTAGTAAACTATCCTTATCCCAACCCACGGGACTCTTATTTCTTGGTTTGGGGTTATTTGCCCCTTCCTCTTCCTTTTCCCTTCCCTTACCTCTTCCCCCCCCCCTTCCCTTTTCCCTGCTCTTTTCCTTTAAGGAGCAGGCAGCTGCGTGGATCTCGGCTCTCAGCTGGGATGAAACCACGACATCCTGTCTTCATGACAGTGAGCACTGCTCTTAAACAATCCCAAAAAATAAAAGAAAATCCAGTTTCCATGTGTGTCCTTTGTGTCCTGTGCCCTTGGATGTTGTTTTGCAGCTGAAATCCCACTGGTACTCCAGGCTGTTAGTGATGGTGAGTGCATGGGATGGCATGGGATGGAAGAGGAGAATATGCTGTTTTCTGCCTGATGAGGTCTGACCTGGGTCTGAGGGCTCCATACAGGAGAGCAGCTCTCTGCAGTGCAGGTCCCAGGCCCAGCCAGGAGACAGCAGCAGAGATGGACACAACTGTACCAGGGCTTAGGCAGGGATAGAAGGCCCCAGGCTGAGCTGAGCCATGTTCCTGGAGCCCTGGGCAGGAGACAGTGTGGGTGCAGGTCACAGGGGAGGCCGTTTCCAGCCAGTGAGACCCACGAGAACCCCAGGATCCTGATAGAATTAGATTTTGAAGTTTCCAAGCCACAGAAAGAAAAATGTGGTCACTCAGTGTCTGTAAATAATACTTCTGTGTACATCAGTGCCCCTATTTGATTCCTTGACATGTAAAGTGCAGGCTCCTTGAAGGGTTATTCCATGCTCTTTGCACCAAGGAAAAGGAGTCATTCCCAAGGGAAGCAGTGGTGCCTGTAGGTCCCTGTGACACCATCAACATCTAACTAAAATTGGCAGCTTGGCTTCCTCTCTGCTTGCAGTGGAGCAGATGTTCAAACAGATTCAAACCGAGCTGGTGAGGTCAAAGAATACAGGCAGCCACAGTGGTGAGCACATTGCCTGTCCCTCAGAAATCAGTACCAGTGGTCCTCCCAGAGAGCAAAGGAGGGCTTAAACCTGGAATTTCAGGCAAAAGGGAATGCACAATGCCTACCACTGTTGTATTGAACATCTCTGAAGTTTACATCCTGCTTAGAGAGATGGGGCTGAAGGGCAGTCAGAAAAATGCATCCTTCAGGTCCCATTCAGTAAACCAAACCAAATTAGGTGCTAATTTAGTTAGCAGTGGATATGGATCTGCTACTACTGGATATAAATCTTCAGTTATTTTATTTATATCTATGAGATCCAGTACATTTCAAATTGACACTTGTTAAGGTACCGCTCCTGTCTCCCCAAAAGGGAGGTGACGTATCTATGGCACCTCGTGCGCTTGGCTCGAGTACACAAACAGCATTCATGGCAGATCGGGCAGGCACTAATTCCTGCTCCACACCTAGGGCACCTGATATTATTTGACCCTGTACTTCCTCCCATCTACTATTGATTTTTCACACTCTTTAAATTTCCACAAATTCCTAGTTTAAGCTGACCCGAATTAAAAAAGTTATCCCAGTCAGACCAGGTCTCCCTGCATTCACCACACCAACAATTGTTTCCAAATTGTACAACCACCTCCTGCTTACATGTGAAACATTCAAATACAAACAGTGGTTGACATGAAAAATCTTCAGGCCTGTGTATAGAACACCAAGGAGCAACAGTTGGCTCCAAACTTGCCATGTGTTTAACTCAGTCACTCGCCACTCACACCAGAGTGAACTCATTTCACTCACACAAACAGTTCACCAAATCTAAATACTCAGCTCCTTATGACAGTATCCAAAGGCAATATCAATCAATCAAGGCCCAGAGCAGCGACTCCCTGTGGGGAATCAAACCCTGGTCTCCCTCGTGACAGGCAGGAGTTCTCCACTGAGCCACAGGGCACGCTGGTACAGAAGGGCGCAGCAAGTCTCCACGCTCACTTTGTGCTCACTGAAACGTTCCCCATTCTAAGGGTGCCCCTCGTAACCACACAATGGACGGTGTCATGGGGTGTTTTTAGAGCAGATGACAAAACTGGACACAACACACTCCAGCCGCTATAGCAAGGAGGACCCAGACCGACCTCAGATTCCCATTTGCAACGTTGCTACCAGCTCTGGTGGGGACTCAAACCTCACCTTCCTGGGGCAAGCACCAATGCTGTTTACCTCACGTAGGATGTCTCCTCACACCTTACAGGTATCCCCTTCCCAAGTGTAACATGCCTGGTCCACTGATGATAGTCCTTGTGTATCCCTGCAGTGACCTGGGTGAGCAGGGCAGTCCTACTGAGACATTTCAGGGACTGAGAGACATTGTGATTTATGACTGCCCACCATAGCAGTGACCCACGCTGGGGCAGCTGGTGAAGAGCTGAATCCCTGTGGGAAAGGACTCATGTTGGAGAAACCAACTTGCAAGGAACTGGCTGAAGCCCCCATTTTCCCAGTCCCTGCCCCTCCCTGCCACAATAGGGGGGAAGATGGTAGTGAAATCATGATTAGAGTGAAGTCTTCTAAGAAGGGAGGGGTGAGGGAAGTGCTTTAAGAGCTGGTTGCTCTTCTCATTATCCAGCTCTGGTGTCACTGTCTCTGTAGTGCAGTGTAATAAATTAGAGAGTTTTCTTTCTTTCACTCTGTGTTGAGTCTGTTTTGCCCATGACACTGATTATGGAACGATCTCTCCCTGTTCTCATCTCGACACCTGAGCCTCTCAATATCTAATTTCTCCCCTGTCCAACTGAAAAGGGGAGGGATGGAGCAGCTTTGGTGGATGTCTGGCCTCCAGACAGGCAAAAAGCATTGCACCAACATCCTCAGTATGCCCCAAGGTGACAGGTGGAGGGCCCACACATATACCCCTTCCCTTCAATTGTGCTGAGTCCCTTCACCCTTTGTCACAGGCATCAGATATGTCACCGCAGCATCAGACACATTGCCATGGCATCAGACATGTCACCATGGTGTCAGACACGTCACCATGGCATCAGACACGTCACTGTGGCATCAGACCTGCTGCGGTGCCAGGCACAGCCGCGCCTCGGCGTGTCGCAAAGGAGCTGCGCGCCATTGGCTCTCCTGGCCCTGGGTGACGAATCACCAGCGCTGCCCTTTGTGACACCCCCAGTGATGCGGCCGCGGCTCCTGCCCCGCAGTGCCTGGTAGGGCAGCGACAAGACAGGACAGGAGCGTGGAGCTGGCGAGGAGCCCCCGAGCTCAGCCCACATCTTTCCCTGCCTCCTCCCCTCCGTGCTGCCAAGGCGTTGTGTTTGCTGAGGCATCCCCTTCCCAGCCCCTACCCTTTTTCTCCATCCCATAGGAAGGCAGAGAGACCACCCAGGCTCCCCAGGGAGGGCTGGGAAGAGAGCAGGGCTCTCCAGGAGAGCAGATCTCCAGCGGAGATCTCCAAGCTGTACGTGTCCCAGCTGCTGCAGGCCAGTAAGTGACAGAGGGCAGGGCTCCTTCGTCACTTGTGTTTGCCTCCAGCCCCTCTCTACCAGCACCCCCTGCTCCCTTTCTTTCCCAGGTCACGTATCCAGCTGGCAGATGCTCCACAGCTCTGCTGCTGTGGTACAGATAGCGAAGGGTGCTGGCCAGGCTGAAAGGCCCTGATAGAAATGAGGTCTTTGTCTCCTTGGCTATGGCTCATATCCCTGCCACAGAGGCCTTAGAGGAGACACACTGTTCTCACGGCCATGGAGCATCATTACCTCTAAGCAATCACCCAAGGGGAGGACATCACGTGTCATAACCCTGTCCTTCCCTTGGCATCACACAAAGGAAGAGCCCTGAGACACAGGTGAGGGTCAGGATCTCCCTGCCCAGGGGCTGGGGGTCAGCACTTGGCATTGCTGCTTCATCAGACCAAGCCAGGGTGTCCTCAGCATCAGAGCTGCCTGTGCTTTGCCTGGGTTTGTCCTCATGGCCTCCAGTTGTCTGCTCTAACGAGCCCATGGGGAGGCTTTGTCAATAATGGCTCCCAGTGGGGCCTGTTAATGCTTCAAGGTACTTTGGGCATTACTCCTGACTTGAACTTCTTGAGAGGATTCTTCACTCTCCTCTTGGTAGCTGAGGTCTGTGGACTCAGAAGAAAAGACACCATGGGGCTCATTAACACCCTTACAAGCATGTATCTCCAACTCATTTTCATTAAAAAAAGCAGCCTTTTACAGCTACTTGGATGTTAGCTAGGTCCTTAGTGATGAAGATTTCAAAGGAATTTCCCTGAAGGGTCTTTTTTTCAGTCATGGGTATTTTCTGTCATGGCTCAGTTGATAGAAGCAGTGACAGCAGCATCCTGTGATGGACATGGGTCTCCTGAGGAGATCTGGACAGGCAGGAAAAGCAGTCTCTGGAGATCCAACCCTGTCTGCTGAACCTTGCTCATCCCCAAGACCAGCAGTGCCCTTGCTGGCCTACTGGGACTCCCAACTCTTTTCCTGGCATCATCTGTGCTCACAGGCACAGACAGATTTCTCTGACAACAAACAGCAGTTCAACATGACACAGTTTAATAACCATGAAATCTCTCTCCTCAGCTGCTGCTACGGCCAAGCAGCGTGTGAAGGGGGTCAGCTTTCAGAGCAGATTCTCTCCCAGAACATTGCTTTTAATCAGATACATAGAAAGGTTATCAATACACTGCACTTCTGACAGAAGAGTTCATTACACTTCCGAGGGATGGGACATTTTCTAACCCTCTCAAGCTGAAAGCAGAAACCAGAGAGCTGAAAGGCATGTGAATGACCAAGGGCAAGCAGATATGGAAACCATTCAGCAAAGTGAAGTGCAAACGTCCATCTAGTTTGCTGAAAGAATGTCCTTAGGCATGGCCACTGCATCAGGAGAGGTGGAAACACCTGAATGACAAGGGAGATGAAAGAGACAGACTAATGCTAATGCAGGTACAGGGGAAGGTGAGTATTTCTTCTCCTGCCATTGGTAAAATTCAATTATAAAAAATTACAGTCCAAATATAAAAAAGATGTGGTTTTTTATCATTTCAAAGGGACAAAAAAAAATTAAAAATTGTGGCTGATTGCAAGCAGATGTGATGCAAAAAGAGCAGAGCTGGTCATTATGCAGTGTCTGGATTACACAAGACCAGGAGATACTGCATTAGGACAGAGATGAATGTGCACCATGTTATAGCTTAGAGACACTAGAAATAAGAAAACACAAACCAATTACTAAAACCCCTATAAATACATATTAGTACTAATGTGACATGCATGGCCAGTGATACACAGAAAGAGATAGACAGTTTATTGCTGCTTAAAAACATACTGTGCTTAGTTTCCACATGGCATCCTTGAGCTCCTGGTTCCTCATGCTGTAGATGAGGGGGTTCACTGCTGGTGGAAACACACAGTAAAGAAATGTCACTATGAGGTCCAAAAAAGAGAAGGAGAGGGAGGGAGGCTTCAGGTAGGCAAATATGATTGTGCTGACAAACAGAGACACCACAGCCAGGTGAGGGAGGCAGGTGGAAAAGGCTTTGTGCCGTCCCTGCTCAGAGGGGATCCTCAGCACAGCCCTGAAGATCTGCACATAGGACACCACAATGAACACAAAACACCCAAAACCTAAACAGGCAGAAACCACAATGAGTCCAGTTTCTCTGACGTATGTGTCTGAGCAGGAGAGCTTGAGTATCTGAGGGATTTCACAGAAGAACTGGTCAACAGCATTGCCATGGCACAGGGGCAGTGAAAATGTACTGGCTGTGTGCAGCACAGAATAGAGAAACCCACTGGCCCAGGCAGCTGCTGCCATGTGGACACAAGCTCTGCTGCCCAGGAGGGTCCCGTAGTGCAGGGGGTGGCAGATGGCAACGTAGCGGTCATAGGCCATGACAGTCAGAAGAAAGTACTCTGTGGAGAGCAAAAATACAAAGAAAAGGAGTTGAGCCAGACATGCTGTGTAGGAAATGGCCCTGGTGTCCCACAAGGAATTGGCCATGGATTTGGGAACAGTGGTGGAGATGCAGCCAATGTCAGTAATGGAGAGGTTGAGGAGGAAGAAGTACATGGGGGTGTGGAGGTGGTGGTCACAGGCTATGGTGATGATGATGAGGCCATTGCCCAGAAGAGCAGCCAGGTAGATGCCCAGGAAGAGCCAGAAGTGCAGCAGCTGCATCTCCCGTGTGTCTGCAAAGGGCAGGAGGAGGAACTGGCTGATGGAGCTGCTGTTGGACATCTGCTGCCATCAAGTGTGGAGACCTGTCCAAGGAGGAAAAGGCACAGTGAGAATTTAGGGAACTTTTCTTTGAGGAAAAATTCTTCCAATTCTTAGGGAATACCCTCAGATTGACTCTCTGTATTCAGGAAGATTTTTGGCAGGTCGCTTTTGGGAGGTCTGTTTTGTTCTGGCTTGACCAGACCACTGCTGAAAGGAGGGTCAGCTGTGGGCTCTCAAGAACTCAGTCCTGCCTGGCAGCAGTCAATAAATAGAAGGATGGTGTGATCACAGACTAAATCCCCTGTGGCTAGCAAGGAGCTTTTCAGCACTGTCATTCAAATTTCACCTGAAGGCAGAGCAGAGCTTTGGAGCTTTGGTTTTCTCTTCACTGCAACTGAGGAGTGTTTCTTCTGTCAGAACTCCCTGACCTTGCTGCAGCAGTGCCAGTGAAACCTTCCCCTGAGTGCAGAGTGGGGAGAGCTATTCTGTCTATCATCCCTGGTTTCAGCTGCCCTGTGCTGGACTCTCTGGTGTTCCCTTTAGAAGAAACTGGACCCCACAGAGAGATGAGGAATACAGTTCTCAGTCCTACAGATGGGGATCCTGAAGTGAGCGTCATCTCAGTGCCAGGCCCACCAAAGGACATTCCCAGAGCCCCAGGTAACGGGGGGACGAAGGCAGCAAGGACAGGAGGGGAAACAGAGAAATGCTCTAGCCAGGCCTGGAAAGACAGGAATGGACAGACAGGCACTCTGGGATTTGTCCTCAACATGGGTTGGGCTGCCAATGAGATGACTCAGTCTGAAACCCCGGACTTCCAGGCACAGAGTCTGTGCTGGGTGGCAGAAACCAGGGGGTCTGTGTGGGAAGGTGTCTGCACTGCAGAGGATGTCTGGGAGGTACCAAATCCCCACTACCACAGCATTTCTGGGAGCAGCTCCTTCTCCCTCCCTCACAATGTCTCTGCTGCCTGGAGCTGTCCCTGAAGCTGCTTCTCTTTGCCCATGTCACCTCCTGCTCTGTGCTCACAGACCTCAACCTACCTGCCCTGCACTCAGCTGTGCTCTGCAGACACCTCCTGGCATCAGGGCACTGCCCCAGGGAACCTCTGTGTGTGCAGGGCTCAGGAGATGCTCTGACAAGTCCAAATGACCAATTGGTTTGCACTGCCTTCTGCAAAGTTGTCAATAAAAGCTCAGCTCTCACTTCCCACCCAGTCCTAAGGAGCAGAAAATTCAAAGCAAAGTCCCTTCACCTGGAGTGGAAAATGCATCCTTGGTGTTCTTGAAAAGTTGCTGGAAGTTAATGTGGATCTGCTGGAGCTGGGAGCAATTTGGGGGTGTGCAGCACCCTTTGCTACAGCAGAAGGACCCTACACTGTCATTCCATGGGTCACACTTTACACCCATAGCATCTTTCTTCAGCAATGCTGATGGAAGCCCACCAGGCAGGCTGAGTTCTGACCCTGGCAGCAGCAGTCTCTGCCCCAGCACACAGACCCCCAGGGCACATAGGGACCCTGATCACAAGGACAGCCCTGGGCACCCCTGGGTGCACACGCTGCTTCACACCTCTGCAGCCATGCCCAGGAGAAGACAGCTGTCCTGCCCTGTCCCTCTGATGGGGCACAAGGGCATCCCTTCCAGGCAGCACTTTCTGGTCCTAGAGAGAACCTGTCCTCCTGACAGACCCCACACACTGCCCCATGTCCCAGCTTTAGGAGATCCCTCCAGGAACAGAACCTGCATTGCCCTGCACCCACAGACATACCAGGCAGAGTGCTGTGGAGATTTCTCCTCCAGTGAGCTCTCAGCATTCATCAACTCTCTCAGCCTCACAGGTCTCCTGTCAATGCCTCCAGGCAGTGTCCCCAGCCCTGTGTGCTTGGCAGAGGAGCTGCTCCTGGCCAGAGCTGTCTCTTGTCAGAGCTGCTGGGTTGCAGTGAGCTCCCTCCATCCCAGAAGCCCAGCCCAGCTCACAGCAGAGGAGCAGGCGAATACGTCACATTCTCCATTCCCGAGTCTCCTGTGAGCTGTCCCTGGAGCTCCAAGTAACTTACTTGGAAAGACACTAAGTCTTTACTGCCTTTCCCTTCCTTGTCTGGGGAGAAACCCTTGTGTCCAGCAGAGTCCTTTCTCCTGATCAAACCAGAGCTGGGCAGGACAATCACCTTTCCTTGTTCTCGTGTAAGACAGGACTCCCAGGTAGTGACAGGAGTGGGACCCTTTCCCCCTCTTGCAGTCACTCCAGACCCCTCATTCTTGCTTTGCAGCCCTGGGGCTGGAAGGATTAGCAACTCTGACCTATGGCTGCCACAAACTAATTGGAGCTGGGATTCCTCTTGCAGTGGCACAAATAGGCTCCTTCTGTCTGGGAGCTGCTGGTCCCAGCTCCCATGGGAATTACTTGGGGTGGAGGCAAGTTGTCATTAACTCTTCTCCATGAGACTGAGCCTCATCAGATGGAAACTGTGTGTCACCTCCTTTTGCTGTACCCAAAACTGAAGACCAGGAATGACTCTTTGGGAGCCCATGCCAGAGGCTTCTGCTCCTCATGCACAACTGGGAGTTTGTAAGACAAATCAAGGCTGTAGTTTTCCTTGTCACAAATCTCTCCTAACTCCTGTCTTTTACTTCTGCAACACTTTTCCATACCCAGCATCAGGAAATGTCCAGCAGTAGCTCCATCAGCCATCTCCCATTCTCTCCTTCCTACGACTGAGCAGCATGGGGGGGGATGGGGAATGTGTTTTGGGGTCAGTTCATCAGACATTGTCTCGGCCACTTTTTCTTCCTCAGGGGGAGGACTCCTCACTCTCCCCTTGCTCCAGCATTAGGTCCCACCCATGGGAGACAGTCCTTGCCATATCGGGGGGTGGTGCTGGCATTGGGCTTTTTAGGGTTAAGTACAAAGGCATTTTCTCCTCATCCCTTTTCCTGTGTGTGGCTGCTATTCCAAACACACCCACTTTATTTTTACCCATGCCAGTCCCTTCCCTGTCTGCAGATAACCAGGCTCAGGACCAACAGCTCATTCCCAGGAGCAAAACGAGTCAGCAGAAGAACAAGATAAAGCAAAATGGCCAGTATGAGACTAGACTTACCTAATTTCAGCACTTGCATTAAAGAGACCTTTCTCCTGCCAAGCACTTACTTGCATACCCCCTCAGCACCATACTACCTTCCTGGTACAGTGAGGGTTAAGAAAGGGCTGGAGAGGGAGGTGGAGGCACCCATGGTGTCTAGGGGGAGCATGTAGGGATGGGCTGGGGAGGAATGTGTGGGGCTTTGGATGGAAAAGGTGGGGATTTGAGACAGTAATTGGGGCCTGGGTGGGGAGTGTTATAAAGAGTTCTGGGGGGTTTATAGTCTGCTAAAAGAGGCTAAGGGGGAAGGTGTAGGTAGTTAAGGCCTGGCGGTCGGAAGATGTGCTGTACGGAAAGGTAGGACCCCCTCCAGGTAGCCAATAGCATTAAGCCTATGATGTAAGTGGGCGGAAGTGATGTCATAAATCTAAGCTATATAATGCTGTTCCACTCACCATTAAACACCATTTGCCATCCACCACATTGGTGTTTGTGTGCTGATGACCAAGCGGCCTGGGGGTGGTCGCCGTGCCGTTCCTGAACCAGGTCGCGATTCTTCAAAAGGCAACACTGTACTGAGCACTGGTGAGGCTGCACCTCGAGTGCTGGGTCCAGTTCTGGGCTCAACACCATCAAAAGGACATTGAGGTTCTGGAGCGTGTCCAGAGAAGGGCAACCAGGCTGGGGAAGGGGCTGGAGGGCAAATCATATGAGGAGCAGCTGAGGGAGCTGGGGGTGTTTAGCCTGGAGAAGAGGAGGCTGAGAGGAGACCTTATCACTGCCTACAACTACCTCAAAGGAGGGTGTAGAGAGGTGGGCGATGGTCTCTTCAGTGAGGTGACAGGTGATAGGATAAGGGGAAACAGCCTCATGTTGTGCCAGGGAAGGGTCAGATGAGATGTTAGGATGATATTTCTTACTGAAAGAGTTGTCAGGGCCTGGAACAGGCTGCCCAGGGAGGGGGTTGAGTCACCTTCCCTGGATGTGTCTAAAAAAAGCGCAGATGAAGTACTTAGGGGCATGGTTTAGCTTAGGACAGAAACAGTTGGACTTGATGATCTTAAAGGTCTTTTTTAACCTTGTGATTTTGAGATTCTTTTTAAAGTTTTCATAAACGACCAGATAACTGGGCTGGTCTTGAGTAAATTTGCACAGCACAACAAATTGGGAGGAGCTGTTGACTCTGCTGAGCGTGGAGAAGCCTTGCAGAGACCTGGACAGATCAGAGAGCTGGGCAGTCACCAACACCATGAAGCTTAACAAGGGCAAGCACCAGATCCTGCACCTGGGAAGGGGCAGCCCTGGCTGCACATACAGACTGGGAGGTCAGACACTGGAGGGATTTGGGGGTCTTGGTCGACAGCAAGTTAAACACGAGCCAGCAGTGTGCCCAGGCAGCCAGGAGGGCCAAGCGTATCCTGGGGTGCATCAAGCATGGCATTGCCAGCCAGTCCAGGGAGGGGATTGTCCTGCTCTACACTGCGCTGGTGCAGCCTCAACTTAAGTGCTGGGTCCAGTTTTGGGCTCCACAGTACAAGTGGGACATAAGAATATTGGGAAGTGTCCAGAGGAGGACAATGAGGATGGTGAAGAGTCTGGAGGGCAAGTCTCATGGGGAGAGGCTGAAGTCCCTTGGTTTGTTCAGTCTGGGGAAAATGAGACTGAGGGGAGACCTCATTGCAGTCTGTGGCATCCTGAGGAGGGGGAGAGAAGGGGCAGGCACTGATCTCTCTTTGGTGGCCAGTGATAGAACCTGAGGGAACAGCATGAAGCTGTGACAGGGGAGGTTTAGGCTAGATATGAGGGAGAGGTTCTTTACTGAGAGGGTGATCTGGCACTGGAACAGGCTGCCCAGGGAAGGGGTCACAGCACTGAGCTTGACCAAGTTCAAGAAGCATCTGGATGACGCACTCAGTCCCGTGCTCTGAGTTGGCTGGGCCGGTGTGGAGCCAGGAGTTGGACTTGATGATCCTTATGGGTCCCTTCCAACTCAGGAGATTCTATGATTCTATGACCATGACTGAAATCCCCACTTAGCAGTGGATCTGCACACCAGCACTTGTGGTTGCTCTCTAGACTTCCCTTCCCCTTGGACCATTCAGACACCTCTCAACCATCCAGCTGCTGCTCTGAGTTTCAGGGAGTTAAACCCTTGCCTTTCTGGCAGTTGTCTGACTCATTCTGTCTTTAGCCAGCTCTTGAGCTGCAGTGATTTCATAGTCTCCTTCCTCACTAGAACATTTCTCACAGGGTTAAGCTTTGTGGAAGGTGTCTTTGCAGATCTTCGTCGATGGCAGTTTGCAGTCGATCCAGGTCTTGATGATGGTTCAGCATAGTGGTCGCTCCTGTAGCTGTACCAGCTACCTCCAGGCTGAGCAGTGTTGCTATTGTCAGTGCTGTCAGTATTTCTCTCTTTTGGATCCTGTTGTCTGCATCTCCCCAGTAATAGCTCATTTCTTCATCCGAATGATATAGGACCCTGGGAATAACCAAAACTTGTACACACAAGTCAGTTGATGAGTTAAAACGCTGAATGGACACACAGGGGGTCAGACCTGTCTGATGACAGATCCACATCCCTGATGCTGATGGAATTGCCCATTTATGGGTTCTATCGATCGCAACGGTTTCTGCACAGACCGCGCTGTTCCAGCTCGCTAAGGTGGCATTGCCAAAACATATGCCTTGGCCTTTAACCTGGTCCAAAGTGATTCCTCTCTGTGGTGTATCCCACTTGCACTGAGTCGGGTTATCTTTTGATGAGTAGCTAAAAGGAGTATTGAGGGCAATACCCTCATAGTAAGGGGGATAAGCATCATAACACAGCCAGCATGCATTAGTAAGATTGGGGTTGGATTGATTCAGTGATCAGAAAGTAGCATCTAACACACCTAAGAATGATTTGCCAGCCGAAAGGTGAGAGTCTGTGATCGAATTGCCTAAGGGAACCTTTTGTTCAGCTGGTAGGGGACTGGTTGGGACAGAAGTAGGAACTGTCAAGTTGTCTTTTCCTTGGTTATTGCTTTCGATCCCGACAATGGAACCGATTGCTGAGGTGGTTCTCAGCTCCTTTCTTTTAATAAAAAATAGTCCTCCCCTATTAATGCCACCTTCCCAGTACCTAAAGCCCCAGGTTTTGCCATTAGTGCATCCCCAGTCATTCTCATTTGTTACATTGAGTATAAAATATCTACATAACTCTCCCTCCTTAGGTCTTCTTACACCCGGAGCCCTCCAAGATTTCTCCACTATTAGTTTTTTGTACCTAACGCAATTGTGAGTTCCAAATTGCATTCTGAGGTACCTGTCTGGTGTCTAGTCAGAGGCTGTGGTCTCGCATCCCCAAAGACGACAATGGTACTGACTAGGGGAGTAGCACTGAGGTCTGCCTGGATTAAAGCTGGGACATACATAGTACCTTGCATCCCACCGACAAGTGTCCACTGGGAAAAGGTTACAGAGGTGCACCTTAAAGCTAGGAGGGCCTGAGATGACGATTTTCTGGAGTATTTTATGATCCTCCATTTCCTCATCCTCCCATTTCCTAACGTCCATTCCCGTGGCCAATGATCATACAGACCCGTAGTTGGCACAACAAACCCTAAAAGTAAAATCACCCAGAGACATTGTGGCCCTTTTCCACGGGGGCTGTTTTGCTCTTGTTTGGGTTCTGCCAGTTTGGGAGTCTTGGATGCAGACGGGATGCTTGCTGGGTTGTCGGCCTCCTCAACCACCGGGGTGTATTGGTCACAAGGGCATCCGATGATCCAATCCTGTGGACAAAGACTCTACGACCGGGCCTTTTGCTTCCGGAGGCAGCGCAGATGAGTCTACTGCTGCTTGGAGGCGATCCACAAATTGTGTGAAGCTTTCGCTTTCACTCTGCTTTATTGTGGCCCATGGTGATGGCCTAGTGATTGTTCTAGAGACTGTGCGAATAGCTTCTCTGGCTGCACGAGCAGTTGCCATGACCTCAGGGCCCCTTTTCTTGAGTGGGTTCTGATTGGCTCTCCGCCTGTCGCTCTTGTTCTTGTCCCTTCCTTCTCTATCTCTACCACGCTTCTCTTCCCCTTCCTTTTCACATGATCCAGGCAGCTCAAGAATTTTCTCCCTTTTCGCGTGCCTTCCCCACCCTTCTCCACCGGCGCCATCTTTGGGAGCACATGGCGGCGGCCATTCCTGAGATTCTGATCTTTTAGCGGCAGCCCTGGCCTCCTCAGCTAGCCCACCCCAGAAAGATTTCGCTCGCTCCTGCCCCTCTGTAAGAGATTTCACTCACTCCTGCTCCTCTGTAAAAGATTTTGCTCGCTCCTGCTCCTCCACAAAAGTTTTCACTCGCTCCTGCCCCTTCACAAAAGTTTTAGCTCGCTCCTGACTCTCCGTGAGCGGATCAGGGTTCTGGTACGGAGGCGGCGTATCACCCTCTCGATCTTTGGGCTCAGCAGGCTTATCACCATCTGGGAGCTGCAAAGTTTGTGTGGCCGCCCCGATGCCCAATTTGGGATGACCGACAAACATTCTTTCGCCGCCCTCCAAGTGTCCTGCTCTTGTATCGCTTTCCGGAGTGCCTGCACGACCCTCCCACACGATTTAAGATTTTTCCCACTACCTGAGGACATAGTTTCCTCAGCCAAAGCTTAAGTACATTTATCCCACACCTCAGGATGGAGAATATCAACCGGCGGGTCAATGACCCCGATTTTCAAGTCTCGCAATGGCGAGAGTAAAATCTTTAACCTCACACTCAATACCCCACTGCGTACGCAATCCCAATACGACCTTCACAGGGGCTTCCATCCTCCTTGATAGTCTGGGAGCGTCCTCCCTGCCGGGCTGGTCCCGCCGCTCCAGCCGCCGTTCACCCAAATCCAGGCGAGTTTTCCAGGTTCTGGCACCACTTGTTGCCTTTGTTTAGGCACGGCGACCTGGTTCAGGAACGGCAACGGCGCCACACTCTGGCAGCACAGGCCATCAGCTCACAGACACCAATGAGGTGGACGGCAAATGGCGTTTATTAGAGAGGGGCACGGTGTTATATAGCCTAGGGCTACGATGTCACTTCTGTCTGCTTACGTCACCGGCTACCTCCTACTGATTACCTGAGGAGAGGGGGGGTCCTATCTTTCCGTACAGTCCGAAATCTTCCGACCGCCAGGCCCTAACTAACAACAGGTAAGGGGATTGTGAGGTAAGGGGATTGTGAGGTATGATGATTGTGAGTTAAGGGGATTATGCAGTCACAGAATTGATTGACAGATAGATTGTGAGGTAAGGGGATCCTGAGGTAAGGGTACTATCAGGTAAGGGGATTGTGACGTAAAGGGATTGTGAGGTAAGGGGATTGTGAGGTAAGGGGATTGTGAGGCAAGGGGATTGTGAGGCAAGGGGTTTGTCAGGTAAGAGGATTGTGAGGTGTGGCATGCACCTTGAGAAACAAAGCCTCAAGCACTGCCAGGTTAACAGATAACGGGATGGAGCCTTTAGGCCATGAACCTCGGGGAAACTAATCAAGGTGGCAGCATCGTTGCCAGACCCCCTGCTGGGACAGGCTCCAGGAAAAAGTGTCCTCTATTGTTAAGGTCTATCTGCTGTCTGACGAGGTTTTAGAAGTTCTATTAGAATGATAAGATAGAGATGCTGCTGTGACAGCAAAACGTTGACCAATCAGCTGTAGCCCAGGAACAAGGTATGTTTGACAGAAAGCAGCTGTCTGCAGAGCATATAAACAGGAATGGTTCTTTGCAATAAACCAACTCTTGCTTGCATCAAGCTGTGTCCCGTCTCTCTCCGTCGCGGCACTTTCTGGATATTAATGAGTCTCATGGTGTCTCTGGTGAGTCCAGAGACTTCAGCTACAAAGAGGAGAGTGAAGAAACCTCTCCAGAAGTTCAAGTCAGGAGTAATGCCCAAAGTACCTTGAAGCACTAACAGGCACCACTGGGAGCCATTACTGACAAAGCCTCCCCATGGGCTCATTAGAGCAGACAACTGGAGGCCATGAGGACAAACACAGGCAAAGCACAGGCAGCTCTGATGCTGAGGACACCCTGGCTTGGTCTGATGAAGCAGCAATGCCAAGTGCTGACCGCAGCCCCTGGGCAGGGAGATCCTGACCCTCACCTGTGTCTCAGGGCTCTTCCTTGGGATGTGGGGAGTGTGACACCAAGGGAAGGACAGGGGTATGACACATGGTGGCTTCCCCTGGAATGGGTGCAAGGAGTCAGCCATGCTCCATGGCCATGAGGACAATGTGTCTTTCCTGAAGCCTCTGTGGCAGGGACATCAGCCACAGCCAAGGGAGCAAAGATCTCATTTCTATCAGGCCCGTTCAGCCTGAATGGCACCTTTGGCCATCTGCACCATAGCCCATCCCACACAGCCTCAGCCCTGTACCTGTTTCTTTGTAGGCTGCAGGGATGCAACACGCTTTCCCACCTCATTGTCACCTAACAATGTCCCTGCCTGTACTGCTGTCTCTCCATCCTCACCAGCTGTTCCCACAAGCACAAAGCCACCAGCTCATCCACACTTCCTCCCAGTGACTGCTTGCACCACAGCACTGCCCTCACAGTGACATTTCTTTATCCTCATGTCCACCCTGGCCTTCAGAGCTGTCATTTCACATTTGTCATTTGTCAGACTTTCCCTGACCACATACGTGTTCCTCCACATTCCTCCAGATCGGGGAGCCTCACACTGGGACTGGCTGCTCCATAGGTGGCATCACCAGTGCTGAATCCAGATGGACCAGAAGGGCCCTTGTCTGTGCAGCCACACTCCTCCCAGTGCAGCCCAGTGTGTTCATGGCCAGATTCCTGTTCAGCACCTCTAACTGCTATGGCAGCCCCTGTAAGGCCCAAATTCTTCTCCTTGTGGCTGGTTCTCCACCCGTCACGTCTGAGCTGCCTTGATGTGGGGGTGTTGTGCTGGAACCTTTTCTCATGGTTTCACCCCAGCCCAGAGCCGAGCACCACACAGCCGCTCTCTCTCTAAGAGGGTGTGTGTGTGGAGGGGAATTGGGGTTGGGGGGAAAGGAAGGGAAAAGGAAACCAAAGAAACCCTAAACCTCATGGGCTGGAATAAGGACAGTTTACTGGGACAGCAGAGAGAGAAACAACAACAACAACAGGACTTTGTGGCAAAATACACACAACAGGTGATGCACAATGCAGTTTGTCACTGAACCCCACAGCTCTGGCCGCACAGCTCACATCCTGAAAGCACGTGTGTCCTGGAGCTGAGTTCTCCTGCCCCCACCACACTCCTTTTATGGTGTGATCTGAATGAAATAGGCCTTTTGGGGCAGTTTGGGTCACCTGTCTTGGCTGTGTCCCCGTTCCAGCTCCCAGGGTGCTCCCCACCTTCCCATTACTAGTAGAGAATGAACAACAGAAAAGTCTGATTGCTTGGACACAACTAAAGCCTCCCTGTTATCAGCACTGCTCTCATCCTAACAGCCAAATGTGGCACCACATGGGCTGCTAGAAAGAAAATCAACTGTATTCCTCCTGAAACCAGCCCACCTTTGTAGACAACAAGTGCACCACAACAGTGGTCTCATTCCTGCAGTCATGCAGTGTGGATAATCCCCTTGGTTAGTTATGGTCAGCTGGGCCTTTTCTGTCCCCTTCCAGGCACTTGTGCACTCCCAGTTGACTCATTTCTGGAGCAGAACTAGAAAAAAAGGCCTTAATGCTGTGCAAGCCCTGCTCAGCAAGGAAGAAACATATTTATTTAGACTTTATGACTTACAAATCAAAACACCAGAACTATGGGGGCCACCAACATCAGAATTAATTCCAGCCGCAGAGAAAATATGGGCAGGAGGAGAAGATCTCTTCTGCTTGGAAATCTTCCTGATGTTCCTGTTCATCAAATCCCAGAATTTCTCAAGGTCTCTCTGAAGGGAATCTCCATTTCACTAATGGTTCACATGTGCTTGCAGATGGCTCTCTAACTTACGGTGCTTTTAACAAAATACCAGCAATAGGTGCTAAATAACCTGGGACTCTACTGCTGGACATCTAGCATGTTCGAGAGTGGATGATGGTAGAGCCTGAAAATGACATTTTTAGGACTGTTCCTGTGGCTAGGAATTCCGTGAGCCCCAAGGTTAATGGGGCTGTTAGTGGGCTACCTGGGGAGCTTTCAGGCCAGAAACCTTTTTCCACCCTCGCACCTTTTCATACAATCATAGAATTGTAGGGGTTGGAAGGGACCTCAAGAGATCATCGGGTCCAACCCCCCTGCCAAAGCAGGCTCCCTATCTCACATTACACAGATGGGCATCCAGACGAGACTTGAATATCTCCAGAGAAGGAGACTCCACCACCTCCCTGGGCAGCCTATTCCACTGCTCCGTCACCCTCACTGTGAAAAAGTTCTTCCGCATGTTGGTGCGGAACTTCCTATGCTCCAGCTTACAGCCATTGCCCCTTGTCCTGTCCCCACAGACCACTGAAAAGGGGCTGGCTGATTCCCCCTGCATCCCCTGCTTAAGATAATTATAAACTTTAATTAGGTCCCCCTTAGTCTTCTCTTCTCAAGGCTGAAGAGTCCCAACCTACTCAGCCTATCCTCATAGGGGAGATGTTCCAGGCCCCTAATCATCTTCGTGGCCCTTCTCTGGACTCTCTCCAGGAGATCCCTGTCCTTTTTAAACCAAGGAGCCCAGAACTGGACACAAGGGGATTGGACTGATGATCTCTCAAGGTCCCTTCCAACCCCTATGATTCTGTGATTTCATGCAGTAAGTTGAGAGATTCAGCTGCTGAAAATGTGCTTGTCAATTTTTAATAAATATAAGGAAAAAAATATAAGGAAAAAATATAAGGAAAAAAAAGAAGGAAAAATTGTGTCCCTTTGAACTCAGACATGATAGGAAGAGAGCACAGATCTTCATTATGCAGTGTCTAGCTCACACAAGACTGAATGGGATGAACATGCACCATGTCATTATAGCTTAGAAAACTACAAAGAAAAAAATTCAACTACAGAAAACATGGCCAGTGATGTACAGAAGAAGATGAGCAGTTTATTGCTGCTTAGAAGCATCCAGTCCTCAGTTTCCACATGGCATCTTTGAGCTCCTGGTTCCTCATGCTGTAGATGAGGGGGTTCACTGCTGGTGGAAACACTGAGTAAAGAAATGCCAATACCAGGTCCAGAATTAGGGAAGAGATGGAGGGGGGCTTCAGGTAGGAAAACATGGCAGTGCTGACAAAAAGGGAAACTACAGCCAGGTGAGGGAGGCAGGTGGAAAAGTCTTTGTGCCGTCCCTGCTGCGAGGGGATCCTCAGCACAGCCCTGAAGATCTGCACATAGGACACCACGATGAACACAAAACACCCAAAAGCTAAACAGACACCAAGAAAAAGGATTCCAGTTTCCCTGAGGTAGGCATCTGAGCAGGAGATAACTGTGTAGATGTTGTGCTTGAGGACATGGTCTAGAGGTGGGCTAGGCAGGGTTAGGCTGTGGTTGGACTCTATAAAAGATTCTGTGATTCTGTTGGGGAAGACAGCAGGCCTGCTGGCAGCCTGGCACTCTTCACCAAGACACAGGCCCTGACAATATCCTCCAGTTCCCATGAGACAGGAGAAGTTACTCATGCTGAGAGGATTTTGATAATCACATTCTCAAAAGACAGTGGCCTTGATGACAGGGGTACAGACTGCCCTAAACCAAGAAGAAGTAATGGGAAGGTACTTGGGAGTAACGGCACATGTTCAGAACCAGCCATAATAAGATGATCAAAACAGCCAGTATGTGGATATTTTTAGGCATCAAACGTAAACTAATCATATTTAGCTATAAGATATGTTATTAGAACTTGTTATAAGTACTAACCAATCAGTGGACTGTAAACAGTGTATGTAACCAATGAGCAGTTATTTAGCTTGCCACGTTTGCAGTAACAAATGCCTATAATCTGTGTGATTTCACCCAATAAACGGCTTCACTTTAATTCATACTGAATTACGAGTTGCCCATTGCTGATCTCTGCATGATTCTAAGGTACACTTCAAGGAAATTCCTGTTCTGTCATGGTGGGAAAGCATTGCCATTTCAGACAAGTAGTCAAGTGCTTCAGCTGATTAAAAAGTTATTATAAATATTTAATAAATGTCAGAAAAAATTTAGGAATGAAAAATTTTTGCACATTTCCAGGCAGATGTGATTCAAAGAGAGCAAAGCCCATCGTTACCCAGCGTCTGGCTCACAAAGTTATTGTATCAGCAATGGGATGAATGTGGACCATGATATTACAACTTAAAAAAACTAGAGGGAAACAAAGAAACAGGAACTAAAACCTCTACTAAATAGAGACATGGCCAGTGATATGCGGAAGAAGATGAGCAGTTTGTTACTGCTTAGAAACATCGAGTAATCAGTTTCCACACAGCATCCTTGAGCTCCTGGTTTCTCATGCTGTAGATGAGGGGGTTCACTGCTGGTGGAAACACTGAGTAAAGAAATGCCACTACCAGGTCCAGAAATAGGGAAGAGATGGAGGGGGGCTTCAGGTAGGAAAACATGGCAGTGCTGACAAAAAGAGAAACTACAGCCAGGTGAGGGAGGCAGGTGGCAAAGGCTTTGTGCCGTCCCTGCTGCGAGGGGATCCTCAGCACAGCCCTGAAGATCTGCACATAGGACACCACAATGAACACAAAACACCCAAAAGCTAAACAGACACTGACCACAATGAGTCCAGTTTCCCTGAGGTAGGCATCTGAGCAGGAGAGCTTGAGGATCTGGGGGATTTCACAGAAGAACTGGTCAAGGGCATTGCCCTTGCAGAGGGGCAGTGAAAATGTATTGGCTGTGTGCAGCACAGCACTGAGAAACCCACTGCCCCAGGCAGCTGCTGCCATGTAGACACAAGCTCTGCTGCCCAGGAGGGTCCCATAGTGCAGGGGGTGGCAGATGGCAACGTAGCGGTCATAGGCCATGACAGTCAGAAGAAAGTACTCAGTTGAGATTGAAAATTCAAAGAAGAAGAGTTGAGCAACACATCCTGTGTAGGAAATGGCCCTGGTGTCCCACAAGGAATTGGCCATGGCTTTGGGAACAGTGGTGGAGATGTAGGTAAGGTCAAGGGCAGAGAGGTTGAGGAGGAAGAAGTACATGGGGGTGTGGAGGTGGTGGTCACAGACTATGGTGAGGATGATGAAGCCATTGCCCAGGAGAGCAGCCAGGTAGATGCCCAGGAAGAGCCAGAAGTGCAGGAGCTGCAGCTCCGGTGTGTCTGCAAAGGGCAGGAGGAGGAACTGGCTGATGGAGCTGCTGCTGTTGGACATCTGCTTTCTGTGAGCATGGAGATCTGTCCAAGGATGAAAAGGCAGTGACAGTTAGGGAACTCTTCTTTGAGGAAAACTTCTTTCAACTCTTAGAGAACACAGAGATTTACTCTCTGAATTCCAGAAGACTTTCGTCAGATCTGTTTTGGGAGCTCTGCTTTGTCCTGGCTTGAATGTGCCACTGCTGGGAGGAGGGTTGGCTGTGGGCTCTGGAGAACTCATTCCTGCCTGGCAGCAGTCAGTAAATAGAAGGATGGTGTGATCTCAGACTAAATCCCCTGTGGATAGGAATGAGCTTTTCAGCACTGTCACTGCAGTTTCACCCGAGGGCAAAGCAGAGCTTTGGAGCTTTGGTTTCCTCCTGGCTGTGTCTGAGGAGTGTTTCTTCTGTCAGAACTGCCTGACATTGTTGCTGCAGTGCCAGTAAAACCTTCCCCTGAATGCAGAGTGGGGAGAGCTGCTCTGTCCATCAGCCTTGGTCTCAGCTGCCCTGTGCTGGACGCTCTGTGATCACACCCTGCTGTTCCCTATCATCAGTGTCTGCACTGCAGAGGATATCAGGGAGGTACCAAATCCCCACTGCCAGGGCATTTCTGGCAGCAGCTCCATCTCCCTCCCTGCCAAGGTCTCTGCTGCCAGGAGGTGTCCCTGCAGCTGCTTCTCTCTGCCCATGTCGCCTCTCTGCCCATGTCACCTCCTGCTCTGTGCTCACAGTCCTCACCCGCCTGACCTGCATTCAGCTCTGCTCTGCAGACCCCTCCTGGCATCAGGGCACTCCCTCATGGAACCTCTCTCTGTGCAGGGCTCAGGAGATGCTCTGACAAGTCTTAATGACCAATGAGTTTGCACTGCCTGCTGTAAAGTTATCAGGAAAAGCTCAGCTCCTTCTTCCCACCCAGCCCTCAAGAGGAGAAAATTCAGATGTCTCTTTATCTGGAGTGGAAAATGCATCCTTGGAGATCTTGAAAAGTCCCTTGGAGGTTCCCCAGGATTAGCAGGATCTGGGAGCAAACCTGTCCTGCGCAGCACACTGACAGCCTACACTGTCCTTCCATGGGTCACACTTGCCACCCACAGCTTCTGTCTGAGGTGCTGCTGGAAGCCCAGCAGGCAGGCTGAGTGCTGACCCTGGCAGCAGCAGAGTCCCTGCCCCAGCAAACAGACCCCCAGGATGCATGGACCCTGCTTACAAGAACAGCCCTGGGCACGTCTCAACCATGCCCAGGAGAAAACAGCTGTCCTGCCCTGTCCCTCTCATGGGGCAGAAGGAATCGCTTCCATGCAGCACCTTCTGGTCCTAGAGAGAACCTGTCCTCCTGACAGACCCCACACACTGCCCCATGTCCCAGCTTTAGGAGATCCCTCCAGGAACAGAACCTGCATTGCCCTGCACCCACAGACATACCAGGCAGAGGCTGTGGAGATTTCTCCTCCAATGAGCTCTCAGTACCCATCAGCTCTCTCAGCCTCACAGGTCTCCCCTCGGTGCCTCCAGGCAGTGTCCCCAGCCCTGTGTGCTTGGCAGAGGAGCTGCTCCTGGGCAGAGCTGTCTCTCTGCAGCGCTGCCAGGTTGCCATGAGCCCCCTCCATCCCAAGAGCCTGGCTCAGCTCATCAAGAGAAGACCAGTTCTTCTAGGGTCCCTCCGGGTGCCTCAGGCCTCATGAGGATCATTCTGTGATCTCATCTCTGATGTTCCCTCCCTCAGCTGGGAAGAAATCCTTCTGTCCAGCACATTTTTTTCTACTGATCAAACCAGAGCTGGGCAGAAGAATCACCTTCCCTTGTCTCCCCATGAGACAGGATCCCCAGGCAGGGACAGCGATTGGACTCTTTCCCCTGTGAAAGGAAGGGGTTTAGGTGAACATTTGGGCATTTCTCAGGGTTTCAAAAGAACAAAATCAGGAAAAACAAATCTACAAAGCTCTGCTCTGCTGTTGGGGGAAGTGGAAACCACAATCCAGAAAATGTCATATATATCAAAAAAGATTGTCCTGCTGCTGCAAGGACAAACTGACACCTGGAGAGCTCCCATCAGAGCCTCATACAACACTGGCACCCTCAGCCAGCAGGAAATGCACCTCCCAAAAAGGACCTTTCCAATGTCTAATAGAACAGGGAGAGACAGTCCTTGCGTCTCGAATGAGAACGTTCTGCTGAGAGAAGTGTGCCCCAAGTTCTCACTGCCTTGTTCTCCTTGCAAAGAGGCAGAGAATGTCCCATGGCAGCTTAATTCCCCATTCCTCCTCCTGCCCTTGGCAGACACAGGGGAGCTGCAGCGGGTTTCTCCATGCTGTGCTGCTCACAACCAAGACATGTTCCCTCCCCCTCTGCAAGGGCAATGCTGTTGACCAGTTCTTCTGTGAAGTCCCCCAAATCCTCAGCCTCACATGCTCAGATGCCTACCCCAGGGAGATTGGTATTTTTGTATTTAGTACTTGTTTAATTTTGTGATGTTTTATGGAATGATGTGGGAGGTTTCTGGCCAGGAACCTCTTTAGACCCTTTCTCTTTTTGTTTGGGAGCTATTGCTGGACATTTAGCAGTTTCAAAGTTTGACCCTGGTGGAGTCGGAATTAGATGTCAGGCAACTTTAGGAATGCCCTGATCCCGAGGGTAACCTGGTCTGCTGGTGGGCTACCCTGGGAGGTTTCAGGCCAATAACATCTTTCAGCCCTTACACAGTTTGATTGGAACTCTTGTGGGAGGTTTATCATTTTTGAAGCTGGATGCTGATATAACCTGAAAGTGATATCAGGCACTGTTAGGCCTGTTCCTGTGGAAAGGAAAAGCCTGAGCTTCAAGGTTACTGGTGCTGCTACTGCGCTACCTGCAGAGGTTTCAGGCCAGGAACTTCTTTCAGCCCTTGCACCTTTTGTTTTGGAGCTATTTGTGCAGTTTAGCAATTGAAAAAGTGGAGGACTGCAGAGCTCTGCAATGATGTCAGGCACCAGTAGGGTCGTTCCCTTGGCTAGGAATGTGCTGAGCCTTAATGTTACTCTTGCTGCAAGTGGGTGACCTATGGAGGTTTCAGACCAGGATCATCTTTGGCCTTTGCCCCTTTTCGTTTGGGAGCTAATGCTGGACATTTAGAAGTTTCAAAGTTGGACACTTAGAGAGTCCGAAAATAACATGAAACATTGTTATGGCATTACCTTTGTAAGGAGAAATCTGAGCCCCAAGATTACTGGGGCTGCTAGAGTGCTAACAAGGGAGATTTCAAGCCAGGAACCTCTTTCAGCCCTCAATCCTTTTTTTAGGAACTATTGCTGGACATTTAGAAGTCTAAAATATGGACACTGGTGGAGCCTGGAAACAACATCAGGGACTGTGAGGACTATTCCCCCAAACTAGGAATACCCTGATCCTAACGGTTGCTGGGGCTGCTAGTCGACACCTGGAGCAGGTTTCAGGGCAGTAACATCTTTAAGCTCTTGCACTGTTATTTGGGAGCTGTTGCTGGATGATTAGAGGTTTCGAAGATGGACGCTGGTAGAGCCTGAAAATGACTGCAGGCACTGTTAGGATGATACCCTTGAGCATGAAAGCCCTGAGCTGAAATGTTAACAGGGCTGCTAGTGTCCCATCTGGGTAGGTTTCAAGCCAGGAATGTTTTCAGCCCTCACACATTTGGTTTAGAGTTATTACTGGACATTTACCAGTTTCAAATTTGGATGCTTTTAGATCGGGAATATTATCTCTGATAGAGTTTGGACCAGTTCCTTGGAAGAAATGCCCTGAGCCCAATGGTATACAGGGGCTGCTAGTGGGATACCTGTGGAGATTTCAAGCCAGGAATATTTTCAAGCCCTCATTTCTTTTGTTTGAGACCTGTTGCTGGAGGTTTAGCAGTTTTAGAGTTTGTTGCTGGTAGACTGAAAGCTGATGTCAGGCACTCTTAGGACAGTTGCCTTGGCTAGGAATGCCCTGAACCTCAAGGTTTGTTGCACTGCTACTCTACTACCTGGGGAGGTTTCATGCCAGAAGCATCTTTCAGCCCTCACACCTTTTGTTTGGGGGCTCTAACTGGACGTTTGGCATTTTTGAAGTTGGACATGGGTAGAGCCCGAAAATGACACCAGGTTCTCTGCAGACCATTCCCTCAGCTACAAAAGCTCTGAGCCCCGAAGTTACTGGAGCTGCTCCCCCTATCAAGGGACATTTAGGACTCCCAAATTATTTCAGCTCTCAAACCTTTTGTTTGGGAGGTATTGCTGGATGCTTCACATTTTGAATGTGGATGCTGGTAGAGCCAGAAAATGGTCTGCTATTATAGGACCATTCCCTTGGCTAAGAATGACCTTTCCCCCAAGGTTCCTGGGGGTCTGTGTGGGCTACGTGGGGAGGTTTCAGCCCAGGAACATCTTTCAGCCTTCACAGATTTATTTGGGAGCTATTGATATATGATTAGAATTTTTGAAGGAGGACAGTAGAAGAGACACAAAATGACATCAGACACTCTTAGCACAGTTTCCTTGGCTAGGAAAGCCCTGAGCCTCATGGTTACTGAGGCTGCTAGTGGGCTACCTTGGGAGGTTTCTGGCCAGGAAGCTTTTTCAGCCCTTGCACGTTTTGTTTGTGACCTACATTAAAGGTGGGAGATTCTCCCTGGTAATCCTTTTGTTCTAAATTCTGTAATTACATTAATAACAAAACGAGGGACAGGGAGAATCTCCCACCTTTATTGCATCCGGGGGGAACCACTGTGATGGAGAATGAAGAAAAGGCTGAGGAACTTCATGCCTTTTTTGCCTCAGTCTTTAGTAATAAGACCAGTTGTTTCCTGATACCCAGACCCCAGAGTGGAAAGATGGGGCCAGGAAGTAAGACCCCACTTAGATCTCACAAGTCAATGAGTCCAGATGGGACACACACGAAAGCACTGAGGGAGCTGGCAGAAGTGCTCCCCAAGCCACTTTCCCGAATTTACCAGCAGTCCTGGCTGACCAGGGTGGTTCCACCTGACTGGAAACTGGCACATGTGACACCCATCTGCAAGAAGGGACAGAAGGAGGACCCAGGGAACTACAGGCCTGTCAGGCTGACCTCAGTGCTGGGGAAGGGGATGGAACTAATCATCTTGAGTCCCATCATGCAGCACATGCAGGACACTCTGGCCATCAGGCCTGGTTAGCATGGGTTTAGTATGTGCTTGAGGAAGCTGATCTCCTTCTATGACAAGGTGACCTGCTTAGTGGAGGAGGGGAAGGCTGTGGATGTGGCTACCTGGACTCCAGTAAATCCTTCATCACTGTCTCCCAAGACATCCTGCTGGAGAAACTCGCCACTCATGGGTTTGATGGGTATACTCTGTGCTGAGTTAGAAACTGGCTGAAGGCCGGGCCCAAAGGGTTGTGGTGAACAGAGTTGAGATGAGAGGAAAGGGTTTCAAATTGCTCCAGGGGAGATTTATTTCTCATATCAGGAAGAATTTCTTTCCTGAAAGGGTAGTCAAGTATTGGAACAGGCTGCCCAGGGAAGGGGTGCAGTCACCATCCCTGTTGGTATTTCAAAAGGCATGGGCCTTGTTCCTTCTGGTTTGTCTAAGCTGTAATAACATGGGCCACAGTCATCCCATTCCTCAGGCAGTATCTCCAGGCCTTGTGTGACCCTGACACTATGGAATGACAAGCTGTGCTCTCTTTGCATCCTGTCTGTCTGCAAACAGCCAAAAGTTTTCCCTTTTTTTGTTGTTTTTATTTTTATAAACACTTTACAAGCATCTTCATCAGCTGAATCACTTGACTCCTTGAATCACTTCACAACTTGGGAATTGCCAGGAAGTGTCATACTCACCTTCCCCTGAACCTGCATTACCCCCAGTCTGTCTCTTCATCTCCCTCATCACTAAGGTGTTTCCACCTCTCCTGGTGATACGGCCATGCCCAAGGACACCTTCTCCAGGCTACCCTGATGTGTGCACTTCACTTTGCTCAAAGGTTTCCACCTCCACTCGCTCTTTGGTCATTCAGATGCTGATAAACTTTGAGCTTCAGAGAGCTGGAAAACATCTCATCTTCCAGAAGTCAAATGAACTGATCTGTCAGAGGTTCAGTGTGTTGATAAGTGACCTTTCTATGGATCTGATTGAATCTGTTCTGGGAGAGAATCTCCTCTGAAAGCTGACCCCCTGCACACGCTGCTTGGCCGTAGCAGCAGCTGAGGAGAGAGATTTCATGGGTATTAAACTGTGTCATGTTGAACTGCTGTTTGTTGTCAGAGAAATCTGTCTGTGCCTGTGAGCACAGATGATGCCAGGAAAAGTGTTGGGAGTCCCAGGAGGCCAGTGAGGGACCTGCTGGGCTTGGGGAAGAGCAAGGTTCTCCATGCAGGGTTGGATCTCCAGAGACTGCTTTTCCTGCCTGTCCAGATCTCCTCAGGAGACCTCTGCCCCAGCCCCCATTGCAGCATGCTGCTCAACTTTCTTCCATGATCTGAGATATGATAGAAACATTTTTCCTATGGAAAAATCCTGCATTGTGAAACTCCTTTGAAATTTTCATCACTCAAATCAAACCTCTCCAATCAGTTGTACAAGGCTTATTGTTTTTTTAAAGCAAATGACTTGAAGAGCCATGGTTGTAAGGGCTTTGTGGATGTTAATGAGCCCCATGGTGTGTTTTATTCTGAGTCCACAGACCTCAAGGTAGCAAGAGAAGAATGATGAAACCTCTCCAGATGTTTAGTCAGAAGTAATGCTCAAAGTACCTTGAAGCATTAACGGGCCCCACTGGCAGCCATTCCTGACAAAGCCTCCCCATGGGCTCGTTAGAGCAGACAACTGGAGGCCATGAGGACAAACCCAGGCAAAGCACAGGCAGCTCTGATGCTGAGGACACCCTGGCTTGGTCTGATGAAGCAGAAATGCCAAGTGCTGACCCCCAGCCCCTGGCAGGGAGCTCCTGACCCTCACCTGTGTCTCAGGGCTCTTCCTTGGGATGTGGGGAGTGTGACCCCATGGAAGGACAGTGGTATAATACATGGTGTCCTCCCCTGGCGTGGGTGCAAGGAGGCAATGATGCTCCATGGCCACGAGGACAATGTGTCTCCTCTGAGGCCTCTGTGGCAGGGAAATCAGCCACAGCGAAAGGGACAAAGACCTCGTTTCGATCAGGCCCTTTCAGCCTGTTCAGCACCCTTGGCCATCTGCACCACAGCCCATCCTACAGTTCCCCACACCTGTGCCTGTTTCCCTGCCGGCACCTTATCCCCTTTCCCAACCATGTTCTCACCCCATGATGTCCCTGCCTGTTCTGCTGTCTCTCCATCCTCACCAGCTGTTCCCACAAGCACAAAGCCATCAGCTCACCCACTCTTCCTCAAAGTGACATTTTGCACCACAGCACTGCCCTCAGAATGACATTTCTTTATCCTCACGTCCACTCTGACCTTCAAAGCTGCAGTTTCACGTGGACTTCCTTTCTTACATTCTTTCCCTGTAGCACAAAGAGGGCTGCCCTCAGGCTGCACTTCCCCAGGCTAAAGAAGCCCGGGTCTCTCAGCCTTTCCACACAAGACCCCTCACTGTATCTTGTCAGACTTTCTGTGACCACACAAGGGTTTCTCCACATTCCACAACTGGGCAGCCCCACACCGGGACTGGCTGCTCCAGAGGTGTCTTCACCGGTGCTGAGTCCACATGGACAAGAACAGCTCTTGTCTGTGCAGCCACCCTCCTCCCAGTGCAGCCCAATGTGCTCATGGCCAGATTCCAGTTCAGCACCTCTCACTGCTATGGCTTCCCCTGGAATGACCAAAATCTTCTCCCCGCAGCCTGTTCTCCACCCATCATGTCTGAGCCTGTCTTGATGTGTGGGTGTTGTGCTGGAACCTTTGGTCATGGTTTTGTTCCAGCCAAGAGCTGGACATCAAGAGGCCACATTCTCTCTGGGAGGATGATGTGGGGTGGGAGGGATTGGAGACAGGGGGAAGGGAGGAAAAGGAAAACAAAAAAAATAGTAAAACATACAACAGTGGTGATGCCCAGTGCCGTTTCTCACCAAACCACACAGCTCAGGCTGTACAGCTCAGAACCATGTGCTCCTCCCCCTACCAGCCCCCTTTATGCTGAGCTTGATGGAATTGGCATGGAACACCCTCTTTGGCCAATTTTGGGTCACCTGTGCAAGTTTGTTGAGGTCTGTTTGAAGTCAAGCCCTGTCTTGTTAACAGATCCTGTGTGCTTGAAAGTGTCTCTCCAACTTGTGGTGCCTCCAATGAAATGGCAGCAATAGGTGTTAGAGACCCTGGGACTCCACTGCTGGACGTTCAGCATGTTCGATGTTAGACTATGGAAGAGCCTGATAATGACCACTGGCACTGTTAGGACTGTTCCCTTGGCTGGGAATTCATGAGCCCCAAGGTTTATGGGGCTGCTTGTACTCCTGGGGAGGTTTCAGGCCAGGAACATCTGCCATCCCTCACACCTTTTGATTGGGATGTACTGCTGGACCTTTACCAGGATGGAAGGTGGGTGCTGGTATAGCTGGAACGTATAACACCACATTACTGACCTAAACCTGCCCTTTTACCCCCAAAATTATCTTATATCCACCCCCAGAACTTTTGTACAACATCCCCACACCCCTCCCATCACCCATGGGTGCCCCCACAATTAACCCTCCCAGTACCCCTGCTGGTCCCCTGTTGTGGTTTCACCCCGGCTGAGAGACAAGATCCACGCAGCTGCCTGCTCCTTGAAGGAAAAGAGCAGGGGGAGAGGGAAGAGAAGGGTGAGAGGCAAGGGAAGGGAAAAGGAAGGGGCAAATAACCCCAAACCCAATAAATAAGAGGCCCGTGGTTTGGGATAAGGACAGTTCACTAAGATAACAGAAAGATACAATATAACAATGCTAACAGGACTTTAGGGGAAAAATCTATGAAGCTGTTGATACCCAATGCAGTTTCTCACCGAACCCACAGCTCAGGCCGTGCCACCCAGAGCCGTCCCGGAACCCGACCGTCCCCCAAGAACCGCGCGTCCCGGAGCTGCCCCTGCTCCTCTTCCCATCACCCCCCCTTTATACTGGGCAGGACGTAATTGCCATGGAATACTCTCTTTGGCCAGTTTGAGTCACCTGTCCTGGCTTCGCCCCTCCTTTCTCATGAATCCTGACCAAAACCTGGACAACTTCCTTTCTTATGTTCTTTTCACGTAGCACATGAGGGCTTCCCCCAGCCTCCCCTTCCCCAGGCTAAAGAAGCCCAGGTCTCTCAGCCTCTCCACACAAGACCCCTATCTGTATCTTGGCAGACTTTGTTGGACTAGATGACAGTTCCTCCCCATTCCTCCAGACCAGGGAGCCCCGCACTGGGACTGGCTGCTCCAGAGGTGGCATTGTCTGTGCTGAGTCCAGATGGACAAGAAGGGCCCTTGTCTGCGTGGCCACACTCCTCCCAGTGCAGCCCAATGTGCTCATGGCCAGATTCCTGTTCAGCACCTCTAACTGCTATGGCAGCCCCTGCAAGGCCCGAATTCTTCTCCTTGCAGCCAGTTCTCCATTTAGTCATGTCTGAGCTGCCTTGGTGAGCAGGTGTTGTGCTGGGACCTTTTGCCATGGTATCTCCCCGGGTGAGATACAAGCACCACACAGCTGGTCTCGGTCTCCATGTGGTTGTGTATGTCAGGAGGGAGTGAGAAGGTGTAAGAAGCCGTGCAGACACAAAGGCCACGGAAAAAGGAGTGGGGGGGGGAAGTGAGGTGCTCCATGTGCCAGAGAGAGATCCCCTGCAGCCTGTAGGGAAGACCATGGTGAAGTAGGCTGTCCTGCTGCAGCCCATAGATAAGGACAGGACCAGAGACCATCTGTGGCCTATGAAGAGACCAACCCATGCCCAGCAGGTTTGGTGGGGGACTTGTGACCCTGTGGGGAACCAGGCTGGAGCAGCCTGAGTCGGAAGGTCAGCACCCCAAGGAAGGGAGCCGTGCTGAGGTATGTGGTGAGGAGATGATGCCCAAATAGAAAGGATTCAAGTTGGAGAAGTTCTTGGAGGACTGTGTGCCATGGGTGGGATCCCACAGCGCAGCAGGGGAAGGAGGTGTGTATCACACACACACACCCCCAGCTAAGAAGTAAAACAACTCAGGAGGAACTGACTGAAACCCCATTCCCTCAGTCCCTGCTCCTCCCTGCACCACTGTCGGGGGGATGATGGGAGAAAAATCCTGACTAAAGTGAAGTCTGCTAAGAAGGGAGGGGTGGGGGAAGGTGCTTTAAGACCTGGCCACTCTTCTCATTACCTGACTTTGGCATCACTGGGTGTGTAGTTGTAGTGTAATAAATTTGGGTTTTTTCATTTATTCTGTGTTGAGTCTGTTTTTCTCATGACACTAACTGCAGGGTGATTGCTCTCTGTCCTTATCTCAAATCCTAACCGTCCCACTATCTATGTTCTCTCCTTTCTGGATGAAAAGGGGAGTGATAGGGGGATTTTGATGGGCATTTGGCCTCTAGCCAGGGCCAAACCACCGCAGTTCTCCACAGACCGTGGAGGGGCATAAAGTCCCTGTATTACACATGAAAAACCTGTTGGGGAAGACACTCTGGGATGTTCCTTCTTCAGACAAAGGCAAACCCATTCACGGGATTGCTTTTGCTCAGGGACCTGGGTGCACTTGGTGGGGGATGTGAAAAAATGGGGAAGTCCAGCATGTACACAAAGGGGTTTTAGTTCCAGGTAAGGATAGCCAGTAAATTTTTGGTGCATAACAAAATCTGTCCGTGAAAGATGTTATACACAATAGATCAATGATGTTATGAATGTCCCCAGTACTCTGAAAATGTAAGATCTGGCCATGATGTAGATGGTGTGGAAACAGGGGTGGATAATGTACTGGTTCTGGCAGTCTGTCTTTGCTGCCAGGCAGCACTCTAATCGTCAGGTCAATAAGGAACCCTCTGTTAGCACTGGGTGTGAGTGTAACTGGCCAATATTATTCTACATTCATGGTGAATTTTGTCAGTAAACTGTCCTTATCCCATCCTGTCATGGTGGGAAAGCATTGCCATTACAGACAAGTACTCGAGCTGTTCATCTGATGAAATTGTGCTTGCAAATTTTTTATTAATAAAAGGGGGGAAAAAAAAGAGGAAAATTATATTTCTGGGGAAGCAGATGTGAGGCAAAGAGAGCACAGCTCATCCTTACAAGGAAGAGCAGGAGATACTGCATTAGGAATGGGATGAACGTTGACTGTCTTACTATAGTTTAGACAAACTTGAGCAAAACCAAAACCCAACAACTAAAACCCAGTTAAATATGAACTGATCATAACAGGAGTTACATTGTCAGTGCTATTCAGAAGACAAGCAGTTTATTGCTGCATAGAAACGTCCAGTCATCAGTTTCCACTCGGCATCCTTGAGCTCCTGGTTCCTCATGCTGTCGAAGAGGGGGTTCACTGCCGGCAGCTGGATTTAACTCAGTTCACCACAACCCTTTGGGCCTGGCTGCCCAGCCAGTTTCTAACCCAGCACAGAGTGTACCCATCGAATCCATGAGCGGGTAGTTTCTCCAGCGGGGGAAAGGCTTTGGGAGACAGTTTTGAAGGCTTCACTGAAATCTAGACAGACCACATCTACAACCTTCCCCTCATCCACTCAGCAGCTGGTCACCTTGTCATAGAAGGAGATTGGGTTGGTCCAGCAGGATCTGCCTCTCCTAAACCCATGCTGACTGGGCCTGATCACCTGAGTGTCCTGCATGTGTTGCATGATGTGACTCAGGTTGATTTGTTCTATCACATTCCCCAGCACCGAGGTCAGGCTGACAGGCCTGCAGTTCCCTGGGACCTCCCTCTGGCCACTCTTCAGGATGGGCATTGCAGCTGCTTGTGTTTTTTTTCTCCTCTATGTGATTCCCAGAGGCTCTGTGACCATCACCGATTCACTCGGCCCTGGTCAGCAGCACCTATGGCCTTGAACTGACCGATGTTTACTCTTCAGGACCTGCAGAGAGCTCTAGCTGTTCGTTACACCAGACATTTTCTGCAGCCCCAGTTCTCTCCCAGCACCCAGATACACGAAACTGCGACAGTCACAAAATCCTTACCTCACAATCCACTTAACTCACAATCTAACTATCAAATTCCTTACCTCACAAACTATCTATCAGTCAATCTCCTTACCTCACAATCTGTTTATTAGTCAATCTCTTTACCTGACAGTCTATCTATGAATCAATCTCCTTACCTTAAAATCCGCTTTCCTCACAATCCCCTTACCTCATAATCTATGCATCAATCTCCTTACCTCACAGCCAATAAATCCATCAATCTATTTACCTTATATCTATCAGTCAATCCCGTTACCTCACAATCCCCTTACCTCACAATCCCCTTACCTCACAATCCCTTTACCTCACAATCGATTAGTTACTCTCCTTACCACACAATCTACCTCAGTCAATCCCCTTACCTCACAATCTATCTGTCAATCAATTCTGTGACTTCACAATCCCCTTAACTCACAATCATCATACCTCACAATCCCTTTACCTCACAATCCCCTTATCTCATAATCTATCAATCACATTACCTCACATCTATCTACCAGTCCATGTTCTTACCTCACAGTCAGTCACCTTACCTCATAATCCCCTTATGTCACAATCTCTCTATCAATCCCCTTACCTCACAATCTGCTTATATGTCTATCGTCTTACCTCACATCTATCTATCAGCCTCACAATCTATGTATCTATCAGTCACAGAGTCACAGAATTGTAGGGGTTGGGGGGACCTCAAGAGATCATCGGGTCCAACCTCCCAGCCAAAATAGGTTCCCTAGGACAGGTCGCACAGGTCAGTGTCCAGAGGGGTCTTGAATATCTCCAGAGCGGGACACTTCACAACCCCCCTGGGCAGCCTGTCCCAGGGCTCCATAACCCTCACTGTGAAAAAGTCTTTCTGCATGTTGGTGTGGAACTTCCTGTGCTCCAGCTTGCAGCCATTGCCCCTTGTTCTGCCCACACAGACCATTGATAAGAGGCTGGCCATTTTCCCCTGTGTCCAACACTTCAGATACTTACAAACATTAATAGGACCACCTCTTAACCTTCTTTTCTCAAGGCTGAATAGTCCCAGCTCACTCAGCCTTTCCTCGTAGTGGAGATGCTTCAGGCCCTTCATCATCTTTGTAGCCCTTCTCTGGACTCTCTCCAGGAGATCCCTGGCTTTTTTGTCCTGGGGAGCCTAGAACTGGACACAATACTCCAGGTGGGGCCTGACCAGGGCAGAGTAGAGGGGGAGGATCACCTCCTTTGACCTGCTGGCCACTGTCCTCTTGATGCCCCCCAGGATCCCATTGGCTCTCTTAGACACCAGGGCACACTGCTGGCTCATGGCCAAACTGTCACCCACCAGCACCCCCAGGCCGTTCTCTGCAGAGCTCCTCTCCAACAGGTCATCCCCCAGCCTGTACTGATTCCAGTGGTTATTCCTCCCCAGGTGATGATGTCAGGCACTGTTAGGAACGATCCCTTTGTAGGGACAAACATGAGTCCCAAGGGTACTGGGGCTGCTACTGGGCTACCTGGCATGGTTTCAGGACAGGAACATATTTCTGCCCTCAGTCCTCTTGTTTGGGAGCTACTGCTGGAGCTTTATCAGTTTGAAATATGGACACTGTTAGCACATGAAAGTGACATAGGCATCGTTAGGACCATTCCCTTGCCAAGGAAAGTCCTGAGCTCAAAGGTTATTTGGGCTGCTATTGGCTTCCTTGGGAGGTTTCAGGCCAGGAACATCGTTCAGCACTTAAACCTGTTGTTTTGGAGCATTATCTGGGCATTTAGCATTTTCTAATGTGGACACAGGTAGAGCCTGAAAAGGACATGAGGAGCTTTTAGGATCATTCCCTTGGCCTCGGAGGAGACACATTGTCCTCATAGCAAAGTGGTGGAGTCACCATCCCTGGTATTATTTAAAAGGTGTGTAGATGTTGTGCTTGAGGACATGGCCGAGAGGTGGACTTGGCAGGGTTAGGCAGTGCTTGGAAACAATGATCGGAAGGGTCTCTTCCAACATAAGCGATTCCATGATTCCATGGCACACTGCCAGGAAACTCCTGTTCTGTCTTGGTGGGAAAGTATTGTCATTGCTGACAAGGAGTCGAGTGGTTCAGCTGATGAAAATGTGCTTGTAAAATTTTTATAAATGTCAGGAGACAATGAAAGAAAGAAAAATTCATGCACATTTCCAGGCAAATCTCATGGAAATAGAGCCCAGCTCGTCATTGCAACGTGTATGGGTCATGTAAGACCTGGAGATACTTAATTAGGAGTAAGATGAACTTCACCGATCTTATTATAGCTTAGACAAAGAAGAAACACAAAATGCAAAAAACTAAAAATACCTATATAGGTCCTAACGTGAGTTCCGTGGCCAGCGATATGCAGAAGAAGGTGAACAGTTTGTTGCTGCTTAGAAACACCCAGTCATCAGTTTCCACAGGGCATCCTTGACCTCCTGGTTCCTCATGCTGTAGATGAGTGGGTTCACTGTTGGTGGAACCACTGAGTAAAGAAATGCCAATACCAGGTCCACAATAAGGGAGGAGATGGAGGGGGGCTTCAGGTTGGCAAACACAGCAGTGCTGATGAACAGGGAGACCACGGCCAGGTGAGGGAGGCAGGTGGAAAAGGCTTTGTGCCGTCCCTGCTGCGAGGGGATCCTCAGCACAGCCCTGAAGATCTGCACATAGGACACCACAATGAACACAAAACACCCAAAACCTAAACAGACACTGACCACAATGAGTCCAGTTTCCCTGAGGTAGGCATCTGAGCAGGAGAGCTTGAGGATCTGGGGGATTTCACAGAACAACTGGTCAACAGCGTTGCCATGGCAGAGGGGCAGTGAAAATGTGTTGGCTGTGTGTAGCACAGCATGGAGAAACCCACTGGCCCAGGCAGCTGCTGCCATGTGGACACAAGCTCTGCTGCCCAGGAGGGTCCCATAGTGCAGGGGGTGGCAGATGGCAACGTAGCGGTCATAGGCCATGACAGTGAGAAGAAAGTCCTCTGTTGAGAACAAAAATAAAAGGAAAAAGAGTTGAGCCCCACATCCTGTGTAGGAAATGGCCCTGGTGTCCCACAAGGAATTGGCCAGGGATTTGGGAACAGTGATGGAGATGTAGGCAATGTCAGTAACAGAGAGGTTGAGGAGGAAGAAGTACATTGGGGTGTGGAGGTGGTGGTCACAGGCTATGGTGATGATGATGAGGCCATTGCCCAGGAGAGCAGCCAGGTAGATGCCCAGGAAGAGCCAGAAGTGGAAGAGCTGCAGCTCCCGTGTGTCTGCAAAGGGCAGGAGGAGGAACTGGCTGATGGAGCTGCTGCTGTTGGACATCTGCTGCCATCAACTGTGGAGACCTGTGAAAGGAGGAAAAGGCAGCAAGAAGTTAAGGAGCTCCTCTTTGACAAAAACCTCTAGCAAGTCTTAGGGAACATCCTCAGATTGACTCTGTATTCAGGAAGATTTTGTCAGGTCCCTTTTGGGACCTCTGCTTTGTGCTGGCTTGAGTGTGCCACTGCTGGGAGGAGGGTTGGCTGTGGGCTCTGGAGAACTCAGTCCTGCCTGGCAGCAGTCAGTAAATAGAAGGATGGTGTGATCTCAGAATAAATCACCTGTGGATAGAAATGAGCTTTTCAGCACAGTCACGCCAATCTGACCCGAGGGCAGAGCAGAGCTTTGGAGCTTTGGTTTTCTCCTGCCTGTACCTGAGGAGTGTTTCTCTTGTCAGCACTGCCTGACATTGCTGCTGCAGTGCCAGTGAAACCTTCCCCTGAGTGCAGAGTGGGGAGAGCTGCTCTGTCCATCAGCCCTGCTCTCAGCTGCCCTGTGCTGGACGCTCTGTGATCACACCCTGCTGATCCCTGCAGAAGAAACTGGACCCCACAGAGAGCTGAGGAATCCAGTCTCACAGGGCAGAGCTCCAAAGCCCTCCTACGGTCTCATCCTACCCAAGGAGGATCTCTGCTCCCTGCTCCCAGCCAGGGACACACAGGGCTCAGTGCAGCTGCCCACACACAGGTGATGAGTGGCATTGCCACGGCCTCTGTGCCGAGATGTCTCCTGCATGGGGCTCCTCTCTGGGGCACAGGAGTCCCTGGGAGAGCGGTGCCATTGTGGGAGGCAGCTGCAGCCCAGCAGGAGTCCCAGGAAATCCTCAGTCCTACAGATGGGGGTACTGAAGTGAGGGTCAGCTCAGTGCCAGCCCCACCAATGGACGTGCCCAGGGCCCCAGGTAATGGTGGGACAAAGGGAACAAAGTAATGAGGGGAAAGAGTGAGAAATATTCTAGTCAAGGCTGGAAGGACAGGGACAGGCAGACTGGCACTCGAGTTTCTCCTCATTGGGCATCAGGCTAACAAGGAGAAGACTCAGCTTCAAACTCTTGAAATCTGGCTGCAGAGTCTGTTCTGGGTGGCAGAAAACTGGTGGTTGCTATGGGAAAGGTTCAGCACTGCTCGGGATGTCAGGGATGTCTCAATTCCCCACTGCCAGGGCATTACCGGCAGCAGCTCCTTCTCCCTCCCTGACAATGTCTCTGCTGCCTGGAGCTGTCCCTGCAGCTGCTGCTCTTTGCCCATCTCACCTCCCGCTCTGTGCTCAAAGACCTCATCCAACCTGCCCTGTGCTCAGCTTGGCTCTGCAGACCCCTCCTGGCATCAGGGCACTGCCCCAGGGAACCTCTGTGTGTGCAGGGCTCAGCCCAGGCTCCAACTTCTTCATGAGAATCAAGTTTTCACTGCATATTCTCAAGGGGAGAAATAAGTTCTCATCTCCCACACTCAGCACAGCCCACAGGAGAGGAAAAGTCAAAGCAAAGACTCTGCCTTTGGAGAAATATTCTCTTTGCAATTTCTCAAGGATCAGCTCTGGCTGGGAGCAAAGCTGACCCATGCAGCACTTTCTTACAGCAGAAGGACCTTACGTTGCCCTTCCCTGGGTCACTGCTTCAACCCAGAGGTGCTGTCTATATCCCTGTGGAAAACCCAGCAGGCAGGCTGAGTGCTGACCCTGGCAGCAGCAGAGTCCCTGCACCAGCAAACAGACCCCGAGGGCATAGGGACCCTGCTCACAAGGACAGCCCTGGGCACCTCTCAACCATGCCCAGGAGAAGACAGTTGTCCTGCCCTGTCCCTCTCATGGGGCAGAAGGGCATCCCTTCCAGGCAGCACTTTCTGGTCCTAGAGAGAACCTGTCCTCCTGACAGAGCCCACACACTGCCCCATGTCCCAGCTTGAGGAGATCCCTCC
This sequence comes from Gallinula chloropus, assembly GCF_964237585.1. Lineage (NCBI taxonomy): Eukaryota > Metazoa > Chordata > Aves > Gruiformes > Rallidae > Gallinula > Gallinula chloropus. The sequence goes on along the minus strand of NC_140120.1, from coordinate 24,490 downwards.
AGGAACAGAACCTGCATTGCCCTGCACCCACAGACATACCAGGCAGAGGCTGTGGAGATTTCTCCTGCAGTGAGCTCTCAGCATCCATCAGCTCTCTCAGCCTCACAGGTCTCCCCTCGGTGCCTCCAGGCAGTGTCCCCAGCCCTGTGTGCTTGGCAGAGGAGCTGCTCCTGGCCAGAGCTGTCTCTCTGCAGTGCTGCTGGGTTGCCATGAGCTCCCTCCATCCCAGGAGCCTCTCCCAGATCAGCAAGTGAAGACCAGTTCTTCTAGGCTCCCTTCTGGGTCCTCAGGCCTCATGGGAATATTTCTCTGATCTCATCTCTGATGTTCCCTCCATCAGCTTGGGAGAAATCCTTCTGTCCAGCAGAGTCCTTTCTCCTGATCAAACCAGAGCTTGGCAGGAGAATCACCTTCCCTTGTCTCCCCATGAGACAGGAGCCCCAGGCCTGGGACAGGCAGGGAGGGATCCCTTTACCCCTGTGAAAGGAAGGGGTTTAGGTGAGCATTTGGGCATTTCTTGGTGTTTCACAGGGACAAAATCAGGAAAAACTAATCTGCAAAGCTCTGTACTTGGGCAAATAGGAAACCAGAATCCAGAAAATATCCTAGATATCAAAAAAGATAGTCCTGCTGCTGCCAGGACAAACTGACATCTGGAGAGCTCACATCAGAGCCCCATACAGCCAGTGGCACCCTCAGCCAGCAGGAAATGCACCTCCCAAAAAGGACCTTTCCCATATCTAATAGAAGAGGGAGAGGCAGTCCTTGGGTCTTCCATGAGAACCCTTTCATTAGTGAAGAGTGCCCCAAGTTCTCACTGCCTTGTTCTCCTTGCACAGGGCTTCCTGCAAAGAGGCAGAGAACATCCCATAGCAGCTTCATTCCCCACTTCCTCCTCCTGCCCTTGGCAGACACAGGGGAGCTGCAGTGGGTTTCTCAGTGCTGTGCTGCTCACAACCAATACATGTTCCCTACCCCTCTGCAAGGGCAATGCTGGTGACCAGTTCTTCTCCGCAATCCCCCAGATCCTCAGCCTCGCATGTTCAGATGCCTACCTCAGGGAGACTGGTCTTCTTGTATTGAGTACCTGTTTAGTTTTGTGGTGTTTTGTGACATACCTGAGGAGGTTTTAGGTCAGGAACATCTTTCATGCCTCACACCTTTGGTTTGGGAAACATTTCTGCACAATTAGGAGTTTCTAAGTTGGACACTGGTAGAGTATGAAAATGGTGCCAGGCACTGTTAGGACCATTCCCATGTCCTAGGAATGCCCTCATCCCAAGGTTTTAAGGGCTTCTACTGGGATACCTAGGGATGTTTCTGGCCAGGATTATCTTTCAGCTCTTGCACTTTTCTTTAGACAGTTATTGAGGGACATTTAGCAGTTTAGAAAATGGACACTACTGGTAGAGTCAAAAATTATGTCAGGCAATGTTAGGACCATTCCCTTTGCTTTAAAATCCTTGAGCCCCAAGGTTACTGGGGCTGGTAGTGGGCTACCTGCTTGAATTTTAGGTTAGGCACATCTTTCAGCCCTCGCATCTTTTGTTTGGGAGATATTGCTGCACGATTAGCATGTTCAAAGGTGGACACTAGTAGAGCTGGAAAATTACATCAGGCACTGTTGTGACCGTTCCCTTGGCAAGGACAGTCCTGAGCCCCAAGGTTACTGGGGCTTCTAGTGTGCATCCTGGGGAGGTTTAATGCCACGAACCTTTTTCATCCCATGCACCTTTTGCTTGGGACCTATTGCTCTACATTTAACGGTTTTTCAAAGTGGAAGGTTGTAGACTCCGAAAATGAAGTCAGGCACTTTTAGGAATGTACCCTTAGCAATGAAAGCCCTGAGCCCCCAGGTTAGTGGTCCCGTTTGTAGTCAACATGGGGAGGTTTCAGGCCAGGAACTTCTTTCATTCCTTGCACCTTTTGTTTGGGAGCTGTTGGTGCAGTTTGGCAGTTTCAAAGGTGGAGGACTGTAGAGCTGTGCAATGACATCAGTTCATTCTCTTGGCTAGAAATGCGTTGAGCCTTAAGGTTACTCATGCTGCCAGTGGGTCACCTTGGGGTGTTTCAGGCCAGGAACCTCTTTAAGCTCTCACCCCTTTTGTTTGGGAGCTGTTGCTGGATGTTTAGAAGTTTCCAAGTTGGATGCTGGGAGAGACCAAAATTGACGTCAGGAAAATTTAAGACTGTTCCCTTTACTCTGAAAACCCCGGTTAATGGTGCTGCTCGTGGGCAACCTGGGAAGTTTTCAGGCCAGAAAAGTTTTTGGGCCCTCACACCATTTGTTTGGGAGCTGCTACTGGATGTTTTGCAGTTTCTAAGTGGGACACTGGTAGAGCCTGAAATGCTGGGAGAGCTTGAAAAAGACATCTGTATTACTAGGACTGTTCCCTTGGCTAGGAATGCCCTTTGCCCCAAGGATACCAGGGCTGTGTGTGGGCTACCTGGGGAGGTTTCAGGCCAGGAACACCATTCAGCCTTCACAGATTTATTTGGGAATTATTGCTCTACTTTTAACATTTTTGAAGACTGACACTAGTAGAGCCAAAAAATGATGTCAAACACTCTTAGGATCGTTCCCTTGGCTAGGAAAGCCCTGACCCTCAAGGTTACTGGGGCTGCTAGTGGGCATCCTGGGGCGGTTTCTGGCCAGGAACCTTTTTCAGCCCTCACACCTTCTGTTTGCCACCTACAATAAAGGTAGGAGATTCTCCCTGGCCCTCCTTTCCTTATTAATGTATTCATAGAATTAAGGAGAATCTCCCATCTTTACTGGATCTTGGTGGAACCACTGTGACAGAGAATGAAGAAAAGGCTGAGGTACTTATAATGCCTTTTTTGCCTCAGTCTTTAGTGGTAAGACCAGTTGTCTCCTGATACCCAGACCCCCAAGTGGAAAGACGGGGACAGGAAGTAGACCAAAGCCCCCATCATCCCAGGGGATTTGGCATGTGACCTGCTCAGCTGCTTAGATCTGCACAGGTCTATGAGTCTAGATAGGACACGCCCAAGGGCACTGAGGGAGCTGGCAGAAGTGCTCCCCAAGCCACTTTCCCTTATTTACCAGCAGTCCTGGGTGACCAGGGTGGTTCCACCTGACTGGAAGCTGGCACATGTGACACCCATCTGCAAGAAGGGCCAGAAGGAGGACCTGGGGAACTACAGGCCTGTCAGCCTGACCGCAGTGCTGGGGAAGGTGCCCATTACTCATTCTTCAGGCAGGCAGCCATGAAATCTCTCAGAGAAGCCTGAGAAGTATCAAAAGAGACTTCAGGGGTTTAGGGAGGCTGGTTGAGGGAGCGGGAGTGCAAATGCTGTTTTCCTCTATCCAGTTTGGGGCAGTGAACACAAAGTGAGCTAGGAAAGCAGAGGTGTTGAATAGGTGGCTGAGGGGCTGGTGCCACCTCAGGAACTTTGGATTTTTCAATCATGGGTCAGTTTACTCAGCACCTGAACTGATGGCTGCAGATGGGTGTCACCTGTCTCCAAGAGGGAAAAGAATCCCTGCTCAAGAGCTGACAGGCCTGATTGGCAGGGCTTTAAACTAGGTAGGAAGGGGGGAGGGGATATAGTGAGCCTTGCTAGGGTACAGCAAGTAGCCTCTAGCTTTGTTGTAGATTCAAAGGGAGAAGAGGGTAAAATTCAACGAGGTAGAGAAGGGCTTGGGGATGCTGAAATTCTACAAGATTGTAGGGAAATACCTCTACAGTGTCCCATAGGAACTTCTGGGGACTCCTCAGAGGAGGTAGTATTGTTGACTCTCCTTCTGGAACCTTCTAATGTCCCTCTAGGAGGCAGTGGGGGAAAACTTCAGATTCCTCCCAGAGGGTTGAGGGAGGGATCCTCAAAAGAGGTGGTGAGTCAGGAAGCCCAGCTGAAGTGTCTTTACACCAATGCACACAGCATGGGTAATAAGCAGGAGGAGTTGGAAACTGTGATGTCACTGGAAAATTATGATCTAGTTGCAATCAGGGAAATATGATGGGATGATTCCCCCAGCTGGAACACCCCTGTAGAAAGGTATCACCTTTTCAGTAGGGATAGGCTGGGTAGGAATGGTGGGGGGGTTGCCCTCTATGTTAAAAAGTGGATAGACTGTGAGGAGCTCCCTCTGTGAAGTGGCCAGGAGCAGGTTGAGAGCCTGTGGGTCAGGATTAGGGATGGAGCTAATAAAGCTGGTGATAGGGGTCTACTACAGGCCACCTGATCAAAGGCCTGCTGATGAGGCTTTCCTCCTTCAGCTGCAGGAGGCATCACAGTCACAGGCACTCATCCTGATGGGGACTTTAACCATCCTGATATCTGCTGGGAAAACCACACGGCGAGAGACAAGAGATACAGGAGACTCCTGGAGTCTGTAGATGACAACTTTCTGGTTCAGGTTTTGGACAGATGGACCAGAGGCGATGCACTGCTGGACCTGGTGCTCACCAATGTGGGGGAGACCAGTCAAGGTGTTAAGGCTGGAGACAGCCTGGGCTGCAGCGACCATGCCCTGATTAAGTTTGTGATCTCAAGGAATGTGGGCCTGGCACAGAGTGGGATCAGGACCCTGAACTTTGGGAGAGCAAACTTGAGGCTGTTTAAGGACTTGTTGGCCAAGATCTTCTGAGAGGTGGTCCTTAGAGACAGAAAAGTTGAGGACAGCTGGCTACTCTTTAAGGATGCCTTTCTGAGAGCTCAAGGGCTCTATGTCCCTCTGAACAACAAAGTGAGCAGGAGGGGCAGGAGACCAGCATGGCTGGGAAAGGACCTGCTGGCCAAACTGAGGGAAAAGAAAGGCAAATCCAAGCTCTGGAAGCAAGGGTGTGTAGACTGGAAATACAGGGTTGCTGTTGGGAATTGCAGAGATGGGATCAGGAAAGCCAAGGCACAGATGGAACTGAGCTTGGTGAGGGATGTTCAAAACAACAAGAAGGGATTTGACAGGTACATTGGCCAGAAGAGACAGGCCAAAGAGAACGTACCCTCTTTGGTAAATGAGACAGGAGAATTGGCTGCAACTGATGAGGAGAAGGCTGAAGTATTGAATGAGTTCTTTGCCTCGGTCTTCTCTGGCAGCCAGGATTCTCATCATTCTCAAATCCCAGAATCTTGCATCCCTAGAACTCTAGGTGGGAACTGGGGGAGTAAATCTCCCCCCCCCCCTCCCCCTCCCCCCACTGTAATAGCAGAGCAAATCCGAGACCACCTCATGAGACTGAATGTCTACAAGCCTATGGGGCTGGATGACATGCATCACAGGGGCCTGAAGGAGCTGCTGATGGGACTGCTGAGCCGCTCTCCATCATATTTGAAAAGTCATGGCTGTCAGGAGAGGTCCCTGGGGACTGGAGAAAGGGTCACATCACTCCTATTTATAAGAAAGGGAGCAAGGAAGACCCAGGGAATTCCAGACCGGTGAGTCTCACCTCTGTGCCTGGGAAGATCATGGAACAGATCCTCCTGGATGACATGTTGGAGCACATGAGGGATGAGCGTGTGATCCGGGACAGCCAGCACGGCTTCACCAAGGGAAGGTCGTGCCTCACCAATCTGGTGACCTTCTCTGATGGAGTGACAGCATCGGGTGATAAAGGGAAGGAACCGATGTCATCTACTTGGACTTGTGCAAGGCCTCTGACACAGTCCCCCACCACATCCTTATCTCTAACTTGGAGAGAAGTGGATTTGATGGGTGGAGCATCCAGTGGAGAAGAAACTGGTTAACAGACCGTAGCCAAAGGGTGGTGGTCAATGGGTCTGTGTCCAGGTGGAGGCCGGTGACCAGCGGTGTCCCCCAGGGGTCTGTCTTGGGACCGGTGCTCTTTAACATCTTTATCAGTGACACTGATGATGGAATTGAGTGCACCCTCAGCAAGATTGCGGATGACACCAAGCTGAGTGGTGTGGTTGACACACCAGAAGGACATGAGCTGTCCAGAGGGATCTTGACAGGCTGGAAAGGTGGGTGAACTTGATGAGGTTCAACACTGCCAAGGGTCAGGTGTTGCACTTGGGCTGGAGGAATCCCAGACACAGATACAGACTGAGAGAAGAGCTCCTGGAGAGCAGCCCTGCTGAGAAGGACCTGGGGATTCTGGTGGATGAGAAACTTCACATGAGCCAGCAGTGGCTCTTGCAGCTCGCAAGGCCAATGGTATCCTGGGCTCCATCAGAAGAGGGGTGGCCAGCAGGGACAGGGGGGTGATTGTCCCTCTCTGCTCTGCCCTCGGGAGGCCCCATCTGGAGTCCTGTGTCCAGATCTGGGGCCCCCAATACAAGAAAGATGTGGAACTGTTGGAGAGGGTTCAGAGGAGCCACAAAGATGATGATTAGAGGACTAGAGCACCTCCCCTGCGAGGAGAGCTGGACTTGTTCAGCCTGGAGAAGAGAAGGCTGTGGGGGACCTCATTGCAGCCTTCCAGTCCCTGAAGGGAACATACAAACAGGAGGGAAATAAACTTTTTAAAAGGGTAGAGACTGGCAGTACAAGGGGGAATGGATTAAAGCTAAAGGAAGGAAGGTTTACATTAGATATTAGGGGGAAGTTTTTTACAGAGAGAGTGGTGAGGGACCTGAGAGACAGGTTACCTCACACCCTGTGATAAAATTAGCATAATAAATACCTTTTTGGCCAGAAGCTACTCAGCCAATCTGAACCCCTGCCTGGTCCAACAGTGTTGACAGATGGATCAGGAAAAACTGGAAAGGCTGCAGTAGTCTGGCAAGAGAACGGACAGTGGGAATCTGAAATAGCACTGCAACAAGGATCTCCCCGAGTGGTAGAATTGTGTGCTATGGTTTTAACCTTTGAACGGTTTCCAGGCCCTGTAAATATCATTACAGACTCAGCCTATGTAGCAAATTTAGTGAAACAGCTGGATAAGGTGTTCTTACTGCCTTGGACAATCGACTACTGCTTGCAGTGCTGCTTGCTGTGTGGAAGATGATACAGCAAAGACAAGAACTGTATTTTGTCAGGCACATCTGCAGTCAGACAGATTTACCAGGGTTTTACGCTGAAGGAAATGCCCAGGCAGACACACTGGTTTCTGCTCTTGCCCTAGGGCCTGTCCCTAACATTTTCCAACAACCTAACCTTTCTCATCAGTTTTTTCACCAAGGTTTTTTAGCCTTGAGGGAACAGTTTGGATTATCACATTCAGAAGCATGCTGCATTGTGGCTGCCTGTCCAGAAGGTCAAGGGAATCACATACCAGTGTTCTGTGGTACCAACCCCTGCAGACTGCAAGCGTTGCAGCTTTGGCAATCAGATGTTACACATGTTAATGAATGTGGGCACTTGAAATGTGTGCATGTAACTGTGGATACGGACTCTCATGCACTGGTAGCTACAGCCCACACATGGGAAAATGGAAAGGATGTTATGTGACACTTCCAAAAGGCATTTTCCATTTTGGGGGTGCCAGGGCAAGTGGAAACAGACAATGGTCTGGCTTATGTTTCATGGAAAGTCCAGTCTCTTTTGCTTTGTGGGGGGTTTCTCACATTACTGGTATTCCCTATTCCCTGGCAGGACAAGCAATTGTTGAACATGCTCATGGCACACTGAAGCATCAGCTTCAAATACAAAAAGGGGGAATGTTGGGAGAACCACCACAGGCACGGCTGGACAAAGCCCTTTATGTTCTTAACTATTTCTCTTGCAGAGATGATTCTGATGTTCCTCCAAATTTTCTTCAGTTCTTTTTTTTCTAAATCGACCCTGCAAAAAGGAGTTAGGGTCCAAATAAAAGACCTAGTCACAGGCCAATGGTCTGGTCCCCATGACCCTTTGACCTAGGGAAGGGGTTATGCTTGTGTCTCTACAGATCATGGACCACAATGGGTACCTTCAAGAGATGTGAAGCCGGTATTACCTGAATAGAGGGGAGATAATTGCTGCCAGCTTGTTTCTTCCAGGAGCTGCTGCTGCAAAGGGTTTGACTCAATTAAATAAGGCAGCCTGTTGGTTGGCAAAGCAAACAAATGTAACAGCAAAGACACTAAATGCCCTGGCTACAGATGTGGATTCTGTGAGACACGCTACTTCACAGAATTGTGCAGGAATTGACTTCTTGTTACTGACTCATGGGCATGGATGTCAGGATTTTGATGTGCTGCAGGAATCTGTCTGACCACTCTCAGTCGATTCACGTGAGCATGCAGAAATTAATAGATCAAACACAAAAGATACAGAAAGAAAACAGATTCTTTGGACTGGACACCTTATTTAATGAGTGGTGAATTTCAGGATGTATATTGTCAATGGTCAAAACCAGATTGTTGGTTTGGGTGATTGTAGTAGTTGTCTTACTCTTACTGCCATGTTTGTTGAGCTTCCTGCAAAGGGCCCTGCAGAAATCTCTACAGCAGTTTTTGGAAGACAAATACAAAAAGGGGGAATTGTCAGGGGAGGCAGCAGCATGTCTGCTAGCAACCCGGTCCTGATGACTGAAGAAACTGACCTTGACAACATTCCTGCATTCCCTTGTGTGGAGAATGCACTCTGCAACAAGCTCATGGAACAGGGTGATAGTCAGGCCCAGGTGCAGACTGCCTGGAGCCAACAAGGTGGAAAAAGATGACCAATGAAAAAAGTGTAAAACGACCCTTTAGCCTATAGTGTTCTTATGTGTTGTTTGGTTAATACTATAAAGAATCTGTGTAGTTGCAATAAAGCTGCTGGAGCATATTAAAACACACTGATCACTGAATGGTGTGTCGTGTCCGTCTCTACAATGACAGGGCCTGTTAGTGCTTCAAGGTACTTTGGCCATTACTCCTGACTTGGACTTCTGGAGAGGATTCTTGACTCTCTTCTTGGTATCTTGAGGTCTTTGGACTCAGAAGAAAAGACACCATGTGGATCATTAACATCCAGAAAGTCATTACAAACATGTCTCTCCACGTAATTGTCTTTAAAAAAAATGAGACTTGTTTAACTAATTAGTAAGGTTTTATTTGAGTGATGAAAATTTCAAAGGAGTTTCACAATGGAGGATTTTTTAATGTACTTATAAAACTAACACCAAGGGGAGGTCCAGGGAGAATCTCCCACCTTCATTGGTTGCTGGCAGGGCGGGGGATGGGTGCAACCATTCTGATGGAGGACAAAGGAAAGGCTGAGGTACTAATGCCTTTCTTTCCCTCAGTCTTTAGTATTAAGACCAGTTTCTCTGCTGATACCCAGACCCCTGAGAAGAAAGATGGGGACAGGAAGTAGACAGAAGCCCCCATGATCCCAGGGGAATTTGTTAGTGTCCTGCTCAGCCGCTTTGATCTGCACAAGTCGATGGGTCCAGATGGGATACACCTGAGGGCACTGAGGGAGCTGGCAGAAGTGCTCACCAAACCACATTCCCTTATTTACAGGCTGTCGTGGCTGACTGAGGTGGTTCTGCCTGACTCAAAGGTGGCACATGTGACACTCATCTACAAGAAGGGCCAGAGGCGGTCCCAGGGAACTGCAAGCCTGTCAGCCTGTGCTGGGGAAGGTGATGGAACAAATCATCTGGAGTTCCATCATGTAACAGAGGCAGGAACTCAGGCAATCAGGCCCACTCAGCATGGGTTTAGGAAAGGCAGATTGTGCTTGACCAACCTCATTTCCTTCTATGACAAGGTGACCTGCTTAGTGGATAAGGGGAAGGCTGTGGATGTGGTCTACATAGACTTCAGGGAAGCCTTCACTGTCTCCACAGCATCATCATGCAAAACTCTGTACACCTTTCCAGGAAGACATGATACAAAAAGAGCAGAGCTTTTCATTATGGAGTGTCTGGGTCACACAAGACCAGGAGATTCTGCATTAGCAATGGGATGAATGTGCCCCATGGTATTAGAGAATAGACAAAGTAGAAGAAAAAATAAAACAAACTAAAAACCTATTAGGTATAGACTGGTCCTAATGTGAGTTACATGGTCAGTAATACACAGAAGAAGATGAGCAGTTTATTTGTGCTTAGAAACATCCAGTCCTCAGTTTCCCTCAGCATCCTTGAGCTCCTGGTTCCTCATGCTGTAGATGAGGGGGTTCACTGCTGGTGGAAACACAGAGTAAAGAAATGACACTACCAGGTCCAAAAATAGGGTGGAGATGGAGGGGGGAATCAGGAAGGCAAACACACCAGTGCTTAGAAACGGCAACTCATGGTCAGGTGGGGGAGATTTGGAAAAGGAGCCATCCCTGCTCCGAGGGGATCCTCAGCACAGCCCTGAAGATCTGCACATAGGACACCACAATGAACACAAACCCCCCAAAACCTGAACAGGCTCTGATTCAATTTTCCTTGAGCTAGGCACCTGCTGGAGGACAGTGATGATATTAATAGAATCACAAAGTCATGGAGTACCAGGCTGGAAGGAAACTCAAGGAACATTTGGTCCAACTGACAAGTGCTCAGTTTCAAGAAAAGCACTGGGAGGGCTTTGGTAGGAGGTTAAGGAATTGGGGGGAACCCATAGGTGGTCGCAGAGGTGTGGAGGGGGCATAGGGGACACTGAGGGGAGATATGGGGAGATTTAGGAGGGATAAAAAAAGGTTGGGAAGTATGGGGGTCTTGGGGGGCTGCCAGGGGTACTGGGGCAGGGGTTAAGGATGGGCTGGGGGGGGAGACTAATGCATGGTGGGCACGCATGATTGCTGAAGGGAGGGCTTATGGAGGGGGCGTAGAGGGGCGCTTGGGTGAGATATGGGGGGGATTTGGAGGAGGAAAGGAATGTTTTAGGAGGGAAATATAGTACTGGGGTGTACAAAAGTTAGGCTACAAAATTTAAGGGGGAGCAAGGGAGGGGGTGCACCCATAGGTGCTGAGGGTGGGCATGGGGATGTTGTAGGGGGAATCTGAGGGGGGGATATGGGGGAATCTGAGGGGTGAAAGGGGAGGTTTAGTCCAGTAATATGGTGCTATACGTTCCAGCTATACCAGTGTCCACCTTTCAATCTGTTAGATGCCCAACAGTACATCCCAGGCAAAAGGTGGGAGGGATGAAAGATGTTCCTGGCCTGAAACCTCCCCAGGTAGCACACTGGCAGCCCCAGTAACTTTGGGCCTCAGGGCTTTCCTTGCCAAGGGTCGCTCCTAAAAGCACCTGGTATCATTTTCAGATTCTACCAGTGTCCAAATTTGAACATGACAAACATAGAGTAATAGCACACAAAGAAAAGGTGTGAGGGATGAAAGATGTTCTGGGCCAGAAACCTCCCCAGGAACCACACTAGGAGCACCGTTATGCTTGGAGCTCAGGGCATTCCCAGCCAAGGGAATGGTCCTTGCAATGCCTGTATCATTTTCAGGTTCATTGACATTTGAAGATGCTACACATCCAGCAATAGAGTCCCAGGTTCTTTGACACCTCTTGCTGTCATTTACTTTAATGCACCACAACTTTGAAGAGCCACCTGCAAGGAGATGTGTACTGCTAAGAAAATGGCACTTCACTTCAAACAGACCTTGACAAACTCTGGGAATTTGATGAACAGGAATATTGAGAATGTTTTAAACCAGGAGAGATCTTCTCCTCTTGACCATATTTTGGCTGGACTGGAGTGAATTCTCGTGCTGGCAGCCCCTAGAGTTCTGTGGTTTGGATTTGTAAGCAAAAAAGACTGAATAAACCTGTTTGTTCCTTGCTGAGCAGGGCTTGCACAGCATCAAGGGCTTTTGACTAATTTTGCTCCAGAAATGAGTCAACTGGGAGTGCACAAGTACCTGGAAGGGGACAGAACAGGCCCAGCTGATCATAACTGACCAACAGGCTTATCCATACTGTATGACTGCAGGAGTGAGCCCACCATTGTGTTGTACTTGTTGTCTGCAAAGGTGGCCTGGTTCTGGCCAAGATAAAGTTAATTTTCTTCGTAGGGGCTGGTGGAGTGCTGAGGGAAGCAAACTGTGCTACAGAGAAATAATATAAGAAAGGAAGTCCACGTGAAACCACAGCTTTGGAGGTCAGAGAGTGGAAGTGAGCATAAAGAAATGTCATTCTGACCTTCTGGTAGCGCTGTGATGCAAGAAATGCCTTGGAGGAAGCCTGGCTGAGCTGGTGGCTTTGTGTTTGTGAGAACAGCTGGAGAGGAGGGAGAGACAGCAGTACAGGCAGGGACATGGTGGGGTGAGAATGAGGTGGGGGAGTGCATTGGGTTCCTACAGCCTGCAGGGAAACAGGCACAGGTGTGGGGCAGGGTGGGATGGGCTGCGGTGAAGATGGCAAAGGGTGCTGGCCAGGTTGAAATGCCCTGATAGAAACAAGGTCTTTGCCCCCTTGGTTATGTCTGATGTCCCTGACCCAAAGGCTTCAGAGGAGCCATATTGTCCTCACAGGCATGGAGCATCATTGCCTCCTTGCACCCACTGCAGGGGAGGCCACATGTGTCATAGCCCTGTCCTTCCCTTGGCATCACACACCTAAGGAGAGTGACACAGTCAAGGGTGAAGATCTCCCTTCCCAGGGACTGGGGGTCAGCACTCTGCATTTCTGCTTCATCAGACCAAGCCAGGGTGTCCTCAGCATCAGAGCTGCCTGTGCCTTGCCTGGGTTTGTCCTCATGGCCTCTAGTTGTCTGCTCTAACAAGCCCATGGGGAGGTTTGTCAGTAGTGGCTTCCAGCAGGGCCTAGAAATGTTTCAAGGTACTTTGGGCATTATTCCTGACTTAACTTCTTGAGAGGTTTCATCACTCTCCTCTTGGTAGCTGAGGTCTGTGGACTCATAAGAAAACGAATCGTGGGGCTCATTAGCATCCAGAAAGCCATTACAAGCATGGCTCTTCAAGTAATTTTAATGAAAGAACTCAAGACTTCCACAACTACTTGGATTTTACTTGGGTTTGAACAGTTTAGCCATTTAAATAGTTTAGCAGTTAAACATGACACAGTTTAATAACCATGAAATCTCTCCCCTCAGCTGCTGCTACGGCCAAGCAGCGTGTGAAGGGGGTCAGCTTTCAGAGGACATTCTCTCCCAGAAGAGTTTTGATCAGATACATAGAAAGGTCACTTATCAACACACTGAACTTCTGACAGTTCATTGGACTTCTGAGACATGGGATGTTTTCCAACTCAAAGCAGACACCAGAGACCTGGGTGGCATCTGAATCACCAAGGAGCAAGCAGAAATGGAAACCAGTGATCAAAGAGAAGTGCATATGTCCATCTAGTCTGCTGAAAGGATGTCCTTAGGCATGGCCAAATCATCAGGAGTGCTGGAAACACCTGAATGATGAGGGAGATGAAAGACACAGCTGAGCGGTAATGCCGGTACAGGGGAAGGTAGGTGAGTGTTTCTTCTGCTGCCATGGGCACCAATCCTGGAAATTCCCCTTCTGTCACGGTGGGAAAGCATTCACATTGCAAATAAGTAGTCGACTGATTCAGCTGAAATAAATATGCTTGTAATTTATTTCTAAATATAAGGAAAAAATAAAAAGAAGGGAAAAATGGCCTTTGCAGGCAGACATGATGCAAAGAGAGCACAGTGTCTGGGTCACACAAGACCGGGAGATACTTCGTTAGGAATGGGATGAACATGGACCATGCTCTTATAGCTTAGACAGACTTGAGGGCAAAAAAAGAAACCAAATGCTTCTCCTCCCCCAGCTAGAAAACCTTTCTAAGTAGGGAGTGGTTGTGATGTGAATTACATGATCTGTGCCAGGAGCAGTTTATTATACTTTATAAATATCCAGTCTTCAGTTTCCACATGGCATTCTTGAGCTCCTGGATCCTCATGCTGTAGATGAGGGGGTTCACTGCTGGTGGAAACACGCAGTAAAGAAATGCCACTACCAGGTCAAGAAATAATGAGGAGAAGGAGGGGGGCTTCAGGTAGGCAAACACAGCAGTGCAGACAAACAAGGACACCACGGCCAGGTGAGGAATGCAGGTGGAAAAGGCTTTGTGCCGTCCCTGCTTTGAGGGGATCCTCAGCACAGCCCTGAAGATCTGCACATAGGACACCACGATGAACACAAAACAACCAAAAAATAAGCAGATACCAACCAGAATGAGTCCAGTTTCCCTGAGGTAGGCATCTGAGCAGGAGAGCTTGAGGATCTGGGGGATTTCACAGAAGAACTGGTCAAGGGCATTGCCCCTGCAGAGGGGCAATGAAAATGTATTGGCTGTGTGCAGCAAAGAATAGAGAAACCCACTGGCCCAGGCAGCTGCTGCCATGTGGACACAAGCTCTGCTGCCCAGGAGGGTCCCGTAGTGCAGGGGGTGGCAGATGGCAACGTAGCGGTCATAGGCCATGACAGTGAGAAGACAGAACTCTGTTGTGATCAAAAATAAAAAGGAAAAGAGTTGAGCCACACATCCTGTGTAGGAAATGGCCCTGGTGTCCCACAGGGAATTGGCCATGGCTTTGGGAACAGTGGTGGAGATGCAGCCAAAGTCCAGGACAGAGAGGTTGAGGAGGAAGAAGTACATGGGGGTGTGGAGGTGGTGGTCACAGGCTATGGTGATGATGATGAGGCCATTGCCCAGGAGAGCAGCCAGGTAGATGCCCAGGAAGAGGCAGAAGTGCAGGAGCTGCAGCTCCCGTGTGTCTGCAAAGGGCAGGAGGAGGAACTGGCTGATGGAGCTGCTGCTGTTGGACATCTGCTGCTGTCAAGTGAGGAGACCTGTCAGAGAAGGAAAAGGCAAAATGAGAAGTCAGAGAACTCTTCTTCGAGGAAAAATTTTTCCAATTCTTAGGGAATACCCTCAGATTGACTCTCTGTATTCAGGAGGACTTTTGACAAGTCTCATTTGGGCGATCTGCTTTGTGCTGGCTTGAGTGTGCCACTGCTGCGAGGAGGGTCAGCTGTGGGCTCTTGAGAACTCAGTCCTGCCTGGCAGCAGTCAGTGAATAGAAGGATGGTGTGATCTCAGACTAAATCCCCTCTGGATAGGAATGAGCTTTTCAGCACGGTCACTCCAGTTTAACCCGTGGGCAGAGCAGAGCTTTGGAACTTTGGTTTTCTCCTGCCTGTACCTGAGGAGTGTTTCTCCTGTCAGAACTCCCTGACATTGCTGCTGCAGTGCCAGTGAAACCTTCCCCTGAGTGCAGAGTGGGGAGAGCTGCTCTGTCCATCAGCCCTGATCTCAGCTGCCCCGTGCTGGACGCTCTGTGATCACACCCTGCTGTTCCCTTTAGTACATCAGTGTCTTCGCTGTCGGGGCTGTCAGTGAGGTACCAAATCCCCACTGCCACAGCATTTCTGGGAGCAGCTCCTTCTCCCTCCCTGACAATGACTCTGCTTCCTGGAGCTGTCCCTGCAGCTACTTCTCTTTGCCCATGTCACCTCCCGCTCTGTGCTCACAGACCTCATCCCACCTGCCCTGTGCTCAGCTCTGCTCTGCAGACCCCTCCTGGCATCAGGGCTCTGCCCTGGGAACCTCTGTGTGTGCAGGGCTCAGGAGATGCTCTGACAAGTCCTAATGAAAAATGAGTTTGCACTGCCTGCTGCAAAGTTATCAAGAAATCTCAGCTCTCACTTCCCACCCAGTCCACAAGAGCAGAAAATTCAAAGCAAAGTCTTTTTCCCTGGAGTGGAAAATGCATCCTTGGTGTTCTTGAAAAGTCCCTCTAAGTTGACGTGGATCTGCTGGACCTGGGAGCAATTCGGGGCTGTGCAGCACCATTTCTTAGAGCAAAAGGACCCTCCACTGTCCTACTATGTGTCACACTTTACACCTATAACATATTTCTGCAGCAATGCTGATGGAAGCCCACGAGGCAGGCTGAGTTCTGACCCTGGCAGCAGCAGTCTTTGCCCCAGCACACAGACCCCCAGGGCACAGGGACCCTGCTCTCAAGGACAGCCCTAGGCACCCCTGGGTGCACACGCTGCTTCATACCTCTGCAGCCATGCCCAGGAGAAGACAGCTGTCCTGCCCTGTCCCTCTGATGGGGCAGAAGGGCATCCCTTCCAGGCAGCACTTTCTGGTCCTAGAGAGAACCTGTCCTCCTGACAGACCCCACACAGTGCCCCATGTCCCAGCTTTAGGAGATCCCTCCAGGAACAGAACCTGCATTGCCCTGCACCCACAGACATACCAGGCAGAGGCTGTGGAGGTTTCTCCTCCAGTGAGCTCTCAGCATCCATCAGCTCTCTCAGCCTCACAGGTCTCCCCTCGGTGCCTCCAGGCAGTGTCCCCAGCCCTGTGTGCTTGGCAGAGGAGCTGCTCCTGGCCAGAGCTGTCTCTTGTCAGGGCTGCTGGGTTGCAGTGAGCTCCCTCCATCCCAGGAGCCCAGCCCAGCTCACAGCAGAGGAGCAGGCGAATACGTCACATACTCCATTCCCCAGAGTGTCCTGTGAGGTGTCCCTGGAGCTCCAAGTAACTAACTTGGAAAGACACTAAGTCTTTACTGACTTTCTCTCCCTTGGATGGGGAGAAATCCTTCTGTCCAGCAGAGTCCTTTCTCCTGATCAAACCAGAGCTGGGCAGAAAAGTCACCTTTCCATGTCTCCCCATCAGACAGGACCCCCTGGTCGCGACAGAAGAGGGACTCTTTCCTCCAGTGAGAGTCAATCCAGACCCAACATCCTTGCTTTGCAGCCCTGGGGCTGGAAGGGGACACAGCTCTGACCTATGACTGCCACAAACCCATTGCAGCTGGGATTCCTCTTGCCCCAGTTTGTGTGGCAGAAAAATCAAAACCTTCTGCCATGGAGCTGCTGTTCCCAGCTCCCATGGGAATTACTGGGGGCAGAGGCAAGTTTCCAAGATCCCCTTCTCTATGAGAGTGGACTTGATCTGATGGAAACTGTGTGTCACCCCCATTCGCCTGTACCCAAAACAGAAGACCAGGAATGACTCTTTGGGAGCCCATGCCAGAGGCTTCTGTTCCTCATGCACACCTGAGAGACAAATCAAGATTGTAGATTTCCTTGTTATAAATCTCTCCTCACTCCTGTCTTTTACTTCTGAAAACACTTTTCCATACCCAGAGGCAGCAGATGTCAAACAGCAGCTCCATCAGCCAGTTCCTCCTCCTGTCCTTTGCAGAAAAAAGGGAGCTGCAGCTCCTGCACTTCTGGCTCTTCCTGGGCATCTACCTGGCTGCTCTCCTGGGCAAGATAGTCATGACCATTACTGTAGCCTATGACCATTGACTCCACATGCCCATGTACTTCTTCCTTTCAACCTCTTGTTGAAGTGGCTCGACCCAGGTTCTCACCAAAGCTGCTCTATCGCTCCCCTTCCTCTGCTGCATAAGGGAAAGAAGATGTAACAAAAGGTCAACATAAGGACGGGGAGAGATCATGCAGTGGTCTCTCTCCTGAGTTACTCTCAATAAACTAATATAATTCGTTACCCAATCAAAGAGAGCAGAGGAATGAGAAAGAAAAATAAATTAAAACACCCACCCACATCCCTCCCTGTTTTTCCCAGGGTCCCCTTCACTCTCTAATTCTCTCCTTCCTCTAACTGAGCAGCACAGGAGGATGGGGAATGGGCATTGGGGTCAGTTCATCACACATTGTCTCGGCCGCTCCTTCCCCCTCATGGGAGGATTCCTCACAGTCTCCCCGTGCTCCAGCTTTGGGTCCCAGCCACAGGAGGCAGTCCTGCATGAACCCCTCCAAGTTCTTCCCACATGGCTTCAGATCATCACCATCTGCTCCAGGGTGGGTCACTTTAATGGGGTGCCATCCTTCAGCAACAGACTGCTCCAGCCTGGGTCCTCCACAGCCCTGCCAGCAAACCTGCTCCAGCACAGGCTTCCTATGAGGTCACAGCCTCCTTCAGGTGTCTGCACCTGCCTGAGCACTGTGATGTCTACAGGCTGCATGTAGAATCACTGTTCCACATCATCCAGCATGGGCTGAGGGGGAACAGCCTCATTCACCATGGGCTTCTGTATGGTCTGCAGGGGTATCTCTGCTGTGGGGCTGGGAGGACCTTCTCCCCCTACATCAGTGATCTTGTTGTCTGCAAAGTTCCTTACACTTTCTCTCTCCTTTCTCTGGCAGCAAAAAGCAACAGATAATTTTTAAATACTTATTAAATATATTGTCACAGCAAATATATTTTCACTCCCCCTCTGCCATGGCAATGCTGCTGACCAGTTCTTCTGTGAAATCCCCCAGATCCTCAAGCTCTCCTGCTCACGGGCCACGCTAAGGGATATTGTGGCCAGAACTTGTTTGGCTTTTGGGTGGTTTTGTGTTCATTGTGGTGTCCTATGTGCAGATCTTCAGGGCTCTGCTGAGGATCCCCTCGCAGCAGGGATGGCACAAAGCCTTTTCCACATGCCTTCCTTACATGGGAGTGGACTCCTTCTTTGTCAGCACTGCCATGTTTGCCTATCTGAAGCCCACCTCAATCTCCTTCATATAGATTCAAGGATTCACAAAATTCTTGGGATTGAAAGGGACCTCCAGAGATCATCCAGTCCAAGCCCCCCTTCAAAAGCAGAGTCCTTGGACGGGTCGGACAGGATGGCATCCAGATGGGTCTTGAATATCTCCAGAGAAGGAGACTCTACTACCCACTCAGCAGACTGTCCCAGGGCTCTGTCACCTTTCCTTTGTTCCAACTTGGAGCCGTTGGCCCCTGTCCAGTCTCCAGAGACCACTTAACCTGGTAGAGGTATTTCTTTACGTGGTGGTTCCACCGGCAGTGAACCCCCTCACCTACAGCATGAGGAACCAGGAGCTCAAGGATGCCTTGTGGAAACTGATGACTGGATGTTTCTAAGCAGCAACCAACTCATCATTTTCTTTGTTGTATTGCTGGCCCTGTCAATTCAATGAAATGTAATCATGCTGAATAGATTGGTGGAGATGTCGCTTAAGAGACAATTAATATAACTTTAATATAAGAATTTTCATGTTTTTAAGAATAGATTTGTTTTGGATTTTAGTAGATGTGGTTTTGCCCCTGCTGAGAGCTGAGCACCACACAGTGGCTTGTTCTTTAAAAGGGGGGGGGGGGGGGGAAGTTAAGAGGGAGGAGGGAGAGAGAAGGGAAAGGGAAAAAAAACCAAATCCAAGGAAACAAAACCCTGCAGGTTGGGTAAAGATAGTTTACTAGAATAGCAGAAAGAGAGATACAACAATGATAAAAGGACTTTGTAGCAAAATATATGAAACTGGTGATACACAATGGAGTTTCTCACTGAACCACACAACTCAGGCCATGAAGCGCAGAGCTGTCCTCAAAACAGGACCGTCCCCAAAACTGCACATCCTGGAGCTACCTCCTCCTCATCCCACCAGCCCCCCTTTTATGCTGAGCATGATGTAATTGGCATGGAATACCCCCTTTGGCCAGTTCGGGTCACCTGTCCTGGCTGTGTCCCCTCCCTTCTCCTTAGTAGGGAAACAGGAACAACTGAAAAGTTCTTGATTGCTTGGCAACAACTAGAAACATCAGGGTGTTATCAGCACTGCTCTCCTCCCAACTCCAAAACATGGCATTCCATGTCCTATTAGAAAAGAAATTAACTCCTTACCAGCTGTAACCAAGACACTGACATAATTTCCCTGTCCAAGAGGCTGGCTGGGGAGGGATGGTCATGGCATGGTGCAGCACTCTGTTATTGTTGGGTTTGTAAGGTACTCTCTGTGCTATCACTGGGTGTGAGTGCAATTGGGGCTGATATTGTTCCCCTTTTATGGTGCTTTTGTCAGTAAACTGTCCTTCTCCCAACCCACAGAGGCTCTGTCTGTTTCTCCTCCGGGAGTGAGCGAGCAGCATGTGGTGCTCAGCCATTGATGGGGCTGATCCACCACAGTTTCCAAGCCACAAGCAGTGAGCTTCTCCAGGAGAAGGTGGTGGGAAACTGTGTGCAAGGCCTTGCTGAAGTCAAGGTAGACAACATCCAGAGCCCTTCCCTTGTCCAAGAAGCAGGTCACCCTGTCATAGAGGGAGATTCAGTGGCTCAAACAGGACCTGCCCTTATGAACCCAAGCTGACTGGGCCTGATCACCTGGGGGTTCTTCATGAACTGGATAATGCTGCTCAGGATGATCTGCTCCATCAGCTTCTCTGGGACTGAAGTCAAATTTTCAGACGTGTAATTTCCCTGATCATCCTTCTGTCCTTCATATATAGGGGGTTATGTTGACTGATCCAGTCAGCCAGGACTGATGGAAAGTGGCTTGGTGAACCCCCCTTGCCAGCTCTTTCAGCACCCTTGGCTGCATCCCATTCAGCCCCACAGATCTGTGCACATCTCTGTGGTGCAGCAGGACCATCTCCTCCTGGATTGAGGTGGGCTCATTCTGCTCCCTGTCCCTGTCTCCCAGCTCAGGGAATTGGATTCTCTCTGTACAACTGCTCCTATTACTAAAGACAGTGGCAAAGATTCCATTGAGCACCTCAGCCTTGGCCTCATCTCTCAACAATGTTTCCTCCTGAATCTGATAGGGGATGGAGGGTCTCCCTGCTCTTTCTTTTATTTAAATGGAGGACAGATGAATTTCTAGCTGGGCTTTGGACCAACAATGAGGAGAAACTCTTATCCTGTTGTTCTTCCCTCAGCATTACACACCCCATGCTGCCCCAGGAAGAGCCTGAGCAATGCCTGAGGGACAGGACCTGTCTTCCCTGGGTTGGGGGTCAGGGCTTGGCCTTTCTGCTTCATCAAACCAACCCAGGGCTTGCTCAGCATCTCAGCTGCTTGTACATTGCCTTTGCCTACCAGCCAACATGGCCTCCAATTACCTGTGCTAACGAGTCCCTGGGGAGGCTCAGCCAGCAATGGCTCTCAGTGGGACTCATTAATACTTCAGGGGACTTTGGCTTCTGCTTTTGACATGGAGTTTTTTGTGTAATCTCCTCTCAGTACCTGAGATTCAAGGACTCAGCACCAAATGCACCCCAGCGCTCATTAAACATAAAAAGCAAGCCCTAACGTGCTGTGTCTCTTCATGTAATTATCTTCAAGTCTTCAAGAGATGTACAGATCATTGGAGCTGTTTCAAAGGGAGCTCAGAGTAAAATTGATTTCTTTTTCAGGGTGTAGGTTATTATTTTCACTGTAGAGGAGAGGTGACAACCTCTGACTGAGATTGACCCAGGGTGCCTCCTTAGGAGGTCTGGACTGCTCTGAAAAAGGGTCCCTTGAGGCAGTGGGGACAACCTTGCTGCACATCTCCACAAGCCCACCATGACTCTCAGCAGCCAACTGGGACTTGCATCCCTTGTCCTTACATCAGGTCTCTCTCTGCACTCCACAGTGGGGCATTACAGCCCCTCTGTACCAGCTCCCCTGCTTTCCTTAGAGAACTGGCTGCACACAGGCAGCACACAGGGAGTTATTTTCCCAACAACACAAGAAACCTGACAAGATTCACCATTAAATTCAACACTCCTCACTCTGTGCCAAGTGCAATCTGCCACCAGTGAGGTTCACCTGCAAAAAAGCTTAACCCTGTGAGAGATGTTCTAGTGAGGAAGGAGACTGTGAAATCACCACAACTCAAGAGCTGGCTAAAGACAGAATGAGTCAGACAACTGCCAGAAAGGCAAGGGTTTAACTCCCTGGAACTCAGAGCAGCAGCTGGATGGTTGAGAGGTGTCTGAATGGTCCAAGGGGAAGGGGAAGGGAAATCTAGAGAGCAACCAGAAGCACTGGTGTGCAGATCCACTGTTGGAACGATGATTTCAGACACTGTGAATTGACTTTGGACAGGTAGAAATATGTGACAGACGGGGGAGATTAAATGCACAGCTGTCCTGTTTCTGGCCAAGCAGCCAGCAGAGGTGAGCTAAGTTAGCAGAGGTGACCTGAGTTAACACAGCTGAGCTGAGTGTGTCCAGGCTGTTTTCCACACCACTTGACATCACCCCCCATAAAAGGGGCTGGTTGGGGAGGGGCACTCCTGGGTTCCTTAAGGACAGTCTGAGTGTGGCTGGGGCATTTGGTTCGTCCTTGCATTGTGCAGCACCTTGTGATCCTTTGGTCAGTAAAGTACTCTCTGTTATCACTGGATGTCAGTGTAGTTTGTGATGTGCTGTTATCATTTTTTCACAGTGATTTTGTCAGTAAACTGTCCTCCTCCCAGCCCACAGAGGGTCTGTCTGTTTCTCCTCCGGGAGTGAGCATTATAACCTGACCCTTGTACATGAGTACCAAGGGAACAGTCCTAAAATTGCCTGATGCCATTTTAGGACTCTACCAGTGTCCACCTTCAAACACACTGAACATCCAAAAATATATCCCAAACAAAACGTGCGAGGGCTGAAAGATGGGTCTGGACTACAGCCTCCCCAGGTAGCACTCTAGCAGCACCAGGAACCTTGGGGCTCAGGGCTTTCCTTAGAAAGGGAACAATCCTGACAGTGCCTGATGTCACTTTTGGGCTCTACCAGTATACACTTTCCAACTGCTAAACGAACAGCAATAGATCCTTAAAAAAAGCTTTGAGGTTTGAAAGATGTTCCTGGATTGAAAGCTCCTGAGATAGTCCACAAGCAGCCCCAGTACCCTTAGGGCTCAGGGCTTTCATAGACAACAGAATCTTCCTGGCAGTGCTTGACATCATTTTTCGGGCTCTACCAACGTCCAGGTTTGAAACTGCTAAACCGCCAGCAATAAATCCCCCAAGAGAAAATCAAGGGCTGAGAGATTGTCCTGCCTTGAAACCTCACTAGGTAGCCCACTATCAGCTCCAGTTATACTTGGACTCAGGTCAGTCCTTACAAAGGGAATGTTTGTGACAGTGCCTGATGTCATTTCCAGGCTCTACCAGCATCCAACTTGGAAACTGCTAAACGTCCAGCAATATCTCCCAAAGAAAAAGTGAGAGGGTTGAAAAAAGTTCCTTGGAATGAAACATGCCCAGGTAGCCAACTAGCAGCCCCAGTAACCTTGGGGCTCAGAGATTTGCTTGCTAGGAGAAGAGTCCTAAGAGTTCTTGATGTCATTTCCAGGCTCTGCTACCATCCAGCTTCCAAACTGCTAAAGCTCCAGCAGTAACTCCTTCCTAAATAAAATTTGAGGGATGAAAGATGTTTGTAGGCTGAAACCTCCACTGTGAGAGGCGAGTAGCCCCAGTAACCCTTGAGATCAGGGCATTCCTTGCCATGGGAACGATCCTAACAGAGTCTGATGTCATTTTCAAGCTCTACCAGCGTCACCCTTAAAATATTCTAAATGTAGAGCAATAGTTCCCCAACCAAAGGTGTGAGGAATTAAAGGGGTTCCTGGCCTGAAACTCCCCCAGGTAGCCCTTGAGCAACCCCATTAACCTTGAGGCTCAGGGCATTCCCAGACAGGGAACAGTACTAACAGGGCCTGATGTCAATTTACAGATCTACCTGCATCCACATTCAAAACTTCTTCATGTAACACAATAGCACCAAAGCAAAAGGTGTGGGGACTGAATCCTCCCCAGGCACTGCACTAGGAGCACTGGTAAGCTTGGAGCTCAGGGCATTCCTAGCCACGAGAATGGTCCTAAAAAGGCCTGATTTCATTTCCAGCATCTACCTTCATCGACCTTCAAACATGCTGAACGTCCAGCCATAGAGTCCCAGGTTCTTTAACACCAATTGCTGTCATTTTGTTAGAGGGAACACAATTTGGAGAGATACCTGCATGCACACATGTGCACTGTTAACAAAGTGGAGCTGCACTTCAAACTGACCTTGACAAACGCTGGGATTTCCAGACCAGAAACATCCAGAAGGTTTCCAACCAGAAGAGATCTTCTCCTCCTGACCATATTTTGTCTGGGCTGGAATGAATTCTCATGTTTGCAGACCCCAAAGTTCTGTGGGGTGGATTTGTAAGCAAAAAAGTCTAACTAAATGTGTTTGTTCCTTGCTGAGCAGGGCTTGCACAGCATCAAGGGCTTTGGACTAATTTTGCTCCAGAAATGAGTCAGCTGGGAGTGCACAAGTGCTGGGAAGGGGACAGAACAGCCCCAGCTGACCATAACTGACACAAGGGATTATCCACACTGTATGATTACAAGAGTGAGCCCACTGTTGTGTTGCACTTGTTGTCTGCAAAGGTGGGCTGGTTTCAGCCAGGATAGAGTTGATTTTCTTTCTGGCAGGGGGTGTAATGCCGTGTTTGGGAGTTCAGGTGAGAGCAGTGCTGATAACACAGGGATGGTCGAGTTGTGTCCAAGCAGTCAGGGACTTTTCAGGTTTTTATGCTGCCCTGTTTCCGAGAACACGAGTTGCACCCAGGGAGCTGGGAGGGGACACAGCCAGGACACAGCCAGGTGACCCAAACTGGCCAAAGAGCGTATTCCATTCAATTGTGTCATGCTCAGATGATGGCTGGAGGGGAGAGGATCGTGCAGATGCAGGACCTGTTGTTTTGGGAAGTGTCCAGGTTCAGGACAGCTCTGAGCTGCTCCCCCTGAGCTGTGCGGGTGAGTGAGAAACTGCACTGTGCAGCCCCAGTTTGTATATTGTGCTACAAAGTCCTGTTGTTGTTCTTAGTCTCTCTCTGCTGGCCCAGTAGACTGTTCTTATCCCAACCCATGATGTTTTGGGTGTTCTGGTTTCCTTTTTTCTCCCTTCATCCCAGCCATAATCCACCCCCACACCC